>NC_088683.1:123060998-124392248 GCF_028017835.1 Emys orbicularis
GAATGTTACCCACCTCCCCGTCACCCAATCCTTTCCATGCAAATACGGATATGAGCAGCAACTAGTGGCAGCTGTTTCAATGAGCACGGATGCCCTATATAATGAAGAGGCAATGTTTATCCAAAGATGGTAAAAGCACCTTTACTTATGTCTCAGTCCCAGCACACCACAGACTGCCCATGAACATAGCAATTGTTTCAGATACAAAAGATCTCTATTATGCATAGCACGGATGTAGTGACAGCTGATGGCATCAGCAGAGGCAGGCAGACAGACAGCACAATTGTAAAATAAGTGGATAATAGGAACGCAGCTCAGGATCCCAGGAGAGAGCGAGAACTCATGACTACTGAGGTGTACAGAAGGAGAAGAAATGTTTACCTGCTTTGAAGGTTACAGGAGATTTAAACAGGATTGGGAGCTCTCTCACTGCACTAACCAAGGAAGGGGGGAGCTGATGGGGAGCACTACTTACCAAAGCCAGGAAGGGGGAGGTCTCCCTCTAATTTTTAGCAGAGGAGGGGAGAGCTGCATTCTCCCTACCACCTTTACTTTAACACCTTCCTGACATGGCAGTGCTTATGGATAGGCAGCACTGTGATGTATCATTTCTAAGAGTGGCACGTAATGTACCTGTGCATGCCTTTCAGCTCTGGAATAATTCTCTCTGATGCACATGCTGTTAAAACTGCAGTATGCAGATTTCATTCAATCACAAAAATTGGCAACACAGTAAAACAAACAGGGATCCTATCCATAGCAGACATCTGACACTTACAGACACTGTTTATGTGGGCACCGTTCCCCAACCTTCAGTTATGCTTGAACAATAAACAGGACACATGCCAGTGCACACAAGTTCCAGTAGATGCAGAATGTCAGTATGATGTCAGTAGGGTACCCCTGTCACAAAGTATGTTTGTCACTAATCCATCTTTCATATACATATGGTCTCACAAGGAACAAAGGCCACCAATACCAATACATATTCCACATCTATGTGCAAAGTGAAAAGGATACAAGCTAAATCTGGTTTTGGCAGCTTTAACTTGCTTCTCTTTTTAATGCTGCTGCTGGAGAGAAGCATATTCAGGTCTCAGTCCTAAGTCAATTAAATCAGTGGGAGTCTTTCCGTTTACCTCAGTGTGGGCTTTGAATTAGGCCCTGAAAGAAGGGATTTGATCCTGACCACACCATCTTCTTGGAGGTCTTCAACCACTTTTTTGACAGAGAAAACAAAAAATGATCAATCCCTGTACACTGAATTATGGCCCCTCCGTCTCCCTGCTCTCTCTCACACACACATGCACACACACACCCCACATCTTGGGAGTACCGGGTGGCCTTTCTTTGAGAGGATTGCACGTAACTTGCACCCATGTACCACATGAGGCTTTTGGGCCTATACTGTACATTCATTTGCCAGACTTTACAAAGGTGTAGATAGACCAGAATATCTTTTTCATTCCTGAATTATTACTGGCTCAAATGTCCTGAATAGAGATTAGAAATACCTGATTACATTAACCTAGGGAAAGAGTAGAATCAAAATCTGTGTTCATATTTCAGAAGAATATTCCTCATGAAAAAGCAAAAACTCTCTCTTGCTTATATCCAGCGAGTACTGGGGGGGAGCAGGAGGGAGGGAGGGAATTAAACCCAAATTGGGGATCTTTGAATCCAATTTAATGTCTGTTCTATTTGAAACATTATGTAGTCATCTAGGACTCATCTCCTAGGACAGCAATACACTTGCCTCATTGCCAGGCATAAACACATAACATGACTGCTTTTAATGTTTGCTCTGTTCCCTTTAAAATGCTAATAATCTCTGATTAAATTCCAGCATATTGAAACTCAGGTCATATTACCTACAGATTACCTGAATTCAGATACAATTGAGGACAGTCATTCATTGGCCTTATTTAAAGATCAAAGAGGGTTGTCCTTCAAATCTGTCCCGCAACATGCAAATGAATCATTAAAAATGTCTTAACATTTCTAAGTAGATTATAACTTGAGGGTGCTTCCTGCTGCTGAAATAATATGTCATTGTATCTGGGACTTAATAAACTCCATAGGTCTGATCCTACAAACGCTGTGACCAGAATTTCCACTGCAGTCAGTGACTGTTTACCCTTGTCTTTTTGGCAAAAAGAAAAATCCCATTGTTGCTACTTCAGTCCAAGTCCAACAGCAGTAGCAATGCTGGAAGCACTAGAGTAGTCAAGACTCCCATAGTTCATCCAAGTCATATACACCTGTTTATCAAGTTGTTGTGACTATGAAACATGCTTGACCACCTAACACACCTCTATGTGACCGGATCCAGAGGCTTGACTTTTTTCCTGGGAAGTAGAGAACTAATTCACTGCTTAGGTTTTGTCTTCACAGCTAAAGAGATGAGGATAATTACAGTGAGTTGACTACCGCCAGATTCTTATCTCCCTGTAAAATCGTAGTAGAGACAAACTCCTGTGAGGTAACTTAGGGCTGGTCTACACTGGGGGGATCGATCCAAGATACGCAACTTCAGCTACGCGAATAGCATAGCTGAAGTCGAAGTATCTTGGATCGAATTACCTGGGGTCCAGATGGCGCGGGATCGATGGCCACGGCTCCCCCATCGACTGCGCTACCGCCGCTCGCTCTGGTGGAGTTCCGGAGTCGATGGTGAGCGTGTTCGGGGATCGATATATTGCATCTTAACGAGACGTGATATATCGATCCCGGATAAATCGATTGCTACCCGCCGATATGGCAGGTAGTGAAGACGTACCCTAAGTGAAGTCAGCACTATACCCCCTGCCTGTGGTTGACCTTGCCTAGTTTACCTCACAGTAAAACTACAGTGCCTTGTCTTTACTAAGATTTTACAGCGAGATAACGAACATACATTAGTTATCCAGCAGAAAAACACACCTTTTTCTAGCAGTGAAGACAATACCTTACACGCCTCTCACAGGTGTACAAAGCAGATTAAGAGACAGGACTGGAGAATGAAAGGACAGTCAAGTTTATCCATAAGAACAGCTAATTGGTAAGCAGAAGAAGAGAATGCAAATCTCCATATTAAGTGTTTATACACAGAGTTGACTGAATATTTGTTGCATATGTAGCCCTCTTTTCTGTTCATGAATCATTTGTGAATCAATCCAGATTTCTTCAAATATATTCATTATTCATAAACTGAAAGGCTTAAGGAGAGCTGCTGAAAATGCAAATATCGTTAGAGGTGATACAAGAAGTCGGGAATTTGGTTTATTTATGGTGCTACTGGTTATTTCATATTATTATATAAATGGGGTGACTGTTTCTTTTGTGATTTATTGTCTTTTTAAACATTTGTCAATGTGCCTGGAATACTCATATGAATGCCTTTTGTTGCTTAAATCTAAATAAATATTTGTCAAGTAGTTCATGGGGGGGAAATTAATAATTTGCAAACTTCTAATTTTGAGTATTTATAAGGTCACATAGTATTGTTTCTGCTTCATGATTGGATGGCTAAAACATTTTTAATAGCAGAATAATAAATTACAATAGTGAATAATGTGTCTCTAAATAAACATTTGGCCAAAAATTTTGGAAACATTCAGGTTTTGTGAATAGTTTCATAAATACTCAGCAGCTAACCAAATAATTGTGAACAACAAATAATGTGACTGCATAAATAACAGCAAAACAAATTTGCCACTCTTACTCGTGAAGATATGTAAAAATCACTTACTTATTATGATAAACCAGCAGTAATCACAGGACCTTGTTGTATTCCAAAATGGGATGTTTCCTTGCTTATTTTTCCCATCCTGTTTGACTATTTGGTTTTCTTGTTGAATAACTTGCAGACTGAGAGCATTTGCTACCATACCTACAGATTTCACATTTAGGCCCCAATCCTGCAAACACATGTTTAACGTAAGTAGTACCATTTATTTCCAATGGGACTACTCGCAAAAGTAAAACTAAATACATGCATATGTGTTTGCAGGATCAGGGCCTCTATTTTTATCTTTTTCCTGGCAAAAATCCCAGTGGTTTCATCAGGAGCAGGTTTAGACTAAGACTTGATAGATAAATTGAGTGATTTTAGTGTTTGTTTATGTGGCTTTTTAATGTTTTTTCATCAGTCATTTCTGCTGTCAGCATAGTTGTGGAAATAAGGTTGATCAGCTAAGTGCTGATGAACCAGCAAAGGGAATAAAAAAAAAATTACTTTTACCTAACGGAGGTCCTTAATAAAAATACAGATTTTTTAAAAATATAATTTTAGGTGTCAAAAGGATAAATTTTAAAATGAAATGTGAAAACCATATACTTTCGACAATAAACACTTTACTGCAGGAGTGCCACTGATTTTAAACTAACAATAAGGTCAAGATGTGCCAAGAACATTCAACCTTACAAAAGATAAAATTCTACCCAATATACCTGTTGTGTAAGTTTGATAACATTTAATTGGCTACGGTATGTAGAGAACTTAAGTCAAATTTTACACCTAATTTGACACTGAGCCTATCAACCTTTTATTTGTTTTCCAAATATCAATCAAACTTTTGTCAAAATAATGAATTACAGGGTATGTCTACACTACGAGAGTAGTTCGATTTTACTTAAATCGAATATGTGGAATCGATATTACAAAGTCGAACGTGTGTATCCACACTAAGGACAGTAATTCGACTTTGTGAGTCCACACTAATGGGGCAAGCGTCGACATTGGAAGCGGTGCACTGTGGGCAGCTATCCCACAGTTCCCGCAGTCCCCGCTGCCCATTGGAATTCTGGGTCGAGCCCACAATGCCTTCTGGGGGAAAAAATGTGTCGAGGGTGGTTTTGGGTAACTGTCGTCATCCAACCGTCACTCCCGCCATCCCTCCCTGAAAGCGCCGGCAGGCAATCAGTTCGTGCACTTTTCTGGTCAGTGACAGCGCAGACGCCACAGCACTGCGAGCATGGAGCCTGCTGCGACCATCGCTACAGTTATGGCCGTTGTCAACACCTCGCACCTTATCATCCACCTTTTCCAGAGGCAGATGCTGAGAAATCGGGCGAGGAGGCTATGGCAGCGCGGTGAGGACATGAAGTCTGAGAGTGGCACAGACCTGTCACAAAGCACGGGACCCTGCACCGTGGACATCATGGTGGCAATGGGTCATGTTGATGCTGTGGAACGGCGATTCTGGGCACGGGAAACAAGCACGGACTGGTGGGACCGCATAGTGCTGCAGGTCTGGGATGAATCACAGTGGCTGCGAAACTTTCGCATGCGGAAGGGAACTTTCCTGGAACTTTGTGAGTTGTTGTCCCCTGCCCTGAAGCGCAAGGACACCCGGATGCGAGCAGCCCTGACTGTCCAGAAGCGAGTGGCTATAGCCCTCTGGAAGCTTGCAACGCCAGACAGCTACCGGTCAGTTGCGAACCACTTTGGCGTGGGCAAATCTACCGTGGGGGTTGTTGTGATGCAAGTAGCCAACGCAATCGTTGAGGTACTGCTGTCAAAGTAGTAGGAAACGTGTAGGTCATCATAGATGGCTTCGCCGCGTTGGGATTCCCAAACTGCGGTGGGGCTATAGATGGAACTCACATCCCTATCCTGGGACCGGACCACCAGGCCAGCCAGTACATTAACCGAAAGGGCTACTTTTCAATGGTGCTGCAAGCACTGGTGGACCATAGGGGACGTTTTACAAACATCAACGTCGGATGGCCGGGCAAGGTTCATGACGCTCGTGTTTTCAGGAACTCTGGTCTGTTTAGACGGCTGCAGGAAGGTATTTACTTCCCGGACCACAAAATAACTCTTGGGGATGTGGAGATGCCTATAGTCATCCTCGGGGACCCAGCCTACCCGCTAATGCCCTGGCTCATGAAGCCCTATAAAGGCGCCCTGGACACTGAAAAAGAACTCTTCAACTACCGGCTGAGCAAGTGCAGAATGGTGGTGGAGTGTGCTTTTGGACGTCTCAAGGGGAGATGGAGAAGCTTACTGACTCGCTCTGATCTCAGCGAAACCAATATCCCCATTGTTATTGCAGCTTGCTGTGTGCTCCTCAATCTGTGTGAGAGCAAGGGGGAGACCTTTATGGCGGGGTGGGAGGTTGAGGCAAATAGCCTGGCTGCTGATTACGCCCAGCCAGACAGCCGTGCGATTAGAAGAGCCCAGCGGGACGCGCTGTGCATCCGGGAGGCTTTGAAAGCTAGGTTCCAGAGTGAGCAGGGTAACCTGTGACTATTAAGTTTGTTTACAGAGAAGCTGAACCTGCCCCCGTTTCTTTACCCAGTGAATGTTCACTATCCTCTCCAGTTACATACCCCGTTCACCCCCTTCCAACACACGTTTAAAAATAAAATCACTGGAAATTTGTTAATGAACACAGTTGTCTTTATTACTGTTTTCGCGGTAAAGTGTTGAAACTGGGACGCAGACTGTGGTGGGGAGCGGGTGTAGTGTAGTGATGCAAAGGACGCTTCTAAACTCGAGGAATGACAGGCTCTGCACTGGTGGACTGGTTGTTTCAATGGAGCCTGCCACCCCTCCTGTTCGGGACTCTGTGTGTGTGGGGGCTATGTGACTTTGTGGCAGGGGGAGGACAGTTACAGATCCCCTGCTGCGTGGCTCTGTGATCCAGGATAAGGACCGCTGCATAAGATCTCTAACCGCCCTCCCCCGCCACAAAGTCACATAGCCCCCCCACACACACACAGAACATGAAAACCACCTCCCAGACTGACCAGGGTGCCTAGTGACTGCAATGTGTGTGTGACCTGCTGCTGAACCTGCCCCCGCGTCTGTACCCTGGTAAAGGTGACTGTCCTGTCCAATTACCAACCCCCTTCCCCCCCTTCAAACAGACTCTCCTCAAAAAGAACATGATGGAAACAGTAATTAACAGGAACGTATTTTTTATTAGCAACTACACAGTTAGGGGATGAAACTGGGACGGGGGCTTGGGTGAGGCGGGAAGGAAAGGACTTATCAAATTTTGGGGAATGACAGCCTTCTGCTCCTTGAGCAGTCTGCAGGGGTGGAGTGAGAGTTTTCACGGACTCTGCCGCCCCTCCTTCTTGGTACTTTTGGTGAGGGGGGTATGGGACTTTGTGGCGGGGGAGGGCGGTTACAGATAGACTGCAGCAGGGTTCTGTCCTCCTGCCTCCGGTCCTGCAGAACATCCACAAGGCGCCGGAGCGTGTCCGTTTGCTCCCTCATTAGTCCAAGCAGCATTTGAGTTGCCTGCTGGTCTTCCTGCCGCCACCTCTCCTCCCGTTCAATGTGTGCTCGATGGATCTGGGACATGTTCTCCCTCCACTGGGTCTGCTGGGCTGCCTCGGCTCGGGAGCAGCCCATAAATTCTGAGAACATGTCGTCCCGTGTCCTTTTCTTTCTACACCTAATCTGCACCAGCCTCTGGGAGTGTGATGCCAGGGTAGGTCGGGAGACAGTCGCAGCTGTGGGATGGGAAAAAGGGAGTGAATTCCTCAGAAAGATAAATTTTTTTGTGAACAAAGAACATAGTCTTTCTCTGTGAACAAGACCATGCACAGCACCTATCACATGCGCACTCAGGACAAGGTCGAATTATCGGCCTTCGCATTCAGTGCCTGGGGTCTTGCATTGCAGATCAGAGAAGCAGGGCAGGACAGCAGAATTTGGGTAGCAGGCTGACATGGTAAGCCGTAGACTTGTGGCTGCTTAAAACTTTAATAATAGCACTGGCCTCCTTTCACGGTCAAAGCAATGCTCCTAGCATTGGCCAGTTCCTGCTACCAGCAATCCGGCAAGCATGAACTCTGCCCCTGTCCCACCCCCTCGCGGCTGTCCCAGGGAAAGATCCCTGTATGCTGCCCCTCTCCCGCCTCCACCGCGTGGCTGTAAACCGCCGGTTACAGTTCTGTAAAGGAACAGGCAAGCAGTCCCAATACTAACATTCCCCTACCTAATTCAAAGCAGGTCACCATGAGTGACATCACTCTGATGAGGATTTCAGAGACCGAGAAAGAACGGCTGCTTCGGGAAAGCCTGCAAAGACCAGGGCCGTATGCCGCCCTGCTCTGCAAGGCAATGATCCCGGAGTACTTGATAATCTCCTGGTGCGGAAACGTTTCCTACTACGGAGGACACAATAAGGCCGCTCTCCCAAGGAACCTCATGCAAAGGCTTTCCAATTACCTCCAGGAGAGCTTCATGGAGATGTCCCATGAGGATTTCAGCTCTATCCCCGGACATATAGACCGAATTTTCCTGTAGCTGCACTGGCAAGGACTAAACAGTAGAGCGCCTAGGGCAAACCAATCATGATAAACTGGACATTGTTAGATTTTTTTTCAGTAGTTGCACTGCCAAGAACTGAAACGTTAAGCGCCTAGGGCAAACAAATCATGAAAAACCCACTGTTAATATGAATGTTCTGTTCAAAATAAATGTTTACATGTTTAAAACACTTACCGACTGATCCTTCCCCTGATTCTGGGTCAGGGTTAACGCCTGGGGACGGTTGGTAGGGGATCTCTGTGAGGGTGATGAAGAGATCCTGGCTGTCTGGGAAATCAGCGTTGTAAGCGCTGTCGACTGCCTCGTCCTCCTCATCTCCTTCCTCATCTTCCCCGTCCGCTAACATGTCCGAGGAACCGGCCGTCGACAATATCCCATCCTCAGAGTCCACGGTCAGTGGTGGGGTAGTGGTGGCGGCCGCACCTAGGATGGAATGCAGTGCCTCGTAGAAACGGCATGTCTGGGGCTGGGATCCGGAGCGTCCGTTTGCCTCTTTGGTCTTCTGGTACCCTTGTCTCAGCTCCTTGATTTTCACGCGGCACTGCGTTGCATCCCGGCTGTATCCTCTCTCTGCCATGGCTTTAGAGATCTTCTCGTAGATCTTTGCATTCCGTCTTTTCGATCGCAGCTCGGAAAGCACGGACTCATCGCCCCACACAGCGATCAGATCCAAGACTTCCCGATCAGTCCATGCTGGGGCCCTCTTTCTATTCTGAGATTGCATGGCCATCTCTGCTGGAGAGCTCTGCATCATTGCCAGTGCTGCTCAGCTCGCCATGATGTCCAAACAGGAAATGAGATTCAAACTGCCCAGACAGGAAAAGGAATTCAAATTTTCCCGGGGCTTTTCCTGTGTGGCTTGTCAGAGCATCCGAGCTCGGACTGCTGTCCAGAGCGTCAACAGAGTGGTGCACTGTGGGATAGCTCCCAGAGCTATTACCGTCAATTTCCATCCACACCTAGCCTAATTCGACATGGCCATGTTGAATTTAGCGCTACTCCCCTCGTTGGGGAGGAGTACAGAAGTCGAATTTAAGAGACCTCTATGTCGAACTAAATAGCTTCGTTGTGTGGACGGGTGCAGGGTTAATTCGATTTAACGCTGCTAAATTCGACATAACCTCCTAGTGTAGACCAGGCCACAGTCTGAAAGAAGAGTTAAGCTTAATATATAAAAATAACAAAAATGCTGTATAATGCGGAAAGTATTTTTTCACTCTCCTCATTCTTGAATATGATTTGCTCTGTAATTTTCATATAAATTTCTTTCCTGAATTCTGTTTTTCTGGCACACATTGTACTAGAAGATGCTACACACATGTGCAGCTAAAACTGTTTAAATAAAAAGAAGTAGGATCAGAGCTGGTCAAAAAAGGAAAATATAATTTTTGTAAAACCAGAAAACCCTCATTTCTGATAAACAAAACATTTCTATAACCATTTGGATAATGTTTTTGAAGTAAAAGTTTTTGAAGTAAAAGGCATAGTTTTTAGCAACAAACAAAAATGTTGACAGTGACAACTGTGCATGATAAATTTGGCTTTTGAAAACGGATCTTTTTTATTAAACAGCTGTTTGTTGATCCAGTTCTATTTGACAAAAAGTATTTGATCATGTATTTAAACTGTATTGTAATGTGTACTGCATACCTTAATTGGGGCACTTCCTGACTTTTGAGTACCAATACCAAAAGCTTAATTTTTCTCTAACTGTAGTTTTTTGTTTGAAACTTCCTAGGTTAAAAAACAAAAAGGCAGTAAGCATATATTTATTAGAACTAGAACTTTTGGCCAGACACTTGTAGAATTCCCTGTCCCTTGCATTGTTGGAGGTCCCCAAAAGAGAGACCTTCTGCAAACCTTAGAAGCTACAATACTCCTAAATACATCACTACTGTGAACCTTACCAAGTCCCTAAGAACCTTAGTTCTTCTACAATTGTTGTTATATCTGTGCAGAGTGTCATAAAATCAGAGGGGCTTCACATATGCACAAGAATCTGATATGCACATCCAATTGCAGGATTGAAGACTACAGCCCTAATCTTATGAAAATGTATGCAAGTATTCCCTCAGTGGGACTAAATTGGACTATTCACATGCATAATAATAATCATGTTTGTCAGTGTTTTCAGGATTGGGGCCTAAGTGGGTATCAGGAAAACAGGCAATTATTTTTAAAGGATTACTTTTAAATGGTCTTTGTTTTTTTTAAAAAAGGTAGTAAAGATTTTACTTATTACATAGAAAATTCAGTTCTTTGAAGTTATTGCACCAATTTTGGAGATTAAATTCACTTATGGAAATATGAAACAGAATTTTAGTCCTGTTGTAAGGGGTATCTCAGCATGACCTTAACTACAGTCACTTTCAATACTGCCATAATAAGCCAGCTGTACTTCTCCTTTAGTCACAATCAACCCCCCAACATAAAGCTATTAGAAATAATCAAACTTAAGAAAAATAAGTCAGAATAGAAGTAGTTCATTTGTTTGACCATGCCTACTACAATAGATAGCCTATGCCACTAGTGTAGACACATCACATGTTGACAGAAGGATTTTTTCTGCTGCCATAGTAACACCACTTCCCTGAACAATGGGTTCACCTGTTTGTCACAGGGTAACTGACTGGTAAAGCCCTGATTTACCGGGGCTTGTTTCATCTCGCTGAATGAGTCCAGGCATAGCCAGTACCATCAATCTGTAGAATAATCTTACCCTGAAGCCTGACTTCAATGCTGATCAGCAGAGAAGGAACCCAGACCCCTAGCACAGCACCAGATGTTTTCCCCACAGGGAGAAGGGAATTTGTTTTATGCTTTAGTCAAACAAGTTATTGGGCTCGATACGGGAATAACCAGATAAAATTCTATGGCCTGTGTTATACAGGAGGTCAGACTAGATTATTTTAGTGGTTCCTTCTGGACTTAAAATCTATTCATCTAGTCTGTACTAGAAAGTGGAAGGGAGTATTAGAGAGCTAGCACAGCTCTAGAAGCTTGACCATCCTGCATACCATTTCAGGCAAGGGTTCCCCTAAATTAATCTCCAGTCTGAAGACCTGATTTCCAGTCTGTTGATAGCTGCCAAAGTGGGTGATTCTGAAGTTGGTATATTCCTGGGTGGAAGCAGCCCGGGCTCTGGAATTAAGGAGTGGCGAGAACTAAAACTGATCCTGATTGGGTCTCAGGGCTCCATTTTCTATGTAACTTAGCTAGCTATGGTTAAGTTAGCTAATTAGGCTGTGGTTAGCTTGGCTTATTAAGCTATGGCTAGTTGTGATTCCAGCTCCCTCTGTCTTTGTCACCCTAAGTGTGATCTCCTGGTGCTTGGTGCAACTGATACTCCTGCGGGAATTCTGTGCCACTGTGCATGCGCAGAATTTATGTCTCCCACGGATTTTGTTGCTTCCCCACAGAGAAATGACTTTCTGACGGGGAAGCAAAGGGAAGTCACAAGAGCGGTCATGTGGCCCACCCCAGCAATATGTTTTGGGTGTCCAGGGCAGCCAGCAGAGAGGGCTCAGCTGCTAGTCCCGGCTGGGCTGGGGAGGATGGGACTTCCTCTTCCCCTGCACAGCATCTGGGGCTGTGTCATACCCACCCCCAGGTTTCTCCCCTGGCTGTAGGAAGCTCTGAAAACTCAGTCCCCCGTGCTTCCTGCACCCATTGCTCTTCAGCTGCAGGGGGAGGGATCATTGTACAGGGAGCTGTTCCCCCATCTGCCCAATCTCCGTGCATCCAGACCACCTCATACCCATACCTTCCTACCAAGCATTACCCAGAACCCCCCCAATGAGCCCCACTGCCCCTGCACCTGGACCACCCTGACAAGCCATCCCCACCGTACCGAGCCCCAACCAGCTGCACCTGGATCCCCACTCCACTGAGCCCCACTCCCCCAGCATCTGGACCCCAGCACTGAGCCCTCCACACCCAGGCCCCCCTGCCAAGCTCTATCCTCCCCACACCCAGACATCTCCCCCCCTCTGAGCCCCAACCACCTTCACCTGGACCCCCCTGCAGAGTCCCATTACCATTGCACCCAGAACTCCCCAACAAGCTCCTGTGCATTCTTATTTCCCCCCCCTCCCCGCACCTGGATCCCCCACTGAGCCGCTCGCACCCAAATTGCCCCACACAGAACCTTCTCACCCCACACCTGGAACCGCCACACTAAGCCCCTCCACACTTGGAACCTGCCTTTTTTAGCCTGCCTGCCCACATCTGGTGCACTTGGCATGGAGGGGCAGGGTCTTGGGGTGTTTCTGGGGCAGGCCCAGTCCTTGTGCTATGTCAGGGTTGGGTGCAGTTTCACCACTGAGTCCATATCCCGGAAGCTGCACAGTGATCTCCCACCTCTGTGCAGCCAGTGGCCTGTGCTCCCTAATGCCATGCTGGAGATTCCACATTTATTTGACAAATAAAATTTGCAGAATTTTGCAGAATTTTAAAATATGGTGAGCAGAATTTTTATTTTTTTGGCACAGAATTTTTGGCGCAGAATGCCCTCAGAAGTAAGTAACTGAAAGTCAGGCCATTTATTTTGGTGCCTGAATATGGAGACAGAAACCTAACTTCAAACATACATTTTGAAAATCTTGCTAATAAATCAATGCTGGGCTTTCTTCACCCTAATAATGCAAATTGCTATGAATGTTGATGCTGTAAATTGAAAGCCTGTATCAGAAATCGGGACTTCAGGAATATTATGTATTACAAGTACTGATTTTAGTTTCTTTTATGGATGAGGACTCTGTAAGTACTGCCAACTCAATAAATTTGGAGACTTAATCAACATGTTTCTATTCCAGAAAAACAATGTTGTGGCTGGTCACTGCCAATGTCTGTCAGGTGACTTTGTAGAGGTGGAGTAGTGGTTGTTTTTTCACCATGTTGCATAGTTTGCAGCTCGCTGATAGGGTGTGAATTTGCCTGCTCAATTTAGGCCATCATCCTGCTTGTTGTGCTCTTGCCCTGCAGTTGTTTATACCCTACCATCTCTTGTGGATTTTGTAAAGCACCTTTTTCCAAAGTGCTGAAGTTGTAAAAACGTGCTGTCATTTTATAAGCAGTCCATCAATGATATGACGATCATTGCCAATGAGATAGCATGTGTCAAGGCTGCTTCCCCACTTTGAACTTTAGGGTACAAATGTGGGGGCCTGCATGAAAACTTCTAAGCTTAACTACCAGCTTAGATCTGGTCCGCTGCCACCACTCCCAAAGCTAATTCCCTTCCCTGGTTAGCCTTGAGAGACTCTTCACCAATTCCCTGGTGAATACAGATCCAAACCCCTTGGATCTTAAAACAAAGAGAAATTAACCATCCCCCCTCCTTCCTCCCACCAACTCCTGGTGGATCAAGATCCAACCCCCTTGGATCTAAAAACAAGGAAAAATCAATCAGGTTCTTAAAAAGAAGGCTTTTAATTAAAGAAAAAGGTAAAAATCATCTCTGTAAAATCAGGATGGAAAATAACTTTACAGGATAATCAAACTTAAAGAGCTCAGAGGACCCCCCTCTAGCCTTAGGTTCAAAGTACAACAAACAGAGATAAACACTCTAGCAAAAGGTACATTTACAAGTTGAGAAAACAAAGATAAACTAACACGCCTTGCCTGGCTGTTTACTTACAAGTCTGAAATATGAGAGACTTGTTCAGAAAGATTTGGAGAGCCTGGATTGATGTCTGGTCCCTCTTAGTCCCAAGAGCGAACAACCCCCAAAACAAAGAGCACAAACAAAAGCCTTTCCCCCCCCCCCCCCAAGATTTGAAAGTATCTTGTCCCCTTATTGGTCCTTTGGGTCAGGTGTCAGCCAGGTTAACTGAGCTTCTTAACCCTTTACAGGTAAAAGGATTTTGGAGTCTCTGGCCAGGAGGGATTTTATAGTACTGTACACAGGAGAGCTGTTACCCTTCCCTTTATAGTTATGACAGCATGTCTGGCAGAAGTTTATTTCTTCACTTTGGCAGATTTGGGCAGGTTTTTGGCAACCCTCATCCTGTAGTTGTGTATCTCTAATTTGTTGCAATCAGAGGGCTGATGCTGAAATTGCTGCCTTTGTAAGGACAACAGAGACCTTACCTTTTTTCTCTAAAGTCTTTTCTTGTTCTGTGAGTAGTTAATGGCTAATGGTAATTAATTGGAGTTCTTCATAAAATGTCTGCTATGAGTGCTCTCACTGGGACATGTTCACTTTTGAAATAAAATCACAACAGCTGAGGTCAAAACATTTGTATCCTGGTGAAATTTTATTTAGTTGGTTTAGAATCAAAAGTGCGACTAAAGATTTGTGGGGGGGTCAGAGGTTGGTTGTGTTTTTTTTGGCCCTAATCCAGCCCTAAATTATTTACAGGCCCAAGTCATTGCTAGAGCTTCCTTTTCCACTTGGGCATCATGATCTTTTTGTAGTGCCTTCCTGAAATAAAAGCAACAGGTCTCTGTTTTTCCTTTCCCTTGGCTCCTTTTATATGAACACTGCTAATAAACCTTACTAAGAGATATCAGCTGCTGCCTTTGTTGGACCACATACCAAATACACAGTCTTTGTTGATGACACACTCTATTACATACATTACAACCATTAGGGAAAGTTCTTAATGGTTTCATTACCTCTGCAAAAATATGGTAAAAAAATTTCCCTAAGTAACTTATCATTCCTATGACTCTTCTTAAACAGGAAACATTTTTGGGTTCAAGTGCCTTTACTTTAGGAAAGAGGATTCAGCCTGATCCAGACAATTATGTGCCTTACAAATTTTATCGGCTTCTTCCTATCCAAGGTGAGGTTGGTTTGTTGGAAGCATCTCAGATTTGCACGTAGCTGTATCATGCTCAGCCTTATTTCTTCCATATACCAACATGTCATCGGCCTGGCAAAGGACTCCAGACAATCCTGTCACAGTGTAACAGATTCCCTTCTGAAACTGTTCCAGTTCTGAAGATACGCTGAATTGGGATGCAATTAAAACTACCAAGGTGATGGATAATAGTTTAGGGCCACAGCAGCGCTTTAACATGCCTTGTGTGGTCGCAGTGCAGCACTGGGAGAGCTCTCTCTAAAAAAACCACCTTCACAAAAGGCATAGCTCCCAGCGCTGGGAGTGCGGCTCCCAGCGCTGGTGCCCTGTCTACACTGGCGCTTTACAGCGCTGAAACTTGCTGCACTCAGGGGGGTGTTTTTCACACCCCGAGCAAGAAAGTTGCAGCGCTGTAAATTGCCAGTGTAGACAAGCCCTTAGATTCTTTTGCAAGAGGAAGTTGCCAAAAGCCTGCTATGTCGTCTCGCTTTGAGAATATTTTGGCCTCTGATACAAAGGTCGTTTCTGGCCAACTACAGGAAGCAAGTGGAACATCTTCTTATGAGGTTGTATGAGGCCAAAACAAATGCCATTGGTCTTTTACACTACAACCTTTCCTGCATATCAGTCAGGGATTTTCTGGAAATAATTCTTTTTTGGGGGAGTTTGGACTGTCCCCAACAATGCTGAGGAACTGAGAGACGAAATGAGTTGCAGATGACACCACTCTTATTTTGTTCAAGTTTCCTAACTCTGTGAAGACCTGTGGAGTACATCTCTTGTATATAGCTCACCTGTTATCAATGTGTAAGGGGACTGACTGTTGGCCCCTTACTGAAACTTAGTGGGCTTTTTTTTTTGCTTGGCCATCACCCAGTACCAAAAGAAAGGGAAAGGGCCAATGAGAAATCAGAATCCTGAGACTGACAGTCCCCAAGGGCAATGGGGAAAGGCCCATGCTCCAGGTCAGCCTGACTGACAGGGCAGGCAGGACATTGAGGGAGTCAGGAGGCCAGGGGTCCCGTCTTCTCGCCTCGCTCTGGGGACTGACCTCTGTGCCATGCTCCATCGTCCCCACAAATATGTTTGGCGCAAGGCCCACAAAAGGTTAATCTGGCCCTGCACAGGAGAGGGGAAGGGGAGTCCTCAAGGTCAGGCAGGCCTCAGGGTAAAGGGAGTGGGAGCGAGGACTCAGATCCTTTCTCTAGCCAATTCCACTGGGGTAGTGTATAAGCCAGGAAAGTTTCCCACAATAGTGGGACCATTGTCCAGCTTACAAATGCAATCAAGTTTTTCTACTAGATGTAGCCCTTGCACTACCGGCTTTAGATGGAGTGCTGAATCCTTGTATTTTTAATACTATTTGTTGGAGAATTTTCTTTTCTTTCTCCAATTTCCCTTAGGAACTGGCTACAGACATCCTATGTTGTGTTACTGGGTGCATGTATAATGCCAATATACCCCAGTTGTCAGCAGGTGGGATCGAACCTGGGACCTCAGGAGCTTAGTGCATGAGCCTCTACTGCATGAGCTAAAATTCACATGGCCGTTAGCTAAGGCTGTAGAACAAACCACACACACACACACACACACACACACACACACACACACACACACACACACACACACACACACACACACACACACACACACACACACACACACACACACACACACACACACACACACACACACACACACACACACACACACACACACACACAGAATCTAATCAAGTCTTTTCAGATGTCACTGGAAAATTTGTACATTTTGGAGGGGGGTGAACAATGAAAATTGCCGAATCATCTACCCTTCATACATTTACATTGACCTTTGTCTGCTGTAGTGGTGTTTGTTCCATTGAGGCTACTTCCCTTAGGAATATAGACTCATCTGCCAATATCACCCCTCCCTTTTATTATTGCCAGTATTTTTAGTCACCATGCTATTACAGCAATACCCTATATTATAGCATCTTCTCCATTTGGGCTCTTTTGCTGGACATGGCTTCCAACTGTGCGTTGTCTCCCACAGCTTTTTTATTCCTTCCCTTTTGATCTACTGGTACTTATAGTGTGAGCATGGCCCCAGTGCTCTTTTCAGATTTATTTTTCTCAACTTCATGGTGTAATTTTTATCTGGCATCATGTCTCTTCTGCTGCTAGCATAAAAATTGTATTGCTGATGCTTTATGGTTTATTGCACTCTGACGTGAGTTTTAGCTTTCACTAGTGAGAGAGCTGGGTCTAAATGAAGAAGCTCTGACAACTCACTGTCTCTTCGAACATATTGGTTCTTATTTTAAGGCCACATATATATTATATATAATTGCTGAACTGAAATGTTGTTATAAAAGTCTCTGCTGTTTCTCCCTTGTTCTTGGCATCACCTACTAAATTTGGGCCTTTCATAGGTAGTATGTCTGGTTATTAAATGGGTATCAAATGCTTCTTTCGCATTGGTGTAAACTTTCTTTTCTGTATCACAGGGGCAAAACACCTAGAATAGCCTCTTACATGCCCTAACATTTGCATAGGTGATGCTATCTGATATTCTTATGGCTTATGTATTACATTAGAAGCCATCCAGGATCTTTCAACTATTTTGGATCCAATTAACTCATCTGCCAGAGTTTCCATAATCAGTCTTCTCTAGCATAAGCATTTAGACCATTGGCTCTGTTGTTACAGCCTGTTGTGAAACACCAGTAGTTTCTGGGCCTTTCAGGCTGCTGCTATCTTGTGTTTGCTATGGAGATGAGTCTCTCCCTTTTTCCATACTGTTTAGTCAGCTCTACCATTTTCTTCATTACAGTTTCTGTTTAGGATCCCTTTTCAGCCTTCATCCTTGATCTCTGACTTTTTCTTACCAGTTCCTACAGTCTTTTTCTTTCCTCTCTTCGGCTAGATTCCTCCCAGTTATCTTTTCTTGTATCCGAACTTTTCCTACTCACTCGCCCCTTCTGGCAGTCTGAGGTTTTCTTTTCTGTTTTCCCTTGTTGGAAAAAGGGAGTCAGACCCTTCTCACAACATGGTTTGGAGGCAGAGAACATAAGACACAGATGCTGTGCTTTGAGGAGAGAACACTTCAGATTAGGTACGCCTTACAATGCTTGCTGGCCTTTTTTGCAAACTGGAAGATCAAGAGTGTTATGGTTTTAACATAATTTAATTGACTGAGCTGATGGAGGGAGGGAAAAGCAGGCTGTGAGCAGCAGAGACGCCAAGGATGCTGATGGACTGGAAATCCCAGGAAGGTTGGGTATAGGGATGGCAGGTGAGAGTGTGATGTTGAAGATGATGAGGTGGTCAGAGAGGGAGCAGTACTTAATTAAAACAGGAACAAGAAAATGTCTATTTTGATGTATGAGGGAGTTGATCTAGATTTGCAGATCAAACAAGGAGGTGAGGGTGAGGAGGTGGGCAAATAAGGAGATGGATGGACATCAACATGGAAGCGGAAGTCACAGAGAATGAGAGTGGAAGATTGAGAAGAGCAAAAAGAAAGCTCAGAGTCTATTTCAGAGGAGGATGGAGGATTTGTCATTAAGGGGGATGGTAGATGACAGTTATACATAGGTGGAGAGGAAGAAGAATGTTATGGAGATCTGAGAAGGGAAATAAGTGGAAGGCAGAAGGGGGAAGTCCTGGATGCAGCAGGGGCTGGAGAGAAGTGAAGCCTATCTATCCCCTCTCCCACTAATAAACCTGTGATGTTATACCCCATATTCTTCATATAAATATTGTTATGATATGAATGTGACATAACTAATATATGCTTTATGCAAGATGGGTCATGTGAGGTATCATTGGAAAGGTTATGATTTACTGAATGTGTTTATCCAATTTGTATGCATATATTATTTCTGTATCTGAAGTTAGGAATATTGTCTATGTAACAATTACAACTGTGTGGATATGAGCTTGGGAAACGCCCACCAGACAGTAAGCAATTAGCCTTAATGGGCCATTAGGAAAAGACAATGAGTCTTCAAAGATGTGGATCCCCCATCTCCCCAGGAGTTCCTTCCTGTGGACCTTGCAAATAAACCTTGTCTCATGGTTGCCCTGACACTGCAAGGTCATGTGATAGTGTCACTGTTGCGGGGTGGTCACCCGCTCTGGCTGTAAATGGCTTAAAACAGCCCAGGAGAGGGCTGTGGCTGGGAGCAAGCAGTTCCCAGGCTGATTGGGGAAGCAGGCTCAGCTGTGGCCACGCCCCAATTTGGCCCTTATAAGAGGGCAGTGGGCCAGGAGCAGAGTCAGTCTCTCTCTGCCTCTAGAGAGGGAAGGGCCTGGCTGCTTAGGAGCTCACAGGGTACCTAGAGTGGAGTAGGGTTGGGGGAAGGCTAGCAGAGCTAGGGAGCTCCAGCCTGGAAAGCCCCAGGCTGCAGGCCTTGACAAAGGCTGGAAGGGGGTACTGGGGTTGCAGAGGGCAGCCCAAGGGTAGGCACAGGCAGCAGGTCCAAACCCCCTTGCCTGTGATGAGTGGCTTGTACACTGCAGTCTGCCCCAGTGAACACTGGGGCTAGATGGTGACTGGCAGTAGCCTGATACTGAGGTGAGGTGGGGATAGTGGGTGGGGGTCCCCTGGGTGAGGAAACTGGGGGGGGTACTGCCAAGGGGCAGCCCCAAGAGAAAGGGGCACTGGGGTCCGTGAGGGACACGGGGCCAGCGAGAGGTGAGACACCGGCCAACAGAGGGCACTCCAAGCCTGGAGAGCTAATTCCCATACCGGACCAGCAGGAGGCACCACAGCGGTGAGTCTTGCTGTGTTACAGTCACCTGGTACAAAATATCACCTTGGACACTGCTGGTACTTTTCTGCTGGAAACAAAGGAGTCCCACCTTATGTAAATTCTATTTAAGGATGGGAAGCAAGGTAATCAGGGCTCTCCATTTGCCTCCCGACCCGAGAAGGAAGACTGCTGAAAGCTCCTGAAGAAACCAAGGAACTAAGCTAGGGGAAGGTAAGGGCTGAGTCCGGGCTGAGAACAGGGGTCTAACCTGTAAAGAGACATAACTGGAACTCTGATCTGCAGAAACTCTACAACCTGCCTAAGCAACATTTAGGGTGAGCAATTACTGTGTGTAACCTGTTTCTTTAGTGTATTAAGCTTAGTTTGTGTGTTTTGTTTTATTTGCTCAGTAATCTGTTTTGTTCTGTTTGCTCTCCCTTATAATCACTTAAAATTTACCTTTTGTAGTTAATAAACTTATTTCTTGTTTATTTCAAAACCCAGTTTGTGCCATTCATATGCACAGCTTTTTCCCCCCTAGATATCTCTCCACATTGAAGGAGAGGGAGAATTTTTGTGCGCTTGCACTGTGTAAATCCTTCTATACAGCGCAAGACAATATTATTTGGGGTTTATACCCCAAAGGAGGTGTGCACATGTGTGCTGGGCAGTCCCCGAGCTGATTCCTCCCACGCAGAGCTGATCTCCGTGTCTCTGTGTCCATTTGCAGCTGGGTGTGTCCCTCCCAGTGTGTGTGCGCACTGGAGAAGGCTTGAAGGCCTGGCACAGCTAGGACAGGGTGAGGAAACCCAGGCTTGTGGAATAGGTGGAACCAGTGGGACCCCAGCACATCAGATGGACGGGGAGAAGGGGTCCAACCCATCACAAAACCCACATGATCTTTTGAAGAAAACTTGAAGGCAAAGGATATAAGAGAAGGCAAGGTTACAGTAGGAGAGGGCAGGTGCAGAGACAGTCAAAATAGAGGATCCAGTTTCAGTGAGAACAAAGAATAAGCAAAAGATTAAGATGACATGGATGGTAGTTATCTGCATGGAGGTGATGTAGGCACTCCTTGGAGGAGGCAAAAGGTTAATGAGGGAGATGGATGTGAGGTTAGAGGGGAAGGCCTGGAGGGGCAAAGGTGATGGTGGGGAAGGGTGTGAGAGAATGAGTGGGGGCAGGGATGAAGGGAGGACCAGCATCAGGACAGCTGTCACTGGATGTAAGCAAAAGGAGGAAACAAAAGTACAGATGAGAAGAGAGGGAGAAAGGGCTGGTGGGAGTAGTAGAAGGGAATAGGGAAGAAGAGAAAAAGCAATAACAGAGGAAGGCAGTAATGGTAAGCCATGATGAAGGCTCAAATCGGAGAGTCAGGTGGAAGAATGATTAAATAGTTGATAACTGATCAATTAAGAGGTAAGTCAGTAGTGAGTCAGAAGTCTGTAACTAAGCAGATAATCTCATACTCAGCTAATTATACAATTATCTGGGTAGATAAATATTCATTTTATTGCTTCTAAATGTCAGTAAAAACACACATATATTACATATGATCAGATTTAAGTTTACATTTACTAAAATTAATACCATCTGGAGCTGAGTTAATAACTGATTTTTCGGTTCCATGGTTGAACCCCCAAAATAGGTTTGGGGTTAAACTACACATTTTGTTTGACCCAAAACACAATTTTGTTTTGATTTTTCATTTTGTTACAATTCTGGATGGTATTTTTACCTTTAAAAAAAATCTAGCTAAATTTTTAAATATCATTTCCAAGCAAAGTCAAAATATTTTGTTTCAAAAATGTCAAAATGAACAGTTTAGACTTTTTTTATTTTTATTTGACCAAAACTATTCACTGAATTAAACCTGAATTCATGAATAATCTGTTTGACCAAAATTACAGTTTTTTTGGTGAATACATTATTTGCCAAAAAAAGAATCACCGATCTCTAGTATTACTTTTAATTTAAGGGCTGTGTTATTTTACGTTTTTTCCAACATCATATACTATAAGGCCCTGATCTAGACTGTTGCCTCTGAGGGTTATGGCAGTAAAGAAGATGCTGATAATGTCTTTGGTCTCATATTAGGGAGAAGTATAAAATGAAAGGTCGGATTATTTTTCATTTATAATTTATTGTATTCAAAAATCCCTTCTAAATTTTTTTATCCTGGTTAAATAATCCCAGAATTTCTCATAAGTAAATAACAGGAGTACTGTACTGTACCTCTTGGATCAGTTCCCAATTTATAGATAAAGAGACAATGTAAAACAGGTTAGGGTGCCAAATTTAGATTTAAAAAAGCGAGTGTGGGGAAATGGTTATTATGGTTAACATTAATCTGGGTGGAACAGGGTGGCCTGGCCCTTTAAGCATTGGGAGGCCTGGGGCCAGCCAGACCTGTTCTGAGGTGGAGCCCTGTTAAGAACTGGTTGCAAGAGGTTAGGTAATTGCCTGGTGAGTATCTGATTCCTATAAAAGCTGCAAGAGCTCAGTGGAGAGAGAGAGCTACAGATTGGTCCCTGTGGCAGTTTGGCTCCCAGCCAGATACCCTGTAGGACAGTGGTCCCCAAACTTTTCACGGTCATGCCGCCCCTACCCCTGTCTGTGTCTTCCCCCCGGGAGCCGGACCCGGGAGTGGTGCTGCGGCCAGGGCCGGCTCCAGCTTCTTTGCCGCCCCAAGCGGAGAAAAAAAAAGGGGGGGGGAACCGATTGAGCTGCGGCCGAAGTGCCACCGAAGAGGAAGGGAGTGAGTGAAGCACCCGCCGCCGAATTGCCGCCACAGACCCGGATGTTCCGCCCCAATAAGGGATGGAGTGCCGCCCCTTTCTATTGGCCGCCCCAGGCACCTCCTTCCTTCGCTGGTGCCTGGAGCGGGCCCTGGCTGCGGCTCCTGGGACAGGAGGCCAAGGGGGCTGAGGCTGGGGCCACAGCTGGGGGCGGGTCTGGGGCCAGGAATGGAGCCATGACTGGGAACAGAGTTGTTGTCAGGGACTGAGGCTGGGCCTGGGAATGGAACTGCAGCCAGGGGCTGGGGCTGCAACCAGAGTCGGGGCTGGGGCCGGGAGCGAAGCTGCGGCTAGGAGCCGGGTCATGGTAAGCTGGGGGCAGAGCAGGGATGGGTGGTGCTCTCTCCCCCCAGGTGGGGGCTGGCCTGGGCTCTGTTGCACCCCTGCCCCCTCAAATGTTCCTCCATGCCCCTCTAGGGGGGCATGCCCCACAGTTTGGTGACCACTGCTGTAGGAGGACTGGTGAAGAGCTTCCAGGAGCAGGGAGACTCTGGGAAGGAAGCCCTTGGTCAGGGGAAGTGACCTGACTAAGCTGTTAGATTCATATCAAATTGTTTATTTTGGGGTTTTTGATGAAGATTGTCAATGTCGCAAGTAAATGAAGCCCTGAGGAAAAAGACCTGTTCCAGACTCTGGGTGTGGTGTCAGTCCTTTCTGGGCTGGGGAAACAGGCCAGCAGCCCACATTCATGTATATGACACAAGAGATAGGGTTAATCAGCTCTCTGAACTTGCTAAATAAGCGTCCTGTCCTCAGGATTGCATTGATCAGTTAATAAGTCCTTGTGATGTGTTTTAGCTGAAGAGGTGTTGTCATGGTGTACTCTGCTGGGAGAGTTGTGTGGGTGGAGTTTCTCTGAATTCATTCAGAACTGGAGTTACTGCTCTCCTGCTGGCAGATTTGAATTAATCTTACTTAATAAGCAGTTTCCATTTGGGATTACTTGCCGCTGGAAGTTTAAATATTCTTCCAAACGTGACAATGAGCAGAGGTGTGTCCATGATTATTTTTTGGTTAGTGTCAATAAGCTTTTATTTATGCACACCTGTGCAGTTTTGTGAACCTAAACATGAGTACTGTATTAAAATGATCCTGCAAACAGGTGGATCTACTTAACCCTAAGCATGTGATTACTCTTATTAATTTCAGGGGGACTGTTCACCTGCTTAGAGTTAAATAGATACTTAAGTATTTGCGGGATGGAGGGTCCAGTTCATGCAATGGTGGGCAAACGACAGCCCATGGGACACATCCGGCCCGTCAGACCTTTTAATTCGGCCCTCGAGCTCCTGCTGGGGAGGGGGGTCGAGGGCTTGCCCCGCTCCGCATGTGCCGTGGCTCCGCGCAACTCCCGGAAGCAGCGGCATGTCCCTCCTCCGGCTCCTACGCATAGGGGCAGTCTGGGGGCTCCGCACGCTGCCCCCGCCCCAAGCGCCGGCTCTGCAGCTCCCATTGGCTGGGAACTGCAGCCAATGGGAGCTGCAGGGGTGGCACCTGCAGACAGGGCAGCGTGCAGAGCCGCCTGGCTGTGGCTCCGCGTAGGAGCCAGAGGGGGGACATGCTACTGCTTCTGCGGGAGCCTGCACTCCTGACCTCCTCCCACACCCCAGCCCGCTGCCCCAACCCTGATCCTCCTCCTGCCCTCCGAACCCCTTGGTCCCAGACCGGAGAACCCTCCTGCACCCCAAACTTCTCATCCCCAGCCCCACCCCAGAGCCCACATCCCCAGCTGGAGCCCTCAGCCCCCACCCCCCGACCCCAACTCCCTGCCCCAGCTCGGAGCCCTCACCCCTTCTCACACCCCAACCCCCAATTTCATGGCCTGCCATACTATTTCCATACCCCGATGTGGCCCTCAGGCCAAAAAGTTTGCCCACCCCTGAGTTAGCTATTAAAACAGAAAGTGAAACTGACCAATCTGTTTGCATTGTAACATGAGTGAAATGTAATAAACACTATAAATAGAAAAAGTTAATTTAACATCTTCATAACCTAAGAGGTTAAGTAATAGAGAAAACAAACTAAATCTTAAATAAGTTAAGTGTCCTGTTAACGTGGAGACAAATATTGCATACAGTGCTCAACATACATAGTTTATGTTGTACTGTTCTCCATCCCCTTTTTAAAATACACCCACACATCCCATTTCCTTTCTTGGTGGAAAAACTGTAGTGAATGTTTTCATTTTTAGAGGAGGTTGTGAGTACCTGGCAGTATGTAATGCACTTTCCACTTTCCATTAAATTGTTACACTGACTTTGAAGCAGAGTGAAAAGCAACCTTCAGAAAAATTTGGCAAATCCCAGCAATGCCAGTCTGCATAGGTGATGACAGTTTTGGTGGCTTTTTCATACTGTTTGCAATTCCTGGGCTTAGTTCTCTGACATGACCAACACTCATGGTTCCCAAAGAAATTAATGGAATTTCAGGGGGGTTGGCATCCTATAGGAGTAGGTCCCCTGGGAGTAGTCATAGTGTACCTCGTAGAAAAGTGCCATAGCTACAGATCTTCCTATCCATGCCCTTACTGGGTCTCTTTCATGATGACAAATGAAAGAAACATGTTGGTCATTACTCAACGTGTTCTGCCCGTTGGGCCAGAGGAAATGGAACATAAGCATTTCTCCTTCAAGCAAATAGAATGGGGAACACTGGCACAAACAAGCCTCAGTGCACAGAAGACAGTGGAGTCCCCTTTACAAAGAAGATACAGTGACTATCCCACAGAATACCAATGGGAGTGTTCCCCTCACTGGATGGATGAAAGGAAAGATACTCCACAACATTAGGTGGTGAGGAGGACACATGTGAGGGCATGCTCTTCTCCCTGGCTGCTAGAGATGAATGGGCAGAGGCAGATTAAGATTTAGTGGAGTCCTAGGTACAAAGAACATTTGGGCTCCACCCCCTGCTCCTCCCTTCCCTCCAAGGCCCTGCCCCTGGGCCTGCCCAGAAGAGATGTCCAGGGAGCCCGAACCACTGTGGAGAGCCCTGGATCCTCCACCTGCCCTGGGTGGTGCAGCCTGGGGGGCTGGGACATGGACCAGGGGCTGCTCTCGCCCCCCCCGACCCATGGCATGTGTAGGGTCTGGGGCTCCCCACAGTTGCCCAGGCTCCCTGGGTGACTCTTACCACAGCCCAGGGCAGTGGTCCCCAAACCGTGGGGCACAGAGGAACGTTTGGGGGGCATGGTTGGATCTGGGTTAGCCCCCTGGGCGTGGGGAGGGAGCACCACCCAGCCCTGCTCTGTCCCCAGCTCAGCTCCAGCCCCGCCCCTACCCCAGCTGTGTCTCTGTGTCTCTGCTCCCAGCCGCAGCTCCAGCCCTGCTCCTGACCCCCAACCGTGGCCTCTGGCTCCCACTTCTGGCTCCCAGGGGACGTGGACTGGGTAAGCGGGGGTGGGGGGGAGTTAGGGTTTGGTGACTCCCTGGCCTAGGGTTACCATGTGTCCCATTTTAGCCCTGGACAACCCGATTTTGGGGGCAAAACTGGGAATTTGTCCCATTTTCTCGTCAACTGGTGATCACTTGGCAAGAGCAAATGGAACAAATCCCCAGTTTCCCCAAAAAGGGTCTTGGGGGGAGAGGGAGCGAGTGGTGGGGCTCAGACGGGGCGGGAGTGGCAGGGCTTGGACCAACTCTGTGCAGAAGGAGGGGGCTTGCGCGAGTGGCTTGGGCCAGCTCCGCGTGGGGAGAGGGGAAAGAACAAGTAGGCACAGGGGAGGAGAAAGGAGTGGGGAGGAATATGGTCACCCAACTGCAGGCTCCGGCTTCCAGCCTGGCCAGGGGACAGGGCCTCAGGAGAAGAGGAGAAGCAGGGCAGCAGATGAGGGAGAAGAGGAGCGGAGGGTGGGGCCAGAGTTTCGGCGCTCCTGAGGGCCCCCCAAATTGGCCAGGGCCGCTGGGAACAGGTGGTAATCCACCACTCTGAATGGCGTGCTTTCTCCATAAAGCTCAATAACTTGCAGACCAAGAGCTTGCACCCGGCAGCCGAGAGCTTGCACCCGGTGGCCGAGAGCTGTCTAGCTGGAGATTTCGGGGGGGTCCTGCTTCGGGAGGAGCCCTGCTCTGGTAGGCTGTGGGGAGGTTTGGGTGGAGAGTGGTCAGTTCATAGAGGGGTCTGATCTGATTTGGTCTAGGGAAGCTTGGGTGTGTGTGTGTGTTCGTTCTGGTGAGGGATGTGAGTCTGGTCTGATTTGGAGGGTTGGTATGTTTTTTGGGGGGCACAGTAGGTCCTGATCCTTGTTTCTGTACCTCTCTCCTTGCAAGGAAGGACAAGCAAGGTTAGTATGAATAATGATGCTATAAATAAAATGTATTGAAGTTCTTTGTAATTTTTATTTTTAAAATGTGTTAAAGTTTTAAATCCACCCCAATTTCATACAGAAATGTAATTCAAGTCCTGGTAGTATGAGAAATGTGAAGGTTGAGTGTGAAGGTTCCTTTTTA
Source organism: Emys orbicularis (assembly GCF_028017835.1). NCBI lineage: Eukaryota > Metazoa > Chordata > Testudines > Emydidae > Emys > Emys orbicularis. Next base: position 123,088,061 of record NC_088683.1, read on the forward strand.
GTGGGGAACATGGCTTTTGTTAGCTTTTTTTTTACCCACTGTTTTTTGTTTTTATATATATAATTTTATGTACACTTGTGTGTATTTTCTTTGCCCTGGGGCTACCATTGCAGGTACCCTAGTGGCAGCTACCTCCATCTGCAACTTAAACTTGTAAAATTTGTAAATCTGTGCAACTGTGTCAAAAACAACTCTTACAAACATTCCCCATGGGGGCCCACAAATGTTTGTAGGGGAAAAACTTCTGTGTTTAACATCATATGTGTGCCATCTTGGAATGCCCAAACAACAACTAAGAATCCATCTTGGCTGCCCTTCTCCCCCCTCCTCGGGTATGGTTTCCTGCCCTTTCTACCGAAAGGCGGGAAACCAAGCAATCATGTGACTTGTGATCTGCCCAGTAACAGCAGGGCATATAAGGGCTAGCACATCAGAAGGAAGGGACTGCCCTTCTGAGAGGCAGAGTTTGGAGGTGCTGCTGTTGCAACTGTTGGAGAGCACAGCAGACATCTCAGCTCTCCAGGTTGCCTCAGAGGAGTACGCTGAACACTGCGCTCATTCATCGGGGTGCGGGAGGGTAATTCTGATTTGCATGCAGAGAGTGTTACCAGCTGCCACTCTTTCACTGAGGACAAACACACACCCATGATGTCGCAGGGGGAGTACAAGCCAAGTCATCACTGGGGCAGAGCAGTCATCGCCTGATCCTGAGGTCCACTCCTTACCTGTGGGTTCCACCTACCTGGATGGAGTCCAGAGCTGTCCTGTTGTCGTGAGGGTCCTCAGAGCTGCAAGACATGGTAGTGGTCCATTGATCCTCCATCCTGTTACCTGGGTCCCGTCCTAGGGGAGGGAACTTATCCTCAGTCACAGTCAGCATACTACTAGTCCTTTACTTACCTTTATATCACCTGTTGTGGGGGTCCTTGCTTTACCTGTGTTCCTATTCATTTGGTTTACCTCTGGTTTACCTTGTTTAGAACTGTTGATTGTTTAATGAATACCTTGGTTGTTTACACCCACACATCCTAGTTGGTTTATTTTTTTAAGGGGCTAACAACAAACCCCGATGATAGATGTGGGTAGGGGGACGTTCCTTTAGACTGGTTCTCTGTCAGCCTTACTAACCAGTCAACATGTTTGGTGGCAGGACCACAAAAGGTTAATTTGGTTCTGTGGCCAGCAGGTGCGTGCTCTAGGAGCTACTCTGAGGGAGCCAGGTAGAATGCCCAATTCCTTCCTGCCACCTGCCACCTGCCCCCTTTGGGCCCTGGGGCTGTGCAGCACTTCTGTAACCCACTAAGAGTCCAACAGGCACCCTCAGTAGCCTTCAGATATTGATGGGGGGGATGGGAAATGGGACAATGTACCTTGGTGCTAAGAAGGATGCATGTGTCCTCATTTTGCCACTGTCAGCATCAGTATAGTAGTTACCTCAGGATCCTAAAAGTACATCATCTCCCACTCTGTTGCTGCTGTCAGGGGAAGATTGAGAAAAAGTTGTTCAGCCTACTGTGGGTACTCCAAAAACATGTGGCCACAAACAGTCACTTGTCCTAACTGTGCTTTAGACAATTCCTTTAAAGAATGGATCATTTAAACCTATTTTGCATTTAACCTATTTGTATATATTCAAATGAGGATTTATATGAAACACAGCAAGTCTTTGTATACAGTGGTACTCAAATAAAGGAAAAAAATAGGAAGTATGGCAAGAGACCACCTTGGCTTAACCAGGAGATCTTCAATGATCTAAAACTCAAAAAAGAGTCCTACAAAAAGTGGAAACTTGATCAAATTACAAAGGATGAATATAAACAAATAACACAAGTATGTAGGGACAAAATTAGAAAAGCCAAGGCACAAAATGAGATCAAACTAGCTAGGGACATAAAAGGTAACAAGAAAACATTCTACAAATACGTTAGAAGCAAGAGGAAGAGAAAGACAGAGTAGGCCCATTACTCAATGAGGGGGGAAAGACAATAACAGAAACAGAGGTGCTTAATTACTACTTTGTTTTGGTTTTCACCAAGAATGTTGGTGGCGATTGGCTGTCTAACATAGTGAATGCCAGTGAAAATGAGGTAGGATCAGAGTCTAAAATAGGGAAAGAACAAGTCAAAAATTACTTAGACAAGTTAGATGTCTTCAAATCATCAGGGCCTGATGAAATGCATCCTAGAATATTCAAAGAGCTGACTGAGGAAATATCTGAGCCATTAGTAATTATCTTTGAAAAGTCATGGAAAACAGGAGACATTTCAGAAGACAGGAAAAGGGCAAATATGGTGCCCATCTATAAAAAGGGATATAAGGACAACCAGGGGAATTACAGACCAGTCAGCTTAACTTCTGTACCTGGAAAGATAATGGAGCAAATAATTAAGCAATCAATTAGCAAACACCTAGAAGATAATAAGGTAATAAATAACAGTCAGCATGGATTTGTCAAGAACAAATCGTGTCAAACCAACCTGATAGCTTTCTTTGACAAGGTAACAAGTGTTGTGGATGGGGGGAATGGGTAGATGTGATATATCTTGACTTTAGTAAGGCTTTTGATACTGTCTCGCATGACCTTCTCATAAACAAACTAGGGAAATACAACCTAGATGGAGCTACTATAAGGTGGATGCATAACTGGTTGGAAAATCATTCCCAGAGAGTAATTATCAGTGGTTCACAGTCATGCTGGAAGGGCATAACGAATGGGGTCCCACAGGGATCAGTTCTGGGTCCAGTTCTGTTCAATATCTTCATCAATGATTTAGATAATGGCATAGAGAGTACACTTAAAGTTTCCAGACGATACCAAGCTGAGAGGGGTTGCAAGTGCTTTGGAGGATAGGATTAAAATTCAAAATGATCTAGACAAACTGGAGAAATGGTCTGAAGTAAATAGGATGAAATTCAATAAGGACAAGTGCAAAGTACTCCACTTAGGAAGGACCAATCAGTTGCACACATATAAAATGGGAAATGACTGCCTAGGAAGGAGTATTGTGGAAAGGGATCTGGAGGTCATAGTGGATCACAAGCTAAATACGATTGAACAGTGTAACGCTGTTGCAAAAAAAGCAAACATCATTCTGGGACATATTAGCAGGAGTATTGTAAGCAAGACACAAGAAGTAATTCTTCCACACTACTCTGTGCTGATTAGGCCTCAACTGGAGTATTGTGTCCAATTCTGGGTGCCACATTTCAGGAAAAATGTGGACAAATTGGAGAAAGTCCAGAGAAGAGCAACAAAAATGATTAAAGGTCTAGAAAACATGATCTAAGAGGGAAGATTGGAAAAAATTGGGTTTGTTTAGTCTGGAGAAGAGAAGACTGAGAGGGGGATATGATAACAGTTTTCAAGTACATAAAAGGTTGTTACAAGGAGGAGGGAGAAAAATTGTTCTTCTTAACCTCTGAGGATAGGATAAGAAGCAATGGGCTTAAATTGCAGCAAGGGCGGTTTAGGTTGGACATTAGGGGTATGTCTACACTACGAAATTAGGTCGAATTTATAGAAGTCGATTTTTTTAGAAATCGATTTTATACAGTTGATTGTGTGTGTCCCCACTTAAGACCATTAACTCGGCGGCGTGCGTCCACAGTACCGAGGCTAGCGTCGACTTTTGGAGCATGGCACTGTGGGTAGCTATCCCACAGTTCCCGCAGTCTCCACCGCCCATTGGAATTCTGGGTTGAGCTCCCAATGCCTGATGGGGCAAAAACTTTGTCGCGGGTGGTTCTGGGTACATGTTGTCAGCGCCCCCCCATGAAAGCAACGGCAGACAATCGTTTTACGCCTTTTTCCTGGGGTCCCGTTGTGACAATGCGGTTCTGGCGGAACCCAACTGAGAGTGCCAACTCAGGACAAATTGCTCAAACAGGGCAGTTACAGCCCAAGGCTGGGTTTTTTTCCACCTCTAAGGCAAACCAAACCAGCCAGACTAAGAGGACTTCGGTCTCACCCCACTGGCTAACCGCAAGTCTCACAAGCAATCTCCTTAGACACTCCAGTTTCCCAGTATCACCACCAGTGCCACTCGTTATGGGGACAAATGGTTATGAAAACCAAGACCCCAGTAAAAGAAAAAGGTTCTCCTGATCCCAAAGGACCAAGCCCCAGACCCAGGTCAATATACAAATCAGATCTTACCCACAAATCACGCTGTTGCCAATCCTTTAGAATCTAAAATCTAAAGGTTTATTCATAAAAGGAAAAAGATAGAGATGAGAGTTAGAATCGGTTAAATGGGATCAATTACATACAGTAATGGCAAAGTTCTTGGTTCAGGCTTGCAGCAGCGATAGAATAAACTGCAGGTTCAAATCAAGTCTCTGGAGTCCATCCCCCGCTGGGATGGGTCCTCAGTCCTTTGTTCAAAGCTTCAGCTTGTAGCAAAGTTCCTCCAGAGGTATGAAGCAGGATTGAAGACGAGATGGAGATGAGGCATCAGCCTTATATAGTCTTTTCCAGGTGTAAGAACACCTCTTTGTTCTTACTGTGGAAAATTACAGCAAAATGGAGCCTGGAGTCACATGGGCCAGTCCCTGCATACTTTGCTGAGTCTCAAGGCATATTTGCCTTCTCTCAATGGGTCCATTGTATAGCTGATGGTCCTTAATGGGCCATCAAGCAGGCTAGGCAGAGCTAACACCAGCTTGTCTGGGATGTCACCCAGCAGCATAGCATAAGTTTGAAATACAGACAGTATAGAGCCAATATTCATAACTTCAACTACAAAATTGATACACACATATAGACAGCCTAATCATAACCAGTAAACCATAACCTTGTCTTAGACACCCCATTTGACCCCCTTTATACAAGATTTGCGTGCCACTACAGGACCTTGGTTGCAACAATGATCTATATGGTCCCAGATTATATCAATAACGTCACACCCGTCCACCGGACCCGCTCAGCCCGCTGCCTGCCTAGATGATCGGAACCCCAGGCAGGCAGTGGGCTGAGCGGGTCGGCCCGCTGCCGGTCTGGGGCTCCGTCTGCTGGCTCCTGCCAGCCGGGGTCCCGCTCAGCCCCGCTTAGCTGGCAGACCTCGGTGAGGTCGATCAGGGGTGCCTGGACAGACATGGCTATCCTCCTCTTAGAGCACCGAATGGGAGTGACTCCAGGTCATTCTCTGCTTTAAGTTTTGTCTCATGGAGATTCAGTCCTGCCTGGAATATCATGCGAGCTGGAGGCTTCTGCCTCAGGCTGCTCTCCCAGCCGGCATTACCGCGCAGTCGCACCTACCCCTGCCTGCCCCTTGCTCCCATGGCTCATGAAGCCTGGACAGTAGTAAGGAGCAGTTCAACTTGTGGAATGACAAATCCAGAATGAAGGATTGCACTCTATGCGCCACGTTAAGATTATTTCAGAGTCCTAGATAGCATTAGTCCCTATAAAAGGCTTCATGAAAATTTTCCCCCGCCCCTAACTAAAATGTTAATTTATCAGAGCAGCTGAAAGGGTAAGGAACCCAGGACTATAACTGAGAGAGAGCTTCCATATTATTTAACTCATAATTGATATAATTCAAAGTAAAATTTCACAGCGCGGTCTGTTCCAAGACTATAAATGCAGGAGGGGAGTCAGAAAAAGGAACAGTGACTTGTTTCCGCCTGGTTTTGAACCAGTGACATTTTGTGTGTTAGGTGAACGTGACCACCACTACACTACAGGGCTTTCATGTATTAGGTGAATGTGATAACCAATACACTACGGGGCTTCTCTTTTTTTGCCACAGACTTTGCCAGGAATGTTTTCTCTAGCTACAGAAGCTACCTAATGCAATGTCTATATCTATGGCCTTCCTGCTCACAAAGCGGTCATGCCCCCACCCAAGGATGACACAGCGACCTGCCTTGGGCAGGATTGCTAGTGAGGCATGATACTTTTGCCATTAAGCAAACACAGCAATTCTTTCCTGGCCTCTGCCACTGAATGCCTCCATGCATTACTCTGTGCCCTATCAGTGCGGGAGGACTGCATGAGCTCGGAAAACATGTCATCGCAAGTGTGTTTTTTTTCACCTTCTAATCTGCGATAACCTCAGGGATGGAGATGATAGGGGGAACGTAGACACATTCTGAGGGGACTGCATGGTCACCTGTGCTGAGTTCGCCACGCTGGCCAAACAGGAAATGAAATTCAAAAGTTCCCGGGGCTTTTCCTGTGTACCTGGCTAGTGCATTTGAGTTCAAAGTGCTGTCCAGAGCGGTCACAATGGAGCACTCTGGGATAGCTCCTGGAGGCCAATACCGTCAAATTGCGTCCACACTACCCCAAATTCGACTCGGCGATGTCGATTTCAGCACTAATCCCTTCGTCAGGGGAGGAGTACAGAAATCGATTTTAAGAGCCCTTTAAGTAAAAAAAACCGACTTCGTCGTGTGGACGGGTGCAGGGTTAAATCAATGTAACGCTGCTAAATTCAACCTAAACTCGTAGTGTAGACCAGGGCTAGGAAAAACTTCCGAACTGTCAGAGTGGTTAAGCACTGGAATAAATTGCCTAGGGTGGTTGTGGAATCTCCATCATTGGGGATTTTTAAGAGCAGGTTGGACAAACACCTGTCAGGGATGGTCTAGAGATAATACTTAGGGCTTGTCTATACTTACGCGCTGGTTCGGCGGCAGGCAATCGAACTTCTGGGTTCGATTTATCGCGTCTTGTCTGGACGTGATAAATCGAACCCAGAAGTGCTCGCCGTCGACTCCGGTAATCCTGCTCGGCGCGAGGAGTACGCGGAGTCGACGGGGGAGCCTGCCTGCCGCATCTGGACCGCGGTAAGTTCGAACTAAGGTACGTCGACTTCAGCTACGTTATTCACGTAGCTGAAGTTGCGTACCTTTGTTGGAATTGAGGGGTTAGTGTAGACCAGGCCTTAGTCCTGCCATGAGTGCAGAGGACTGGACTAGATGACCTCTCAAAGTCCCTTCCAGTTCTGTGATAACAAGCTGATTTAACAATAGGTGTGCTATCCATCATTATGGTTTTTGTTTTTTAATAAAACCCTCTGTGAACATAATCCAGCCTCACAAACTGAGTGTTTCTCTTTCTGTCTCCCCTGCTCCCCACTCATCTACCACTGTTGTGCTGTTTTTTCATGCAGTCTCACCATAGTTGGTATGATAGTCCTTCCCTGTAGCTCCTGTCTTCTGGAACATTCATCCTGTATTTCTCTTACACATCAGCTCTCACCGTCTTTTCTCAACTATCATTTGAAAATACATATTTTCTCTTGTTTTTGGCTATTTTATTTTCACTTTTCAATGGTATCATTTATATTGCATCGGTATTGCATATATATATATAAAGCAGTTGTGATTAATTTCGGCATGCAAGAATATGAAATCAAGTAGTGGTGTTTTCAGATGCTGCCATTTAAAGGTGCAATGTCATGGAGTAACTAGAATGGCAACAGAGCCCTTGCTCTAGAACTGAGGAGAAGGGGAGTTCCCACCTTTCTTCCACTGACAATAGTCTGTCCTTTCTCCAGTATATCTTGTTCTGACAGCCTGCAATTCCCAAGTGTCCCACATGCTCAGGGTCTAACTGATCGCCATATTTGAGGTCGGGAAGGAATTTCCCCCCAGGTCAGATTGGCAGAGACCCTGGGTTTTTTTCACCTTCCTCTGCACATGGGGCACGGTTCACTTGCAGGTTTAAACTAATGTAAATGGTGGATTTTCTGTAACTTGAAGTCTTGAAATCATTATTTGAGGACTTCAGTAACTCAGCCAGAGGTTAGGGGTGTATTACAGGCATGGGCACTGGGTATAATAGGCAAGGGGAGGCTGTGCCTCCCCTAGCACAGCTGTCCCTGCTGCCCGACACCTGAGCTGTGGTGCCTACCCCTTCCTCTTCCTCACCCTGCTCTGACCCTTCCTCCTCTCCTCCCCTCCACCCTACCCCCTTTGGAGGTCACCACAGCTGGGGACCCTGTCCCTCCTCCAAACCCTCCATCCCTGCCGGGTGTGTGTGTGTGTGGGGGAAATAGGCAGGGGGGGAACTTTACACAAGTGAAAAAGCCTTCAAGAAACCTAGTAGCAGATCACTGAAACTGTTAAACGGCTATTCAAATTGTAATGAAGCCATTTAACAGGCATTTGCCAATGCACAGGAAGCCTTTGGCTACATTCAGCTGGCTTTTGTATTGTAGGAAAATATGTTGTTTGGGTTAAAAACAGTTTCCAAACGACCCATCCCATCCCTCTGAACTGAGCAGAAGTACTTTTGACTAACCTGGCTCAAGGAGGAGCTGACATAGCCAATGAGTTTGTTTCTTGATGGCTATTTTACAACAGAAAAGCTTCAAAAACAGACTCCAAGGAGAGACTGCTGAGCTGAAATTGATATGCAAACTAGATACAATCAACTTAGGCTTGAATAAGGACTGGGAATGGCTGAGCCATTACAAACATTGAATCTATCTCCCCGTGTAAGTATTCTCACACTTCTTATCATACTGTCTGTACTGGGCTATCTTGATTATCACTTCAAAAGTTTTTTTTCTCTTACCTAATTGGCCTCTCAGAGTTGGTAAGACAACTCCCACCTGTTCATGCTCTCTGTGTGTGTGTATATATATCTCCTCAATATATGTTCCATTCTATGCATCCGAAGAAGTGGGCTGTAGCCCACGAAAGCTTATGCTCTAATAAATTTGTTAGTCTCTAAGGTGCCACAAGTACTCCTGTTCTTTTTGCGGATACAGACTAACACGGCTGCTACTCTGAAACCTTTCTTGATCTAGTCGTTTTATTCAAACCCAGTTTAAGCAAACGAATGTGGCAGGGAATTCTTTGTAAGAAAGGTTATTAAACTACTGCCTTAATGCAGGCTGCCAATGACAGACACTTTTCAAAAGGAGAGCTTAGGCCTCAGTTTGGCACAGGTAGCCTGGCTTTTCATCTCTCTATACAGTATACCCAGAACTCCTGACCACGCAGAGGAGAATTGATCTATAGCTGTTGCTTGTTCAGTTCCCTTGGGGAATGTTATTAGTGCTTTAGGTGAAAAGGGGAGAGGGTCTTGCAGGGGAGGGGGCAGCAGGGTGAGGAGGTGAGCAGTGAGCCAGCTGCACAGCAGATCGGGGGGATCTAGTGGGGGGAGGAGGAGGAGGAGGAGGAGAGCAGAAGGTGGGCGAGTGGCAGGCAGGCAGGGGATGAGGTAATCAGAGGGGAAGACCTCAAGGTGTGTGTGAGAAGAGGTGAATGGTGAGTCAGTGTTGGGTGGGGCCTGGGGCAGAGCAGGGGTGAAGTGTGGGTTGGCCTGTTGGCTGAAGAGGTGGGACAAGGAGCTAGCCTCCCACAGGGGAAGTTTCACCAACCGCCCATGATTACAAGAGTGGATGGGTGGGTGGGTGGCTGAGGTTCTGTGGCCTGGAATGTGCAGGAGGTCAGACTAGACCAGGGGTCTGCAATCTTTCAGAAGTGGTGTGCCAAGTCTTCATTTATTCACTCTAATTTAAGGTTTCATGTGCCAGTAATACATTTTAACGTTTTTAGAAGGTCTCTTTCTATAAATCTATAATATATAACTAAACAATTGTTGTATGTAAAGTAAATAAGGTTTTTAAAATGTGTAAGAAGCTTCATTTAAAATTAAATTAAAATGCAGAGCCTCTGGACCGGTGACCTGGGCCGTGTGAGTGCCACTGAAAATCAGCTTGCGTGCCGCCTTTGGCACGCGTGCCATAGGTTGCCTACCCCTGGACTAGACTATTATGATAGTCCCTTCTGACAATAGTCTATAAGTCTGAGTCTATGAACAGGGAGGATTCTTTTACTTGTACTTTGATTCTTTAAGGCATTTTACAGGGACATAAGCTATGATCTACTCATAGGTTTCCATTCTTCATGGTCTGAAAAATCCTGTCTACAGTACAAAATAACACTTAGAAGTTTTTTAAAACTTGGCTGTAGCTCAACTGTGTCCTAACACTTTGACCACAATGTCTGGGCAGAGTGAAGTCATGTCAGAACTGTGTTTAGAAAACATGCTTTGTCTTAACTTGTCAAAAGTTGCTTAGGGAGGGACAGACTTAAGGTTGTTAATTTCCAATTCATTTTTGGATACACGGATTTAAAATATTTCAATGTACCCTTCATGAGAAAATCAGGACCTGCTAACTTATTTAAAAAAACAAAACCCTCCAGTGTGAGGGTTCTCTTGAGTATTTTCATTAATTACTTATACTTTCTTAGTTTTAAGTGCAAGAGTGTATGTAGATGAATATAAATATACATACTACAGTGGGGTTATTCCCCCTGCAAGATTGGAATCTTTGTTACCCAAATTACTACTAATACCTTAAGCACTGATCCTGGGGCCACCTTATGCCTCCCCCCTGCCCCACCCATACCTCTCAAATGCACCTCATTTTAAGGAACACTACTCATTTTATTCTCCAATTTCCACACGAATTAGGGGTCTCCTTCCTTTTACTGTTGAAAGTTGTTTATATAGGAAATCTTATATCTCAGATTAAACCAAAGGTTGTATCCAGTGCAGGGAAAGCCAACCCTTTGAGTTTCCTGCAGGGATAATTGTTGGTACTCATTCAATCTTTGACATACTGTATCCCACATTTGGGCCTTAGAAGTTGGAGGGAGGTGATGCATGTGAACTAGGGTGACCAGACAGCAAGTGTGAAAAATCGGGACAGGGGGTCATAGGAACCTACATAAGAAAAAGACCCAACAATCGGGACTGTCCCTGTCCCATCTAGTCACCCTAATCATGTGAACAACTTTAGGGAGGAAAGCTGGTGTCACAGTTTCAGGTTAATTGCGCCTTTAACTCCCTGCTGGGGTTTTCTCAAGGGCTGCCCTCGCTGGCCTTGAGCCTGCTCAGCTCCCGGGGCAGGGAGTTCAGGCTGCAGCTGCACTGGGCTCATCCCCACGCAGGTGAGGCTGCGTGAGCCCAGTGCTCTGCTCGGTCTCTAAGGACGCGCTCTCTCTGGCCGTGTTTTTTGCTAGCGCCCACCCAGCGCTCACAAAGCGGCCGGGGTTGGTTTAAGGGCAGAGGCGGCACCCACGGAAAGTAACGGCATGGAAACGCCTCGGCACTAGCCCCGCGACAGGCCCCCTGCAGGACGCGGACCCATCCCGCTCCAGGGCGCCCCGTGCGCAGTAATAGCTGGCGCGGCGCCGGGCGCGTCCCCGCGGCGGCAGGGGCGGGGCCGGGCGGTTGGTGCGGTTTCCCCTATAGGTGTTGGCGGCGGCGGTGACGCGCCCGCGCTCGTGGCCGCGCGTACCCCCCTCCCCGGCTGCGCTGGTGGCGGCGGCGGTGGCGGCTCGGCCATGGCGGACCTGAGCGCGGAGCGGCTGTGCTCGCTGCCCGGTAACTGGAGCTACGGGATCAGCCAGGGCGGCCGCCTCTTCTTCATCAAGTGAGTGCGGGGCCGGGCGGGGCGCGGGGCGTTGGCGGGGCTGGCGCTGACTGACCCGGTGTCTGTGTCCCCCCCGCAGCGAGGAGGCGAAGAGCACGACCTGGCTGCACCCGCACACCGGAGAGGCCGTGATCACCGGGCACCGCCGCAGCGCAGGTAACGGCCCCGCCCGCCTCCCGCCGGGGCAGCGACCGCCTGGGGAGCCGCCGCCTGCGAGTGCAGCCCCCCAGCGCCCTTCCCTCCCGAGCCTTCGCCTCCCCCCTGCCCCAGCCATTTCCTCACCCCGACCCCACCCCATCCCACCCTTCTCTTCACCCCACCCCCGCCGCTAGCACCACCCCCTGGAGCTGCCTCACCCCTGCTCTGTTCCCCCAGAGCCTCTTGTTCACCCCACCCCCAATTCCCACCACAACCGCTGCCTCCTCCCCCGTCAGAGCCCTCACAGCTGCATCCTCGCCCCCAGACCCACCTTACCCCCCCAGCAGCGCTGCTTCCTCATTCCTCCTTTGGAGACCTTGGCACCTAAAGAGAATTACGATAGGTGTATTAAATGTCTAGGGAGAGCCCACTAACTATAGTCATCTAGAAACCTCCCCCACCGCCTTTTTCCAATCTAGGCTGAGAGCGTGTGCGTGTTTCTAAGTGACAGAGAGTGGCTTGGGTAGGAGGAAAAGGGGCTGAAGCATGAGGAGTAATTTGGGGGTGGAATCAGTCTCCTCTGTGGCTGCTGTTTGCTCCTCTCGGGAGAAACAGCAGCAGAAGGAAGTGCTGGAGGAGGAGGATTTTCAGCAGACGCTCTTGGAGACCCAGAGCCAAACTCTCACTGCTGGAACTGTACGCAGGCTACAAATGCCATTGGGAGGCTGTGTGTGTTTATAAATGCAGTTGTTTTCGTTCGTGTAAACTATGGGGGAAAGAAGAGGAGAATCTGTAACTGAGCAAGTTATTGGAGTATTCCTCTTTCATGTTTACATTCAAGAGGTTCTTTATTTTAAAATATCACCCAGGATTATTGAAAAACATAGACTATGCTCCCTCCCTTTTTTCTTTTCCTGTGAGTTGGGACCAGTTGGGGGAGTGGGTTTCTTATTTTAAATCTCCCTACACTTTTATCTGCAGTGAATAGTTGTGAGTTATAACCATGAGCCTTTGAAATGCAGGAAGTAGAACCATTGGTTTCATGCTCTTCCCCTGTGTAATTAGCATTCATATTAACTGAGAAATTATCTTAAATCCACTATGAAGGGGTAAAGCAGCATATGTACATGAGGTACATTTGCTGTTGGACATTGCTGCTAGTCACACATGAATTCCTTGTTAAATAACTGTTAATGGCTCTATTGAATCATTGATGTTTTATCCTAATCACTTAAATGCTTGATTTTTATTTCTACCTTCTTGTTTGCCATTATCCTCTTTTAGAGGAAACAGTTTTGTTATGCAGTATTCAGGTATTGATCTAACAGGAGAGTTATTGGCAGGTAAACTTAAATTTTCTTTTAACATTAGTGTGAAGTATTTTCTGTGTCATATCATGCACATATGATAACAGATGCAGTATCGTGTACAAAACAAACCTGTATCTGTATTTTCCGTTTTAATGTGCACGTGTTCATTCATTTCCCGTATGTAGACAGAATTTTGTAACTTATTTTGGCTGATTTTGGTTTTGTAACCTAAATTGAAGTCTCTGTCTTAAGGAGGGATTGTGACCAAATAACTGATCTACATGTACTTTTGCAAAAAAATAACGTCATTCAAATATTTCACACTGTTAGCAGGGGATTGTCTTCTTTGAGTTGAGGTAGTATCTACTTTGTGAGAGCACCAGTTATGAGAGACTTGTTCTTTCTCCATGTGATGGCCATTCCTATTTACACTGGAGAGGCATCCTGTTGGTCCATACTTTCCCCTAGTCTTTTATCAAAAGACTCTAGATTTCCTCTTCTTCCCCCCCCCTCCTTCCCCCCGGAGACTGCAATATATCATGAAGTGAAAAAGCAGACTAGAGGGATAAAGAAAACAGACACATTAGACTGGATAGTTTTGTCTTAGCTTTGAAAATGAATTGTTTAAAAAACCCAAAGCATCTTTAAATAGCCTTTATTCCCTTAAGTCCTCACAAAATCCCCACCTTTTACAGGCTCGGGGGCAGATATTAAAAGGCATTTAAGCACCTAACATGTAGGTGGTGGGACTTTCAGGTATCTAATACCTTTAAAAATCTGTCCCTCAAGTTATTCTATCAAGATTTTACTTCTCTAGATGGGGCTTCTGCCTTGTTGACTCTTTTGCTTAGGAAACTGATACTCAACAGAGGGGAAAAAATAAGTCACCTCTTTCTCTTTCCCCCTAGATGTGAGGTAAATGTATTTTCATGCAGTGTTGGACAGAGTTGTAAACGCTGCAAGAAAGTTGATGTGTGTGTCTTAGAGACAGTGTTTAGTGATGTACCTATGTTAATATAAAACAAATATCTTCTGTGGTGTATTTTAAGAGGATATCATGCTTGTTAGGGTGCATGTGACTTATGCGCACTGCAGAACTTTGTAAATTGATTTGCTTAAATCTTTACCTTATCAAGTAATTTGGAACTACTACTTTTTAAGATTAGGCCTGCAACAATTCTAATTATTGTTTAAAGAGAAGGAACACTTCTGGGTTTACATATGTCCTTACCTGAATTACTACTTCTGAAAATGCTAATCTAATTTACATTTCACCATTTATATTGCTTGCACACTACAGGGAATGGTTTAAGCCCAGACAATTTTTTTGTTGACTCTCTCTATAATCTTTAACAGTTTGAATTTTGTTTCTCTATGTAGACAAAGGTACATATTGGCCAGGTATGCACATTGCTGTAACTCTGTACTAGTCTAGCCTATAAAACTTATGATGTATCACTTCTTGTTTTCTAGACTTACCCACAGGTTGGGAAGAAGCATATACTTTTGAAGGTGCAAGATACTACATAAAGTGAGTTGAATGATAGTTTGTCAAGATATTAAAATTTGAAATTTCCTAAGTGTGGCTGTATATTATTCGTAGTGAGTACATTTTAATTCAGGATTAAATGCAATGCTATGAATAATCACTTTAAAAGGAGTGTGCACTGTACTATAGCAGAGATCAATTTTATTTAGTTTATTCGACATTGTGACAGTAATGATTTATTGAACTTAGTGTCTAGATTTTTTTTTTTTTTTTTTGGAGCGTTTCAGGTGCAGATGGAAACTATCATATGTTATGATAGTGTGTACACATCTAGCAAGAAATGGCTGGGCAATTCAAGATATAGCCTGAGTTTGTGTACATATGTGCTTATGTGATGTGTGTATCTAAAAAGTTTTCAGAAGGACAGTTTTAAAAAAAAAATTTTTTTTCTCTCTTGTTGGGACAGGATTCCTGGCTACCAAACATCATATTTATAGTAATTACATTTTTAAACCACTAAACTGTCAGTTTTGTTTTTAATCTGATTTTTTTTCTTACCTTTTTTCAGAAATTCTGCAAAAGAAAAAACTGTCTGCATTTACCATTGTGTGCTTAAATGTGTCATATTGTAACTTTAGCACAGTTCTCAGTTAAAGTAGTTTTTCAAATATCTGTCTTTTGATTAATGAGATGAGGTTTTTTTGTGACTTGACCAGATTTTTATAGTAGAAAAGAATAAATTGATCCTTAAGCTGTTTTCAGAATTCTTTAGTATATTAATATTTGGGTAGAAGAAACCATGTCTCTTCTCTCTCCCTCCCCCCCCCCCCCCCCCACCGGCCTTTTTTTTTTTTTTGAGTGATTGGTTCAGGGAAGTGTCCACTTTGGTTGTTTTGTGTAATATTCTTTTAACTGAGAAACAGAGGTGAGGCGGCTTCTTCTTCTTTTTTTTTTTTTTAAAGTCCAAAGTAGGTGTTAGATCTGTGCAAACTTCTTAAAACCTTTTCAGTGTGAGGTGAACAGAATATTTTACATTGCACCCCCCTCACAACAAAAACAAAAAACCACAACAACCTAAAATATAGAGGAGTATTTCCTCCTCTTCTGTTCAAGCTTAGGCACTCCAACAAATTGTAAACATCTTCAGACTTGTGAAGGCACTTCTTAGTATGCTGTGGTCTGATATACGTTCCTTACTTGCATTAGTAGTGTATAAATGGGACAACTCTTATGAGTAAGCACCACTAATGTAAGAACGGTAGGCTACTGCCCATTTTTCTACTATTCTTTGCAGTTTTCTGCCGTGAATGTTGAGGAAGGTGATGATATTTAAGTTGTGCCAGATGGCAAGTGACGGGTACAATATAAATGCTTGTATTGATTTGACCCACTGTATACATCTTTTAGAACTGATTTTGAGTTTTCTGATTTTGATTGTAATACCAAAACTTGCAATTGAAATCTGTATCAACCTATATTAAAAGGCCTAATTGTTGATGGACTGTGACTTGTATTTCCGAGCAGCTTGATTGTCAATATTAAAATGTTCTTTCCAAAGGCTACTCTCCTATAATGCATTCATGCAACTTTAGGTAGAAATGCTATAAAATGAGGTGATAAAGAAATAAAATGTTTAAAATTGCTCTGAACTGTGTCAGGAACCTGCCAATTAAGAACCATGCTGTTCATAGTGAGAAGCACATTTTTGCAAATGTTCAAACTTACAGCTCTTGTGGCACAGGATGTTGTTAGAAATGTTATTTGAAGTACACATTGCTGATAGTACTTTCAACACCAAATAGTTAAATATTATACTTATTGCATCTCTGAGAACATATGCTTCATTTTACTGCAATGTGCTTGACATGTTATAGCAGTATAGTAGTGTATCAGTTTATACTTTAAAATGTGAGGGATGAAGAATGATGTTCTTGGCTTTAGTTTGTGTTCATTGTTTGTAAATGGAGTATTTGAGGCTATTTACACTTTTACACTACGATTTCCTACCATTCAGCTCCACCAGCGTTAGCAACTATGAGTGGTAGAGTAGACAGGGTACCTTAACCAGTCTTGTCTAACTTGTGCAATGCAAGTCTGGGTATGTTATAATGTGGCTGTCTGAGCCCAAACTATACTTGTGCTCCCACAACTGGTGGAGAATAGGGGTTGTTAGGTGGGGAAGGGAGGCGCTAGTATGGACAAGATCGTAGTGTGGGGCAGTTTTCACTGTAACACTGCTCATGTGAATATTTTATGTGGATACATTGTTTTGATACTCTAAAATGAACTAATCATCTTAATGACTATTTAACACTTAGAACAATAGTAGAAAATAAAATATTAGAATCTTGTGGATTATTATTAAATAAGAAAATAGGGAAAAGACAATTTATTCCATCTTTGTTCCCAGTTAAAGGTTGTAAAAGAGATGATCCTAAGTTATATTTAAACAGGGAGTAGATGGAAATTAGTGGAACTCTGTGTTGGTGTTTTTAGCCATGCACTTGTGTAAATTTTCTTTATGGTATGCTATAATGTACTCCAAGAGAAAATAGGTGAAAATATTATTTCTGTGTTAGGAAACTTGAATGTAACTTTTGAAATGTGATTTCAAATATAGTGGTTGAGTTAGAACAGGGGTGGGCAAACTTTTTGGCCTGAGGGCCACGGTTCCCCATTCCTGGCCAATGGGAGCTGTGGGGGGTGGTGCCTGCAGGCGAGGGCAGCGCACGGAGCCTTCTTGCCCGCCTGCGGGGGCTGCAGGGAAGTGGTGCCGGCCGCTTCTGGGAGTGGCGCGGGGCCAGGGCAGGCAGGGAGCCTGCCTTAGCCCTGCTGCACCACGGGCTGGATTGAAAGCCGTATGATGAGGCGAATCAAGCCGTAGTTTGCCCTCCCCTGAGTTAGAATATTGAATGAATTTTTTTGGAAATACTGTGTAATCAAATTGAGGTAATATAGAGGAGAATACGCATCCAGCAAATCTTAACTACATGCTTTAGGACTGGCATTAAACAAATGTCTCAGATTACATTCTGTATTGAAATGTGATTATTTAAAGAACATTTTTTGTTGGGGTGCATATTTTCATTTTCAGAATAAGTAAAGTTGGTTATTCCATTTCTGTTTTAGATTTTCTGCTTGGCTTTGGGTCTATGCTAATTTTAAAGCACAGATAGGTAAATAGAGTTCTGTTTGCTCTGGGTAATGAGGTTCTGTCTGAAGAATTTGAATAAGATTTATTTAATGAGTTGGGAGTAGGACTTGCAATTTGGGTTAGTAGAAGAAATCTAATAGTGAAACTAGCGTGGTAGAGGTAGAGGCTGTCTCTTTTTACTGTGGAATGTCAATGGCCAAAGCTCATTGCTAACTGAAAACAATGTTTTTCCAATCTTGTAAGTATTTTATTAGTCTACTTCATTTATCAGTTTGTTGTATACTTCAATTATTTAGAACAGCTATCATGGCACTCCACGAGTGTGTTGAATCACATTGTTAAAATGACTTGTCTTTTTCATGCATGTATTCTTTTTTCCTGAATAGACTTTACATACTTCTGTACATGAAAGTTGTAAAATTAGACATGTATGCAGTCAGCTCTGCTTCCTAGTTAAAGAAAACTGAACTGTTAAGTAATTATGAAGTGAGACATGGCTTGCATGTAAACTACAGTTTGCCTCATTCTTTTTAGTAATTGTACACTTCTCTCTGAAAAACAACACTTTCACATGTAACAATTGTTTGTAGAATTAATACTTCCAATTATAACTTGGATTTCATTTAAATTATCTCACTTGTTAGGTAAATACTTTCACATGGTATGTTCAAACAAGTTAAGATTAAGCTAGTATGGAGAAATTTAATTTGCATAATTGAGCTCAAATTGTGGCAGTGAGTGCCATAGGAATGCCAGTAAATTTAGGGATGGGGAAGCAAAATTATTGATTGAGCTAGTTGTATATCTTTGTTGTTAAGAGCTGATTGTCAGCGCTGGAAAGTGAAATGTTCTAGAATAGGTAGTGACACTGCAAGCTTAGATATTACAATGCTCATACAGATAACTCCCAATATGCCTCGACCTTCCAAAACAAAATAAGGTTTACTTTTAGGGATGCAAGGGATGTTCAGTCTGTCTCAATTCATTCTTGATTGTGTGCTGCTGAGACATCTATCTATACCAATTTGGGTAGTGTAAGGTGTCAGTCTTCCCTTGCTGAGAAATGCAGGTGCCTGTACATTAGAATTTGATCTGAGTCTGCTAACTTATTTTACATGACCTCCAATTCCTCCAAATACCATCAAATGTGACTTCCAGAGAGAATAAAACTTGGGTTTCCTTTAAAATCTGAGAGGCTTGCAAAAATTCCAGAATTTCATCAAAGTTTTTTTTTATCTCACTCTTGGACTTGAGTGTTAGATGTCTTAAGACTTGAGATTCGGCATATTGCAGAAACATTAAAGTTTTGGTGTTAAGCTACGGAAGTGCATATTATGTGTAATGCTTCACGGATGGTAAACTGCATGGGTCTGTGCTAAGAGTTGCGTTGCTGCAGTAATCCCAGTAGCTGAAATCATAGGGTAGATAAGCGCTGAGGGCTTGTCTACACTTTAGTGCTTCAGTGTAAGCACTACCTGTGCCAACAGGAGGGATTCTCCCATTGCCATAGGTAATCTACGTCCATGAGAGGTAGCAGCTAGGTTGACAGAAGAATTCTTCTATCAGACCTAGCACTGTCTACCGGGACTTAAGGCAGCTTAACGGTGCTGCTCAAGGGTGTGAATTTTTCACACTCCTGAGTGTACTTATGCAGAGCTAATTTTCTAGTGTAGACCAGGCCTGAGTTTTCATAGACTTCTAAGTAAACACCATTAAGATGAGTGAGAATTTTAGTGATGGTAGAGTAGTATGGCTGTAGACTCACAAGACAACAGTGCATTGGTTTCTGTTGCCACTGCTATAATTGCAAATGAAGACTCTGTGATGCAGCTGGACCTGTGATAGTTGCAACTGGTTAGAACTTGCCTGAACTACACCTCTACCCCGATATAACGTGACCCAATATAACACGAATTCGGATATAACACGGTAAAGCAGTGCTCCGGGGGGGGCTAGGGGGCTGCGCACTCCGGCGGATCAAAGCAAGTTCGATATAACGCGGTTTCACCTATAACGCGGTAAGATTTTTTTGGCTTCCGAGGACAGCGTTATATCGGGGTAGAGGGGTATTTTCTTTGACCTTGTCTAAACACAGACATGCACTGGTTCAAGTAATAGTGCTTTTTTAAAAAA
The DNA here is from genome assembly GCF_028017835.1 of Emys orbicularis. Taxonomy (NCBI): domain Eukaryota; kingdom Metazoa; phylum Chordata; order Testudines; family Emydidae; genus Emys; species Emys orbicularis. The sequence continues at coordinate 123,107,687 of NC_088683.1, forward strand.
GGCTTAGTTAAACCAGAGCAGAAATCCTGTGTGGGTATACTTAAACTGATTTTAAATCTCATTTATATAATTTAGCTTGCATTGGTAAGTTCATCTCTGTAAGCAAAGTTTAAAATCAGTTTAACAATGTGCACACAGGGCTTTGCACTAGTTTAACTAAACTGTTTTTTAAAGAAACCTCTTTAGGCAAACTGGTGCAAGCTTCATGTAGACAGGGCCTTAAATTTGCCTGTCTTTTCTGTAGCCCTCCTGCAGCTCTAGCGGCAATAGACAGGGTGGGAGTACTAGTATGCACTAAATCAGGGGTTCTCAACCTTTTTCTCTCTGAGGCCCCCCTCAATGTGCTATAAAAACTCCAGGTCCAGCAGGGGATGGCTTGGGGCAGGGGCCTTGGGCATAGGCGTAGTTTGACTTCTATTTGGGGGGGGGGGGCAGGGGCCAGCGGTCCAGGGAGGGAGTGCCACTTCCACCCTCTGACTTACCTTATCAGGCCATCTGCCTGTCTGGGTTGGGGGTGGGGGAGAGGGGGGTGGGCTGCAACCAAAAATTGTAACTCAAAGGTGGGGGGCTTAGCTAAAAAAGTTTGAAAACAGCTTAGGGTGCAGGGTGGAGGTGGCTAGGGGTTGTGTGAGGGCAGGGGGGGTAGCTCAGGGCGCAGGGAGGGGGTAGCTGGGGCTGTGTGCGCACAAGGGGTAGCTCAAGGTGTGGACAAGGTAGCTGGGGCTGTGTGCACACAGGGTGGCTGTGGGTGCAGGGAGGGGGTGGATGTTACTGTGTGCGGGCAGAGGGGTAGTAGCTCAGGGTGTAGGGAGAGGGGTACTAGGGGCTGTGTGCTTGGAGGGCTCCCCTGCGGTCCCTGTTCCTGGAGGGGTCTGCCAGCCACGGAACCGGGTCTCCCAACCTGGGCGGAAAGGGGGCTGGGACTCGGGAGCTGAGGAGCAGCTTCAACCCAGCGCACCAGCAGGAGAGGGAGGAGGGAATGCTGCGGCTGCCTGCTCCATGGCACCTGCCAGAGCAGCAGCTGCCCCACACTGCCTGGTGTAACAGCAAAACCAGCAGCCGGCACATTTTCCCACCAATAGCGGTTACCTGCTGAGCCTGCTCAGTTCGGGTGAGCATGCTCAGTACAACCTAGATAGGAAATTCTGCCAGGGAGCTGTTTGCCACTACATTGGCTCTGGCTTCCCGCCTCCGACCTGGCGGGGGGAAGGTGTGGCGCTGCCCCTGGGACTGCCGTGCTCTTGTGCTGTAGTTTTTTTTGGGGGGAAGGCAGTGTCCTCTATGCCCCCAACTCTGCCCATGGGCTCATGGCTTTTACCCCACAGGGAGCAACAGGGCTCAGGGCTTGAGCCCCGCGCCTCCTGGCTTGAGCCCCGCAGGGGGCGCTAGAGCTTGGGGTCTGGGTTTCAGCCACGGGGCCCCGTGGATCCCTTGAAAGGGCTCGTGGAGCCCCAGGGGGCCGCGGACCACCGTTTGAGAACCGCTGCATTAAGTGGTAAGGGGTGCATCACACAACTTGGAGCTCAGCCCCGGAGCTCAATGTGACTTTTGTAAGGAATTGCTCTAATTAAGCAATTAATGGCCAATCACTGATTTGGCTGCATTGGTGTTTACCCCGGTGTAGATAGGCAAGATATTATAAGCCCAAGTTGGGCAGAGAAGTTGTACCAGTGCAAACTGCAACATGTAGAGGTTTCGCATGTCTGTGCTTAGGGTTTGTACCATACAGATACATTGGTGGGTACAATCCCCAGAGTAGATGGATACTGAAATTCAGAAGGATAAGGGATTATAAGTAAAAAGGATTGTCCTGTATGAAGCCTAGTCTGCTCTTAAAAATTGGATCCATTTAGTTACATTACTCAGGGCTGTGAAAAATTTCACACTTCGAGCACTATACTTTAGGTCAGGGATCGGCAACCTTTGGCACGTAAGCCCCCTGGCGGGCCGGGCTGGTTTTACCTGCTGCGTCCGCAGGTTCGGCTGATCGCAGCTCCCACTGGCCGCGGTTCGCCACTTCAGGCCAATGGGGGCTTCGGGAAGCGGCACGGGCTGAGGGGGAAATGGAAGAAGGCACAGGGCTATATGGTTTGACAGGGAAGTTTTAAAATTAAAAAAGAAAGCTGTGCTAGTTTGTAACTGATGGAGCTTACTACTGTTCCCCTTCCTGTCCCTGCTTCGCTTTGCTTCCTTTGTCTTAAGTTCAGTCTCTGTCTACATTGTGACAATTAGCCATGTTAATTAGAACACTTTAGTTAATGAGACCATGCTACCTGTGTGTGTGCACAATATCTAGTGTATTACGGTCTAGATTGGTGGCCTTGACCACTACTAAATATGTTAAAAAAACAAACTACCCAACAACTAATATTCAAACATACCTCAGAGATATTCCTTGGTTCTTTCTCTAGTGGGTGGAGTACTGAACATGAAAATCAAGAAAATAGTTGTACTTTGGCCTTGGCTACACTTGCGAGTTACAGCGCTGAAAAGCCGCCCACAGCGCTGTAACTCACTGACCGGCTACACTGGCAAGGCACGTACAGCGCTGTATCTCCCTGGGTACACCGCTGCAGGTACTCCACCTCCCCGAGAAGCATAAGAGATACAGTGGAGTGGCTACGACTCTCCCCTGTGAGTGTGTACCAGGAATCAACCTGCAGCGCTGTACTGATCACCTTGTCAAGTGGCCAGTCCTCTCCATTGTTGTGACCGGCTGCAGGAATGCGGAAGTGCCGGTTTCAAAGCTCGTACCACAGAGAAAAAGCAAACAGTTTGCTGTTTGCTTTGAGTGAGTGAGTGAATGAATGAATGAATGAATGAGCAGGGGGACGGGAGTTCGGAACTTGCAAAATAGAGTGCTGACACGCTCCAAAAAACGCACTCTCTCCCCCCACGCTCTGTCACACTCAACCCCCCTCACCCCCCGTTTTGAAAAGCACGTTGCAGCCACATGAATGCTGGGATAGCTGCCCATAATGCACCGCTCCCAACACAGCTGCAAATGTTGCAAGTGTGGCCATGCCACTGCGCTGTCAGCTGTCAGTGTGAACAGACTGCAGCGCTTTCCCTATTCAGCTGTACGAAGACAGGTTTACCTCACAGCACTGTACAGCTGCAAGTGTAGCCAAGCCCTCTATGTACACAGTGTGTGACATAAAATGTCTTATTCATAGTAAGGATGGCCTTGAAAATTATGTGAAGAAAATAAACTAAATACCTGCTGCTATTTCTTATTCGTATGTAAAAATGCAGTATTCAGTGTAATCACGTGCTGTAAAAGCTAAACTTCTCTCTCTATAGCATATTAAATTAACTAAGTCTTCTTAATATGAGATTAAAATTAAATTGAATTAATTGAGAAGATGCTTAAGATACTGAAGGCTGCATTCTATCTATTAGCCAATTATAATCTCATTTAATCAAGTTTAAATGGCTCAGTAGTTTTTGTAAAAGGTGATGCTTCAGTCTCAACCTCAGTCTTAGCTGTTATTGAATTGGTAATGAGGAGGGTGAATATGCTTTGTTTTCAGGTGCCCTTTTGTGTTGGTATTACATATAAAAGGAGGATAAACAGTGAAGCAAATACTGATCATAACTTTGTGTGGGTGGCTAGTGCAGTTGTTATGACCACAGTGATGCATTGATTTTTCCATTAGAAAAATATAAATCTGGACTAATTTGCACACCAGTATTTCTGTTGAAGACCGAGAACAGGAAACTAAAAGGGAAGAAAAACCTCTTTGGTGCTTAACTAGTATTGTCATCTTTTTCCCTAGTTTTCCAGTCAGTTCTTTCGGGACCTTTCTTTCCTTTTCCCCCAGCCTCCATGCCTCTCTGGAAGCCGCCTCGGTAAATTTTTCTTACTGAAATGAAGTACTAAAAGAGCTGAATTGGCAGCCCAGAAACTTTGGAATGTTTTAGAGTAGAAAAATATTTGATGTAGTTACTCTTCAGTGAAACCTTTTCAGATCCAAATGTTAGCCTTCATCCGAATGCACACTTTAAATTTTTCACTTTAAAAGCATTTATTGCTTTCTAATCTGAGTGTTATGTTTATTTATTGCATTGGGTCAGAAACCAGAATCTGTCCTGGTGCTGTGTTAAGCCTGCTTTTCCTGCATGTGTTCTACAGTGTGTTAGCTCTTGTTATAATGAATTAATGTCCATTATACCAGAGGCACAGTTTGGTTCAGGCTAAACTGCGGTGTCTGTCTGTGTGAGCACCAGTGAAATACAGGGATAGTACCTAGTTGGAAAATGAGCCCCCAAACCCTAGCTGCTGGGATTCCTGCCACCGTGCTGTCTGTATGTGATTATCTGTTGTTGTGTTTTTTGTATCCTTTGTCAAGTAAGTGTCTAAGTTTGAATATTGTTTGCTCTTCTTCCCTCACTGTCTCCTTCAGAAAGGAGGGGGGGGGGGAGAAACAGCATATTCTCACTCTCCACCCCAAAGAGTTGGAGGGAAGGTGGTGATGAGGTGCAAAGGCACTAGTTATTTGTGGACTGGGGGAAGGAAGCACTGCATCAGTTCAAATCTGTGAGGTTATCTTTGATACCTAAAAAATGAAAGTTTAGATTAATAGAAAATTGAAAGCTTAAACACCCCAACCAAATTGCCAGGGAAGACTTGCCAATAGGAGTAGGTCAGTAGATTTTTTTTTTTTTTTCAAGCCCTTTTAAAATATTGCTCTATTATGTTGTGAACCCAACCAGTATTGTCTTAAGTGCAGGAGAACCAGGAAATTAAATCATTGTCCACTTTTAAAGTGAGCGAACTGCAAAAAAAAAAGGCAAACTACAGTGTAAATGTTGGAAAATAACATTTATTTCAGGTAGCATACGCATATTTCAATGTTTGTACATTGTTCTTTAGGGATCAAGGTAGTTAAGTCGACTTACATTATATGAAATTTGTTTTTGAATCTTAGTGTACTGATCAGTTTTTCCTTTGTAATATCTTAACATCAGGGTATCACAAGGATAATTAAAAAATATATATAACTCAAGCAAATGCTAGCTAGCACAAACCCCTACAAACAAGATGTCTTTAGATTATGTTAAACCTACATCCTTTGGGCATATAAAATTGTCCAAGTGTTCCATTCAAACCCAGGAAGTCCCTTACTGGAAAAAGGATAATTTTTAAAACAAGATTTTGAAAACTTATATGGCAAACATCCATTTTTAGTAATGGTAAAGGAGTTTGTGAAAACAAGTTCCAAAATACTTATGATTAAAGATATTTTAGTCACTCTTTATATGGACTATTTTGTCTATAACTACTTGAGGATTATTGGTAGGCAGAGATACTTTATCCAGCAATCCACCCTTAATAAGTTAGCTTATTGCAGAATCCATTTACTACCAGAGTTAGCAGAAAGAAGCACTTAATGACTATAATTTTGCATGTTCTTAGCTGAAAACATTGCAGTATGTCAAACAGCACAGGAAATAATATCTTGATATTCAAATATCTTTGAATATGAAATAACCAAGAAAAATATTCAATAAATATTTTGATTTAAAATGCCATCTTCAAAACCTTTTGAGTAAATAATTTTAAAGCAGAAATATTCATTTAAGATTTTCTTGTATGCTTTGCCACGTATTTGACTAAGTAGAACCACTAAAAATTGTGGTGTATTTCTTGCACAATCAGAACATAATTTCTGATACTTTCATCTGGGTTGAACTACCAGCTAAACATTATTCTGTAGCTCATCTTGTTGCAAATATTTTTTTGTCCATAGATTTTACACATGTATTAAATGCAGTATGGGTCCAGGAATTTTTTTGTTTAAAATGGTCTTGGAGAATAGAATGTCTTTCTGAATGTGTGTGTGTGTGTGTGTGTATATATATATATATAGCAACTAACTTTCCTGTGCATCTGATTTAGAGGAAGAAAGTGTATAGACCAAAGTATAATGCAATACATTATATACCAGAGGTAGTCGATAGGCGGACCATGGGGCAAATCTTGATCGCCAGATGCTTTTGAACGGATTGCAAAAGCTTTTTATTTACTCGTGTTTTTTTATATTTTCTCTGGAATCTGGACCTTGACTATACATTGACAAAGAAATTTGGATCTTGACAAAAATAGATTACCCCTGTTATATATGAAACACCAAGCAGTGTTGTTTTTAAAATCCATTAACTTAAAAAATGAGGAAGAAGGGTCTGTTGTGGCTAAGATAGATGTGTTTTTTTTTTTCCAGGTAGCGAGGCCCAAAACTAATGTTTGTTGCTGTTAGTTTTGCTGACATTAAAAAATTTATTTTAGGAGAAGTTATAAAGAGAGAGAGATACATAATACAGTCCCACTAAACACTAAAATTTCTTGGTTCTGACCCTTACTGGAGACAGATACGGAAGGTAGTTATAGAGAACCACCAACAAAAATATATATTTGAGCCATCATTTTCATAATTCAGAATAAGGTTATTTAATATCTATCTTAACAGCATAAAGATAAAATCGGTTAGATGCATATATAACTTTTTTTTTTATGGTAAACATCCAATAGGGAAAAAATTCATTAGCCTCCATATTACCTTCTAACCTGATTTGAGAAGGTAATATCAGAAACTGATGAAGATTCTAACTATGTCCAATTATCTATACTTGAATTATTAATTGATCAGTGTTTGAGAAAATGAACATGTTTTTACACTGAATGTTCAGAGAGGATTTGGCATTCAAATTAGAATCCTCTTGTTTATATGATAGAAATAACTGTTCAAAAGGCTTGTTGAATCAAATATCTAAGAATATTTTCTCAGTGTCATAATTAACTATTGTATTCAATATCTACATTACAAAATCCAGCCTTGACAATGGGAAAAGACTTAATTAAAATTTGTACCTGTAGAGATTTGAGCTGGTTTGGAGTCTTACAAACTTACGCTAGTTGTCTAAGGCACTACGACCACTTTTACAAAATTTAACACTTACCTCAACTTTCTTTTTCAAGGTTCTATTTTATCCAACTATCTCTAACTTCTCCTGTTTCCTTCTTCATTGAATTTCAAGGACAAGATGTGACCAAAGAAATGTTATGTGGTTGATCCACTTAAGGCAGTACCGGTTTCTTGAGATGATGGTCCATCATACATAAAACTGACTTGCCATTGATCTTCCTGTCTTCTTCTGCGATAATGCATAAAACCCAGGAAAAAGCGCATGATTGACCCTTCTTGACGAAGTGGCTTAGCAGTCCTGGCACAGAGTTTTCTCTCTCTCTCTCCCTCCCTCCCTCCCTCCCCACCCCCCCGAAAGAGAGAATGTTCCTTTCCCTCTGCTTCAGACTGTGTCTGAGTACAGAATTAGGCTGGCAGCTCTGAACCACAGAGGTTCCACTGCAAAGTGGCTGTGGTGCTCAGACAGGGAGGCTACTCTGCCATGTAACCTAGCTGAGAAAAGGTGACCAGATCTTCTCCTTCAGTCTCATCTTTTTATGCTGTTCTTGTATTCAGCAAATCTAATATTTAATTGAAGTGATTTCAGGAAATTTAAAACAAACTCTTCAGCAAATTTTACATTTCCTTACAATGTTTGCAACCCAAAGATTGCAAAATATTGAATCCATTTAGAGAATCAGCAGATGAAACTGACCAGAAACAAAAATGAATTCTGTATTGTGTTCAGCTTGGACAATAATACCAGATAGTGAACAAACAGCTTAAAAAGTGAAAAATGCAGTAGACTTGAAATTTTCCGTTTTAATAGTATCTGGCATTAGGAGTACTGCAGGTAAAATGACTTATTTCTGTCCTATTAGTCCTCTGGTACCTGTGCATCCTTTCATTTCCAACAGTGGTTTAGTGCTGTGCTGGGAGAACATGTCTTAAGAGGTGTTGAACTGTCTTATATGAACATTGTTGTGTATCTTTTTCACCAACCCCCAAATTACATGGAATTGGGTGGTATAATTTTATACATTGTAACTTAACCTGAGGTCTCTTCCAACCCTGATATTCTATGATGCTATGAATCACTATTTAAAATCAGAACAAAAATTAGTCTTTCATACACTATAGGAAAAAAATAGTGAACGTTTCCAGATGGTGTCCTTGAGTCCCATATCTTGGAAAACATCCTGAGCAGTAAACTAAAGAGTTTCCAGTTGCTTTGTTGGCAATAAAAAAAAATTAGGGTGAGATCCAACATATTTCAGGTGAGTGTCAGACCTGTCTAACTAGAAATGCAGGCTTTCCAATGCCTTTGAGCATTCCCATTGTGCTTTGGACAACAAAAAGTCCTCCTGGATTAAAAAACTAGTACTTTCCACATCCCTTTGAATCTCTGGTTAGGGTCCTTAGTTTTTGTTGCTGCAAAGAAATTCATGCTGATGGGCTCACAATTTAGAATTGCAGCTGGAAAAGAATTCTTTTCTGATTTTATAGGCAGGAGTAAAGAATTTTGTGAACAGTAAAGGCGGTCAGAAGAATTCTGTTGAACTAAGCAGTGGCTTCCTGTGAGTTTCCAGGTGGAGCTTAAGTTTAATGTGTAAAGCCCTAAGTGGTTTGATCTTCAACTGAGTGTGCACACCTGCTGCAGTATGACACGGGGAAAGAGTCAGTTGGCTGAAGAGCTTGGGCTAATAGCCTTCTGGTTTAAACAAGAGGGAGTTAGGGCCAGGAGGGTGTGGGCTCGGTGAGGGATCCTCTGCTCTGTAATTTAGTTTACCCCTTCCCTTATCATTCAAGAGAACTGGGATTTGTTAACCTTTAGGGCAGGCTGAAAAGCACATGTACGTACCTAAGCTTTTTAATGATAGGGGATAATGTCATTTGGTATAAATATTTTAATCCGACTTGATTTTTATATGGTAGCTCATTGCACAGCTTCTACATTCTTATTGTAGGTTTTATTTTATTAATGAAAATAATGCTCAGAGAAGTTGAGAATAGACCCTTTAATGAAATCCAGAATTAGGGCTTTCATTTAATGCTTCATGCAGTGTTGTAGCTGTGTTGGTCCCAGGATATTATTGAGACAGAGTGGGTGAGGTAATAACTTGTATTGGATCAACCTCTGTTGGTGAGAGACAAGCTTTTGTGCTTACACAGAACTCTTCTTCAGGTCTGGGCAGTGTACTCGGTGTGTCACAGCTAAATAAAGTGTGGAACAGACTGTTTAGGTGAGTGGCTCTCAACCTTTCCAGATTACTGTACCCTTTTCAGGAGTCTGATTTCTCTTATGTACCCCCAAATTACACCTCACTTAAAAACTACTTGCTCACAAAATCAGACATAAAAATACAAGTGTCACAGCACACTATTACTGAAAAATTGCTTACTTTCTCACTTTTACCATATAATTATAAAATAAATGAATTGGAATATAAATATTGTACTTAAATTTCAGCGTATAGTATATAGAGCAGTATAAAAAAGTCATCGTATGACATTTTAGTTTGTACTGATTTTGCTAGTGCTTTTTATGTAGCCTGTTGTAAAACTAAGCAAATATCTAGATGAGTTGATGTATCCCCTGGAAGACCTTTGTGTACCCCCAGGGGTACATTTACCCCTAGTTGAGAACCACTGGCATAAGACGTTAACACATTTCAAGAGACCATTCAAGGTAAAGTGGTCTGTTAACACCACTCCAGTCATAGTGGGGAAAGGAGAGAAGAAGAAAAAGCTTTGGGGGGGGATGGGAGAGAAGTTGTTATGGATTGTTGCAATAAACTGTAAGTTCAGTGTATTCAGTCCATGATTTTTAGTATCTAGCAAAGTTATGAATTTAGGATCCCAGGCTCGTCTTTTGAAAGTGTTGTGTCCTCAAAGGAAACCTGCACAATGCCTAAAGTCATAAGCCCTGCTCCTCTCAGTTTCTAGGTGGAGATTTTCTTTGCACAGACCTAGAGAGCAAATTGTTTCTGTGATGTGGGTCAACAATTTAAATCAGTCAGTTTTTACCCAGGGTAGTGCGTGGCACCCACTTAAGTCTTTGGGAGACCCAAATTGTGAATGGTATTTAAGAAAATGTTCACTTCGCTTGTGTAGATATGCAGTCTGGAAGGATTACAGTGCACTTTGCCCAGTAAAGAAAAAGGGAGGGTTTCTATGCAGCCACTTAATGCTTGTCTGGATACTTTGAGGGAATGTGCCAATGCTATTGCCCCTGGTGAATGTCCCACTGCTAACGTTTCTAGTCCAAACCTTGGTACGCTATGCCGGGGTGGCCAGCCTGTGGCTCCGGAGCCACACGCGGCTCTTCAGAAGTTAATATGCGGCTCCTCGTATAGGCACTGACTCCGGGGCTGGAGTTACAGGCGCCAACTTTCCAATGTGCCGGGAGGTGCTCACTGCTCAACCCCTGGCTCTGCCACAGGCTCTGCCCCCACTCCACTCCTTCCCGCCCCCTCCCCTGAGCCTGCTGTGCCCTCGCTCCTTGCCCCCCCCCCAGCCTCCTGCATGCCAAGAAACAGCTGATCGGGGGTGCGGGGAGGGAGGGGGAGGTGCTGATTGGTGGGGCTGCTGGTGCGTGGGAGATGCTGCAAGTGGGTGGGGCGGAAGCTGCTGGGGGGCTGCTGATGTATTACTGTGGCTCTTTGACAATGTACGTTGGTAAATTCTGGCTCCTTCTCAGGCTCAGGTTGGCCACCCCGCACTATGCAATAAAGATTGAACTCTTTGCTTCCTACAAGTTGTCTGTTAAGTTATAATATGTTTTTATTTTATTGTAGAGTGGATAAAAATCAATGATTTAAAAAAAAATAAAAGAAATCTTTTTTTTATTTAAATCAGTTTTTTTTTGATAAAATGCTTTTTGAGGGAAAAAACATCTAAAGATAGATGCATTTATAGCTCAAAGATATCTCATCATGGCATAGGGATTATAAATTCTGATTCTATATTATGAGACAATATGTTCATGTAATGTTTAAGAAAAGTTTTATAAATGAGTTCCAATAGTTCATGGATTCGGGACCCAATCTTATGGAGTTAAATTACAAGCATTAAAAAAAGAATGGGACAAGCACTATCTCCAGCTCATTTTCTTGCAGATATTCTCAATACTTGGTACGAGGGTCAAACCTTAACTGCTGAATAAGAGGAGTTGGCTATGACATGGACATCCAGCAATCATCCCTCCGTAATGTCAACTATAATAAGCATCAGAGCTAAGGGTGAACCATTCAAGAAATGTATGTTTGCTGCTGATGTGTTAAAGAAAGTCACACCAGTGAGCTGGTGGAAGTCACTTAAGCACTTGGATGCAGAGACTGTTGAAGTGATATCACTTTTAACAGCATTAGCTTCTTCTGCCGGTGTATTTTCTTCCTTTGGACTAATTCATTCCAAATTGAGATATCATTTGGGACCTGAAAAAGCAGGAAAGCTTGTTTTTCTTTTCCAGATTATGAACAAACAGGAAAATGAAGGTGAAGATGACTGAGTTAGCTGCAGAAGCCAATATTTTAAGTTTCTTATGTTGACCTGGCTGACATAGTCCATTTAATTTTTTTTTTTTTTTTTTTTTTAAAAATTCATTTAACTATTTTAGTTAAAAACAATTTTAACAAAAACAAACCTGATTTAAAAAAAACTTGAATGTTTAACTAAATTCAAAAAGTCATATGCTTGTTTTGTTAAAATATTGTATGTTTGCCGTTGGAAAAAAAATCCTCCAAATATTAATGATTAAGCTGTTGAATTGGAGATAGTTCACCTCCCAATGACTTCATAAATATCTGTTTCAGTTTCCTTTGGTAAATGAAATAACCAATCAATCATTCATTTTCTGATATAGCTGTAAAACTAATCTGAAAAGTTTTCAAAATAAATTACTTTAGAAATGTATAGCGTGTACCTTCTAAAAATGAAACCTACATCTATGAGTTGTGAAGAATATGTATTAAGGTTATAACAACTAACAAGAATGCACTTTTATGTAGAAATCCATGATTTAAATCAAGTCTTCCTGACTAGTGATTTAAATCATGATTTAAATCAAATCCACCCTGTTTTATTGTGAACACAGCAGAGTAGTCATCAGCTGGTGTAACCAACATTTTTATCAGGTAATGAGGACTGAGAGGGAGGGGTAGGATAGGAATGGTGAGAGGGGTTATGGCTGTGGAAGGGGCAGGAAATTGGGGTGAGTAATAGGCAAGCCTTGGATTGGTTGTTTGAGAACTTGTATTTTATTAGCTCCTTTAATAGGTCAGACAGAATCTTTGAGTGAGAATGAATGGGTTGTAAAAGGAGATGAAGAGCACCTTGTATGTTTCAGCAACTGTGGGATTGGCAGAGTAAAGGTATGTGTGTTAATGGGGCATTTTAAAGCATTCCTGAAAGAGGGCAGAACCTTTCTGCATTTCCTGGTTTTGAGAAGTTTGTTTTGCTCAGTATAATGTTCTTCAGGGGGATGACATACAACCAAGCAATGTTGATCCCAGATAACATAGCTTTTTGCCATTGAATAGCTTTATTATTGTAAACCATTAGCATAGACTCAATTTACACTTGCATTTTTTTACACTGGTTTCAAACCAGGTAAATTGCAATGGGACAAATCATGCTTCATTTGTGTAAATTTTGTCTGATAGGGTTTTTTGTACCAGTCAAATAGCTACACCAACCACCAGAAACCCAGGGCAGACAGAGCCTCAGCTAGTGGTCCATCAGTGCTTTTGAATAGGGTTCATTCTTCTAATATACTTGGCTTTCTTACTTGACTCAAGTGGTTTGGCCCTTCTTTATCGTTTCTCTGTTTCAAAGTCTGAATCTGCTTTTCTGGGCACTTGCTACTACATAAACAAGGTTTTCTGTTTTTCACAGGAAATGTTGATGTCTGCCACTTTTCTGTTCCTTTCCTCTTTGACCTTCTCTCTCCTTCTTAATATATGCCCTGGGAACTCCTTCCTCCCATTTCACCGTTACTTCTGTTTGCTTCTAGCTCTAGTAACAAAACTAGCATTAGACATGATTTCCCTCAATTGGACAGCATGCCAAGCTTTCCTAAGGGGGAATTGTAAATACTGTGAGGTCAGTTCAGTAGTATTGTGCCTGTGGCAAAATCCTGCAGCCTAGAATGAAACCTGCAGTATGTTCTGCTGTTCTAATTTAGAATTGGCTCAGCAGACACTGTTAAATATTGCTAGTTCAGGATTCTAGCTTTCTCACTAAACTCACTCTAAGAAATTGATGAACTTAATGGAGGCAAGAATAATTAGCTAATAAATAAACAAACAAACAGATGTAGATACAAATTTGTGCATATATTTGGAAAGTCCCCAATTCTTGTATGATGCATGACTTTAGACTGGAAGTTTCTTAGGGCAGCGACTGGGTCTGTCAGCATGATGTCTAGTATGGCATCATCACAATATAAATATGTAGTAATAGACAACCTGCATCTCTAACTTCCCTCTCTCCCCTAAAAAGAAATGAATTCTATTTATGCAAGAGTCATCCATCCACTTAATTTAAAAACAGTATTTTCTAGTCCCATGTGCTTCATACAAAACCCTTGAGGACCATACCACTCCCATCTCAGCCTATGGCAGCCATTCTTCTGAAGATCATACAGAACTAATCACTGTTGCTTTTTAATTGGCCAAATGATCCTGCAGATATAAGTTAATCATATCCTGCTAGAGGCTAACTCAGTGCTTTTTCTAGCTGTATGGAGAGATGAACTAGGGTTTGGTAATTGACCTTGGTCTTCCACTTTGTGGTATACCATGAGATTGGCTTAGTTCAAGGATCTATTTTATTTGAATTTTAGTCTTGTAGAATTTGGAAGTCAGAGTGCCCAGTTCTTCTTTAACTTTCATGGTTGCAACTCTGTCCTTGCAGCTGAATCCATGTAGCAGAGTAAATTGGGCCTGATTTTAAGTGCTGTCTGTCCTCTAGAATGGTGATTGAACAAGTGTGAGAGGCTTAAGTGTTCATGTTCTGTTGTCCAGTACATTAACAGACCGAGTCGCACTCTTCCCTGTTATCTCCAAAAGTGTAAGATGATGTGATAATGTCAGTGGGAGAAGTGCATAAAATTATGACTTTAATATCTGAACAGTTGTTGCACTGTTTTTAAATTGAAAATAAGTTGTTGGTTTTTTTTTTTAAAGCCAGAAGAAAGGTAAATGCAATGTTTATGCTTCCAGGAGGTAAATATGCAATACTTTATTGGAAACATTGCAATGTACTCCAGGTCTCTCCCAACATGCCTGTAGCTTTTTGTCTGCAGTTTTGTGAGAGACTTCTGTGATCTTAAGATGAAGAAATATGATTATCAAATGGTGGGTTTCAATTTTCTTAATGGATTAAAGTATTGAACTCCTCTATAACAGGCTAATGGGACAGGAAGGGATTAGTGCAGAACTAGAACTAAAACAGATTTTAAATATATGTGGAATAAATCATTTTAGTGAAATTTATCAGACTTGGACATACATGGCCAAAGGTTCAAAGGTGTGGGCTTATAGCATAATAATTACCTTCTAAAGGTGGTGTGTTTAAGGCTGGAATTAAAACTTTGTAAAGTAGACAGCTCATTCTGAAGCAAGGGATAAATGTATTCTATACAGTAAACCACCAGGGTACAGAATAAATATCAAACACATTAAAAATTTTATTAAGAGTTTTACTGCTTCTGAGCTGCATGCTGTTGAACTGCATATTTTGGTCTTCCCATGTCTGTGTGCATGCAGACTAGGTTCCTTTTGGGTTCAGTTTTTAAATGAACAGATGAATTGTAAAAATCAAAACGTTGTCCTAGTAGCATCAGTAAAACAAGAGGAAATAAAACAGTAGAAGGTAAATGTTTATTAAATCAGATGAACAGCTTTACTCCCAGCTGTCTATTAATCTGTTATCCAAAATAGTCAAATTTTAGCAAATAAGCTTTTCTTAAAAAAGTTATCCCATGGCTGTATGTGTTGCCATTTGGTTGTGATGGGAGTTAAATATGCTTGACATCAGAAAAGATTTACAGTGTGTGGTTCATGATTGATTGTCTTTTCCTTTACACTGCCTTGTAATAGATCAGTTGAGTTACTTGAGCATCAGCCTTTTTTGTGAAAGCTATAGTTTTAGGGTCTGATACTGTAAATATTGATGAATGTGCATAACTTCAGTCAGTGGGACTGCTTGAGTGAATGATGTTATGGACATGCATAAGTATTTGCAGGATGAAGCTCTAAATGTAAATTCTGCCATTGAATGTTCTAAGAATTGTCAATAATGCTGTGATTGGGAAATTTGCAAACAGATTGTAGTTATGTTCTATGAAATATAAATAATTTGTGGAGGCTCTTTTGAAAAAGCAGAGACTTTTAATCCAACTTGTATCCTTTGCATCATTATAACCTTTTAAAGGAATGCTGATGCAGTTAAATTTTTCACTTAGGAAGAATGGTGCAGAGCTGCTGTTTAACTTGTCGTCTGAAAAATTGTTGCCTGGATTTTCTGTCTTCTGTATGCCATGCAACTAAATGCCTGTCAAAACACTAAACTTAGATGAACTGAAGGAAAAAATGACTTGAGGGGGTAGGGTTTTCTGAAGACAAAGTGACTATTGTTCTCCAGGTCTTAAATTGTATTTAATGGAGGTATATTTATAAGTGTAATCAAACTAAAGAGCATAACTGATAAAGATGTAGTTTTGTGTATCTTTATGTATGTGCATAATACAGCTGTATTCACCTATATCATCAGTTCTCAACCATGGGTCCAGGGCCCTCTAGGGGGCTGCAAGCAGGTTTCAGCAAGTCCACCAAGCAGGGCTGGCGTTAGACTCGCTAGGGCCTAGGGCAGAAAGCCGAAGCCATGCTGTGTGGTGCTGAAGCCCCACTCCGGGTCTGAAGCCTGAGAGCAGCTTACCTGCACTGGGCCCCCTGTGGGTAGGACCCCACACAATTGCCCTGCTTGCTAACCGCTATTGCCTGCCCTGGCTTTTATATGCAGAAAAACAGTTGTGGGACAGATGGGCTATAAATTTTTTTATAGCATGTTGGGGGAGGGCGGGCTCAGAGAAAAAGGTTGAGAACCCATGACCTAAATAAAACTAGTGTCTGACAAATTGTCAAGGAGGTCAGCTGTATATTTTTTTTACTCATTTAATGTATTTTTTGAGATTAATATATTCACACTTGGTGTGGATTAAATAGTTCTTATAGGCTTATAGATCTATGAAAATTAGCTAACACAAGTTTTACTGACCCTCAGTTATAAATGTTAACAAGAAGACAAGGCTGTTGTGAGCCGTTCATGTTCTCAAAGTGCAACCCAAATTGGGAATTCATTTTTATATTTTATTCTTTAAACTAGTCTAAAGTTATGAGGGAATGATTGGTGTAAAAATGAAAGTGGAACATGTTGGGGAAATTATTTTAATACATAAACAAAATGTCTTTTTGTACATAGAGAAAATAAACCAGAAGTGAGATGTCTAAAATCAGTCATAAAGAAACTAGAAAAATGTGGGATATCTAGACAAGTACCTGTCATATTGTTAAATTAGCGTTACAGGAAATAACTGATTTTTCCACAGAAATAATCTTTCTTTATTCCCACAGGCACTAACATTATTCTAAACTGAAATGCATACTTTTCCAAAAAGGATCGTTGTTTAAAAAAAAAAAAAAAAAAATCATCTAGGGCCACTAGTCATTGGTCTTAGAGATATTGAGTTTTGTTGGCTGCATTCCAAATTGCAGTGTATTGAAATTGTAAGAAAAGATACATCAAGAAAACGAGGTTAGTTTGTTGGCTTGATGCATTTTCAGATAGCTTCAGCTACTCTAAGACCGTGTAAAAATATGAAAAATATTTTAATCTCTTACTTCACAGAACTTAATAACCTAGCAGCTTGGCTTTTGTCTTTATAGAAATACAAAACTTTTTTTGAACTTGCATCCAGGGCCATATTCTCTTCACTTCATCTTTGGAAGGGTTAGTCTCATGCCTTAGGTTGTATGTTCTCTTTTTTTGTACAAAAATGTCATGCAGAAATATTTATGGTTCTTGCAGCTTGTTTCCTCTGTGGGACATCTTTTGAGAGATCCCTTTCTTTACTACCCAACTGCCCAATCTTTCTCAGATCATTCTGTTCTTATGTTCTGTGGAGCACAGGAAAGAGCTTTTTCAGACCATTTTATACCATAATTTGAGAACCACTGAAATAAAGAATGAGTACATGTATTCCATACTGATTTGCTCAAGATGTACTATGACTAAATGGGTATAAGCATCAGATCTGACATACTTAAACTCTTCAAAACTCTTCAAAGTTACAATTCTAATTCTAGCCAGGATCAGCTCAGCTCTTCATCCAAATAAAGATAGCTGAAATGAAGTACCATGCACTTAAGTTTCTTTCAGATGACCTCTTTAAAAAAAACAGGTCCTATCTGACCTGTGAAGTCAGATCCTGTAATTCTTTACATTAGAATAACAGCCTGCTCTGCTATCTTTAGTCAATTTGTGTCTTCCCTGTGCTCCATGCTGTTGTGAGCTGGCTGTCACTTAGCTGCCACTAAGAGGAAAGCTTTGTTTCTTTGGAATAAGAGGTGTACAGGTATAAAATGTTTAATATATTAACAAGTAACCACCTGTGGTGTTTAGATGCTGGATGTGATTATTAGAACTGGGAGCACTGGCTGTTGGGAGTCTGAAAGGACAGGAAACAGGAAGGAGGGGGGAGGAGTTGAGGAGGCGGGGAGAGTTACAGAGTGTGCAGCTACAGCTTGGAAAAGAGACTTCCACTGTAAATAAAGTTCTGTTCAAGTTAATACTTTGCTTGGTGGATACAACACCTTCCTCCTCTTTTGAGGAATGGGGATGTGACACATTTTGTGTTAGTATTATAAAGGCTACTTAAATTATCCAGATTAATATATGAATTTCATATTGTAATAGTGAACTGCTAATCTGTCTGGTTTGGAATTCAGGCATAATATCACGTGCTCATTAGTGAGGATGGAAAAACCTGATCCCATACTGAAATCTTAAAAATCAACAGTGAATTGAATAGTAACTAATCCTGTTTTTGATTCACTCTTAGAGTATCACAAAGTAAAGACAAGACTTCCTGAAGGCCCTGACAATAATATAGAGAGAGCTAAAGAAATATAGAATTAAAGACAATTTACTAAAGAACTAATTAAAGAAAAAGAACTAATTAAAAGATAACTTTCATGGAACTAGTAGATGTGTATCACAGCTGAGATAACTAAATTGTTTTGGAATAGGAGTTCTTTGGGGTGTGTACCACTCCAGTAAATAAGCTGGGGGTAGAGGAGATGGGAGATGTCTGAGAGAAAACAACTTCTTGAGGGGGAAAAAAATAGATTTTAATGAAAACTGACCTTGGTGTCTTTCCAAATATTCAGAGGAGGATTGGCCTGCTGTGCCAACAGTCAAAGAGGGGATGGGTAATATGTGAAGGGAGATCAGGGATTTACAAATATTTAAACCCATGTGGTTGCTTTACTAGGTTCAGAGAGAGACAACTCGTTAGAGCAGTAGTTCTCAAACTTTTGTACTGGTGACCTCTTTCAAATAGCAAGCCTCTGAGTGCGACGACCCCCCCCCCCCAATAAATTAAAAACCCTTTTTTATATATTTAACACTATTACAAATGCTGGATGAAAAGCGGGGTTTGGGGTGCAGGCTGACAACTTGCGACCCCCTGAGGGGTCCTGACCCCCAGTTTGAGAATCCCCGTGTTAGAGAGAGAGCCAGTTTGGGCTCTAGTAGAGAATATACTGTAGCAGTTTGCTGTAGCTTTATCAGATGTTTCCAGGACTAAATAACATGGTTAATGTTAAACATTTTATATTCTGTATGTTTCCCCCTTTGTACCTTTTTAAAATTTTTATCTAACCTGGATTTGATCAGACTTCCTCTTTGTAAGAGATCTTGTTATTACAAAGGGGGCTTTATAGGTTTTTGTTATGGAAAAAAGGACTAATAAATGAAGAGATCTGAGGCCAGTGGACCAGTTAAAAATATTTTCCTATCATCTCCTAAAGTAGTTGAGCACCAAAAGGGAGCAAGGATAATAAGACCAGATAAGCATTTAAAGATAATTCACTTGAATGGATGGATTGATTTCCTTTTTCTATAAGGTGTAAATATTGGCATTCTTTTTCTAGATTTTAAAGCATTGCTGGGCTTTTGGTAAAAGTTAATAGTAAAAAAAAAAAAGAAGGGGGGAGGGAAGGAAGTCTTCACCTGGTACGAACAGTATTGCAGGGGAATCTGAATTTTTTTTGACTTTGTGCTCTGTTCATTCTTTACACACTGCAGCTACTGCAAAAGTATTGAACTTTTCCTGGCTGGTTGAAAACAAGCATAACCATTTATTTACACTTGCATATTTGAGTTTCTTTGCAAAATCTGCTGTTGCATTCTCAATTTGTTTGGTTTTTTTTTTTTTTTTTAAACAGTGCTATATTGACAGCTTTGAAAACTGCTTGCCCTCTTTATTGAGTGACAGTGTCCCACATGGGCTGCAGTAGTACAAGTTTCCACACTGTCCTACCATTGTGCCTTACCCAAAGAGGAGATATCTAAGTATATGGCTGTATAATGGAGCTGGAAGTATACACATAACTCTGGCAGCTCTGATTAAGCTAGCATGTTAAAGTTCAGGTGTAGCCATGGAGGGATGGGCTAGTCACCCCAAGTATGATTCTGTCTGAAACCCTAGTATGTACTCAAGTGGCTAACCCATACTGCTGCTGCTGTGTCTATTTTTAGCATGCTAGCTTAGGGTTACCAAAATTCAGGTCCCAAAAAGAGGACACTGCTGGGGGGAGGGGGAGGTGGGGGAGGAACTGGGAGGGGTATCTACTGTGGGGATACTCAGTGGAGGTGAGGGGCAATGTTGCTCCCTGTCACAGTGGGAGGGCAGCTGGTGCAAGCCTAGGATGTAGCGCCAGCTGTCAGTCAGCTCCTCCCAGTGAGATCCCTCCCCAGGGCTGAAAGTGGGGGCCTGGGTGAGTGGGATTCAGCAGCTTTGGCTTGCGGGGCAATAGACCAATCAAATGCAGAGGAACAACCAATCGGGAAGCAGACCAATTGGGGCTCTTGCTGAGCTGCAACTTGTCTGCTCTGCAAAAATGTTGGACGTTTCCTGTTTTTAAAATTCCTCTCCCTTCCCCCCCTGGAGAGAGAGGTGGCTTAAAAAATATGCTGTGGTTGTGAAAACCTGGATGTCTGGTAACCCTATGTTAGGTTTGATCATAGTTAATACAGGTATGTCTACCTGAGCGGGAAATTAAACCTCCAGGTTCAGTGTAGACATACTGTAAGTCAAGGTAGAGAGGTCAGTATAGTCAGCATGTCCATTCAAACCAGTCTTCAAAGCCTTCCAAACTACTGCCAATTAGTGTGAATTGTACTGTGTATTTTCATGTGCACATGAACATGAAGTTAGGACTACCAACCTCCTTTCACATATACCACTGAATATTAGTAGTTTTTGGTCACTCAAAATGGATGTGTGCTAGCTTGCTAGAGGTAATGGCATCTATCACCTTTCTATGGAGCTTCCAGTCCAATAATTCTAGTGATGTTTCTTTACAAAACTGCTTGTTTTAAGAAGTGGTTTTTTTTAAGAAGAATGTAAGAACTACTCTTTGTATTTCCTTCTAAACGAATATCTTAATTGAATCCTATTTTCACTTTGTTAGAGTATTTTGAGGATGAATGTCTGTCTGGGGAATTAGTACTTTTACAGTTTTATTGGGGGAGTTACATTTTTGTTAATGGATATATTAAGTGCAAACTGTTTTATATTCTATCACTTTGTCATTCTCGCTAGAGAAATGAGAATATATATCAGTAGTTACCAACGATGGTTAACATGGTCTCTTCACTGGGGAGGTGGATAGTATGTGTATGTGTGTGTTCATTATGGTAACCCCTGCCCTGTAATAGATGCTCTACAAATCCATAGAACGCCACAGAGTTTCTGCTTCAGAAGATCTTACATTGTAAAGATGCAAGATATGGCAAAGGATCAGGAAAAAGGATTAAAAAATATACATGCGATTTATGTATGTAATCTATTCCCAACTGCCCCTCAACTTTAACTTTATTAGTTGGCTCATTTTACCCACTGTGGCAAGTGGGTAAAGAGGGATCTGAGTGAGTAGCTTTGTGAATTGGCTCATGGAGGCTGTTATAGATATAAGGGACAAATGTTGGAGAAAGTATGAAGACAGTTGTGTGGGGAAAATGGGCAAACAAGGCATCAAGGCTGGTATCTTTAATAGAGCATAGAGGATCCAGTGAGGGACATTGGAGGGTAAATAAGGAGAAACAGAATTGTGCAGATCTTTAAATGCCGGAGTAGGAAGCATGAATGTTGAAGGAAAACTATTGGCTTTAAAATACATTTTAAACCAAATACAGATACTTTCAGTTATTAAAACGGTCTGTTAAAAACCTAATCTAAGTTTCACTGTTTGCATTTGTCATCTTGAAAAGACAGTATAAGTTTCACTACTGTTTCTAATCAGCTTCTGATTGCCTGTCAGGATCTTCTAGTGCAATATTGCAATGTGAAAATTGTAACTATTTCAGGGAAATGCTTAAAAAACCAGTTAAACCGGAATATAAAATAAATGTTTGGGTTTTGTAAGCTGGAGGAATTCTAGAAGTAATAGGACTAAACCATTAGAACACTTTCTGGAAAACATTCTAGACCCAAAAGGAAGAAGTTAAATATTTAAGTGCTTTCGACTGATTGGTGGTATTAGTTTTAAAGTTTTGACGCATTCATGTAACGCTCTTCAATCTGTAACACTGTTGCTGTTGACTGGTTCAAATAAAAATTTCTAATTCTTTTAAAACTAGGTTTCCTATGTGGCAGGACAGCACTGCTTTCTAAAACTGGATGTTCATCTTGTGGTGTTGGATTCGTATAGTGACAGAATGTCTTAGCTTCTAGGTAAAATGCATTCTAAGTATCAAACAAGGGATTACATTTTTTCTTATGGCAGTACCATTTAGTAATTATAAGATCCAACCTCACTGCACTATGGAGAAAACAGGCTTTTTAAGTTGATCTTCAGCCAAAGAAGTCACACACATGTAAAGGCTTAATACATTAAGTAGTGTTGCATAAGTAGATATGCCCTAGATATTCTCCAAAAAAGGTTGTAGTGCTATTGAGGCAAGGGCACAATTGTATAAGGAACTAGCTTTGAATCAAGAGGAACAATGCTATTCTTTAAGAAATGAATGGACTTGTCTAGGTCAAAAATGCCTGCATTTAATTACCCCAACGACCATGGATAGATATGCAGATCCTGATAGGGGGTGGATGATTGGTATCCTGTTGCTAGAGCTGTGATAGCTAAGACAAAACAGCAGGAGGAAATTCTCATTGCTTTAAATA
Organism: Emys orbicularis; assembly: GCF_028017835.1. Taxonomy (NCBI): domain Eukaryota; kingdom Metazoa; phylum Chordata; order Testudines; family Emydidae; genus Emys; species Emys orbicularis. The sequence goes on from NC_088683.1 coordinate 123,130,061, forward strand.
AAGATTTGACGCATCTTTAGTCTGTTGAAAGGTAAATCTTAAACTCTCAAAAATGAAGTATGTAAATATAAATGAGCTGCTGATCTCCTGTGCAGGCTGTGCTGTTGGGCAAGATGTAATAATGAGCAGTATGGACTTAAGATCCCTTTTCTCCTCAGCATTGAGAGAGCAGAATATGGAATGGGATTGATGTAATTGAACTTTCCTGCCTGGAAACAACAGGTAACTTGTTGAAAGGCTAGAGAGTGGGAGTACCTGGCAAAAAAAATCAAAGCTAAAGTGTGCTCCCTTAATAGCAAGAGGAGCTGGGGGATAAAGTGGCACGTGCTTTCAGTGACATTGTGATGAAACCCCCATAAGAGGGAGGCATAATGCAAATGAACCTTGGGAAGATCAGGAGTGGGGAGCCAAGTGTGTCATATTAGTATGGGTTTGGTTTTGCTTTGAAAAACAAACATCAATTTCCTGAGCAGAGAAAGCATGCACATGCCCTCCCTCCTCCACCTCTTGAATGTTTCCTTTCCAACCCCAATTTCCTATCTCTAGAGCAGGAAATAACTACCCTTCAAATGGTGGCCATCCGTCAAGTTGTTCCATTGCCTTAGACTAGTGTGTTCTGGAACTCAGCTGTCCTCTTCCACTTAAGGGGCAAGTCCTATGGAAATGATCACAAAAGGACTATCTGCTTTGGAAAGGGCTTTCACCACCATTCAGATCACTTTTATTTCTCTAAAATTAGAATGATCTTTTCACTGGCCAAAGAAGACTAAATGTAGGAAGTCAGAGCTTATAATGTGCTTTTTGAAGTTATTGCATACCAAAATACTAGAATATTTGTTTTGAAAACCTAAAAATTCAGTGAATTTGAGAACTCATAACTAACACTGAACTTCAAATATCTATTAGCTATATACATACCTTGCCTTATGTTCAGACTTAAGTGAATAATAGACTTTACAGCCCTACCCAATGGCTTGCATTCATAAATATATGGACTGTCTACTCTTTAATACAGTTGTTGTAGCTTGTGTACAACTCTTAAAAATTTGACACAACTTTTGTTTTCTAACAGAAAGCTTTTTCTTGTGGAAACAATTACCTTTTGTCATGACTAAATTCGTGTCATTGCTCCTTCTCAACAGCTTGAAGTATTGACTTACTGTAATGATTCACAACAGTACTTTTTGTTGTAGACTAGCATTTATCAAAATACTCTTATGCATTCTTTTGGAAGGTTCATCACATGAGACCATTTCCAAACATATCTGTGAATAGCTTTAAAACGAAAATATTAGACTTTATTATGTGAAATTACTTTTCCTCCCAGAAAATAACCATGTTATTTATTTTAAGTTTTCTGTTCAAATGGTATGTTTGCTTTCTTATTCTTGAAGGCAGGATTCACATGTCCCCAACACTTAAAATCGAAGGCTGAAGGGCTAGTATAAATATGAGACCACAAATGCTTCAACATACTGGAGCAGACTAAAAAATTACATCTGCGGGTAAAAGGCAAAATATGAAGCCCAATGGATGTATGTGGTAGACGTCACTTGTATCTTTCAACTTTATCTTTCTGTCTTGCTTTTGGTGGGATGAAGGAGAGGGAAGGAATAAAGTAATAGAATGAGCAGCATAGTTGCAAAATACTATCTCTTAGACCAGTGGCCTCCAAACTTTTTTGATCGCGCACCCCTATCAGTAAAAAATTTTTGAGTACGCACCCCCTGCCATGCCGGCTCTACCATTTTTGCCGAAGGAGGGGGGGGGAAGCCGCTCGGACGAAGCGCCAAAAAAAAAAAGTGCTCCTCCTGCTACACACCCCCAAGGATCCTCTTGCGCACCCCACTTTGGAGACCACTGTCTTAGACAAAAGAGTAAGGGAACTATGTAAGGGCCAAAAAATATTGGAAATTTGGCATTTCATTCAAATCTTTGGCCTTCGTTTCCCACCCTTCAGCTATGGATCACCAAACAGAATTAAGCATTGCACCAGTGTCTTGCTAGTAATCCAATAAAACTTTTGAATAAGGGTATTCAGTCATTTGTGTACAGGATTTGTCTTTCTCTCAACAGAAAGATAACAGGGTTCCTATAAAGATACATTCAGGAATAGTTAGGTACATTTTAATCACAGAGCTGTGGATAGAGGAACTTGATATGCTTTCCAGTTTTCAGGTTCTTGTATGTATCTTGGTCTGTCTTGCAACCAAGTGCTCCTCCTCCTCCTACTTCACCCAAGAAGTTGGCTTGTATCCCAGACTACAATAGAAGAATTGTTTGGCAGAGAAGTCAGCAACCAGTATCTTGGCACTAACTTCAGTTTTTGAGGCCAGGTTACTGAGAACAAAAATAAGCATAAGTACTGCTTTGCAAAATATTTAGCCTTCCAAAAATGAACCAAGTGAAAGAAATGGTATCATTTGGTTAAGAACACATCTTGTACCTACCTGCCAAGGTCATTCTGATGTATCCGCTTTTTACCTCCAGAATGCAAAATGGAACCATTTGGATCTCTTGGGCACCAATTCACATTTCATACATTTTTATATTTGGAATCATTAAGGGCTATTGACGGACTCAAGAACAACTTTTGTAAAGCATTTTGTTTAGAAACAACTTCACGTTACTGTTGGTACATTTTGTATGTAAATTGGTTATTTAATACAAAATACAAGTTATTCAGTTATTGCAGTTAGTTCCTTACTTCACTTTCAATCCATTTGATACTATTCCCACATCAAAAAATCAAGTTGAAAACCAGTGAGTTGCCACTTCATTTGGTTCTAATTCTTGTTCCCCACTGGCAACTTCTAATATCCAGTTTTCACATAAATAACTTTTGTAATAACTAAAGGAAAGTAAATCCTATGAAGAGTTCTCCTGAGGGTCAATTTCAAAGACTTACACAAGTTGTGGTTGGTCTCTGTCATCATTATTGTTGTGTACCCTTTTTAAAACAGGCTTAACCCAATTGACTCTGTATCAGTACTTGAACACCAGCTTGGATATAGGTGTATGCTTAAGCATTAACAGAAGCCTCCTTTAATTATGTCAGGCATTCATGTCATGGAGTGCAGTGCCCTTGTTAGCCATAACTGCTATTAGATAAGGGGAGAGGAGAAAGCAATAACTGGTAATCTTCACTCTTTCTATAAAACCAGTTCCTGTTGATTTCATTAAGGTGGTAACCTTCTTTCATTTCTGTTCTGAACCTGAGCTGAACTTACTAGTCAAGGAACCATCTTAACAAATGCAGTTAAGGAATTCTGAAAGGTGGGCCCTGCTGAGAACTAAGTGTACTGCAGCAAAACTACATGTGGTATAATTTAGATATGGCCCAAAAACTAAATGAATACTTTGCCTCAGATTTCAGTAACTATGATAATTTGCACATGGGTATGAAGGCAGGATGGATGCTGGAAATGAGTATATAGAAATGGAAATTGCCACATCTAAGGTGCGTTTTTTTGGTTTGCTTCCTCGGAAGCATCAGAGGTGGCCATGGCTGGAGATGGGACACTGGGTGGGGTGAGTCAGTGCTCCTGAGGTGGCACTGAACATTCTCTCACATGCTTAGCTGGCTGGTTCTTACTCACGTGCTCAGGGTCTAGTTGGGAAGGAATTTCACCAGGTCAGTTTGGCAGTGACCTGGGGGGTGCGGTGGTGTTGTGCCTTTCTGTAGCATGGAGTACAGGTCACTTGCCAGGATTATCTGGGTATATCTCACTTAAATAATTCCTTGCCATTGAAGGTGCCTCAGGCATTTGTGCTCTTCAGTCCCTCCTATTCTCTGCCTGTGGGATGTAATAGTTTAATCTCCTGTAGGCTGTAATGCTATGGTCCAATTTTGGTGGTTGGGTTTAGTGTGTGGGTGCTGAGGTGGTGTTCATGGCCTGTGGTATACAGGAGCTCTAGACTAGATGATCTGATGGTCCTGGCGGACTTCAAATTCTATGACTCTCTTGTGTGTTGTAAGATGCCCACTGAACAGTTCCAATCACTATAATTTCTATTAGTATTTATTGATTTGGATCCATAATTTCACGGTGCATTCTATTATGGAAATAGCTGCTGTCTAGTTGTTCCCAGAGATATCTAGTTGACCACCGGAGCCTCTTGCTTAGATATTCAGATTCCAATACAGAAAACATGCCTTGAAATCTGACACTTCTTTAAAAAGCACCCTAGTGGTCTTTATGGCCACCCTGAATAGCAGTCGTTGTCAAATAATAGAGTGGAAAATATCATCCATGGGACCACTGTTCCATCTGTTGATGTGTGCCTTAGGGTACGTCCATACCTAAGTTCCCTGTAAGCTGCGCGGCCGCGCAGCAGCCTTCTTAGCGCCGCGCAGGCACTCAGGGAACCTGCCCGGGGACTAGCTGGGGGAGGGGTGATCCTACTCCAGCCCCAACCTAGCCCAGTCCCCAACCTGCTGCGGCCAGGGCGACCCTGCCCTGGCCCCAACTCTGCTGGGGTGGCCCAGCCCGGACCCAGCCATGACCTGGACTTGCCGGGGGAGGGGCACCTATCCTGCGGCCCCAGCCCCGAAGCTGCTGTGCGGGGAGAGGCACCTCTCCCCCTCAGCCCAGGTGCTGCTGTGGGGGGAGAGAGCTGTAGCCCTGGAGCACCCCCTTGCACTCCAAACCCCTCATCCTTGGCCCCACCCTAGAGCCTGCACCCACAGCCGGAGCCCTCACACCCCTGCGCCCCAACCCTGTGCCCCAGCCCTCAGCCCCCTCCTACGCTCCGAACCCCTTGGCTCCACCCCACCACATGAATTTTGTTATGTGCACCAATATGAAGGTGATGTGTCACACATGACCTTCTTATTGGTGCACATAATAAAATTTGTTCCGCACATGGGTAGGAAAAATTAAAGGGAACACTGGATACTGCAAAAAGCCCTGCAGCAGTGAGTCTCAGCCCTAATCAACTGGCTTGGACTTGTGCTACAGGACTAAAATTTTGGGAGTCTGCGTTCTGAAACCCATGGGAGGGTCTTAAGACCTATGCTGCTATTTTTAGTTCTTTATGAGAGCCTGAGTCAGTTGACCTGGGCCCTGAGACTCAGTTTTTCAGTGTAGAGGTATCCTTAGACTTCACCTTAGAACTTCTTCGTAAGGTTGCTTATTGACTTCACTTGTCCCAAGACAGAAAGAGGTTGAATGTGAGATTTGTGAAGAGAAACATATAAGCTAGGCCTTGTAGTCAGTCTTTAAAGATAGAGCTTCTGCACCATTTCGTTTCTCAAGACCCCGTTTTTACAGCATTGGCTTAGTGAGGACTTTGGAAGAAAAGTTCCTGTTATGTTGAGAAGTCTTTTGGAATTATGGTCAGGTAATATTTATAGAATCCCTTTTTCTCCTGGAAAAAATGCAAATATGTTAACACACACACACCCGCCCCCCCCCACCTATATTTCAAAGAACACCATTGAAATACTGCCACTTTTGGGGTGTAATATGGCAGATGTTAAGCATCATGCAGTAACAATACACAGGAATTTGGAGCAGAATACCATGGTATCTAATAAAATGTATGGGGAGGTTAATCAGGTAAAATGTAATTACCTAAATAGGAATTATCTGGAGACCAGGGTTAATACTGCTAATCTTGCAGTGTGCCATGGGATCTTTAACCACAAGTGTTCCGGATCTCAATTTTAATTCTTCTGGTGGTTAAATCACTTATGCAGTGCGAGTCCCTGAAAGTTCTAATATGTCAATTTAAGTTTTAAAGGTGATCTACAAAGAGAAAAGAATTGGGTTTGTGCCCTTTTGTGCTTCTGTATGATGTAAAAGAAGACCTGAAAGATTTTTGTCGGTTTCTTTTCAGTTTGTTTATACATTTGAAATTCAGGTCTTCAGCCTAGAAGATTTGATGGCAACTAGAGAAATATTGAAATTGACATCAGAAAATGAAAGCTGAGTAATAGAAAAACCTGTTCTTTCAATCACATGTTTAAAACTTTTCTAAAACACTAGTGCCCAATGAACACTTTGAGAGGGGGGATATATCTGCTAGTCATGGGCGTGCGCAAGAGGGGGCAAGCAAGGGCATGGCCCCCACAATCAGTGGGGGCACAGAATTCCCGTGGGGCTGGGGTGGGGAGAGCGCGCTCCTCCAGCCCTGGGGCTGCATGCGGGGAGGGGGCAGAACCAGGTCCTCTGGCACAGGGGAGAGCCAGCTCCTTCAGCCGGGGGCGGGGGAAGGGGGAAAAGTGAGCTAGCTCCTCTGGCTGCGGGGGGCACAGAGGCCAAATTTTTATTCCTGTGCATGCCCCTGGTTAATCAAGAAAGTTGTCCCTCCAATATTCATTTGAGATCTCCAGCTGTTCTTCCAGCAAAAGCAGGGAAAACCAGACTTGATATTCCTGGTATCTCCAAGGTACAACAAACAATGAAGGAAGAAAATGCATTTAAGGCTTCATTATTATCAGAAGCAAACTGAATCATCCAGTTCTAACTTAATTTGCAGATTACCTTTAAAATAGCTTATACTATTTATTTGTACTCCAAAGTAACAAAACAAATCTACCATTTTATACAAATTAAAACAAAGTTTAATCTTAAAAATGAACGCTAAGAAAAGGCTTTGCCTACAATATTGACACATTAATTATATGTCAGGATAACGTCATGATTTTGTTGGGGGGGGGGTACAAATTAAATAACAAGGGGAATGGATTTTTCATTTATTACATGATTGTGCATCCACGAAAAATATAGTTAGTAAATATCAAAATTGGGTATGGGAACTACTTACACTCAAGTCACATGTTGAATGTAATTATCATCTTACTGCTAGAATGAGCTATAGATTATTTCTATTTTGGACCAATACTTGTGTTAGGTGCTGTACAGAAGCAGAGCAAGAAGATGGTCCTTGCCCCAAATTGCTTACAATTTAAGTAACACGAGACAGGTGGATGCAGATGGAGGCGCACAAGCAAACACTGACAATATTGGTCATGATAGGAAGTGGGCTTGGCACACCAGCTGTCCAAGCTTGGTCTGAGTGACAGGGAGGATAATGGTGTTGTGCAGTGTGATTGAGCAGCAAAGCAGGAGGACTTAAAGTGGAAGATTAGAAGTGATATTTGGTCCAAGTTAAACTGAAACTGACACCTGGAGATGTTGGAAATGGACAGATTTAAGTTTGGATAAAATAAGACAGGTCTGATTAGACAGGTAGATCTGAGAGTCAGTCGCTTAAAGATTATAGTTGAATTTGTGTTTGGGAATGAGATTCCATAGAAACAACGTGTAAAAGGGAAATAGTAAGGGATCAGGAATGGAGGTCTATGGAATCCCCACAGAAAGTTGGAAGGTGGGTAAAGAGGACTCTAACAGACTAAAGGAGTGATTAGACTAGTAGGAGGACAACCTGAAAAGGACTGAGTAAGTAGTCAGACTAATGGGCCCATAGCAGTGGTGTTGGTTGGTTAGTTTCAGATGCGGAATTGGGAGGTCAGTGATAAAAGCTTGATGTCAGCTGTCACAGAGGTAAGTGCATGAAGGAAAGTTTGAACGTCCAGGTCTTGAACACTATTAAAGGCAGCAAAGCTATGAAGGTATGAACCCCCAACTGGATAGCTGCAGTACCCACCCAGAGAGAGCACACAGGAGAAGATGGTAGCTGGACTTTGTAACTGGGAGGGTTTGGGGCCCTAAGATGGGAGTGTCTCATTGGGGCTGGCAGGTCCGCTGCTAGGCAAGTGGAGTAGTTTGTCCCACCTGGGATGGAGGGGGGAGCATCTACTATTTTTGGTTTTAGAATGTCCTATTCAAAGATAAAATCCTTTCCATCTCAGGTATATGTTGTACTTTGCACAGTCTACTTAACTCCAATATTGAATTTACTTGCATAAGGCTTGTTTATACTTCATTACATCAAATTTTCCTTAAATTTAATTGATGTTTTGATTTTTGAAATCAGATCCACAGTAACAGGTCAAAGTCAGCATTGCCTAGTCCAGTTTTTATGTTAGGTAAAAGTTCAGAAGCATATAGATTTTCAAGATATATGGATATAGTAAATGAATCAACTGGGATTTATTTTATTAATACTTAAAATAAGTTACTCATTCAGTTATTGCTTCAGGTTATGAAGTATCAGAGGGGTAAATTCTCAGAATGGAGAGGGGTAACTAGTGGTGTTCCCCAAGGGTCAGTCCTAGGACCAATCCTATTCAATTTATTCATAAATGATCTGGAGAAAGGGGTAAACAGTGAGGTGGCAAAGTTTGCAGATGATACTAAACTACTCAAGATAGTTAAGACCAAAGCAGATTGTGAAGAACTTCAAAAAGATCTCACAAAACTAAGTGATTGGGCAGCAAAATGGTAAATGCAATTTAATGTGGATAAATGTAAAGTAATGCACATTGGAAAAAATAACCCCAACTATACATACAACATGATGGGGGCTAATTTAGCTACAACGAGTCAGGAAAAAGATCTTGGCGTCATCGTGGATAGTTCTCTAAAGATGTCCACGCAGTGTGCAGAGGTGGTCAAAAAAGCAAACAGGATGTTAGGAATCATTAAAAAGGGGATAGAGAATAAGACTGAGAATATATTATTGCCCTTATAAATCCATGGTACGCCCACATCTCGAATACTGTGTACAGATGTGGTCTCCTCACCTCAAAAAAGATATTCTAGCACTAGAAAAGGTTCAGAAAAGAGCAACTAAAATGATTAAGGGTTTAGAGAGGGTCCCATATGAGGAAAGATTAAAGAGGCTAGGACTCTTCAGTTTGGAAAAGAGAAGACTAAGGGGGGACATGATAGAGGTATATAAAATCATGAGTGATGTTGAGAAAGTGGATAAGGAAAAGTTATTTACTTATTCCCATAATACAAGAACTAGGGGTCACCAAATGAAATTAATAGGCAGCAGGTTTAAAACAAATAAAAGGAAGTTCTTCTTCACGCAGCGCACAGTCAACTTGTGGAACTCCTTACCTGAGGAGGTTGTGAAGGCTAGGACTATAACAATGTTTAAAAGGGGACTGGATAAATTCATGGTGGCTAAGTCCATAAATGGCTATTAGCCAGGATGGGTAAGAATGGTGTCCCTAGCCTCTGTTCGTCAGAGGATGGAGCTGGATGGCAGGAGAGAGATCACTTGATCATTGCCTGTTAGGTTCACTCCCTCTGGGGCACCTGGCATTGGCCACTGTCGGTAGACAGATACTGGGCTAGATGGACCTTTGGTCTGACCCAGTACGGCTGTTCTTATGTTCTTATGGGTAGCCGTGTTAGTCTGAATAAGTATTTCTGGGTTAAAATGAGGGATTTTTTTTGTCTGCAGCTGATAAAAATTTACTTAAAAGATTGAAAAAGGACAGTGGTTATTTCAAATAAGGAAAAAGTTATCAAAGGAAGTGCTTAATTGCTGTTTTGTAACAGGAAATTTTGTGGATGTAAAATTGAAGCAATGGGTTGTGTAAAATAGGTAAACTACCTTATTTGAATATTTTGAGATCTAACATTAATTGTGGCTTAATTCTATCCACAGAAACTCTAATTACTTCATATTGTGGTCCATCTAGATTATGTGGAAAAATCTCAGAGAAACTTGGCTTTCCTTAAAGTTAGAACAGATACTCTAGTATGGGGTTCATTTCCTAGGGCAGTGGTTCTCAACCTTTCCAGGCTATTGTATCCCTTTCAGGAGTCTGAAGCCCAAGCCCTACTGCCTGGGGCTGAAGCATGTAACTTAGCCTTGTGGGCCCCCCTAAACCTGTCCCACGATCCCCCAGGTTGAGAAACACTGATCTAGATGAGTTGATATATCCCCTGGAAGACATCTGCGAACCCCCAGGGTATGTGTACCGCTGGTTGAGAGCCACTGTCCTAGGGGATTAAACCCCTGGAGCAAAACCTTAAGAATTAAAAATTTAGGTATTGCCACATTTTTCTTTTCTCGAAACATACATCAAAATGCTGAAAAGAAGGGTGGCCGTGTAAGTAGGATCCTAGATTGGGATTGAAGGAACCTGGATTCAGTTTAGCCACAGACTTCCTTGTGACCTTGGTGTATGTTACGTTATTTGCCCATCTCTGTTCTCTGTTTTTACAATGGGGATAGTATTTCCCTATCTCACATGAGTGTTGAGGATAAAATCCATTAATGATTATGAAATGCTTGAATGGAAGAGTGATGCGGGATAGTTAGAAACTGTTTAGATCGTATTATAGCAATAGTCTTCTCTTCTCTGCCAGATTGCTGCTGAAGGCTTGAAGTCTGGTACAAGGGAGTGCTTATAAAATTTAGCTGAATCATGAAAGGCTTTTAGATTTTGCTCTGTGAATTTGTTTGATGTTACAGATGTGTGCTGACTGAAACTGTCACTTGCTGCTCTTGCATTTGCTATCACTGTGATTGTAGCTTATGACAGTGGTTCTCAACAAGGGGTCCGTGGCCTTGTGGGGCGCACCACATGTTGGTTTCAGGGAGTTGGTGAGCCCTGGTACCCTGCAGCGCAGAAGCCTTGAACCCCTTGGTGGAGTTGGGGGACCACACAGTGGTGTTGCCCCCAAACAACTGCAGTTCCAGAGCCGGGCAGTCTAAGGGGCAGCTCCAGATATACTGACCCCGGCCAGGTTGGAGGTGGGAAGCTAGTGCCAGGCAGTGCGGGGTGGCGGCTGCTCTGGCTGGTGCCATGTAGCGGGCAGTCGTGGGTTCCCCGTCTCCTCCAACTGCTGGTGCCCCAGGGCTGCAGCTGCTCCTTAGCTCCCAGCCCCCTTTGACTGCTTGCTCACCTAAGAGCCGCCAGTGCACAGTTCCTAGCTACTCCTCTCCCTGCATCCTGAGCTACCCCCTGCTCTGGACCCTTCCGTCCCTCTCTCCCGCAAAATAGAAGTCAAACTATACCTATGCCTAAAGACTCCCCGCCCAGTGGCCGGCACCCCACAGGGCTAAATTCCCAAGGGCTCCCCCAGACTGGTGGCTAAAGCCCTGAGCTGCCGACCTGCCCTCTTTCTCCCCCCCCCCCCCCCCCCCCGCTTGCTGGGCCCTGGGCATGTTGCTAGGGCCTCGGAAAGATTGAGAACCCCTGGTTATGACAAAGAATAATGTACGTCTGAGACATTATACAACTTCTTCAGTAAACATGGTTTATAATCCAATCTGGGTACCTTTTTACAGCTTAATAATCTAAACTAAGTTATAAATTTAGCCACAATGGTTTGAATGTTGGAAATGTTTTGGTACAAGAGTGCAAAATGCAGTGTACTAAATATGTTGGTGCACGGAGGAAACTGAAGCTTGGGTGAGAAATAGCTGGCTCAAACTGAATCCAGGAAAGACTAAAGTGATCCCACTTGGAAGAAGGGAGTATTAGGAGGAATGTGCAAGTTCTTTCACCTGGCTCTGGATAATAGACCATATGTTAAGTCAGTTGGCAATGCTGGGTTCATGACCAAATCATTGCTGACAGTGGACCCTCAAATAACGACCTACACCAAAAGCATCTTTCACTTCAAGCTAGCAAGCTTGGCTTCCTGAATGGTGACCTGGCTCTGGATAAAAAGTTGTTAACCTACAGCCTATGCATAACACAGGAGTCAAGATTTACATCTACTGCTTCTCCCCATCCACCCTGTCAAAAAAAACTATTAGGTTGGTTTGACATGACTTGTTCTTGACAAATCCATGCTGACTGTTACCTATCTTATTATCTTCTCTGTGTTTGCAAATTGATTGCCTAATTATTTGTGCCATTTATCTTGGTACTGAAGTTAAGATGACTGGTCTGTAATTCCCTGGGTTGTCCTTATTCCCCTTCTTATAGATGAGCACAATATTTGCCTTTTTCCATTCCTCTGGGATCTCTCCTGTCTGCCATGATTTTTTTTTGAAGATAATCACAAATGGTTCAGTTATCTCTGCAGTTAGCTCTTTGAGTATTCTAGGATGGTGGCTTGAAGACATCTACCTTGTCTAAGTAATTTTTAACTTGTCGTTTCCCTATTTTAGTCTCTGATTCTACCTCTGATTCACTGGCATTCACTATGTTAGATGTCCAATTGCTACTAAACTTTTTAGTGAAAACTGAAAAACGTCCTTTAGCACTTGTGCCATCCCCCCCCCAAAATTTGAGTAATGGGCCAGCCGTGTCCTTGGTTTTCCTCTTCTAACGTATTTGTAGAATGTTTTCTTCGTCTTCATCTAGCTTAATCTCATTTTGGCCGTGGCCTTTCTGATTTTGTCTTTACATGCTTGTGTTGTTTATATTCATCCTTTGTAATTTGACCTAGTTTCCACTTGTAGGACTTTTTCTTGTGTGTTTCAGATCATTGAAGATCTCCTGGTTAAGTCAGGGTGGTCTCTTGCCATACTTCCTATCTTCCCTACGCAGTGGGATAGTTTGCTCTTGTGTCCTTAATGTCGCTTTGGAAAAACTGCCAATTCTCTTGAACTGTTTTTCCCCCCCCCTCCTTAGACTTGCTTCCCATGGGATCTTGCCTACCAACTCCCTGAGTTTGTTAAAGTATGCCACCTTGAAATCCATTTTTATTTTATACCCATATTTTAATTCATATTGCATATAATGCTCTAAAATTTCAAGGAATTATTTCTAGAGCGTAAATGTAAAATGTAGTAACTGGAGCAAGGGAATGATAAGCTGCACCATACATTTCACATGGGTAGCTAATGGTTTACTTAAGTTTGTCAAGTTTTTATTCATTTATATTCTCAGTATAGATGTGTACACACACATAGGTTCTGCTGAGTGAAAATGAAAAGAGCTCTGCTCTCTAGCATTTGTAACACAATCCAGATCTGAATCACCTTAACTCACACGGTAGGTGAGGAATCTTGTCCTGTCCTTTCTAGACTTTGCATTTTAAATCACCGTTGTCCATCCCGTCCTTGTCCATCCCTACACGAACGCAAGTCGATGACATACCATATGCATTTTAAATACAGTTCTGTAGAAAGACTCGGTCGGGGCTCGTCCCTCTGCGGGGCTGTGGGGCACCACACTGCCTCGCTACACCGTTTCTGCTGGGTTGGGGAACCCCCAGTCATTGGCCCAGACCTCCAGGCAGGGCCATGTAAGAAGTACCATATAAGCCCTGGCCCTGGGCTAGGGCGGGGCAGCAAACAAATAGAGGCCCAGGCCCTCAGGCAGTGACTGAGCCAATAGTTCAATAGAAGCCCAGGCCCTGGGTCAGGGTGGGCAGCAAACAAACAGGGGCTCAGGCCCTCAGGCAGGGACTGAGCAAATAGTTCAATAGCAAACCCCAGGCTCCTGTTGGGTGGCAGGGGGGACGCAGGCCCACCCACTCCACTGCGTCCCAGCCTGGGGCCCTAGCAGCGGCAGAAGACCTGCAGCTGTGTCAGTGGGGATCCTGACCGCAACACACTGACATTGATTCTGGCAAGGCTGCTACCAGACTAGGGTTGGCCGCCCCCGGGCTACTTCCGGACTCCCCTTTGTAAGGTACCTGGGTTAGGGCGGTGTCCTCGGAGGTTTCCAGCACCATCGGTTCCTCTGGGTAGCTGGCGAGGGGTAGGTTGGCTGGCCCGTCCATTCCTTGGGTCGGCTGCGGCCTGCCGGCGTCTCCCAACTCGGAGCTAGGCCACAGGCGTCTGGCCTCTCCGGCGGCTGTGGTCCAAGTGAGCTCTGGGGTTGGGCTTTTATACTTCCCGTCCTGTGCCGTGACCTCTGGGGGGCGGGCGCAGGATCCACTGGCTCCACCCATGTTGGTGTCAGGGGAAGTTCTTCCCTCTGCGGAGCTGTGGGGCAACACACCACCTCGCTACAAGTTCAAATTACAAGTTTAGGATTGTAGGCATTACTGGCTTTTATACAATAAATATAACTCTCGAACATTGTTGTGCTAAATATGTAGGTTGATTTGTGTTATGGGGCACAATTTTTTTTTGCCATATTCACATTGTTTCTTAACCTCATAGGTATCTAGTGGGCTTTACAACAATGGTGTTATCCTGTGGCTGTGGTTTATATCATCCTTTCTGAGAAAGCAAACTTGCCTTTTTAATTATACAGTGTAGCTCAAAACATCTACCTGTAAATAATGTGATGACTTTGTTGTTGAACTGATGCATTTGACCTTATTTGTACCTCGTGTTTTTTCTTGGGGACCAGTATTGCTATAAACGCTTCATGCTGTGGAAGTATAATTAATTTTATATTCACACAGTTTTGTTTTGCTAATTAGTTTCTTCTTTTGTTAGGAAAAAGTACAGTATTTCAGTGCTGTGCAAGATGTATCTTTTTTTCCCCCAAAGAAGGATGTATTTGGGGATCATGTGTGCTGAGAGTCAGGGGGATTTGATTATTTATTGTACCTGCTGTGGAGGGGGCTTCTGGTGTCTGGTTCATGACAGACTCAGTATAATTTGTGGGAATGGAAGGACCAGTCTACGATGGCACTTAATTATAAAAATAATAAAAATGCCAACACTGGGACAAGTTGTTTGTTTTGCAATACAAAATAAATATAATGCAAAAAATGTTTAGCTTGGCATAAACAACTTCCCCTTCCTGCTTTTCCTATTCTCAAGTAGTCCGGGGAATAGAACCTTGGTAATTCAGCTCCAAACCACTGCTTAAAGCTAAAAGGAGTGAATCTTACAGCAGTTACAGGCTGTCATCTTCTGTGTGTAATGCCCACTTAGCCATGTGTTACATGCTCCCACTTCCAGGGGGAGTTTATCTCCAGCATTAAAGATCCATATGAACTTCAAATTCCCATATGGGGTGACCATTTTGTAACTACTTCCCCCACCATGGGTCAGGATCAAAGAATGAACCTGGTACCTTGAGCCCTTTTTTTAAATGATAAATCTGAGGATTGAGATGTCATTAGAGGAGGTTTTGGAACAAATTGAATAATTGAACAGTAATAAGTCACCAGGACCAGATGGTATTCACCCAAGAGTTCTGAAGGAACTCAAATGTGAAATTGAAGAACTGTGGTATTGAACCTATCTTTTAAATCCACCTCTGTTCCAGATGACTGAGGATAGGTCTGTGACACCAATTTTTAAAAAAGGCTACAGAGGCAATCCAGGCAATTACAGGTCGGTAAGCCTGACTTTGGTACCGGGCAAACTGGTTGAAACTATAGTTAAGAACAGAATTATCAGGCACATAGCTGAACATGATTTGTTTTGGGGAGGAGTTTTTGTAAAGGGAGATCATGCCTCACCAATCTACTAGAATTCTTTGAGGGCATCAATAAGCATGTGGACAAGGGTGATCCAGTGGATATAGTGTACTTAGATTTTCAGAAAGCATTTGACAAGGTGCCTCGTCAAAGGCTCTTAAGCAAAATAAGCTGTCATGAGTTAAGAGGGAAGGTGCTCTCATGAATTGGTAACTGGTTAAAAGATAGGAAACAAAGGGTAGGAATAAATGGTCAGTTTTCAGAATGGAGAGGGGTAAATAGTGGTGTCCCCCAGGGGTCTGTACTGGAAGTAGTCCTATTCAACATATTCATAAATGATCTGGAAAAAGGGGTAAACAATGAGGTGGCAAAATTTGCAGATGATACAAAATTATTCAAGATAATTAAGTCCCAGGCAGACTGCAAAGAGTTACAAAGGGATCTCACAAAACTGGGTGACTGGGCAACAAACAAAATGGCAGGTGAAATTCAATGTTGATAAATGCAAAGTAGTGCACATTGGAAAACATAATCCCAACTATACATATAAAATGATAGTCTAAACTAGCTGTTATCGCCCAAGAGAGAGATCTTGGAGTCATTGTGGATAATTCTCTGAAAACATCCACTTAATGTGCAGTGGCAGTCAAAAAAGCTAACAGTGTTGGGAATCATTAGAAAAGGGATAGATAATAAAACAGAAAATGTCATATTGCCTCTATGTAAATCCATGGTACACCCACACCTTTAATATTGCGTGCAGATGTGGTTGCCCCTTCTCAAAAAAGATGATGTATTGGAATTGAAAATGGTTCAGAAAAGGGCAACAAAAATGATTAGGGGTATGGAATGGCTTCCGTATGAGGAGAGATTAATCAAGATTGGGACTTTTTCAGTTTGGAAAAAGTCTAAGGGGGGGCGGGTCTGATAGAAGTGTATAAAATCATGACAGGTGTGGAGAAAGTAAATAAGGTAGTGTTATTTATTCCTCAAACACAGGAATTGGGGTCACCAATCTAATAGGCAGCAGGTTTAAAACAGACAAAAGGAAGTATTCTTTCACAGAACGTACAGTCAACCTGTGGAACTCTTTGCCACAGAATGTTGTGAAGGCCAAGACTATAACAGGGTTTAAAAAAGAACTAGATAAATTCATGGAGGATAGGTTCCATCAATGGGCTATTACCCAGGCTGGGCAGGGATGGTGTCCCTTGCTTCTGTTTGCCAGAAGCTGGGAATGGATGATGGGATGGATCACTTGATTACCGGTTCTGTTCATTCCCTCTGGGGCACCTGGCATTGGCTGCTGTTGGAATGACCCAGTATGGCTGTTCTTATGTTATTACCTTCAAAATCAAATGTGCACAGGTATGTCTTCATTGCTGAGTTAACTAGAATTATAACTCAAGCCCTTAAAATCACTATCCCACTTGAGTTAATTTATGTTGTCTGACCTGAAAGTGAGTATAGGATCCAGCTGAAATTTGTGCAACCTGTCAACTGCTAAGTCATTCTGTGCTGCTAATCCAGTTACTCTGCAGCTGGAATGTTGGGCTGGTCCACATGGGAAAACTGACCAGCATAGCTATAACAAGATAATTATTCCTTCAATTTCCATGGGTAGAGATGCCCTGATTTTTTTTTTTTTTTTTGGTTTGGTTGCTCTCTCTGGAGCTAGGCTAACTAGAGGAGATAATTTGAGTGTAGATGTAGAATACCATTTGAACTAAAGGGGCCATTCACTAGAAGCAGTTCTAAGCTGTTACCTTGCTTGTAGACTGGCAGCCACAGGAGCATGCAACACACTTGATATGTTATGTAAACTTTTTTGAAAGAAATTGTTTCCATTTCCTCACCCTATACACAACTCAAATTGTGATTTTTCTACTTAGTACAGCTGCTTGTGTTACTTTAATATAATCCCCATCTCTTCCTTTTTGAGAGTTATGGATCATTGTGAAACCATGTACCCGAGAGATGGATTTGACACTTTCCTGTTAAGTATGAACACCCACCTACAATAGTTTGGTCAGGGCAACTTTGGTTGTATATTGTGTAGTCAGTCTCATGGGTGTGGAAAATAAATAATACTCATCAGGACTACTAAAATTATTTGCTTTGCTCCATCTAAATGTAGCTGAAACTTAAATATTCAGTGTCAGTGAAGAGTAATATCTTTTTAAGGTAAACATTTGAGCTACAGTTTGGTGTACTTTTGGTTCTGAATGTCTTGGATATTCTAAACAGCTTCAGTTCTTATCACACCACATCGTCATGCAGATACTTAAACCCCATTATTTTCTTGCTTCTGTAGCAAACAAGTAACAGGCTTGGCACACTTTTTCTGATTTTACTGCTCCTGCAAATAGGAATAAAAACCATAGCAGAGGGGGACAGTGACCTCCCATGTCTTGCATATGACACTTTTATTAATATACCCCCAACTGCACCCCATTGTTAACTCTTACTCAACTTCTGATCCACTATAACACCCAGATCCTTTTCAGCAGTGCTACCACCTTGGCAGTTATTCCTATTTTGTAGTTGTGCATTTGATTTTTGCTTCCTAAGTGTAGTTCTTTGCACTTTGTCTTCATTGAATGCCACTGAACAGCTTATAGAGGCGGGCAGGAGGTGCTGGGAGGGAGGGGGAGGAGCTGATCAGCGGGGCTGTTGGTGGATGCTGAGCACCCACTATTTTTTTTTTCTGTGGGTGCTCTAGCTCTGGAGCACCCACAGAGTCAGCACCAAAGCCCTGTATTTCCTGGCTTTGGATCCAGAGATTTATATGAATCTGAAAATGTAATGAGTAGTTCATGTGAATAGGGTTTCTGATACACAACCCCCTGACCAAATGTTCCTGCAATTTTCTTTCCTTTGGTTGCATTAATTTCCCTTATTCAGGAACACCGTGAAAAGTAAAAGTTGTTCATTACCTAAAGTTCTTATATCTTTTATATCTTCCCTCTATTTAATGCTGGTTTCCTTGACAATACTTCTAAAGTAAATCATAGTCTGCATGTGGTTTTAGAGCTCTTCAAAATATTACTCTTAAACTAGAAACTTTGGTCTCAGGACAAAATTTCCAAAAGGAGACCCTGCAGAATGCAGGCACTGAGCAAGGAACATGCATTCTCTAAAACCAGCCAGGGCCAGGGCTCAGACTTCCAGTGCATGGGTGTTGCTCAGGCTGTGACCAACTGTACTGCCTTGCTACAGGTGAGCATTTTGAATAAGCGTAGCCTGAGCTGACCTGAAATTGCAAACATCACCCTTATTTTTTTATTCCCCAGAGGGGCAGTAGATGACACACTCTAGTGGAGACTAAATCCTGTGCTGCTACAGCCGTGCTGCTAAAAGGCGCACAGTGTAGCTGCTCTTTGTCAGCAGGAGAGCACTCTCCTGCCAACAATAAACTTGCACCCCACACGAGCGGCTGTGGGTTTGTCAGCAGGGTGCTATTCACATCTACACTTTTTGTCAGTAAAACTTTTGTTGTTTGGGGGTGTGTGTGTTTTTTTTAACACCCTTGAATGACACAAGTTTTGCTGACAAAGTGCCGGTGTAGACAAAGCCTAACTGTGTAGATCCATTTGAGGAGGATTAGAGACATAGTTTGAACTTCAGGTATGTGCAAAAAAAAAATTAGACTGACCAAGTGATTTGTAAACAGCTAATTTTTTTTATGAATGGCTCTATCTTGCGAAACCTTTGTTCAAATGACTCCAAATTTGGCCCACCAACCCTATTCTCCACCTCGTGATGCACAACAAATTTAGACAATCTGAGTAAGTATGTAGATTTCAAGCACTTTTAATAATAGCCTATTAAACCAGGGGTAGGCAACCTATGACACGCGTGCCAAAGGCAGCATGTGAGCTGATTTTCAGTGGCACTCACACTGCCCGGGTCCTGGCCACCAGTCCGGGGGGCTCTGCATTTTAATTTAATTTTAAATGAAGCTTCTTAAACATTTTTAAAACCTTATTTACTTTACATACAACAATAGTTTAGTTATACATTATAGACCTATAGAAAGAGACCTTCTAAAAACGTTAAAATGTATTACTGGCACGCGAAACCTTAAATTAGAGTGAATAAATGAAGACTCGGCACACCACTTCTGAAAGGTTGCCGACCCCTGTTTTAAACAGACAGTGATGCTCAGCCTTAATTATAGCAGAATTGGTGATCTATGTCCAAAACAGTGAGGGACAAGTTTGATTATTTTGTTTTTAAAGCTTTCAAGCAGGCTGGAGCAAGTTAAATCAAAGTGGTATAAATCAGTGATTTCAAGTAGGGTTGCCACCACTGAGATGAAGAATAATTGGCCACCCACCACCCCATCCCAAATAAAGGGTCCTAGTATTGACCATGCAAACCTCATGTCCATCTTGCTTCCCAAAGTCCTCAAGGAGGCACTCCCTACTGTCCCCTCCCAGGAGCCCTGCTTCTTACCCTCTCCCTACTGGTGAGTCTCACGTCGGTCCTACTTCCTGGTTTCTGGCTCTGAGAGGAGCTGCCTTGGTTTCAGCAGGTGAGGGCTCTGCTCAGAGTGGAACCTGCTTACTGGCAGCTCTCCCTACGGAGATGTGCATGGCTGGTATTACAGGATTGTTTCATGCACAGCCAAAAAGGCACACTATATCTTTTGAGATGTAGGCCGGGTAAAAACCAGCCGGGTGGCAATCCTAATTTTAAGCATGATTTAAATCAGCAAGCATGAAATTATATTTTATCTTTGATTTAATCTTGTTTTGCCTTTGTATTTTTTAGCTGTTTTCCAAAAGAAAGGTTGATTGTTGTTGGTTGGTGACCAATTAAGCTTTTACACTAAATTTGGTGGTACTTTTTGCTAACCAGGAGAATATTGTGTGTGTGTGTGTGTGTGTGTGTGTGTGTGTGTGTGTGTATATATATATACATTTATTTAAGATGACATATAGCTTAACAGACATTTATTCAGATTCTTGATTTTTACTTTAAGTGGGGAATGATGCATTTCTCATTTACTAGATTAATTTTTTACTTGTGACTTATGTGAAGTTAGATTTTGATGGAAATTCAAATTCAATTAATGTGCAAAACCAGCTTAAAAAATTCTTTATTAAATAAAACTACCTTAAATGTGCTGGCTCCATCTTGGGGGGGGGGGCGGGAAGAGGAGGGGATCAAAACCTGTTTTGCAGGTTAGACTGATTTATTAAAGGAAGTATCAAGTATCTAGTTCAAAAAAAGAACTAGATAAATTCATGGAAGATAAGTCCATTAATGGCTATTAGGCAGGATGGTGTCCCTAGCCTCTGTTTGCCAGAAGCTGGGAATGGGTGACAGGAGATGGATCACTTGATGATTACCTGTTCTGTTCATTCCCTGTGGGGCACCTGGCATTGGCCACTGTCGGAAGACAGGATACTGGGCTAGATGGACCTTTGGTCTGACCCAGCATAGCCGTTCTTATGTATCTGTAGTTACTGTACTGAACCGATTGTTTATGGTCACCATATCCTTCATGATTTTAGGATTAGTAGGTCTCATTCTGACGCCTAGTTTTTATTAATGAATTGGAAGAGGAAAACGAGTTTTCTTGCATTTTCAACTTATTCGTTTTCTCAAGTTAGAATGACTTAGTCATTGAACTGAGTAAGTTGAATAAACTAAAATGGAGGAAGTATTCTCTGCACCTTGAGGAGAAGCTACTCGGTCAAAAGCTGGATTAGTGCTTCAGCAAATTCAAGTTGCAAGTATTTAGGCAGTGACGTTCACCAGTTCAGTGGTTTGACTTTCTTTAAAACTTTGGCAGCAAACATATACTGTGATTATTTGATTTAATTAATTGGTTTTAATAGGTTATGGTAAGTTTAGGCCTAAAACTTGAAATTGGTGTTCTATATTAACTTGAAATAGGTTAAGTTTAAAAAAGAAAAAAATATTTAAACAATTACATTGTAAAATGGCAGAAACTTTCTGATAGTGACACCTCTCCACTTATTATGTTACGATTCAGTTTCCCTTTCAGTGAATAACAGAATGCACTCCGGAACCAAGTGTAATATTTCATTGGTTTTAATTGCTTCATTTTATCTGCAGTTTATTTTATCAGTCAGACAATGCAGTGTATAACTCTGAAAAATAAGATTACTGTCAGACTTGAAGCTTTATTTGTTGCTACTGCATTCAGTTGCACAGTGGAGCTACAGGGAGTTGCCCCTCAAGGGTCAAAGGTACAGTCGCTGGTAAGATTATTTACCTATTGCACAATTTGCTGTGTGCGCGAACTAGAGTTCCCGGGGGCAGATCCTTAGCTGTTGTAAATTGTCATAGCTCCACTGAAGTCAGAGCTGTACCAGTTGAGGATCTGCCCCTTAAAGTATGTAGCAATATAATACAGTATTCCAGTCAAACATTGTCAGATTGGATAACTAGTTGAATGCTTCTTTTGCTGTATTCTGATACTTGATTCAGATTTTAACACATCTTCAGCTTTTTACTGCTATTTATTCCTCTTCTCCATACTTAAGATGCATGAACAATGTTGAAATAAACTTCTAGTCTATGAAAATAAAATTATTTAAACTATTTGGCTGTTTGTGAATCATCTTTATTTAGCCTGTAAACAGACACAGGGACCAGCACAGAAGGAAAATATAAACATCCTTGTTGTTCACCATTACTTAGCAAATGTGTATACTTCCTTGCTAAGCCATACATTTTTATGGCTTGTGTGTCCAACAGGAATAACTTGTTTTTTAAGCCTAAAGGAGTACCCGATAATATAGCGATGAAGCTTTGCTTTTTCTTCCTAGCATGTTTGTTTTGATTTGTCTGGGGTTATGCAAACTGTACTGATGGTATTTGTTTACTTTTTGGTTTCTTGAGAAGTAATGCATTTCTCTAGAACTGTGTGAGTGAAGGGGGATGGGAGGGCAGTACTATGATGCTTAACAGCATTGCCAAGGATCTTCTATCTGAGACTTGCCTTGCTCCAGACCCAAAGTAGAGTGAATTCCTTATTGTGAGACTTGATTTGAATCTTCTTTTAAAGAGTGATTTAGGAGGGGTTGGATACTAGGAACTTGTTTATGTACAAGGACAATGGGCAGATGCTTTTAACTTTGTACCATTTTTAGAAATGCTTCCTTTCACTTGTTCATATATAAGTAGAAAATGTGTCTTGGCTTTAATATGTAGCCTATCTAAAGAAGGAAATAGGTGAAGTCTGTGTTAAAGGTTGGTCATTGCTACAGTGAGCAGATTGAAGAATATAGCAATTTAAAAAAGAGGCACAGCATGGTGTTTAAAAATGTCTAGATTTGTGTTTTGCAATAAATCCTTTTCATTCATCTTCGTGGCCAGGGCAGGGAAATTAGGGAGGTTCAACTAGGAATAAGGTGCTTCTTGAGAGAGACACCATTGCATTAAAGCACAAGGTTCAGCCTTCTGAGCTTTGTGGCTGCATACTTCCATTTGTACTTCTGTGATTATATACATTCTGTTTTCAGCACAAACAAGAAGGACAGTGTTGACAAATTTCATTAACCAGTTTACATTGAAAAGCCTTATAAAGGCCATCTAAGGCCAAATAGTATATTAGAATGGGTCAGGGTGAGGGATGCAGGGTCTTAAAATTGGCACTACTTTTTAGTAATCCTTACCACTGTCAAATCAGTGTTCCTTTGCAGTTTTGAGGTTTGTACTTGGGCTGGTTCTAGGCTGTTTCTTCTCACTATGCAGTTCACTTTCAGAATTGACTATATTATTGTTTCATCTGTGTGGATGAGGCATAATTCTTGAGGTTCCCAAACAGTTTTTGGGATTAGGAAAGAATCAAACTCAGTCTTGGGTTGTTCACACAAACATTTAGTTATGGCTAGACTGAGGTGTGAATCTACTCTGCCTGAGCTGGCTGCACACTAACTTTCCCATGGACTCCGCCCTTGCACATTATTTGTTCCTGTGTTTTTGATCTTGTCACATTTCAAAGCGGATTAGATCAGAGTGCACTAACAAACTGTTTAATGTGTGTCGGCTGAGTCCATATGGCCAACTAGTGCAAGGTAGATTCACAGCCCAGCTTGCTCGGAGTTAGGTGTTCATATAGACAAGCCCCTAGTATCCAACAGATTTTTAAAAACTGTTCCAAAAGAGTCAACTTTGCAGGGTAGAAAGTGCCTAAATCAGATGACTTTCAGAAAAATCTGTCATGCCAGAGATTCCTGTTGTATCCAGTCAGTATTCATAAGAACGGCCATACTGGGTCAGACCAAAGGTCCATCTAGCCCAGTATCCTGTCTTCCAACAGTGGCCAATGCCAGGTGCCCCACAGGGAATGAACAGAACAGGTAATCAAGTGATCCGTCCCCTGTCACCCATTCCCAGCTTCTGGCAAACAGAGGCTAGGGACACCATTCTGGCTAATAGCCATTGATGGACTATCCTCCATGAACTTATCTAGTTCTTTTTGAACCCTGTTATAGATTGGCCTTCACAACATCCTCTGGCAAGGAGTTCCACAGGTTGACTGTGTGTTGTGGGAAAAGATGGACCACCGCTAGCCCTAATTAATTTAGAAAAGTATGAGGGCAGGCGTAGGGAGGGTCCAAAAGGGGGAAGGTAGGAGAAGAGAAGGTAGTTACAGTAGAACCTCAGTTATGAACACCAGAGTTAACCACACACCTCATTTGGAACTGGAAGTATGCAATCTGGCAGCAGCAGAGACTTAACCCCCCGCCCCCCCCAAAACAGTACAGTACTATTAAACTTAAACTATTAAAACAGAGGAAAGCAGCATATTTATTCAGCACAGTAATGTTTCAAAGCTGTATTAAGTCAATGTTCAGCTGTAAACTTTTGAAAGAACAACCATAAAGTTTTGTTCAGAGTTATGAACAACCTCCATTCCACTCATAACACCTGAGGTTCTACTAAACCAGGGGTGGGTGAACTTTTTGGCCCGAGGGCCACATCGGGGTTGTGCAACTGTATGGAGGGCCGGGTAGGGAAGGCTGTGCCTCCCCAAACAGCCTGACACCTGCCCCCTACCACTTCCCGCCCCCTGACTGCCCCCCTCAATCCCCAACCCATCCAAACCCCCCCGCTCCTTGTCCCCTGACCGGGACCCCCGCCCCCATCCAACCCCCCTGCTTCCTGTCCCCTGACTGCCCCGACCCCTATCCAGACCCCCGCCCCTTGACAGCCCTCCCAGGACTCCCACCCCCTATCCAACTGCCCTCTGCTCCTCGTCCCCTGACCACTCCCTCCCAGGACCCCCTGCCCCTAACTGCCCCCCCTTATCCAACCCCCCTGTCCCCTGACTGCCCTCCCGACCCCTATCCACATCCCCGCCCCCTGACAGGCTCCCGGGACTCCAACTCCCAACCCTCCCTGTTCCCCATCCCCTAACCCCCCTCCCCCCCGAACCTCCGCCCCATCCAACCGCCCCCTCCTCCCTGACTGCCCCACAGGACCCCCTGCTCCCTTACCCAACCCCCCTGCCCCCTTACCAGCAACAGGAGCTCACAGCCGCGACGCCTGGCCAGAGCCAGCTGCGCTCCCCATGCCGCCCAGCGGGAGCGGCGGGCCAGAGCGTGGCGGCATGGCTGCGGGGGAGGTCCCGGGGACTAGGCTCCCCGGCCAGGAGCTCAGGGGCCTGGCAGAACAGTGCCGCGGGCTTGATGTGGCCCGTGGGCCATAGTTTGCCCATGTCTGTACTAAACATTCATGTATAAAGTGTCAGAGGGACACTATTGAGATGAACAGAATAGGTGGAATGGGGAAGAGTGGGAATGTAGGAAGGGCTGCAGTTTTAAAAGGATATTATCATAAAGCACTTCAGTGCAAATGATGCTTCCACTCTACCCAAGTATTCCCAAAGGAGATGTTAAACCTGAACATGCTAGACATGCATATTTCATATATCTTCTCTAGTCATGTTTGTCTATTTTTAGACAACTAATTATTTAATTCTATTAATGTTTTAGTACAAATCTGTAATTACCTGAAATTAACCTGTTAATAGCTAATGCATGAACTTCTCGTCTTTCAGAGACAAAGCAATGAAAGAAATAGTTATTAGTATGCCTCTACAGTAATTTCAAATGCTGAAAATATATTTCAGGTTCTTACTTTAACAGTTTGTAAGCTACAGTAGGCTATGACTGTGAGACAAACTAGCTACTTGTCAATCTCCTCAAATATGTTTTAAGGTTGCCTGTCAGTTGAATGGTACTCGGGTTTAATTTATAATACACAAGCTGAAGTTCCTGATAAATGCATGCAAACTGTTTTACTGCAATTAAAAAAAAAAAAAGTGCTGTAAAAGTTTTCTTTTTTCTACGAACCCAAGTTATGGAGCTTCTCCATCATGGTAGTTCAGAGTCCTGGATTGTCAGTCTCTGAAATTCTCACTCATTCCTAAAGGTAGTTGGCAGTCAAGCTCTTGGCTGGAATAGCTCTCTTATGGAATCACAAGGAAGGATGGATTTAGCTTGGGGATGACGGGGGGAAGCCACTAACTTCAGTTGTATTTTAAGCATATTTGTAGCTAGCACAGTCCTTTTACACATGGTACGCAGAGCAAAAATATGAAATAGCTGTATATTTTGGGTGTCAAAGGAGCCTGTTCTCCCAGCGCCCACATAGAGATACCAGATTGATGCAATATATCATGTTTCAATATTTACTAGCAAAACTGACTCAATCATTGCTTTGAAATAGGATTGTGTTTTTATTAAAAATATAAGCTGCATTTAAGCAAAAAAGCAAACACAAGTTCTGGCAACTCAATCTTTGAAAAATATGGGTTCAGTCCCCTGCTTCCCTGAAGCAGAGCTAGGTACAGTTGAAGAGCAGGGAGGCTAAAGTGGCATAAGCCACTGCTTCTTTTGTTCTTGTCTCTGACCAGGAACCAAACCAGCCCTTGGTGCAAATTATAACTTTTGCAAGGTTACTGTAACTTAAACCAGTTTGTAATGATTCTCTAAGAGCCATTATACTATCAAGGATCGCTAAAATGCAGTATGGTCTGCTCTGCACTTGACACATCCCTTTGGCCAGTTTTATGTTATCAGAAAATTTCTCTATGCCAGAGGAATCCCCAGCTGCCGCCAACAGCAAGTGAACAGAATGCCTTCAAAATAGGGTACTAAGCTTTTTTCTTCCTTTGCTTGAAAACTTCATGTTCCCATTCTAAAAACGATTTGCAATTGTATTTCCAGCCTGCTGTATGTTAGAATGAAATAGATCCATTACTAAAGCTGCTGCTATTATCTTTTGGTCTATAGTGCTGGCTTTTGACAACATTTATCTTCATATTTTGCTTTTGCTAAATAGTCCTCATTAGTTGGTTTTCCCTATTAATACTTCAAAATATATGGGTTCCCTAGCTATTGTTGTATGAGAACAGTGCCATATTTTAATGTTCACCAAAAGTCTAAATTCTAAAACAGTAGCTAAAAACTTACTAAATGTATACAAACAGGCCTATTTTGTCAATGAACTTTTTGTCAGAGATGTAAAGACATTAATATTACTGTATTCAGAAGTGGTGCCAAACATTCAAGGAAAAGGTACATATTAGAACTGAACATATTTGTCTGTAGACTTTTTCTGCACAGTAATTAAAACAGGTATTTTGACTCCAGTGATATGTTTTAACATTAATTATTTACTGGAATTGGTGCTTTTCCTTGTATAAACTTATTAAACTCCTTCTCTGCATATAAAACGTGCGAAGTACTTGGAAAATTCATCCTTGTTTTTGTAGCCTCATGTTGTTGTCTTTTTCTTCCTGAAAATAAACTCTTTAATTAAACAAGCTTGCATTTTTTCTTCCTATGGACATAAACTTATATATACACTACACACTTTTTCCTGCATTAATGTTAACACTTTATAGATTCAGAGGACAGTGGGAAGTGATGAGATTTAAGGACTTTCTGCAGTTCTTTGTAAAAACTTAGTTTAATAAGGGTTCAATTATTACTATTAAGTGTATGTATGTATTTGATATGCTATATTGTATGCACATGAGTTAAATAGTAATTTATATAAAAATTTCAATTAAAAGTTTAATTCCAAATTTGATAACATTTTTGTTGGCAGATAAAATTGTTATACAGAAGTCTCAATTTGGTGGCCATGCTTTTCTGTTTCAGAATCTTGGGTGAGGATGGACTGACACAGTTGAAAGCTTCGTTTTATTTAGGGGGGGACTTGCAAAGGTTTTTATGTAGTGGGGAGGCAACTCTGGTTCATTCTTACAAGTATAAATGGAAAATATGCAGCAACATATAAATTTAGCCACTTCTAGTCATCTTGAACATTTGAAATGCTTTTTGGGTAGTTTTGCTTTGAAGTACTTTTTTCCCAGCGCTATTTCTCTCTTAACTAATGAGAAAATGTTTCTTGAATACCTACTAGCATGACGTCCAAATGAAATAATATCCAGAGAACCTCTTTAGCGTGCTGTCTCTTGAGTGACCATTTCAGCAATGAACTTTGAAATAATTAATTTCTAGCATAATGGTTAAATTTTTCAGGAAACAGGATTGTTCAGTTTACTGACTAAACATTTTCTGGCATCAGGGAAACCGTGTTTAATTCTCCTAATATTTTTGTCCCTCGTGTGTCAGTCTGTCCACTGCTACTCTAGGATCACTGTGGATTTCCTTCTCTTCTTCCCCCCCCCCCCCCCGCCCTCCCCCCCCCCGTGCTGAATTTTGCTGATCCTCTTACCAGCTGAGTACCAGTGAATGTAATTCTCCCTCCTGTAACCTGCCCCTTGCACCAAATTAATGTAACACCTGGGCTGGCCAGAGAGATGCCACTCAAGACTTTATGTGCTCTCAGTATCTTGCCTCAATTTTCCAGCCTTGGAGTCCATGATAATCTTAGGCTTGGATTCCCCCATGTGGAATTGTGGTGCACTACTGCTTGTTACTAGGTCTTCCTGCTTTCCTATTTTATCATATGCACTTAACTGAGTGTATTTCTAATCAGTCCCTTTAGTGTGTTCAAGTACTTCACTTTCACAAGATAATGGAGTTTAGATTTCATCAGAACATTATAGTTTGTAACTGAATGAAACTCTAAATATAATTAGAATTTAAGATCTGAACAGGGCATAGTCTTTTTATTTATAAAGTAACATGAGCATTTATGGTTCTGTAGAAATTATAACCTAAAAGTGATGGTCTTTGGACCATTAAAATTTGCTTCAGAAACTGGCTGTAAATATATCTGTACTGATCAACACTTAGTTTAAAAAATGTAATGAGGAGAATCTTTTCTAATTGATTTTGTTTACTATTTGATGAAATATTTTACATTTTGCAATTTGGAAAACCAACTTCAAGCAAATAAAAATTTTAATTAGTTATTAGTATGCTATCACTTATTCTCCAAGGATGTTACTTCAAAATGACAAACATTTTATTTGTGGAAACCTCGGTTCAAATCTAATTCACCACCATTGCTGTGGCAAAATTACAGTCAGCAGACGTATTCTGCATAATAAAGAAACTAATCAACCCAGGCTGCATAATCTAAACACTGAACTCCAGCATTGACTGCTGTCAAGCTTTCATCATACTTTGCTGAAAAGTTCAACTGAATATGAAATAATCAGGTTAGCAAACTCTACCTTTGGCTGGATTGCACTACTTGCAGTACAATTATTGCTATCACTCTAGAAAGCCTCTCACCCTAAAGTTGATGCTTGAAACTTGTATAATTGCAAGAGACTAAGCATCCACCCACATCAGGTGTATGTATTTTACTGATGAATGTGATCCAATTAAAAGACAAATAATAAAAAATATTCATCAGGTAAGAAATCCTCAGGCTAACAGGAAGTTGTCCTGCAGTAGTGCATCGAGTAACATTCCATATAATGATTACTTGAGCCTCTGTAGTTAATTGACTTTCAGAAATGTCATGAGAACTTCCTTGCAAACAGTTTGCGTAAACTGCTGATTGATTCACTATTGATAATTTGCTAATTTTATGTCCTTGAAGTAGCTCAGTCTTGTTAGTATTCACACTTGCCTTTGAATTGATCTCCCTGAATAAAACTTGTAACTGGGTCCCTAAGCATTGCCATATCCATTTCCTTTTGTCTTATTGTGAGAGTACTGAACAGACCTATTCCTGGCTGGAAACTTTTGTTGTAGGTGACCTTTAAATAGAACTAACAATTCCATAGTATTCAGCAATATGTGATGGAAGCCCCCACTATAAGGTATATTGGCCAAGGTAAATGGTAGGCCACATGGCACTCAGTCCTGTTGTGGCTAGCCAACTTCCATTCTCCTATTTATTATATTTCTGATGCCACTTGTGCATTATGCTGCTGTTGGAAGATCTGCTAAAATCCCGGGTGTCCCAAGAACCTATCCTATAAGAATTGACAGTTTTTTGTATGTTTGCCAAGTCACTGCTTTTATATCCCAAATAGTTTATTATTTTTATTCTATTAGTTTATTAAAAAACACTTTGTTCCTCCGTAGGCAAGCTCAGTGAAAGCAAAATCATGAAATCCATGATTTCACCAATTCGGGGAATTTTGTATGGTTAAAGCCAATTATCTGCATCTCTAATTTATTGGAGGTGGATGCTGTGGGATATAAAATGGGGAGGGAGCTAGAAATGTTTGCAGTAACTAAAGTATAGAATATTCTACTTTGTTCAGTAGTCATTTGATATGTATTGCTAAAGGTGATGAAGGTTAATGAAGTACTGCTTACTGGGATGATAGCATAAACAATTTCTCATGCTTCTGTGCACCTCTCAGTCAATTAAATACTTTATTAAATCTAAATATACATCTGAAAGCTACTAAGACACCTAAACAATGATACATGGTTACAGAAATGCAGAATTTGCTTGGTCCGGTTAGGGATAAAATCAGGACTAAATAGACCTAAGTGACACCAGTATTTAATGCTTTTTTGCCTTTGTCATTTGTTATGATGGTAAAGTATGAAAGTGAAGGGCTATATAAAGTCCTCCCTCATATCTCCAGAACCCTTAGCTTTTGGTTCGAAGCAAGAGGCTGGATTGTTCTTTTTAACATTTCCATCCTGAAAAGCCACAAGTATTACCTTTCTGTTTACAGTGATAGACAGTTAAATTAGTTTTTAATAGTTTTTAAATAAAGTTTTTAATAGTTTTTCAGGAGAGCAGTCTTTATGCCTTAGTTGGCAAATGTTTGACAATTTCACAAAGATGACTTAGAGTTACTAGACTGATTTGCCTTAGTTTGTGCTATGTACTTTCATGAAGTTTATAAATTCTTCAGGCTCGAAGGAGCCATTGTGATCATCTAGTCCAGCGGTTCTCAAACTGTGGGTTGGGACCCCATTTTAATGGGGTCATCAGGGCTGACTTAGACTTGCTGGGGCCCAGGGCCGAAGCCTGAGCCCCACTGCCCGGGGCTGAAGCTTCAGCCCTGTGTGGTGGGGCTCAGGTTACAGGCCCCAGGGTGGAGGGGCTCGATTGTGCTCAGGATTCAGTCCCCCATCTTGGGGTCATGTAGTAATTTTTGTTGTCAGAAGGGAGTCGCGGTGCAATGAAGTTTGAGAACCTCTGATCTAGTCTGATCTCCTTATAACACAGGCCACAGAACTTCCCCAGAATAATTCCTAGAGCATGTATGTTAAACTAATGTTAAATATCAGAGGGGTTGCCGTGTTAGTCTGGATCTGTAAAAAGCGACAAAGAGCCCTGTGGCACCTTATAGACTAACAGACGTATTGGAGCATAAGCTTTTGTGCATGCATACGACGAAGTGGGTATTCACCCACGAAAGCTTATGCTCCAATACATCTGTTAGTCTATAAGGTGCCACAAAACTAATGTTAGTTGGTATTTTTGGTCTGACAAGACTTTGAAGCATCATGTTACATTCTGAGTTTAACAGTTAAGATTGTAGTGCATATAATCACCCTATTCATTGAGCTGTATCAATGTCAGTTCCTCCCTTCTCCCCCGCCAAATTAATCCAAATGTTAGTTTGATTACTTTCTCTAAGGGATCTTGAGTCTTTTGGTGACCTTGCAGCCCAAGTTGTCTGGCTAATATAGCGTGGGGGAGAGACAACTCTGCAGGTTTCTTGCCTCCAAACTCTCATGTGTTTAGGTGGCAATAGGGGCAGCGGCAGTTTATTAGTTACAGATTAGGGACAATGATGGTGTATTTTTTCTGTACTTTGAAGTGGGTTATCCATCTCATTGAGTTTCAGCAATTATGTACAATAGAACCTCAGAGTTCCGAACACCTTGGGAATGGAGGTTGTAACGCTGAAATGTTCATAATTTTGAACAAATCGTTACTGTTGTTCTTTCAAAAGTTTACAACTGAACATTGACTTAATACAGCTTTGAAACTTTACTATGCAGAAATGTAATGCTGCTTTTTTTCAGTAGTGTACTTTCAACACAATACTATACAGTGTTAACTTTTTTTGGTCTCTGCTGCTGCCTGATTGTATTTCCGTTTTCAAATGTTGTGCGGTTGGTTGACTGGTCATTTCGTAACTCTGGTGTTCATAACTCTAAGGTTCTACTGTATGTCTTTCTTTGTCCTCTTCTCTTTGTTCTTGGCTTCCTTCAGCAGTCATGTAGTATGTGCAGTTCATGACATACTATAAAATGGTTTTGAGGGGAAAAAATCCTGTTAAGCAGAAATTGACATGCAGTCAAAAAAATCCCTGTGCCTGTATACGACTAGGTCTTTGTTACAGTTTTAGCTCTTCAGAGGTTTATGGCTAAATCAGGACTGATATTGTAAAGAATGGTTCATGTCTATTAACTTGCTATTCACCATATTAAAGAATCTGCCTTCAGAAAACTCTAATGTTCAAAAAGGTATTGCGCACATGATGGGGAGCTGCATGCCTGACTTCTGTTTAAGCTTTTGCGCATAAAAACTGGGTAACTGGATGCAGTATTCTGCAGGTATATCTATTATGCTTTGAGTTGGAAATCTGGAAAAATTGAAACATATAAAATGTTCTCTAAGTTCTTTCTTCTGAGATCTGTGTGGCAATGACTGAGTACATGTTTCTTGAACCATTTTGCACGCTGTGGTTTAGGGGGCTCTTGGGCTTGATAACACTTGTTGCTACTCCAGTAGTAGCCTGTGCTTTCTCCAATGGCTGACTGCCAAACAACATGTTCATAGAAGGCCTGGTCATATCCCTTTGGACTATATCATGCCCTTTTTCCTATGTGCAGCGGTTCACTCTTTTTTTTTTTTTTTTTTTTTTTTTTTGAAGCCTCGCATACCGTCAGTAAATACCTGTTGCCCCACTCTGCAGAAGTAAGATTTAGTTCTAAAATTTGCAAAAAGAACAGGAGTACTTGTGGCACCTTAGAGACTAACAAATTTATTAGAGCATAAGCTTTCGTGGGCTACAAGTGGGTTGTAGCCCACGAAAGCTTATGCTCTAATAAATTTGTTAGTCTCTAAGGTGCCACAAGTACTCCTGTTCTTCTTGCGGATACAGACTAACACGGCTGCTACTCTGAAACCTTCTAAAATTTGGATATTTCAGCAAGTTCCTTTCAGAATTCAGAGTCCAATTCAGTTAGCATAAGAGGAATGACCCCTGATGTATCAGTGTGCTGTGATTTCAAGATGTGAAAATATAACATACTTCAGTTTAACTTTCAGATAGTTATCCTTCTGAAAAAAAGCCCAGTTTTCAAATATTTATTTAGGTAGATAGGGTTATACTGTAATCCCAAATACTGTATCTAGTGTATTGATAACTATGCTTTTTCAGTTTAACTAAGTTAAGGATTGTCTCAAGGTGTTTAGCAAGAAGGGACCTCTATCCTAAATTATATTAGACAATAGATGTTCAGAGCCCAGAATATAGCTGTGCTGCTACAGGCATGTCACTAAAAGGTGCACAGTGTAGCCGCTTTTTGTTGGCAGGAGAAAGTTCTCCCACTGACTCTCTCTCTCCCCCTCCCCACCCAAAAATCCACCCCAACGAGCGACAGTAGCCTTGTTAGCAGGAGAGCTCTCCCGCTGACAAAGCGCTGTTCACCTGGGTGCTTTCCGTCGGTAAAACTTTTATCGTTCGGGGATGTGTGGTTCTTCCCCCCCCCCCCCCCGAATGACAAAAGTTTTACCAATGACAGTCCAGTGTAGACAAAGCCTAAGGTTTGTTGTTGGCCATGGACATTGCCAATATATCCAGTCCTACCTTTTGGTTTTTCTGCTGTGCTGAGAGTATTTTAAAAAGGTATTAGCAACTTCTTTCAAGACTTGGGTCTAAAAATCATCACTGAGTAGTACATCCTAATACTGTTCATTGGAGCATTCCTTCTAAAGGACAGATATGAGAACCTCTCATCACTGAACTCACAAATACAGTCACGGCCCACCACCACAGCAAGGACGTGCCTGGCCTTATTGGGGCATATAGCATCTTGTGCCCTTGTGATGCTTCATGGTAGACTACACCTTTGATGCATGCATGCATGCCTGACTGAGGTCAGCATCCACCCCGAGCAAACACCCCCTGGATATGACTCTTACAATGTCCTAGTTTAGTCCTCTTGCGTCAGTCATAGTGCAAAGCCCAGGAAACTTTTGCAAGGGTGTTCTCTTCACACCTCCTCCCTCCTGTGTCAAACAGTCAGATTGTGGAACTGTCAATAAGACATCACATTTCCTTCTCAGCTGTCCACTTACCTGACTTACAGAACTCCCTCACAGACAATCTGAGCAGACACTTCCTGTTTAATTATGAATGCAAGATCAAGGACCCCATTTGTCATCACTTTCCCAAGGAATGGGGCCACTGGCTTATAGACCTGCTTTGAACTTGACACAACAAGAAGTGCCAAGCTTTTTACTCCAGAGGAGGTCTGAGCCCAGGTTCTCTGACAGATGCTTTTCTGATTCTGTGGACAAGGGATATTGTACGTCTTCCCTCCCATTCTTCTAGTTCTTCTACTTCTCAAGGTCAGACAGGAGTCTGCCAAACTGATATGGATAGCTCTGGCCTGGCTGAGGCAGTTTTGGTTCCCAGATGTCCTAAGGCTGTCCAAGGTCCAACCCAATACCATGTCCCTTGTACTGGATCTGCTATCACACTGCAGAAGGAAGATGCTGTACCCAGACCTTTCTCTCTCCACATCACAAAGTGGCTGCTGGATGTGTCTCTAATTTAGAATGTTCCTGCTCTTCTCAAGTTAGGGATTTTTTTGGTCAATAACAGGAAAGATTCCACCAGACATACTTGTGACATGGATCATATTCTTCACCAGGTCTTGCTCAAGGTCATTCCTGCCTCATGAAGTACCTATACTAATAATCTCGGAGTACCTGTTAGAACTGAAATGATCTAATGTCTCTCCAATCTCAGTGAGAATTCACATGATGGCAATCTTAGCCCATCAGCTGCCTGCTGATTGCTAGTCTGTCTTCACTCATCGGACGGTTCTGAGATTCATAGGGTTTGACAAGAGTTTTTGAACCTTTTAAGGGCCACTTTTCCTTTTGGGAAACTTAATCTAGTTCTTTCTGTGCCTATGGGACCTCCATTCGGACCTATGCCGTTAGGCTTCCTTCTATATCTTTCCATTTTTAGCAGTCATCAGCTCTGCAAGACAAGTATGAGAAATTCAGGCCTTAATGGCGGCCCTCCACCTCCATTCAAAGTTTTTACCTAATGTGGTCACAGAATTCCACTGAAGTCAGCAAATACACTTATCTGTATTCTTTCCTAAGTCTTGTATGTCTAAGATGGAAGTGGCCCACCACAGTTGTGATGTCAGAAGAGCCCTAGCAGTTTATTTATGACGAACAAAACAATTCCATTCTTTCCAAGGCTCTTTGTAGCTGAAACTGACCGAATGAAATGCAAGGACATATCTTCACAACTCCTTCACATATTCAGAAATATATTTCAAGAATTTTGACATAGCGAAGAGACCCACCTGCAGGGGTGAAGGCTCATTTCAGATAGCCTCATTAGCTCACTTGAACAATGTCTCAGTCCTAGACTTTTGGAAGATGGTCATCTGAAGCTCTGTTCATACTTTTACCAAGCGCTACATCTTACAGAAGCCTTTAGGTCAGATGCTTGTTTTGGTAATGCCATTCTCCAGTCCCTTCTTTCATAGACTCCAAGCTCCTATCTCCAATGTTATGGTCCACTTCTTGGAGTCAGCAGTAGTGGAATGTTCGTATATCTCCCAATAGCGGGGTGGGGGGAATCCCCCCGGGAGCAAGATGCTTGGATTGTCCAAATTTATCCAATAGTGGGGTGGGTGTCTCACTTTGGAGCAGTATCCCTTGTTCACTTTTGTACACAAAAATGGCTTTTTTGGTGGTAGTTAATATAGGAAACAATATTTAAAAACACTTTCCTAGATTTTTCAAAACTGTTCTACATTTTGTCCCTCCAAAAATTACTTCTGCATGAGTTAAAGCGCTCTATACCTTCCCCCATCCCTCCAACACAATAAAACTTGAGATACGGAGTGGTGTGACTAACAGGAATCATGCAGTGAGAAGCAGATTGATATTTCCTTCAGGGTGGACATATCATGTTATGCTGCTCAGATTTGAATTGTCTTATTTACATTGTGACACAGTAGATTTATGCAGACAGAAGACTCCAGTTTTTTTCATTTATGGCTAACAGTAGAAGCTGCCCTGAATTGGCAGTGGCAGCTGCGGTGGTTTTTAAGGAAGCTTTTTAAATGGCACGTGAATACATTCTAGCTTTAATTATTGCAAAAGTGACTTTATTGAATTAATTAGAGCAAGTAACACTACGTATTCTATAAATATGCCACATGATTAAAGGCGTTATTGACAACTTGTCAAATTAGGCATATACCTTATTAGTTGGTGAAATCAGTCTGGATTGCTTGCACTTCTGAGCATTTTGGAAAGCTCTTTCTTTAATCTGTTACAGTAGTGCTTGATTATTTTCAATCTCAGACTGTTGAAAAATCCATAACCTGTGATTCAAGAAATTCGTTAACTGGGGCGAAGCAAATGCTTAAGTATGACCATATTTTTTCTAATGGTTATCGGTCTAGTTTGGAAACTTTATCTGAAGCACCAGTGGATGTATATAAACAATGTGCATGTTCTTATTATCAAAAGGGACAACCTTCATAAATATATATGTGACTTTCGTAATTGTGCAGAAGTGTGCTCTGCAAATGTATCTGATTTATCTTAGAGTTCACACCATTTTTTCTACAAAAATACACCTCTACCCCGATATAACGCTGTCCTCGGGAGCCAAAAATTCTTTCCGCGTTATAGGTGAAACCGCGTTATATCAAACTTGCTTTGATCCACCGGAGTGCACAGCCCTGCCCCCCGGAGCGCTGCTTTACCGCGTTGTATCCGAATTAGTGTTCTATCGAGTCGCGTTATATCGGGGTAGAGGTGTATTTCTACTCAGTAAGCATGTCTCCTGCTTTATGGCAATACTGTTTTTGTCATGAGTGTATAAGATGCTGATTAGAATGATAGTATAGCTTCAGTCTCTACCCCTAAATTTACTCAACTGTACTGCTGATGTGATCAGCTAAATAGACAGAAATATTAATGTTCTAGAAAAGCCTCCTTATAAGGCACAACATTAATGTTGTGCATAGTAGTTCACTGACATAAAAGATCAGGTCCCGGTCTGAGGAATTTACCATTGAAACTGAGCAAGTCCTTAATTGTCTAGGAGGCCTAGGGACTGTGGTTAGTGCTACTCTAGCAATATCTAAATATGGATGATAAGAAGGTGATAAGAAGTTGGTGGATTAAGTCAGGGGAGGAGACAACACTTGTATTTCTTATTGTCCAAATAAAGTTTATTGAACTGAAGACAAGAAAAGGTAATTGTGTTGTAGAGGAGAATGTTTATTAGTGAAATCAGTGTAATCTTCCATCTCCCGCCTCTTCCCCCTCTATTCCCCCATATTGAGTAAATGCCTTAGACAAAATTATAAAGGGTATTGTATCAGGAAGTGGTACACATGTTCTAATTCCATGGTGCAAGGGCAAACTCGCTATTTTGTATTAAACTAAATTTTAAAAGTTAATGATTTTCTGTAGGGAATGCATCAACATAATGGAAATCTCAAAGGAACTGTTGTACAAAAGAAAATGTGAGAACACTTTTCCAAATCAATTCACTTTGTGTTCCCATCTCCATTATTTAAGATGTTTGTCGCTAGAGTAAGAGTTCTCAAGACGGCCCTTGCTTCTCCTATTGCCTAATTTTGCAATGGTGTATGAGACTCAGCATAATGTGAGCAGGCTATTTTATACTAGAGGTTTTAGTCTTATCAGTAGAAACCAAATGTTTGGTATGAAGAATTACCACTGAAAATCTTGAATTCGTGGTATTAATTTACATTGCAGATGAAGCGTCTTTCAGGAACGTCTATGAATAAGTTATCTATGTTCCACATTAAAATTTTAATGTGGAAGATATTTAACTCCTTGGCATACGAAGTTGCATTTTCCAGGTGAAATGTCTTCAGGCAGCAGCAGACAGTCTCTTTTTGGTACCGTTATTCCTTGGTATGCTCATCATTCTTTAATTATTGCATCATACTCATACTCATTACTCTAATCAAACATGGAAAAGTCAGTTTTAAAAATTATATGTTATGCTAATATGAATAATTTAAGGAGTACAGATTAGTTCTGGGGCAGTGGACACAAAGCTAGCCTTTTAGCAGAGTTGGGATGAGATTTTTAGTGGTAAAGGGGAGCAACAAGAGTTTTAAAGTTGGTAAAATACCTATAAGGACAGATTGGTCTGAAATGAATATAAACATTTGACACCTTGGGTGCACGTCATGTGATAAGAGGTATGAAATATCTAAAGTTCATTTGATAGTGGTAAAGTATCTGAAGGGGGAAACCAGTGTGTTGGCTCTGCTCCCGAAAGCTCCTCAGTAAGTTGAAAGAATAAAAAGCAAAATATTTTGGGGTGATTTTTTTTCTTCTTCTTTGTACTTTGGGCAGCATGCCAATGAATTTGAAAGCACGGAAGTGTCTGGAGATGGTAAGCTAATGATAAACATGTCAGCATTTGGATTTATTTTGAGTATCTACTATTTGGGCCCAAAAGAGCTGAGCTGGTGAATTTAGTCTTTAAGTCATACAAAGTTTGAGTTTTAAATTTCTTACTCTGAAGGACTAGGTCAAACAATGATAATCAAGGGTAGTCTCATTCTCAGAATCTTTGCAGACCCAGCAGTTAATCAGAATCCCCATCAGTCAATCTTTAGAATGAGTTCCTTTCGGAATGCAAGCACAAGAAATCCAGGACTATTCTTCTAAATGCTGATATGAAGGTGGATGTGTATGATAGTCATGACTAATCTTAAACCAGTACAAGGAATATTTCCTTAGTAAGTAAGGGAAGGGGAACTGTCTTGCTTGGATGAATAAACAAAAGGAAAGGTCATATTTGGAAAGTAAAATTGGTAGTAATTTTGGATTGTAATAATCTTAGTCTAAAGTATTACATACACGCTACCAATTTTTAGTTCAAATATACAGGGCTGCGGAGCGCGGAGCAGCTCCGGAGCAGTGGAGCTGCAGGTTTTTGCCTGGAGCTGTAGCGGAGCCGGAGCACAGCTCCAAAGCCTTGCAAATATATACTTCAGCAAATTTGCAATAGTCTTTGGTTGACAATACCCATATTCTTGATGATTTGTAAATAGACTTGGCGTTACAGCATTCTTAATCATTTTAACAGAAGCTTGTTTGTTTGTTTTTGTTTTGTTTATTTAAAAAGCAGTCTAAAGAAAAAAAATTAAAGGTGAGGATTTGATTCCTGGTCTTTTGTCCCCGATTTTAGTCTTTATAATATATTGTTTAGTAATCTTAATTACAAGGTTTATACCTAGATAAGGAATCTGACACCTTAAGTTACAAAAGAATTGGACAACTTTGCAGTTCTAAGATTGAGGGCTTTTTTTCTTTAAATTTATTTGAATGAAAAGAAATACAGTAGAACCTCAGTTATGAACATCAGAGTTACGAACTGACCAGTCAAACACATACCTCATTTGGAACTGGAAGTACTCAATCGGGCGGCAGCAGAGACCAATTTAAAAAAAGGAAATACAGTACAGTATTGCGTTAAATGTAAATTACTAAAAAAAGAAAAGCAGCATTTTTCTTCTGCATAGTAAAGTTTCAAAGCTGTATTAAGTCAGTGTTCAGTTGTAAACTTTTGAAAGAACAACCATAACATTTTGTTCAGAGTTACAAATATTTCAGTTACAACCAACCTCCATTCCCAAGGTAGTTCGTAACTCTGAGGTTCTACTGTACTACAAGTTGGGATGCTAAATCAGGTCACTCATTCTAAGAAGTGCAGAGAACCCAGCGATTGTGAAGACAATGGGAATTACTGAGTGTTCTACATCTGTGAACCTCAGAGGGCTTATTTAGGATCCTAATTATAGGCTCCTGGTTGGGATTTTAGACGAAGATTTTCAAATTGGCTAGGAAGACAAGCAAGTAAATGGCTTCACTGTGCACTTTAAAAGTTGGGAGAAATATAGGAGTTTGAGAGACTAGTTTTTAAATCCTGTCACACTTTTCCATGCACTCCTAAAGAAACACATGCTCTGTACATTTAGAAAGTGTTCTTAAAAGAAGTATCAACTTTGTGTATTCTTGAAAATTATATTGAATTGCACCTGGAAATATGTGCATCAGGTGTTTTTTCCTGATACACCTTTACCCCGATATAACGCGGCCCGATATAACACGATTTCAGATATAAAGCAGTAAAGCAGCGCTCTGTGGGGGCGGTGCTGCGCACTCCAGCGGATCGATATAACGCGGTTTCACCTATAACGCGATAAGATTTTTTTGGCTCCTGAGGACAGTGTTATATCGAGGTAGAGGTGTATGTGGGGAAATTGAAAGAGCAGTTTTTAACTCCCATGTTGTAATATTTAGATCTGTTTCATGCTGCTGCCTCATCATTTGTCTTCGTGCATAAAACATTCTCCTAATAGCTGCTAATGGAAAATTTTCAGAATAATTTGAACATGCAGAATTTAATAGTTAAACATTTGTAGTTGTATTTGTTTTCTTCAAGGATGATATCAAAATCTGTTTACCAGTGACATTTCTTACGATAGTTCAAGACAGTTGCCAGTACAGAACAATTGAAAGACAGGGCTTGTCTTCACTGTGGCGCTAAATCGGCACTGATGCAGCGGTGCTGACTTAGTGCATCTGGTGCAGATGCACTATGTCGATGGGAGAGCGCTCTCCTGTCAATGTAATTACCCCACCTCAGTGAGAGGTGGGAGCTATGTATGCAGGAGAGCATCTCCTGCCAACATAGCACCGTATAGACACTGCTTAAGTTGATGTAACTTACATCGGTTAGAGGAGTGGTTTTTTCACATCCCTGAGCGATGCAGTTTTCATCAACCTAAGTGGTGGTGTAGCCAAGGCCACAGTAAAATTATGCATTTTATGATTTACCTCCACCTGATGACCAATAACAATTTATAATTCTCTGTAGTGGTATTAAACTTTTACTTGCATTTTGAATAAGATCAGTGTTTAGAAGATATTCCACAGAGAAAATAATCTGTATTTGAAGTACAGTATATGATTATATTTCATTAAAAAGTCACTTATTTCTGTGCAAATTGCTTCATAGCATTTGACTCAAATGAGTTTCTTTAGAGGCGTCTGTGCCTGTGACAAGAATTGGTGCAGTAAAAATGTTGACATTTTATTTAGCCAGATGAGGGCACTTTATCTTTACATTTCTAGAGTTTCAGTGTATCATAAGGCTATAGCAGGCATATTCTGATGTGATTTCCTGATTACTGTCTTGTCTGGACAGAAAGACAGCTATGGAGTAACGTTCTGTTTTTACAATTATTTAATGTGATGAAGATTTTTTTTTTTTTTTTTTTTGGCTACTCTTGTTTTATTTTCTGTTTATACTATTGCCTCATTGCAGGAAAGTATATATTACAAAGATTTGCAGCAAAATCCATCAACACAGGGCTGGCCTCTGCAAAATGGCATACACAGCATATGGCATTTGGGGATTAAATCTGAAACTGCATTTATTATCTTTAGACGGTTTTATAATACATGAATGGCCAACATAGTTGCTCTGGGATGAGAAATTTCCAGGCGAGTGGAAGGTTAAATGTTGTCTCAAGTTGTGCTTGTTTGTTGTTTATAAAACAGTAGTATGACATACTACTATACAGCAGTAGTATGACATGTCTTAACTTCTTGGGGAAAATGCAGTATTTTTATTTAAAAACTAATAAATCCAGCAGCTATAGCCATTCAGCTGTTGCATATTTTTCCATGTCCTCAGTTCTGACACAAGACTAACATCATTTACACCATTTTTTGGTTTGAAATTACATAGAGGTGTTGTAGGTATCACACACTTGCAGGAGTGTGTTTGAGAGTTTACTTTGAAGTTTTCAAAGTGTCTGTGTGGTTCTAAATTGTAAAACTTATGTTACTGTGGAAGATCTTAAGCATAAGCAAAGCCTCCTCTTAGCAGTAGAATCAAAAGAAGCACCTGAGCTATGGAAGGAGGCAACACATAATCTAATCCTCCCTTCAAATAGCGGAGGACCCTATAGATTGTAAGGCTGTTCTTGTATATCATATGTGTTGGAAATAATTGCCATGTCTGATGTTAAATATACTTTATTATTGCACATGTATTTTTGTTCAAA
Organism: Emys orbicularis; assembly: GCF_028017835.1. Taxonomy (NCBI): domain Eukaryota; kingdom Metazoa; phylum Chordata; order Testudines; family Emydidae; genus Emys; species Emys orbicularis. The sequence goes on from NC_088683.1 coordinate 123,171,957, forward strand.
TTAATATACTGTTAGGGGTTATGGCAGTAGTAAAGCTAGAGTTCTAGTCTATTTTTTTTAATAAGGGGGTGGGGGGGATGGTTCCAGTACGACTTTTAATTCTGCAAATAAACTTGGGTAAGAACTCAATATTTTAAAATATCAAACCAAAGTGAGACGTTGAATTGCTGAAGCGATTGCTAGTAGGATATAAGCATTTCTGGGGCAGGCAGTTCAAATATGGGGTCTAGTTTTTATTGACTGAAAGGTAAACTGTATGAAGGTGTGTGTTCAGCTCTGAGTGGATAGCTATGACCCAAACCATTGCTGAAGCAGGCAGTACTGGTACTCTTTTTGGCAACCTCAACTGAGAATCCAAGAGGTGAATCTGACTGGACACTGAGGGACCTATGAGCCATGATTATGGAGCACTGAAGTGGGACTTGCATTGCTACTATGTGGCATGTATCTGTTTGGATGGGTAGAAAAGTTCCAATACCTGTGGTATTAATCTGACACTTCACTTCATGAGCACTGCATAAATGAATTGAAAGTTGGCAGCCTTTTCCTCATTCAGAGTCAGGGCCCCATTTGCACGGGTTCTGAAATCTATTCCTTGCTCTAGAATCTAAGCTGTGCTTTATTTAAAAAAAATCTAGCCCTCTTCTTTTTGAAAATCTTGAGTTAGACTATAACCTTTAGTGCTGGCTACCTGAGTACAGGTGGGTTGACACCGTTTTGAATGATGCTTCCATAATATTTTCACTTTACCAACCCATCAATGGCCTACCTTGTTCATCAGTTGGTCTTCTGCTCTATTTTGGACTAATTGGGTCTCTTCTGCTATAAAGATGGAGTTAATTTCAGTATGTGATCAAGCTAGTACCTGGTTTCCATTGGGGAAAATTAATTTGTTTTTGAATATTTCATAACTCATCAAATTCTCATTTTCAGTGCAATAAATAAAATGGAAAACATTTCACATGTTAATATTTGTAGGTTTATAACAGTAATAGCATATTTATAATGTACCATTCTATAGTATAGGCTGTGTGTGTATGTGTGTATATGTAGATGACCATTTTAAGAAAAGGATAAATAGTTAACAAAATATCTCTTGGGTTTACTTGGCCACTTACTAATATCTAGCAGCCTGCATCTGGGGATTCTCAGTTGAAGAGCAGAGAAACCAAGTTAGCCTTAATTATTGACTGAAGTATTTTCTAGTTGACTTTGGTTCATGTGAACCTCTTTATGATCAGTGTCTTCAAAAATGTTGAGAGCGTTGCATGTATGATTACCTGCCCTGTGGGCGGATGGCGTATGTGTGCAGTTGGTGCAAGGAGCTCCTGGCCCTCAGAGACCATGTACGGACTTTGGAGGCCAGGGTGGCGGAACTGGAGGAGCTGAGAGAGGCAGAGAGGTATGTTGATGAGGCTTTCCGGGACACTGTAGAATTGTCCCACCTCCGCTTAGACAGCACCTGTGTTGTTAAGGAGGAAGAAGGGCCCAGGGAAGTAGAGCAGTCAATGGGAGCAGAGGGAAACTTTCCCGTAGTTGGGACCCTCCTTCCAGATGGTTCTGGGGTTGCCTCTCGCACTGAGGTTGCCTCTCCGGGGGAGGGAACTCCAGTTTCTAGGAAAAGGCAGGTGTTAGTAATGGGAGATTCGATTATTAGAAATGTAGATAGCTGGGTCTGTGATGACCAGGAGAACCGTATGGTGACTTGCCTGCCTGGTGCGAAGGTTGCGGATCTCTCGAGGCATCTAGATAGACTTATGTGTAGTGCTGGGGAGGAGCCGGTGGTCGTGGTACATGTAGGTACCAGTGACATAGGGAAGGGTAGGAGAGATGTCCTGGAAGCCAAATTTAGGCTGCTAGGGAAGAGACTGAAATCCAGGACCTCTATGGTGGCATTTTCAGAAATGCTCCCAGTTCCACGCGCAGGGCCAGGTAGGCAGGCAGAGCTTCAGAGTCTCAATGCGTGGATGAGACGATGGTGTAGAGAGGAGGGGTTCACGTTCATTAGGAACTGGGGAAACTTCTGGGATGGGAGGAGCCTATACAGGAGAGATGGGCTCCACCTAAACCAAAGTGGAACCAGACTGCTGGCACTAAACATTAAAAAGGTTGTAGAGCAGTTTTTAAACTAGGAGATGGGGGAAAGCCGACTGCTGCAGAGGAGCGTGTGGATCGGACACAGACTTCTCTTAGGGGAGAGTCTGATGATAGAGAATCCCCAGGTTATAGTCAGGAGCAGAGGACTGAAAAGTATAATGTAAGGGCCGGATCAAATGATAAACAGCCACATAAAAAAGAATCTGGCACATCAGAAAAAGGCAGGCTAATAAACAGGGACAAGTTTTTAAAGTGCTTGTACACAAATGCCAGAAGTCTAAATAATAAGATGGGTGAACTTAGAGTGCCTTGTGATAAAGGAGGATATAGCTATAATAGGCATCACAGAAACCTGGTGGACTGAGAGCAATCAATGGGACACAATCATTCCGGGGTACAAAATATATCGGAAGGACAGAACAGGCCATGCAGGGGGAGGAGTGGCACTATATGTTAAAGAAAGTGTAGATTCAAATGAAGTTAAATCTTAAGCGAATCCACAGGTTCCATAGAGTCTCTCTGGATAGAAATTTCATGCTCTAGTAAAAATATAACATTAGGGATCTATTATCGACCACCTGACCAGGACAGTAATAGTGATGATGAAATGCTAAGGGAAATTAGAGAGGCTATCAAAATTAAGAACCCAATAATAGTGGGGGATTTCAATTATCCCCATATTGCCTGGGAACATTTCACTTCAGGACGAAATGCAGAGATAAAATTTCTCGATACTTTAAATGACTGCTTCATGGAGCAGCTGGTACGGGAACCCACAAGGGGAGAGGCGACTCTAGATTTAATCCTGAGTGGAGCGCAGGAGCTGGTCCAAGAGGTAACTATAGCGGGACCGCTTGGAAATAGTGACCATAATACAATAGCATTCAACATCCCTGTGGTGGGAAGAACACCTCAACTGCCCAACACTGTGGCCTTTAATTTCAAAAGGGGGAACTATACAAAAATGAGGGGGTTAGTTAGACAAAAGTTAAAAGGTTCAGTGACTAAAGTGAAATCCCTGCAAGTTGCGTGGGCCCTTTTTAAAGACACCATAATAGAGGCTCAACTTCAATGTATACCCCAAATTAAGAAAAACAGTAAAAGAACTAAAAAAGAGCCACCGTGGCTTAACAACCATGTAAAAGAAGCAGTGAGAGATAAAAAGACTTCCTTTAAAAAGTGGAAGTCAAATCCTAGTGAGGCAAATAGAAAGGAGCACAAACACTGCCAACTTAAGTGCAAGAGTGTAATAAGAAAAGCCAAAGAGGAGTTTGAAGAACGGCTAGCCAAAAACTCCAAAGGTAATAACAAAATGTTTTTTAAGTACATCAGAAGCAGGAAGCCTGCTAAACAACCAGTGGGGCCCCTTGACGATGAAAATACAAAAGGAGCGCTTAAAGATGATAAAGTCATTGCGGAGAAACTAAATGGATTCTTTGCTTCAGTCTTCACGGCTGAGGATGTTAGGGAGATTCCCAAACCTGAGCTGGCTTTTGTAGGTGACAAATCTGAGGAACTGTCACAGATTGAAGTATCACTAGAGGAGGTTTTGGAATTAATTGGTAAACTCAACATTAACAAGTCACCGGGACCAGATGGCATTCACCCAAGAGTTCTGAAAGAACTCAAATGTGAAGTTGCGGAACTATTAACTAAGGTTTGTAACCTGTCCTTTAAATCGGCTTCGGTACCCAATGACTGGAAGTTAGCTAATGTAACGCCAATATTTAAAAAGGGCTCTAGGGGTGATCCCGGCAATTACAGACCGGTAAGTCTAACGTCGGTACCGGGCAAATTAGTTGAAACAATAGTAAAGAACAAAATTGTCAGACACATAGAAAAACATAAACTCTTGAGCAATAGTCAACATGGTTTCTGTAAAGGGAAATCGTGTCTTACTAATCTATTAGAGTTCTTTGAAGGGGTCAACAAACATGTGGACAAGGGGGATCCGGTGGACATAGTGTACTTAGATTTCCAGAAAGCCTTTGACAAGGTCCCTCACCAAAGGCTCTTACATAAATTAAGCTGTCATGGGATAAAAGGGAAGGTCCTTTCATGGATTGAGAACTGGTTAAAGGACAGGGAACAAAGGGTAGGAATTAATGGTAAATTCTCAGAATGGAGAGGGGTAACTAGTGGTGTTCCCCAAGGGTCAGTCCTAGGACCTATCCTATTCAATTTATTCATAAATGATCTGGAGAAAGGGGTAAACAGTGAGGTGGCAAAGTTTGCAGATGATACTAAACTACTCAAGATAGTTAAGATCAAAGCAGATTGTGAAGAACTTCAAAAAGATCTCACAAAACTAAGTGATTGGGCAACAAAATGGCAAATGAAATTTAATGTGGATAAATGTAAAGTAATGCACATTGGAAAAAATAACCCCAACTATACATACAACATGATGGGGGCTAATTTAGCTACAACGAGTCAGGAAAAAGATCTTGGCGTCATCGTGGATAGTTCTCTAAAGATGTCCACGCAGTGTGCAGAGGCGGTCAAAAAAGCAAACAGGATGTTAGGAATCATTAAAAAGGGGATAGAGAATAAGACTGAGAATATATTATTGCCCTTATATAAATCCATGGTTCGCCCACATCTCGAATACTGTGTACAGATGTGGTCTCCTCACCTCAAAAAAGATATTCTAGCACTAGAAAAGGTTCAGAAAAGAGCAACTAAAATGATTAAGGGTTTAGAGAGGGTCCCATATGAGGAAAGATTAAAGAGGCTAGGACTCTTCAGTTTGGAAAAGAGAAGACTAAGGGGGGACATGATAGAGGTATATAAAATCATGATTGATGTTGAGAAAGTGGATAAGGAAAAGTTATTTACTTATTCCCATAATACAAGAACTAGGGGTCACCAAAAGAAATTAATAGGCAGCAGGTTTAAAACAAATAAAAGGAAGTTCTTCTTCACGCAGCGCACAGTCAACTTGTGGAACTCCTTACCTGAGGAGGTTGTGAAGGCTAGGACTATAACAATGTTTAAAAGGGGACTGGATAAATTCATGGTGGCTAAGTCCATAAATGGCTATTAGCCAGGATGGGTAAGAATGGTGTCCCTAGCCTCTGTTCGTCAGGGGATGGAGATGGATGGCAGGAGAGAGATCACTTGATCATTGCCTGTTAGGTTCACTCCCTCTGGGGCACCTGGCATTGGCCACTGTCGGTAGACAGATACTGGGCTAGATGGACCTTTGGTCTGACCCAGTACGGCCTTTCTTATGTTCTTATGTTCTTATGTATTGAGAAATAATTGGCAAAATAAGGTAGAATTTCTGAACAGTGGGCTGTATAGTCCTTTTAAAAAAACAACTGTTTATTACTCTTAAAAATAAAGTTCATCATCCTATGCTAGTTCATACTGCGGATTATAGCCTCTTTGACATGGGAGAAAAACTGCCAAAAAAAAAAAAAAAAAAATCCCACCAATTCAGTTGAATCATGGTTAGAATTTGTTAGTCTTTTCCACTTCACCGCTCTATCTTCTGAATTGATTGTTGCCATCATTTTGATTACACTTACTTTCAGTAGGTTTCACTAAAATGGTTTTTACCATTTTTTTTTACTTTCAGTAGGTTTTACTAAAATGTGGTAAAAATGTCCGGGGGGCAGCAGCTTTGCGTACACGTAGACCTTGTTGGTGCTAGCATAAATTCAGTTGAGTTGGGGACAGCCACAACCAAAGGTAAGACAAGGGTGTTGAGTTTGCTGCAGGATTAGACACTAAATCTGTTGATGTATCTTTACTTTATTTGGTTCTTATAGTTAAACAGTAGTTCATGGAGGGTGGGAGAGATTACCTGATTACTAGAAAATGGCAAATATAGTACTTACCTATGAAAAAAGGAATAAAGGCAGTCCAGGAATTGATAGACCGGTCAGTTTAACTGTGGTACCCAGAAAGATAATGGATTAAATCAATCAGTTTGTAAGTATCTGGAAGAAAATAAGGTGATAGGTAGCAGACAACATGGATTTGTCAAGAACGTATCAAACTAACCCAATATCCTTCACTGACAGGGTAACAAACCTTGAGGATGTGGGGAAGCAATAGATGTGATACACCCCTACCTCTATATAACGCTGTCCTCGGGAGCCAAAAAGTCTTACCGCGTTATATTGAACTTGCTTTGATCCATCGGAGTGCGCAGCGCCCCCCTCCACTCCCCCCCGGAGCACTGATTTACTGCGTTATATCCAAATTGATGTTATATCAGGTCGCGTTATATCGAGGTAGCGGTGTATATCTTGACTTGAGTAAGGATTTTGATACTGTTTCCTGTGACCTTCTCAGAAAGAATCTAGAGAAATATAGCCTAGAAAAACTTACTGTAAGGTAGTTATCAATGGTTCATAATCAAACAAGAATGGCATATTGAGTAGGATCCTGCAGGTATCTTTCATGGGTCCAGTTCTATTCAGTAACTTCATAAATGATTTGGGATAATGGCATAGAGAACACATGTATAAAGTTTGCAGGTATTACCAAGGTGGGGGTGGGGTTTGCAGGCACTTTGGAGTACGGGACTAGAATTCAAAATGATCATGATAGGGAGAAATTCCATAATGACAAATGCAGAGTACTACATTTAGGAAGGAATAGTCAGTTGCACAAATACAAAACGTGAAATGACTCCCTCAGAAGGAGTACAGTAGAATCTAAGAATTACAAATACCTCCGGAATGGAGGTTGTTCGTAACTCTGAAATGGTCATAATTCTGAACAAAAGGTTATGGTGGTTCTTTCAGAAGTTTACAACTGAACATTGATTTAATACATCTTTGAAACTTTACTATGCAGAAGAAAAATGCTGCTTTCCCTTTATTTTTTTAGTAGTTTATGTTTAACACAGTACTGTACTGTATTTGCTTTTTTTGTCTGCTGCTGCCTGATTGTGTACTTCCAGTTCCAAATGAGGTGTGTAGTTAACTGGTCAGTTCAGAACTCTGTTGTTCTACTGTACTGCAGAAAAGGATCTGGGCATCATAGTGGATCACAAATTAAATATGAATCAATATAATGTTGTTGCCAAAAAAACTAAACTTATTCTGAAAGTGTCTTAAGCAAGACATAAGAAATGATTAGCACTGGTAAGGCATCAAGTGGAGTACTGTGTCCAGTTATGGGCACCGCACTTTGGGATAGATGTGGACAAATTCAAGGAAGTCCAGAGGAGTTAAAGGTCTAGAAAACGTGACCTATGAGAGAAAATTGGGTTTGTTTAGTTTGGAGAAAAAAGACTGAGGAGTGGACATAAGTTTTCAAGTACACAAAATATTATTATAAAGGTGATAAATTGTTCTCCTTTACTACTTCTCCTGTTCTCAGTGGTTATGGGCTTAAATTGCAGCAAGGGAGATTTAGGTGATACATTGGGAAAAACTTCCTAACTATAAGGGTAGTTAAGCACTGGGGCATATTATCTAGAGAGGTGGTAGAATCTGTGTCATTGGAGGTTTTTAAGAACAGGTTAGACAAACACTTGTCAGGGATAGTCTAGACCAGGCCTGCACAACATGCGGCCCGCGGGGGCTCACTGTGCGGCCCGCGGGGGCAGGGCCGGCTCTAGGCACCAGCAAAACAAGCTGGTGCTTGGGGCCGCACATTTTTAGGGGCGGCATGGCCGGCGCCAGAATGCCGCCCCTAAAAATGTGCCCCGGCCGCCCTAGCTCACCTCCGCTGCTGCTGCCGCTCTCAAACCTGGGAGGGAAGGGGAGATCCCGAGCGGCCGCAGCGCGGGCGCCGCTTCTCCCCCTCCCTCCCAGGCTTGAGAGGGCCTGGGAGTTGAGTTGAGGCAGGGCCGGGGGTGGGGTAATTAAAAAACGGGGGGGGGGGGCAGCCAAAATTGTTTTTGCTTTGGGCGGCAAAAATCCTAGAGCTGGCCCTGCGCGGGGGGGTTCCAAACCCCATGCACACAAAGTCCCGAGGCTGGCGTGGTGGCGCTTCCTGGGGCAGCTCCTGGTGGCGTGCCTACCCGCCGACAGGAGCCAGCAATGCGGGCGGCTGAGTCCAGCCCAATCAGAGCTGCGGGGGCGGGGCTTTCAGGCGCCCCCACCCCCACCCAACGCCGGCGCTGGCGCAAGGATATTTTTGCGCCCTCGCGCGCCACTGGCCCTCCTGCCCCAAGCAGGACACAGGCAGGGAGCCCTTGCGCGCTGCCGCCCCCCCCGCCCCAAGCGGGACACGGGGATGGAGCCCTCGCGCGCTGCCGCCCCCCCCCGCCCCAAGCGGGACACGGGGATGGAGCCCTCGCGCGCCGCCGCGCCTCCACTCCCCCCGCCCCAAGAGGGACACGGGGATGGAGCCCTCGCGCGCTGCCGCCCCCCGCCCCAAGCGGGACACGGGGATGGAGCCCTCGCGCGCTGCCGGCCCACCCCCCGGCCCCAAGCGGGACACGGGGATGGAGCCCTCGCGCGCTGCCGCGCCTCCACCCCCCCCCCCCGGCCCCAAGCGGGACACGGGGATGGAGCCCTCGCGCGCTGCCGCGCCTCCACCCACCCCCCCCCCGGCCCCAAGCGGGACAGGGGGATGGAGCCCTCGCGCGCTGCCGCGCCTCCACCCACCCCCCCCCGGCCCCAAGCGGGACACGGGGATGGAGCCCTCGCGCGCTGCCGCGCCTCCACCCACCCCCCCCCGGCCCCAAGCGGGACACAGAGCCCGCGCGCGCTGCTGCCCCTCCCCACTGCCCCAAGCTGGACACGGGCACGGAGCCCTCGCGCGCCCCCCCCCCCAGTGGGACACGGGGCTCAGCCACCGCCCCCGTCCTGAGCTCTTTTTGGCCCACCCACCCCCCCGGGACTCCTGCCCCATCCAACCCCCCGTGTTCCTTGATGCCCCCCTCCGGGACCCCTGCCCCATCCACCCCCTTCGCTGTCCCCTGACTGCCCTCCGCCGCCCCATCCAACTCCACTCCTGATTCCCTATCCAACCACCCCTTCTCCCTGCCCCCTGACCACCCTTGGAACCCCTGCCCCTGACTGCCTCCCACCGCCCCATCCAACCCCTGCTCCTTCCTGACTGCCCCCTGGGACCCTTGCCCCCATTCAATCCCCGTTCCCTGCCATCTGACCGCCCCGACCCCTATCTACCCCCCCCCACCCCTCTGAACTCACCTGCCCTCTATCCAACACCCCCTCCCTGCTCCCTTACCGCGCTGCCTGGAGGTGGCTGGCGGCGCTACAGCCGCGCCGCTCGGCTGGAGCCGGGCCACGCCGCCACCGTGCAGTGCCTGGAGCACCGGGTCAGGCTGAGCTTGCAGCCCCCCCGCTTCCCGCGAATCAGCTGTTCGCGCAGGAAGCCTGGGAGGGCTGAGAAGCAAGCGGCGGCTTCGCGCTCAGGCCCAGGGAGGTGGAGCAGAGGTGAGCTGGGGCGGGGAGCGGTTCCCCTCCGTGCCCCTCCCCCCGGGTTACCTGCTGTGGCGCGGGCGGCTCCCCCCACCCCAGCTCACCTCCGCTCCGTCTCCGCCTCCCTGGGCTTGAGCGCGAAGCCACCGCTTGCTTCTCTGTCCTCCCAGGCTTCCCGTGCGAACAGCTGATTCGCGGGAAGCGGGGGGGGGGGGGAGGGGGAGAAGCGGGGCAGAGTGTTCAGATGCGGAGGCGAGCTGGGGCCGGGGAGCGGGGCGGAGAGCTGGAGCACCCATGGGGTCGGCTCCTAAGGCGCCACTTTTGGATAATGTGCTCAGGGGGAGCAGCTGCTCCCTTTGCTCCCCCCCAGCTACGGTCCTGGTCACTTCAACTTACCGGTTGTTAAATTTAGAAGCCCTTTTAGAACCGGTTGTCCCGCGGAGATGTGTGTGTGTGTCAGGGCACTGGGGGTCTGTGTGGGGCATTGTTTAGTTGTGGTGGTGGGGCTGTGGGGAAGGGCACTGGGAGGGAGGGAGGAGAAATCTGTGTGTATTGGGAAACTAGCGAGTGTGGGGTTCTATGTGGGGTGCTGATGTGTATTAAGAGTTACCAGCTGGATTGAGGACTGATAGATCTGGACAGAGTTTATATTGAATGGGCAAATGAAAAAGATCGCAGGGAAAAACAGTAAGGTTAGTTTAGCCGTCTTTGACATTTCGACCAATAAGGAAATTAAAATGCATTTGTAATTACATATCTTAAACTTGGCTGATAATCATTTATTGATATTTTTTAGGAAAATTTTCAATTTAAAACACAAACTTTTGTTTTTCTTTTTTTACTTATGATGTCTATCTGAAAACCCATATAAATTGACACAAATTGCAAATTAAAACTTTTAAAATGTATAAGCATTTTACTCACTTGGGCGCATTTGCCTCATGGCACACAAATTTGAACTCTGCTTCAAAAATTTGCACAGAAGAAATTTTTCTTTTACCTTAAGTATACTATCTTAGGAGCCCGCTATAACATAGTACCAAGGTTCATTACAAAGTCATATAAAAGTTATACAAAAATGCATAATGCAGAGATTTATCTACAACTGCGTTGATTGACTGCTGTGTGCAGTAATATAGTGACCCCTGGACCTACAGGCTTCCACACACCGTCAGTGCCTTGCTAGTGTGCCATGCGCCGTGAGATATCTCTTCTCTTTGTGTGTGAGTGTTTCCCTTGTGTGAATTTATTCAACAAAATCTTGAGCTTCATAATGGATACCATGAGTGAAAAGAAAAAGAGAAAAATAGAATCAGAGCACAGATTTTTCAACACTGAATGGACGAATAAATACTTATATACTATTTCCAAAGACAAAATACTGTGCCTCGTGTGTCGCGAAACGTTAGCCGTTCCGAAAGAATACAACCTTTGGTGGCACTTTGAAACTAAGCATCCCAATCTCGCCAAATTGAGCCCAAATGAAAAAATAATTAAAGCAGCCAGTTTAGCGAAAAACCTTAGTAGAGAACAGCAAATTTTCAAGAAAGTGAGCACTGAGAACGATACAGTTACTAAAGTAAGCTTTAAAATTTCTAAGGAAATTGCTGCTGCTGGGAAATGCTTGACAGAAGGCGAGTTATTAAGAAAGTGTATGTTGATTGCTGTATCTGAGTTATGTCCAGAAAAGAGGGGAATATTTGAGAATGTCAGTCTATCACGCATGACTGTACGGAGAAGAATAGCTGACATTTCTACCAATTTAAATGATCAGTTAAAGCAGAGAGTCAGTGAATTCTGCTTTTACTCCCTAGCTATGGATGAAAGCACCGATTTAAAAGACACCGCCCAACTTCTTATTTTTATTAGAGGTATTGATAAAAACTTTGAAATTACTGAAGAACTTGCTGGCATGTGCTCCATGGCGGGTCGTACAACCGGAAAAGAAATCTCCAGTGAAGTGATAAAGTGCACGAATGATAAGTCGGGATTAGATTTCACAAACTTGGTGGCCATTTGTACTGATGGTGCTCCAGCTATGTGCCAAAAAAATGTTGGAGCAGTTACTCTTCTTGAAGACTTTATCGGGAGAGAAATAACCAAACATCACTGCATTATGCATCAGCAGGTTTTGTGTAGCAAAGTCTTAAAATTTGAGCATGTAATGTCAGTGGTAGTTTCCATTGTAAACTACATCCGTTCTAGAGGACTAAAACATAGGACATTTCGAGCCTTTCTTGAAGGGGTAGACACCGAGTGCAATGACTTAATCTACCATACAGAAGTGAGGTGGTTGAGTCGAGGAAGAGTGCTCCAGCGTTTTGTTGCTTTGAAAGAGGAGGTAGCAAAATTCCTAGAAAATGGGCCAATAAAATTCCCAGAGCTTGAAAATGAGTCCTGGAATCAAGATCTCTTTTTCTTTTGTGATATTACAGCACACCTGAATGATCGCAACATTCAACTTCAGGGAAAAAATCAACTTATATTTCAAATGTGTGCAGCAGTGAAAGCTTTCAAAATGAAATTGAAACTTTTCAGAAGTCAGCTGTCAAAAGGTGAAATGTGTCACTTTCCCACTTGTGCACAGCGTATCCCTCAGCACAAACACGCCGAGTTAGGAGAAAAATACGCAAAGCACATCATTCTTTTGATTGAAGAATTTGACAGAAGACTTACTTTGTCTAAAGAAGAAGACGTCCAGTTGAAGCTGATTGAAGATCCCTTTTCTGTGGATCCAGAGGAAGTGCCACTAGATTTGCAGTTGGAGGTTATTGAACTTCAGTGTTCAGCAGTTTACCGAAATAAGCACAGAGAAAGCAGCTTGCGGGACTTCTACAAAAGTCTGGACAATGAAGTTGCACTGAAAACGTTCAGCATTTTTGGACGCACTTACATATGTGAACAAACATTTTCCATCATGAACATGAATAAAAACAAGCAACGTTCTTCTCTGACTGACGACCATTTGGAAGACACTATGAAAATATCCACTTCAAATATGACCCCCAAATGCGACAAGCTTGTTGCCGAAAAGAGATGTAATATTTCTCGTTAAATTTGCAAGGTAATTATGAAAAGTACAAATGTTTTCTTTCAACGGAACAGATGTTTTTAATTTTTCCATGATTAATAAAAAAAATTAAAATTTAAAAAATTGTTTGATTTAATTGAAAAAATCTTAATAAAGTATCACCCCCCCCAAACCTTAGCTGTTTCGGCGGGGCGGTGCTGGGGAAGGAGGGCTTGTTTCCGCGGGGCTGGGCGGTGCTGGGGGGGGGGGGGTGTTTCCGCGGGGCCGGGGGGTTTCGGCCCTCAGCTGTTTCCTTTGGAGTAATATGGCCCTCGCCGCTTTACGAGTTGTGCAGGCCTAGTCTAGACCAGTGGCTCTCAATCTTTCCAGACTACTTTCAGGAGTCTGATTTGTATTGCATACCCCCAAGTTTCACCTCACTTAAAAACTACCGTACTCAGTTTTGTATTTTTATATCTGATTTTGTAAGCATCACTGCACACTATTACTAAAAATTTCTCCTTTTTACCATATAAGATAAATCAATTGGAATATAAATATTGTACTTACATTTCAGTGTATAGTATATAGAGCAGTATAAATAAGTCATTGTATGAAATTGTAGTTTGTGCTGACTTGGATAGTGCTTTTTATGTAGCCTGTTGTAAAACTAGGCAAGTATCTAGAGGAGTTGATGTACCCCCAGGAATCTCTGTACCCGTGGTTGAGAACCACTGGTCTAGACCTGAGATTCTCAAGCTGCTGGGCAGGTCACCCTCGGAGGGTGCAAATGTATTCTGGCAGAGGCATGAGACGCTTTAGGGGGGAAAACTTACTGTGCACGTTTTATGCACAGCAATGAAAAACTAGCAAATCTGATTCCTCCAGACATATCAGGTCCTCAGATGGTGCTGTGCATTTTGGTGGGTATCTGTTAAGCTTGCATAGCATTATAAAAAGTCATTTCCATCTGTATATTAATACATTTGCTAGGACGTGGTGTGCACATTTAATTGTAAGCATGACCACAATTGCAGCTTTGTTTTTGCTCTTATTACTACACTGGATTTTTGTTTCTGTTTGAATCAATGCCTTGCTGGTCTTAATAGTTAATGAGAGTTGCATATTATTTTTTTATCAGTATATGTACTTGTGTGGCGGGGTGGTGGTGGTGGAAACTACTACAGACGCAAAGAAGGGGGGCGTAATCAAATGAATTTTGAGAACCACTGGTCTAGAACAGTGATTCTCAATGTTTTTGGGCTCTTTACCCATTTGTAAATGTTCATAGCTTGTCGCAAGGCACTAAATAGGATGAAATTCACTAAGGACAAATGCGAAGGAACACTTAGGAAGGAACAATCAATTACACACATACAAAATTGGAAATTACTGCTTAGAAAGGAGTACTGTGGAAAGAGACCTGGGTGTCATAGTGGATCACAAGCTAAATATGAGTCAGTGTAACACTGTTGCAAAAAAAGCCAACATCTCTCTGCAGTGTATTAGCAGGAGTGTTGTAAGCAAGACATGAGAAGTAATTCTTCCACTCTACTCTGTGGTGATTAGTCCTCAAATGGAATATTCTAGTTCCTAGTTCTGGGCACCACATTTCAGGAAAGATGCGGACAAATTTGAGAGGCTGGAGGAGAGCAACAACAATGACAAAAGGTCTTGAAAACATGACCTATGAGGAAAGAGTGAAAAAAAAATTGGGTTTGTTTAGTCTGGAGAAGATGAGACTGAGGGGGGACATAACAGTTTTAAGTCCAAAAAAGGTTGATACAAGGAGGGGGGAGAAAAATGCTTCTTAAACTCTGAGAATAGGACAAGAAGCAATGGGCTTAAATTGAAGCAAGGGAGGTTTAGGTTGGACATTAGGAAAAGCTTCTTAAGCAGTGGAATAAATTGCCTAGGGAGGTTGTGAAATCTGTCATTGGAGGTCTTTCATAGCAGGACAAACGCCAAACGTCAGGGATGGTCTAGGTAATACTTAATCCTGCCTTGAGTGTTGAGTGGACTAGAAGACTTCTCATGGTCCCTTTTAGTCCTACAATTCTATGAATCCATGGGGCATGTTTACAAGTTTAAACTAGTGTAAATGGTGGATTCTCTGTAACTTGAAGTCTTTTTAAATCATGATTTGAGGACTTCATTAACTCAGACAGAGGTTATGGGTTTATTACAGAGTGGGAGGGCGAGGTTCTGTGGCCTGCAATGTGTAGGTCAGTCTAGATGATCATGATGGTCCCTTCTGGCCTTAGAGTCTAACTTCCAGATTTAGGGTAAAGGGTTTAATTAGTTCCAAAGAATATGTTTTAATGGTTACAAACAAATGAGAATAACCTTTCTTTAGGAAAATAACTGACATAAAAATGCAAAACAATACTTAAAATGAATTAAAGCAGTGATTTATACCAATTCACTCTGGTATTTTCTTGTCGTTTTATCTTTTTTTCATTTTTCAAAATATTTCCACATTTTATTTTTCTTCCATTTCATTTTCTCCTTCAGTATTTGTGCCTTCCCTTAAATTCCTTTTTGGAATTCCCCAATTCCTTACACATCACAGAGTCCAGTCCCTTTCCATAGTGTATCAATCATGGGCCAGGAATAAGAAGCAGCTGTTGGGTTTTGCATAGTAGCAGTGAAAGTAACTCAAAACAGCAGAAGAATAAACTGCAGGGAAAAGAGTTTTCACTTTCTGCATCCCCAAAGAATGCATGTTTCAATTGAATGAGGTAACATGAAGCAAAAGCATGAATGATAGGACTAGGAACAGACATATAAACTATACAGTGAAATAATGTTTGTCCTTTCATGTAAGCTTTCACTATATGCTTTGTTCTGATTTATCAAACAGTTAATGCTAGAAGCTTACACTGTAAATAACATGCAGTAACCCTCCCAACAGCCCACAGAATTTGGCATGTTCAAGTCCTAACCTCAGGAAAGCCTGAAGAAAATTAGTACCCCCTGCAGCATGCCATCAATAAATTTGGGCTGCATATGGCCAGCCCAGAGGACATTCAGAGCTAAGGGACCTTCTCAGAAGATGTCCTGCATCTAGCCTCCTGAATTTGAATCTGGAGGATATATGCTCAAGAAATTGACTTTCACATGACGTGGCACCAGAAAGCATGTGAGACAGCAGGGCTCAGTGGATAGGTCACTGGGCTGGGACTGAGACTATCTAGGTTCTATTTTCAGTTCATCACTGACCTGCCATTGGACCTTGGGTCAGTCACATCTCTCTGCCTCCTTATCCCTTCCCACCCTTTTATGTCTTGCCCAAAGAGTGTACAGTATAAGTACACATGGATTCTTTTTTACCATGTTCAGTGTTAATGATCTCAGTTGGGGTCTCTAAGTACCATAGTACCATCACCACCGACACCATGAAAAGAAAGGCAGTCTAATCTAAGGTAGCAAAGTACCGAAGTCCATTCAGGGTTTTATGGGTTAAACAACTTGAACTTCACCTGGAAACTAGTTGGGAGCCAGTGCAAGTTACACAGCACACACCATCCTCATTAAGAAATTCTGTGAAGCAAAGCTGTTTATGCACATTGTGTTTGTACAGTGGCCAGAACAATGGAGCCCTGTGTCACAGTTAAGGGCAGCTGCATCTGTATTTCCCCTTCCATGGTCCAGCAAGGGCATCCACTGTTAGGCTTCTGTGTCTCCAGCTGTAATGTCATCTCTCGTGGCAGAGACGCATGCCTCTTCCCATCCTGACCAGGGTATTTCCCGGCTGCACAGTTCCCTGCCTACAGTGTGTTACTCCCCAGAAAGGCAGACTGCTATACAGGCCCTACAAGTGTGCTTTGCTTACATGTTTTTGCCTTAAATGAGTAATTGCCACAGTTATAAATACTCTGAAACCTGTCACAGTTACAAATGTGCTTGCTTAGAAAGATGTGTGGCAGTTTATTCTTAAGGTAAAAGCTTTGAGAGGAAAGCTATTAAAAACAAGAACTACACACAGGATAAGCTTACTAGGAATCACCCTCCCTTTCCCCCACAATTCTGACAAGGGGTCTGGCCAATGAGCAGTCCTGCCAACCTTTTTATGGGGTTATTCTGTGATTAAAAGTTCATAACTGCTTTGGCTCAGAACACGGACCCTATGAATCAGTTATTCTTTTGTGGTGTTTTGACCTTTTTTAAAAATCTGTCCTCATGTAACAGGTGATTCAGAGACAAAAGGTCCCTTTCCTCCTGGCAAAGCGCCAAAGGCTGAGTTCTTGCATATCTGGATAAGTTTCTATTTGCATATAACTCTTCTTATAGACCTCCTGGGAAACCCACTTAACTTTAAAAAGCTCATTGTTTCAAATAATCTTTGAAGCTCATAACACTTCCCAGGTTTTACATTAGTCAGGTCTCCTCAGAGATGTTATGAACTATTCCATAATTACATATAAACATTCGAACTTTTAATACAATAAACTTCTAAGATACTTAACCTGATTTCGGTAAGCTTTAACTTAATTCAATAAAATATGGCACGAAAGCACCATATCTGTTATATCCTGATCTTGATATAAATAAATATTGATGATAGATGGGTTTGAATGTTTTTAAGGTGTAGACCAGGGGTAGGCAACCTTTCAGAAGCGGTGTGCCGAGTCTTCATTTATTTACTTTAATTTAAGGTTTCGCGTGCCGGTAATACATTTTAACGTTTTTTAGAAGATCTCTCTCTATAAGTCTATATATTATATAACTAAACTATTGTTGTATGTAAAGTAAACAAGGTTTTCAAAATATTTAAAAAGCTTCATTTAGCATTAAATTAAAATGCTGATCTTACGCCACCAGCCTGCTCAGCTCGCTGCCAGCCTGGCATTCTGTTCACCTAGACCAGCAGCGGGCTGAGTGGGGCCTGACCTCTGAAGCCCCCCCCACCCCCAGAAGGGTGGGTGTGGAGGGCTTCAGAGGTCAGGGCAGAGGGCTGGAGGGGTGGGGGGGGGTGCAGGGCAGAAGGCTGGGGTGTGTGGGGTGGGTCAGGGCAGAGGGCTGGGGTGTGTGTGGAGGTTCAGGGCAGAGGGCTGGGGTGCTCCGCTCGTGGGGGTGCTCCCAGCCCTCTGCCCTGAGTGGCTCATGGCAGGGGGCTGGAAGGGATATGTCTTGTTCCACCCCCTGCCCCAAGGCCCGTCCCTACCTCTTCTCTGCTTCCTTTACCCAGGGCCGGCTTTAGCAAGGGGCTGCCGCGCGCCAGCTGGAGCTTCGGCCGGGAGAGCGGGGCCGCGGGGCTTTTGCAGAGCAGCGAGCACGCTGCCACTCCTCGCCCCTCCCTTTGCAAGGGCTGGCGCAGGGAAGGAGAGGAGGAGGGGCAGGAAAGCAGGCTGCACCACGGCTGGGGGAAGGAGGGGGGGAGCTTGGCTGCTGCAGGACGGAGCTTCTGCCTCCTGCCCCAGCAGGGGAGAGCGGTGGGCGGGGGGGGGGGGCTGAGTGCGGCTGGGGGTCGGAACCGCGGCAGGCAGCCGCGTGCCATTCAAAATCGGCTCGCGTGCCGTAGGTTGCCGACCCCGGTGTAGACTGTATTGCCCTCATCCAATATAGAAGTGATTTGCAAGTGTGGCATCAGAAATTATTTTACACCCACGTCAAATTCTGTTTATAACCAGGAGGATACAGTGTGTGTGTGTATACAGTGTATAAAATGTATGTTTTACGCTATATTAACTGCTTAAATAAGTGTGTGTGTGTGTACACACACACACTTATTTAAGCAGTTAATATAGCGTAACATACATTTTATTCAGATTCCTACTTTTTACTTTTTTTATGTTGGAAAATGGTGAACTGATACATTGCTTATTTATTAGGTTAATTTTTTATTCATTTGTGTCAAACTGCATTTAGATGGAAATGTAAATTGAGTTAAATTCACAATCAAGATTTTAAAGTTTTTTTTATCAAATAAAACTTACTTTCAGTGTGCTGGATATGTAAGAGAATGTTCATCAAAATGTGTTTTGCACTTTGTTTATTAAAGTATTATCTGTGGTTAATGAATTGAACTGATTGTTGCTAGCCACCATGTCCTTTGTGGTTTTAGAGCTAGTTTACTGCAACCTGTGACACGAGGCTTTTATTCATAGACTGGAAAAAGAAAAGCTTTCCTGTTTTTTCAACTTTTTCAATTTTGAATTAACTAGTACTCAACTAATTCAGTTCAAATATAGTGCAACCAAGAAAATATTCTCTGCACCTGCACAAAAGGCTATTGCTATCAAGTTAGTTTAGCACTTGAATAAACTCTGGTTTGAGATGCTTAGCTAGTGACTTGAACTAGTTCAAGTGGTTTGACTTTCTTTAAAACTTCAGCAAACGTACTGTTTGAATACTTTTTATTTCAATGATTTTATTAGATTATAGTAAGTTTAGGCCTTGTAGTCATAATTTTAAATTCATTTTAAATAGGTTTATTTATAAAAAAAAAAACCATTTAAAATCATTATCCACCCTCAGAAATACAGACCCCGTCTAGCTATGTTTAAATATTATGGTAATTGACACACTAGGAACAAGCCATCTAAGTTATGAAGAGAAAGGAGAGAACATGACTGATGCATTACATGAAAAGGTGAAAGTAACGTCTTTACATTTTATACAGATACACATCCACCCTTGTAAATTTTTCTGCTTCCCTTCCATGGTGCCACAGACCCTGCACATACATGCTTTGGACTAGCTGTAAACATGATCTTCATATGACTTCAGTAGATGCATTGTTGTGTCAAACATCCAAGTGTGAGGGCACAAGTGCAGGAGAGAGGCAGCCAGCAAGTGGGAGCACAGGTGATAAGTGGTAGAGTGACGAAATGGAAGCAAAATACAGAAAGGGAGAAGTGGGGACCCTAGACTCTCACATTTCTGGAGGGTCTGGCCTCAAAATCTTATTGGTGGGCGAAGCGGGCAGAGGAATTAGCTTTTGCAATGTGTTGCTTGAGGCTACAGAAACAAGAATTGGCACAGTGAAACATATTCAAGAAACATGCTTGTGTGTTGGTATACACCAAAACAGTGAAAAGAGGGACAAAAAACCAGGTGTGATGCATATGATCTTAGAAACTGTTTTGGTCACTAAAACCATATTTGGTACACCTTTAAAATGTATTGAGGAAATAATATTCCCTATATTGTGTGCATCCTTCTATCATGCTTGATTAAAACATTAGTCATGTAAATAAAAATGCTTTAACAAATTCCATCCAAAATAGGGCATAAACTTGCAGACAAATGATATATTTCATTCAAGAGTGCAGGGGAGTTTTCTGTTTAGACTTAAAATTAAACAACATAGCACACTGGTCTTGCTAAAATGAACACCTCTGCTGTCAGTACATATTATTGAAGGTGTTTGTATGTGAACTGTTGCATTGTTGCTAAGAGGTTTTTAAAAGGGAGTAACAGTACTTCAAGGATTGTGCCTGATATTCCTGCTAAAGTTTAAAAAAAAATATTAAAAAACCCTCAGGCATTAAATATTTGCCATTGTGCCTTCTAATTCCAGGCTGAGTTTCAGTGAAAACCTTTTTTCCCTATTTCTAGAACATTATTCTATACCTCTTAAGACTCATCACCCTCTATACTTGCAGAAGTCTGGTTATAACATTATAATGTTTTGCTTGATTTCAAGATCTTACTGAGGAAGCTTTTTGAGAAACACAATTAAGTGCCTCCCTCTAATTTTAAACATTATTGTGCTCTGGCGATGGCAGAATTTACCAATAGGACCATGATCACTTTCTAGAAATCTTGTATGCAAGGGTCCTATTCGCCATCTAGTTCTTATTTTTTGAGAGCTTTTTATTGAATTGCATATTAAATTGTGATTTTTTTTAAAATATTTTTTTCCAAATTTGATCCTGAATGTATAAAACAAGTCTTTTAAAGGACAGTTTTAACTTTAATGTTTCACTTTTCTCTGAAAGCATTTTACTTTTTTGAAAGGAACACCTAAGATTATTGTAGGTGGAACAGAAATTCTTTTTCACTCTTTGTGCATTTGATCCTACTTTGTTTTGGTCATTTTCACTGTTTTTCTTGGTGTGAGTCTTTCACACAACAGCAGAGATATTAAAACTTGATTTGTAAAACTGCAAAAATTGGAGGAGAGACTGGCATGTGTAATGCCTGGAATTGCTTTTAACCCCTTTTCAAAAAGGGTCACAAATTTGAAATCTAGTCAGCTTGAACTGCAGAGGTGCTCCCAGAGTTGCCTTTATTTTAAATTTGGAGACCTTTGTACAGGATTATATTAAATTAAATCTAAGAGATGATTTGTTTGACTGGAAAAGCATCTAGCCCAGTGGTTCTCAAACTGTGAGTCGGCAGGGCTGGCTTAGACTTGCTGGGGCTCGGTGCTGAAGCCCGAGCCCCACAGCCCTAGATAGGGGGGCTCAGGTTACAGGCTCCCTGGTTGCAGCTGAAGCCCTTGGGTTTGGGCTTTGACCCCTTCCCCATCTGGGGTTGTGAGGCTCAGGCTTTGGCCCCCTAGCCGGGGCGGTGGGACTTGGGCGGAGTCAGGCTTCGGTCCTCCCTGCTGGGGTCGTGTAGTAATTTTTGTTATCAGAAGGGGGTTGCAGTGCAATGAAGCTTGAGAACCCCGATCTAGCCTAAAGAAGATTTAATGAATGATTTGTGTTCAAAACGATGGGATGTTGGGAGGCAAAGGGGGCTATGTCTCTAAGATAAGTGAGTGATATCAGCCTTAATTTCTCCTTGGTTTTCCAGACCCCTTTTTCAACTCTTATACCTCAGATTTTGGAATTAATGACAAATAGATAGCTGTACTAATCCATATCTTGCTGTTATGGGGATTTTCCTAAAATTGATGTAGATTAAAGGGATTAATCACTGAGTTTATCATTATTGGCCCAGTATGGATGATTCTATTATTTGGCCTTTCTTACTCCAAGGGTATGTCTACACTACGAGAGTAGTTCGATTTTACTTAAATCGAATATGTGGAATCGATATTACAGAGTCGAACGTGTGTATCCACACTAAGGACAGTAATTCGACTTTGTGAGTCCACACTAACGGGGCAAGCGTCGACATTGGAAGCGGTGCACTGTGGGCAGCTATCCCACAGTTCCCGCAGTCCCCGCTGCCCATTGGAATTCTGGGTCGAGCCGCCATTGCCTTCTGGGGAAAAAAATGTGTCGAGGGTGGTTTTGGGTAACTGTCGTCATCCAACCGTCACTCCCGCCCTCCCTCCCTGAAAGCGCCAGCGAGAAATCAGTTCGCACACTTTTCTGGCCAGTGACAGCGCGGACGCCACAGCACTGCGAGCATGGAGCCCGCTGCGACCATCGCTGCAGTTATGGCCGTTGTCAACACCTCGCACCTTATCATCCACCTTTCCCAGAGGCAGATGCTGAGAAATCGGGCGAGGAGGCTACGGCAGCGCGGTGAGGACCTGAAGTCTGAGAGTGGCACAGACCTGTCACAAAGCACGGGACCCCGCGCCGAGGACATCATGGTGGCAATGGGTCATGTTGATGTTGTGGAACGGCGATTGTGGGCCCGGGAAACAAGCACGGACTGGTGGGACCGCATAGTGCTGCAGGTCTGGGATGAATCACAGTGGCTGCGAAACTTTCGCATGCGGAAGGGGACTTTCCTGGAACTTTGTGAGTTGCTGTCCCCTGCCCTGAAGCGCAAGGACACCCGGATGCGAGCAGCCCTAAGTGTCCAGAAGCGAGTGGCCATAGCCCTCTGGAAGCTTGCAACGCCAGACAGCTACCGGTCAGTCGCGAACCACTTTGGCGTGGGCAAATCTACCGTGGGGGTTGTTGTGATGCAAGTAGCCAACGCAATCGTTGAGGTACTGCTCTCAAAGGTAGTGACCCTGGGAAATGTGGAGGTCATCATAGATGGCTTCGCCGCGATGGGATTCCCAAACTGCGGTGGGGCTATAGATGGAACTCACATCCCTATCCTGGGACCGGACCACCAAGCCAGCCAGTACATTAACCGAAAGGGCTACTTTTCAATGGTGCTGCAAGCACTGGTGGACCATAGGGGACATTTTACAAACATCAACGTCGGATGGCTGGGCAAGGTTCATGACGCTCGTGTTTTCAGGAGCTCTGGTCTGTTTAGACGGCTGCAGGAAGGTATTTACTTCCCAGACCACAAAATAACTCTTGGGGATGTGGAGATGCCTATAGTGATCCTCGGGGACCCAGCCTACCCGCTAATGCCCTGGCTCATGAAGCCCTATACAGGCGCCCTGGACAGTGAAAAAGAACTGTTCAACTACCGGCTGAGCAAATGCAGAATGGTGGTGGAGTGTGCTTTTGGACGTCTCAAGGGGAGATGGAGAAGCTTACTGACTCGCTCTGATCTCAGCGAAACCAATATCCCCATTGTTATTGCAGCTTGCTGTGTGCTCCACAATCTGTGTGAGAGCAAGGGGGAGACCTTTATGGCAGGGTGGGAGGTTGAGGCAAATAGCCTGGCTGCTGATTACGCCCAGCCAGACAGCTGTGCGATTAGAAGAGCCCAGCGGGATGCGCTGTGCATCCGGGAGGCTTTGAAAGCTAGGTTCCTGGGTGAGCAGGGTAACCTGTGACTATTAAGTTTGTTTACAGAGAAGCTGAACCTGGCCCCGTTTCTTTACCCAGTGAATGTTCATTATCCTCTCCAGTTACATACCCCGTTCACCCCGTTCCCCTCCTTCCAACACACGTTTAAAAATAAAATCACTTGAAATTTGTTAATGAACACCGTTTTCTTTATTACTGTTTTCGCGGTAAAGTGTTGAACCTGGGACGCAGACTGTGGTGGGGAGCGGGTGTAGTGTAGTGATGCAAAGGACGCTTCTAAACTCGAGGAATGACAGGCTCTGCACTGGTGGACTGGTTGTTTCAACGGAGCCTGCCACCCTCCTGTTCGGGACTCTGTGTGTGGGGGCTATGTGACTTTGTGGCAGGGGGAGGACGGTTACAGATCCCCTGCTGCGTGGCTCTGTGATCCAGGATAAGGACCGCTGCATAAGATCTCTAACCGCCCTCCCCTGCCACAAAGTCACATAGCCTCCCCCCCCCCCCACACACACACAGAGAACATGAAAACCACCTCCCAGACTGACCAGGGTGCCTAGTGACTGCAATGTGTGTGTGCCCTGCTGCTGAACCTGCCCCCGCGTCTGTACCCTGGTAAAGGTGACTGTCCTGTCCAATTACCAACCCCCTTCCCCCCCTTCAAACAGACTCTCCTCTAAAAGAACATGATGGAAACAGTAATTAACAGAAACGTATTTTTTATTAGCAACTACACATGAAACTGGGGGCTTGGGTGAGGCGGGAAGGAAAGGACTTATCAAATTTTGGGGAATGAGAGCCTTCTGGTACTTGAGCAGTCTGCAGGGGTGGAGTGAGAGTTTTCACGGACTCTGCTGCCCCTCCTTCTTGGGACTTTGGGTGAGGGGGGTATGGGACTTTGTGGCGGGGGAGGGCTGTTAGAGATAGACTGCAGCGGGGCTCTGTCCTCCTGCCTCCGGTCCTGCAGAACATCCACAAGGCGCCGGAGCGTGTCCGTTTGCTCCCTCATTAGTCCAAGCAGCGTTTGAGTCGCCTGCTGGTCTTCCTGCCGCCACCTCTCCTCCCGTTCAATGTGTGATCAGTGGATTTGGGACAAGTTCCCCCTCCACTGGGTCTGCTGGGCTGCCTGGGCTCGGGAGCAGCCCATAAGTTCCGAGAACATGTCCTCCCGTGTCCTCTTCTTCCTACGCCTAATCTGCGCTAGCCTCTGGGAGTGTGATGCCAGGGTAGGTCGGGAGACCGTCGCAGCTGTGGGATGGGAAAAAGGGAGTGAATTCCTCAGAAAGATAAAATTTTTTGTGAACAAAGAACATAGTCTTTCTCTGTGAACAAGACCATGCACAGCACCTATCACATGCGCTCTCAGGACAAGGTCGAATTTTCGGCCTTCGCATTCAGTGCCTGGGGTCTTGCAGTGCAGATCAGAGAAGCGGGGCAGGATAGCGGAATTTGGGTAACAGGCTGACATGGTAAGCCGTAGACTTGTGGCTGCTTAAAACTTTAATAATAGCACTGGCCTCCTTTCACGGTCAAAGCAATGCCAGTCCCTGCTGCCAGCAATCCGGCAAGCATGAACTCTGCCCCTGTCCCACGCCCTTGCGGCTGTCCCAGGGAAAGATCCCTGTATGCTGCTCCTCTCCCGCCTCCACCGCGTGGCTGTAAACCGCCAGTTACAGTTCTGTAGAGGAACAGGCAAGCAGTCCCAATACTAACATTCCCCTACCTAATTCAAAGCAGGTCACCATGAGCGACATCACTCTGATGAGGATTTCAGAGACCGAGAAAGAAAGGATGCTTCGGGAAAGCCTGCAAAGACCAGGGCCGTATGCCGCCATGCTCTGCAAGGCAATGATCCCCGAGTACTTGCTTGTCTCCTGGCGCGGAAACGTTTCCTACCACGGAGGACCCAATAAGGCCGCTCTCCCCAGGAACCTGATGCAAAGGCTTTCCAATTACCTCCAGGAGAGCTTCGTGGAGATGTCCCAGGAGGATTTCTGCTCTATCCCCGGACATATAGACCGGATTTTACTGTAGCTGCACTGGCAGGGACTAAACAGTAGAGCGCCTAGGGCAAACCAATCATGCTAAACCGGACATTGTTAGATTTTTTTTCAGTAGTTGCACTGCCAAGGACTGAAACGTTAAGCGCCTAGGGCAAAGTAATCATGAAAAACCCATTGTTAATATTGTTAATATTCCTGTTCTGTTAAAAATAAATGTTAACATGTTTAAAACACTTACTGAGTGATCCTTCCCCTGATTCTGTGTCCGGGTTAACACTTGGGGACGGTTGGTAGGGGATCTCTGTAAGGGTGATGAAGAGATCCTGGCTGTCGGGGAAATCAGGGTTGTAAGCGCTGTCGACTGCCTCGTCCTCCTCATTTCCTTCCTCATCTTCCCCGTCCGCTAACATCTCCGAGGAACCGGCCGTCGACAATATCCCATCCTCAGAGTCCACGGTCAGTGGGGGGGTAGTGGTGGCGGCTGCACCCAGAATGCAATGCAGTGCCTCGTAGAAACGGCATGTCTGGGGCTGGGATCCGGAGCGTCCGTTTGCCTCTTTGGTCTTCTGGTAGCCTTGTCTCAGCTCCTTGATTTTCACGCGGCACTGCGTTGCATCCCGGCTGTATCCTCTCTCTGCCATGGCTTTTGAGATCTTCTCGTAGATCTTTGCATTCCGTTTTTTCGATCGCAGCTCGGAAAGCACGGACTCATCGCCCCACACAGCGATCAGATCCAAGACTTCCCGATCAGTCCATGCTGGGTCCCTCTTTCTATTCTGAGATTGCATGGCCATCTCTGCTGGAGAGCTCTGCATCGTTGCCAGTGCTGCTGAGCTCGCCACGATGTCCAAACAGGAAATGAGATTCAAACTGCCCAGACAGGAAAAGGAATTCAAATTTTCCCGGGGCTTTTCCTGTGTGGCTGGTCAGAGCATCCGAGCTCGGACTGCTGTCCAGAGCGTCAACAGAGTGGTGCACTGTGGGATAGCTCCCGGAGCTATTACCATCCACACCTAGCCTATTTCCACAATTTCCATCCACACCTAGCCTAATTCGACATGGCCATGTCGAATTTAGTGCTACTCCCCTCGTTGGGGAGGAGTACAGAAGTCGAATTTAAGAGACCTCTGTCGAACTAAATAGCTTTGTTGTGTGGACGGGTGCAGAGTTAATTCGATGTAACGCTGCTAAATTCGACATAAACTCCTAGTGTAGACCAGGCCCAAGAACCACTTGTTTTAAAGAACAGCTGTTCTTGTTTTGACCAACTTGTGGGGGTTTTTTTAGAAAATTCTTTACACTTCACCAATCAAAACACAAGTTGGAGAAAATTCAGGGATGAACAAAAGTTATTTGGTTTGGAAAATAAATCCTAGTGAGGAAAGTTTGAGATGAGAATTCATCTTAGAGAAGAAACTTAAAGGGCACTTGTGACCTTTTACATTATTTTTAAAGAAGACAGTGACCTATTTTTTTCTCATTAGTTTGTAGGACAATACCCAGGTCCTCACTGTGCCACAACCTTCCTTCCTCAGGCTAATGGCAGATGAGAATGCTGATTCAAGAATATTGCCACGTGGCCAACCTTTTACAGGATTTTAATGTATATTGATGTAAGAAAAACACATACTAGCCTAGTGGGTATTGAAAATCAAATGTTTGCAGTTAGTATTTCATCATTACCATTAATCTTTTATAGTGCTGTAACTTACTCATGTGGAAGCAGAAATGAGTGCTTTAGTTGGTCATGCAAATCAGGTTTTACTATAGCACTAGGTCCATTGTGCATCCTGATTTCAGGGTTTATGCCTTCCAGGAATTTGTAGAATAAAAGTACAATCTATCATTTTGTGCAAGTTTAGAGTCAAATGGCAAGGATGAACATTAAAATAATTACCTTTAATAACAAATATTGTTCTTTATGCCAGAAGAGTTTTTGTAAATATGTTGACAGAATTCTCAAATCTCAGACTGTTACCGTTTTCAGATTACTTACAATGGAAGCTGCAGGTTCTCATATGAAATCAGATTTCTTTTTTTGCATGGATGCTGAAATTCGTAGCTAATTATTAAGAGTAATTGGACTTGAGAATGAAATCTTGCTTTTCTCCTGACTAGTGTACCAGTCTTCGACGGCTACATTACAAGCCAGGAACTTGATGTACTCCTCCTGTGGCAAAGCCTTCACTGATAGGGGGTTTGCAGTAGCACAAGACACCACAGCCCCTCCACCCTCACTCAGCAGATGTGGAAGTGGCCAGAGCAGGCTCAAAAGTCAGGGGTGCTGTTGTCGAGGGGCTGTAATTGGAGTGCCTAGGAAATTATATGATTCAGTATATCTAACCGAGAAGCTTTGTTGGCCATTTGGCCAAACCCTTTGCCCATCCTTTCAGGGCAGGGAGAACTCTGCTTGCCTCCTGCTCCCCATTATCACTTAAATACTTCCACTACAGCAATCTGGCCCAATTGTGTATGAAGGCAGGAAGCAGAGAGTAGGCAGTGGTCCCTGCCTTGCTTCACTTCAAGCTCCTGTGAAAAACAGGGAAAAACACAAATTAGGAGATTGCTTAAACCTGCAATGCTGCTTCTGTGATCCCATGAGAATGAAGAGGTAGCAATGGTGGGTAGGAGGAGTTTAGAGAGACAGCTGCAACAGTTTAAAGGGGTGGTTTTGACGCTTCAGTTAAACCAGTGTCAACCATTGTGTGGACACTTATTTCAGTTTAAACTTGACTTATATTGGTTTAATTTGCTTCATTAAATTGCCAGGTGTAAAATAAACCAGTGTAATCAGTAGATTAATTTGATTTTTGTGAAAATCACAGAGGATTTTCACAAAAATCAAACTAATCTACTTTAGTTAAATTGGTGCACCTCCTGTGTGTAGACAAGGCCTAAGATGAAAAAGAGTGGAAAAAAATCACTGGAGAAGGGGGGTGAGCAAAAGTAATAGTGGGTTTTAAAAGACAAATACAATAGTACCAAATAGATTATTCCTTCCATGCATACTCTGTTTTGTAAAATCAGTCCTGCTAGATTATGAGGAATCAGCAATCCCTTGTGTATTTATTTAAATTACATTTTCAAAGAAATAAAAACAGAAAAATAGGAAGAAACAGCCAAATACACAGGAAAAGATAAAAGGTGGAGTAGAATGAACAAAACAAGAGATGAAAAGTGTCAGACCACCACAGTGGGTATGTCTACACTTAAGTCTGAGTTTTCTTGTGGCACAGATAGATAGATATGTCCTAACATTGCTAAAAATAGCAGTGTAGATGAGGCAGGATAGGCTTCCACACAGCTTAGTGATGTGAGTACATACTTAGGATCTCTGATGTCCTTGTACAGCCTGTGCTGCTGCATTTGCTCTTTTTTTTTTTTTTTTTTAAACTAGTGCTGCAATCACACCTCTTATTGTGGTTTAGACACACCCAGTGTGAGGAGTACAAGCAAGGGTGGGCAAGGTATGGATCTATCAAATGGCGGACTTCAATTCAAAAAGGTTGTGAACTGCTAAACAAAGCTATTGAATCACTTCAGTTTAAAACTAATTAATGTACCCATGCCATGGCATGCCCTGCTTTATCAACTCCAAATAAAATATCAGCTGTTCTTGTTTAGAACTTCTTTTTGAGAAGCAGGTGTATATTGCTAATTCAATAGTCAGGGTTTTTTGAGAGTTTGAGTAGTGGGTAGAAGGGAGGTTTGTGAAAGTGAGAAAAATGAAGTCGGTTTCAAATACATAGAGATGATTAGCACTTCTACATTCAAATTATATTAGGCATATGGCAATTCCTCCTTACTCAAATACCTGATTTCTAAAAAAAACCTAATATGATATATGCAGAACATATGAAAGATGCATGCAAATGCTTTTGCTTGTCCTGTGCTGTGTGCATGTGGAGAAAACGCGCTACAAAACACAATGCACTTTTTTCATTAGTGTAACTATTTTAATTCAGGTTTCAGAGTAGTAGGATACAGACTAACACGGCTGCTACTCTGAAACCTAGTTTAATTCAGAAAGCAATTGATTTAATTTCATGTCAAAATAATTGATGAATCTGAGATTTAGAGAAGTGGTAATGTATTCCCTGATTTTTTTTAAAAGGTAAAACAAGTAGAACTCACCACTTAATGCATTGTTTTACTTGGATTAGAGGAAATTGGACAAATGCGGTTTTCCACAGACCAAGTTATGAACTGCTTTTAAGGTTTTTAGGTCATATGTTGATCTGGTAAGTTTCCATTCTGGTAAACTAGCATTGTGTAGGTATGCTGACACATGGTGATGGTGTTCAAGCCTGAGGATATGTTTCAGTAAAACAGTGCAAATAATTGTCTGTACACAGTCAGATGAACAACCCAAAAAGAGGAAAAATCAATATTTCTCAGTGGTTCAGATTTATTTATTGGAGTTAATGATTTTAGATTTGATTTGCAGCTGAGTTTGTTTGGAAGTAGGGCATCACATGCTGAGATAAAGTATCAGGCTGTTTTAAATTAGATACGGAGCATGCTCATATCAAGTACCTACTCTTAGGATTGCAGTTTGTCTCAGGTCTCTGTTAGTAGAGCTGTCACTGAATTGAAGAGGAAGAGCGTGTAGCATGCCCATTTTTTTTATCATATCAGAGAACATATGATTTATCTTTGGAAACTGGAGGCTGAAGATGGAGATAAGCTTCACTGTTAAGACATCAGCATTCAACTACAGGGTTTTTTTTGGTGAGTTAATGTTAGTCTCTTTTCAGATTATTTTAAGAGGTTTCGCTGACAAAGCCGGGTGTAGTGTTCACTTCCCCCTCACCCTCCAGTTGTCATGCCATATACATTTTAATGTATTAAACTGAAACTTTATATAGGCAATAATAAAGAAATTTTAGCTGTTGTGATGTGTGGATGTTCATGGAAGAATTTTCATTAAGTGAAAGGTTGTTTTCTAAAAAGAATGCTAGGTTAATATTTGGGTCAGAAAAGTCCATAAAAACTGTGGGATATATTTTTGTTATGTAACCTGCAGTTTACTTCTGGTAGAATTCTGCAACAAAAATGTCTGCGCACAATATTTTAAAATTCTGAAAAATTCTGCATATTTTGTCAAAATAACACAATATAACCACACCAGTTTCAATTATTTTTGGTCATTTATTTCAAAATACCTGTCAGCAAGTATGTCTGTAACAATACAGACAAAAAAGATTCAGGAAATGTTTTTTGACAAATAGATTCCTTACTAGACATATTAATACAGAACTCTGAGCAAGTCATTTAAACTACAATACAGAGACGTATTTCCCACACCCTTTAGAAGCAGTGCAAAGGCTTGGGGGAGTCAGGGGTAATGGAGGGATAATGGAGGGAAGTAAATTGCTGGGAAGGAGCCTGGGTGTGGAACAGGTTTTTTGGGGGGAGTGGGGAGGGGATTGTTAGGGAGCTTCCCCCATGCAGACCCTGACTGACCCTTAGCCTCTCCCATTCAGTGAGGCACATCCGCCCCTGTCCCCATGTCTCTGTGCCCTCACCCAGCTACTCTCCTGTCCCTATGTAGCTCTGCACCCCCTCCCCTGCCTCCATGTGTGTCTGTGCCTTCACCCAGCCACTCCCCTGTCCCTATGTAGCTCTGCCCCACCTCCCCCATGTGTCTGCATCTCCCTACCCCCCCGGCCCTGTGCCCCCCCCCCCATCCAGCCTCAGTCCCTTGTGTTCTATTGCCGCAGCGCCCTCTGGTGGACAAAAGGCAGAACTGCAGAAGTTATTTTCTGATGGGAGCTGCTGCTGTTCTTGTGCCACGGCACTCTCTGGTGGGCCAATGATGGAACTGCAACAACATTTTGGTAGAAGCTTTTCTGTGCAAAAAATTAGAAATTTGCAGGGCTCATTAAATATGTGCGCACGCAGTGGCGCAGAATTCCCCCAGGAGTAGCGGTTGCGAAACTATACTAAGTAATAATAACTGCTGCTATAAGATATGGTGATTTCTCTTCCTTTTTCATGCTCTGAATATGCCACAGTTAAACATTTCGATTATCCGTTTAGTGAATATACGTTGCATTATAGAGGGAGCTCACACAAATGTACTTTCTAAAAGGGAATTTTATTTTTATATTTAAGACTTGTATTAATATATAGAATGATGTTGAAAGACATCAATTGCACTTGGCTTCAACAGGAATTGCAATTTAATAAGCAGCATAATATAATGAGATCTAACTCATAAAACTGTTTTTTAAGTAATCTTGGCTATAAACATGTTAGTGAAATGTGTTTACTATTTTCTATCAACTAAGAAATTTAGGAGGGAATCCTTTAAAATTGCTGTTATGACTACCGGGACTTATGGCAACTTATGAATTTGCATTATTCCTTTGGTAGTGAATGAACTACGTAACAAGAATTTTTAAAAATACTAATGGTGCTGTTTTTAGCTAGTGCTTATAGTTCTCATTTCAAGTTTTATCGATTTATATTGAGTAACCCTTGAAAAGCAGTATTTACAAAGCAGAATTACTTTTGTCCAATGCTGGTAATTTCTTATAGCCATGAATAGTTCTTCCTTCCCTCCAGTAAGATACAGTACACTTCTTGAAGATTTTCTTGTCCTCAATATGCCTCATTTTGAATGACAGCAAACAATTCTGTTAATATTGTATGGTCTACAATATACAAATTAGGACTCCAAGAGGAGTAATGATTGAATTGCAAAAAAAAAAAAAATTTTTTTTTGGTGTGGATAAAGTTGATGTTAATGGTCTCAGCTATTTAATTGGACTATGTATGTGTTTTGATTCAAATATAGCATGTTGGAAATGCCTGTTTAAAATTCAGTTAATCACTGGGTTAGGATTTGAGCATCAGCTAGAAGGGTGGAGGAGTTTTGTGGCAAGAACATGTCCTCCCTTTATACTGTTTGACCAGGAGAAGGTACTACTAGGAATAATCTTGTCTAATGTATTCTTTAACTTCCTTTGAATGAAGAGATGTTTCTGGCTAATTCCCTTTCCTGAGCAGAGTTATTTGGTGCTGGATATAAAGGATAACTACAGTTTTACACAAAGGATGCACTCTACAGTCTTTCTTAGTATCCTGACCAGTTTGCTTTAGCACACTGCATTTGGTTGTATGTTCAGTGCAGTAGTAAATTTCTGAACGCCATGGTTTTTGTCTGAATGAAGGGATTGCTGTGCCTGGAGGTATAATCTGGGGGCGCGGAACATCTAATATTTACCTGTAAATCTTCTTTTCTCCGTCTGAAATGCCCATATCTTGGGTTCTCAACCCTATTTATGAAATGGTCTGTGCATTTTCTCTTTTTGAGACCTTGGTTATGTGGGCTATTGCAACAATTACCTATGGAGATCTAATCTAGTAAGAGAATGGGTTTTAAAGACATTCTGGACATCATGAGTGAATGGTTAGTGTTCAAACTAGTAGGGTGGATTTTTTAGGATGTGTATGGAGGTGTGATGGATGGAATTTGAGAGGAGTTGTATGGCTTTTTTGTTTTTGGTAGCATTGAGAATGTGCTCAGTCCTGTGACTGGCAATATAAAAAAGCATCTCTTTACTACTAAAATGTAGATTGGTTTGTGAAGGGTGAAAAAAGTTAATGGATTTTTCCCTGTGGAGAGAGGATTGCTGACTTATTCAGTGCTGTTTTCAATAGGAAAGCTGTACTTTGAAGAGTGCAGCAAAATTTGAATGACCTTACTGCACTGTTCAGAGTTGCAGTACCTCAAAATCTGTTTCATAAATGATACTGTAGATTTATAAGAATATATTGTCCAAGAGAAGGTGCTGAAATAATTTAATGTTTTTAGCAATACTTCAGTCTTCTGCATGTTGATATGGAATAGAAAAGGCCTGTAAAGTCTCATCTGGACTGTATCTCTAGGGTAATAGCTAAACACCTGTATCCTACAGCACAGATATGTCTCTGAATAGCCAGCAGTTATGTGACGTATAAAACAAAAAGCAAAACATGGAAAATTAGTTATATCTATTTGTGTTTTATGTGAATTATAATTTTTATATACAAATGGTATAACATTTAAGCTGTCTGTCAGTTTTTCAGTGACTGAAATCCTTTGGACAGCAAAGGCTCATTCTTTTTCGTAGAAGTAGATTTATAAATGAGAACATTTACTACTAGCACACATAGAAAGCTTAACAATTTTAAACTAAAGTTTATTTTGAAGAAACCTTGTTAGCATTCTGTTTCAAACCTTCCTGACCAATTTTAGACAATTTGCTAGAATCTGATGCTTACAATGGGAAAATGCGTCCTATTTGAATTAGTCTTCTCACACAGTGTGGGGGGGAGGGAACTTATTTTTTCACTACTGGGACCTGAATTTAATATCTAATTTTTCCAAACAAAAAAGAAACTGCACTGCACAACACTACTTGGTACTGAGTTGGCTGTAGTATCACAAATGTTTTTGATACAAATAAAAATATAATAAGAAAAAAAGGGTAAATTATTACATAACTCGTTCTACAGGGAATTGGCATAAATTGGAAGGAAAATGTTTTGAATTTTTTTTTTAAAGCAACCACATGCTCCATTATAACCGAGTTATTCCGACTCCTGGAGGAATTCTGCACCAAAAAATTAAAAATTCTGCACACAATATTTGAAAATTCTGCATATTTTATTTGTCAAAATAACTATATCATGCCCGTTTCAATTATTTTGGTAATTTATTTCAAAATATCTGTCAGCAAGTATGTCTGTAACAATACAGACAAAAAACAGATTCCGGTAATTTTTTTGACAAATTCCTTACTAGGCATATTAATACAGAACTTTGTGTAATTCATTTAAATTACAATAGAGAATTGTATTTCCTGCAGCTGTCAGAAGCAATGCAAAGGTTTGGGGGAGTCAGGGGTAATAGAGGAGTTGAGGGAGAGGGGAGGAGCCTAGGAGTGAACCTGGAGGGTGTTGGGTGTGGGTGGGAGAAGGTTTTTGGGCAGGGATGGGGGATTGTTAGGGAGTTGGGAAGCCTCCTCCATGTAGACCCTGGCTGACCCCAAGCCTCTCCCATTCAATCAGGCACGTCTACCCCTGTCCCTGCACCCTGCCCCATCCCCAGGCTCAACACTGTCACCCCACTAGCTCCTGAGCCTATGCACAAGTCTGTCCCCTCCCCACTAGCCATTCTGATCCCAGTCTCTAACTCTCTCCCCCCCCCCCCCCCCACCAGCAGCCCTGTGTGCCCCACTCTGTCCTAACCTGGCTCCGCAGGCACGGTGCTGTGATCAACTTCTACTCCTGGGGGAATTCTGCAGCACTGGCAATAGAATTTTGTATTTTCCTGCATAAAATACATTTTGCCTAAGTGCTGGAGTTGTGGCACCAGAACAGCTGGCATGAACACAGCGGGCTGTTCTGGTGCCACAGCAGCCTCTGGTGGGCAAAAGGCGGAACTGTAGCACTTCCTAGGCAAAATGTTTTTTTATGCGGGGGAAATACAAAATGATGCAAGACAGAGGAATTCTGCGTGTCCGCAGATGCGCAGAATTCCCCCAGGAGTATTCATCTTCACCTTCCAATCATGGACGTCCCAGTGTGGATTATTTTGAGTCTCTCTAGCTTTGCATGTTAGTGCCAGCAGGTGGAGCTGTTGAAGATTGGTCTTCTGGCTGCATGAGCCTAGAATCTCTAGAATTGAGGTTTTCTACTCTTTCAGTATCTCCAGGGTTTGAAATTAATGTTGGACTGAGTTCTGTTAAATTTGTTAGATGTTATCATAGTATATTAGTCTTGTATAGTTAAATTACAGCTATGGATTTGGAGAGAAGGCATGGTAAACACCTAATAGTCAGTCATTTTTCTTTGCTTCATCAAATTACAACTTTTGGCATTTACAAAATAAATTTGTAATTTAAAAAATTACAAAAAACCTTCAAATATGAAAAATGAAATTCTCTGACAGTGGCATGTGGAGACTGAGGCTTTGTACTTCCCACACTAGGAAATGAGCTAGTTGTTCATGGCAGGGACCTGTTTGGGGCTCCAGGGGTTACAGCTGATTTTAGCCAGCAACAGGTGAATTTTATGTATAGAGTAACTTTAGCAGCTGTCATCGAGGTGGCTAATCACTTATCATAGCCAGAGGGTGATGCCAACAAATGCTATTCCTGTATCTCATACTGTGCAGAAGACAATGGAAGGCTGAGAATAAAGGGTTGAAGATTTTCTAAAACTGAAACTTGTCAATAACTATCTTGACAACATTACCTGGATGAGGTGGGAGGAGAAACCTTTCATTGAGTATCCATGTGTGATCCTCTAGCAATGCAGCTTAGACCAAAAAAGTGGAAATATTTCCCCCCTTTTTGGTGGTGGTAGAAAGACTGAATAAATGTTTGCAGCATATTCAGGGACATGCTTTGCCAAAAGGTATTAAAAAAAATCTTTCCACCTTCTATACGGTTTCTTTGCTTCTGCATGTCCACAGTTGTCTAGAGGAACTAGGAACCTCCCTACTGCTCTAGTGAATATGAACATTTAAAATATTATGTGTAGGGGGCATTTACAGTTTAGTGCACATTTCAGTTCAACAGAAGAAAATGGCTTTATTTAAGCATTTAGTTCAACTGAGAATCAGGTTTTGCATCACGTGTTCTTGAAAGGAATTTAAATGTATAGAAGCATACACAATGGAAGGACTGACTCATTTTTGCTTCTTGCTAAATTGTTGCTGTAGCAAACTACATTCTGACATTCAGGAGTAAAAAGCCAATATTTCAGTGTCTTGTAGAAAATTTGGGGGGCTTGAATGCATTTAATATGCCAATGTGTGAAAATACTAATACGTTTTTTAGGTCTCTATTTTTCTCCTACTTGCTTGGACACAGTCAACTCAAATTTATTATTTTTAATCTGTATTTAGGAATCTGTGACCCTGAGAGCACCTCAGTGCCAGTGGGCACACTGTTGTCATGGTAGACGGAAGATGGCATGTAATATGTCTTTGGAAAACTAATAATTGATCATTGATATTCTTGAGTGATGTATGTATAGTAAACCCACAGAAGGACTTCATAGATTTATGCTGCAAATATGTGCTTAAAATGTATTTTGCAAGCAGTGCCTAAGCCCCGCCTGTTCTGGATAAAGGAATGGGTTCCACCTGCTTGAATGTATCTCTGATGTAAATTGCACAAGATGTGACCAAGGACAAAGAAAAGCATATTTACATGTGAGGTAAACAAAGCCATCAGGCGAGCAAGTGGGAGATAACTACTTAAGTCTCAATGGATGATGGAGACTGCACCCCAGAAGCCTGCATGCTTCTTGAAGCAGGGTCAGTGAACTTCAGGAAGACAGCATGGTGTCTGCATGCCAGCAGGAGAGAGAAGCTTTGTCTGGGCTTACTTTTCAAAGAATACATTTCAAAGGTTTACTAGACCATAAAAAGAATGGGGAGAGAACCCCATAGTGATCCATCACTCGATGGACTAAAGAAGCCAGAGCTCTTGAAACCTCAGAATGTTGGATCCTGTAACCAAAGGGGTTGAAGTTTCTGAGACCTGAGTACAGGTGAGAAATTGATGTAAGCAAAGAATTTCAGCAAGTTTCTACACATTTTAGTCTTAGCGTATTTTTACTTTTTTTGTTTGTTTAACCATTTCTGTTCTTACTCAGTCTACTTGATAGCACTTAAATCTATGATACTATAAAACAGTTCAGTGCTTTGATTGAAATTAGGTGTTTGTTAACCCCAGTTAAGGTAATAAGCTTTGGAGCTGCAAACATAATTTCTGTAAGAGTTCAGCAAGAGATCTGATGCTACAGGGCTGATGGTTTGGGGGAAATTTGGGACTGGAGAGGTGTTGGGTCACCTAGCAAAAAGTAACTGGGTGGTGGAAGCCAGGGTGTGACCTGCATGCTTGTGTGCTGGCTGTTGGTGTCAGCTATGTGAACCATGGCAACATAGCATTGAAGGTACCCAGATTTGCAGGGCAGGTGGTGACAGTGTCTTACTGATGTGGGTTGAACCCCAAAGTGTTCTCTGCCTCATTAGCCATTGTTAAGGCTACGATTTAGTCGTGCGTAATTTTAGTAAAAGTCATGGACAGGTCACAGGCAACAAACAAAAATTCATGGACCCGTGACCTGTCCATGACTTGTACTATATACACCTGACTAAATCTTGGGTATTCTCGGGGGGCTCCCGGGATGCAGCTGCTGCTCTGGGGTGCCTGCCAGTGCTTGGAGTGGTGGTGGTGTGGCTGGCCCTGGGACGGCCCGGGCTGCTCTGGGGGCCCTGGGTTCAGTTGTACCTGCTGGCTGCAGAAGTCATGGAGGTCCCGGAAAACCATGGAATCCATGACCTCTGTAACAGACTCGAAGCCTTAGCCATTGCCTGTATTTACACTCATTCACAGGTTTAATACAGATTTGGATGATTGCTCCCTTTGCATCTTGTACCTTCAGATAAAATAGAGCATGTATATGGATTCTAGAGCAGCATATGAGCATAACATAGCCATGCTCATGCATATCAACAAAGTCCCCTGTCTTTGTAGAACTAACGTGAATAACTGAAGTTCAATCAGTACTCAGTGGAAAGAAATACTACATGGAGATTTCTAAGGTGTAAAGTAACTTTTTAATTATCTAAGCGTTATTAAACAGCTGTCTTGCTAATGAGAAATTTGAGCCAAGAAGTTAATTTTCATTGTTGGTCTAAATGTAAATGCGTTTTTGTTTGGGAGTTGGTTTGTATCTTTTTCCCTAGAGAAAATAGTCTAAGAAATCTCAGGCTGTCATACCCTAAGCTCAGAAGGAAAATGTATTCTTTTCAGAGTTCATTTTCTGCAACAGTTAACGGTCTTTTCATCCCTGAGGTCCAATACTTCAGAAAGGCTTCTGATTTCTATCTCAACAAAGCAAAGACCTATTTCTTTAGGATCTGTCATGCTGAGACTGTCAGAATAAGTGTTTTAGTGCCTTCCTAGTACTTTATATAATATAAAGGTTATATAAATAGCCTATATTTATTGTAAGGACCAATTCAGTTACCTCTGGTGAAATATGGCAGCTGTTGAACAGCACAGAAGCACAAGAGTTTAGGGCAGGAAATATATAAATAGAAACTCCAGGGGGAGGTTGTGTAGGTAGTCATCACACCAGATGGAATTTGGCTAGAAGTTAAATCTCCTCATCTTCTGAAAAATACCCCCATTGAACCATTCTCGGGGCATGGATCAATAAAGAAGAGTGCCATCTACTGAATCACCAATACCTGCATTCATACTGTCCAGGAACAGCGAAAATGAATGGTTGCTTTTAAGAGTGTGAAGTCAGCTTTTGTCAAATTTAATTTTCGTACCGTCCTGCTAAGCAGGGAATTGAGCCCTTATCTCCCAAGTCACCAGCCAGCACCTTAACTGCTGGACCATACTTCCTGTCTGATTGTTCCTTAGCATTTCTTTCATTTCTTACAACATGCATCTGTTTTTGTTCTATTGAAATCACTAGGTATAGCCCCGAATTCCTATTTAATGTGGTGCAAGGACAAAGTCATATTTTCTGAAATAGAGCAAAAATGGATACTAGTTTAGAATTTCTTTAACTGCATTGAATACATACATTTTGTCATTGATTGCA
Organism: Emys orbicularis; assembly: GCF_028017835.1. Classification (NCBI taxonomy): domain Eukaryota; kingdom Metazoa; phylum Chordata; order Testudines; family Emydidae; genus Emys; species Emys orbicularis. The sequence continues at coordinate 123,210,613 of NC_088683.1, forward strand.
AAAATAAATATCTACTATGGAGCTCTGTTTGACCAGAATAAAATAATCAAGAAATGAACAATGTATGGTCTTAGTTACATTATTAACTGAATTGATTGAGGAAAGAGGTCACCTGTGAAAAACTGTTTTGTGTTGAAATGGTTAGGAATTTCACTACAACCCTATTTTCACATGCACAAGTTTCTGAAAATCTTGTGGAGCTAAAACTCTGTGCTTTGTCTTACTAGTAGTTCACAAAATGTGTGACTAAAGTAACCCCAGACTTTGTACATATAAGAGAAGTATAGGATTTTTCTGTGGGTTCGAGTCTTGGAAATAGTATTTAAGTTATGATTCCAGAGCACTTGATAATTGCTGTCATTAATTTTCTTCCTGTGCCCTAAAGTGAAGCACTCCAAAAATCAAAAACTCTGAAATAACCTTTGCATAGCATAGAAAAATCAGTAATCAGATCAGAAGCCTTCTACTGAGATAATTTTAGCAGAAATTAAGAAAATTTGTTGTACCATAATATCCCCCAGGATTTTACTGTGAATTGTGGTCTGTTTTTTGCAAGACTGGTGTCAAAAGTATCTAATTTTCCACTGCTATTCTTTATGTGAAGAGGAATTTGTCCTGATCTTAGTTGTGACTGTTCCTACCAATATTTTGCAGAGGTTTCCTGGTCAATTGGATTTTTAATAATCACAGAGGGTTAGGAACTCTGCATTACTCATTTAAGAGACCATCTCTTCAGCAGCACAGTATGTTGTAATATGCAGGGGCATTCATGCAATACAATACAATACAAGGTGTTGCTGCAAACAAGCATCTAAGAGCAACTGCTGCTTACAAGCAACATTTCCCCTCCGGACGCTTTCCCTACCATGAATTGTCCACTTGGTAACAGCAACATAGCTGCTGCATAAGAGCAACGTTTGTGAAGTTGTGACATCATATCCAGGGACAGAGATTGGGGAGGGGCATGTAGGGGCGTTGACTCCCCTCCCAACTACATCTTTCCACTTCCTTCCTGACCCTAGCCCAGTGGTTCTCAAACTTTTGTACTGGTGACCCCTTTCACATAGTTAGCCTCTGAGTGCGACCCCCCCCTAATAAATTAAAAACACTTTTTAATATATTCAACACCATTATAAATGCTGGAGGCAAAGCACGGTTTGGGGTGGAGGCTGACAGCTCGCGACCCCCCATGTGATAACCTCGCGATCCCCTGGGGGGTCTCGACCCCCAGTTTGAGAACCCCTGCCCTAGCCCTTCAGCGCAGCTCCAGGGCGCATAGCTCCATTCCACTTGTCCGGCCTCACAAGCCTGCGTGGAGCAGAGGCAGGCAACCTATGGCACGCGTGCTGAAGGCGGCACACAAACTGATTTTCAGTGGCACTCAGACTGTCTGGGTCCTGGCCACCGGTCCGGGGGGGCTCTGCATTTTAATTGAATTTTAAATGAAGCTACTTAAACATTTTAAAATCCTTATTTACTTTACATACAACAATAGTTTAGTTATATATTATAGACTTATAGAAAGAGACCTAAAAACGTTAAAATGTATTACTGGCACGTGAAACCTTAAATTAGAGTGAATAAATGAAGACTTGGCACATCGCTTCTGAAAGGTTGCCGACCCCTGGCGTAGAGGGTAGCTTGGGGGCAGGGTTTGGAGAAGGATTTTTGTGGGACGGGGAAGATTGGGTTGGGGGAGCAGCAGGAGTGCAGCTAGGAGGTTTCCACTTCCCTTCCTCAGTGTCCGGCTTGCAGGCAGTGTGTGTGTGGGTTGCTATTTTGCAGTGAGGAATATTGCGCACTAAGCTTTCTGTTCCCTACATCTTGGTTGCTGGTGGCAAGATGTAGGTGTGCTGTTTTGCACTGACCTGTCCCTTCTCTCCCCCCACAGTCTCTGCTGTCCATGCTAGGAGCCCCCACATCCATTGCGGGCTGCGCACTGTGCCCCAGCCTGCCATCCTCTGCCAGGGTGGAGTGTGAAGCTGCAAGCGTGAGCATCCTCAGCCAGTCCCCCACAACCTCACTAGTTAGTCTGTTGTAGTTAGGAAGCTTTTCCTAGTCTCTGACTAATCTTCCTTGCTGAAAATTCAGGTGATTTCTTCTACTCTTGGTGGACATGGAGAACAATTGATCCTTGTCCTTTATGACAAACTTTTACATATTTAAAGACTTCTCTAGACTACTAAACATGTTAACTTTTTCAGTCATTTCTCATAAGTCATGTTTTTAAAATCCTATCTTTTTTGTTTCTCTTCTGAACTCTCCAAGTTGTTAAAGTGTGGTGCCTGAAACTGGACACAGGACTTGCGCTGAGCCCCCATCTGTGCTGAGTAGAGCGGAATAGTTACTTCCTGTGTCTTCTATACAACATGCCAGTTAATATATCAGAGAATGTTTGCCTTTTTTGCAACAGCATCACATTGTTGACTCAATATGATGAGCACTGACAGTGTTTTTGGTATAAAACGGAGGAAAAGATCCTGCTCAGTGGAACTCCAGTGTTCGTCTGATAGTGGGTGCCGTCTCCACATATGTGGTATTTTGTGAAGTTTTTAGTTTCAATATTAAATTTAGTTTTATTTAATTTCTGTTAAATTGCGCACATAGAGATGAAAAAAATGTATTTGAGGAAGTTATTGCTATATAGGGTTAATAAATCCGGCATCTTGTTTGTGGCACTGTTTACACTGGCGCTTTACAGCGCTGTAACTTGCTGCGCTCGGGGGTGTTTTTTCACACCCCTGAGCGAGAAAGTTGCAGCGCTGTAAAGCGCCAGTGTAGCCATAGCCTAAGTGAAGAAATTTGCCCTTTGTTTGTTTGTTTTTTTTAATTTCATTGAATTTAGTTTTATTGATTTCAGAGTAATTCTATAATTTGGCAAGGTTGTTTTGAATTCTAATCCTGTCCTCCCAAATTTCTGCAACCCTTCCCAACTTGGTGTCATCTGCAGATTTTAAAAGCATACTCTCCACTCCATTATCCAAATCATTAATGAAAATATTGAATAGTACTGGACCCAGGACTGACCCCTGTGAAACCCCATTAGATGTGTTTTCCTAGTGTGAGAGTGAACCATTGATAACTACTCTGATTATGGTCTTTCAATCAGTTGTGCACCCACCAAACTAATTATATCTAGACTGCATTTCCCTAGTTTGCTTTTGAGAATGTCATGTTGGGATTGTTTCAAAGCTTTACTAAAGCCTCGTCTGCTGTGTCCCTCCCCATCCATTAGGCCTGTAACCCTCTCAAAGAAGAAAATTAGGTTGGCTTGGCATGATTTGTTCTTGATAAATCCATGCTGGCTATTCTTTGTAACCCTATTGTCCTGTAAGTGCTTATTAATGGATTGTTTAATCATTTGTTCCAGTATCTTTCCAGGTATTGAAAATAAAAATATAAAACAATACATGTCTGACACCTCAGAGATCCTCCAGCAAAACCAAAACACAAAACTTGACATGACTGATATTTCTGTGGTGGTAATTGTGTATTTTAAAAAAAATCAGGAGTACTTGTGGCACGTTAGAGACTAACACATTTATTAGAGCATAAGCTTTCGTGGGCTACAGTCCACTTCTTCAGATGCATATGCATATGGCTGTAGCCCACGAAAGCTTATGCTCTAATAAATTTGTTAGTCTCTAAGGTGCCACAAGTACTCCTGTTCTTTTTGCGGATACAGACTAACACGGCTGCTACTCTGAAACCTGTCGTTAAAAAAAATCACTACTCACAAACACATTACAAAAAGTCGTCCTTCAGAATCCACCAAAAGGACAAAAAGACACAATCCCAATTTTTTAAAAAAGCTTGAGTCACTTCTACGTCCTTCAAATTAGGAATGATTAAATTGGCAGGAATAAAGTCATTCCCCAGGTAAATTTACAATTTTGTGTACTTATTCAAAAAGCCTATAATAAATGAAATAGTTGTAACTAGGATGATAGAATGTCAAGAATAACACAGTTCTCCTTTAGTTTGATAATTCTACTCTCTGCTAGCTTCTATTCATTTATTTTTCAAATTGTCAGCTACTTGTTCTCCATTCTTTAGGGTACATAAGTCTAATTTATTATAGGTAGGGCCCTACCAAATTCGTGGTCCATTTTGGTCAATTTCACGGACATAGGATTTCAAAAATAGTAAATTTGATTTCAGAAATAGTAAATTTGATTTCAGATATTTACATCAGAAATTTCATGGTGTTGTAACTGTAGGGGTCCTGATTAAAAGAGGGTTGTGGGGGGTTGTGGTATTGCCACCCTTACTTCTCCACTGCTGCTGGAGGCAGCGATGCCTTCAGAGCTGGTCGGCCAGAGAGTGGCAGTGGTTGTCTCGGAGCCCAGCTCTGAAGACAGCGCTTCGAGGAGCAGCGCAGAAGTAAGGGTGGCAATACTGCGACCCCCCCCTAATAATCTCATGACCCCCCCTGCCGCTTTTGGGTCAGGACCCCCAATTTGAGAAATGCTGGTCTCCCCCATGATGTGTATAGTATAGGGTAAAAGTACACAAAAGACCGCATTTCATGTCTGCAACACGTTTTTCACAGCCGTGAATTTGGAAGGGCCCTAATAGGTCTTTATAAGCAAGGATGATTTGTGCTTCCACTGAGAATGTTTTAACTCTTGTATTTCATATAACGAGAGGTCCAGTATCCAGTTTTTGTAGGCAGTGCATATAGTTTAGTTTGCCTAATGCTTTCCATTGTAAGACTGTTTTGAGTCTGCTTCTAACTTTGCTACACTTCAACTGTTCAGGTTGAAATTTTCCATGCTTGCTGTCTGCCTCTTGCTTAATTTTGTATGTCAGTTTCACTGAAAATGTAGTTTTGTGTGTGTGTGTATATATATATGTATATGTGTATATATATATGTATATGTATATATATAAAAAGAGAGAGAGAGCTGTTTCTTTGGAGAGCTCTAACACCTCTGTACTTTGGAGCATGAACTTGAAATTTAGACGAAAGCCCTGGTGTCAGAGGGGTCTTCTACTTTTCCCACAACTATCACCCAGTTTTGGCTTAGTCATAAACCTCTGAAAATTGCAGCTTGCACATGCTCAGTAGAGCTGGTTAGAAACTTGCTGCTTAAATATACAGACATACCAACTCCACTGAGCATGCTTCCATCCCCCAATGAACTGCTTAGGTGGTAAGAGCTAGAGATTCAGATGGGGAGTACAACAGCAGCAGTTAGCCTCCACCTCTTTTGGCCTATGAGACGATGTACTGGATAGGGAGCCAGGAGATCATATGTGTTAGTCTCTGCTCTATTCTGTTCACTTCACAACTGTTGGAAGCTGGCAAGTAGCTTTCATCCATTTTTACAAATACAATAACAGAAAAATACCAGAAAATGACTTCTTGCAAAGCTGGGAATGAAACTCCAAGTTTCTAGTATGACAAGGCTTATCACCTTAGCTACCTAGCCTTTCAGAATGAATGTGTTAAATCTATGGTCATCACTGTGCTGTTTGTGACCACTAGATCACATTCCTATCTAGATCCAGATAGGGTGACAAGATATCCCGATTTTATAGGGACAGTCCCGATTTTGGGGTCTTTTTCTTATATAGGCTCCTATTACCCCCTACCCACTGTCCTGATTTTTCACATTTGCTGTCTGGTTACCCTAGATCCAGATATAGAACCCAGGACTCCTAATACCCTGCATTCCTTTGTCTATCAAATGAGCTGTTCCCCACTAGTGGCTGGCTACTTAGGGTACGTCTACACTACCCGCCGGATCGGAGGGTAGTGATCGCTCTATCGGGGATCGATTTATTGCATCTACACTAGACGCAATAAATCGATCCCCGATGGCTCTGCCGTCGACTCCGGAACTCCTTCACGGCGAGAGGCGGAAGCGGAGTCGACGGGGGAGTGGCGGCCGTCGATCCCACGCCGCGAGGACGCGAAGTAAGTAATTCTAAGTCGATCTAAGATACGTCGACTTCAGCTACGCTATTCTCGTAGCTGAAGTTGCGTATCTTAGATTGATTTCCCCTCCCCCAGTGTAGACCAGGCCTTAGAGACTAACAGCCTACTATCTCAGTCAGTTACCCCTTTGTTAGTGTTAGAGCTCTGTTATAGATCTAAGTGGCCAAGGTTCCACTTCATGCTGGGTGTCACTATGGTTACATGTGGTGGAATCTGGTTTTTTTCCCCCTTTGGTTTATGAAAAACCTAGGAAACTGCATACACACAATACATTAAAAGAACAGTCATTGCAAAGTCAAATATTTAGAAGTTAAGAAATACCACAGTAAGGTTTCCCATGCCTTGTGTATGTTTTATGATATTTAGTTATGTGTGGCCGCCTTAATTGTAGCATTTTCTAACTTGAGCATTTTACTTTGAAACCTTTATCATTCTTGTATCATAGGTATTTGTGCGCAGTGGATTGGTATTAACCAAGTATTATGGAAAAAAAGTTGAAGACCGTTAGGCTCAAATTTGGTTCAAAAGTGGCAAAACACTAATTTAAGATCTAGCCTGTAAATACTTTACATGTGTAACTTTTTTAAAAAGTTAATATAAAAAGTAGACCTATAACTTGCAGTAGACTGCTACACTAATAACAAAGACTATTTGCAAATAGTATTATTCAATGCACCTTGCTTTTTAGAGTATTTTGAATTTAGCGAGTTTCTGTGATGTCTCAAGGCTGCAAAGGATTTCATTGTCACATTAGCTGAACAAACACATAGTAAGAGTCCCTACCCTGAAGAGCTTACAATCTAAATGGACAAGATAGACAAATGGTGGGGAGGGAAACCGGTGCGGAAAGGTGCTCAATGTCTTCTGACTCCAACTAGTATCCTAGCCACTGGAACACACTGCTTCTAAATGTACAAAAGGTTTGTATCTTTATCCTTTAAAACTTAATCTGTAGGAAGGAAACTGGCATCTTAAAACAGCGAGAAACATTTTTATATTACATACACGTTTCAGTACAAGTAAACATGAGAGATTGCCAGTTGACAGTTATTAAATATATTAGCAAGTATTTGTGATGCCCTTTCTTATTCTGGAGGTGACAAAATGACCTGTTTGTATTTGTTTCCTGTGTTTCTGGTGAAGTACTTGAGAACTCCTGCATATAACAGCAACTTTGAGTGATTACTTCATGTGGGATTTTTTTAAAGAGCATATAGCACTTAGAATCATAGGGTTGGAAGGGACCTCAGGAGGTCATCTAGTCCAATCCCCTGCAGGACCAATCCCCAGACAGATTTTTACCCCAGTTCCCTAAATGGCTCCCTCAAGGATTGAACTCACAACCCTGGGTTTAGCAGGCCAATGCTCAAACCACTGAGCTATCCCTCCCCCCTGCCCATAAAGTCTCTTGTATGGGTAGGATGATTTTATTTATTAGTTGGCTCTAGGTGTTCATTGTTTTAGTAATAGACAAAGCTATCTGAGGAACTTACAAGTTGAAGAGGAGCAGAGGCTTCTTCATGATAGCTCAAGGATCTGGGGATTGATAGCATTACAGGGGGAAAAAGGACATCAAATCCCAAATAATACATTGTAAATGGATTTAAAAATATATATATATATTTATATTTATATTTAAGAGTAAGGAAAGAAGTCAGGTTAGTGATTCATGGGACTACAGAAAAATCCTAACCTAAAACTTCTGAGAGAGGTTCCAGCCAAAATCCTGACAGTTAGAACTTTCTTCTGTGCTATGTTATGTATAGACAATTTCATGTTCTTGTAAAATTATAGTATACCTATCAAATTGTAATAGATTTAAATGTTTTTTTAAACAAGTACAGAATTAGTTTGTCAATTGGTACTTTATAGTGGATACGTTAGTCTACTGCCTGCAGAAACAAACATTTAGAGGATTTAAGTTTCATGTTTTTTTTTTTTTAAGATTAAATGTACTGAGCTGTACCACGTCTAATTTGGTCCAGTCAGGCCTACAGAAAATGCTTCTCTTACATACAATATAAAGGATTTAGCGCAAGGTCCTGAACATGGGAATATGGTGTCTTCCTTTCATGTATCTGGGGGGGAGAATTAAAGTGGATCCACAAAGGTTCTTGCTTAGACGTTAGAAAATCTTTTAAAAACTCATGTCTCTTACGTTCCACTTAATTCTGGGCCAACCTTTTTCATGTTGTTCTTCAGCTTGTACAGTAACTCCTCACTTAAAGTCGCCCCGGTTAATGTTGTTATGTTGCTGATCAATTAGGGAACATGCTCATTTAAAGTTGTGCAATGCTCCCTTCGAACGTCGTTTGGCAGCCGCCTGCTTTGTCCACTGCTTGCAGGAAGAGCAGCCCATTGCAGCTATCTGGTGGGGGCTTGGAACCAGGGTTGACCGGCAGCCCCTTATCAGCTCCCCGCTCCCCTAAGTTCCCTGTGCTGCAGCCGCCCAGCAGGCTAGCAATTGCTGGCAGTTCAGCTGTCCCTCCCCCCACTGCCATGTGCTGCTCCTGCCCTCTGCCTTGGAGCTGCTCCCCGAGCCAACTGCTTGCTGTGAAGGGGGAGGGGACTAATGTCAGGGTGTCCTCCTCCCCCCTGCTCCTGCACCCCACTTACCCCTTCTCCATATAGAGCAGGGAGGGGACACGGACAGAGAGCTTGGGGCAGCAGCTGCTGTCTCGACTTCCTGATCCACTTAAAAAGACAATGCACTTAAGAGTGGGTCAGCTTACTTAAAGGGGCAGTACTTGTGGCACCTTAGAGACTAACAAATTTATTAGAGCATAAGCTTTCGTGGGCTACAGCCCACTTCTTCGGATGCATATAGAGTGGAACATATATTGAGGAGATATATATACACACACACATACAGAGAGCATGAACAGGTGGGAGTTGTCTTACTTAATTGGCCTCTCAGAGTTGGTAAGACAACTCCCACCTGTTCATGCTCTCTGTATGTGTGTGTATATATATCTCCTCAATATATGTTCCACTCTATATGCATCCGAAGAAGTGGGCTGTAGCCCACGAAAGCTTATGCTCTAATAAATTTGTTAGTCTCTAAGGTGCCACAAGTACTCCTGTTCTTTTTGCGGATACAGACTAACACGGCTGCTACTCTGAAACCTGTCATTAAAGGGGCAGTGTGCATCTCTCTCTCTCCCACACACACAAGGTGTGTGTCTGTCTGCTATGCTTTCTCCCCTCCCCTCCATTCCTGCTGCCTTGTAGAGTGTGAGAGGCTACATTAAAAACTGTTAACCCTTGAGGGCTCAGCCCGAGTGCTAGTTCATTCCCTGGGAAATATCCCACCCTTTCCCACCCTCTAACTTCACCGCCTCAACCAAGCTTCACAATCATCATAGCTGTGAACAGTATTAAATTGTTTGTTTACAACGTATACTGTGTGTATATCTATATAATATATAGTTTTGTCTGGTGAAAAAAAATTCCCTGGAACCTACCCCCCCATTTACATTAATTCTTATGGGGAAATTGGATTCGCTTAACATCGTTTCGCTTAAAGTTGCATTTTTCAGGAACATAAATACAACGTTAAGCGAGGAGTTACTGTACCTAATATATAACCATACTCATCTAGAATACTCAGTCGAGCCATAGACTTGATCCAGTCTTGCAGCTCTCCTTACTGAATATCAAGGGAATGTGGCAACTAGAACTGACATACACTGTGATTTTGATGAATGTGGGTTTGTGCCAACAGTTTATTTTGTTGAAAAGTTTAATGTGGAATTTCTGGTTTGAATAATCCCACAGTCAACCAAAACTCTTTTCATATGGTTTTTCACTCTATATGGCACAAGTATGCTAAAAGAATTGCTAGAAAGGGTGAATCTGCCAGTGCTTTTCGTCAGCTCTTTGATCTTTGTTTGCTTGTTGATGAGGAAATTTTCCCTTTAAAACTGGTACTGACTTTGTGCTGTTGGGCACTTCTGTTGCTTTACTTTATTCTTCTGTTGTTGTGACAATCTCAAATGTAAATATACTGTTAATTCTCTCACAGTTAAGTTTAATGCTTTTAGATTACTATTAGTCTTGATGAGTTGAGCAGCTGTCACATTCCTAGGCCTTTTTAAAGATTGAGCTCAGTGATCCTCAGCTTTTTAATTTTTGATGCTTTTCTAAACGATGAATTAGTCACATCATCAAGTTAAACAACACATAATGAGTGTCACAAATATAAACAAGAAAAGGAAAATGACACATACACAATATAGTGATTTTTAGCAATCCTTTTAGGTATAGTAAGCCACTAACTATTTTTGCGTAATATTGTCTGTCATAAACCCAATAAATATAGTTAATTTAGAGGAGATTTGAATATTCTTATCTGAAAAAACAAACAAACCCTGAACTCTTTTGACTCAGCCTGCATGATGGTAGTTTCAAATCATCCTTCTGAAGCTTCTGGCACAGACACTGTCAGAGAATGCCAAACAAGGTGGACTAGTGGTCTGCTGGTTTTGAATCTGAAAATTCACAAGATAAGCACTTTGTCCTGTGAATTATTGATGATCAGTTTTTAAAACATAAATTTACAATTGATATTTCCAAGCCTACTATTTGTGGTGGCCACATTGTTGCAAGTTTACCTAATGTGACAGTCCTAATTTGAGATTGTAGATCAGGGGTCGGCAACCTTTCAGAAGTCGTGTGCCGAGTCTTCATTTATTCACTCTAATTTAAGTATTCATGTGCCAGTAATACATTTTAACCTTTTTAGAAGGTCTCTCTCTGTAAGTCTATATTATATAACTAAACTATTGTTGTAGTAAAGTAAATAAGGTTTTTAAAATGTTTAAGAAGCTTCATTTAAAATTAAATTAAAATGCAGAGCCCCCTGGACTGGTGGCCAGAACCCGGGCAGTGTGAGTGCCACTGAAAATCAGCTCGCGTGCCGCTTTTGGCACGCGTGCCATAGATTGCCTACCCCTGTTGTAGATCATATTCAAATCTGGTTTCGGTACTAGAGTAGAAAGAAAAAGATGCATTTCACTGTGTAATATACAGATCTTTCTCTGACCTTTTTGATTCATTTGATAAAAGGCTGGATGTCAGGTGAATAGTCACATTGATTTAAACTGGACTACTTTTCAGAGAGGCTTTGCAGGATCAAACCCTTCTTTATATAAGGAACAGGATGAGTTCTGTTGAAAAGGAGTTAAACAATAGTGATTCCTCAGAACGATACTTTATAAGCAACAGTGAAGCATGCATAATTGCATTACATTATCTCCTCATGGAGTATGGATTAAGCTTTTTTCTACCACTTGGGGGGAGCAGAAGCCTGTGATGGAGAAGTAATGGTCGCACTTTTGTCTCCTGCCTCACGATTGTCCTTGGTTCTAAGCAGCAAGAGACTGTGGAGGCTTTGCTATTCGCATTTGCCTGAAAACCTATTTTGTGGTGAAATAAAACACTTACAAAATCAATTAAGTTTCATGATTGCTTCTTGAAAAGACAGCCACAGTCCATATTTATGGTTGGATTAAAAGTCATGAAGGATGCTTTAGAAAAGGAAGGGAGGGAAATAGCTCATATGTTTGTGTTACTCTGAAGTGTAGATCGTGGCTTCTGGAGTCATAAGTAGGAACCTTAAAAAAAACAAACACCCTTCTGTTTCCTATTCAACAGCTGTGGTTGATGGCAAGCTGTCTTTCTATGACTGCAGTGTTAGATTTACCATCAGTGCTGAGGAGGTCTGCAGCTTCTCTATTTGTCTTGTTGAATGTGAAGGCAATAGGTTATATAAAAAATGAATGGCCAGCTAGTCACTGATTTAGCTGCAGAGATTTGAAAATCCCCTCCTCCAATCTTACTCATCTCATTTTTCCCCATGTATTTAACTTAAAAATGGTTTATAACTTTCACCAGAGGTGAAGGGAGAACCCAATTTCATTCCCTTTTTCCTCAGATGACATTTCCCCTTCCCTTTCACTACATCTTTCTACTTTTGTCTCTCTGTACTTTGCTATAAAAATAATGTAATACTGCAGTTAACAGCTCTGGAAACTGAAGTCCTGCATTTATCTATAGAAGTGGCATACTGGTATGTGTAGCATTTGTGTAAGCTTCCCGGCCATGTCTACATTCTAGCCTCATCATGGGGTAAGATGTCTCTGTGCCCATTCAGTACTTGCCATCCATGCTGAGGTTATCAGCAAGGATGCCAGTAGGCAGCTTCTAGAGTGGATCTCCAGCCTATGTGCTGTTTTAGGGCAGAATACCAGCAGGGACTAGGCTTCTCCTTTAGAAGAGTTCCCCAGTTCTGCTCACTCATCTTCTGAATTCCTTAAATTGTTGTGGTCACAACATTCAATTTCTTTAAGCACTTTGATAATCTGTATTAATTTAGCATTTTTGGGTGGAGGGAGTAGTGTTAGTGAGGTGGCTTGTTTATTTCTCTGCCCTCTTAGGACTGCTCTCTCTCCTGCAGCATGAGGGTATTTCTTTATGGCAGATGGGTAGACCATTTAAAAAAAAAAAAAAAAAAAAAAGCTTTTACACTTCTATTCTTATCAGATGCTTTGTAAGGGAGTCCCTATCTTCTGCAATAGGACCTTGTGGTATCCACATCTTTCCAGACCAGGAAGTCGTCCTTACTCTGGATCTGAAGGGAAGTTAGGACAGGCAGGGAGCATACACAGAAATAAATCTCAGCAATTCTATCAAGTGCAAATCAGCAATCCAAGGCTTTATCTATACTGGCAAATTACGTAGTCTTTGAACGTTTATTGACTAATGACATAAAATTACATTAAATACAACTTAACACTCTGTATTGAAAAGGCTGTTGTGTGTTAACATCATGCTAGCTGGTGGTGGGTTAACATAGGGTATCTCCACCCAACCATGTGAGCTTTTTAGGGTATGTCTACACTTCAAATGCTACAGCGGTGCAGCTTGTGGCACTTTAGTGTAGACAGTACCTATGCTGATGGGAGGGATTCTCCCATTGATGTAGGTAATCCACCTCCTTGAGAGGTGGTAGCTAGTTTGACAGAAGAATTCTTCCATCAACCTACTGCTGTCTACACTGAAGATTAAGTCAGCTTAAGTACACTGCTCAAGGGTGTGGATTTTTCACATCCCTGAGCAATAAAGCTAAGTAGACTTAATTTTCTTGGGTAGACCAGGCCTCGGAAGAGACTTTTGTATGTTGCCTGATAAGTTTTTTTCCCCTAATATAGGACTTTTCCTTTGGGAATATTTATGGTCCCAAAAGTTCATCAGTTTGGGTAAGCTTCAGATACTGGTGCAAAGACTACAACATAGTTAGCTCTGCCACACACCCCAATCCTGGAATTGCTTCAAGATGGTCTGACCAATGGAAGTATTGATATGTATACTGAGGGACCATAACTAGGCCATTTTCAGCATGTTAGGAATTACATTGACAAAATCCTACTGAACTCATAAAGATTCTTCAGAGTGGCAGATAGAATTAGCTCACCTCCACATATTACCCTTAAGTACATATGATGCCCACCCCATTGAGTAACTTCAGTAAAACCTTTGAAAGAGGTGCTCAAAGTTGTGACCTAAGTGCACTGGTGTCTGCATGAAAAAATATGTAAGGCTACTGTATGGTTTTCTGTTCTTCACAAAATACTACATGATAGATACAGGTAGTAGTTTATTTGGAGGTAGGAAAGTGGATCCTACCTGTCAGTAGCTCATGGGTGCAAAATGTCACACTTTTCTATAGTTGCTCATTGCTCTTTGTCCTGCGGAATTTTATCCCCTGATGACATGACATGATGCTAATAGAATTTCCTTGTCAGAGCTATATGTATGCTTGACTGAAGAACAGAATAATTATTTTCTATTATGTGGAAATGCTTTCTTTATATTATATATGACCCTTCTTGAATCAGCAGAGCGAGATCTTCAAAATCTATTGGAAGAATAGGGATTGATGGCTCTAAGGTATGATCGTTATGTTTTAGCATTAATCATTAACTGTCATGTTACATTTTTATAATATAGAACTAATGGTTAGGCTAAAGTTTTTCTTCAGCTTTGGAAGCTAACTCAATTGGCAAGTTTTTCAGAAACAGGAAGCTAGTCCTTGTCAGTGACTGAATATCCTTACATAAAGAAGAGATGTATTTACTTAACAGTAGAAAACCGTGAGAGAGTAGGAATTGTTTCCACTGAAGCAATAGAATAAAGGACACTCTTCACATTCAGCACCTAGTAACATGGGTGGTGGTAGTGGCAGAGAAGAGTTCACTCCTTTGTTTTTTATATATTAAAGAGGGGTGATTTGCCATGGGGCGAGGGGAAGATGGACTAATTTAATACATCTTTTATCTCTAACTGTTGTGATCTTATTTCTAGCTGCAGGAAAAAAAGCAATCATGCATTGTCAGGTCTCCCTCTGAAACAAGGGCTAAAATTGTTATGAAACTTGATTATGGAGAAAATAGCAAAATTATTACAAAGGCCTTAATGCCTCAGTTCTGTGCTTGTAGAGGATTTAAGTTACCTCGAAAAGGTAGTCATATTGATTGAAAATGAAAAAGTTGTCAAGGATATTTCAGCAAAGGGTCTTTCTGTTTTCTCCAGATAAAGGGAGAGGCGGAGCTGTACTCTGTGTAATGTTGGCCAGTTGAGTAGAGCAGATGTCTGTGTTAGTATATGAGCATGTGGCAGGGTGGACTAGATCCGGAGGCCCCCTGCTGTGGAAGCCTCATGGCCCTGCATCATCCTGTCCCAGAACAGAGCAGCAAGAAATCCTCCAGGCAGCCTAGAGTGGCTGCAGAAGAGTGGCCAATCAAAGGGACTGCTGGAGTGACCAATAAGGGGCCAGAAGCGCCAGATAAAAGGCAAGCAGCAGAGCAGAGCTTTCAGTTGCTGTGTGGCGCTTGACAAGGGAAGACTGAGTGCCTGGCTGGCTAGACGAGCAGCAGGCCACGCACGGGCTGCTCACTGCAGAGAGCTCACCAGGCAGAACTGAGCCCAGGGAAAGCTACCAAAGACCAGGTGCCAAGCTGGCTGGATAGAGTAGCAGCAGGACCATGAAAAGGTCAGTGTGGGCAGGCTGAGCCCAGCACCTAGCCAGGCCAGGCAAAGGTACCATGATGGGCCATGCTGGTCTGGTTGCGGACTGAGCCCAGGGAGGGTTGCTGAAAAGGACACCAGCTGAGGGTACCGAGAGGTCCCCGGCTGGGTGGTCGAAGAAGGCAGTGCCTCGGGGAAGAAGCCTTCGAGCTGTGGCCCCATCCCAGAGCTAAAAAAAAAAAACTTTGCATACCCTGGAAGGTGGGACAGTTTGCGCAGCTCAGCCAGAGGGCTGAGTTGCCGAAGACCAGCAGAGAGAGCTAGCAGCCGGGCGGTGTGTGCGCTCTTGCGAGAGGCAGGTGCCACCCTGATCTAAGACCAAAAAAGAAAAACAGGCTCTCACCTAACAGAGAGAAAGGGGGACATCCACAAGAGGTGAGTGCCTCCCCGAGAAACAACTGTTTGCAGGCACTATTGGCCAGAGAAAAGGGAGCGCTCGTGAGAGGTGGGTGCTGACCCCATTACAGAGTAATGATTTGTTTTATAGTAATTGCTATTAGAGTGATTTGACATCTTCAATCTCTTTTAAAATTATGTACTTTCAGGAGTGATTTCTTTTTAAAGAAAAGTCTAAAATCTGTTGGTGTATTTTGATTAAAAATTTCAGACCTCTATTGCCTCGTTTTGTGGGGAAAATGGAATATGAATCACTGCTTACTGCAATATACAAAACATAGTTACTGTATTCAGTGAGTTTCTTCCTTTGCATCCCTAAGTACAGGATGAAATTTCAAAATGAGTCAGTATTTTATGAGCAATTCAAGCTGTATATAGAAACCCAGTCTCATAAGTGAAAATAAAGTAAAAGATTTGCTGTTTGTGTAACATAATTTGACACTGTTTTTTAAACTAATTGGACTTCAGTATTTTGCCCTGCAAGCTGTAATGTTTAAAATCTATACTCTTGGTTTCAGTTTTTGTTGAAAATAGCTTTTATTGCTCAATACGTCTTGTTTCATAGCACTTATTGGTAACAATTTCTCATTGGAGAGAACTGAGTTAGTGATTTGGAGCTGCAATAACATTAGAGAAGCAGTGTGACATCACTCTGGTATCAGTTTTCTAGTGAGGCTAGGAACCCTGACAGCTAGAGGATGTTTTTTCTCCGTGTCAGGGCTGTGCAGTGCTCATTGGGGAGCAGCTTCAAAGACAAAAGGGCTGTGCCTCACATCTTTTCCAAGTGTTGTTTTTGTTGTTTGTGAGTTAAGCTTTTTGGTAGAGAATGAATTTCCCTGAAGACTGGTGAGTAATTCTTGTGTTTTGTATACATTTCATCAGCTAATGACTCTAAGTGATGGGCTTTTCTTGCTTTCTTGGGGAAAAAACAAGTTTTGCTTTGTATGAATTTGGATATATAATGAATTTGAGGTGCCTTAGTGTATAATCTACATTAGAAGTTAAAAGTTGAGAACTCAGTTTGAACTTGAAACAATAGCTACTTATTTCAGATTGCTATCAGTACGTGTATATAGCTTGAAGGGTTAGCATTTTTAAATATAACTTCAATATTGCTTTTTTTACCTTTACTATATATCTTTTTTAATGAACTGCTACTAGAGGAAACTTGCATACTGCATGTAAAGTGATTTAAATGACTACTACCAAAATCATTTATATGAAAACTGCAGCCACCCAGAGTGCTTGTCTGTGGTTTTAATATTTTCATAGATATAATATACAATGCATAATTACTGCTGTTTAGTTCTATAGCTCATTTGTGAGTTTTCAAGCATTTTTTTAAATTAGTGTGCAACAATAGGAATACCTCAAAATAAGTAGCTTCAGGTGTATCACAGAACATAATAAAGGTAGTGCTAGGAACTGACCGTATAACACACATTACATATGTTGAAGTAGGAGTGTTTGTGACAAATATACAGAACGGAAGAGGAAAATCTGATCCATTCTCAAAGAAGCTATATCAGTGGAGACTGCAAAGATACTTTTTAAACCTTGTACTTTGAGCTGTGAAACCTGTCATAAAATGTACCATGTTGTATTGTATGGCAAAGTCTGCATGTTTATTTGCAGCTTTTCAGGCATGAGGTATCTGAAGTATATTTAACAAATTCCTACGTCATACAAACTGATTTTTTTTCTTATTACAAAGGTAACAAGATATCTCACTTTCATTTTCCAGGCACTGGACAAAACCCTTGAAGGGAAGCCTTCTAATGGTAGCTTTACATTCCAAAAACCCTCGAGCAGATTCAAATGTTAAGAAAATTATTTGAAAAACCTGTTAAGCGTTCTCTTTTTAAGGACAGGAAATTCTATATAAATACATGAACAGGTATATTTTATGAAAAAAAAGCCTGCATATTTATCACAATAAGGATATCAAGTCTTGATGGATAAATAAACCTAAACCCATCTAATCGAATTTTCTGGAGTTCCTAGAGAGTAATGAAACTAATCTTTGTAGATGTTAGATTCTAGCAAAGTAGTAAGTTCAGGATCAAATATGTATGGTCAAAATCAGTTCTTTATGTAGCTAGGTGAATGTAATATTCTTAGATTTCAGAAGCTGACTCTGTGTGTCACTTCATGTGTGCCATCCCTGACTCACTGTTTCTGGTATAATACTTGGTGATACTGTATTGTTATAGAATTACTATCGTGTTAGTGATTGATATAATTTGACTGCTTGCTATTGCAGTAACCTTTTTTGTAGTTCTGGTTTTCACTTGCGGTG
The DNA here is from genome assembly GCF_028017835.1 of Emys orbicularis. Lineage (NCBI taxonomy): Eukaryota > Metazoa > Chordata > Testudines > Emydidae > Emys > Emys orbicularis. The sequence continues at coordinate 123,228,339 of NC_088683.1, forward strand.
AATTTCCAGCCAGAGCTAAAAATAATTAATTGAAGGAAATTAATTCCAGTGAAGGAATACACTGATACAAATATGTGCATTTGTAATCTTTTTGTTAAGCTTTCTAGAATGAGTTTAAATGTTCCTGCTGCATGTTTTTTATTTCTGTTTATCTTTTTAATTTGGTAATCCACTGGATTATTCTACTGCTGATTGGTCTCTGCCCGATAAACCCTATAAATATTTCCATATTAGAGGTGCTGCTTAAATGTTATAGAAGATGAAGTGGGGCGGGGGAGTGAAATTTAGTATCAGTTTGGTGTAGATATCAAGTTTTGTATAAAGTGGTAAGAGGATAGCAAATTATTTTAATTTCAATCATTGAAGGATCATAAGGTCAATTTTCACACAAGTCAGATGCAAAAACAAAGCAGTGTTCCCAGTGCTAAGCTAACTGGATATCAGGGCACTGGATGTGTCTCTCTTCTCCCCCTTCTCTCCCCCCCCCATCCCCCTTTGTATTTTGCATGCATGTCAGTTGTGTTTTTATTTACAAGAGAGAAATTAGAAAAGATAACGTTGCTCTAATTTCTAGTAAAAGAAAAGCAACTGAAATGATGAGAAAAGGCTTTCTTAAACAGTTATTATGCAGGACTAATTGTATCACACAATGTGAATGTGAAATTTAAGGTTTCTATTAACCTGCTAAGTGAGAGTCACTTGTCTTGGGTTTGTTCTTGAATCTGAGTCAGAGCATAGGGGGATTGGGATTTAATGATCCAGCCATTTTATTTCTACCACCTACAGTAGTAACGGCCTTGTTCACGAGGAAAAAAAGGATGCAATATATAAGTGGGCTCTGAAAAGCAACTACTAAGCTATTTAATAAATCTGAGCAAATGCTTTTAAATAATCTTCTGAAATCTAACTTGATTGAAACACCCTGATATTTTTAATGTAATACTGTGAGCTGAGGGGTGAAAACATTATCACTGCTGGAATTGTTTCTTGGAATGTTAAAGGAATAAAATAGTGTACTTCACTTGATAAATGACTTTTAAAGTATTCTTAGTGATTTTAAGTTTTATGTGATTTAATTGAACCTGTTGTGGTATCAGCATGACTCTTTCATGAGGAATATGTTTCATCTTCTGTTGAAACCACTATTGCATTAAAATAATTTGATCCCTGTTGAAATCATGTGCTTCATGAACACAGTGCAGAGTGTGGAAGCATGATAGAACTTGTAGATAATAGAGATGTGAACACTGGATGGGATTTTTATGATTTCCTCTCTACTTGCATATAGAACCAAGTTTCATTTGTAGCCATGTTCACAAGAAAGAACTTTGTGCACACGCAAGCAGATCTAAGTAGTTCTGAGTTTATTTGATAGTGTGGGTTTTAATTTTCCCATATTGAAATACCAACATGAATTTTTCATACCTTGATACCGTGGGCAAAGTAAAAACAAGTAAAATTTCTTGATCTTGCAAAAGTAAGTGTGCACATTCTTTGGAGCTGAGCAAATAAAAGTTTGTTAAAATGTTTCCATTTGCTAAAATATATTTAGGCAAGTGAAGCTCCCAATTTGGTACAGAGATTTTTTTTCCCCTCCAGATGTTACTTTTATCACTACATGTGTTTTATTTTCTGTTTGTTAAAAATTGAGATGACATCTCAGAAGTAAAAATTTAGGAGCTAGCTGGCAAGTTTCCATTAAGAGTTACGAATTTTGAGCAAATTATTTACCTTGCTGTCAACCTAGCAGTAAATGAAGGTGTAAACAGAACATCCCTCTGCTAGCTCCTTACAAGTTCAGTTTAAATACATGGCTATTTCTCCCTAAAAGCTAGGAAAAGTGATTATAAATAGAGGTTAAATTGATACTAAATTAAAAAAAAAAGGCATAACTGTTAACACTCTAACTTTTCAGACGCTTACAATAATATCTAATTCCTCTCTAGATTTTTTTAAATTTATTTTGTGCATAATTTATTAGTGTTAGTCTTCTGGAATCTACTTTTTACTTTGTTACCCAAAACATTTATTTTCGTGAAATAAATACATACAGAAATATTAAGTCTAGTTTTAATGTAACATCAACAAAATCCTCAAATATCACTGATTTATATTGCTCATATGTACTGGCAATACTGATAGGTTTTGTTCAGGTTAAAAATATTCTAAACCAAAGAGGTTTTTTTTCTTATTACAGGCAATCTACAAAGAATTTTAAGTTGGCCTTGTGCTGCTGTTCTGCTTTAAAATGCATAAAGGTAGCCTGAATTTTTAAATGTATTTTAATTTTTTTATTTAGTGATATTTTTAAGGAAAAATACAACTGTCAAGCTTGTTCTTCCTTGGTTATGTTGGAAGACCTGTTAGAGGTCTCTGGAACATTTCGTTGTGAGCTCCAATGCTTTAATTAAAATACTGAGGGTGTTGGGTCTTCATTAAAGATGCCATTTCTCCAAAACGTTACTTTACCATTGTGCTAACAAACAAAACATGCTTTTAAGCAGTCTCATTGAAAATGCCGTTGTCAGTTGCTCAACTTTCACTCTTTTTGCTTTTGTGATATTAACATTTTGCTAGTTCTTAAATCGTGAAAGACCAACAGGACCTAAATTCCTAATGATAAAAAGCATAAAAGAAACCACTTTAAATAACAAAACAAAAAATCCTTTCAGACCTTCTTTATGCATCAAAGAAGCAAGAGGGGGGAACAAACCCATTTTTTTCACTTGGAGGTCACCTTTATGCAGGAATTTTGTGACTAAATTATAAAAAATGTCAGGCCTTTCTTTATACATCAAATAAACATTAAATGGCACAAGTCCAGTGTTTTCTTCCCTTTCCAGATCATCTTTTAAAGGTTTACAATCAGAAGATTATTTTTCCCGTTGGTGTTGGAGAGCTTTGGATGGGACAAAAGTAAGAGCATTATCAGTAACCATAAATAGTTGATGATTGTGAGTGGAGGGATAGATTTCAGGTTTGTTTTTTGAAGTTTGCTGCTATTTATGATGCCTTAATACTGGTTGCATGGTCACAGTCCTAACAGGATGGTAAGAAATTGTTTCCAAAGGCTGCACTAAGACTTATTTTCTTACAACTTCCCACTAGTGGTAGCAGTAGTATAGATGCGGCTGTAGGCAGCTGCCAGTATTTTAAGCATCCTATCACATGACTGATCAGAGCAGGTCTATACAAGCCAGAGGTTAAAATGCCAGCAATTGCGTAGGTCTGGTCTGTAGTAGTAACACTCCCCTTATTGTTGCTGCCTTGTAGTGCCTGGAATCCCAGTGATACCAAGAGGAGTTTCTTACTAAAGAAATTTAATAAGGTGATTGGGAAGCACTGCAACAACTAAAAGTTGGACTGCATGACATCAGTAGACTTGAAGGATGCCTATTTCCATATCCCAGTTCAGCAGTCTCACAGATGCTTTCTAAACTTTGCTCTGGGAGCACAACACTACCAATACAGGCCCTTTGGTTTAGCAGTGGGACAGTGAATGTTTACAGAAGTTTTAGTAGAGCGACAGTCTCCAAGAGCAGCCTAACATCGGTTCTTCCCAAAGAATATTTCTGCAATCTGGAAGAAAAAAACTGAGGCAAGGAGGTCTTCATTTTTTTGTCCCTAGGGAAAGTTAGTGATTCAGAAATCTTTTCCGTCTGTGCATGTTTTCTAGTGGTGAAATGAGTAATGCAACATATGGTAAACTGTAGTTAATTTTTCCTGTTGCAAGCAAGTTACTATTTGTTTAGATCTCTAATAAAACCAGTTTTGACAAAACTTAAAGCTAGTTTTGACACAAAATGTATGCAGTTCTTTAAGAATTTAGCAAGAATTAAGCTTCCCAACATGTGGGAATGCAGCAACCAGGTCACTGCCATGCTTTTGTTTTCTAAAATGTATGCACTTTGACAGATACAGACTCTAAGTGGTCCACACTATCGAAGTTTCCTTTTATCCCTGTTACCTTACTGCTTTTATACATCCATAAAGAAATTAAGCTCTGGTATTATGTAAGTGACTTCATACTGAAGGCTTGTCTAAGCTGGGATGTTTTGCACATACGTAGTTAACACCAGAACAAACCGCTAGTGTAGATGTGCTGCTCTACCATAAGTGACTTCACCAGTATGATACTAAGACCTTGTCTACACAGGGAGAAGTTGACAAGCACAGTAATTCCAGATTGCCCATTCCTCTATAGCTGCGATGATATAATTTATCTATTTAAAGTAACCCCCATGTGGACACTGTTCTTGAATAAGTGATTTTATTCTGAAATAATTACTCAAAATAAAGTAAGTATTCTGGAATAAAGTAACTTTTTAAAAATTTCTGAATAGTGTGCTCACATAGCGGAGTTATTTTGGAATAGCTTTTATTTGTAATGAGGTCCACAGATCCACGATGTTGAGTTTCTGCTCTATGCAGCCTTTAAGGCAGACCAAACTTGTCAATTAGTAGCAGGAGAGGTTGGCCCCAGTTCTGAGAAACTGCCAGTACAAGTATCATCTGCCTCTTGAGCTGCAGGCAGGCAGACTGTCTCTTCCCTGCTGCAGAGCAAAATTTAAAGAAAGGGGTGGGGGGGGGGGAGTCTTCCCTGAGGAAGAGGAGAAATCAGGGCATGCAGACAGCCATCCTAGATCTTCTGAGAATGGGAGCAATAGATCCTGTCCCTTGCCACAGAGGAAACAAGGCCTTTACTCCATATAGTTCCTAGAAAAAAAATCAGAAGGCTATAGAGTAGTTCTCTACTGCAGATATCCCAACAGATTCATGAAGAAATCAAAACTCAAGGCGGAGACCTTAAAATTCACACTAGCTGCCATTAGTGAAAGGCATCCTTCAAGTCTACTGATGTTATGCAGTCCCTATCTCCATATCCCAGTTCAGCAATCTCACAGATGCTTTCTAAGCTTTGCTCTGGGAGCACAACAGTACCAATTCAGGTCCTTTGGTTTAGCAACAAGACTGCTAAGTGTTTACAAAAGTTTTGGTAGTGTTTAATAGCAGCCCTCAGACATGAGGGCATCTGTGTCTACCCTTTCCTATGTGACCCTCTTATCCAAAGCATCATCCAGAGTAAGTCATACATGTTAGCTAGCTTAAAAGGATGCCGCAGAGTCACAGGTCTGTGAAAATCAGTTTAATACAATCTAAGCCAGTGGTTTTCAAATTCTGGGTTGCGACCCAGAACTGGGTCGCGGGTCGTGGCGGCTCTGGTCAGCACAGCTGATCGGGCTGTTAAAAGTCCTGTCGGCGGTGCTGTAGAGCTAAGGCAGGCTAGTCCCTACCTGTTCCCACGCCGCACTGCGCCCCTGGAAGCGGCCAGCAGGTCCGGCTCCGCGCTCCCATTGGCCGGGAACCAGCCAATGGGAGCAGGGGTGGGAGGGGTAGCCTGTGGGCGAGAGCTATGTGGAGCTGCTTGCACGCCTCCACCTAGGAGCCGGACTTTGCTGGTAGCCACTTCCGGGGCGCAGCGCAGTCCACAGTATCAGGACAGGTGGGAAGCCCGCCTCTGCACACTGACTGCGCTGCTGACCGGGAGCTGCCAGAGGTAAGCCTGCGCCCCAACCCTGAGCCCCAATCCCCTGCCCCAGCTCTGAGCCCCCCCAAACCCAGAGCCCCTTCCTGCATTCCAAACCCCTCATCCCTGGCCCCACCCCAGAGCTTGCATCCCCAGCCCAGAGCCCAGACCCCCTCCTGCACCCCAACCCCTTGCCCCAGCCCAGAGCACCCTCCTACACCCTGACCCCCCCATTCCTGGCCCCACCCTGCAGCCCTCACCCCTGCACCCTAACCCTCTGCCCCAGCCCTGAGCCCCTCCCACACCCCAAACCCCTCACCTATAGCTTTGTTGGGTCACGGGCATCAACAATTTTCTTCAACTGGGTTGCCAGAAAAAATGTTTGAAAACCACTGATCTAAGCGGATTCCCTATCTCTGTGTGGAGACACACTGTCTACAGTGTTCCTTATTGCAGGAAAGACAGGAGAAACTGAGGGATGTTATTAAAACAGTCAACCTCTCAAGGGAAGTACCCATTCATATGCTTCTGTCTCTGTTGGGATCAGTGGTCTCCTCTGTGGATATTCTTCGTGGCTCTGTACTCACATGAGGCCACTACTGGGCTGCTCCTTGTACCTCCCTGAACTATTGCCTATCTTGCCTTCAGTGAAGGTATCTTTCCCTAGAAAGATTCTAAGGTCATTCATGTGGCAGATGAGTTCAAGCAGCTTCAAGCCAGGCTTTCCAATAAGAGAACCAGTAAGGACAGATACAAGCCAGGAAGGATGGGGGTGTTCACACACAATCAAAGAATGTCCAGGAGATGTGTTCCAAACAGAGAGCAAGCACAATATAAGCTGGTGAGAGCTCAGGACAAGCCAGTACGGCCCTTATGTGGACTATCCTTCATGTGCTGATGATTTGGGCAGAGGAAGATAAGCAGTCAATTTGCTCCTTTCACATCTAAGAAAAAACTAATGTTATGGCCAACTGGTTCAGCTGATGTAAGTTAGATCAGTGATACTCAAACTGAGACTCAGGAGACTTTTTAATGCGTCTCCTGCAGCTCTTTGCAGCACATATTAAAACACTGTGATTTGGTTAATAATTAAATCAGGGTGCTTTTACTATGTTATTAACCAGTTGTAGAATATGTGTGTGTGTGTGTGTTTATTTATTTATTTTCTCACGGTAAAATGACTGACCAGATATTCTACAGTTGATTAATAACATAGTAAAAGCATCCTGATATATATCAAAATAGTAAATGAAACAATGAATTCACACTACTGTGGCTTTTTTGGGTAATGTTGATTGCTAATTTGGCTCCTCAACCACTGAGGTCTGAGTAAGATGATCCATAATGGGGACTTATACCCAGAGGCATTTTCATCTACTGGTAAAGGAATTTGGTCCTTTAGATCTTTTTGCCTCCTGTTTGAAACATGAAGCTCTTCTTCAAGTGATTGTTCATGTCAGTTCCAAGTAGGTATGCACGTGCCACATGCAAAGTTGTCAGAAGGGTTTTCCCCTAGCGGTACCCATCGGGATGGCTGTGGAGCCCCTGGAGTGGCGCATTTATGGTGGTGTGTATATAGGTCCCTGACAACCCGCCGCCTCTTTAGTTCCTTTTCTCTTGCCTCAGGTAAGCAAGCATTCCCTAGCATTCCCTTTCTTTGTTTTGTAAATAGTTTTATTAGCATAGTATTGTTAGTTTTTAGTGTAGTTACTTAATAGTTGTCTTTTTTGAGGGGTACCTCCCTACCCTACATGCTCTCCCCTTCAGGGATCGGGCCATGCCTTGGTCTCAAGGCTTTAAATCCTGTGGATCCTGTCAGAAGCCTGCACAGCCCATGTCGGTGCCAAAACCCTGCACTTTGGCGTGGAGCGCACCGGCCTCAGTAAGGGAGGCCGCAGTGCGGGCAAAGGATCCGGCATCCAGGGACTTGTGGCACCAACACTTTCCGGCACTGAAGACAACTTCAGCGGCCTCTCGGCACCGGCGCATAAGAAGCAAAGAAGAGCCGAGAGTGGGGCATTCACCAACAGTTAGCTCAGTGGAGCATGATTGGGCTTGCAGTGTGTGTGTCGTGCGGGGACACTCAGCTCCTGCTCAGGCGAAACTGGCACTATTGACTCTGGCTGCACGGGTGGAACCATCGAGTCCGGTCCAGTTGGACTCCCTGAGCGTGGGAGAGCCAGATGGGGGAGTTGGATATGCCATCTACCCAGGACACATTTGAGGCTGCAAGGGACCTTATAGAGATGATGGCCCAGCAGTCTCTGGCACCGGAACTGCACAAGGGGCCAGTTCTCTCCAAGGGCAAACGGGCCATGCTTCGGCAATGATCCCGCTCTCCTCCTGCCCGGCACTCCCGTGGTCCTCAAGGTCGGACTCGTTCTCGGAGCCAGAGTCATATATCACCAGGTGGAGCTGGCACCGTTCTCGGTGAGAGGACACTCACCAGGTCCCTATGGTGCCCTGCCTTCCTTAATGGCAGGCTCCCATGTAATGGCCGTTCTGGAGCCCCTGGGCATACCATCAAGCCCGGGGCCAAACTCCAGGTCCCTGTCTGTTGCCTCGGACAGGTGGGAGCCCCCATGTTCCTTGATAGTAAGGGAACCTCCAAAAGAATTGGAGCCAGATGCCCAACCCAGCACCGTGCAGATGGCATCACTTGGGGATCAACCCCATGAATTGGAAGGTTAGGAGGAACCTGTGCCCACGTGGGCTTCATCTTCCTTCCCAGACGAGGCAATAGTGGGCAATAGCGGCCACATCGGGGAATAGAAATTGTATGGTGGGCCATGAATGCTCACAAATGCTCACATTAGGGTTGGGGTGCGGGAGGGGGTGCGTGGCTCTTGAAGAGAGCTTCTTAAGCCAACGAGATTATTCAGAGAGCGAATATCCACAATTTTAGCTCCCAAAAATAAATCTTAACTCCTCTGTATTCAAGGGCCTGCTTGAGTTTTGCCCACTGATACCAGGATAAGAGTCTCACCTCATATCTGCATTGGTAGTACAAATTTGTGAATTTCTTAAATGGACTTTGGCTAGGCCTGGCAGTTCAGACTCTCCAGAGTAGCAGGCAAGAGGCAGATTTCATCTTATCCAAATGTCCAGTGTTGTGGCTTTTTTTAAAGCAGCATCTTTTCTACATTCTCCTGAAGTGCAAAGAGTTCTTTTAAATGAGCTTATCTGGTTCTCAGTGCCATTACAGGCTCTCCACTTGAACCATTCATGGTGTCTCATTACTTCTGAACCATTAAGGTGACCTTTTTGATAGCAATCATGTTAGTTTGCATTTGTGTTGAGTTAGGCTCTCCTTTCCTAGAATCTCAGTTCTGCAACTTCCATAAAGAAAAAGTGGTATTCTGAACTGACACGGTCTTCATGCCAAAGACTAACTCCGTGCTCCACAAAGTATGGGAAATTGTCTTTCCGTCCTTTTGCCCAGGTCTATTGCACCTAAAAGAGAAATTGTGGCATATTTTCAATGTCAGCAGAGCTCTCCAAGTATATGCTCACCTTACAGCTCATTTAGAAGGACAAATTCTTTATCTGGTGTCAGGGAAGGAAGGCTTTGGAATTCTCTGTTTCCAGATAGTTAAAATATCAAACATACAAGTAAAAAAGCATAACTCCTATTTCCAATATCAGAACTCACTCTGTAGAACTGTGGCACTTCATGAACAGATAGACCATAAGCAAAACTGTGTTGCCAGAAGGCTCATCTGTAGATCTGCTTCTTTGTCATGTGCTCATACCTTCTTCAAAATTCTACAGGTTGAATGTTCAGGCATCACCTTATGCTACTTTTGGTAAATGGGTGCTCCAAGCTGTAATATCCCAGTAACTACTAGGAAGAGGTTATTCCCTTCCACATCTGTACATAACTGTATATAATGTCCCTCCTCTCCCCCTCTCCAGTGGACACTACTTTGAAAATCCCAATGTTGTTGATCTGTGGCCCTCGTTATAGGTAAGAACTGGAAAATTTATTCATGTCTTACCTAAAAATGTCCTTTCTTCAAGTAATGAGGTCCATAGATATAGATCTAAGCCACCCTGCATGGGCAGTTAATTAGATAAAGATATTATATTATTAATTGACATTCAGTTTGTTGCTCATTTAATTTCTTTCTATGCAGGAAGATTGTTCTGTTTAGTCTTAATGCTTAATTATCCTTACATGGAGTAGTTGGTTTTCCTAGGCTGTGGAAGTATCTCAACTGGTGGTTTCTCAGAGTTGGAGCCACACCTCCCCTGCCACCAATTGATAGGTTTGGTCTACCTCCAACACTGCCTGGAGAGCAGAGACTCTGTCATGGATTTGTAGTCCTCATTACTGTAAGAACAGAAATTTTCAGTTAAGACATAAGTTTTTCCATGGTGGAATACCTATTCCAAAATAGCTGTGCCAGTCAATTTCCACACACAGACAGGTCTAAGTGCTTACAGTGCAAGTAACTTCTTTTGCACCATTGCAACAAATTTTACAATAGGGCTTTGCATCAGTGAATTAGTGGGGTTTAAAAAAAAAAAAAAAAAAAAAAAAAAAAAAAGACAAACCTAGAATATTTGTGCATATTCCTTTGTTCACCTCTATAGTTGACTTTTCCCAGGCTTCTGTTTTCAGTCACTGATTGCTAGATTGGGCCCTTTGACACTTCCAGGTTGTTTGGTACACAGGGCCGGCTCCAGGCACCAGCCCACCAAGCTTGTGCTTGGGGCGGCACCTGGAGGGGGGCGGCGCGGGGCTCCGGTCGCCGGGGAGAGCCGAGCCCCAGCCGGGGCTCGCCGCCCTCTCGCCGCCCTGCCCCCGGCGCTCTGGCCGCCGGGGAGAGAGCGGAGCCCCAGCCGGGGCTCGCCGCCCTGCCTCCGACGCTCTGGCCGCCGGGGGGAGAGCCGAGCCCCAGCCGGGGCTCGCCGCCCTGCCCCCTGCGCTCTGGCCACCGGGGGGAGAGCCGAGCCCCGGCCGGGGCTCGCCGTCCTCCTTCCAGGGCTCCGGCCGCCCTCCCCCCCGGCGCCCTCCCCCCGGCTGCCGTGGGGGAGAGTGGAGCCCCCGCCGGGGCTCGCCTCCCTCCCCCCGGGGCTCCAGCCGCCCTCCCCCCCGCCCCGGAGGGGGGGGGGGCGGCCGGAGGCTTTTTGCCTGGGGCGGCAAAAAAGCCAGAGCCGGCCCTGTTGGTACATGAATATTTTAAGCATATTTTGTTCGCAGGTTTAGGACCTAAGAATGTTTGTATCTGCTGTACTGATAAAATGAGAAGTTCAGATACTCTGAATAATTACTCTTTCTTCAGACAGACTTAATTGATAATGCACAGCACATAGTGATTTAGGGAACTGAGTATTGCCAGTGGTTGAACAACTTTTTTCTCTTGGTGAGATAATGAATTTATAATCTAGGTACTATTTATAGGCTTGACAGAATTTGATTTTTTTGTTTTATAATTTTGATGGAGAATGTCTGTTTACTTTTAAGCATTTTCTCTTATTATCAATTTAAATTTTCACAGTGGTGGGAAACTGAGGGGATCAGACAATTAATGACAGTAGCTGAGATTCAAAAAGTTAAAGCTTTATAATTGTTAAAACACAAATTGTCAACATTACATGTCAAAATATTAGTTTGATTTTAATGGTGTTTACTTTGTATAAGTTCTCACAACACTTTTCTGTGTCTGCCTGTAAATTTAGATTATCGATGGAAATATTTTACATCTGTATGTGGGGTAAAATCAGCATTTCCCAATAAATCTAATCCTTCCAAGCCTAGCTATTTAAAACAAAATGAATGAGAGCTTTGTTTTTGATTTAGTTCCTGAAAACAATCCCTCTCATGAATCTTATTTTTGTTATTTAGACTTAATTGGATAATAAGAAAAGGTCATGTTTCTTCATGTGACTTTAATAGGTCAGTGTTACCAGTTGCCTATGTACTGTGTTAATAGCAATACTGTCATGAAGCAGTTATTGTTGAACTCATTTACATCAGAAAATCGCAGCCCTTGGCAACAGGTTAACACCCAACATAGGTTGGTTATTGCTCAATAAACTAATTCTTTATGATGATGAAATGATTTTCTTTAAGTAATCTCAATTTAAGAACAGTATGTAGAGATGTATGCTGTCAATTAAGATATTGAAGTGTGATCCTATAACTAGGTTTCTCATGTAGCAGTGAAACCTGCAGTTTCCGAGTTGCTATGCTAGCTAACCACTTATTTTGTAAATAAACTAAATGCATTCCCTTTTATTTATGGGGAAGATGCACAATGCAGAAAAAGTTGAACAGATGTTGAAAACTGTGTAGATGTGAAAATATAGGAAGAGACAGCCAATAAATGGTTTCATCTAGCAGAAATTTCCAAAGCTCGTGTATCCATTGGTTTGAGCATATTGAATACATTGTTTCAAGGACTTGTGATTCAATGCAGCAGATATGCAAATAAACCAGTGCTTTGATATAACTTGCCTTTTCACCTCACCCAATACCACTCAGATAATGTGTTTGCTGCTGACCTAATGTCATGGTAGCTACTTCAGCATTTTTAAAGGAAATATGGTTCTAATGTATTTTACACAGAATGAGATATGGGGAATCACAGAACAAAATCATCCAGGTTTCCAACTGTGAACAGCCAGCAGACTCCAGAATGCTCAGGAATTATTATTAAGCATTGGGCAATTGATGAAAACTTTTAATCAGTTTTTATGCTAAAATTTCGTAATGAAGATTCTGGTAAAATGAATAACATAACCTGTTACCTAAATGACCTTGCTGTAATAGCAGCTCTTATTGTGCTGCTTTGACCAATCAACCTTTTGAAATACCTGACTGAATGCATTATGTCACACTCAAGTGATTCTAAGCCGTTAGCAATACATTTGTTTTCCAGTATAGCACAGATCATTGCTGCTTTTAAAACTTAATGTGCTTTTAGTAGTTTGTCTGCTTTTACTACATGAATGTATCTGTGCAGTTAAAGAAAAAGGAATGCTGCGTATAAAAGGCTTAAAAGTAATTACTGTTCATAGTTACAAAAATATTGTATTTCCCATTTATTCAGGAAAGCCATCTCTCTTCCATCCCTCGATCTTAATAACAAAGAACCAGTGATGATGTTTAGGAAAATCATAGATTACTTCGGTTTCTTCAGTTTGTCCCACTGTGATGTGTACCGGTGTAAGTCATTTTGGACTGTGACAAGTAAATTCAGAATTGAAATTATTGAAACACTATGTGTAGGAAAATAGTGTCTGTTTGTTTTCGGGTTGATTTGTGCTATTCTGTTATAGTATGGCTGGCCCTAAAACCACTGGATTTTACCCTAATCATCTGGAAATGTGGACAGTCTTGTTTGAACTGTGGAGGCATCCTTAAGTATGTTTACTTATTCAGAATCCTACTTAGTGCATAGATCTGTGATTATACTGGTTTTGAATTTTTAGGCATATGAAATTTGACACAGCTAGAAATTAGGTATCTGGGGAGAAATGCTCAGAAATGCTGAAATTTGATAACTCACTCCAGCCTTACTTGATGGTTGTTTTTTTTGTTTTGTTACATGGTGGCAGACTGCTATCCTGTCAGCTGCTAATCCAGCCCTTACAGTAATTGCAGAGGCAAATCAAAACATGGCTACTGAAAGAGGGTGTACTCTTCAGCTCATCCCATGAGTCCTATTGGACTGTAATTACTTCAGCCTGACACAGCGGCCACTAGCCAGTCATGTTCTGACTGCTGAACTCCTTGTAGTATGCCACTGTAGAGTGTTTATTTCTGGCATTGAAGATAGGCAGAGTCTTTTGTGTGATTTCTCTGGAGTCTATACACCCTTTTCTGTCTTGAAATGACCATGCTTCCATTACTTTTTGGACCATGCACGAGGGAGCCAGGAGTTGACTCTGAACAGAACGTACTTATTTGCTAGCCGCATTCACTGTCAAGGAAGAGATTGCATAATTTGTGGTAAACTTAAAATTTACAGTGATTGAATCCTAGTAGTGTTAAATTGCCTAAAACGTGGCAGAGACTGCATAAAAACATAGATGTGTAGTTCTTTAATTATCGTTGGCAAGACTTCCTAGCATTTATTTTAATGCCAAAAATTACTGAAGTTTACTTATAATTAAGACCAGTGAGGTCCAAAGATCCATGACATTGGGTACTCTGCTCTATTCAGCCTTGAAGGGGGATCAAACCTGTCAATCTGAGGTAGGAGAAGTGTGACTCCATCTCAGAGAAATGGCCAGATTTCATCTGCCTCTTTGGCTGAAGGCAGGCAGACCAGCTCCTGCCTGCAGCAGAGCAAATTTTAAAAAGGAAAAAAAAAAAAAAACCTCAATCTCCAAACTGTCAGGAGTCTGCCTTTATGGGCAGGAAGCATGTCCTTTCTCCTAAGTTGCTGGGACTCTCCATGCCCCCTGCTCACCCATGACACAGAGAGCTGAAAGGGGAAACCAGATGTCTGCTGCCCTTCCCTGCTGATTAAGTGTCTGCATGAAGATCTGTGCCTGTTCTGTAGAGCCTCAGGCCTTTCCAGTGCTCACACAGGGGCAGGGTTTCCATCAGCCTCCCTCCCCAAACGAGAGCTCCCAGGAAAAAGTAGCAGCAAAATCACTCAGGCCTAGCACAGGTGACAGCAGCAGCTCTGGGACAAGCAAGTAGAAGCTCCTTCCTACCTCTTATACATGCAGTGGCGTAGTAGGTTGAAGCACAGTATCAAAGGGGCAGCGAAGCCTGCCCAGCCTCTGGAGCCTACACTCTCAGCCCAGTGTTTACCCCAGGAATTGAAGTGTGTGTGTGTGTGTGTGTGTGTGTGTGTGTGTGCGCGCGCAAATTTACAAGGGTGGCGTGGCGACACCATCAGAGGACCCAACCACATCAGCCACACCATCAGGGGCTCATTCACCTGCACATCTACTAATGTTATATATGCCACCATCATGTCCCAGCAATGCCCCTCTGCCATGTACATTGGCCAAAATGGACAGTCCCTAGGTAAAAGAATAAATGGACACAAATCAGGCATCAGGAATAATAACATACAAAAGCCAGTAGGAGAACACTTCAATCTTCCTGGACATTCTATAACAGATTGAAAAGTAGCTATACTTGCACAAAAAAACTTCAGAAACAGACTTCAAAGAGAAACAGCAGAACTAAAATTCATTTGCAAATTTAACACCATTAACTTGGGCTCAAATAGGGACTGGGAGTGGTTGGCTCATTACAAAAGCAGCTTTGCCTCTCCTGGAATTGACACCTCATCTATTATTGGGAGTGGACTACATCCACCCTGATTGAATTGGCTCTGTCAACACTGGTTCTCCATTTGTGAGGTAACTCCCTTCTCTTCATGTGTCATTATATAATGCATGCCTGCATCTATAATTTTCACTCCATGCATCTGAAGAAGTGGTTTCTTACCCATGAAAGCTTATGCCCAAGTAAATCTGTTAGTCTTTAAGGTGCCACCAGACTCCTTGTTTTTGTGGATAAAGACTGACACGGCTACACCCTGATACTTGAAGCCTGCTATGAAGCACTACATTTGTTGTAATTTTGCACAACTCTGTTAATAAACTTCTCGAATGCAGTGCATTCATCTTTGGTGGCATCTCATGTGTCCCATGTTTCCAGTTCATGATATGCTCATGATCAGACAGAAAGCAACTTCTTTCTGAACTCACAATTCTATTCAATGAGGAAAAAGAATGTTCAACTCTAGCTGTTGAAGTAGCAAGAGATGAATTTCCACTTCTTTCATCACAGGAAACATAGCATAAAGTTTGGGTAGAATCACTTGTGGAAATAAAGAAGAAGTTGAAGTCAAATCTTCATTCGTTCGTCTCATGATATTCCACTGTGTGTTCAAATTTTCTGTTCTGTCCTGATCAATAGCAGCCCCACTGCAGGTAGTGCCTCACTCTACTCAACTGTTGGTGTTTTATAAGACAGGCTTCTGTAAAAGCTACATAGAGGTTGAGTAGAATCCAGAAGTCACTGTTGTAGATTTGTAAGAATCAAGTCTGTGTACTTCTTCAGCTGGCTTAACAAACACTTCTCGTCCTCTTCACATAAGGACTCAATATAAGTGCCTTCATTAGTCAACTTCTGGGCTGAAGTCTTTGTTTCTTCCAGTACGTTTTCAATGGATATCTCCCTGATCCAAGTATACCTTCTATTGCCAGACAAAGATCTACTACTTTTGTAGCAGATGCCTGGATGGCATTGTTTAATGACCCAAGTGGTTTCAACAGTACATTTCCAAGAGAGAGAATGGCGATTTATTTTATTCGTTTCATTAAGTGACCACTAGAGCTGAAATCACTAATAATCAGGACTAAGTGCTTAGACCTGCTGTGGGGGACAGTTTCTGTGGAAGAGACAGCAGAGCCTGCACTAGCTGTGAGGTTCCCCCACTCTGAGAGCTGAAATCATACAGCTAGGTGGAACCTCAAGAGACTGACTTGCAGAGGTCGCAGTGGCAGCAGAAGGTGATGGCGCAGGGCCATCGGTGACAGAGCATTGGAGTGAATGGTGGCAGGACAAACAACAGCGGCCAAGTGAGCAACTGGAGCAAGTGGTGAGCAGCTGGAGGAACGAGCAAGGTGCCTTCTCCCTTCCCCCACATCAGGGTGGGAGGTGAACTCACACGAAAGCACCTCTGAACTCTGGGTCTCCACTGACTGACAACTATGAGTGGGACACGGTGGAGGGAGAAGGAAGGGGCACGTTAAAGGAACATTTGTTGGTTGGACTATGTTTTAGTGCCTTTGCTCCAGAATGCTAGATTGTGACTGAGATGTTTATTTAAATATACATTTCCCAATAGGCCAAGATTTTTAATATGCACTATTTGCCATGGTTATCTCACATTGTCGCTACCTCGAGAGGTTATCTTGGGAAGTTTCTCTACTAAACATTTTATTATAATTAATTTTTTACATAAGAATTTTGCAGAAGTTTTAGGTTTTTGGTGCAGAATTCCCTCAGGAGTAGGATTTGCAGAACACTCAGAGGATGTTCCCTTTCCCAGACTAACAAATATTTTTGACCTCCTCCAAGACCTGTAACCTTAACAATGAAACTTTATAGCTTTAAACATTCCAGGAAAAGCTATGAAGTTTCAAAATCTGAATTATAAAATCACTATACCTTTATTTTTTAAAAAAACATGGTAATAGTTGATCAAAAGGGACTTAATTTTCCGCACAACGCTAAATTATGTTTTTCTTCCGCATGGTATTGAATTGGAGGTAGACGGTTCCCATCAGAGCTGTCAGAGAGACATGACTCAAAAGACAAAAATGGGATTGCGATTTTCAAGACTTCTGCAACTGAAGCAGGGTGGAACTTCATAGATATTAAAATCAGCCACACTGGACATATTTGCTACGATTGCATGTTTGTTAGGAGCTCATCCACTTTATGCAATTTCTCCTAGACATCTTCAGCCATGTCGGTAATACAATGAGATATTGTGTTAGTTGATGCTGCTTCAGGCCCTGTAACTTTTGGAACTGTTGACTGTGCAGGAAAGGATGGTTTTCTTAAACTGTATGTGCCTTACTCTGTTATGTGATTAATGTCTATACCAAACAACAAGATACTTAAAAGATGTTAGTTTGGACATGACACAGTTGCACACCCTTCCATTCTGCACTATTCTGGACTACTGGCTAGTGCTATCCAGTCAAAATATGATAGCTTTAAAGAGAGACACCATTAGAATATTTGTGGTGATCATTCATCACTTGAAAGTTTTGCAAAAAATAATTCAGCACATTTAAAGTTTGAGTAGGACCCACTCTTTCCTCCAGAATGGGGGGGTTGTGATCCACAGCATGGGAAGCCGTGTACTATAGAATTTGTTTTAAGCGCTGTAGCTCAATTGAAAATCACTGTGTGGGGCAGTAGGAAAATGGAAGTAGGGACACTTTTGATACTTTTCTGTCTCAAACTTTGTCAAAAGAAAATAAATCTTTCTTAAAAATGAATAAATTATTCACTTTGCAGAAATTAGTAAAACAGTGCCCCTTTTTTCTTTCACTCAGCAGACTGAGTGTGTGTGACTTGCTGTGACTAATGTACCTGATGCAGTAGAATGAATGTGTGCACTACTTTTTAAAAGCTTGTCAGAGTAATTAACTAACAACCTGTTCAGATGCTAGGAAACAAATTGTTGTATAAGAGAACTGGGGTTAAGGAGCCATGTTGCCTATTGGGCCATGGTGGGGTGATCAAGCACTCACGGAAGTGTGATGTACTTGGGCTCTTGTGGAAGGTGGGAAAAACTGACAGCATATGTTGCTTTCCTACAGCATGTTTTGTTGGCTGAGGGATGTAAACAGGATTTGCATCAGAGGAAACAAATAGATGTTTGTTTAACTAAACTAGGTGGATGGCAATGGCCAATACTGTCAGATGAGATAAGAGAAACATGTCTCCTGAAAAGATATAAAGGAGAAAACTGTTATTAGTAAAGAGTATATTTATTAATAAGTATCAGATTTCTGTTACTGATGTACTTAGCTAAATATTTCAGACTTGGCAATGAAATTCTTCCAGATCATAACTCCCTCTACTACTATGTTCTCTGTATGCTAGAAAAGCCCACCATTTAAGTTTAGAGTCAATAATTTATTTAAATAAACCCTTAAAAATACATTCAACTAAATAATATTGAACAGTTAGATGTACATCTTTTCCCCAGTGTGCAAAAATGCTTTAATGGACAGTGTTATGCTGTAGCTTTTGTATGATGATTGTTTTTTAAGTGATATCCCTGCCTTAAAGAGTTTGTTGCATAAATTAGACAAAAGTGTGACATGAAAGCAGTAGAAGGCAGGAACTAGGGAAATACCAGGGTTAAAATCACAAGTGAATCATATTTCATAGCAAACAAATAAGTAGTGACCCCCGGGGCTGCTGCTGACTATAGTCCGGAGCTGAAGCTGGGAGCTACAAACCATAGCCCTGTGCCCCTACTTTCCTGTACCCCCACTTCTGCCCTTCAAACAGCTTTACAAGTGCATCATCAGGAAGCAAGCTCCCCACAGACCAGGATACACCAACTCAAAGCTGCACCAGACTCCTGCCAGAACAACAGATATAAAACCTGCATACATATTCCGCTGCTATGATGATCAACGCCCCTTTCAAGATCCATGGGTCCTACACATGTCCTACCACCAGGTGGAGTCGTGCGCCCTCCCCAGATCCTGCTGTGCAGAGCTGGCTCGATCCACACCAGCTCTTGCCCCCCCAATATAGAAGTAAAACTATGCTTATGCCCAAGGGTCCTCACCCTGGCGTGGAGCCCCGAGTTCCCCCCGCTGGGCTCTGGTGTTGTTATAGCAGGTTGAGGGGGGCCTCAGCAAGAAAAAGGTTAAGAACCCCTGCTATATCTGACCTATCAGTCCTCATCCTCAAAGGAAACCTGCAGAACACTGTCAAAAGATGAGCTTGGGAGCTTAAATTCATAAGGGTGCTCAGCACCAAAAATCAGGGACTGAACAGAGACACTGGATTTATGGCTTATTACAGCAATCTGCAACTCACTAACCCCGTTTAGTCCTGTGACTACATAGGTGTGAATGGTCCCTTATCATATGTGCTAACTACTTACACTAAACAATCTGCTCCCCCTTGCATTTTGCTGTAGGGCTCGGAGTTCCTTTCCCAGACTTGAACAGCTCTATGTGACGCTGTTGCAGGGATGGGGCTGAAGCTAGGAGCTGCGGGGTTGAAGCCCTGAACCCTGGTGCGGCTGTGAGCTGTAGGCAGGAGTTGCAGCCCCAAGTCCCAGTGCCGCTGCAGTCTTCAAGCCCCGAGATACAGTGCTGTCCCTGGTGCAGCTGTAGCCAGGAGCTGAGGGGTTGAAGCCCAAGCCCCGGTGTACCTGCAGGGTTGAAGCCAGGAACTGTAGGGCTGAATCCCCGAGCCCCTGTGCCGCAATGGGGCTGAAGCCCTGAACCCTGGTGCAGCCGTGGGCTGTAATCATGAGCTGCGGGGCTGAATCCCTGAGCTCTGGTGCTGCCAGTAGCTGCAACCCTGAACCCCGGTGCCACTGCAGAGCTGAAGCCGGGAACTGCAACGCCGAGCCCTGGTGGTATCGTGGGGTGGCAGCCGGGAGCTGCAGTGTTGAAGTCCTGAGCCACGGTGGCATCGCCGGGCTGGGAGCTGCGTGGGTGAAGCTCTGAACCTCATTGCTGCCATGGGGCTGAATCACAGAGCCCAACTGCCCCCCAGGGGTAGAGCTGGGTGCCGCAGGGCTGGTGCTGCCGTGGGGTAAAGTCATGAACCACAGTGTCCCACAGGCTTAAGCAGGGAGCCGGAGTGCTGAAGCGAGAACTGGGAGCCTAAGCCCAGATCTGTGGTGTGCCCTGTGGGCTGAAGCCCCTTCCCCCACTGGGCGGAAGCCAAAGCCAATGCCATGGCTTCATCCTCAGGATGTCAGGCTCAGACTTACAAGTCAACCATTGGGGCATGGGCCTCCCAGCCTGTAGGTCAGCCTCAATGTCTTCTGGCCCAGTGCTTGTTCTGCTCCAAGACTCCAAGAGACCTGGCATGTGAGAGCTCACTCCTTGGTTTCTGCCCTGGGCCCAGTGAGTCTAACACCAGCCTTGCAGGTTTCGGTGCAGCTCTATTTACTGGGTGGAAAGGAGCTATTTCAGTGGGAGAAGGACAAGTTACACAGCACAGGGAAAATTAGTGTAAATGTAAACAATACATATCAGTTATGTATAAAATTTTAATTCAGTCATCAGCTTCAAAACAACAAAACCCAGAGATCAGAGATACCGACCTTCCTTCAGCAAGTTCAACCACCGTAAGGGCTGAAGAATACTGAGGAGGTGGTGTGAATAAAAAACATAAAGCCGTTATTAATCTTGCAAAAATTAGGAAATACGAAGACAGCTATCTGAATTTTGGTTTTATTGGTTATGGAAGTGGAGATCTACCTCAACCTCAGTGTGTAATTTGTGCATAAGTACTGTCTAATGAATGTTTGAAACCCTCCAAATTATGGACATTTAATTACAAAGAATGAAATCTATAAGGATAAGCACTGTCCATTTTTTGAGCAAAAGGCCAAGGAGCTGCTTGGTACTAAAGCAGTAATGAAAACGCTTTAAAGATCATTTTACATAGGGGCACAGAAAACTGCTAAAACAAAAAAATCACACACAGTTGCTGAGACTTTGTTAATGTCTTGTGTTGAAATAATGAAGTGTTTGGAGAGGATAAGGCAAAGGCACTGACAAAAATACTAGTGTCAAACAACACTGTCAAACGACAGATCATTTCTATGTCAGAAGACAGTTTCTCAGTGTATTGATTGGCTGTGTGACAAGGATTTTGCTATACAACTAGATGAATACATAGACATTTCAAAAATTTCCCATTTACTTGCCTATGTTCCTTATGTGTGGAATAAGGAAATAAAGGAAGACTTTTGTTTTGCGAAGAGCTCAAGACAACAACAAAGTCGGACGGCATTTTCAAACTGTCAGATGATTTTATGATTTCAGTAGAAATCAGCTGGACTAATTGCATTGGGGTCTGCACTGATGGAGCCACAATGACTTGGAAAGCATTCTGGTTTTGTGCAAAAAATAAAAGCCGTTGCACCTCGTGCTATTTGGACACACTGCTTTTTAGACCAAGAGGCTCTTGCTGCAAAAGATATTGAACCAGGTCTTCACAGTGTTCTGAACACAGCGGTAACACTTGTTAATTTTATTAAATCCAGAGCAACAAACTCCAGGTGTTTTGCTGAACTTTGTGAGGAGGTGAGTACAGAGCATCATTCCTTGCTCATGCATACAGAGGTGAAATGGCTGTCCTGAGGCAGAATGCTTGCCCATTTATTTAATCTCAAGGAAAAGTTTTATGTACTTTCTTAACTGATAAGAACCCTGAATGTGCAGCAGAAGTGCTGAAAGATGGGTGGCTGTCAAAGCTGGGTTACCTTGTCGACATATTCAGTGACATGAATAAGCTGAATAAAACTGTGGAAAGGCAGGAAGACTAATTTTATTGCCCAGCGTGAAAGAATTGAGGCATTCAAAAGAAAACTACGACTCTGGAAAATTCGTGTCTGTCAGGGCACGACTGATATGTTTTGAGCTCTTACGTTCTTTCATTCAGGAACGAAATACTGACTTCGATGTAATTAAACATCTGCTAGTAGCGCATTTGCCTGGTCTGCTTAACAGATTTAATGCTTATATTCCTGAACTCACAACAGAACCAACATGTGGACTACAAACCCCTTCAGTGAGAAGCAAAATTTCCATCCCTTGTCCCATCAAAACTGTTAGAAGAGCTCACTGACATTTCATCAGACAGCTCCCTCAGAACCAGGTTCAAAGAAATGCTGCTGGAAACATTTTGGTGTGGGTATTCTGATGAATACAGCACTGCTTCTTCTGCAGCGCGGAAAGTTTTGATCCCCTTCGATACCACCTACTAATGTGAAGCTGGATTTTCTGCCATGACATCAGTGAAAACAAAGTACTGAACCAGGATGAATATTGACCATGACATGCATGTGTGCTTGTCAAAGATACCCCCACTTCTTGACAGGATTGTTGATCAGCACCAGCAACAAGTTTCACACTGAGTAAATAAAAAAAAAAATTAGTTTAATTTTGTACATATCTATCTATCTATCTATCTAATCTTGTGTGTGTGTTTCATTTAATACAGTTTTTAATCTACTGGATATGCAGAAAAAGCAGTTGTGGCACAGGTGGGCCATGGAGTTTTTATAGCATTTGGGGTGGGGGGCACTCAAAGAAAGAGTTGAGAACCCCTGCTATAGGACATACTACCATTTCAGGGTGTCTGCCCTGCTCATGACAGTCTGCCCCAAAGTAGACACTCAGGGTCGTGAGCCCCTCCAGATAGCATGATGCATGATCATTTAGAATAAATGTTGGGTAAATATTTAATAAGAATGTATTAATAACATCAAGTTAGTAGCAGGAGTTTTCTATTTAAATTAAACTCCAGACTTTCAGGCAGATTTAAATTGGCTTTTTGATTAAGAAAGGTCTTGTAGAAGTGAAAGCTTGCAATTTCAAAAGTATTGGATGCAGCAGAAGCAATCATATGCGTTCTAGAACGATCTTTGAGAATAAGTATTAAGTATAGTGAAAGAACTGAGAACAATGATCTATGTAAAAATGAAATAGGAAGGCAACTGGACATCAGTAAGAGGGAAACAATCTTTTTGTACATTGGCAATCCTGTTTTGAATTAATTTTTTTTTAAAAGCATCAGGAAAATAGGCCCCTAGGAAATACATTCTCGCTTGATCAAGAGTGGTGACAGCAACAGCCCTAAAATAAGTTATGTCATTGTCTGCCAAACAAATGGAAAAATGTGGTGTGCACACATACTAAAATATGTGGCTGCATGAAGGGAAACAAATTAATTCCAAACACTGATGTTTTTCACAGTTTAATGTGAGTGGCAGTGTGCACACACGTTGGAAGCATGGATTGTCTTTTTTACTCTGTCTGACTGACAGTAAAACTTTTGATATTCATCTGTTTTCTAGAGCAGCCATGCAATATGGTTCCCAAATTTATTGTTCAAAACCCCTTAATTGAAAAAAGGCTCATAATAGATGGGTATTTGAGTACCGACTGGAAAATGCTTGCATGTGCTATTTACTATGCCATGTGGCATTGCATTTTTAGTAAAATGGAAGGAGTTGAACAACCACAGACCACATCCTTGCTAACAGTTATACATAGGGGCTGCGTTTACTTATATTTTTTCCAAATTCAAATAACTTTCTATTAGGTAACCATAAGTTCCTGCATTTATTTCAATTAGAAATGAAAAGTTCTTCTTAGGCTGGAAAGCAAAAATGAGGCAGAAGTTGCTGACATACTTTTTTCCTGTTCAGATCTGAAACACCGGTTCAGAAGTAGAACAGAGCTTGATCAGACTTGCTCTGCTTGTCTCCAGTTTAATTTTATGTCTGTGCAGAAACCTAATGCATTTATAAAGAGGGCAGGGATGCATCTGCCCCATAACTTTTTCTGGAATTTGTTTGCAATTTTTAAATGTAAGTAAGTGGTGGTAGAATTTTGCTTTTCTTGCAAAATGAGGAAAATGTTTAAAGTGAGTATTGCTGAATAAATAATGTGACACATGAATTACATTTGCTAAATAAGGATTTGGTTAATAAATCAAGAGCTTGGTAAATCACAAAGTCTTCACATTTACTTTTCCCCCTTAGTATTTGTTAGGCTACTTGTCTTGATATAATAACTCCTTAAGCATTCACTTATTAAAATAAAGTGTCTTTTTAAATTAAGATATGGCTTTTAGTTCATAACATCATGTTTTTGTTTTTGTTAGTATTTTTGCAGTGAAGCATTATTCAGCTTTTGCTTTGTTAGTCTTATTGGAAATGAGCAAATAAGAAGGCTCAAGTGTTAGTAACATATAATATGTGCAAAGGTAAGGTTCTAGAGAAGCACTGAAGTAGCCTTTAGTTTTAGTTTCAATGGGAGAAAGCCAGATGTCACTGTGAGAGTTCTGGCTGAGCTCCATTTCTTGTAGGGCAGGGAAATCAAACAAATGTGTTTTATTAAAGAGAGCCCAAAACCAAATGTCCCAGCCCTGATCTTTTGATCCCTCTTGCTACTTCTGACTGAATTGCTCTATTCCAGATGAAAGCTGTTCTTAGCCCTCATTTTTCCTTGGTCTTCTATCCTGCTGTACAACTGCTCTGTGTACCCTTCATTCTGTTCCATCAACTCTACCTGAGTTGCTCACCTCCTCCAAACAAAAACCACAGAAAATATTAGTGTTGGAAGAGACCTCAGGAGGTCATCTAGTCCAATCCCCTGCTCAACGCAGGACCAACACCAACTAAATCATCCCAGCCAGTGCTGTGTCAAGCCCGGCCTTAAAAACCTCTAAGGATGGAGATTCCACCACCTCCCTAGGTAACGTATTCCAGTGCTTCACCACCCTCCTAGTGAAATAGTGTTTCCTAATATCCAACCTAGACCTCCCCCATTGCAACTTGAGACCATTGCTTCTTATTCGGTCATCTGCCACCACTGAGACCAGCCTAGCTCCATCCTCTTTGGAACCCCCTTCAGGTAGTTGAAGGCTGCTATCAAATTCCCCCTCACTCTTCTTTTCTGCAGACAAAATAACCCCAGTTCTCACAGCCTCTCATCGTAAGCCCCCTAATCATTTTTGTTGCCCTTCGCTGGACTCTCTCCAATTTGTCCACATCCCTTCTGTAGTGGGAGGACCAAAACTGGACACAGTACTCCAGGTGTGGCCTCACCAGTGCCGAATAGAGGGGAATAATCACTTCCCTTGATCTGCTGGCAATGCTCCTACTAATACAGGTTATGGGAAGTACTACCTTCAGAATTGTTGAATAACGTAGTATTAGGCTGTTATTTAGACCTGGTCTGCACTAGAGTTAAGTCGACATAAGAGAGCTTACATACACCTAATTATTTCAGTATACACACTACAGCCTTGTCCCGCTGATGTAAGTACCCTACTATGCAGACACAATAATTCCATCTCCACAAGAGGCATAGGACATACATCGGTGTAGTTAGTGCGACGCAGTGTCTGTATAGACACATCGTTACTTATATCAGCTGTTGGCTGTCTTGTCACTTTCAGGGCTCCATGCTAGAGCTTTGGCTGCCCCCAGGTCCCTGCTCCAATCTGGGCTGCACCTGCCCGACTCCCAGCTCCCTGGCTGGGAAACAAGAGGCAAGAAGCCCAGGAGGCTGGCCCCCACTCCATATGGGGAGCTGAGCCCTGGCTGCCAGCCTCCCCCCGCACTGCCCCTCTTCAGTCAGTGAAAGCACTCCTGATGAGGATGCGCACCACTGACAGAAGGAGCGTAGTGTGGTCATCAGGTCGATTTTAAGTCTGTACTGTAGACGTGCTCTTAAGAGGAGAGAAATGTGTCTGAAACTTTCTATATGAAGCTTTTTTTAGCCTCACTTTGAGTCTTTGTTCCATATTTGGCCCCAGTTAAATTGATTCAGTATTCTTTATGTAGTATTAGGGCTTGTTTACATTTACCGTGCTGCAGCGCTTAGTGAAAACACTCCCAATGCTGACAGGAAAGCTTCTCCCATCAGCATAGGTACCCCACCTCGCCAAGAGGCAATAGCTATGTCAATGGGAAAAGTCCTCCTGTTGACATTGTGCTCTCTACACCTTGGGTTGGGTTAGTTATAACTACATCACTTGGAGGGGTGGAAAATCGACACCCCTGAGCTATATAGTTACACTGACATAAGTTTGTAGTGTAAACCACGGCTTAGAGCAGGTTAACAACAAATGTGTTTGGAGAGAGGAAGGGTGTGAAAGTGCGTGATTGTTAGCTTGTAGCACACCTTGTAAACAGAGCATTGCTCTGAAAGAATGTTAGGAAGGGGAGGGAAGCAGATGCTAGAGGGCAACAGCATGAGTGGAATGTAAAATGGATAATACTGAAGTTGTCACCCTGAAAGATGGCTTCCCATGTGGAAAAAACTGGGTTTTGTTGGCTCTTCCCAAAGAAGTACCAGATCCTGTACTGTTGAGATGGAAAAAAATCAAACTCTTGTTTTCCGAAATCACATGGAACAAGCTAAATTGTGTTGTTACAGTGAATTATTGGGTTACACCATGTAGTTGAGAACAGAATTTGTCCCCAAGGTATTATGAAACCGAATTGAAATTTTGACCCACTTTTTAACAGGTGACCATTGATGGACCTTAGTGGAACTAAGAACGAAATAAGATCCATGACACAGGCAAAAAATAGTTTATTTTCTACTGAATGCATATCCGAAATGTCATCTTAGCCAGCTGTACCTGCTTCTGGAGTTCTATATACCCCAGTGCAGTGATACTCAGACCTCAGTGGTTCAGGAGCCAAATTACCATTCAACATTACCCAAAAGAGCTACAGTAGTGTGAATTCATTGTTTCATTTTATATAGACAGATGTATTATTCTCACAGCAAAATGACTGACCAAGTATTTTATCAACTACAATTGGTTAATAACATAGTAAAAGCATCCTGACTGGCTGTTAATTGAGGGTTTTAATATCATGTGCAACAAGGAGCCACAAGAGTTACATTAAAGAGCCTCAGTCTGAGTATCACTGCCCCAGTGGCATATATAACAGCCATCTTGTATGTATTGAGTTAGGGAACGTATGATCATGAATATTAATAAAAATATCCAAGGAAGTTTTGATTTTGGATTTTGGCTCTAGACATGACCATATTGTTGAGATAGGCCAGCTCCTGGAATTAAAATAGAGCCAACTCCTGAGTGGTGGTAATGGAAATACTCTGTTTATAATGGTGTAACCAAGAACAGAATTTGGACCTCCATTTTGAGAAGTTTTACTGCTGTGCATGTATTCACAAGGATGCTATATTTCTGCCTAAGTGAAAGGAAAGAATGAGTTAAAATACCTTGGCTTCTAACTGTTTTTAAACCCACTGTAATACAATCCTTACCACACAGTACAAGTACAGACGCAGAAAGCTGCAACACTGTAATTTTGAAGTGCGGTTTTGGCACTGTGGAAACTGGGAAATGAATGTGCTGAAATATTAAAGGGAAAAAATTGGCTTAATTTCCATTGAGTTGTATTAATTAGATGCATATTATCATAATGAAATATACAAAATGCTGTGCTTGTGTAGAGACCTAGAGTGGAATTTTGTGCATCACTGACTGATGCCTAAATTGAACACACTGGAAATTGTGCCTAGTATGTGGTAGCTTTTAATAAAATTTTCAATGAACTACAAGAGATGAAGCCCGTAAATAAATGCCTTGGGGCTACTGTTCTATAGAAGGAACATAGAAATTATCTAGGGACAGTACTTCTTACATAAGTATTTTGAGAAATCTAGGTAAATGTTGGTAATCTAAGTTAAAATAGTGCTGAAACCCAGCTGTTTGGGGTCCGAAATGAGAATCCGCTGTTTTTAAAAGAAAATATTTGGGTTTTAGTCAACAAATCACATTTCTTTACATAAAGCATTTTTTATTACTAGAGCAAGTTGACATTCATTGTTAGCTGCAATGCATGTTCATTCACATGACTTCGTTTGGGAGTCTGGGCTTAGGAGAGATGGGAAGAGGAGTGTTCCTTGCCCATTTAAGTGGTAGAGATCTCTAAACAAGGAAGGGAAATGGCTCCTTGCTTCACAATGTACTTTTACAATGTCCATGCCAACTTTCCAGGCCCCCTTTCTACCAGATACTCATTATTGGGCCAGGTTTTCAACTTCAGACATGCTGTCTGTTTATCACATATCAGTTTGAATGAGGGGGAGAAAGGTGGTGTCTCTTTTTTTCTAGGTTTAGCCCTAAAATTATTGACCTAACAGTTGTCCTCAAATGGCTTTTGTGTAGTCATCTGGGATTGCTCCCCTCTCTCCAATGTTTTCCATTTATTCTTGCCATTTAGATGACCTTTCCTTTAGTAAGGAGGAGTGAACACAGCTTCTTATTGACCTAGGCAGTGCCACTGTGTGCAAGTTGTTCCCTCCCAACAAAAGAGGGAATATTCTACTTGGCAGCCTTTTGGGATGCCAGTTGATGGCCAGATGTATCAAATTGTCAAGGTTAAACATTAGAGCAGTCTACATCACTATAACCTAACTGAATGACACTCTTTTTTGACTTAGTGTGGGATTTAAAAAAAAGCCTGAATTAGAAGCACAAGTCCCATGGAAAGTCGGTGTAACTTGTGCTCCTCAGGCACTTTTAAAAATCCCACCATTTATGGCCAACTTAGTTGGTTGTGGCTTAATGTTGTCCACCAAGGCCACATGGGGAAAAAAAAGTTGAAAATAATTATTTTATGATGATAAAAGTTCAATTCATGCCCTGTATTCCATAATCTCAAGTGCTGTGGATACAATTCTCCAGCCTTTCTCAAGAGATCAAGACAGTGAGTCTGTTGAATTGGAGGAAAAATATCCACCTAAAAATGGATGTTGTGCAGTGATGTTTGTAACTTAGTTTTCTTTTTCTCTGAGCCACTTTATCTTCCTTAGGGAACATAGAATCATAACAATTTAGGATGGCAAGGACTTAGCTGAAGAGAATCTATCTCATGGCCCTTCAAAGGTTATGGATGTACTTTCCCAATAGAATCTTTTCAGAGGTTAACCTGATTATAGTTGTTGTAAAAAGGTAGAGAACGATGTACTTCGTCATTATTAGCCCCAAATATACACAACTTGCTTTAAACTAAACTCTGACATAAGAAAACATGGTACAAAGAAATGGGTTACATTTTTACCTCTTTTCTGTTTGTGTTTGCATATTATATCCAATACAGCTTAAACATGAAAGAAGCTTTCATTTTTTTACTGTAGATTTTTGTGTGAAAGGGGACTTGTGACTAGAGCATGACTGTGAAACTGCAAAGTGATCAAGATCTAAGCTTTTTAATATAAGCACCAGCCAGGGAAATGTTAAGATTCCTCTCAGGAATGGTCTAGTTATTAGATAGTCCTGCCTTGAGTGCAGGGGACTGGGCTAGATGACCTCTTGAGATCCCTTCCAGTCCTACACTTCTCTGATTATCTTGCTGAAGTTAAGACTTCGGGGGGTGGGGAGCAAGGTTTGCAAAGTAAACAGTATTTTGTATAGTTAAAATGTTAGTGTCTATAACCAAAGGTTATCCTTAAAGTGCCGTAAGCTTTCATTCTGAAACAGTGTTAAGATTTTTGTAATTTTTTGAAAGTTTCATTGGAAGGCTGATGTTTTCCAGGTTTGTTACCTGTCTACGTGTGAAATTTTTGGGGAAGTTGGTGCAGAAATAAAGGTATTTCCCTTATACAAAGAGAGAGCTGTGTCTCATATCAGTACTTCTGGGTAAATAGATTTCAAAGCAAAAATCAATGTTATAATTTTAAATCTACCAAATAAAAAGTAGAAAAGAAAAAGGAAATATTGGCAAAAATTTTCTAATGTTTATTCCAAATTTGTTGAACTTGCCTAGATACAAACAAGCTCTCTGAAAATGAAAAACCTCATTTAAGATAGGGAATTAATATTGCAAAGCATTTGCTATTGGATGTACTGTATTGCATTGATTATAGATATTATGGTTTGAGATTACATATAACAGTTTAGTTTGATATGACAGACTTTCGAAGTATCTGAAAACTTTATAGTGGGATCTTCTGTTATTTCAGTTAATAGGTTTTATGTTTCCATACAAATCCCTTTGACATTTTCCTGTATCAGCTGCAACAGTAGTGGCAACAACGAATACGCTCTGGTAGCTTACATGACCTTCATGATTCTAGTATCTGAGTGCCACACAGACATGAATGTACTTATCCTCTCAACATCCCTGTGAGACAGGGAAGCATAACCCCATTTTACAGATAAGGCACTGAGGAATAGAGAAATGAAGTGACTTGGCCAAGGTTACACAGGATCTGAAGTGTGTGGCAGATTGAACCCAAAGATCCAGCATCCCAGTCCAGTGCCTTAACAACAAGACCATTGTTTATCGCTGTGCTTTTGCCTAAACAACTAAAAGTGTATGTTCTGTTTCACACAGAACTTGGAAGAAAACCAACAATGGCTGCTTGTTTTTGTATTTTTGGCACCTGCTGGTTAGTCTGTCTTCAAAGACTTGAAATTGTAAAACTTTAGATGAAGTCCGATTCTGGTGAGAGAGAATGTGTCTAAGTTGGAACTCTACTTCGATCTTTTTATTTTAGTTTCATTTTATGTTTACCTCTTGCAATATACTTCTGATTTTTATTCTTGTGGCTTTCAACTTTTGTCTCACTTGAAGCCTCTCCCTTGATAATTTTCCTTCTCAGTTCAACTCCTTCCACAAAATTAGTATGAAGATGCTACTTAAAGTTACTATGTGCAGAGGTAGGAAAGGGCCAGACGAGCATAGGGACATTTAACATCTCCTGCTTCTAAGATAACCATCTCCCAGGTCTGTAACTCTATCTAGAATTTCTTCAATACACTATTTTTAGAAAGGCCCCATCTTGAGACCTGCTGCAACTCTTAGTTTGTAACATCAGGTTTTTACCCTCTTGCCAGGAGGAGGAGGAGGAGGAGATCAAAAATATTTCCAGTGTAGGCAATCTTGAAAAATTACCAACACAGTGGAGAGTTTGATGGTATCGACTGTTGCCTGAAAAGTAACAAAATGGAAGCGACGGCAGCAGCATTCCAAGGAATGTCCAATATAGAAATATTTTTGACAATCTGTATCTGCTGGAAGGAGGGTAGAAAACCCAGTATTATAGAATGCTTCAAGCCATTTTCCAACTGAAGCCACGAGGAAGCTCTTGTGAGGATAAAACAATCTAGCTCATCTCCATTTTCTGCCTCTCAGAATCTGCTTGAGTTGCATTGTGATCACATACACACATGATACTTTCATATGAAGCAGACACACTTCTGGGAATACAGCACTTTTTTTGTATAGACGAAACAGGTGTATTGATACTTTTTACATGCTTCTGGTGTAGTGACCAAATGAACCCCATTCTTATGTCCATGGTATCATTATTCAAAATTAACCTACTTAGAAAGGTTACAGCCTTTCATAGGTTAGTTTATCCCTATGAAATTTCCTCCTTCTTCCACTCATTTAGCATTGACCTTAGTCTGCCTGTCTTCCACAAAATCTTGATATTGCTGGTGGAAGAACCTTCTCTTATAGAGTTCCTGCTGTTTTGAACTGACTTTCTATATATATCAGTCTTAGTGACTGTTTCTTTTCAAATCTAAGGTAAAAGTATACATTTTCTCTCTCATCCCTTTTTAATTTCTCCCTCCTTCTGTTATTAAATTACATGAAGGATCCAGGGATACAGGTTCTATTAAATACCTCATGCAAAATACATTTGTACCATAGTCAATATACTGAATGTTACACTACTCCAGATTATTCCAGGTTTAAATCTCACTTTCAATTTGGAGAAAATCAAAAAATTTGATTTAATTTTGAACTGCTTCTTCAGTTTTGTGCCAAATGTTATAAAGTCATATGTCTTCCCCACAGTGATGGGAAGAATTTAGGACATTGTTACAAAACCATTGATTTTAATATAGTCTCTTGTTGCATGAATTTATTGTGCCTGACTAATACTTATGACATTTGCATTCATTATGATGCCATAAACAATATGCAGAGGTAATATAACCATGAAATGTAATTTATTTGTGCTTGATTAAGTTAAAATGAAACATGGGTTTTATCTTGTGTATATATCTATCTGTAATCTTCTCTTTTTTTGGCTCTTACAAGTTCATAATGTTTCTTTATGACTATCACGGCATTTTACTTGGAAGTTTTAAATGAAAAATGCCAAACTCCAGATTAGAAATCATTAGCTTTTTTTATCCCTAGAGCAGTGTTAAAAGCTCTATTAAAAGCTTTTATTTTCCTCTCTAAATTGTTAGAAAATGTTTACCATAAGGGTTTCAATCATATTGTGAATGAAGCAATATTAGCATCCATTTTAAAAATAAACTGGTTGCATGGTTTCAACTGTAGCATGGATAAGGGCACAACATGCAAAGACACACAAATGTTTTACATCTGTAGTTGCCAGGAGTTAAGTTCCAGACATCACAATGAACTCTTCATGGAACCGTCCAGCTATTTTCCTTGTATTTGGACCTTACACTAGATCCTTAAAAGAATTTTACAGAAAACTACAAAATACATAACTTTATAAATGCCTGTGTCTCTTCTCCACAGTCATAATGAACGGAAAGTGACCTGCAAGCATCCAGTAACAGGACAGCCATCACAGGATAACTGTATTTTTGTTGTGAATGAACAGTAAGTGAAATGTGCTTTGCACAATATAAAATGCATGCATTCTTAATTCATAAATTTCACAATGAGCTCCAATCAATATAGAAATTGATTTCTTTTCTAATCTAATTCTTCTGTACTCTGCTAATCCAAGACCAAAGAAGCACAGTAAAACAATTAAAAAGAAAAAAAAACTAGCCCAAATAGGGTTTTCTATGTTTTAATGAGGTGTTGGGACCATTATTTCACTGTTCACTACAGTTACCCTACCCAATTTGCATGCAGAGTAAACTAAAAGATTTTTAGCATGATAGTCTAGTAGGCTACCATAAGGTACATTTTTGATGATCCATTTGAATTGGTCTGGAATATGTTGGCATTCCATATCTCCTGTAGCAGCTAGGACTCCTTTTCCATTTAATATTGTTATTCCATTGCCCTGTCAAGAAGTTTTCTGAGCAGGTGGATGATAGATTTGTTGACTATTATTTCATTACTCTTGCAGAATAAATCATGAATGACATGATTTCCTTAGACCTTCCTGAAGGTTTAGGGGAATCAAGAATTTATGTGCAGTAGTAATTCCCGATCTCTGGTTGTGAAGTGGCTGAGTCTTGTGTATCTAATCAAATTACCAGACTGAACTTTAGTAATACTTAAAAGTCTCATATTTTCACTAACATGAGATTGGTGTACAGCATTCTCTTACTAACTGTGCTGTGTGGTAAACCATGAATTTGAATTAGTTTAAAGCAACTTTTAGAATTTCCTATAGTAGAACTAAGTTCGTCTTTGCTATACAATTTATTGACCTTTTTAATACTTGGTGCAGATAATTTTCTCTTGAAATCTGAATTGCTTGCTTCAAAATTGGAAAAGTAAGACACAGTCACTATTAGAGAACATCTTAGGGACATGTTTTAATATCAGTCTGCACACACAGCAGGTTCTGGTGTTATTGAATATTCTGATTTTCAGGACTGCTGCAACCATGACATCTGAAGAAAAGAAAGAACGAACAGTAAGCACAATAAGTGACGCTTCCAACTACAATTTGACATCAGATTATGCTGTGCATCCAGTGAGCCCTGTGGGCAGAGTAAGTCACTGTATCTGTTTGTTTATTAATGTAAAATTATTCAATTATTCCATAAGATAGCGAACAGAGTCCTATAATTAAAGAGAAACTTTGTAATTAATATTCTATTTTAAAAAAGAAACAAAGCATATGTATATCTCAGGGCACTTGATAACCTGAATGTTTTTATTTGGAAGCTGAGGTGTCTGAAATAACTTATCACTAAAGCTGTAATGTTTGTCACAGGCTTCTTGGCTCTTATGACTTTCACGTTCTGATATTGTCTTTGGTATTAGACATCTGTCTTGTTTTGTATATGAGCAACTGTGTGTTTTAGTGGGCATATAGGTAAGTGTGCATGTGGACAATTGCACTATGTTTTGAAAGATTTGACCAAACATCCTCATGGCAGGAGCAGGGGCGGCTCCAGGCAGCAGCGCAGCAAGTGCGTGCCTGGGGTGGCAAGCCGCGGGGGGCGGCCTGCTGGTCGCTGTGGGGGCGGCAGTCAGGGAGCCTTCGGCGGCATGCTTGCGGTAGGTCCGCCGGTGCCGTGGCTTTGGCGGCAATTCGGCGGCAGGTACACCGAAGCCGCGGGACAGGCGGACCTCCCACAGGCATGCCGCTGAATCCGCGTTACCAGCGGACCTCCCGCAGGCACGCCGCCGAAAGCTGCCTGACTGCTATGCTTGGGGCAGCAAAATACATAGAGCCGGCCCTGGGCAGGAGTATGGAATTATAGCAATTAGTAAGGGATTGGTTGCAGCCCTTGAAAGCAGTTATGGGAACAGACCAACAGACCATATGGCAAAGGTTACATTTTAACTAGCAACTGCCAGTACTAGAATTTCAGTGCAACTAGGTAGGAAAATTGCTCAGTAGCCCATGAAATCATAAGCAGTCTTCCTTGTTTTGTAGTCTGGTCTTGTGGTTAAAGCACAGGACTGGAAGTGAAGAAGCTTGAATTCTATTCCCGGCCTTCCCTTATTTGTGGGATCTTGGATAAATCAACTTAACTACGTTGTGCCTCAGTTTCCCTATCTGTAACTGGGAGATACTTCCCTGCCTCTCAGAGATGTTATGAAGCAAAAAGCTTTAGAGATCCTTGGATAAAAGGCAGTATAGAACTACAAGTTTCATTTTGTTTTTCAATTAGAGGCCACTTTGTAGAAGGACAGTTCACTTACTACAAAACTGAAAATTTTCATTGGGTTTTGCCAGGATAGATTTATTATCTTCAGAGAAAAGTTAGCCAGATGACATCTTGGTTAGTGATGAGATAAGCAGTGCCATCTGTCTTCTAGTTAACAGTTAACATTTCTTCTTGAGTATTTTTACATTCTCAGTTGCAAACAAAAAAACCTGTTGAATTAGGCACTGAAAGACTGTACCCAGCAAAGTGGTTCTCCTGCAAATGAATCAGATTTGTAACATATGTACTTTGAAGTGTTAGTGTTAACTGAGCAATTTCTTTAATTTCAGTAGGTTTGGATTGAAACCCTGTTTATTTTCTCTGTGAAAAAATGAACATTTTACAATTTCCCATAAAATAAGACATTTTGAGCATGTTGGAGACTGCTGTTAAAGCAGCTTTTGTTTTAAATGGACACAGTCAAATGGTCAGGCAAAAACTTGACCTACATTAAAACCATTATCTACTGAGAAAAGACTTCCAGATTCTAGAAAATGCCTTAATCTAACAGTGTTGCTGAGAAAATAGTAGCAGTGTTGATTTATTAAAAAATGCTACTGTTAAGCATGACCTTACAATAGTTGCTAAGCCCCTGCAGGGACAGCCATCAAAAAAGCACAATAAAATCTTTTTCTCAGGACCGTGCTGACGACATCAGTGATGCTGATGCAAAATTATTACAACAGAGCTATGTTAGAGTTCGTTATGTGGGGTGAAATGTGGATGAAGGGAAGGGGAAATATGTTCACTTCCATTTGGGAGGCAATCAGGAAATTAGTTTAGGGCTTTTGCAGACAAAATTAAAATAAACTACTTACTGTATTTCGTTGACAATGTACTGGAAAGAAATGGAGATTGCCACTGGCTATTGAATTATAGGCATTTGTCTAAATTGTTAAGTTAGAGGCTTTGACTGTTTTGTTGAATGGGATTTATTGAGCTACTTTTTAGAGAAATCAGATTTTTGCTTTTATACTAAAAGCTGCGCCCATTATCCTTTTTTCAATTACTAAATTAACTATTTACGATGTTCATGTGAATGCTATTCAAGTTACTTTAAACACAGTTATCAAAAATAAACTTGTTTGCATTATTGTACCATTTTTGATAGTCCAGTCTCAGAAGACAAGTGTCTGCAACATAGAAACCATAGTTGACACTAATCAGCCTCTTTGGCAGTTTCAGAGGGCCCATGGGTTGAATGCATTTAAGACTGTTATTCCCTTGTGCTTAGAAGTGGCCCTTCAGTGATAGTACTGAGGAACTTTAGCCCAACCATGAGGAGATTTGTGCTATCAGTTTTGATGTCTACCTCTATCTATGAATAGAGAACTTGAGGTGCCGGGGCTGCCTTACTAACACTAGTCTCTCACAGTCTGTCTTAAAAATAGTATTACAGTGCATGAGAGAGAGAAAATAGTTGGGAGAGTAGTTATTTAGGTTCTCCATAAACTAGGGAAAGAGAGAGAAAAAGCTACATTTGGTTACTTCTAAGACAAGCAAAAATACTGGTGGCAATTGGGGGGGAGGGATAGCTCAGTGGTTTGAGCATTGGCCTGCTAAACCCAGGGTTGTGAGTTCAATCCTTGAGGGGGCCACTTGGGGATCTGGGGCAAAATCAGTACTTGGTCCTGCTAGTGAAGGCAGGGGGCTGGACTTGATGACCTTTCAAGGTCCCTTCCAGTTCTAGGAGATGGGATATCTCCATTAATTTCAATTTCAATTTCAATTTATTAAAGTTGTTTGTAAACTCAACTGTTTTCAGGGATGACTAATGAAAATTGCTAATGGGTTTATCTAATTAGTTGGGGGAGATCATGAATTTCATATTGGGAACAGCTCAGTTGAGATAAAGGACTGTTTCAAGGCTCTTGTTAGTACAATGCTGTTCCTTTTATTAATATAAAACCATCCAGAATTAACATAACAATATTTGTAGAAGATTCTGTTTGCAGTTTTGTTCAAAAAAGGCTGACTAGAGTCTAAAGCCACTGTTCAGCGGCTGATACAAAAAATGAGGTGAGCTGAGTGAGACCAAACAGAAAGGGGCTTGATTTGACAGTCAGGCCTCCTTCTCTTGCTCCCTTCCTCTCTCCACCCAAAAATAAAATAAAATGCTGACAAAGGAGAGAGTGCAGATTCATACCAGAGTGGTGTTAAATGCTCCATCTTTCCAGTCAGCCTCAAGTATGTTCTAACTTCAAAGCCACCTGTCCAACTTCCTGATTTCTGGAAAGGAAAAGGTGCTCTTTTTACTTCCCATCCTAGACCAAAACCTACTGAAGATG
The DNA here is from genome assembly GCF_028017835.1 of Emys orbicularis. Lineage (NCBI taxonomy): Eukaryota > Metazoa > Chordata > Testudines > Emydidae > Emys > Emys orbicularis. Next base: position 123,265,261 of record NC_088683.1, read on the forward strand.
GTGTGGATAGAGCCTGGCACTCTCCCTCCATAGCCTCCTGGCTGCTAAAAGGTGGAGGGGTGGGAGGGTTTTTCCATTATTCTACCCTTCCTCCAGCCCCTCTTTCTAAGTTGCTATCCTCCATTTATTCTGCAGATGGTATTAAAATCTTTATAAAGGCCTTTGTGAATGATATGATCGAACCCCTATAGCACATACAGGGAATATTGCTTAATAACATGGTATGTACTTGCACAGGCAAAATTGTACTGGTCTCATGGTGATCTCTGTGGCTCCAATGTCTACCTCTGCAGTTCTTCATAGCTTTCCCAAACATTAGCAGACATTGGGTTGGGAAACTGACATGGTCCTTGTTAGGTTCATTGTTGCCCACAAACTTCTGATTAATAGCAGTACTGCCCAGTCTTCTCAATTTCCCTGCCAGTGCTTGGAAGACTGAAGCAGCACTGATGCTAGAGCTGCCTACAGAATTAAGAAGGCAACACTGCATTGGTTCATATTTTGAAAGTTATCTTATCAATCATAAGGATTAGAAACTTATTTTTAAACAAAAAATTAAATTTGGCAGAAATTGATCGCTCAGATGCACCTCTTCACACCCCACACACATCACAAGGGAAAGCTTCCAATTTGTTAGACATTTCCAGGCCTTGTTTTAAAATACTTAAGCAATAGTTTTGCTTCTGTGTTCTTTAGATAAACTAATCTACAAGGTGACCACATATTTTTATTGTAGTATTTAAGTAATACAGTAGCTTCACACAGTGTTTAAAGCGTGCTGGGTCAAAAAGGGTTGCAGACCCAGGGAATATCTACAACTGGAGCTGGCTTGCTGAGGGGCACACATTTTAGTCCTACTTGTGGGGAGGGTGTGGGGGAGGAATCCCCTCTGATTGGCATCTTCCCCCCCCCTAGCCTACCTTCTGGGGAAGAGCCAATCAGGGTTGCTGCATTAGGCAGGCAGAGCTCTCTCCCCAGGAGCAGACACTGACCATTCACACAGGAGAGGAGCAGGGAACAGAAATAGCCAAGGTGCTCAGGTCAGCTCTGCTCCCTCCTCCTCCGTCCTTTGAGCATCCAGATGGGTCCTGTGCTCCTCTCCCTTCCCTTTAACACCCATCCTGGGAATGGGGAGAGGGGGGACCCTGCTGAAGCCCTCCAGGCCTGGGGAAGGAGGATGAAGAACCCCAGAGAGATTTGGGAAGGGGGGCAAAACTGATGGGGGAATGAAGGGGACAGAATAATGGGTGATCCACCCCCACACACTTTTTTTCACTAAGCACTGGCTTGACTATAATATTTATACTATTCTAAGGTTTTAAAATACAGTCTTGAGATCTTTAGAACACATTGTGTGTGAGTTGAGATTCTCATTATACAGTATAAGATAAAATAATTGACAAGTGTCTAGTGTTCTGTTTATTAACTAATATTAGAAAACTCAAGCAGTGCCGTGTTAACCTAAGTAGATATTTGCAGTTGGTAAAATGTATGAGCCTGTAAAGGTTCACTTCTGAGCTCCATGAGCTTTGTGTGAAAGTGTGCATGTACTTGGTTACCAAACCAAAGAGATGTGCATTTAAATTACCTGAATCTGCTAGAGGAGTTGAAATTATTATTTGTTTTTTGGCAGCACCACCTGGATGCATTAACCATTTTGCAAACAAAAAGGGATTTGTTGGCCTTGCGTTGGGGAGCTTACACCCTTTCATACCAAATGGTAGCGTGGGCATGAGTATTGCATCACTGGTTCTTAGAACATGCAAAGACCATTTTGTTTGTATATTGCATGGTAGAAAATGTTGAAGGATTTTGATGAGTATTAGTAGTGCTGTTTTTTTGTTTGGGGGGAAAAAATTCAACCAGAAACCAACAACTCTTTATTAAAAAAACCAAAACAAAAAAATGATTTAAAACAAGTGGACACATTTTGTTTCAGGTCAAACAAAACATTTTTTTTTCATTTCCAGTCATCCTTTTTTAAAAGGAAAGGAGATGAAGGGCTAGATTCACAAATGGTTGCTGGCGGTAATCGAGTTGCTTCCTCATTTTCAGCCTTTAGACCAGCGGTTAGGGCATTTACTTATGATATGGGAGACGCAGGTTTAATTCCCCTATCTGCCTGATGTGGGGCAGGGATTTTAACTTGTTTCCCACATTGCAGGAGAATGCCCTATTCATTGGACTATAGGGTATTCTGGGCAAGTCTTCCTCTCTCCTGTTGAAACTGTTCATAAATAGTAATTGGAGCAGTGACTTGTCTCCAAGGCGAATGCCCTAGCCACCCGCTCCTCCCCTCCAAGTCTGTAGTGTCGTTCTCACTCTTGCTCGCCCGGCGATTAATCAAGTATTTTATACAGAATGGAATAGCTTCAAAAAGGAGGGATTGAGACTACCCTATTACTCACTGGTTGAGACACTTTCTGGCTGTCTTGTGAATGACAGCTAAGTCTCCTTGTGAATTTTTTTTTTTTTTTTTTTTTTTGGACAAACTATTTGGCAAACTTTGTATCAAATTTTCAAGTAGTTTAGGTCGATCAAAACTTGCATTTTTAGTCAAAAATAACTTATTTTGGTGAAAAATTGCACCCAGCTTTAGTAGGACATAGGGAAATGTCTTTGAAAACAATTATGAAAATCTATGAAAAAAACAAACAAACGTAAACATAATAGTTTGAATGTAATTTGTCACAACAGCTTCCAAGTTTTGGAATCTTAATGTATACTTGTCAGACCTGATCTTTAATTTATTCTGTCTGAATAGTCTTGTCTTCCACATTCTTCCCTCTGCTTCTTATAAAGCAGCATTTGCTGACTTCTCCTGAACGTGGACTGAGTTTCCCAAACCAAAATGTTGAGCTTTAGAACAGTTTTGACTTTTGTTTTGAATTGTGTGTGTATTTTAAATTGCTTAAGCTTTTTTCCCTAAACCAAATTTTGTTCAGCTGCCTTACTTCCAAATAAACATAAAACAGCCTCTTCACCCTTGCTTTTCATCTTGTGAGCTTAAGTCAACCCCTTAATAAAGACTTTGGATTGTAAACCTCTTTTTATTTTAAGACCTTATGCTGCCGTTCACAGAAAATATTGTTCACAAAAGCTGCATATTATTATTAAGGTAAAATATATTATGCAGTGTTACATGTGCTACTATATTATGAAAAGTCCCTTTGAAATCTAATCTAAATGTCCTGTTCATTTCAACAAGGCTGTTCAATAAAAGTACACTCTGACACTACAAAATTTTTAATAATCTATGCTTTGCAAACTTAGTAGAGAAATATATTATTAGCATGCTTCCAAGAGAATACAAACAAATCAGAATTTCCGAAAAATATGATCGGCTTCCTTTTGAATTTTGTATTAAAAATTAAAAATCTTTGTCTTTTTCTTCCTCATCTCCTGTGTTGCCAGTGCTAGGGTCTTAATATTGTCTGCTACATATATGGAAAATACTGTTACACGCAGAGTCGAAATTCAACATGGGCACACTAAAATGTTTGTTCATCTGAAAATCAATTCCCACTGAAATCTTGTTTATCTGTTGTTGTATTGGTTCCTAATCTGAGATACACCTCTATGCTCTGTTGTTGTTTTATAACATCTAAATGGTGACCATGCTCCCACTGCTTAATTTATGCAATCAAAGAGCTATCCTATGCATGGGTTACTAAGATAGCCAGTTGTTTATCTGAGAGCAAAGCCATAATTGTCCATGTTCAGCATTTGTGTTGGCTGTATCACGTCTTTGTACACTTTTCAAATTTGTCATTCCCTCATAACTTGTGGAATTATTTCTCTAAATTAGAGGCTTTGTAGACCACAGCTCAGTGTCTAAATCCAAATTTAGAAAGCACCTCCACAAAGCAACCCCATATCCAGGCAATAATTTTTGGAACACAAGCTTGTAGATACGAGAAGCAATAATAGTATTTTTCACATTTATAAGGACTTTTCATCTGAGTATCTTAACAAATATCAGTTAAGGCCTTAAAAGTCCCCTTTGAGGTACCAAAGGGTAGCCGTGTTTCAGCAAAAACAACGAGGAGTTTTGTGGCACCTTAAAGACTAACACATTTATTAGAGCATAAGCTTTCGTGGGCTATGACCCACTTCAGATGTATGGAGTGAAAATTACAGTAGGCAGGCGTAAATATACAGCACAGGAAAAGATGAGTTATCTTACCAAGTGTGGGGTCAGTGATTCAATCAGGGTGGATGTGTCCCATTCCCAACAGATGACAAGAAGGTGTGAATGTCAACAGAGTAAAAATTACTTTTTGTAGTGCAAATGATGCCAATTCCATCAGGGTGGATATCTCATCGGTGTTGGATTAAACTGAGGTGCAGAAGTTACATGACTTGTCCAAAGTCAAGCAGTAAGTCTGTAGCAGAGCCAGGAACAGAACCTAGGATTCTTGTTTCCTAGTCCCCTGCTCTTGATGAAAGGGAAACTATCCTTGTCAATGCACCAGCCTCTAAGCCATTCATTTCTATGGAATTTAAGCTTTTAATATTAAAAAATAGGTTTCCATCCTTTGTTTGCAACAGTAACTTTCCAAATAAAAACTAAATGTAAACCAATGCAGAGCAGTATTCAAGACACGGTGAATCCCTCCAGTGTCTCTGCTGCTGCTTATTGCTTTATGAGGCAGAAGAAGAGTGAAAAAAATAGGACTCTTGTTAGTTTCACAGCCGCTCTCCTAAACTGTCAAGAATCCCTTTAATTTCATTCTGTAGCAGCTTGGAAAAAAGCTATAAGCAGCATGAGAAATGGATGCTGGAGTTACAGGGGAAGGAGAACCAAAACAGCTGTTGGAGCAAGTAGAGTAGTGAAGATATTCTCCCTTTTGTAGCAGTCAAGAGAAAGTGAATGGGAAGATTGTGAGGGGAGAACAGACAGAATAAAAGCTATTTCACCAGAGGAAGATATGAAAGGCTCAATCAGAAGCCAGAGATTGCACCCTTGTAGCAATCTGACCTCTTTCCCAGTTATTGGGGTTGTGCTGGGAACAGAAGAAAGCTGGGCTTTTCTCACCAAGATGTTGCTCTGGAGCACCTTTTTCATTATTACTGCCATCTATCATAGTTTTAGTTCTCTTACTAGTTCTTGTATTGTCTTGTAAGTGTTCTTCAAGCCCTGTCTTAGAATAAAGTCAGCTATATTTTTGTTTTTAAAAAATTATATTAAATCTGTATTTAAAATGTTTTGATCCTGTAATGCTCTGGGATTTCTCTTTTTCACTGCAGAAAATTTAGAGAAATTCTGGAGCCAGCAGAAACAGCATGGCAATTACCGTACTTACTTGTCTAAAAAGGAACAAAGCAATATCCTGCAATTCTCAAGGGGAAACGTGGGTAGAGAACAAAAATCTGAGGAAAGAAATGTATGACAATTTCCTAGAGTTAACAGACACTGATGGTGCATTTTCTAACATGTTCATTCCATTTAGACGTCACGGTCTTCAAAGAAGGTTCATAATTTTGGAAAGAGATCAAACTCAATAAAGAGGAATCCTAATGCACCGGTCATCAGACGGGGGTGGCTTTATAAGCAGGTATTCATATTTTTCCTTGTTTATTATTGTATGCAGGACAATAGTTTATGTGAAACCTAATGCTAGAAACATTGGAGTGAAGATGACAATCTCTTCTGGTGCATGTGTGTTGCCTTTCATTAACTCATATCACCTACTGAGTAAAATACACAATGAAAAATAAATAAAGGCAGCCAGGAAGTACAGAATAGTGGTTTACTTGTTGTATTCCTTTGAGAAGCATAAGAGGAGAAAGGTACAATGTTATAAATTCAGGGACCTGTTATATCTGAAGGATTTGGGTGATGGGTGTCTGGAAAATACATATTGGGGATGGAAGACTAAGTTAATAAATCATAACTGGTGGGAAAATGGGACAAGAATGAGTGGCCAAATGTTTTGCTATTTATTATTCTGGGATGGCTACTGGGGGATATTTTTTGCCTTGAACATTGGTTATATGTTCACATACTGGGAGTGTGTTTGTTTGAAATGTGATTTTTTTTTAAGTCACTTATGTACATTAAGGGAAAGATTTTTAAAAGTATAAATAGCAATTAGGCACCCAACTCCCATTGAAAGTCAATGGCTTACCTTCCTTTTTTACTTTTGAAAATCTCTCTCTAACTGGTTGTACTTTCTTGCAATCAACAGTTCAGGACTATTAGATCTTAGGGCAAGAACACTTCTTTTTCTAGCATGTTGTGGGTGCTACTGGAAAACAAACTGGTCTTTTTAGGTGAAAATAGAGGCAGGGGGAGGGGGCATGTATGTATGTATTGGACCCACAATTGCCAGGCATAGTCCAGTTAACTATAATGCAAACAGATGACCTAAAATAGTTTTTTCTCAACCTTTTTTTAGGTAGATAATTAAAAACATTGATCATTTAACTACATTAAGCACTGGCTGATATTCAGTTGGGGGTGGCAGTGGGTTTCCTCCCCCATATTTAGATTCTTCTCCTGGCCCATGGTTTTATCCAGCCATTGCCAACTAAAAGACCATAAGGTTGGGTTATGTGGGCTTCCTCTTTGGTTACTTTATGGCTTGAAAAGAAGCTGCTTTTGAATTTCTGTTGTAATTTCACTTCTTAATTTATGTCCAGTTAACATATTAGTTTGAATTAAAAAATATTGGACTGAAAAAAAACATTGTGGTGGAATGAATAGCGTAACTCCTATACAAAATGTTCAAACCAACGGATACGTTCTATACTAAGAAATAAAAATTATTTGTAAGAAAATACTTCTTATTTGCACCATGAACCGAATTGTTTAATGAATACTAATAAATGAGATGGTTAGTTATCCTAATTTAAATCCATAAATACAACAATTTTGTACAGGTAGCAGCAGCATAATTTGGCCAGCAGAATTCTTACGGTTAGTGGTGGGCAAGAAGGAAAAAAGGCCATTTGGATTTTCAAATTCCAGTTTGAATTAGGAAGGATAGCAGAGAAAAACATCTTTTTTCTGCTGCACTTTAACCCACTAACATAAATGATGTATTTCTCTAACTAGTGTGAGGGGGGGCAGTAGAGCTCAAGCCCTTCTTCCTGCACCTCAGCTTAGCTCCAGGCAAGACGACAGTTCTGTCTTTTCACGACTTCTCAAAAATCAATACACAGAGTTAAACCTTGGGGCTATTGTATGTAAAACCCTGACAAGTGAATGTTAATAGTTCCCAGTCAATTTTGAAGAGTACACCATATGTTTTGTTAGTAAAACATTTAATGGACACAACACACTGTAAATAGTATAAAATATTGTAAATACTATGAATAACTTCTAAACAAATGTTATTAGACAATAAATCTGTTGGTGTTCCTTATATAGTTTTCCCCTTTTGTTTGTTACAAACATTCAAATATAAGGTTTAAATATAACATTTTCTAACTTCATTGCACACATCAAAACATATTCCCCTCTGATTTTCTCTCAAAGATGATTTCTCATCTTTATAGTGTAACCATAGTATGTAGTGCGTGTCACCTGTAAGATGCAAATTTTTTAACAGTGAGTAATTAACCATTGGAATAATTTACCCATGGGGGATTCTGATAAATTTTAAATCAAGATTGGATTTTTTTTTTCTAAAAGATGTTCTCTAGGAATTATTTGAGGGAAGTTCTATGGCCTTTGTTACACAGGATATCGGATGAGATGATCACAATGGTCCTTTTTGGCCTTGAAATCTGAATCTTCAGAGCTTGAGAAATGTCAGCATCTCAGTCCTGTCAAACACTTCAGAACCCAGTACGCAAACAAACAGTCTGGGGATCTCCACAGCTAGCATCATTCCAGCTGTTGTGTTAATAGCTGACTGGTCCTCTCAGTTGCTGGTGAAACAGAAGTCTGTATCCAAAGTGTTACAGGGATTGGGATCACATATAAAATATCCACTTCCTTGATCGCTCTAGAGCACAGTCTTCTCCCTATAAGCTCAGCTAAATCAGGCAAGAATTCACAAACCGTCACCTCACTAAGTAGTGCCTCATTCTCTTTCTGAAACAGAATCCCAGTTTAAAGCAGTTAGCTGATAGCTAAGTATATGTTCTACAGGCTCTGTAGCTGCTAGAGGTGACACATACTTCTCCCACCTGTCCCTCTAGGTCCATAAAACATATTGTGGTGGACCAAACATTATCCTAATGAAGGGCTTCCTTAGCCAGTAAAGCTGAAGTTGCTCTCACTTGTATCCAAAGATAGAGGTATTGGGACCTAGCCCTCACAGCAGACACAATTCTTGGTTCTGCATCGATCAGCTGTTGAGTCCACAGGGTTGTTCTTAACTCCTTTATTAAAATCCCTACTCTCTTTTGCTCTCTGTTTGGCACAGTTCTCAGAACGTGACTAGGGTGTAACCTGCCAGATGGGTTGTCCACAATGAAAACTTTATATACAGCCCAGAACATCTACTGAACATGTCTGGTAACTACCACCTTATTCTGGAAGTTTCTGGGTCTTTAACTGAGTTGCCCTGCCCTGCTGTCTGCACATGTGCTGAGAGAGAGTATCCAGCTAAGATCCATGTCTCCTCCCCACTGTTTCTCTCCCACTTATGTGGAGGAACGAAGTTATATACTGCAGTATAAAGCATATGGGTTACGTTAGCACGATGCAAAGCCTGTGGATCTTGTTTAGTACCATCATTTTACAAGCAATATTTAAAATTGTCCTTTTTTTAGATCTACATATAATATCCCTTTGTATAACAAAAGTTGATTGCTTTTCATTCATCAGACAATTCTTTGTCCTATTCTGGATAATGGACAGTTTTGTGCTGTGATATAGAAGGACTTCTCATGAGTGTGTGGACCTGAGGCAAAAAACGCTTGATCAATAACATTTCTATCATTAGACTGTTTTACACAAACATTTTTGATCATTGTCTGAAGATTTAGACAATTTTAAATTCAAGACACTGAATGTATCTTAATACTAGTAAAGTCATTTTAGAGGTCTGAATGTCTTTGCCAGTGTCTGTTGCTGTGATTGTTTGCTCTTGGCTGTCAAGATAGTTATGTTTTTTAAGAAGCATTCTTTTAGAATCAGCTCCTCCCTAAGAAAAATGAGTGCTAAGCAGCGCTGCTTAAGATAGCTTGTAATCAGAATCATCAGTATTGTGATGACTTTTTTGGATGGCAGATGTCTTCCTTTGATGCACTATAACTTCACATTTTGGGCTACGTGCTGCTAAATTGCAAATGTTTCCTTCAGAGGTGTCACTGTCATCAAAGGTCTTCACATTTGGGCCACAAGTCGTCGTGGGTTCGCACTCCAGGAAGTGGACACCTAATAATTTGAGAGACACAAATGCAAACAGTGATTATTAAAAAATGTTATGTAAGGAGCAAATCTATATCAGCAGGATGATAAACTAGATGACCTAATAGGTATTTTCTAACTCTAGTTTCTGTTAATCTATCAAGATACTGGAAGCTCTGTTTGAAAAGGAGGGATGTATATAGGGATGCAAACATACATATTGTGTGCAAAGGTAGGATTTGATTTTCATAAAGAAAGCCTTGAGGCCTTCTGTGCACATTGGCGTGCCTATAATTTGTGACAGAGTCAGGCCGGACGGCTGCAAGAGGGTCCTGGAAGGCCAATATATTAGCCCTAGAATGTTGAAGGCCCTTTTTCCTACAAGCTGAGAAGGGGTTACCTCAGATCAATTAGGGACACCTGAATCCAATTAAGGGCTGCCTGAAGCCTTTAAAAAACACTCCTTTGGGGAGAGCAAAAGAGGAGCGAGAGACAAGCTGCTGCCAGGCTAGTGGCAGCAGGAAAATAGACTGTTCCAGGGTGAGAGGCTGTGCTCCTTCCCATAAGGCAGTGTTTCCCAAACTTGGGAAGATGCTTGTTTAGGGAAAGCCCCTGGTGGACCAGGCCGGTTTGTTTACCTGCCGCGTCCGCAGGTCCGGCCGATCGCGGCTCCCACTGGCCGCGGTTCGCCACTCCAGGCCGATGGGAGCTGCTGGAAGCAGTGGCCAGTACGTCCCTCGGCCCGCGCCGCTTCCAGCAGCTCCCATCGGCCTGGAGCAGCGAACCGCGGCCAGTGAGAGCCGCGATCGGCCGGACCTGCGGACGCGGCAGGTAAACAAACCGGCCCGGCCCGCCAGGGGCTTTACCTACACAAGTGGCGTCCCAAGTTTGGGAAACACTGCCATAGGGGAAACAGCCAAACCTGAGTGCCTGCTAGGGGAAGGACTGACACCCCAGGGCAACCAACTGGATGACACCTTGCCCAAGCGAGGGGGGCAGCGAAATGTATCTCCCTGGGTTTTTGTTTGAGAATGTTTCCTTTTGTTTGGTGGAGGATCACCCCTTAAGCCGACCCTCAGGCCTACCCTGAAAACATGACCAAGGGAGCACAGAAGGGGGAAGGCAGTGGGTCCGCGCCTCCTTTATATGTTCTGGCCTGAGAGCACAAGGCACGGCTCTCACAGGTGCGGCCCTACGGACGCTGCTTTTTGCAACCTCCAGTTGAGAGGACACACGTGAGCGCACATCCTTATATACTCAAAAGGAGTGAGTATTATGGAGAGGAATATGAGGGAAGTAAATTCAATTTCTGAAATGAGAGATTACCACATAGACTACATCTGGATGCACTATTCTTTGAATCACCTTGTTATGTATTTACCCCTCATGGTAGTGAAATTCATCAAACACATAATGCATGATTTTCCTTCCCTCACATTCCTCTCCATAATATTCACGCCTTTGAGTATATTTCCACCATAGGATGTGCGCTCACTTGTGCCCTCTCAACTGGAGGTTGCAAAAAGCAGCGTCCATAGGGCCGCACCTGTGAGAGCAGTGCCTCGTGCTCTCAGGCCAGGACATATAAAGAGGCGCGGGCCCACTGCCACTCCAGTTCCTTATCAGTTCCTGTGGCTTGAGACAGAACAATTGATGTATCTGCTGCTTTCATCTACTTCCTGCCTTTTTCTTTCTTTCCTTGTTGTTTTTGTTTATGCAGTTAGTTTTCATTTTGCCTAGTTATTTTCTTCTTTGTGGTAGCACAACTTGTGCTCAGAGGGTTCCTGAGCCCCCCACCCCCAACTTCTTGCTGTCCCTATTGTGGTATATGGCACTTCTCCGTTTTATGCCTAAGACCCTTGGGTTCAAGCCCGGCCAGACCTGACCCAGGTCTTTCTTCCACAGTTACAGGCAGGCTATTTTGAGTGTCTCAGAAAAACTCATGTCCCGTTGTGATGTACAGTCCACATGAGTTTAAAGGCAGGTCCTGCAAAGAGAGAGGCTAGATCAGCGGTTCTCAACCTGTGGCCCACATGCGACCCAATTTGCACACAGCTGCAGCCTAGTTGTGTGCTAAAAAAAATTCAAAATTTGCTGCTCTGGTCTGCAAGGGGGCAGGGCTGGCTGAGGGGGAGACAGCATCTGGCAGCCTGCTGGAGCGCTCCCGGCAGCATGGGGCTGGTGAGTGCCACAGGGTACAGGAGAGTGGGTCTCCGGGTGGGTTTTTTTTTTTTTTTTTTAATGGAGATATCCTATCTCCTAGAACTGGAAGGGACCTTGAAAGGTCGAGTCCAACCCCCTGCCTTCACTAGCAGGACCAAGTACTGATTTTGCCCCAGATCCCCAAGTGGCCCCCTCAAGGATTGAACTCACAAACTGGGTTTAGCAGGCCAATGCTCAAACCACTGAGCTATCCTCTTTCCCCCCCCCCCCCCCCCACACTGGGCTGTGGAGGCACTCTGGGCAGTGAGGGGTGTCGGGGTTCTGGGAGCTAGGGGAGTATGGGTGCTGCAGCACCCCCAGGTTTTAGGCTGCATGGTCCCACACGGCAGGGTCTGGCCCCGTGCCCAGGGTGCCGCTCGTGGCCCCATTCTGTGGCGGGGTCTCTGGGCAGGGGGTGCTGGGCATAGGGGACTGTGGAGGGGTTGGTGGTGGAGGTGCTATGGTTCTCAACCTAAAGTCCTTGTAACACATTGTGGGCCACAATGATAAATAGGTTACACCTTTCCATATTTGTACAACTGGCTCCTCAGAGGCCACTCCTCCCAAGAGGCTCAATTAGCAACCATCTATAACCCTATATCAGTCTCTGGGCCTCTGTGTCAATATAAAAAAAGTCTAATACCATTCCAGCAATAGACTTAATCGGGTCCTCGCCAAACTCCCTAACCGCTTGGGCTTACCTTCCCAATGACAGATTCTTCACTATGTCCAGACTGACCTTTACAGCATAGTCCCCAATAACTGCAAGAATCTGCCGGGCTACATTTTGGTCTCCTTGTTCATTACACGGCATGCAAGATTGCACTTCAGGTGTCTTCAGGCATGGCTAAGGATTACGTACACCCTAAACAGACAGTCTTTCCAAACAAATCACCATGCCTATGTAAGTAGTAGACTCTTTCGGGTGGTGGAAAGTCCCACTAAAGATCTTTATGGGAACTCCATTTTCACATCCACCACTTCAGAAACAGCTCATTATGGACACTTCTTTCCTCATTTGGGGGGGATCGCATCTGAGGTGCCACAGCACAAGACCGATGGTCCTCACAAGAGACATTGCTTCACATTAACATCCTGGAACTAAGGGCAGTCTGTGTGTTAGCACTTCCTCTGTGATACCGAGGGGCACACTCTAAGGGTAATGTGAGACAACAGGGTAGTTTGTAGCTGTATAGTACAAAAACTGACAAGTGGGAACAAGATCCCAGTCCTTAAGCACAGAATTGCTAAGGCTGTGGGACTGATACTTTTTACATTACACAGAAATCTCCATGATTTACCAGCCAGGTCTTCAGAACAGGGATGGCCATCGGGACCACGCATGGGAAGCTCCGTGGCTCCATTTTCCACAGCATCTGCCAGATCTGAGGCCTCGTCAAGGTAGACTTCTTCACAGCTTCAAGCAATGTAAAATGTCATCTCTTCTGCTCCAGAAGAGCATATGGCCACAATTCCTTGGAAGATTCCTCACTAGAATCTTGGCCCCACTTCCTGCTCTATGCTTACTTGCCTGTTCCTCTAATCATCAAGACTTTGCTTCAGACTGAGATAAGAGAGGGTGAGGGCTATCATGATAGCACCATTGTGGCTGAGGCAAGTGTGGTACTTTGTTTTCTGGCAGTGCCTCTCCGCCTTACCCTCAGGAAAGATCTCCTGTCATAAAGCTCAGGTGCCCTGACCTATTGCAACCTCTAGTCTCTGGACCTGACAACTTGGCTCCTAGATGGTTCTCGGGCACAGAGTTCACAGCTCAGCCAATGTTCAGTCAGTCCTTCTGTCTATCAAGAAACCTGCTACACGTAAGACTTACTGCCAAAATGGAAATGCTTCCATTCCTGGTGTTTTCACCACTCTGCAATCCTCTCCACTCTAGGGATCAGAAGCTCCACTCTAGGGATTCTAGATGACCTATTGGACTTAGACATGAGGTCTTTCAGTGAGCTGAGTTAGAGTACTCCTGGCCACTGTTATGGCCTTCCACTTACCTATAGAAGGGGTTTCACTCTTTGCCTATCGAACCACCACCAGATTCCCTAAGGATTTATACAAGTTATTCCCTCTTGTCCGAAACCACGCTTCTCCATGGAACCTTAATCTGGTCCTCAGTGTCTTGAGCAGCTCCCCGTTTGAGCCGAAGGCTACCTGGTCCTTCTCACATCTCCCTTGAGGCTTCATTTCTGATATCCTTCTGGCTGAGGTGATGGCTGGGAGAACTTGGGGCACTCATGTCAGAACCATAGTAAGCTACTTCCTACTATGACAGGGTCATGCTATGCCTCCATCTTCAATTCATCCATAAAGTATCATTGGAATCTCACATCAACCAAGAGATCCATTTATTATATCCTAAGTTCCATACCCCGAGGGAGGAAATTAGTCTCCACACATTAGATGTCAGAAGTGCCTTGGCTTTCTACCTTGGCAGAACTAAGACTTCAGGGCTTCTCCCAGACTCTGTATCCTTTGCCAAAAGGATGAAGGGACAGCTAGTTTCCACTCAACTATTGAAGTGGTTTTGGGTTGTATCTTGACCTTCTGTGAAACTGCTGGGGTACATCCCCCTCACAGAGTGACAGCTGACTCCACTAGGGCCCAGTGATGAGAGACTGATTGGGAATCTGCTATAGTGAAGCATCTATAGAGATATATATTTGAAGAACCAGTCACTTACCTGTACAGTAACTTGAGTTCTTTGAGATCTTTTGTCCCCTATGGATGCCCCACCTCCTGTTCACCTTTTCTTCTGCTGTGGAGTCTTCCAGGCTTCATGGTTAAGAAGGAATTGGATTGGTGGTGGGTCCACATCTCCCTATATGACCTTACGTGGGAGCACCAGGCACACCTCTGAGATTGTGGCCTTTCACAATCTCCAGTTGAGAGTACACAAACATGCATATATCTTACAGTGAAGCATCCACAGAGGCAGAACATTTTGAAGGACTCAAGTTATTGTACTGGTGAGTAACCGCTCCCTTTTTATCCTGAGCTGTGTCTTTGTAATTTGTTTTTATAGGAAGATATACTTCTGTTGCTAAAACAACTTGATACTTTCTTTATTGGAATGCTCAGGAGGAGGGGAGAGTTCCTCTTACATATTATTCATTTCTTAAGGGATACATAATATCTTGTCCGGTTAGTATATCATGGTAGTGCTGAAATATTCAAGAACGAAAGACTTACTATGGGAGAAGGAGTAAATTAAGGTACAGAGCTATGCTATTTTTGTAAAGGTTGTATTCTCATTGCTATATACGAATGTTCAAACCCCTTTTAGAATGTAATTCCTATCTTGTTTCACTAATGAAAAGACTACAGCAGATAGATTTTAAGGTAAACTCGGCTGGAGCGGGCGTACAGACTTAATTATTCTCTTAACATTTGAATGGTGGTTTCAGATAGGAAGGGGATGCTATAACTTACTGTGCTGTGTAAGTATTTACAATGACAGTGACACAAGTCAGCTGATCTAAGAGCATTATCTGGATATGATATGTCCTTCAGAGAGCTACAGTTAAAGTACATACAGCTTTCTTTCTCTAATAAGTTAACTAGTAATAGTATTCCTACTATATTTAATTATAGAGAACAGTAATTTGAGTCTCAGGATGTGTAAGCTCATTACACACAACATCATTCTGTATCAGGGTTGGGCAAACTTTTTGGCCCAAGGGCCACATCGCAGAATAGAAATTTTGTGGCAGGCCATGAATGCTCACAAAATTGGGGTTGGGGTGCAGGCTCTGGGGTGGGGCTGGGGATGAGGAGTTTGGGATGTCGGAGGGTGCTCTGGGCTGGAACCGAGGGGTTCAGAGAGTGGGAGGGGGATCAGGACTGGGGTGCGGGAAGGGGTGCAGATTCTGGCTGTGGGTGCGGGAGGTTAGGGCTGGGGATCAGAGGTTTGGGGTGCAGGAGGGTGCTCTGGGCTGGGATCGAGGGGTTTGGAGAGCGGGAGGGGGATCAGGGCTGGAGCAGGGGATTGGGGCGTGGGTAGAGGCTCAGGGGGATGCAGGCTCCGAGTGGCGCTTACCTCAAGCAGCTCCCAGAAGCAGTGGCATGTCCCTTCTCCGCCTCCTACGTGGAGGCGCAGCCAGGCGGTTTTGCTCGCTGCTCCATCCATAGGCACCGCCCCTGCAGTCCCATTGGAGCACGTAGGAGCTGGAGCGGGGCCATGCCGCTTCCGGGAGCCGTATGGTGCGGCCCCGACCCAGCGCCTCGGCCGGAGCGGGGCCAAGCCACTGATGCAGCCCCTGACAAAGTGCCCCGGCCGGAGCGAGCCACGTGGTGTCCCCGGCCAGAATGCCAGAGGGGGGCCGAGCCGCTGGTGTGGTCCCGACTCAGTGCCCTGGCCGGAGCGGGGCCGAGCCGCTGGTGCAGCTCCGACCCAGCGCCCTAGCCGGAGTGCCTAAGCGGGGCGGAGTCGCTGGTGCAGCTCATGGGCCAGCTTAAAACTGCTCGTGGGGCGGATGCGGCCTGCGGGCCGTAGTTTGCCCACCCCGTTCTATGTTCTTTCTACCAAATCTGAGTCTAGAACCAATTCTTAACTTTCTCATTTATTGAAAACACTGTCCAATTGCTGTGTAATGACACTCAACTAAAAGAAAACAAATAGTAGCTTGCAAATACACCATATACAAATGTATTGACTTTACTGGAGGATTTGCCATACCAGAACCATCAACTCAACTCTTCTGCATCTTGGCCTGATGATTCAAAGGAAAGCAAAAAATAAAATCCATAATATTTGAGTAGTGGTGCAGTTATGGGCATGATTTGGGGAATTTTCTTGATCCCTGTAGATATCAGTTGAGGTCCTTGAGTAAGAGAATGTCTGTTGTGTTGGATGGCTCAATTAAACAACCTCTTAAATAGTCTTTCACGGGTTAAAAGAATGCTTTAGATTCAAAAAAAGCTTTTAGAAGCATTTCAAGTCTTTAAAATTAATGCTCTTGTGGCTAAAGCACAGTCCTGGGAGTCAAGTTCCCTGCTTTCTAGTCCCAGTTCCACTGCTGAGGTAGTGTATGACCTTGGTAGGGCAAGACCTTTATGTTCTTGTTTCCCGATCTGTGAAATAGGAATATCAGAGACATTGTTGAGACTTAATTCATTAATGTTTTGTAAAGCGTTTTGAGATCCTCTGATGCAAGTTTCCATAAAGTGCCAAATATTCTAATTATGAAAACTGTCAGTGGCAGAGGGTTTGCTAAGTATAGATAAAATTATTCAGAAAAAGTAGGTTTTACACTCTGGGTAATATTTGTTTTTTACCTAGGGAGCAAAGCTTGAAAAGAGAGGCCCAAAAATTTGATGACTCTTCTAATTTTTTTATAACATACTCTCTCCTTATTTGAGTGTATATAAAGCTTAGGGTTTTACTATAGTGCCATCCTTGAATATCACTTTAAACCCCATTCAGTACAAGAATACTTTTAAAATTCACACATACCTTTCTTTTTGGAGTAGATTAACATATTTATTAAATCTTATTTTACCAGGATGTGCACACTGCAAAGCTTCATCTTACTTACACTGCAGTAGTGGTGGCAGTCCTTCATTCTGAGAAATGTATTGCAAATTGGTTACATACATAAAAGCAAATGAAATTGGTTTAGAAATAAATTTTTTTATGTTGGAGAGAAATTTGCTTTAGGTGTATGAATACTGGTGGAGCAGGGAGTTTGGCACACACTTGATATGAAAGACAACAAAGGATAAGGATAGCTTTTTAAATATTGGCTCACATAGTTCCTCTAAAAAAAAGCATAATGTTTATTTCCTTCTTCCCATTTACTGTAAATTGTTGTCTCTAGGTTCCTAAAATAATGGGCTTGTATTTCATTTAATCTTAGATCAGCTGTATGCTTTCTGGTAATCAGCTTGGTATTTAAAGTCAGGACTATGTTAAGAAATCAAATGTGCATAAAACATGCTCTTAAACAAGAAAATCAATGGATGGCATAAAATCACTGCAAACCAGGGGATCTGTTTTCAGTATGAGGCATTAATTGTTGATAGTCTGACAAATGCTTACTTGAACACTTTGATTTAATGTAGGATAGTACTGGTATGAAGCTGTGGAAGAAACGATGGTTTGTGCTTTCTGATCTGTGCCTCTTCTATTACAGAGGTAAGTTTTCTTTAGAAAGGTTTGTTTTTGCTTTACTTTGGAAACAGGAAAATCTTAGTGTCTTTAAAAAAAAAAAAAAAAAAGTTTGTAAGAATTGTTGACATAAACTGTTCTTCCCCCACCCTTCTGTCCCCTGCCCACTACAATTGAGCCTTTAAAATAAAGCTAATCCTGTCTTCTAATTGGTGAAAGGGTGCAAAGAGCTGTTGGTTAACTTGACATGTAAAATCAGCACACTAATAGAACTAGCTGCACCTCCCAGGTCAAAACCAACTGCTGACATTGTGTGTTTGGCTATGCCAGAAGGAGGACAGGAGGCACTGGATGTGGTTTAATTAGGCTGCAGCTTTATTGTTAAATATCTGGGAGTATGTGGCAGATAGACTAGTACAGTGCAAGTAATTCCATAACCCTTGCCATATACTCGGGGACTGTCCCCAACAGCCAATCCACTGTTGGGACCCAGCCACCCCCCTCATATGAGGGTTGTGCGGGGGAAGGCTATAACGAAGGGGGTTGACTTCCCCCCCCCCCCACCATACCAGTTGTAGGAACCCCAAATCCCCTTTCTCTGCTCTTTTTAAAATTCTTTACCAGTCCATTTTATGAGATCAACATATCCATTCCCTGTGGAGTACCTGCACTGGACATCCACCACAAGCTTGCCTGGTCCAGATAAAAGGGGGCTTTTCTGGCACAGCTCTCCGTATAAATACCCCCCCCCCCCAACTGGAGGGGGGGGGAGTGAGGGCAAGTCACCATGCTGACTTGGTCTGCCTTTCCTTGCTTCCTATGTGGAGTAGGAAAACCTTTCTGGGACAGGGGTCTTAAAGGGGCGATGACCACTTTTCTACCAGCCCAGCCACACTTGCAAATAAAAGGGTAATTCCTCTTCTCTGTTAAAACAAAGGGCCCCACCCTTTAATATGTACTGGGGGCATTCTTCCTTTCTTATTTGTTTGTCTCAAAGACTTCTTTGCCAGGCAGAGCAAAATATTGTGTAAATAATTGACACCTCTAATATTTCACCACCTTGCTGTCAGTTTTTTAAAAATTTATTATATTAGTGAGTAGATATGCCAAGGTAAATTTGACTTCAACTGCAAAAATGATAAACTGATTATGGGGAAGTTCACTCCTAGAGACAGATAGGGAGGGCAAAAACAGTGATGCTTGTGATGATGGAGAGGGGCGGGGCAAAAGACATTTCTCCGATCTACCCAGCTCTCTTGGATACTCATCAGGTGTCTGAAATGATAGAAATGTCATATGTGGTGTTCCCAATCTCCACTTTTGATGCTGTTGGTGAAACTGGGAGCAGTGGGTGATGAAACAAAAATACCATGACATATAATTCATGATCTCTCATGAGAGAGGAGGTGCAAACCATAATTTAGATATTCAAAGCTAATCAGTAGTTTTGGACTTTGGCAGAGGTGTATGGCATTTTCAGTTTATTTTGAAGAATTATAGAATCATAGAATATCAGGGTTGGAAGGGACCTCAGGAGGTCATCTAGTCCAACCCCCTGCTCAAAGCAGGACCAATACCCAACTAAATCATCCCAGCCGGGGCTTTGTCAAGCCTGACCTTAAAAACCTCTAAGGAAGGAGATTCCACCACCTCCCTAGGTAAACCATTCCAGTGCTTCACCACCCTCCAAGTGAAAAAGTGTTTCCCAATATCCAACCTAAACCTCCCCACTGCAACTTGAGACCATTACTCCTTGTTCTGTCATGTGCTACCACTGAGAACAGTCTAGATCCATCCTCTTTGGAACCCCCTTTCAGGTAGTTGAAAGCAGGTGTCAAATCCCCCCCCTCATTCTTCTCTTCTGCAGACTAAATAATCCCAGTTCCCTCAGCCTCTCCTCATAAGTCATGTGCTCCAGCCCCCTCATCATTTTTGTTGCCCTCCGCTGGACTCTTTCCAATTTTTCCACATCCTTCTTGTAGTGTGGGGCCCAAAACTGGACACAGTACTCCAGATGAGGCCTCACCTATGCCAAATAGAGGGGAATGATCACGTCCCTCGATCTGCTGGCAGTGCTCCTACTTATACAGCCCAAAATGCCGTTAGCCTAGTAAACAGTGAAAATGATTGTACTTGTTTGAAAAATGTGCAGCACATTTCTATGCTAATCAAGGTAAACTAAGTCTCAAAGCAGAAAAGCTTTCCTTGTTATTCTGGTTAGTTCAAATTCTGAATTATTGGAATGCAGTCATCATGCTTGCAGTCAGCACTTGAAAGATTACATGTTGTTGGATAAACCACTGCTGAGTCAAAATTAGTCTACTCAGTAGGACTGTAATTTAGACATGGAGACATTGGTTGAGCTTCAGTTATTTTATTTAGTTAAATGGCCAGTGCATATTTTGTGGTTTTCCTGGTAACGTTTGCCTACTTTTAGGAAGTCCTTTAAGGGTATGTCTGCACAGCCCATGGAAGTTTCATTTGTTTAATATTCTAGGTTGGTTGAATCTCTGATTTTATGTTTTTCTCCCTAATGCAACGGCGAGCTTGTTTTGTTTTGTTTTGTTTTTGGAACCTAAAAGTCTAAGGGTCTGTCTACCCAGCCTGCAGCAGCAAGCCTCCCAGCCCAGATCAATAGACTGTGGCTAGCTGGGCTCACACTAGCACTCTTAAGAATAGCTGTGTAGATGGTACTTTAAAGTCCTAGCTTGAGCTCTGAAGCATATGGAGCTGTCCATTCAGCTATTAAACATAGTTTTATTTATGTGCTCAGAGGTCTGTTTCCAATTTCCCATTTGTTCTATGCTTGATTAAGGTGTTAATCGTAGGCTAGATAAGAGACACGGAAATAAAAGCAGAGTTGTCTAATCTGTATAAAGTAAGAAGCTGAAGTTTCAGACAGCTATTTTAGCTATCGTTTCATTACTGAGACATATTTAAATCAAAAAGTGTTTCAACAATGGTTTACAGTTACTAGAAATGGTTATTAAAACAAAACAAGCAGACAAATTCTAAACCCTATCCTTTTGAAGTTGTTTGTGCTAGGTTAATGCTATCTCGTTCAGGGACTTAGATGAAAAGGGGAAAATGTGTACTTGCTCTTCAATTGCAAACAATATTTCTGGTTGTCTATCTGACTGTAACACCAGTTTTAAAAGTTTGATAAGGTTTAGTCCAAAATTTTACCATGTTAAAATCCAATACGAAGTCTTGATTTAAGGGTAGAAAGAAAACTGATTTCATTGTAATTTTTAAATGCTTAGAGTATTATGTTTATCTGTTTTCACTGGGGAATAAGACTGACTGCTTTCACATAGAAAAGATATTGCTTGCAACAACAAAAAATCTTATAGAACAGCATAAGAAGATTCTCTCCTATTTGTACAAATGAAGATGGATGTAGTGGGCAGAGTAACCTAGATAACAGCTCAGATGATGGGAAACAGATTTTTAAAAATTTGGAAACTATAAGCATAGTGAGTTTTCAGAACACACTAGTTTATTTGGAGGAGAAAATGCCATGTTGCCTTTTCAAGATTTTTTTCATATTCTGGACTAGAGAAGAAAAAATGATACACAGCATCTCGTAGTCTACATAGCACTTTGGAGCACGCGGGATCGAGCCTTCCAGCCCGGATTGACAGACTTGGGGTAGCAGGACTTGTGCTAGTGTTCTAAAAATAGCTGTGTAGACAGCTTTTTGAAGTTGCAGCTCAGACTGCAGCTCGGACTCTGTAGCTTCACCACCTCTGTAGGTTTCAGAGCCCAAGCTCCAGGCCAAGCCACAACTTCAAAGAACTGTCTACACAGCTGTTTTCAGAGCGCTAACGCCAGCCCCACTAGCCGAAGTCTGTTTTCCTCCCCCTCCCCCCCCCTCCCGCTCCCGACTGGGAGGCTAGCTCCAAGACACTGTGTATGTCTACACTGCAGTTCAAGCCTGGGCTTGAGCCTGAGCTCAAGCCTAACCCCTTTGCATCCACACACCAGTTGGGCTAACCTAGGCTTCAAAAACCTGAAGGGTCTGAGCCTTACTGCTTTTCTGCTTGACTCAGGTTCCAGAAGTCCTCCAGATGTTTCCCAGAGTTCCTAGCAGCAGAGGAGTAGCGCTTTGGGCAGCAAGCATGGCGGCCAGAAGTGCCATTACTGTCTGGCTGAGCCTGCTCCCCCTTCCTGCTCTGGTTACTCCTTGCTGCTACGCAGAGTTTACCCAGAGCAGGGAGCAAAGCTGACGTGCGCGAAGCAGCTCCTGGCTGCCAGGATGTTGCAGGTCACATCCCTGCCCTGGCCATGCTGAGTCGGGAGCTCTGTCACTCTGTGTCCCTGCAGGAAAGCTGCTTAATACTTGCTCTGCTGTATGGCCCTTGCTCCCGGACCTACCCTGCCCTCTCTGGGGCGCCAAGACATGGTACACTGTCAGGGCAGTGAGTGGGAGCCAGCCCCCAAACCACCTATAGCCTTCCATGACTCCAGCTTCATCTTCTCCTTGCTATCTTCTCCAGCTAGGGGCTGGCTCCCATGACATATAGCTGAAATGTCAGATTTGCACTACTCGGTGCTTTTGTAGTATAAATCTAAATTTCTGTAGAAACTTTAAATAGTTCAGGATATGGCAAAATGTATGATTTGTAGTGTCTATATTGTAGGACTTCAATTCAGTTAAAATGCTAGAGAAGGAGTGTAAATATATTAAGGAGCATAAACTGTTGTCATGTGGGATTTAAAACATTCAATCTTGTAATTCAATATGCCCGACTTCAGTCAATAATTGGAAAGGATGTGCAAATTGGCTCAGAGGCCAACATTTTTTAAAACTATTTTGAAATCTTTCTGCTCTCTCATGTATTAGCAAGTTGTACTGAATAAACAGTGGGATGCAAGTGGTTCTTTTGTCACTGTCTTTTGCCTTACACTTTCTCAAAGATGAGGAGCGTGAGGTAGTATATTTTATTGGACCAACTTCTTCTGGTGAAAGCGACAAGCTTTTGAACTACACAGAGCTCATCTTCAGGTGTACTACTTCCACACCTTTTTCAGTCATTTACGTGTGTGCAAAGTGATGCAAAAGACAATTATTCTGATTGGGAAGCATTTTACACTTACTGTGCACTTTAGGCCTTGATCTGCAAAAGATCTGTGCACATGAGTAAGTCTCATTGGCATCACTGAGATTACTCATAGGCGGCATGTATAAGAGGCTTGGGGAGATTTAGCCTCCCCCATAATGGCTGGCCATGCAGGGGGCAAGAAATGCTGGCTGCGGCGCAGATCACATCCCTTTGGAGGCACGCTGGCCAGGTACCCTTGGAGCACCACCACCAGAAGCTCCCTAGAAGTGGGGAATCCACTGGCACCTGGATTGACCCCGCCCTCGCTCTGCCTCTTCTCCCTGAGGCGCCCCGCCCTCGCTTGCCCTTAAGGCATGAAAAAGGTGGGAGGGTATAGCCCTCCCACTTTTAAAAGTGACAAGCACACACTCCTTCCAGCGTCCCTTAGCTGAGTTGCTCTGGCATGAGCATGCACAACCTCTCACTGACTGGCCCAGCTATAGGACGACGACTCCTGCTGTGCATGCTAATGCTGGAGCAACTCAGCTAAGGGGCGCAGGAATGGAGGGCAGGTGGGGGCTATGCTCCCATCACTTTTATGGATCTTCCACCGCTTCTGTAAACCGCCCCAAACGAAAGTCATGTGACATCTGTGGGATTACTCAGTTGCATAAACCTTTGCAGGCTCAGGGCTTGACTTCACAGTTCTAAAAAAGAAAAAGACAACTAAAAAAAATCGGTTCCCTTCCTTGTTCTGCACCTTTTAATGTGATATTTAGGCATTCACGTTTATTCTGTGGGTTGTTGAGATAGTGCAGGGCTCGGCAACCTTTGGCACGAGGTTCGCCAGGGTAAGCACTCTGGCGGGCCAGGCTGGTTTGTTTACCTGCCATGTCGGCAGGTTCGGCCGATCGCGGCTCCCACTGGCCGCAGTTCGCTGCTCCAGGCTAAATGGGGGCTGCAGGACGAGGGATGTGCTGGCCACCCTTCCTACAGCCCCCATTGGCCTGGAGCGGTGAACCGCAGCCAGTGGGAGCCACGATCGGCTGAACCTGCCGACGCGGCAGGTAAACAAACTGGCCTGGCCCACCAGAGTGCTTACCCTGGCGAGCCACATGCCAAAGGTTGCCGATCCCTGGTATAGTGAAATACTCTCATTATATTAAAATCTTTATCCCCAAAGTAGTAATATGAAGAAGTTAACCTTGCCTATTGTGAAAAGATTTATATTTGTACATTAATGGCATAGCTCTTCTATTATAGTTTGCTTTGTAGGCTGCGTGCTCAGTTTGGAAAAATGCTATCATTGTGCTTCATAGCTGTCATTAGAGGCAGGCATCCAGTACATTTTATGAACAAATTGTGTCATCTGTGGAAGCGTATCTTAAGGTATATTAAGGCTAGACATGCACTGTCTGTGAAATACAACATTCACCCAGTAATTTCTGAGTTGCAGATTCTTTGGCTTTCATGTTTCTCCAGTAGTCACAATGTGCCTCTACTGGGGGGGCGTTATTAGTGACTCCTTAGTTAAGCTTATGTTGAGAGATTCAGTTAAAGCAGGATTAAAAATCCTATTTTCCACTTCAGTGATGGAATTTAGTATCTGATGCAAGTCTTTAGAGGACAATTGAATTTTCCATAATATTTGATTAGTAAAATATTTATGGTTTTCACAGGAAACATTTTAAAATGAACCTCCTGTGGCTATCCAGACAGGAGCCTTAGTCTGACTATCTAACTTTAGCAAGGCTGCTGGGGCACTCACTCCTGTGGCATTATATCCCAGAGAGGCTGAGTGAGGACATGAATGTGGGGCACAATGAGGAGGTGGAAGAATTGACAGTGGGACTGCCTGCCAACCCCTTAGTATCACCCACTCCCAGACCCCTACCTAACCCAGTTCCCAGGCTGGCCCCAATGCCCGATCTAGCTGTTTGGTTCCAAGTCCACATTCTTTCTCTTTCTCTCCCCTCAGTAACTTCCTTACCACTGTCCTGTGCCATGAAAAGCTTATATGTTAAACAATCAATCTAGTATCAAAGTAAAATACTCCTGGTGTTCTCTCTGGATACTGGCCATCTACTGAAATCCATCCTCAAACACTGAATACAGTCAAATTCTCAGATTTTCAATAAATGAAAAACATATCCAGGGGAAAGGGCGTCTAAATGTATGTACTCTGTGTATAAAACTATTGTAATCAAATATTATATTTTAGATGAAAAAGAAGAGGGAATATTGGGGAGCATACTTCTGCCTAGTTTTCAGATATCGATGCTTTCTTCTGAGGATCATATTAATCGCAAATATGCTTTTAAGGTGAGGGCATTCATTTTCAGTTTAAACAAATATAGAGTGCAGAACACTTTTCACTGTGTCTTTATGCAAGATAGGATAAACAAACTGCCTCTGAGATTGATTATGCATAATACTATATGCAGATGATCCAAACAATGTAGTCTAATATGCAAATGAATTTGTTGTAGATATAGACAGATAATTGCTAAACTTGATGAAGGAGCTAACCAGGCATATTTCATCATTTTGCAGCTCCTTTATTTTTAATTCACATCTCTTAATAAGCACACCTTGGTGGCTTGGAATTGCAGTCTCCATACGGGGCTAGTCTATATCTACATGGCCCTGCAGTTTCAACTGCAGGAGTGTGAATCACAGCATGCACTACTGTGCTGCACTGTAATTCCCCTGTGTGGACACTGTGGGCATGAACTAAAAGGTCCCTTGTTGGCGTTAACTTAGTCCTGATTAAAGAGGATTAAGTTAATGCCAACTAAGGCTATGTCTACACTAGAGACCTTACAGCAGCACAGCTGTACTGATGCAGCTGCACTACTGTAAGATCTCTCGAGTAGCCGCTCTATGTTGACAGGAGAGAGCTTTCCCATTGACATAATTAAACCATCCCCAACAAGCGGCAGTAATTATGTCAGTGGGAGAAGCTCTCCCACCAACATATCGCTGTGCATACTACCACTTAATGCCAGCGAAACTTATGTTGCTTAAGGGTGGGTTTTTTCCCCACCCCTGAGTGACATAAGTTTTTTGCTGACATAAGTGGTAGCATAGACATGGCCTTAAGTACCTTTTACTTCACATCCGCAGCATTCACATGGGGGAGTTGCATTTCAGCACACTAGTATATGCTGCCTTTTTAACCCCCTTAGTCTGAAATGCAGGGCCGCATATATAAGTCCTAAGATGTATTTTCCTCTATTGTGCACATTATGTTTATGAAACTGGGATTGCTAATTAGTGCACATCATGCTGTCTCTCTTTTTAATTTTGGGAAAAAACACTTAAGGCATTTACTATGATGTGAATGGATAAAAGAAAAAAAATTGAGTTTAGTGCTTACCTCTCAGTATTAGACAAACTATTTTGTGTTTAAATATTTATTTTAGTTGGTATATTCTTTAATCATGAGTAAAGTAATCACTTGCATATTCTCTCCTAACATGGAATTTCATTTCTTGGCTTTGAGTTCCTTTTTGGCTGTCCTTAATGACTGTTGAGCTGTACACCACTGAAAGTTACAATGGTGAGTACAAATTAAAACTTACTGAATTGTTCAGGCTGCAGAAAATGTATAATTTAATATTTATATTAAGTTAATGTTTTATGAACATCGGTATAGGATTTTTGATAGCAGAAAAATATAAATAATTTCAGCAGGGTACATTCACAGAGAAGCAACAATTAAACTTTCAAGCTAATTCTTTTATTAATCTAATTGCACTGAAAAAAAGCATAATAGTGAATGATATTGTACAAAATGTTTTCTATAAATTATTTGTAGTGTTTTCATAAACCTAACAACAATGGAGTAAGAAAACAATAACATTATTTGCCTTTTTTTTTCTTTTACAGAAATCTTGTCTTTTTATTACAATGACCTTGTCATTTCCAATCAGGCAGCTCATCCAAACATGAGGACCTATTATTTCTGCACAGATACAGGGAAGGAAATGGAGCTATGGATGAAAGCCATGATAGATGCAGCACTTGTACAGACAGAACCCGTGAAAAGGTAATGCAGTTTGGCAAACCAGTAGAACAAGGAGTTAATTTCCAATCGTGGGTTTGAGTTTGTTTACTTAAAATGTAAGGTAATTCAGCTGTGCTTCAGCCCCACCAGTGATAGCAATGATGAGAGCACTTATGGGGTATGTCTTCACTGCAGTTAGATACCCGTAGCTGGCCCATGCTAGCTGACTCAGGCTCAGGGGCTATTTAGTTGTGGTGTAGACATTTGGACTTGCACTGCAGCCCAAGCTCTGGGACCCTGCCACCTCACAGGATCCTAGATCCCAGGCTTCACCACAAGCCTGAACATCTACACCACAATTAAACAGCCCCTTAGCCTGGTCCCTGCTAGCCTGAGTCAGCTGGCATGCGTCAGCCACAGATTTTTAATTGCAGTGTAGACATACCCATGCTTGTTGAGAATTTAAAGCCTCTAACCTTCCTCAGAATGACATGGTAGTTAAAATACTAATGGCAGCTAGCAGCTTGTTTACATTTGTGCGCCGATTGTTGCTACTATCATTTGATCTGAACCACTGGTAGTAATGGTGGTACATTTCAAAAGGAAAAAAAATTCCTATGAACCTGGACACAATGAAGAAAAAAGGGCAAAAAGATGCGAAATCAAGCCCACCTCACAATTTGTAACGCTCAAGAAAAACATTTGCACACTACACACTGTATGTGATAAACTCATTCCTGTTTCATGATTCTAGTGTCCTTGCTTCAGGCAGTATGCTGATAAAAATAGAAAGTCCATAAGGAATGTTCGGACCAGTGCTGCTTTAGGCTCAATGCTAACAGTGTTTTGTAGCTATATGCATATAACCTGTAGTATTTTGAGAGCTTCTCCATTACAAGTGTTCTCACTGACCCTTTTACTTCTGCCTAGTGTTCAGAGACTTAGAGGGATGATAGTCTGACTAACAAAAACTCAGAATATACTTAGATTTAATATTAAATGTAAGTTAAACAGAAAAAAATCAGAATTTTTAGCTTTAATCCCAGCTAAAATCCCTGAAGAGCACATTAGTTAATATTGGCTTGTGGTTTTTTCCATCATCTTGAAGACAGATTATTAAAATAGAGTAATTTTTTCATTAATCTATGTGTGCCTAGCTCTTTTCGTCTAGGGGTCTAAAAACAAATTACAGATTATTAAGCCTCCCAGTGTGTCTCTGTGAGATAGAGTATGGTAGGATACCTACCCATTGTATATCTGGGTAAACTGAATCCCAGAAGTTAAATGCCTTGCCTATAAAATCTCTCTCTCCCTCCCCACCTGCCTGCATATAGTAGTCAGGAGTCTTGCTCCTCTGTAGCACTTACAGGGGTTCTTAAAGGTTTTCATAGCACAGGCTACATCTGAGAGTGGTTGTTTCATAGTCCACCTCCTGCCCCATTCATGATAACCTATCTCAGAAATTTAACCTCCTTTTTCGAGTGATTGCTCATGTGTATTCCACAATAGGTGTGCGTGCATGCCACGTGCACCGGTGCCGGAAGTTTTCCCCCTTAGCAGTACCTTTAGGGGAGCACCCCTGGAGTGGCGCTGCCATGGCGCGGTATAAGGGGCTCTGCGCGCTTCCCCCACCCTCAGTTCCTTCTTGCCACCAGTGAAGGTGCTTTGGAACTGCTCTGCTGTAGCTTTCCCTCTTGGCCTCTGTTACTTCATAGTTGGTAGTGCCTATAGTTTATTTAAAAAAAAAAAAAATAGTTTTAGTTAGACTTAGTTAAGTGCGCCTGGGTCGGGGCATGCCCTGTGCCCCGGGCTTTAAGTCGTGCAACACTTGCAAACGGCCTATGCCCGTGAGTGATCCGTGCGTGGACAGTTTACGCTGTGTGGGGGAAACCCATCTCAGCGACCGCTGCAAGATTTGCAGATCCTTCAAACCTCAGACCAAGAAGGAGCGGGACATTCAGCTCCGAGCCATTTTGATGGAGTTGGCCCTGACCCCGACTGCTCCGAGTTGGCACTGAGCACCGTGGCATCAGTGCGCAGCGACCCAGAGGTGCCCTCCACCAGTCGGCACCACTCCCCGTCCACGAGACACTCTAAAAAGGTGAAGAAGAGGTCTTCCCCACCAAGGCACCAGAGCAAGACTGGGAGAGAGACTAGACCCGCATTGGGCAGCTTTCAGTCCCCATCGGCCTTGTGGCCTCCAACTCAAGTTGAGCCGAGTAGCCCGGCCCACTCCGAGCCAACCTCCCCAGACACCAGTGGCCACATTTGGGTGCCCTCCACACCGGAGGCCCTGCAGGTGGCTCGAGACGTTATGTCTCTACCAGTACCAGTATCAGTATCACCGTCGTTGTCGGCTCCCCGGTCCAGAGGTAAGCCACTGCTCGGATCCCCACAGTCACCACCTGGATGGTACCGCTTACGGTCAAGGGAAGGTTCCCGACGCTGTTCCCCGCTCAGTGACCGCCCCGTGCGCAGTCCCCATCGACCCCCACCAGGTTGTCTGGCTGGGTACCAACCAGCAGGGGTTCCAGGCACCACTCCGCGTCAAGGGAACGTAAACCTCGCGAGGAGAGCGTGCCCCGCCAAGACCGGGACAGACGGCACCGGAGGTCATTGTCTCCGAGAAGGTACTGTAGCCCCTTGCGGTATGGACATCATCACCGTTCCCATTCCTGGTCTCGCTTGAGGTCCCCACCGCTCCCGCAGTCCCAGGCATCGATCACTGGCACCTCGCTGTCACGGATCCGCACATCGGAGCCGGTCACGGAACAGCTGCTACCGGCAGTACTACTGCTCTTCCACACCGTGATCATGGTCACACGTTCAGCACCGCTCCTGATGCCGCCACTCGTCCCAGTCATGGGATAGCAGTCGATCGTATGCCAGCCCAGCCTCCTTTCGGAGTCATCAGTCGATGGGCCAGGCTACTCAGGCTGGACAGCCCGCTCCGCCAGTGCCACAGCAGGTGCAGTGGCACCGGGCTCCCTGACCAGTGCCATGGTACCAATGGGCCCCGTGGGCCCCGACGCAGCCCCTGGTGGTGGCTCACTCGGTGGCTGGAGCCTCGGAAAGACCGTCTGCCTCCCTCTCTCGGCCTCTCAGAAAGGAGTCAGTGGAGTGCTCATCCCCGGTCCCGCACTCAGAAGTGGTGAGACCTGTGGCACCGGTGGGGACGCAGAGTACTGCACCCCCATCCTCATCCTCTCCTGATGAGGCGATCACGGCCCCTCCTCCACCAGTCCCGCAGGAGGACACGAAAGCCCACCAAGAGCTGTTGAAAAGGGTGGCATCAAGCCTCAACCTACAAGCTGAGGAGATGGGGGAACCCTCGGACTCCCTCTTCAACGTCCTCTCGGCACTGGCCAGGGTGTCTCTCCCACTCCGTGAAGGGGTATCAAAGATCTCAAATCTCAAATGCCTTGTTGCACACCCCGGGTTCCTTGCCCCCCATTTCTAAGAGGGCAGAACGGAAGTATTTCATGCCCACCAAGGGGTATGAGTACCTGTATACCCATCCTGCCTCCAACTCTCTAGTGGTCAAGTCAGTCAACCATAAGGACCAGCAATGTAAACTCACTCCTACTCCTAAAAATAAGGACTCGAGGAGACTAGATCTATTTGGTAGAAAGATTTATTCATCCTCAAGCTTCCAACTGAGGGTTGCGAATAACGAAGCCCTGCTGGGTAGATACGATTTCAGTTTGTGGCGCTCCCTGCCCAAATTTGCAGACTCCCTCCAGGAGCGTGTTAAGAAAGAGTTCAAGGCTCTGGTTGAGAAGGGCATGGCTGCCGCCAGGGCGGTCCTTCAGGCAGCCTCGAATGACGCGGATATGGCTGCAAGGTCTATGGCCTCCGCGGTGTCCATGAGGAGAGCATCGTGGCTCCTTCTGTGCCTCGCTGGACAACCCAGACAGAACTCCTTACAGGACCTTCCGTTTGATGGCAAGGCCCTGTTTGCGGAACAAACCGACGTGAAGTTACACAGTCTGAAGGACTCCCGCATGATATTAAAGCCCCTTGGCCTCTATGTCCTGGTCCTGGCCACAGCAGGCTCCCACTTAGGCCACCCACTCCAGATATGAGCCCCCTTATAAAAAGTCAAGGGACTATAAAAAGCACCCACAAAGGCAATCACGGCCTGCGCCCCAGCCTGGGCCCTCTAAGGGTAAACAGGCGGGAAAGCTCCAGTTTTGACGGGACGCCCAGAGGCAACTTACCAAGGATCCACCCACAATAAAACTTCCCTTCTCCAACCGGTTGCGTGCTTTTCTCCCGGAGTGGTCGCAGCTGACCTCCGACCGATGGGTCCTCAACACTGTCTCCCGGGGCTTTACCCTCCAGTTTATTTCTACCCCACCCACCTACCCTCCATCCCCGTCCCTCTTCAGGGACTCCTCTCACGAGAGCCTACTCGAGCAGGAGGTGAGGCAGCTCCTTGACTTAGGAGCGGTGGAGGTGGTGCCAGTGGAGTTCAGATGCAAGGGGTTCTACTCCCGCTATTTCCTTATCCCAAAGGCCAAAGGGGGGCTCAGGCCCATCCTGGACCTGCGAGGCCTGAACCAGTACATGGTAAAGCTCAAGTTTCGCATGGTCTCTCTGGCCTCCATCATCCCCTCCCTGGCACTGGTATGCCGCCCTAGATCTACAGGATGCGTACTTCCACATTCATATATTCGAGGGACACAGGCATTTCCTCCGCTTCACAGTTGGGCAGGAGCACTGCCAGTTCACTGTCCTCCCGTTTGGCCTATCCACAGCTCCCAGGTTCTTCACAAAGTGTATGTCTGTGGTAGCAGACTACCTCAGACATCGGGGTGTCCAGATCTTTCCCTACCTCGATGACTGGCTGGTCAAGGGCAGCTCCAGGTCGCAGGTACAGGATCACGTAACACTCCTCCTGTCCACATGCAGCACACTGGGCCTCTTGGTAAATGACACCAAGTCCACGTTGGTTCCAGTGCAGCGCATAGAGTTCATTGGGGCAATTCTGGACGCAACGTCGGCCAGAGCCTCCCTCCCACCGGACAGATTGGAAACCCTAAGGGAGCTCATCAGCACAGTCAGAAGGTTCCCTGTGACAACAGTCAGAGTGTGCCTCCAACTCCTGGGTCATATGTCGGCGTGCACGTATGTGATTCGCCATGCCAGACTCAGGATGCGGCCCCTCCAGCTCTGGTTGGCCTCGGTATTCTCCCAGTCCAGAGACAGGATAGACAAAGTCCTCACTGTGCCCAAACCAGTGATAGCCTCCCTGTGCTGGTGGCCCTTCCCAGGGAACATGCTCCAAGGGGTCCCGTTCAGGGGCCCACCCCCGTCTGTGGAATTGGTGTCCGATGCGTCGGACCTGGGGTGGGGAGCCCATGCAGGGGACGTTCAGACCCAAGGTCTGCGGTCCGCGCAGGACCTTGCCCTGCATATAAATGTCAAGGAGCGCAGGGCAGTCTGTCTGGCATGCGTGGCCTTCCACTCACACCTGGTGGTCAGGGTTCTCACGAACAACACGGCCTCGATGTTCTACATCAACAGGCAAGGTGGGACCCGATCCTCAGCCCTCTGCCAGGAAGCCCTCAGACTGTGGGACTGCATAGCCCACGATATTTACCTGGAAGCCCACCACTTACTGGGCGTCTGAAACTCTCGGGCAGATCGGCTGAGCCAGGACTTCTCCTCTCCGCACAAGTGGTCTCTGCACCCAGAAGCGGTGCACAGGATTTTCCAAACGTGGGCACTCCCCAAGTGGACCTGTTCGTGACCCAGCAGAACCGCCGGTGTCCCCGCTTCTGCTCCGGGGAGGGTTGGGTGTGGGCGCGATCTCAGACGCCTTCCTTCTGTCCTGGTCGGGCCAATTTTTCTATGCCTTTCCCCCGATTCCACTGATCGGCAAGGTCTTAGAAAAGATAAAAACGGATAGGGCCCGGGTCCTCCTGATTGCCCAAGCAACATTGGTATGGGACTCTCACGAGCCTGGCAGTTGCCCTGCTGTGGCCGTTGCCATCCCGCCCGGACCTGCTCTCCTATGTCCATGGTTGCCTCCTCCACCCCAACCTAGCAGCACTCCACCTCATGGCGTGGCTGCTCAATGGTTAGGCCAGGGGGAGAGGACTTGCTCGGAAGGGGTTCAGCGCATCCTCCTGGAGAGCAGGCGGCCCTCCATGCGTCAGGCCTACCCGCCGAAATGGTCTTGGTTTTCCCGGTGGGCCGCTGGTCGGGGTGTCTTGCCTGTGCCTGCTCCGATCCAGCTTATACTAGACTACCTCCTTCATCTTAGAGCCCAGGGCCTAGCGCCCTTGTCCGTCAAGGTGCACTTGGCAGGCATATCGGCCTTCCACCCGCCAGTGCAGGGTCACACGATATTCTCTTATGCCATGACTGGCCAATTCCTTAAGAGTTTGGATCGCCTCTTCCCATATGTTAGGCCCCCAGTCCCACAGTGGGACCTGAACTTGGTGCTGGCCAGGTTAACTGGACCTCCATTTGAACCGCTAGCAACATGCTTCTGGTCACACCTCTCGTGGAAGGTAGCATTCCTGGCGGCGATCACATCCGCTAGACAGGTCTCGGAGCTCTGGGCCCTGACCTCCGAACCCCCGTACACGGTGTTCCATAAGGATAAGGTCCAGCTCCGACCACATTCTTAGTTCCTCCCTAAGGTGGTCTCTGCCTACCATATGCGCTATGACATTTTCCTGCCGGTGCTCTCTCCCAAACCCCACGCATCCAGTGAGGAGCGCCGCCTCCACATTCTGGATGTGAGACGGGCTCTGGTTTTCTTCCTGGAATGTACAAAACCGTTGAGGAAGTCTTCGCAACTGGTCATCACCTCGGCCAAACGCATGAGAGGCCGGCCGATCTCCACTCAGCAGCTTTCCAACCGGATCACCTTGTGTATCCATACTTGTTACAACCTGGCAGGAGTTCCCCCGCCGCTGATTGTGAGGGCACACTCGACTAGGGTACAAGCCTCGTCGGCTGCCTTTCTGGCCCTTGTCCCTATTCAGGACATCTGTAGGGCTGCCACATGGTCATCGGTTCACACGTTCACCTCGCATTATGTGATTGTCTCCCAAACCAGGGAGGATGCCGGGTTTGGCAGGGCTGTGCTCCGTCCCGAGTGTCTGAACTCCTACCCACCTCCAACAGATATAGCTTGGAATCACCTATTATGGAATGCACATGAGCAATCACTCGAAGAAGAAAAGACAGTTACCTTTTCCGTAACTGGTGTTCTTCGAGATGTGTTGCTCATATCTATTCCACATCCCGCCCTCCTTCCCCACTGTTGGAGTTGTCTGGCAAGAAGGAACTGAGGGTGGGGGGAGTGCACAGCGCCCCTTATACCACGCCATGGTGGCGCCACTCCAGGGGTCGCTAGGGGCGCTCCCCTATGGGTACTGCTAGGGGAAAAACTTCCGGCACCAGTGCACGTGGTAAGCACGCACACCTATTGTGGATTGGACATGAGCAATACATCTCGAAGAATACCAGTTACAGAAAAGGTAACTGCCTTTTTTTTACATTACTTCCTGTTTGTGTTAATGAAATTTAATATGTGCAGTATTTTAAAGGTTAAACCTTTTGAAGATCAATGAAAATGTATTGTGTGTACTGAAAAATATCAGTGTAAACTGCTCCTATACATCTCATTGGGGTGTCAGTTCTTAAGATTTAAGATTTGTTATAATTTGACTTAATGATTTCTTAATGATTTAATGATTTCTGATCATTTCATCAAAATCATGTAAACTAATATTCTCTGAATGTAGTGTGGTAATCTTTGGGATGTGGGGCAGCTTTTTTCTGTCAAGGGTGGCTGGAGTACAGAACAAGGAATTCACGTCTCCTCACTCCATATTTTAAGTCCACCATCCCCTACACAAAAAGGGTGGGAAGAAGTGCGCATTCTCTTACCAGTACTAAAGGCCTCATCTGTCAAGTGGTCCCCATGCCTGCTGTCCAGTTTTTCTGTGACGGCTTCTGCAGTCTAATTATATTTTAATACCAAAATCTAGAGCACATTGAACATGAAAATGTCTAGGAATAGTGTAAAATAAATTTTAATTTAATATCCGATAAATAACACCAGGAATACTGCAGGGATTATAGCATTCCATTTTCATATTTAATTCACTGGAAAGCTTCATTTTCAAACTTACATAACTTTTACAGACTTTTCACTTTGTTGCGTCAGAGCACCCCAGAAACTACCTAGAAGGGTCTTGTCACAAGTTTTAGGTCCAGCTTACCTAAACCTGGACCTTATTCCTAAAATACTTTAGAGTGGGGCCGCCTTTCTGTGGATCCTGTGCTTGGGAGAGACAGCAAATCATGGACAAACCTACGAGGCCAATTCTGTCTACTTTAGCAGCTGAATATTGGAAAACAATGTCTTTAAAATGTTAGTGGTTGAAGGGATTGGTGGTAGTGAACAGAGGATCTAGGACTTTTGACCACCCAGATTTCCCTCTTCTGTGCACTCTTTAGTTTCTCCATGCAATAGTCCTTATGTTGTTATAGTAGCAGTAGATTGAGGGATGAGGTGAAGACTGAGGAAGGGAGGGATGTGTGAGTGCTGCAGAAATCTGTGATCTGTCTCAAATAATGGGTTTGCGTATTTTATATGGGGTCTTGGTTATCTTAAGCTATGTCTGTGCTGCACTGCAATGCGGACTATGGAGGTTTAAACTGAAAGAGAACTCACCTTAATGTGAACTAGGTACCTTTATAGTTCATGACAGCAGCTTCCATGCAGAGCAGTTAGGTCACAACAATTCACACCCCGTGTAGTCTGCAGCAACATGTAGATATGCCGTTAGTTGTGTCAGGGTTGTAGGATTTAGCCTTAGGTTTGTGAATATATTTTAAGGGGTTGATACTGCAGTCCTTGTTGCATGCAAAACTAAAATCGGTCCCCTTGAAAGGCACAATAATAGTCTTGAAAGAATTAATTGAACAGATACTTTTCAAGACTAGCATAGTCTCTTAGGCTTTTGTATCTGTTAGCTATAACCGGGGGGAGCAGACATCTGTTTCTGGTGAATCAATCTTTTGGCTATAAAATCAATCTTTAAAAATAAACTTTTTTAGCAGGATATGATCTTATACACATACTGTAAAATAAGTATTCTTGGATCCCCAGGCAAATCTGTTAAATATTATATCTATTACCTCATCCTTAAGTAACCTGATGTTTTGGCATTCCTGTAACACATGGGATAAAGTGCTCTTGGTTGAATTATATAATCAGCAAGTGCTTTTGTCTCTTTATTTTAATTTTTTTCTTCTTGCTAGGAGTTGTGTATCCTAAATATAATTTTCCTATTGTTTTACTTCAGGTACAATAGGTAGGCTTGTTAAGAGAACAGATACTCTCCCTGTTTTCATCCAAACTGATGCTCAACACCTTACTTCCATACCTTTTGTTTTCTGAAGTTAAATTACCTATTAGTAAAATGATTTATTTAAATGTAGAAGTTCTGCTATTTCACGAACGATGGCATTCCTGGAACTCCCTTGTACCTAAGCCTAACAGTCTGTTAAATTGTGCATTTCAGCTTTAAAAAATTCCAGCCTCCAATTTTTCTGTCTTTTGTGGGTATGAGAATACTTATTCTTTTTCTGATGAAAGCATTCCTTTTTATCCAGTTTTGCTGTAAAGTGATTTTTATCTCCCCTGTTTAAAGCCTGCTTAAAATAAAACAAAGTTTGAGGTGAGGAAACAGTTACTTTATTTCCTTCTTGGATAATTGATCTTGAATGATTAATAGCTTCAGTCGAGGGCGTGAGCTCTGGTGAAAAATCCTATTGAGAGCTAATATGAGAGGAGAATCTTCGATAAATTCCTCTTGAAAGCCAAAACTGGTCCTTATTGCCATTCTTATTTGTTGTCCAGTGAATAATTTGGTGAGTTTTCCGGATAATTCTTATATATTCAATGGAAAAAAACGTGACTAGTATGTTTGAGTGAAATGACAATTACGGCTTCTTTCCCTCTATCCCAAATATTTTAAAAAATTGAAATAAAGTAAGCATTTTTGTTACTTCCATAGGTACAACACTGAGTGTATATAATATTGTAAGGTGCATATTTATTATCATTGAATTTATTTTTCCCCATAGGCTTAATTGTAATTGCTTTTACCTGAGTAAGTCTGGCTTTATTTTCTTAAATGGTAGATACAAGTTTAACCAGGTCCTCAGGGTCCTATTGTAAGTAATCTCAATACTTTAATCTATCAAGAGTCCACTTAAACCTTTCATTCATAAAACGTGACCTGAAACAACCTCTTGAAATTGGCAAAATATCAGATTATTTCCAAATTAGATCACCACCAGCTTAGTGATAAACGATAGCAATGTAGGGTTTTTTTTGTCTGCTCTAGTGATATGTTATCGGTGTACTACTATGTCATTTTCTTTTGCTGATCACCTAGTACAGTACACTATTTACCTATGATTGCTGTGGCTTGTTTCACAGCCATGTCAGAAAGTAAGAAGTGACAAATCTAATAGGTGTCTTCACTTTTCCATATTAAGGGCTAGAGTCTGCCATATTAATGTACACTGAGTAGTCACTTATTTCTTGAATATCAGGGACTAAGTAGGGTTACCATCCGTCGGTATTTCCCCGGATATGTCCGGCTTTTTTGTCTTTAAATAGCCGTCCGGGAGGAATTGGTAATAAGGTAGAAAGGTCACGGCTGATAGAGCGGCTGGACCTGATTGAGCCGCTCCCATTGGCCTCCAGGAGCCAGAGCCCCTCCCCCCCGCCTCAGTACTCTGCTGGGGTGGGGCTGTGCGCTCGGCAGCCCGGCAGCCTGTTTGGTTTGGCCCACGTGGAACCAGCGGCTTGAGCGGCATGGTGGTAAGGGGAGTCCCGGGGGGCAGTCAGGGAGCAGGGGGAGGGTTGGATGAGTCGGGAGTTCTGGGGGGGCTGTTGGGGCAGGGGTGTGGAGAGGGATCGGAGCAGTCGGGAGAGGGAGCAGGGGGGGTTGGATGGGTCGGGGGTTCTGTGGGTGGGCTATCGGGTGGGGGTGTGGAGAGGGATTGGAGCAGTTGGGACAGGGAGCAGAGGGGGTTGGATGGGTCGGGAGTTTGGGGTAGGGCTGTCGGGGCGGGGGTGTGGAGAGGGATCAGAGCAGTCGGGACAGGGAGCGGGGGGGTTGGATGGGTCGGGAGTTCTGGGGGTCCTGTCAGGGGGCGGGGAGTGGTTGGATGGGGCGTGGGAGTCCCGAGGGTCTGTCTTGGGGCGGGGTGTGTGGATAAGGGTTGGGGCAGCCAGGGGACAGGTAGGGGGTAGGGTCCTAGGGGGGCAGTTAGGGTGGGGGGGGTCTCAGGAGGGGGCAATCGGGACAAGAAGCAGGGAGGCTTAGGTAGGGAGTGGGGTCATGGGGGGCAGTCAGGGGACAAGGAGCAGGGGGGGTTGGGAGTTCTGAGGGGGGCGGGAAGTGGAAGGGAGTCCTCTTTTTTGATTGTAGGACTAAGGTACTACTCAGTGTTTGTATAGGTGGCAAAATCAACCCCTAGATGGCTCGGACACAAGCATTTATAGCAATGTAAGTGTTAACAGTGATACGCAGTTGTGAAATTTGTTTCTGAATTTGCAAAGATGACCTTAATTTTGGCATTTTCAAATTTTTGAGTGCCGATCTTTGAAACTTTTAACATTCAATTTTTCGTATCTGTAATTATCAGTGCTCTACCTATTATTATCTGTGAGAGGTCTTTGGCAGAATCTGTCATCCATTTTCTCTTTTGGGTTGAATTGTATTAGAGAGCACATTTTTTAGAAAAAATAATTTCACCAAATACTTGCTTAGGCAAAAATACTGGTATGTTAATATTCCAAGAAAGATAAGTGTCAGCCCCATGGGCATGTGCTCTATTCTGTTACCAAAAAATCCATTGAAATTCCAATGAAAAAATCCTCAGAAGACTTAATATTGCCAGATGTCATGTTGACCTGCTAGCAGAAAACATCAGATGGATCAAACATGGGAATCCACCAACACTGTGCAAGAAACAGTACATTGTCCTGATGGGTAACATGTCAATGCGAGCAGCCACAGAGATGCACATTTGAGTATTGGTTTGCATATTTCTCAAGTGCCTTTCATCCTGTACGTTTTCTGCCTCTAACAGCTGGCCTCCTGCGCACGATGAATATTGCTATTTCTGGCTGAGATACATTAAATACACTCTTTTGTAAAAGTCAAACTTTTTTTCATACTTCACAGAGGGGTGAACGTAGGGCTATATGTGTGAAGTCAGCAAGGTGTTATTGTATCCCTTCACTTCTCAGAGATTTCATCAGAGAATTCACAGCAAAGTAGGACTAGTTGTCTTGCATAGCTTTAACCAGTGGTTTGTCCACATGAACACTGAGAGTATTCATGTTTACACTGCAAAAAAGACTCTCAGCAGCAACTCTCAGAACCCAGATCAACTGACTCGGGATCACAGGGCTCTCTCTAAGGGGCTGAAAATAGCAGTAGAATCATAGAATATCAGGGTTGGAAGGGACCTCAGGAGGTCATCTAGTCCATCCCCCTGCTCAAAACAGGACCAATTCCCAACTAAATCATCCCAGCCGGGGCTTTGTCAAGCCTGACCTTCAAAACCCCTAAGGAAGGAGATTCCACCACTTCCCTAGGTAACCCATTGCAGTGCTTCACCACCCTCCTAGTGAAAAAGTTTTTCCTAACATCCAACCTAAACCTCCCCAACTGCAACTTGACACCATTACTCCCTGTCATCAGGTACCACTGAGAACAGTTTAGATCCATCCTCTTTGGAACCCCCTTTCAGGTAGTTGAAAGCAGCTATCAAATCCCCCCTCATTCTTCTCTTCTGCAGACTAAACAATCCCAGTTCCCTCAGCCTTGCCTCATAAGTCATGTACTCCAGCCCCCTAATCATTTTTGTTGCCCTCCGCTGGACTCTTTCCAATTTTTCCACATCCTTCTTGTAGTGTGGGGCCCAAAACTGAACACAGTACTCCAGATGAGGCCTCACCAATGTCGAATAGAGGGGAATGATCACGTTCCTCGATCTGCTGGCAATGCCCCTACTTATACAGCCCAAAATGCCGTTAGCCTTCTTGGCAACAAGGGCACACTGTTGACTCATATCCAGCTTCTCGTCCACTGTAACCCCAGGTCCTTTTCTGCAGAACTGCTTCCTAGCCATTCGGTCCCTAGTCTGTAGCAGTGCATGGGATTCTTCCGTCCTAAGTGCAGGACTCTGCACTTGTCCTTGTTGAACCTCATCAGGTTTCTTTTGGCCCAATCCTCTAATTTGTCTAGGTCCCTCTGTATCCTATCCCTACCCTCCAGCGTATCTACCACTCCTCCCAGTTTAGTGTCATCTGCAAACTTGGTGAGAGTGCAGTCTACGCCATCCTCCAGATCATTAATGAAGATATTGAACAAAACCGGTGTAGAGGTTCAGGCTCAGGCTGGAGCCTGGGGTCTGAAACCTGGCAAGGGGAGTGAGTCTCAAAGTCTGAACTCCTCCAAAAGACAACTAGATCAAAGCACATTAATGAACTATTAATGTATGTCAGCAGGGTCCTCATAGACCCTTAGAGTGCAGTAGGCTAGTGCAGGGTAGATTCACACCCCAGCTTGCTGCAAACTAAATGTTTGTATAGACAAGCCCTTATAACTGCTCTGTGAGTTTGAGTATTTTAACTCGTTTTTGGGAAGGAGATACAGTGAAGGAAGAGTTAAAGTATATCCTACCAATTTGGTATATCTAGTTGACCTAGGAGATGCATACTCATACAGAATTGCCTTAATCTTTCATTAATTCTCATAACTGCCTGTATAGTTTTAGAGTGGTAGCTGTGTTAGTCTGTATCAGCAAAAACAATGAGGAGTCCTTGTGGCACCTTAAAGACTAACAAATTTATTTGGGCATAAGCTTTTGTGGGCTAGAACCCATGCATCTGATGAAGTGGGTTCTAGCCCACGAAAGCTTATGCCCAAATACATTTGTTAGTCTCTAAGGTGCCACAAAGAGGACTCATTGTTTTTGTGTAGTTTTAGTAAGTTTTGCTATGTTAACAGTCTTGAACCAATATAAATGTATGTACAAAAAAAGGGTCAGCTCCACTCTAAAACTACACTGCATAAATGCTTTATTTTCATCATTTGTAACTAGTTAGTCTAGTTGAGCTAGCACTTGTGGGTGGGATAGGAGTTTGTGTCAGTCTAAGAAATTCCTTGTAAAAATATTTGAACTAGTTCATATATCTGTAATCCATCTGTGTAGGAGTTGGTAAGGAATTCTATTAATATGTTCTAACAACTGCTTGGTATTAAAAGGCATGATTCCACTTAATGTATAAGCATTTCACCGGTGGAGCATTTGAAAATAAATGTCCAGAATTCTTGAAGAAACTATAGGAATAATGGGTAAAACTTTCAAAAGGGAATTAGGTTTCTCAGTCCTTTAGGTGCTTATGAAAATTATACCCAACATGATTCGCTTGTGAAAATACTCTTAAAGTATTTATGGTTTAAATAAACTTCTGGAATGATGCTTAATATTTGTCAGACATTTAGGCCTAATGCTCAGAATTCAAGTGGACGTAAATCAGTGTGCATTTGCATATGAAATTACTTAGATTGCATGGAAATAGACACGATGGGCTGCGTGCACTGGTAAATACTATAATTGGTGATATGCATCTCAAAGTACTATTTGCACATGCAATTGTTAGTTGTGATACAAATTAGGCACACAGTTGGAAACTTGGGGCTCAAATGTCCCAGTGTTGAAGCACCCTTGACTCCTTGAAACACTAGAATTTAAAAAGAAAATAATTAAGCTCTCAAGGTATACATTTCTATAACTTGTGTAATATAAGTACTGTATAGCAGTTACTGTTTGGTTCTAAAAATATATATAATTATTTTGTGCCACAGTTCCATAGTCAGCAGATATTTTCCTCCTAAAATTAAGGAAGCCACAAGCATTTCCCTCAAAATATACAATAGCTGAAATGACAACATACCAGAGAAAGCTAATTGATGTCAGTGACCATATAAAGTTTAAAATATAGAATAATGTGCCCATTATATGTTGAAACGACTAGCATAGTGAATTATGAGCTAGACAGGAACATAATATGCTGCCATCTGAAACACTTTGGTTTGAAGTCAGTCTGGATTTTAAGCTGTTTGCATTCCAGAGGCTTTGATTCCTGAGAAGAGCCACAGAGTATGTGCTGTTCCAGCATCCTGTCCTTTGGGAAATTAATATCTGCTCTTCCAGTTTCTCTAGCTTGATGTCAACCTGTTTAGTGGCCACTTACCATGATGGTATAACTTGGAGTTTGGCTTGGTATGGATGTTCCTAAAATAGAAAGAAGTAGAGGGGAATTCTTTAACAAACAAACAAAAAACCCTACTACTGACCATTTAAAACTAGCCTGGATTATTCTCCCAAAGACAAGCTGTTATAGCTTATTGGTTAGACAATGGTCTCTTAGAACAACCTGGAACCCATAATAATCAAGGAGTGTTTTTTCAAAAGCAAATACTTCAGCTATTAC
The DNA here is from genome assembly GCF_028017835.1 of Emys orbicularis. NCBI lineage: Eukaryota > Metazoa > Chordata > Testudines > Emydidae > Emys > Emys orbicularis. Next base: position 123,307,501 of record NC_088683.1, read on the forward strand.
AGTTTGTGTGTAGTTATGTTGTTATGCCATTTTCTTCTCTTTTCAGAGTAGAGAAGATAACTGAAAACACACCACCTCGAGAAGTGAATAACATTTCGAACCACAGGGTGTTAATTAAACCAGAGGCACAGAATAATCAAAAAAACAAAGAAGTAAGCAAAAATGAAGAGAAGGCGGCTTTGGAAGCTGAAAAATATGGATTTCAGAAAATTGGACAAGATAAACCCTTAACTAAAATTAATAGTGTAAAGCTAAATTCAGAATACAGAACCTTACCAGTGAGCGCACTTCAGACTGGACTCTACAGGCCAGTTCATTTAAATGGGTCTGAGAATAAAGCTGTCAATATTGTGGCAGACACTGGAGATGGAGGACAGCACAATGCAGTTCACTCACATATGGAGTCTGAACGAGTCATACAGAGAACTAATTCAATGCTTCAGTTGGAGCAGTGGATTAGAATTCAGAGAGGAAAGGGGCAAGATGAGGAAACAAGAGGGTAAGCAATTTGATTATTCTTTTAATTTAGATTTTCTGTGACAATATCTTGGTCAGATTCTTTTTCAGGTGTGTAATTAACTTAATATTACATTCCTGTAAAGTCCAGTTTTTGGCTTAAAGAGGTTGTCTTGCATTATTGTGCATGCTGGTTATCTAGATACACAATCTAAGTAGATAGTAAGAGACGCTCTCAAACAGTCACTTAGCCTCGGTAAAAGTTGTTTTATTTAAATGGGCGCTGCCAGCTAGTTTTTAGGCACAAAATTTAGGTTGGGGAAGAATATATGAAACCAGGTAAGAGATGTGGGAGGGTTGTTTGGGTTTTTTGTTTGTTTGTTTGTTTTTAAATTTGGTGTTGCTGGTGACTTTAATATTCCTTGGTAGTATTGTGTGCTTAAATATTTATTAATGCATGAAAACAAATTGAAAGCATTTGGAAACAATTACATAGATCAACTTTTTTGTTCAAATTGAATGAAATCCAAAGAGTAAATAGCCCCCATAAATGATGAAGAGTAAATTAGTTATTAAAACAAAATGTTTGCTAAATTCAGTCTTTGACTTCAAGGAAATAAGACAGATGTAAACTCAAAAAATATGCATATTAAACACACACAAACATATTGCATATTCCTGTTAAAACATTGGCATGGGGTTTGTGTGCTTCTTTAAGAAGGAAATGTGCGGATAAGAAGATTCTTGTCAATTTAGGTGATAATCGTGAAATGCACGGTTTGTTAGAAATGTGATTTGCTTTCTCCTCTGCCCCTTCCTTTCCTTCTCTCTTGTCCACTCCCCTCTCTGATTGGTGGGGGCTCTGACATCAGAGGGAAATCATCCCTCTTTCTCCCCTGTCTTGTCTCTGTGTTCTTCCCTCAGTTACCATCATGCTAGGATCAGTTAATTGGTGAGTAGTGGATTTGAACAAAGGTGGTAGGTAATGTATGTGGTTAAATGAGAGGGGAAGCACTGACAAAGATGCATACACCATATGAGGAATATTGAAAGTAGCATTAAATATCTGAGTTGCATATGAAAGCTGGTCAAAAACCCCTCTGAGTGAACTTGGCCTCTATTACGGTGAAAACTTCAGATGTAATACACCTGGGGGAATTCTGTGCCAAAAAAATGAAAAATTCTGTACCCGGTATTTTAAAATTCTGCATATTTTGTCAAAATAACACTCTGTAATCACGCCCGTTTCAATTATTTTGGTAATTTATTTCAAAATACCGATCAGCAACTACGTCTGTAACAGTACAAACACACAAAAATTCCTCCAGGAGTAGAGAGTTAAGGAAACACTTACAACAACCCAGTTCCTGTTTGTCCCCTCACCCCTGAGCCCAGTAGGGTTACAGACACCCACACCCCCTCCCTCCCAGAGCGCAGCTGTGAGCCCCCCTGCCCAGACACTCGCACTTCCTCCCTCCTCCCTCCCTCCCAGAGAAACAGCCTCATGTTGGTCCCAGGCTTGTGTGGAGCTTCCTGCACGCTGCCTCCTTCCTTCAGGGCATGCTGAGAAGCCTTCAAACACCCCCTCTCCCCCCCCCCCCCCCGCAGTGTCTTCTACTTATGAGCTGTGCTCTGCCGGGTCCAGTGGCCTCTAGTGGCAGCGCTGCAGCACATTTCTGTGGAGGAAAAGGAAATTCTATGCAAAAAACTAATTTCTGTGCAAATTCTGCATGCACAGAGGTGCAGAATTCCCCCAGGAGTAATGTAGTTAAGGATTTCCCATTCCAGCACAGAGAGTGGTGATTCTTTAAAACACTTGCTTTTAAGCACTTCATGAGGGAAAGTCCCTGTTCATGAAATTGCCTGAGGACTGTTTTTATTAATAGATTTTGCTATCAAAATGCTTTTATTTAAAACTCTTACTATAGAAATATTCTATGCTATTTTAAAAAAAATTAAGTTAAAAAGATAGAAAAGTATATCCTAAATTTTATCATTTGGAGTTTGTCATGCAAATTCATCTAAATTCATGTTAATCACTTTCTTTTCTAGATATAACCATGCTTATGGCATAGCACCTCCAAAGTCTAACAGTGCATTCCAGTGATTAATCGGAAAACTTTAAAGTTCCTCTATGAATCATTGACATTATTAAATCTTGCTGTGTTGTTAGCAATTGTTCTGCATCACGGAAGCATAGGTAGGGTTACCATATTAAACAAATAAAAAAAGAGGACCCTCCACAGGGCCCTGGCCCCACCCATTTCCCGCCCTAACTCCGCCCCCTCCTCCCTCCCACTCCCAGCCACGCGAAAAGGGCTGCCCGAGCGCTACCGGCTTCACGGTTTGCCGGGCAGCCCCCAGACCCTGCGCCCCCGGCCGGCGCTTCCCCAGCGCAGCTGGAGCCCGGGAGGGGAAGCGTCCAGCCGGGGGCGCAGGGTCTGGAGGCTGCCCGGCAAACCGTGAAGCCGGTAGTGCTCGGGCTTCGGGCAGCCCCCATGCCTCCGGACCCTGCGCCCCCGGCCGGGCACTTCCCCTCCCGGGCTCCGGCGGCGCAGGGTCCAGAGGCAAGGGGGCTGCCTGAAGCCCGTAGCGCTCAGCTCTTAAACAGAGCCGAAGAGTCAGGGGAGGAGCAGAGCCGCCGCGGCCGGAGGCTCTGCTCCTCCCCTGACTCTTCGGCTCTGTTTAAGAGCCGAGCTGCCCGAGCGCTACCGGCTTCGGGCGGACCCTGCGTCGCCGGAGCCCGGGAGGGGAAGTGCCTGGCCGGCGGCTGGGGTCCGGAGGCAAGGGGGCTGCCTGAAGCCCATAGCGCTCGAGCAGCTCGGCTCTTAAACAGAGCCGAAGAGTCAGGGGAGGAGCAGAGCAGCCGCGGGAGGAGAAGTGCCCGGCTGGCATTTTCCCGGACATGTTCGGCTTTTTGGCAATTCCCCCCGGACGGGGGTTTGATTGCCGAAAAGCCGGACATGTCCGGGAAAAACCGGACGTATGGTAACCCTAAGCATAGGGATGTCTCTTCCAGGATGTCTAACAGGCAACTGCATTGTATGGCACACTAAACATGAGTTTATAATATTTATTTCTCAAACCTCTTAAAATTTTTTGCTTTCAATTAAACTTTTATGGGAATGTCACTGCAGGAGGAATTTGGAGAGTGCGAAATTATGCCCTTCACATTGTAGGGAGGAGGTAGGTTGACCTGAATAATCTTCTTTGCTGGAATGTTCTTAAGATCAGTTTCTTGCAAAGCTGTGAAAGTTTACCTTACTCTGACTCAATTGCTAAAGCTCTATAACAGACCCATCATTAAATATAACTGGTATCTGAGGGTCGTATAGTATTCCTGATATATTTGTGTTGCCAGTTGATCAATTTTTAATTTTAATTTGTACTACACGGAGTAACTATTAAACCTTGACATTTATCACATTATGTATGCTTGGGCAATGAGAACTTAACACAGTTTTTTGTGATGTAATTAGATTTTTAAATTTAGAATTAAAAAATTGTGTAACTTGCATCCAGACAGTGATAGTTGAATAGATGTTGTTTTTCAATTATGAACAAGGATAAAACCTCCGAGTCTTTTCAATTTGGATTTCTCTTATCATTGCTCCAGTATTATGTTGGCTGTATTCCAAAACACACTGATTCCATTGTGGGAGATGTATAGTGGAAAACATTAACAAAACATTAACTGGCAGAACAGAATCTCCTTGAGTATAGAGATCATTTCTTATTTAAATATGGATGAAATTGGTAGCACAAACAATATACTTAAAAATGAAGCTTGATGTAAAGCTGATCAGCAAAGTGGAATTAAAATTGGGCCTTTGCCCTTCTTTGCCTTTTTGGGATACATAAGGTAGCTTGAAGTTTTTGTTGTTGCTGCTGCTGTTTTAAGAAAAGGGTTTATAATGCTGCTTTTTTACACTAGAAATTCAGGTTTTGTCTAGACTAGAAAATTCTGATTTGGACAACTAGTGAAAAGGTAACATCACAAGAGAATGAAAGTTGAGCTATTGAGAGGGGAAGGAAGTTTTAATGATAAAACTGTTTTTTGTTTTTCAGTAAGGTTGGGTTTTGTTGTCTTTTAATAAGACGTATTTAACTTCCATGACTAAATTTTGGAGAAGGGCAGCCTTTGTTTAAAGACTCAGCATCCTCAACCCTTTTTACTAAGGTTCTTTCAATAAAGCATCCATGAGTCCTCCCAGAGTTTTCCAGCTAAAGCAGGGAAGACAAAACTTGATATTACTGTACTAACATTTCTAAGGTTAAAAAAAAGTCTTAAGGCTTTATATATATCAGAGCCAAAGGCACAAGCCCAATTTATTTAAAACAAAAAAACAGAAAACAACCCCTTACAGACCACCTCTATAAACTGCCTTACAGATAAAATTTAGAATTTCAGGGCTTTGGGGTGTTTGTAACATTTGTTAGTTTCGTTAGTAGGTAAGAGTTGCTTATTATAACAATAAGCATCTGAAGAATTACTTTTTAGGAATACTTTTAAAGAGTAGGGTGACCAGATATCCTGATTTTATAGGGACAGTCCCGATTTTTGGGTCTTTTTCTTATATAGGCTCCTATTGCCCGCCACCCAGTCCTGATTTTTCATACTTGCTGTCTGGTCACTCTATTAAAGAAAAGCGCATACTCCACCATTAGAGTTCTAAATAGCCCAAAGCACCTCAAGGGCAGAAATAATAGCATGGCTATTAATCCCTGAAATTGTTTTCTCCCTCTTGCCCTAACCGTCTCTTCCCCCTTTCCCCTCTCCCCCCCCCCCCCCCCCCCGCTGTCCTTTCTGCATTCATACTTGGTTCAAACTAAAATCAGTAGATTGGGAGAGATCAGTAATTTTTCCATAGGACAGTTTGTGCAAGCCAGTGGATGTCCCATAAAATAGCTCGTGTACATTTTTTTTGTAAAAACACAAATTTCTCCAAAGAATATATTATAATGGACGTCTAGGCATTAAGGAATAAGTTGGAAGGTGGTCTTGGGTACTGGATCTGATCTTGATCCCCCTGCTGTTTTTGTTTTTCTCACTTGCTGTGTGAGAGATGTACACAGAGGGGGGGAGAATGTGACTATTCAAGACAATCAGGAAGACTTTTGAATAGGTAAAAGTTTTGTCAAATAATCATCTGAAAACTGAAGGTGTCCAGTCTTCTGTTACATTAACTGTAGGTGTTAAAAGTAACAGTAGTAGGTAAACATTTTCAACAGAAGTGTGATTCAGCTAACTGTTCTTACAGGTGTGAGAAATGTGTGTGCCAAATATCTGCATATTTGCAGTCTTTGTTACAGAGTACACTGAGCATATTCTTAACCCGAAGATTGGTCCCATACATAGTTTTGGATTCCTCTACCCTATATTTTGAAGAGATGACTTAACTCTCCTCCATTTGCCATTTTCCTCTATACTCTCATACGAGGCAGTCTAAGGAAACCATTAATTGTACTCTTTATGATGGAGGGGCATTTTTAGTCTTGAGCTTGTAAGGTGCTTCTCTCTGTGCCTATAGGACTGAGAGATCTCTACATGTCACAGGATCGAGCACATAGAAAGCATATCAGCAAGCTCTCTCCCCCTTTAGAGTAAGTGAGTTAACTTCCAGATTGGAACAAATCTTAGAGCCCAGCAATAATCACATGCAATGGGGACATTCCCAAAGTTTTAAAGAGGTTTTTTTTATCTTGCAGAAGTTTTTCTGTAAGTTGAAGATTTTGTGGGTTATTTATAAAGCCAGCCATAGAACTGTTACTGCAGCTCAGCAGCTTACATGATGGATTACTGTCCTGCTGCTGCACATGAGGCATCTTGCTTTTAGTAGAGGTTTTGTGTGTGATTTAGGATTTGGTTAGGTCAGTCTTGCTGGTACCCTCAAAGCACTGACAACCCAGCTTTGGGTTTAATCACTGGATTGCAAGCCAGGGCATCATTTAAGGGTTTTTTTTTTTCTAGTGCTAGTAATTAGTAAGAGGTGTTGGATGTTTTAAATCTTAAGTTCCACAACTTAAGAACAAATAGTGAGTGTAGGCATTTTTAAATTACAATTTTTCATACATTAAAAATGCAAAGAATTTTTTCCCCAAATTAGATTGGATTTTCAAAGAAGTTTAAAGGAGACAAATGCCCAACTCCCACTGAATGAAATTTGAAATTCAATGGGAAATGAACATCTAGCTCCCTGGGATTCCTTTGGAAAATCTTAACTTTTAAAATCATAAACATTACATATAGCTAAAAATTAATTTGACAAATCCACTGGAAAGTCTAGGAAAGGGGAATTTGGATGTGTTGTATTGAAATATAAGGGATGAAATATGAGCATGCTTGCTCACGTCCATTGCATGCTAGGTGTGCGCACGCCACGTGCAGAGATGCGGGAGATTTTTTTCCCTTAGTGGCATCCGTAGTAATTGGCCCTAGCACCTTCTGGAGCCCCGCACACATGCGCTGATATAAGGGGCGCTGCCGACTCTGCACCCTCTCAATTCCTTCTTACCACCTGTGACGGTTACTTGGAACCACCTCCTTGCTCTCTTGCAAGGCTTTCCCAATGGTTTGGACTCTGTAGTCTATTGTATATAGTTTATGCAATTAGTGTATTTAGTAATCAATCAGTACTAGTGTATAGAGTGTAAATAGTGGTCCCAGTCGTCGAGGGACATCGTCCCAAGGACTAGGGATGCCTCCATCCCCAGGTTTCAAGCCATGTACCTCCTGCGGCAAGCCCAGACCAGTGAGCAACTTGCATTTGAGCAGTTTTAAGTCCCTCAGGGAAGCTCATGTTAAGAAAAATCTCTGGTAGCTGTGCACGTGGCATGTGCACACCTAGCATGGAATGGGCATGAGCAACACATCTCCAAGAACAACAGTTATGAAAGGTTGGTAACTGTTTTTTATTGTCTTTTTCATAATTACGGCAGTGCAAATGCACAGAGTTGGGTGAACGGAAACAGGATGATCTTGAGAAGACTTGTGTGGAAAAACTAACATTTTTATATATGATGTTTATATATGATTAATTTTCCTATCTACAAAATGCCTTGCAGATAATACTTCTGGGAGATTGTGTGGATTGATTCATTGGTATATGTAAAGCACTTTAAAGCAGTTTCCATCTGTAGTTCTTGTAAAGTATTATAGGTAATAGTAAATGTTCAAAAATGAATTATTTAGCTTAACATTTTTATTTTGCATGACTGAAAGATAGTTGCTACAAACAATTTTTTTAATACTTATTTTGTAAGGGGCTAATTACACTTAGGTCTTAACTCTGTTTTTAATGTGCCGTTTGCTGTAACCCACTAATTTTCAGTTCCAGGACTACAGTTAGTGATGATTCAAACAGTTAAATAGCTCTGGTAATGAGATGTTTAGTGCCTTTCACCTCTATGCTGTCAGTTTGAATTTAGCCTACTTTACATGTGACAGCTCATGCCTGTTCCATGTCCTGTGTGAAATGAGTTAGGTGTTATTCTCCTTCTCGCTAGAAAAGTGTCAACATCCAAAAATCATCATTACAAATAACATTAAATGGAAAACATCATGACAGGTCAGACTCTTTGGTCCAAGTCTGTCTCACTTCCCTCCAGTCACAGTTGAGGCATATTGATGGTTCATTAGGGAAAACTTTGCATTGCCACCTGATCTGTCACTGAAGGACTTCAGTTTTCAGAACTGTTTAATCTGGTATCCAATTAAAGAAGAGTTTTAAATTCACACACAAATTAAAAAGTAAAAAATAGCATTAAAATTGTTGTCTTGTAATACAAAGAAATAATTTGCTGTTTGTTCTGCTTGGGCTGATTTACGTGAATGGTTTATCTAAAATTGCAGAATATAATTGCATTAGATAATTATTACCATTTTTTCTGCCTTAGTCTAGCCATAATTAATAAATGGTTTTGATATCATTTTGCAATTATCCGCTTTTATAGACAAATAGTCAGCTTTTGCCTGTTCATGAATTTGTATTGGAACAAACAATATAAGACTTAATTTTAAATTTTAAAAGCTTGACACTAAACTATTCACCTTGCAGGTTTGAGCTGAAATAAAAACAAAATAAAAGATCATAGGGCTATGTATCCCAAGTATCTGAAACATCTATAGGAGTTGTAGGTGCACCTCTCAGGAACTGACCCAGAAATGGGTACTAAGTAAACTGATGTGAAGATTGGATTGGTATGAATTATTGGGTTGAATAATTAATCCAATCAGTTAAAAGATCCAGTTGCATCATATATAATATATTCATTTGGCATACTTGATTTTTTCAGTAGCCTTTACTGTTTCCTTCATATGATGGAGAGCATAGATCTTTTAAAATGTGATGCCCGTAGATTAGAACAGATTATGAAGTATTATATCTAACAAGCCTGGAAAAGAAATTAGATAACTTTGTATTCCCATAATAGCAGTATTCTTGACAATTAATGGAAAACTCTTGTTTCAGCATAATTTCATATCAGACGCTACCAAGAAATATGCCAAGCCACCGACCCCAAGTTGCACCCCGTTACCCAGAAGGCTATAGAACCCTGCCAAGGAACAGCAAAACGAGGCCAGAGAGTGTTTGTAGTGTGACACCATCAGTTTATGACAGGACCATAGGACCAGTAACAGCTGAAGAAAAACGGAGATCCATGCGGGATGACACAATGTGGCAACTCTATGAATGGCAACAACGTCAATTTTACAATAAGCAAACAACTCTTACTAGACATAGTACTTTAAGTAGTCCAAAAACCATGATCAATATTTCTGATCAGGTGATGCATTCCATTCCCACATCACCTTCCCATGGTTCCATAGCTGGTTACCAAGGATATTCCCCTCAACGGACATACAGATCAGAAGTGTCATCACCAGTGCAAAGAGCAGATGTAACAATTGACCGCAGACATAGGACGCATCATGCTAAGGTGAATACTTTCCTTATACATAGTTAATAGACCAACTTATTTCCAGTTTCCTTCTTTAAATAGAATGGTTCCAGGTAACAGAACACTGACTTTCCATGTTACTTTGGAAAGTTCTGCTATTGTAGGCATAGTTACATGCCACTGTTTGTTTGTTTTTATGAAAAAATAATTACTATATTAAATGTTTGTTTCAAAGAAAAAAATGACTTTATAAAGTCAGGTGTAGCCTGTGTAAGTGATGGGAGAAGTTATTTTCTTTTAGAGGATGGAGAAGTGTTCTCTTAATGGTACTAAATTTAACCTTGTATAGCATACTATACATTGCTGTGAGAGACAGAAAGCAAGTCGGTGTTCTCATTAGTCTCCAGAGTATCTTAAGGGACTGCAAACAGGTTTCTGAAGAAAAAGGGCATTTAGAATTTCTGGGATTGTAATCAAGGTCCAATATGATTTTTGGAAATGATAGTAATCTTTCTCAGCTTCTCTTCAGAGCACTCGAAGTCCTTGCCTATTTATTTTTCTCACCTTCAGCTACAAGTCAGACTAACTTTCTAGTTACTGTTAAATTATCCAGTGAGATCACTAAGGAACAGCAGAACCACATGCATATGACCTCAGTGACCCTCCATAAGTCTGTTAGCCCTTGCCAGCTTGGGTCAGAGGGAATAAGCTAGAATCATAAACCTAGATCCCCAACATGCTTTTGGTAGACTCATTAAATTATGCTATGCACATTGTTTCTGCAGTTGAGAGCTCCTTTTAAAAAAATCATGCTGTTGTAAGTAGGATGTAAAACTAACAATTTTCCTGCTCTACACTACGTAAGGTGCTCAAGGATTTCATTGAAGCTGTTCCTTGAACTCTGACCCAGGATTCTTTATGAAATGTTGTGGCTTCCTGCAATATTGAAGCATGGAAAAGATTTAAAAAAACTTTAAAGATCTTTAAATTACTTTGTGTGTTTTCCCCTTTTGGGGTTGAAATACCTCCAACCAACAAAAGAGCAGTTTCTTTCTGTTTTGAAGTCCGTTGCCCATTACTGCTTTGGAAATTTAACTCAACATTTTATGCAGCCCTAAAAAAGAGCATCATAGTCAAGTGCGCACAGGATATATACTATATCTTATATAACGGTGTCTAAACTGAGTTTTCAGTTTACTTGTATAATACATTTTACTACTATTATATATTCAATTCTTTTTAGCCAAGTTAATCTAGAAAGTGCCATTCATTGTCATCTACTGATTTTAGGTTTTCAGGTTATTTATTTTGTACTTTTTAACATTAAGCTAAGTTTATTCATAAAACCTTGAACACATTGCTAATTCCTTTATTTAAAATGTACAAGTTAGGGGACTGAATGGTTTAGGCTTGATAGTGCTGAAATACTAGATAGAGATCAAAAGCTATTTGAACAAAAGCCTTGAAATATTTCATGACCTAGATCAAATGATTCAGTGATCTGTCTAGTTCTCAACAAAAATTGTTTCATTAAAAAATACCACAACGCTTGGTCCCAATTTATTCTTGCTGGAACTCTAAGTGGAAGGGCCATGAACTGAAAGAGCCATGAAGACTGAAGTACTTTCTCAAGTTTAGAAGTGGTCCTTCCAGGGCATGGATTCAGGCACGCCAGAGGATTTGAGTTGCTTTTGAATATATTTTGTAGACCAACAGAGGACTTCGTTATCTAATGCTGTCATTCTGGGTATGTCTATACTGCAATTAGACACCTGCGGCTGGCCCATGCCAGCTGATTCGGGTCTCATGTTGTGGGGCAGTTTCATTGCAGCATAGACTTCTGGGCTTGGGCTGAAGTCCAGGCTCTAAGATCCTGTGATATGTGGGAGAGTCCCTGAGCTTGGGCTGCAGCCTGAGCCCAAATGTTTACACTGCAGTGAAACAGCCCCACACCCAGAGCCCTGCAAGCCCAAGTCAGCTGGCACGGGCCAGCCATGGGTTTTTATTTGCGGTGTAGACATACCTCTGGCACGTTTCATAAGAATGAAATTGACTTGTAAAATTATATTAAATTCCTATTTAACCCTCAATGCAAAAAACTTTGCCAGACAACCATGGATTATAATATGCAGTCTTGTTTTTCCATAGCACGTCTTCATGCCTGAAAGAAGGTCGATGCCAGCAGGTCTGACTTTACAGCCTGTTACTCCTCAGAGCCTCCAAGGCAAAACGGTGAGTGGCACTTTTATTTAGTACATCATTTTTTTATTTAAGAACAATCCATAAAATAAAATATGCAACACTGCAACATTTCTGTTTGTAGAGCTTGTTTTAAATGCAGTCTTCAATTACCAAAGATTTCCAAACCAAACAAGTTGATTCTGTTTGCTAACATTGAGGATTTGCAAGAATAGAAGTTTTAGTTAAAATTTTCTGCCAACAAATACAATTCTCTTTCTGGAAATAACTTTCATTTACACATTGAGTATCTTATTTTGGAAACATATAGGACAGCATCAAGTTTTCTATTTTAGGATTTTTCCAACATGCATTTGACGAAAAAGTTGCCTCTTCTGAATTTTTAAGAATAGTACAGTAAAATAATGTGCTCTTATTCACCTGTATAGAGCATTTGTCTTTGTAACAGAATTAAGGCTTCTCTTTCATTAGATATTTTCTATTAATGGTGATGTGTCAATGTAGTATTGCCAACTCCAAGAGCCCAAAACTCAAGATTTTTAAAGTATGTTTGAACTCCCCTTCCCTATCCCCAAAGCTTGAAAATTACAGGTTGAAATTTGTACCTTAAATCCATATGTAATGTCCCCATGTACAGTGCAGGCCCCATTCCCCGTTTGCACTTGCTCTCCGACTCCATTATTGCCCTCCTACTGCCCAGAGACCTCCCTGCTTCTTGCAGCCCTCCACACCAACCCCAGTAGGCTGCTGGAGCTGCTTCTTTCTTTCCTTGGACTCTGATCACCAATAACTTCCTCTTCTTACACTGTCGTGCTGGGGTGAGGCTGCTGAGCTGGGTGGGAAGCAAAGGGTTGTTCTTTCTGTACTTCTTCCAAGGCTTTGCCTGCTATGGGCAGCCAACGGGTACTGTAGGCAGCAGCCAAAGGGAAAAACTGTAGGTGACTCTGGCAAAATTCCTGCGCTGCCTGTATTATCACAAGAGCCCCCAGAATCTGTCCGATTTACAGCACTCACAGAATGTCACAAGGATTGGCAACACTATCACTAGCTGATATTGGGAGTTGGAGCAATCTATTATGCATTGTGCTTCTCTGTGATAGGACAAGTATGCACACAAACCAAGGATTTTAATTAATATACCATAAAAATAATTTACTTTTAATTTGGAAATTAAGTTATGTTCATGCAAGACTTCTCAAAGAAAATGTTTTCATCCCTGAAAATATCAATTTCTTATGCATTTACCATACAGAGATGTTACTATCTTCAATTTATTTCTGTGAATGTGGTCATGCAAAGAAATTAGTTCTGTTTAAAATTTAATTTTTTACGTGAAAGCCTGTCCATCTTCATTGTGAACACATTTTAAAATATATTGTAGTGACCTAAATCCTTATTACATATTTTCTGGAAATAATACTCCAGTTGGTACTGAAATGAACAGTTAGAAAGTGCAAGATTACCCATTATGGAACTTGATTCTTATATTGTGTTTTTCAGTGAAAGCTAGATGGGATTGACAACTGAAGTTATAGTAAAATTTGCTCCCTCTAGTGGACTTCTGCAGTATGTGCCCACAGTTGTACTGATGTGTGTTTTGTTTGTAGTTAGATCAAGAAACACATGAGCTTGTTCTCAGACTCTTGTTCTGTGTTTCAGGTAGGGTGACCAGATGTCCCGATTTTTATAGGGACAGTCCTGATATTTGGGGCTTTTTCTTATATAGGTTCCTATTACCCCCTCACCCCCATCCCGATTTTTCACACTTGCTGTCTGGTCACCCTAGTTTCAGCAAATGGATAGTAATTGTTTTTCAATAATATAACCTCATTCTACATTTTTCCTCCCCACTTCTTGATTTGGAAATTTTATGAAAACAGAGTAAAAGTTAATCTACTGTATTCCTGTGTGGTTTTTTCCTACTTGAATTCAATAACTGTGACAACAAAGTCAGTTGCTGTGGAAATAATTGACCGCTCATTAGACTTACTTTAGGTGGTGAATAAGCAACAGGAGCAAGTGAGCCATTTACAAAACAAAATCTGGGTATTTTTTGTTTTGTTTTTTGTTGTTGTTTTTTTTTGCCAGTATTGCAAATAAGAAAAGAGAGGATCCTCAGAAAATTGTACAGACAGAGATGTTCCTAAAAATAAGGCTGTTTGAAATTATGCAGGTGATAATAGTTGCACATGACTATTCTTTCCAAATAATCTCTATTTTTAAATGTTTAGTGAGAGCCTAACCTATAAATTGCCAGTGGCTGTAAAGGTACAGTATTAAGGTATATTTATAGATTAGTTTTTTTATTATAAATCCTTGAGGAGGTGAAAGGGACAAATTCTCTTTCATGCTTCTGACACTTTCTTCCATGCCATATGCTTGTTTTGATGGTCTTTGGTTAGTCTCATTATTTAGTAAAACAAAAGGGCTTTGAAATATGTCCTGGCCAAAAAACCCCACACATGCAGAGGATTACCAAGGACTTTTTAAACAGATAAAAGAGAAAGTAGGTCACATTCTGAGCCTACCAACCTTGACAATGTTTCTTTTAAAATAGTTTTATTCAGTAAAGGGTAAACTTCAATATTTCTTCCCCATTCCTTTTGCTATTGTATAGACAATATTTTCCTGGGGGTTGGAATATCTGGCTAGTGTGTCTTGCCCACATGCTCAGGGTCTAGTTGATCGCCATATTTGGGGTCGTGAAGGAATTTTCCCCCTGGTCAGATTGGCAGAGACCATGGGGTTTTTTTTGCCTTCCTCTGCAGCATGGGACACAGGTCAGTTGTCACTTGCAGGTTTAAACTAGTATAAATGGTGGATTGTCTGTAACTTGATGTATTTAAAACATGATTGAGAACTTCAGTAACTCAGCCAGAGGTTAGGGGTCTATAACAGGAGTGGGTGGGTGAGGTTCTGTGGTCTGCAAAGTACAGGAGGTCAGACTAGATAATGATGCCTGGTCCCTTCTGACCTTGGATTCTATCTTCCTCCTCTCTTATTGATATGGATGACACTTGTAGCCTCCACCGTTGTAGTGACCACATAGATTTCTTTTTTCTCCTGCAAGCTCCTAACCTTTGTGCCCCTTTGTACACAAAATTCCAGTTTCTACCATTTGAGGTTCAAGTGCTTTGAATTCTTATAAATTTTATGTTGACCTTTTGTTCTAAGTTCTAGGGAAGCAGTTTGGGGAAAATATTATAGTACAAGTTTTTTTAAAGGAATTTAACATGTGTTTGGCATATTAACAGTTAACCTTGAGAAGATGCCTTTAGTTTAATTAAGTGTTGTTCAGGACACCAGTTAACCTATTCTCCACTCTTTGGCTTCTCACACTGCACTCCTTCAGCCAGAGGAGCTCACGCTGCTGCTAATAAAGCTGAGACGGCAGCAAGCTGAACTGAGTAGTATCCGGGAACACACACTAGCACAGCTCATGCAACTAAAACTTGAGGCCAACAGCCCAAAGGTCAGCTATGAAGTAATGTGTGCTGTGTACCATCCTCACTAGCTCTGAGCCATTCATTAATCAAAGTTTGCGTTATGCCATTAGTGCAAAGTTCTCTGGTTAGCCATGGATGTAGATTAGAATACCATTGTTGCCTTGCATATGTGATGTTCAGCTATTAACCCTTTGAGTTCTTAACACAAAGCTTGAGAGTACATTACTGAATCAAAATAGGGGTAGGAACACTTCCAAATGTATTGTTTCCACAAAACTGGAAGCAAAATTACAGGCTCTGTACATTGATCAGGTGAAATATACTAAAATAAGTAATAATTGCCATAAACATAAATAGTTGCCATTAAAAATATGTATTATGGTAGATGAGAGAGTGAATTTATTTTGATTATTTGCCTCATCTCAGGTGTGATTTGTTTTCTATAATTTGTTCAAAACTAGGTCATTCATTAAAGCACATAAACTTATCAAAGGGTTTATAGTTGCTATGTAGTCATGTATAGAAAATCCACATGCACGTACTGGTTTTCTGTGTGTATTAAGAAAATTGTTACTAAATTGACATGAATAAAGAAATGAAATTGCAAGTTAATACCTCATCAAGCAAAGGTATACCTTTTTCTGTATCTTCCTGCTTCCTTGTCTAATTGAATATGCTTGGCTTTTTAAAAATTTACTCTAGTAGTTCATAGTGATATTTGTAGGAAATTTTAATTATCCATTTTCTCTTGAGCTCAAAGCAGTTTATGTAAAAATGTATAGAAATGTAACGTTAGTTTTTAATTAAATTGAAAGATCACTGGCTAGTTTAACTCTTTCCAAACTGACCTTTTCATACATTCTGCACCTTCTGTCCCTTTCCTTTATCTTCTTGACTGCTGCCTGCTAGAATGAGATTCTTTCACATCACCTTCAAAGGAATGCCATATATTTGGATCATCAGGTGGGATTAGCAGCTTTTTCTTTGTTTGTCTCAGTGTGTGCTGCATGCTTTTGCCAAATTTAAAGGTGCCAGATATTTAAAGATGTTTTCTATGAACTGGAGTTGAGTATTTTATATATTACCTTTATTTACAGATCACAAAAAAACTTAAATTTTATTGAAAATAGGATAGAATGAAATAATAAGAATCTGAGCATTAAATTTATACCAGAACGTAGTTTTAATTCTCAGGTTCCAGTTTATTCCTGCAGTTCACTGCTTTCCTGTAACTAACTAAAATTTCCTCAACTTTTTATCATCATAACCAAACTCATCAGAGATTTCCAAACTGACAAGTGTGACAAGTATACTATTCATAGAGAACAGCTAATTCTGATTATTTCAATGTGTTCAGAACAAAGAAAACTGAGATCAAACTTCAAAATACATTTTAAACAAAAGACAACTTACCTAATTTTGTTTTTTGCTAAGCTATTTGGTCATGAGTTATGAATGAATAAGACTTTACTCCTTCATAACTCAGATTTTTCTTCTGCTGGATTTCAGAGTGAGAGCATAATAATTTGACATCAAAATCTGTTGATAAAGAAACAATTGGGATGTCATATTCAGCTTTTTGTCTTCAAGACAGGCTCAAATGAAATTTGCAAATGGGTTTTGCAAGAGAGCTTTTTAAACGGAATGGTGAGACCTTTGACAGAAATAGAGAAAATCATAACAAGTACTTGAAAGGAAATATAGGCAAATTGATGTTTAACTATCGTTTTCTTACATGAAAATCTCAAAACTGATTTTCAAACACTGCATGCTGAATTTTACATCTTAAACATTACACTTAATGCAAACAATTTCCTGATTGTTTTTGCACCTGGACATCCTATGCATTGCTGCAGTAGTCAGGACTTCATTGAATTGTGTGTTAAAAAAAAAAAAAAAAAAAAAAAAAACCTTTCTGGCTTGATTTTTCTATCACCTTGCACTTTGGGTGGTCACTTATAAATGCAAATTGAGTGCAAGGTTGCGTTCAAGATGAAATGCTACCATTCTGATTTGGTTGTGATTTACATTCATCTTGCAATCAGTTTGCATTGATGTATGTTAGTAAATGACTAACCAAGGTGTAAGGCGGTGGACAATCCGAAACTCTGTTAGTTGTGTTAGACCAAAGTATTTCATCCAGCTCAAACATTTCCAGCGTTGATTTTGTTATTGCTTATACAAGATGTTAAACTACTACTTATGTTCCATTTTTTATATTATTGGTTGGTTACAGGGTTTGTTCAGTGATCTGTCAGTGTGATATTCTGATTTAAATAAAGGAAATGGCATTTATTGTTTGAGAGGTAGTAAAGCAGTTCTTTACTTGCATAGTACATCAGGTAAAAACTGATTATTAGAATTCCAGAACAAATGTAATTATATCTTATAAAGTTGAGGATTGCAGAAATAAGTACTTCTGCATTTGTTGTTTCTTATAAATTCATTTAATGCTGGCATTTAAAAATATAAACCAAGTCTCTGCAGTAGATCAAGGAAATGGCTAAACTTCACATACAGTAAAAAAGAGGCAGTTAGTATAAAATGAGATTCCCAGTCATAAAATCATAGGGCATAAGGTTGGAATAAATGTTCTGGGTCATCTGCGCCATTCTTCTCCCCTCTCCCTTTGCACTAGAACAGGATTGTCCCATATACTATATAAATTCCGTAAGAGATTGTAATCTTCTTGAACACCTCTGGAGCTGGTGTTTCAACTACTTCCCTTAGCAAATTAGTCCATTATCAAATTGACCTTATTTTTAGGAGAAAAAAATCCTACTGCATAGCCTAAATTTTTCCTAGTCTAATTTCAGGCCAATGCTCCTTCTTTACAGCATCTTTAATCACCTTGAATAATCCTTTGTCCTCTTTGGATTGCTTCATTTTAACTTGATATATAAATTATACATTTCCTTTTTATGACTAGTCTGTAATTTCTGTATATAAAATTCCCTAAACCTCTCTCCATGGTGCAAGTAGCTGCACTCCAATCCTTTTATCTTGGTCACCCACCTTTTGGATTGTGAGGAACTCAGAACAGTACACATTGCCTACTGCCTCCTAACCAAGGCTGCATTGCACTCCACTCTTCTCAGTACTACATGCAAAACCTTATGTATAAAGTAACCTATAGTGATTGCTGAGCTGTCTCAATGAAATATTGCCTGTGATTAAGATTAGTTTCACAAAGCCCAAGAAATCATAGGAACTTTTTTTTTTTTACTAGAGGGCAGTTCTTTATACTGCTGTTTTCCTTGGAGATGCTTATGATTTGTTACATTTTGGTTTTGGATTTTTGTTTTCTGTAGTTTTAGGTACATAAGGACAGTGCAGCACAAAATTGTCTCTAGACAATAGGTTTCCTTGAAATCTCATGGCCACCAGGAGTTTAGATCACCAATCAAACACCATCTCTTTTAAGAGGGGTTGAACCACTCTTGTGGCTGTGGTATTCAGGAAACATCAGAGGAGCCAGATGTGTTTGCTGTTTTTTTCGCAAGTGCCCACTTGGGACACCAGCAGTGATCATAGGCATAGACTATTTGCTTGCCCAGTGCATGCTCTTTTACGAGGGCAGTAGTATAAATGTAATCATGGCATTATATGAATCCAAAGGATTAATTATCTAAGTGTACTACTAAATCCATTTCCAATGGCCTCTTTATTGCCCTTTTTTCCTGACCATGCTCACACCAAGAAGTAGTAATAACCACAAATGGAAACATCAAAATTTCAAATAAAGACTGTGTCCACAAGACTTAAATGTTTTATTTCACCCATAAATGGATGTTTTATTAGAACCTGCACCCATTATCAGAGGGCAATTCCGTAAACAGGTCTTAGAACTTAATTGTAATTTTGTTACTGATGATGAAAATCTCCAATAATAACCAGCTATACTTTTCAGTGAGATTGAGTTATGTATTTTAGAGTTTGGTGCTGGGTCTGATCACCAGAGTATATGAGTACCTCCCAGATTAATTAGATTGGCATAGTGACGTACCTGTTGGACTGCATGAAGTCTTCTGTCTTCTTCCTTCTCTGATAGTAGGAATTTCTGCTTGAGGTAGAGATCTTTCTGGGGCAGGAGACGATGTTTCACCTCTAGTCAGCCCTGGATCAAGGAATCTGATAAGAAAGAGAGTATCTTTTATTCAGTATGCATCTGTTCTTTTATGGTTTTCAGTACTGAAGCTTTTTATGGTATACATTTTTTTAAAACCTCAGGAAAAGTCAGAAATTGAATAATAGAAGAGAACTTCCTACAGGAAGAGTCTCTGCTCTCTAGCTGATCATAGTTGTAATGCAATCAGCATAGTGGATGCTGTGAAGTTTCATCTGTGCAGAAAGATGTCAGTCACAGGGAAGAATACCTGATTAACTTACAAATGTGTGGGGCAATGGAGAGGAAAGAGGGAAAGAGAAGGGAAATGAACATCTTTTTGGTAAAACTCCACTGAGAGTTTTCTTGGATGTTCAGCAGATTTTAGATTGGCTTATAATGTTGCTCTGTATTCTTTGGTGTTATGGCATCTGAGTATAATATACTCACAAATTTTAAATGCTAACTATTAAATGGATTCAGCTGCTTTTATGTATGTCTTGTTTAGGGAGAAATGTTGTTGTTTCTCACTCATATACCACACTGAGTATAAAAAAGCATAGCAAAGACAGACATCAGTTTTGGGGAAGGCTTAATGATCTACAGGAAACAGCAGGCATATCTAAGATAGGTTTCTTGAATTCTATTCAGAGTTCTGCTACTGACTTGCTTTGTGGCATCAGGCATTTCCTTAAACCATTTTGTACTTTAGCTGGCTTATGTGTAATACTTTTGTGCCTGGGGTCCCGGGGAAGGGGGTCATGCTGAGGTTGCTCAATTAGGGCAAATTGCAAAGAATGGGGCAGACAGTCCCCAGAACTGGTGGTTATTCCAACACTTAGATTCACCCAGCCAGCACCAAAACAGCTTTTACAATACTTTACTGGTTACACAGAAGCCAAAACACAATTCCCTTAAAGCAACCCAGCCTTGGGCACCCTTCTAGACAGCAAAGTCAAATATGATGGGGATTACTGAAAATCTTGTTCATCATATAAAAAGTTGTATCAATCCTAAAGGATCGGACACATTACCTCCCAAGTTAATGAATACTTTAGATAGTACCCAAATATACACTTACAGCCAATTCTTATTAACTAAACTAAAATGTATTAAAGAAAAGAGAATGTATTGGTTAAAAGATCAGTATACATACAGACATGAATACAGTTCTGAGATCAGTTTCATAGTAGAGATGGTGAGCTTTGGAGTTGCATAGAGTTCTTAGAATTAGTCCATAGGTTTAGTCCAATGTCCAATACCAGGGTGATCCAAATGAATTTGGAGACCTCAATATTGAAGCTCAGTGCTTCCCCTGATAAAACATGAGCAAATTTGAGATGAAAGGATCAGGTCCCAAGAGTCCTTTATACAGTTCCTGGGCAGCATGCAGTCCTTGGGTGAACAATGGGCTTTTGAAGTAACCTTTTGTTTCCTAACCATCACCAGTAATTAACTATATGGATTAACATAAGGTAATTATCCATTAAGCAGTTTATAGACAGTTTACCACAAACTTTAAAGAGACACATAGACAATGACATTATTTCACCCAAGTTCCATGTAAATGTTATTTAGGATACAGCCCTAGACAGGAACCTTTTGGTTACGTTGTCAACCTCTAACAAGATGGGGTAAACATAGACTACTACAATGACTATCTTCTTCCAATTCTTTAACAATACAAGTTTACATTTTAAAGCTGTAGCCTATCTAACATGGAATGGCCCTAATTATATTTACATATTTTTCTAACATGTCTCTAAAGGTTGAATCTGGGTCAATTATCCTGCAAGTTACCGTACTTAACCCTTTTTGGCCATGTGTCACAATTTTAATTTAAGTTTGTAAAAAGAACTTTGTATCTTCAGATAAGACAACTATATAAATGCACTATTATTACTGTGTTATGGTGCAGCTGTTTGTAAAATTTTGTTTTCCTAGCACTCATAATATAATTTGGATCTGTTTTTATGTTAGTACTGTGACTAAGTTGCTGTCTTACTCAGTTTAGGTTCCATTTTGCTCTTCCACTTCTGTTCAGATAATTTTACTGCATATCTGTGGGTTAGTATTTATAAAAAATGGTAGAGTGAAATTGAATAAATTGACTATATATTGTATCACCTCTTGACAAATATTGAACATTTAACGGTCTGTCATAGGGATATAAAAATAGTTTGGTTTCTGCTGGAATGGCCTTTTGGTCAGCACTTTGCAATGTTTTATACAGAGGATTGATTCCCAATTGTTGACCCTCCACGGTATTTAGGGACTGGGATTGCTGTTGAGCAGTGACCTTTCCAGTCAAAATTATGAAGTGCTGTTAACCTCCTCTAGTAAAAATGGAGGAGGAGGTCCCCCAAGATACAGTAAAAGTTGTGTTATCTGTCACTTTACCATCTGGAAAGCTCTAGAAACGGGCATTTTAGGATGCCAGATCCGGGCGGCACTCACCTTGGGCAGCTCCCCGCAAGCGGCGACATGTCCCTGCTGCTCCTAGGCAGAGGAATAGCCATGGGGGCACCATGCACTGCCCCTGCCCTTTCCCGAACACTAGCTCTGCAGCTTCCATTGACCGAGGACCGTGGCCAATGGGAGCTGCAGGGAAGTGCCTGAGGATGGAGGTAGCGTGCAGAGCCGCCTGGCCACGCCTTCGCTAAGGAGCAGCAGGGACATGTCGCTGCTTGCAGGGAGCTGCTCAAGATGAGCACCGCTCAGATCCAGCATCCCGAAACCCCTCCTGCGCCCCAACCCCCTACCCACCTGGCCGCGCCTTCGCCAAGGAGCAGCAGGGACCTGTCGCTGCTTGCAGGGAGCTGCTCAAGATGAGCACCGCTCAGATCCAGCATCCCGAAACCCCTCCTGTGCCCCAACCCCCCACCCAAGACCCCCCCCAGCACCCAAGCTCCCTCCCAGAGCCTGCGCCCCACACCCCCTCTTGCACCCTAACTCCCAGTCCTGAGCCCCCTCCCTCACCCAAACTCACTCCCTCTTAGTTAACCAGAATTTTTGACTTACCCGCACCCCCCAGTCCCCGAATATGCTGGATAAAAAAGCTTTTACTGTAGTATTAAAATTAGAGCTGTCTGGAGGATGACAACTCAGTTTCATAATACGTTTCAAATTTTCAGGATTTGTTTTTGTTCTGTTAGAACAAAACCAAAACCTTTCAAATGTCTTCACAAAACAGAATTGTGTTAAAACATTTGTTTTTGGATTAAAAGATCAGTCTCTCAATTCAGGTCCATCTCTTGCTCGCTCGCTCTGGTCAGAGGTTCCAAAGAGCCCTGGACCTTAGAAAACTTGGTAGTAATTGATAAGTCTCGGTGAAATGGTTCAGCTTCGAAACAGCCTATTTGGTTGACAATGTTTTGACTCTCTTTAGTTAAAATTATTTTGTTCAAGTTGTCAGCACTTTGTTATATAGTGGGTTTAAATTAGTTCTGTCACACTTTAGTTGTTTCCAAAAGAGCTTTTGATTGGTGTACAGCATTATTAGTTTTGTTTAGCATTAACATGGACCGGGGCTGCCATAAGAGAGGAGACCCTTGTACATCATGAAAGATGTAATTCAGATACTTCGTATTCCCACTCTCTTCCATAGGCTCAGCTCCCTGCTCAGACGACAACTCCAAAAAGGCACTTCCTAATAGAAATGTTTGTTTTCAAATTTAGCCAAAAAAATTAAATTTGTCTGTGGAAAATGTATACAAAAATTAAATGTTTTCTATAAAAGGGGGAAAATGTTTTTTGACTAGCTCTGGTTTTTAGTAGTTTCCTATTTACTGCATATTATGGGGAACCTCACTGTTGTAGATACAGTATTTTCCTTCAACACAGGCCAGTTTAAGATTTGGTCACATGACTCAAAAATTGCCCTCTTAGTGTATGCTAAGAATGCTACTGATCTGCTGACAGGTAGTTATCAGCTGAGACGAACTTGTGTAAAGAAGCTAGAGCAGCAAGTAACTCTCGTTGCAAAGTAGCACAAAAACAGAGCCTTTGAGACTTTTAAACTTAGTGAACACTTAAGTATTTCATATGTGACTATTACCTTATTCTGCTTCTCTTTAGGTTTGTCAACAATATACTATAGGAATAGGGGAAAGAAATCTTGCTAGAAAAATGGTACTGAAATAAATATTTTCAAATGTTCCCTGTGGCGTAAGGACCTTTACCTAGTGGGATTGGAGTAAAAATGGACAAATGTAAATAAGTGAGGAAAATTTCACTTTAATCCAAGATGGGCCTGCTTTTGCCTCTCAAACTCTACTGTTGTCTATAATAGGGATGTCTTAATTTACAGGACAATATAACTGTCTCATTAGAGGCACAGTATGAAATAAATTCCTCACGTATACTGGAACCTCAGTATTTCCCACTAATACCTGGTAACCCATTGTGAATTAATGAATGTTGCAGATGAGTGAATAAATAAATGCACAATAAAGCAAAGAATGTATCACAATATACTTCATTTAGTAATTGTATCTTACTTTATTTGTAATTCAAATTTGATTCTTCATAGTATACTAGAAGTATTTGCTTTTTAAATGTAATGATTATAACTTTACTGAGAATGGGAGGGAAAACAGTTGTTTTTGTACAAATTATGGGGTCCTTAGCCAGTGCAAATTAGTAAAGTACCACTGATAAAGAAGGTTGGAACCCTCCCCTAAAACCACACACAGATTGGAGTTTTCAGTTTATGGGGAAATTGTTGTCACTTAGGTGGGCAGCAGAGCAGCAGCTTGTTGTCTGTCACATCAAATTGGTGAGACAATAGTTAGTCCGTATAAAAATCCACTGTGTATACAGTTACGTGGTGAGAGAGATCACACACATACGTCCTCTATAGCTGGATGTAAAATTGATGTAGCGCAAGAACTGGTTGAAATTTTTATTCAAAGGGTCTTTCTACAAAAAATGGCGTATCAAACTGGACATTTCTAAAGTAAATATCCATTTTTGATATTTTTTTCAATTTTTGTTGGGAAAACAGAATTTTTCAACCCTAAGACTGAAAATTACGGTTTTTGGTTTTTCAACAAAGTCTAAAAACTTCTGAAGAAAATTTTTGACAAACTTTTTTACTTTATATTGATTTTTGACAGGAACCAAAATATTTCTTAACCAGCTCTACCTAACACAATATTCAAAAATCTTATAAGATTGTAAGAATTCTCACCAGCATGCTGGCATAAGACAGCCATTTGCTCTATACATTGCTTGGATTTTTTTGAATGCCTAATTCTATAAATTTTTTTCATAAATGATCACAGAATCTGTTTTAAAAATTGCACTTGTGGCAGTAAATACAAATGATTTGTTCTGCAAATATGGCAGCACATATGTCTAATCTAGCTTGAAATGTGCAAAAGATGGTTTCATAGCCATATGTGGGTAAATGCAATAACTAATATAATTGACTACTTTTGTATATAAAAAAAGTGCTGCATAAAAATTGCTGCATTGTTGATTGTGAAGTACTAGTGTAGATCATTGTAAACTTGATCTTAGTATTCCGTTCCAGAAGGGCTCAAATAACTCGTAACATACTGAAGATGCAATCTACATTTTAATGTCTGGGGGACTATTTTATGAGATGGTTCTCGGATAAGAATTTGGATGTTTCTTACTGCATATTTAAATTACTGTATTTGTGTTTTAAATTACTTCAAATCTAGCTGGCTTATTTCTAAGTAATATCGTGGTTTGGCTACTCAGTATTTTATCCAGTCGTTCCTGATGTTTTACCTATTGTAACTTGAGTTTATTGGTGAAACATTTGAAGTAATGAGACTTACTAGTAACATGAACCACAGTGGAAATGATGCAGCTTTTATGAAATATTAATATAGTAACACATTCTTTTGTATATGGGAAACATGAGTTTGATATTTATCACTTATGTTTTTCAAATATTTACTTTTTCTAAATGATGGAATCTTTAAAGGAATTGGTTAAAATTTAAACTGCTGCATTATTAGAAAAAATATTGAAGTAGAGGCTATATTTACAGTGTCGTCTTTCAAATCTAGCTATGGTGTAAACTGATGTTTGCTGTATGCTCCTCCTGATTTGAAATAGATGAAAGAGAATGAACCTTTAATCACCATGGTTCACACTATGATTGAGAACTCGGCGCTAAGACCACAACTGTACCAGCAAGTAAGGTCTTGGATAGTGAATGAAATTGCTTTATCATCTGCAAAAATTTTCCTCAGTGACAGTTTTTGGTTGTTCTTCAGATTTACTCATAACATCAGTGTTTCTCTTATTTGTTTTGAAAAACCACAAATCACTCATGCTTTATAAAATGCTGCGATATTATTAGCATGGCTTTTGCTGAACGCTTTTGTTGTTGAGTATATTAAGTGTACCCTTTTGGATAACTTTTTCTGTCTAGAATGTTTGATCATTTGGTATCATATGCAGGTGTCCAATAAACTCATAAAATTTCCAACAAGCTTCCAACATTTGTCTTAACGTGGTCCTATGCACAATTAGCTTTCACAGGTGCTTCTTTTTGTTCAACACAAAAGCATGCCATTGGTGTTTACCTGGTCATATCTGGCAACTTTCTTCATTTTAGGAGATGGATTTCTAGATCTTTTATTGTTGTTGTTGTTTGCACCTAGTTAGTTCTTAGCCTTGGAGAAAAATGGATCAAAATAATTTAGATCTGGAGATTGTAGATGCAAGGGGCAATGTTTTATTAATAAAGTCATAGCAAACCTACCAGAGTACACATTTCTAGACTATATAGTCATGGCTGCAACTCTGCTGAGACATTAAGAGGGGGAAAATGTGCTGAATGGAAATATGTCTTTGGGTTGAGACCTGCATTAACTTACAAGCATGGCCAATACAAATCTGTAAGCGCAGTAGTTCCTTAGACACATGAGTTTTGCTGCACAAAATACTGTATTTCAAACATCAAAGTTTTAAAGAAGCCTAAGCATTCTTATTTAAGTGATTGCTGTATTTTGCAGCTAATTGAGCTATGAAAATCTCTGTCTGCCAAACAGAATAAATATTCGACCTGTTCCCTTCAAATTCAGGAATTACTCCAAAAGGGGAAGAGTGGTAAACAAAGTTTCATGGCTAGAAGGGAGGGATAGTTCAGTGGTTTGAGCAATAGCCTGCTAAACCCAGGGTTGTGAGTTCAATCCTTGAGGGGGCTATTTAGGGATCGGGGGCAAAAATCTGTCTGGGAATTGGTCCTGCTTTGAGCATGGGGTTGGACTAGATGACCTCCTGAGGTCCCTTCCAACCCTGATATTCTATGATTCTATGAAGGGAGTAAGACCAATTCTGCTTTGAAGAACGCTCATTGATGGTGATGAAATTTTTTGCTATGCCACTGTAATACGGCTCCCATGCAATTTTTGACCTTTATATTACTATATCACAGTGTAGAATATTTCTAAATGTTTAGGAAAACAGCCAGGTATCTTGAGATAAAGGGGAAGTGCTTTGAATCTCTAGTTTCTTCTTGGACTGAAACAGTGGCTTGCATTAACAGATTTTCCTGGAACCAATCTCCCACTCTTGTGTGCCAAAAGACAAGCTGTTTTCACACACAACTTTGAAGGGTTAGGGGTGCAATGGGAGCGCGAAGGTTCCTCCAGACCCAAACTAAATAAGATTTTTATATGTTTAAAAGCTGTCCCACTCACTGCTGAAATTTTTTTGAAAAATGCCATCAATTTTTAGAATTTTTTTAGCTGGTTAAAATAATCCATGTACGTATTAAAGCCTGTTTTATGGTAGAGATAACTTCATTTTATATTTGACACTGAAATAGCACCTTCTTGACAACCTTGTCAGAGACCATGAATCTGAAGGGTCATGAAGATTGAATTACCCTCTCTCCCCTAGAGATATGGTCCCTCTAGAATGGTGTTTTGAGATGCATTGGCAGGATAGTGCAGGGGAAAGTGTGTACTGCATAAATAAGGGACTGTCATTTTTAGTCAGTCATTGTTCTTTCACACTCTAAATTTCTTTATAAAAAAAAAAGGGAAAAAAAGCTGGAGCCCAAATATAGCTATTCATAGTAATTATTGGGTTAAAAAGAAATTTAGGTCACCAAAAATAAAAGATCACCCATTCTTCCAGACCACCTTGAACAAATTTTCTTCTACAGTCTTATCAGATGCCCTCTCTTAGCTACTTTCATTTACAACTGTGAATTTATCCCTAGGAAATATCAAAGTGACTATTTGTTGTGGGTAACAGCTGAGATTACTCAATTTAGATAGTTGTTCCTGGGTCCTGATTTGAAACCATAACGAGGTATGTAGTAACGTAAACAACATAAAGATCCTGTTGTGACAGACCCAGACCAGTGGGGTACAGGAGTCTGGTAGAGGGCAAATATACTGGTCACTGGATGAGTAGTTTTCAGTGACCAGAGCAGGGGCTGCACTAGAGTAATCAGGAACCTGCTAGAACTGGAGCCAATTAAGAAGAAGCTGCTAGAATCAATTAAGGCAGGCTAATCAGGGCACCTGGGTTTTAAAAGGAGCTCACTTCAGTTTGTGGTGGGAGTGTGAGGAGCTGGGAGCAAGAGGCGCAAGGAGCTGAGAGTGAGAGGGTGTGCTGCTGGAGGACTGAGGAGCACAAGCGTTATCAGACACCAGGAGGAAGGTCCTGTGGTGAGAATAAGGAAGGTGTTTGGAGGAGGCCATGGGGAAGTAGCCCAGGGAGTTGTAGCTGTCATGCAGCTGTTACAGGAGGCAATATAGTCAGCTGCAGTCCACAGGGCCCTGGGCTGGAACCCGGAGTAGAGGGCGGGCCCGGGTTCCCCCCAAACCTCCCAGTTGACCTGGACTGTGGGTTCTTCCAGAGGGGAAGGTCTCTGGGCTGTTCCCCAACCCACATGGTGAATCTCTGAGGCAAGAAAATCAGCCAATAAGCGCAGGACCCACCAAGATAGAGGAGGAACTTTGTCACACTGTATTTTCAGTATTTACAAGTCAAACATTTTATTGTGAGATCTGGATATGGGGCAACTCAATCTATACTTTCAACCACATTTGAGGAGTTGAGCCTGGAACAAAAGATTTAATTTCCAAGATATATACAGTTTTTTGAATGAAAAAATTTTAAGAAAACAACCCAAATGAAAAGATGGGAGAGGGATTTAGGCAAATAAATTGATCTGGCTGATATGGGAAAGGCAATATAAACCCTCAATTTGTGTAGCTCATAAAGAAATTCCTGGTAAGATCCATCATATTTTTGGAACTAGGAAGGCACTTTGTTTGAAGGATTACAGGGAAAAGGAAACCTACTTGCACATGTGGTGGTTCTGTCCAGGAATTAGGGCTTGTCAACACACGGACATCAGGAAAATTAATCCAAATTAACTAAAAGTGTGAATTTTCAGTGGATTAGTTTTAAGCCACATTAAGCCACTGTGGGAATACCCCATTCAGAATTTAAAGTTTAGCTTGGATCATTTCCAAAGTGAATTAAACTAAACCAAATTAAGGCCACTTTAATTCTGAATAAGTGTTCACACAGAGGTTTAATACAGTAAAATTCATCCACTGAAATTAACTTTTTATTCATATTGAAGAAATGTAGTAATAACCAGCTACCTATCCTCTTTGGCTAGCTCTGCTGGACACATTCAGGTACAATTAGATGAGCCTGAACCAGTACCTAACAGTACGAACAGTAAATTGGAGAAAACTTAAATTGTCCCTTTGCAACATCTCTAGACA
Source organism: Emys orbicularis (assembly GCF_028017835.1). Lineage (NCBI taxonomy): Eukaryota > Metazoa > Chordata > Testudines > Emydidae > Emys > Emys orbicularis. The sequence goes on from NC_088683.1 coordinate 123,336,348, forward strand.
ATCTGTCCTTTTCTCAGTGTTAAGTGAGGTATATTAATGTTATATGAAGGGGATTCTATTGGTGCAAATTCACGAATACGCCTAAACTAAGGCTTAAAATTTGAGACAACTTCCTGTGCTGTGTTGACTTTTCATATTTTAAAGATCACACAGGATTTTAACGTGAATGAGTTAGAATATTGTGTGTATAAAGCACAATGACATTGAAAAGACCAGATTAAAATCTGGTTAGAACAAGATGACATGCATGCCTAATGTCAGCATGTTTATGCCGAAGAAATTGGAAAACCATTTAAGAACAGATCGCTGCCCCATACTTCAATCTAGGACAGCAAGATGTTGAGTTGTCATACACTGTTCACCAGTTGCACAAATTAAAGCTGTTGATGGGCTATTAGCTTATGATCCTAATGTTTAGAAATATTTTCTAAGCTTTGTTTCTGAATTTGTTCAACATTCTTATTTGGCCTACATCCTCTTTTCCTGCATTTCTTGTCCCTATTTGAAATTCTACATGTTGCATTATGCGAAATGCAATTTTCACATCTGATATATAATACATTCAAACCACAGTATATTCTTACTACTAAAGACATACTCTTTCAGCTAAATTACATGAAAGTATCACTGAGTGTCGAATAGGTCCATGTATTCATACTAATGGGTGAAAAGGGCCTTTTAAAAAATGCTACTAGAATCTTAAAGAATATCTCACCCTCCACACAAAAGCCCCAACTTTTTATTTAATTTCCTCACTAGAACAATCTCCCAAAAGATGTTAAACATGCCATCAGTTGTGAAATTCCATGCCACAAGACTTGATTGAGACAACAAGCTTAGTGTAATTTTAAAAAGTTTTAGAAATGTGTATTAATATCTGCACTTACACTGGCTAAAATAAAAACACAAGGATACAAGCCCTCATGCTTCAGGAAATAAACCCTCCAATAGTTGTCTTAGGTTAGGAAAAAACTTCCCCTGTGAACATCTTACATAATGTCCATTTTCATGGTTTTATACCTTGCTGTGATTCGGCAGATATTGCCCGTTGTCTAAGATGCGATACTGGACTAGATGGACTACGTTTCTGTAACTTTTGAAATCTCTACTTGCTAAATTCTTCTTTGTAGATATACGTATTGTGCACAAGACTTAATTCACAGATAGGTAGAGAAATATTTTCAGCATTACATAATGGACACTACACATTTCTCATTGAATGCGATGGCAGTTGTGTAACACCATTGTAACCGCACACAGAGAAATATTTGCCCCAACTATACATGTAGCTTACACTAACAGCAAGCAATAAATAATACTTCAGGAGTATTTAAAATGCTATTAATTCCTCTGCACTCATACAGTGTGATTTCACTATATATTTAAATGTTAGCAGAAATAGGCTATGTCAGTACTTGGATAGGAAGCCTTCAAGGAAAACTCACAAGTCTGTGGGAAGTGATGTGGCAGTGCAGTAGATGGCACTCTTCCTCTTAAATCAGTGCCCTGGCAGGGTGTAAAAAGGAACTGTCACTGGAGGCGGTTCCACTGGATGCAACATAAAAACAGGCTCATGGCCACTTGGTCACTAAATATCCCGTAGCATACTCCAACAGGTAGTGTAAGCTACCTCAGTTCCTCCTGTAATTCCAATCGAATATGATGGTGTTCTTCACATCTTGCCCTAAACCATCTAGTAGATTTGCTGTACATTATTAAGCAGCTGCTCCATTGACAGTGATGGGGCAAAGTAGTTCATATAATTTTGAGATTTTCTGTGTTAAATGAATGTAAAATGTTATTTTACAATATTCTCTATTGTGTGGAGGTGAAGTGCTTCTGTAGAAGTTTCTGCCTGTTGTGTATTACAGATAAAACTGTAAAAGAATAGAAACATTTCACTGGCTATTATAGACTGTAAAAAAGTACGCTCACTGCAGGCATGCCCCTTAGCAGCTCTCTTGTCATTTAATATCCCCTGCCATCAGCTGCTCAGGCTCTGTGGTGGTCTCTCTTGTGACGTGGCCCTCTGGCCAGGTCATTTAAGTTTCTCCCCTTCTGGTGTGTTAGTGTCCCACATGACACTGGGCATCAGTATGACATCTGCCACTCCTCCAGGGCTCCTCTTCTGTTCCACTCTATTAGAGCCAAGGGCCCCAGGACTTCAAGCTATAAAAGGAAAATTATAAACCACAACAAAAGCAACTTTGGCCCCTTCTCCAGGCTTGAACTTTTAAATTATCCTGAGTCATCCTCAGCTCTCTGTTTTTCTACAGAATTCTGACTCAGAGACTACCTTGGTGGAATCTTTCCCTTGTTTGAATCCTCAACTTTCTGCCTGTGATTGGCTTTCACTCAGGTGCACTAGCAGAGTCCCCTGCACCCCTGTTAGCCTATTCCATCAAGCCCAGGATGTAAAATCTGTCCTGAAGCTCCTCTGCTCTCCACTACCCAGAGAGGGACTATGAGGTTCTTCCCCTTTCTCCCTGCAGCCCTTTTCTACTCTTAGGGTATGTCTACACTACGAAATTAGGTCAAATTTATAGAAGTCGATTTTTTAGGAAGCGATTTTATACAGTTGATTGTGTGTGTCCCCACTAAGCACATTAAGTCGGCGGAGTGCGTCCACAGTACCATGGCTAGCATCGACTTTCGGAGCGTTGCACTGTGGGTAGCTATCCCACAGTTCCCGCAGTCTCCGCCGCCCATTGGAATTCTGGGTTGAGCTCGCAATGCCTGATTGGACAAAAACATTGTTGCGGGTGGTTTTGGGTACATGTCATCAGTCGCCCCACCCTCCATGAAAGCAATGGCAGACAATTGTTTTGCGCCTTTTTTCCGTGCAGACGCCATATTGCTTTCAGCAGATGGTGCAGTAGGACTGCTAACCGTCGTCATCGAACAACTGCTTCTGCTGCCACTCTGCTCTCCTGCTCTGGCCGCAGACGGTGCAATAGGTCGGAAAAACTGGCATTCCAACCACCGCTTCCGCTGCCACTCTGCTCTCCTGTCTCGATTGATAGCAAATTTCTCCATGTTGGCTGTCATGGGCTCCCACTTCCGCTGCAACTCTGCTCTCCTGCTCTCATGAATCCATCTCGCAGGTCCTCTCGTCATTCTCGTGGCATCTCTCTATAAATATCTATTCCATCATCCACCGCTTCCACTGCAACTCTGCTCTCCTGCAGGCGCCATACCACGGCAAGCATGGAGCCCGCTCAGATCACCGCGGCAGTTATCACCGTTGTAAACACCTCGCGCATTATCCTGCAGTATATGCAGAACCAGAACCTGCAAAAGCAGGCGAGGAGGCGATGAGAGTGATGAGAACATGAACACAGACTTCTCTCAAAGCACGGGCCCTGGCAGTGGGGACATTGTGGTGGTAATGGGGCAGGTTCATGCCGTGGAACGCCAATTCTGGGCTCGGGAAACAAGCATAGACTGGTGGGACTGCATAGTGTTGCAGGTCTGGGATGAATCCCAGTGGCTGCGAAACTTTCGCATGCATAAGGGCACTTTCATGGAACTTTGATTTGCTTTCCCCTGCCCTGAAGCACAAGAATACCAAGATGAGAGCAGCCCTCACCGTTCACAAGCGAGTGGCGATAGCCCTCTGGAAGCTTGCAACGCCAGACAGCTATCGGTGAGTCGGGAACCATATGCCGGAGCATATCAGTTTGATCCTCCAGTAGCCTCAGCATTGCCTCCTGCCTTCTCTCATCACGCTGCCGCCACCTCTCCTATTGCTCCAGCTATCTATCCTCTCTCCTCGCATTCATTTTGTGCTTTCCTGGACTCTGACATTGTCTGCCTCCACGCATTTTGCTGGGCTCTTTCAGTGCGGGAGGACTGCATGAGCTCAGAGAACATTTCATCGTGAGTGCGTTTTTTTTCGCCGCCTTATCTGCGCTAGCCTCTGGGATGGAGATGATAGGGGGAGCGTCGAAACATTTGCAGCTGCGGTAGAAAAAAAAAAGGGAGAGTAGTATTTAAAAAGACACATTTTAGAGTACAAGGTTGCATTTTGCCTCTTATATTGAGGGGCTGCCGGTTTGGTGTGAGAGATCACACACACAGGGCCGGGCAACAGAATTCGGCTTGCAGGCAGCCATGGTAAGCCACAGTCTTTTGGCTTCTTTAAGTCTTCAGGGCAAATTAATCATTAAACACGCTTGCTTTTAAACCATGTATTGTATTTACAAAGGTACACTCACCAGAGGTCCCTTCTCCACATTCAAGGTCCGGGAGCCCGCCTTGGGAGGGTATTGGCTCCATGGTGATAAACCGTTCCTGGCTTTCGGGGAGAACGGTTTCTCCGCTTGTGTGCTGTGCGCTATCCTCATCTTCCTCGTCCCCAAAATCCTTAACCCCTATTGCATGAGACTCCCCCCTTGCAGGTGTCCACGGACAGGGGTGGGGTAGTGGTAGGGGCCTCCCCTAGAATTGCATGCAGCTCATCATAGAAGCGGCATGTCTGGGGCTCTGACCCGGAGCGGCCGTTTGCCTCTTTGGTTTTTTTGGTAGGCTTGCCTGAGCTCCTTAAGTTTCATGTGGCACTGCTGCGGGTCCCTGTTATAGCCTCTGTCCTTCATGCCCTTGGAGGTTTTTTTTTGTTTGTTTGTTTTTTGTTTGTTTGTTTGTTTTTTTTCCAAATATTTTGGCATTTCGTCTTTTGGAACAGAGTTCGGATAGCACAGATTCATTTCCCCATACAGCGATCAGATCCAGTACCTCCCGTTCGGTCCATGCAGGAGCTCTTTTGCGATTCTGGGACTCCATGGTCACCTCTGGTGATGAGATCTGCACGGTCACCTGTGCTGATCAGCTTGCCACACTGACCAAACAGGAAATGAAATTCAAAAGTTCCCGGGGCTTTTCCTGTGTACCTGGCCAGTGCATCTGAGTTGAAAGTGCTGTCCAGAGCGGTCACAATGGAGCACTCTGGGATAGCTCCCGGAGACCAATACCATTGTGGAAGCAGATAATTGCGTCCACACTACCCCAAATTCGACCCGGCGATGTCGATTTCAGCGCTAATCCCCTCATCAGGGAGGAGTATAGAAATCGATTTTAAGTGCCCTTTAAGTCGACAAAAATGGCTTTGTCGTATGGACGGGTGCAGGGTTAAATCGATCTAAGGCTGCTAAATTCGACCTAAACGCGTAGTGTAGACCAGGGTTTAGTTTCTTTGCTTTATAGAAAGCACATAGCTCCTCCCCCAGCTGGACTCATCTTTTAATTGAGTCTGTCCCACCCTCTAAGTGCAGCCAGCTGTTAATGGGCCCACATTAACCATTCCATTGCCTGTGTGGGGTAAACACAAACTCAAACTTAATACTATTTGAATCAAAGTATTTTACAAGTAATTATTAAATTTGTTTTAATACCTGTGGAAGTTCTGTACCTATCTCATTAAAAGTGCATTTAGATTTTCTAAATAATTATGGAATAATAGGAATAGGTGTGAATGATAGATCATCAGCCTATTTTAAGCTACGCTATAATTAAGATTGGGCTTCTGAGAACACAAATAAATTAGCTTTTTAAAAAGTCACTAAACTTGAAAAGATTTACTTTGTATATCACTATCCAAGGAAGCTGCATAATATCTAAGAGTGTTCTGGAAAGATAAATTTGGGGTCTTGAAAAGCTACATAATGTCCCTGTTGAGTTAAACAGAAATCAGTGTAAGGTTTTAACCATATTTTTGGGAGTCTGGGCCAGATTTATATTGACCATGCTTATGAGCGCACTCTTAAAATATTTCCATTCCTAAGTTCGTTCTTTAGTTCGGAAAGGAGGGTTTTTAAAAAATATATATTGTTTCTACGCTATTAGAGGTTTAAATAATAATCTTAATGAAGTGCAAAAGTGCTGTGGCTTTTTCATATTCTGATACTCATTTTCATTAAATATTCATTTTAAAGAAATTTACTATGCGGTTTTAATACACTATACATACTTTTAAATTGTCACCAGATGCATTTGCATGAGGTATGTGGAAATAATGTCTTGAAATGAAACACTTAAGTCTTTTAAAGGTTTATTGTATGTTTGGAATGCTTGTATGTTTAACTCTCCCCAATCCTTGCATTTATAAACCTCCTTTGGACTTGTGTTTCTATAGTCTCTTTTTTGCACAATTGATCTAAAAATGTTCCAGTTAAATAACATGCATATGGAGGGGAAATGTATATGTTAGGAATGAATATGCATATATTTTTATGTATTAACTAAAATGGGATATAAAAAGTTTGGCACAAATGGGTATCTATATATGTTAGCCCGTTTTAAGTATTTTAAAATATATCGCTAGCAGTCAGTCTAGAGATGAAAAGAAGTAAAAAGTTAATATGTTGAGCATTCACTCATATCAAATCAGAGTCTGAGGATCCCTTCTACTGCTGAGTAGGATGGCAGTCATAACCTTGGTAAAAAGAGTTTGCATACCTCAGCACAAGAAATAGAATTGTATCCATTTACAGTAATTGCTGTAGTATGGAGTACCGTATCTAAAAGAAAGCTGAGGAAAAAGTGCACATTTTTTAAAAAATCCCACCTACATGCCAAAAAAGTGTGTATATCTGTATATCTTACACACACTGTATACACAAAGAGCCAATTCTGTTCTTAGTTACTCTGGTGTAAATTTGTAACTACACTTGAACACACTGGAATTTCTATACACTGCCATTAACATAAAAGAGCAGAATAATAATATTTAGAATGCACACATGAAAATTAATATAGTGATATATAATTGTGTGTGGGGATCTAATCAGGATGTAATTTTATCTACTACACAGTCTAGATTTGATTGAATTTTTATATTGCAACCATAGCACTCAACATTTTTCTGAAGAATTATGCATGCCTAATAAACTTAACATAATTCCACAGTTTCAGTTTTAATTAGCAAGATTTAATAGTTTGAGAAAATAACTGTGATATACCTTTCTCCTTCTGATAATCCCTATTTGACATTCCATTAGGTACATTAAGTAACTGAGATTTAAATATTGTTTATTGATTCAAACTATATAGTCATACATTAAATGTTTGGCATTCAAATGGAATCTGATTTTGGTGTATTAAAATTTTAACTCTAAGATGAACATCATTTTCATGGTTCTGGTGGGAAGTTATTTTATGGGAATATTATTCTTCCTTATAGTTGACACAAGAAGAATGTAGGGGTACACTATACAAATATAGATCTGAAGAATTGGATATAGATGTAAGTATTTGTTTTTGGCTTACTGTGTTATTCTGATGTAGAAGTTTCTACCCTGGTCATAAAATTTAGATGCAAAAACTACTTAATATAAAACTAGTAGCAATTGCTTTAGAAGTTGGGGGAAATATTCCTGGATGTTTGAGCAAATATCCCATAGCTGGTTTTGAATGTATTGGGGTTGGGGAGATACTAGTACTGTAAGTGAATTTGTAGGGGGGAGTGTGTGTGTATATATGTGTGTATATATATATATTTGTGTGTGTATTTAAAAAAAAATCCCTCGAATCGTCAAGAGATTTACAATACTTATTTATGTAAGTCTCTTGAATCAACAAGTCTACACTAAGGGCTTGTCTACATTACCCGCTGGATCGACGGACAGTGATTGATCCAGCGGGGGTTGATTTATCACGTCTAGTCTAGACGCAATAAATTGACCGCCAAGCGCTCTCCCGTCGACTCCGGTACTCCACCAGGGTGAGAAGCGCAGGCGGGGTCGACGGGAGAGCGTCAGCTGTTGACTTACCTCAGTGAAGACACCCCGGTAAGTAGATGTAAGTACATCAACTTCAGTTACATTATTCACGTAGCTGAAGTTGCGTAACTTAGATTAATCCCTCCTCTCCCCCGCCCCCTGTGTAGACCAGGCCTTAGATGCACTGTTTGTAGACCTGTAGGCCTTTTCTAAAGTACATGTTCCATATGCAGTTTTAAAATGGGTAAGTTTGTGAAATCAATTATTTTAAAGCTATTAAATGCATATAGTCCTTTTTCATGACTACTGCCCATGTCAAATTTCAGTTTTTTAAAGCTTCAGCCACTATAAAGGGATTACAGGAAAAATTAACATTACATTTACACATGGTTTGTTCTCATTTTAGTTATAAACATGCACAAAACTGGCTCAGCTGGTTTCTGTGAGTGACAGAAATGGAAGGTTACGTATTCACTGAATATAATATGTGAGATAAGGCATGTTAGTTGAGGCTAAATATTACAACATGAATGTGTCCTGTCCAACTGAGCCATGTACATTAATTGTAGAAGGTTTTGCAGATGCTTTATTGCCTAAACTCAGGCCATAGAAGAAAGTATTTTCTAAGGGTATGTCTACACTGGCAAGTTTCAGCACCACAAGTTATACCACTTTTATTAAAACGCTGGGATTAAACAATGTTGCATGTCCATACTGTGCTCCTTGTGACACTGGAGCGCATCCACATTAGCAGCCCTTGCAGCGGCAAAGACAGCAGTGCATTGTGGTAGCTATCAAGCTGTGCAACTGGACGCAGGGTGCTTTGGGAAGGGTTTGCAATGCCTCATGGGGCACGCACAGCATCACATGATGCAGGTTTCTCAATCCCATTGTTCCTTGGGCATCCTACTACACTGCCAGCTGATTTTCAACTGAAGTTGGGGGAGGGGAGGAGAAAGTGTGATAGGGAGTGTGTGTATGGGGGGGGGGAGAGACTGTTTTGGGGGACAGTTTGTGTCAGCATGCTGTCTTGTAAGTTCAGACAGCGGCAGGAAGTAACCAGTCTTGGGGGAGGGGAAACCCTGACATCAGCCCCTGCCTCCCTCCCTGGGCTCTCTGCACAGCGCGCGGTGCTTTGGAAGGGGAGGGGTGCATGTCTCCAGGGCAGCTGAGTTCAAAACAGTGAGGAGAGTAGTCACTTGAGGCATTATGGGACAGCTCCGGAGGCCAATTGCAGCTCAGAAAGCAATCAAGTGTCTACACTGGCAATAGAGTGCTGGAGCCTCTGCACAAATAGCCTTACGACTCTCGTCGAGGTGGGTTTTTTTGCAGCGCTGCAACTGAGGAGTTTCTGCGCACAAAGTGGCTTAGCAGTGTGTCCACGTTTGCAGTTTGAGTGCAAAAAGCTGCTTTACTGCACAGAAACTTGCCAGTGTAGACAAGCCCTAAATGTTTCACCACTTGAGTCTAACACAAAAGACAGGTGGGTACAATGCCTTACTTGACTTGTTATGTTAAATACAAGTATTTTACCTTTTCCACTCATTTGATGACAACTCACTTTACTTTCTAAGTCTAATACAGTAAAAGGTAAAAAGCTGTTTTATAAGTTTACATTTGAGATTTAGAAAAAAGAAACCGTATTTAATATGTAAGCAAAAATGTCATTGAGAGCAGATTTGAGTGTTTCAGAAAGCAAGATAAAAGGTCAGTGCAATCTCACAACATAACTCAGTATATATTTGATACCACTGTGTGTTAATATGCCTAAAAGGGAGGCTGAAAGTGGAAATCTCCGGATTCTCCACAGCTTTTCTTAAATTAAAGCCATTTCCACTTGTTGGTGCTGAGACCATTTGCTTCATCTGGTCTTTCTGTAAGTAATTTGGGCCTGGTTCACCCTACTAGCACAAAGGGAGGCAAACTGCACTTCCAGGCCAGCAGGGCTGTTTGATCCCTAGGGAAGGTCAGTCAGTCTGTTTATACCTCCTCCCTCCCTGGGGAGTTAGCCTTACCCTCCAGCTGTTGAAAGCTGTCCACAAGATATTCTAATTAAGTGTATTGCTGGGCATCCTGAGCAGCGCCCCAGTGCAGTAAATGTTGCTGGTGCCTTATGCTGCTCTGACCTTCAGGTGGACTTCTGATTGGATGCATGCAGAATGAGTCAAGCTAATGTCTCTGAATTAGTTAAATTCTAGCAGTATGTGTGTAAAGTTTTATTTGACTGTAAAATCCATTACATTTCATTACAGGAAATGTGAGAATCGTTATATACCCTATGTACTCTGATGGGAATAAAAACCATAACTGACAACAGATTTTATTTTTGCCTATGCTGGAATCTCTTTGTCAGTGTAATGGAAGCTTATACTACTGATGAGTTCTTCAGAAGAATGCTGGCCCTTAAAATAAAACTTGCAATGGAAAACTTTTTTAGAGAAACCATTGCCTCCGCAGAACACATCAGCAGCTGAAATTCAGATGTCTGTGTGTTTTAGCAATTTGATAGTACTTAGTACTGTGTAAAGTAAAAGACTTAGTGCTGCCCGTCATCTTCAAGCTAATGGCATTGCAAAACAAATAATCTATCACCAGAGTAGTCACACATACGTGTTTAACAGAAGGGTGTGAAAATAGAACCACACAGGGCTCCCACAAGCTTGCTTTCGGCTTTGGTGAGTAATTGCTCAAAACAACCTTCTGTAATATAGGATAGAAAAGAATGGATCTACTTAATATGTACCCCAACCATGGCCTGCAGGTGGGTCAAAATAGTGTGATCAGCTGTAGTAAAAGCTGCTGTGAAATCTAGAAGACTTAGCTGTAGAATAACTAGTTACTACATTTGACCCATGCTGTTTGAAATTACAGTAATACTCTAGTTAATAGGGCCTTTTTCAGAGTCTTAGGCTGCTTTGAAAATTCAATATTTAACTTTACAGCATTTAAAGTTAAATATATAGTAATAACAAAACTTTAATACTCGATTTGATACTGTGTTAATATAGATGATATGCAGAATAATAAATACTAATTACAACCATATTCTCTTAAACTAGACTAAGCTTAGCCGATTATGTGAACAAGATAAAGTGGTACAAGCACTGGAAGAGAAACTTCAGCAGCTACACAAGGAGAAAGTAGGACAATTATATTTATTACCTAAAATGGATGTTATTTTACATGGCTATTATCACAACACTGATAAAGTAAAAAGAAAATCAACCCAATGATGCAGAACATTAAAAATTAATTCTTTTTATTATAATAGTACACGCTTGAGCAAGCTTTGCTATCAGCCAGTCAAGAGATAGAAATGAATGCAGATAACCCAGCTGCCATACAGAATGTAGTCTTACAGCGAGATGACTTACAGAACGGACTGCTTAGCACTTGTCGAGAAGTGTCTCGAGCTACTGCAGTAAGTAATAGATTTTTTGCCAGTAAAATTCAATGAGGTGTTAAGCGATTTTTCTTCATGTTGGTACTTTTAATTGAGTTGTCTGCGGGTTCTTTCTTTATTATATCCCAGCATCTTTAAATTGTCTTTAATTTACCTCGAGCTTCTGGTGAGGCAGATAGAAAAATATGTTCTTTTTAATTCAGTCAACAGGTGAAATCTTTTGCCTTAAAAGGGACAAATGCATATAAACTGTAATTGATTTGGCAACTTTTTTCTGTGAGATGAAGAGTTGATTATAGAGTGAGTTATATAATACCAATAAACCATATCTTATTGAGAAGTTCTGATGATAACTTAAGATGCTGCACTTAATTTTCCAAAAATGTATTGGCTCCTTTGTAAATATGTTAATATACAATAGAAGCAACCACAGAGAGGTCGTATTCTCCTGTTAAGTTTACTATATGTTGTTCTTAGAGTAGATGTAGCAGTGTGTTCCACTTAGGTATGTGTGCGCCCACAATGCCAGAGCTGGAGAATTTTCCGTAGTAGTACCTGTATAGGGGCTGTGCTTGCACCTCATGGCCATAGTTCCTCCCCTAGATATATGAGGCAGCACTGCCCCGAGCCCTCTCAGTTCTTTCTTACCGCCCATGGCTGGAGTCAGAGCTGTGTGTGGTTTTCATCTCCCAATCCCACTATTTTAGTGACTTTTCTAGTTGTATATAATGAATTAGTATCCATAGTATAGCGTTAGTTAGATTTAGTGTTAGTTAGCTGTAGTTTAAGTGTTTCCCTGGTGATGGCCCTCACCAGGATTGACGTTGTTTAAGGAAGCAATCCCCTTCAATGATCCACACGTGGTGCTTGCTGTGCCTAGGTGAAGCCCATGTCAAGGAGCAGATCATTCACCAAATGGACTTAGGTGGCGAGGGATCTTCAGCTGTTGCTCAAACAGGCCTGCTTCAGCACCAAGGCCATCGTCATCATGGAGCTGGCGCGTCTCCAGAGACACAGAGGAGTTGTTCCTTGTCAAGTGCGTCAAGGAAAAGGTCGCATAAAACTGACCAAGGTTGCTCCAGGCCCTGTGGGGACTTGTCTTCCTCCTCCAGAAGAAGCGCGGATCGGCACCAGATGAATGCCAATGCACGGGATGGAGCATGACCTGTCAACCACTTCCCAGTATACTATGTAAGGAGGGTCAGAGACACCATGCCCTTGACTCCAATTCTGGCCACGGGGTGTCCACTGAGTCCGGTACTGACGAGGATGATGCTGACACCAGCTGTTTCTAAGCCAGCGATTAATCAGGAGCCAATGGACCTCTGCCTTTCGGTTCCTACCTCGCCCTTGGTCCAGGACTTTGCAGGCCTGCATCTTTTATAGCCCCATTGGCTGGGCAGGCTGCTGAAGCTGAGAGTTTGTCTGCACGGTGCCCTGAGATCTCTTTCGCAGTCAGTGAAAGTAGGGCTGGTGCTGGGCTCAGCACACATTTGGGAAGCCTTTCCCTCCCCGGAGACAGCAGGACTACCCCAGAAAGGGCCATAGGTACCATAGGAGAAAGCAGTCTGGTCTGGGGTTCAGATAATCCACATGCCCTCTCTTAGTGCCTCCCAAGCCCCCCGTTTGACTCCATTGGTCCATAGCAGTGTTCCAGTCATCTCTCCTTTCTCCCCACTTCCTCCATTTGGGAACAGGCTGACCCACTTTCATAATGCTTGGTACTCCAATCACCACTGTTGGGCTGTGTCATCCAGTTCCTTTCCATCCTTCCTCCTTCTGTCCTTCAGGGACCCCTCTCAGGAAGCAGGTTTGCTCTTTACTGGCTTTGGGAGCAGCAGAGGAGGTGCCGCTGGAACATCAGGGTCATCGTTTCTATTCCCAGTACTTTCTGGTGTCCAAATCCAAGGTAGAGGTGAGACCCATTCTTGAGCTTCATGGCCTCAACAATTATATTGGATAAATGACATTCCGAATGGTCATTCTATCGACTGTCCACCCTGCGTTGTCTCAGAATGGCTGGTTTACTGCTCTGGACCTTCAGTATACCTACTTCCATGTGGTGATTTTGCCAGGCCACAGAAAATTCTTTCGATTCGTTGTGGCAGTGTCATTTTCAGTACACGCTGCTTCCATTTGACTTGTCTTCTGCCCCCCTGGGTTTTTACCAAATGCATGGTCATTGTGATGGCATATTTCATGAAGAAAGGAACCCACATCTTTCTGTATCTGGGTGACTGGTTACTGAGGGGCAGGTTCAAAAAGAAAGTTCTTGCTCACATCGACAGTACTCTGCATTTGCTCAACCATCTGGTTCTCATCCTAAATACTGGAAAGTCAACTTCAGTTGCCGCTCAGAAAATTGTGTTTGTTGGGGCCTTAGTAAATTCTACACGTTCAGGAACATTTCTGCCGACCGACAGTTTTCAGGCAATTTGCCATCTTTGCCTCAGTCTGCAGTCTCAGCTTTCCACGTCAGTGTCCCAGATGTGCCTGAAGCTCTTTGGCCATATGTCCACTTGCATGCAGGTAGTCCAATTTGCAAGGTTTCGCTCTCTCTCTCTCACTCTCTCTCTCACACACACACACTCTCTCTCTCTCTCTCTCTCGCCAGGGCATTCATTCCCTTTTCTGCCCCTTGCCAACCAGGTCTGTTGTCACCGACACGTCCCTGATGGGTTGGGGAGCACACCTGGGGTCACTGAAAGTCCAAGGTCTGTGGTGGGAGCAGGAGGCCTCACTACATATCAACGTGCTGGAGCTTGGGGACACCTACAATGTATGTCATTGTGGATGGACTACTGGGCTCAGTGGTTCACATACTTACTGAAAATACCGACAAGATGTATTATGTGAACAAGCAAGGGGGAGCGGAGCACACATCTCCAGTCTTCTCATACTGTCGGTTCAGCATCCCCATATTGCTTCCTCTCCATCCCGAACTACTCACTCAGAATAACGTTTGCATCCTCTATCCTACACTCAGTTCCCTGCATCTCATGACATGGCTGCTGCATGGCTAAACGAAGAGGAAGAGCGGTGTTCAGCAGCTGTTCAACAGGTACTGCTCAACAGAAGAAAGCCATCTACCAGAATGGGCTATTCAGCTAAATGGAAGAAGTTTTCAGTGTGGTCATTGGGCTATGGAATTCAACTGATGCTGGCTTCTATCCACGACATCTTGGAGTATCCTGCTGCACCTTCAGTGGTTGGGACTTGCACTTAGTTCAATGAAAGTGCATCTGGCAGTGATATCAGCCTTTTATTCCCCACATTCAGAAAAGATCAGTCTTCTCCAATGCCATGGTAGCAAGATTCTTAAAAGGGCTTCATCTCCATTTTCCGGTCTGAGAGCCAGTTACTCAGTGGAACTGTAACACTGTCCTAGTGGCTTTAATGTGATCTCTGTTCGAACCCCTGGTATTTTGTTCCATTTTGGTTTTGTGTCAGAAAACTGCATTCCTGGTAACGATAACATCAACAAGGAGAGTCTGAGTTGCAGGCTCTGATGGCAGAGCCTCCTTATACACAGCTCTCCAAGGTCAGAGTAACTTTACGACCACACCCCAATTTTTTATCTGAAGTGTTTTCACAGTTTCATTTGAAGCAGGCAGTATATTTACCTGTGTTCTTTCCTAAGTCATTCATCTCCGGAGGAGCAGTGTCTCCACACGTTAAATGTCAGGCAATGTCTAGCCTTCTTTCTGGACAGGATTAAACAGTTATGTGCTTTGCCTTGCCTGTTTGTATCACATGCAGATCGTATGAAGTGTCAGACGATTTCTTCAGATGATCTCTAAATGGATAACCTCCTATATCAAGACTGCTTCAGCTATGCCTCCTCCGCGAGTGCAAGTTCATTCTACAAGAGCTCAAGCAACATCAATAGCGTTCCTCGGTGATGTCCCAATATTGGACATTTGCAGGGCTGCTACGTGGTCATCCGTACATATGTTTATTAAACCGTTATGCCATCACCGCATCTTTCAGGATGCAAGTTTTGGTAGGGCGGTCCTGCAGTCCTTGTTTAGGTAGACTCCAGCCCTGCCTTCTGGGGGGTACTGCTAAGTGAGTGAGTGAGTCAGCTAAGTGGAATAATTTGCTGCATCTACTTGAAGAAGAAAGTTAGTTACTGTAACTGTAGTTCTTCAAAATTTGATGCAGAAGTGTATTCCACAACCCTCCCTTCATCTTCTCTGCATTAGTCTTGTCTCGTGATATTCAGTGTGAAAGGACAGAATGGGGTCAGGGTGGTGCTGCCTCATATAGCCGGGGAAGGGCTACGGCCACAAGGCAGGAGCATCACCCCTCTGTGGGTACTGCTAGGCAAAATTCTCTGGCTCCAGCGCACTGAGTGCGCACACACCTAAGTGGAGTACACGTTTGCACCACATCTTGAAGAGCCACAGTTACTATAAGTAACCTTTTCTTTTTGTTGGTTGCTGCTGTGCACAGTGGAAACATACATTGGAATGCTCTCATTTATTCTTCAGAGCTTTGGTAATTTATGAAGGGAATCCCTCTACTGATGTAAAGTTAAGTGGATTCCCTTATTTCCCACACTAGTGTAAGCTGTTTCAAAAGGATAATTTTGTTCAAGTACTTGATTTTTGCTGGGGGGAAACTGGTTATCAGTTTGGATGGGTAATAGTATTGGACTAGATTTATGCTCTGATTTGTGCCTAATACAATCCCAATGAAGTCAGTGGGGCCACACAGAATGCAGAATTTGACTCTTTGATGTCAGGAAATACTTCAGTAATATGCGTGTGATATATTATCAAGGGATTGAATTTAAGTAAAACTTTAGTTGAAAAGTGAAATACACAGAATGGCACCTGTGGAATACTAAAGGTTGTAAAAAGAAACTTCATCCACTTGGCATAGCCCAGCAGAGTTTATATGAGAATCACCACTTGTTGCCATGCAACAGAAGCAGGGTGGGAGTGTAAAGGGGCATTCACCTCTTGAGCACCTCCCAGCAGCTGGGTATGGTACCACAGTCCTTTTCTCACCTCTGGTGCCCCTTGCAGGCTGTCAGCAGACCTTTGTTGGTCTTCAGTGGCTTGGCATTCATTGAGTCACAAAATCCAAATGAACGCCCTAATAATGTATTGGAGTCCAACAAATAAGCAATCTATTTCCCCTCTCTAGGATTTTCATCCCTAGCTATGGGCCCTCTAAATTCAGCTCCTTGTTCAGGCCCACACACTACTCTGGATTCCAACCCCGGGACTCTACACACAGTAGCCACGTACTGCTTACTCCAGTCCTGGCCCTCTTCTTACTGGGCCCTTGGATATCCAGCGTGATCTCAGGGCTAGCATCCTCAGGTTCTTCTCCCTCTTCAATCTGCATGTAAGTTCAGACAGCCATAAACTCTGATACTTTTTGGGCTGCTTTTAGTCAGAGAGAGCACCCTTCTTTGCTCTTCTGGTCCCAGCCAGGAACCGCCCCTGCAGCTTCTTTTACCTGAGCTATGATTGCTTCGGTAAGGTCTCCCTAAGCAGGCCTGGAGGACCCACCTTCACTGCTTCTGGAACAGGGTGTAGTAGGACCACAAGGCCTCCTGTAGGGAACTGCAAAGGCCAGATACACCCTGTCAGAGGGACCCTCGTATATAAAACTGTACACTAGCTCCCAACTTGTTTTAATGTTTAACAGTGAAAAGAAAAACTTAAACAGTCGCATTTTAAAATATTTGTTTCTCCATCACAGATGACTATTAAAGCAGGTTGGAATGTGATTTATAGTGTAGCGGTGTCTCAAATAACATTTTTAGCAAGATGGATGCCTCATCACTAGGCTCAGAAGCTTTGATTAATAGCCCTGCATACAGTTAAATAAATGGAACATTTCTGCACTCTGCAAATGTTGTGTTCCCTTCATCTTCCACTGTTTTAATGGTGGATTTTTCTCTGTCCTTGTGGTCAGAGGCTGACTAGACATTATGTCATGGCTAGGGAATAGGATTGCCCCTACTGAAAACCTTTGTTAGTTTTCTCTGCTTCCAGAATGGTGCAAAAGGCAGGCTACAGACCTCCATTTGTGACAGTCATCTTGATTCTAAATTTAAACACTTTCTTCATCCTGTGTCATTTGAAACTTTTATTCTCTCAGTGGGCTTCTTTACTCAAGAGAAATACATTTTTTAGACATAGTATTCAATACTCTTGTCTAGAAAAGATTTATTATATTTAATACTATGTCAGCTGGTTGTCATTAATCCTAAAGTGGGACTGCCCAGGGTTCACCATGACACAGCTGATACAAAACTAAATACAACGGTCCAATTATACTTAGTGATTAATGTTAGTTAAACACATAATCCCTAGGAGAATCCAGACCCATGAAGGAGGGTTGGCCACTGCCACCTCCTGCCCACTTTTCACAGGAACTCTGGGGAAGATTGCCAGTTCCAACCATGTTTGGAAGTGTGTCTCACAGAGCTGATTGATCAGTTACCAGATCTGGAACTGGACTGAAAACAGGAAGGAACAGCAGAAGCAATGTGGCTGTTCTACTCATTAGCAAAGCAGAACCTGAGAACAGCATTACTGCTTCTTCTATCCCCTGCAGCTCTTGATGCTCTTAAGTGGCTTCTCAGGTCACAGTGGTCCTGCTGCTAATGTGCTCCCTGCCTCAGACTTGTTGCAAAGAGTGACAGCACTGTTGCATCATTGAGACACTCCCATCCTCCTCCTCCTCCATCACCTCCCTCCCCCCCTACAGTCAGCTAGCCAGTTAGCTAGGGTGCCAACAAATATAATACTGTGGCTGTTTGCCTGGGGAAGCAGACAGGTTATGTTCCTTTCCCTGGACAAGGCATGGCCCCTCCACACTCAGACCATTTCTGTATGTGGAAAATACTATTCCTGCTGTAGCTCCCTGTCCCTGCCCAAGGCTCCCAGCCTGATCCCCAAATATAAATCAGTCGGGACAGACTCTTAAAAGGGTCAAGACAAAACCGTAATCATCAATAAACAGAAGCCTTGGTCTTACCCCTGAAAACAAACCTAAAAAGGAGACATCCTGGCTATAACTCTGACCCCTGCCCAGAGTCCATCAATATCTTACATTAAACATCAACAAGATAGATGGAAGGGTGGGGAACCTAAAGAAGGGAAAGTTAATCCTGATTCTCTTTGATGGGACAATGTCTGTCTCACAAGCCTTGCACTTTCAAAGACCAAAAAAGGCACAATCACGTCACTCTCCAACTTGTCACCATTCCAGCATTGTAAGAGAGACAAGGCAAAGAATCTTAAAAGGAAGAAAATAATCTTGGTCACTTAGTTAATGGTCTCCAGAGGAAGGGCATCTGTCCCAATTGGATGGAGAAGAAGAAAGAAACTCAAGACAGACACCTTTCAAGGTTATGTTAAATAAACTTTTTTCAGAACTCCAGCCTGAGCAGCCAGAAGAACAGGAAGTGACAGACAAAATCCCAGAACAAAAATCTTGCCCTTTAAATTCTAAGGAGGAGCTTTGTGTCCCCATCCATCCATCCACGATTCGGAGATTCAGAAATGCAGAATGAGCATTACCTGGCCAGTCTAGATGACCCAATTGGCAACTCCACAGGTTTTACTTGCTGTTGAAGGACAAGCTGGGCTTGAGTTATTCTGCCTTAGGTGGAAGCAGCAGCCTCTTCAAACAGTGGCCTCAGAGAAGGGTGAGTTTTTACCCTCCGTACTCATGGATAGAAAGATAATCCACTCTAAGGCATGATTCTGGACTTGGCCTGAAGGCATCTGTAAAACTCAGAGGAAAGACTATTAAAAATCTTAATTCTGAATTAGACACCGTACTTTTGTCCTGTTAAATAATAATAAAAATAAAAAAATCTACCAATGCATCCTGTGGGGGAAAATTGACAAAATTTAGTCTGCTGCAGTGGGTGATAATTGAAAGTCTTGTTTGTCTCCAGACGTGTTTGGAGTGTGAGGGAGGAATTAAGACAAAGGGTCCAAGAAGGAAATTCTCAGGTGCAAGCAAATTTTTTCCCCTTCTTTATCTTGTTGCCCACAGAAGAAAATAGATGAAACACCAATTGAAATTGAAAAACTATTTTTAAACAGGACCAAAATGAATTTCTTAATTTGTTCTTGAGAGGTACTGCTGAACTTGCATCTGCTGAGCTGAGAAAAAAATGGTGCACGTTTTTTAAACCGCTAACATCTCTTTTTAACTTGTCAACACCTAACGTGAGATCTCAATACTACTTTTCTTCTAAATTAAGGAACTGGAAAGAGCATGGAGGGAGTATGACAAATTAGAATATGATGTAACAATTACAAGGAACCATATGCAGGAGCAGCTGGACCGACTTGGGGAAGTTCAGGTATAGAAGAATTGTAATATGATTTTAAATCTGTTTAAAATACAAAGTTAAAACAAACAACCTCTTTATTTCATGCCTGTTTGATTCTTCCTGAAAGAATAAAAGAAAATAAAATAATTCTTCAATAAAAGGAAGAGGAGGGAAAAATGAGATTGTCCTTTGCTGCTTTTTTGGTATTATTTTTTATTATTTGTATTACTGTAATGGCCAAAATGGTAGTTTGGGTTTTTTGTTTTTCTGGGGAGAAGGGGGGGAATATTATGTATTTCATTTTTGCCCTGTTTTATTACTTTGGAAATATGAGGCATATCATGTCTAGTCTTCCTAATTTTTTCTTAACATGCCCTTGAAGGAGCCACAGAAATGGAAATGTTTCAAGCCTTAATTGGAGGAGCAGATGTGTTACAAATTTAACACAGAAATTCTTCTTCCTAAGTGACTATCAAGCAGCTGAGTTAAATCAGTGGTAGCAAAGCCAAGCAAAAATAGTTGAACAGTCTGAATAAAAATTCCTTCTTCTCTTAATTAGGTTTTACACTTTGGTACTCTGCATGTCTACCCTGGTATTCCTGGAAGATACTGTAGGTACCTAGCATGATGACAAGTCTTAAATTTCTAATGCAATAAGTCAGTGGTTCCCAAACTTGTTCCGCCTCTTTTGCAGGGAAAGCCCCTGGCGGGCCAGGCCGGTTTGTGTACCTGCCGCGTCCGCAGGTTTGGCTGATCGCGGCTCCCAGTGGCCGCGGTTCGCTGCTTGGCCTGGAGCAGCAAACCACAGCCACTGGGAGCCGCAATTGGCCAAACCTGCGGACGTGGCAGGTACACAAACCGGCCCGGCCCGCCAGGGGCTTTCCCTGCAGAAGCGGCGGAACAAGTTTGGGAACCACTGGGGGGGGGGGCGGGGGGAGTGTAGGGAACCCTGTGCAGAGGAGCGCCACAAGCCATGCATGCTACAGATTGGCTTTCCACACACAACCATGGAAGGGATATTGCAGATGATTGGTAGGAGCAGGGAAATAAGTACACAGCAGACCCATTGGCACAAATTTTGAATGGATATGGGGGCACACATCGGCCCATAGTTTATTCATCAGTGTAGAGTAGTTCATTCAGGACAAAGACAAACTCAATTCCACACTGTCAGTCATGCTGCTTTCATGTTGATTGGATCCACCTACGAGTCTGTACTGATGGTGTTCCCTTTTGGCCAATGCAAGACATGCAAACAG
This sequence comes from Emys orbicularis, assembly GCF_028017835.1. Taxonomy (NCBI): domain Eukaryota; kingdom Metazoa; phylum Chordata; order Testudines; family Emydidae; genus Emys; species Emys orbicularis. Next base: position 123,357,039 of record NC_088683.1, read on the forward strand.
CTCAACATATGAAGAATCATCCCACAGAGCAGAGCTGTGGTAATGTGTACAGTGGTGAATTCCCTTGTTTCCATTCTCCTTTGTAGATTGAGACATTGTGTCCTCCTTTGTCACTAGTGAAATGCTCTACTGTCAAATTGCTTAATTTTCATTTTGGAAGATGAGATTTGCAAAGCCGCTGAATCAGGCAGCTGGAATGTGTGAGCAGTCAATTGTTGTGATGGTGGCTACTTCACTAACCACCCTGGAGAGGATACACTAACCTCCAGATAGTGTGAACATTATATCAGTGTGGATGGGGAGTGTCAATTATCAGATTGCTTCCTAAATCCTGGTTCCTTTCACTAAGGAGAGAACATTGTGTACTGTCTACAGACAGTAAAATTGTTTGTTCTTCCACCATATTATACGTGCTGTCCCATGTCTTTTTACCGGCAGACTGAGTCAGCAGGTATACAGCGTGCTCAGATTCAGAAGGAACTTTGGAGAATTCAAGATGTCATGGAAGGTTTGAGTAAACATAAACAACAAAGAAGTTCTACAGAGACAGGTAAATGGGCTGCTTTTATTAAACCACATTGTACTTCTAGGGAATAAACTTTAATTGCTTTTTTGCTTGACTGAAAACTGTTTGATATCATAGTGGCTGGAAACAAGAGTAACTGAAATTATTTACCAGTTGAAATTACTGTGTTTAAGCCTTTCGGTCAATACAGAGGCAGGCTTTTGTTCTAGTTCATAAATAGTTATTTATTGTAAACCGATTTTCATGTTTTTTTAAACAGGTACCATCGGATCAAAGTCTTTTTCAGCTATTAAATGTAAAAATGAGGTATGATTTTAGTAGTTTTATATTTTAGCATCAATGAATTTCTGAATTAAAAATTATTGGCTGACTAAAATTATTTCTGAACTCTTCTAATGGTATCAGAAATGTGTATTCAGTATATTTAAATTGGCAGATCCGTTACTGAATTATTGGATTACTTTTGAAGGTTAAAGTCCCATATAGTAATTCTAAATTTTTCATTTCTTCTGTGACTTCATATTCTTACCAATTCATGATTCTGTGTCCCCATTCCTCACCCTTTTTTGTTCCCAGGCCTCTACCCCAAAAGTGTAAATCCTGATTTTTTTCCCCACACACACATTTCATGGAGAGAAAAATTATATTGTTTTACATCTCTCTTCATATATAAAGCCTGGTTCGCAGATGTGCCGAGCACCCCAACAACAGATTAAATCGATGGCAGCTCCAAGTGTTCAACCCATCTGGAAATCAGGCCCATAATGTCTAGAAATCATAGCTTTAAAGGGACACTGTCAACGTGTTACACTCAAAATTTAAGCTTGGTTTATAAAGGTTATAGAAAATCTAATATGCACCAAAATCTTTTAATAATATTGAATTTCAATTAAAACGGTGGGGTAACAAAATCAGTATGCTTAGTCACAACAGAAGCATGTCTGTGCATGAGAGGCAGAAAGTACAACAGATAGAAATGAAAGCATAACTAGCTGAGTGAGATGCAGAAAGTAAATGGTGAAAATGAGATTTAAAAGAGAAGTATTTCAATCTCTGAATCTAGATGGTGTTAGTAAAACAATGTTGCTTGTTAATATATCTTTTTAGTATGACAGTGTCCCTTTAATTCCAAAACACAAAGCTTGTATAGCTACAGTAATATACTTTTTAAAAGTTATAAATAATTGTAAAAGGTGTGCATATCTAAATAAGGTGACTATTCTACAATCTTTAGGAAGAGGAAGTAGTCCCACCTCGTCCTCCACTCCCTCGGTCCTATGACTTTACAGAGCATCCTCCCATAATCCCCTCTCTGCCCAGTGATAGCAGCTCCTTGCTCTGTTATAGTAGGGGCCCAGTACATCTGCTGGAAGAAAAGAAGATTCACCAAGTTCAAGGATATCAGAGAAATGGATCTTACTGTGTAAGTGGCTAAAATTGCCACAGTGTACGTCAAGCATTTCCCCCCATCCGCTGCACAGTCACTTTTATTTTGACATCTGGCTACTTTTGTGCTGTGTAATTCGTTTTTGGCTAATTAGTTTTATTTCTAGCTGCATCATTTGCATCTGACATTTTTTCATCAGATATACCATGCTTATAAACGTGTTTTAAGAATCAAACATCAAAGCAAGACTCTCACGGTGATTCGATATATTTTGATCACTTTTTCAAAATCAGGTTTTTCTGAACTCTTGTTACACTACACAAACCCCAGTCCTGGCAATCATGTATCTGTTGAAGCCTTTTATAGTTAGTTTTTTGTTTCTTGGGGTTAGCGTTGTATAATAATGGTAAACTTTCTTCTTCACATCAGCCAGACTCAGTTTATATAACTTTTGAAAGTCGGTGGCAGTTTGTTTCATGTTAATTGCAAAATGAATATCACTACACCAGCCCCTGAGCAATGGAGCCTTGGCTTACAAAAATAACATATTTAAATGAGAGCAAAGTCAGCCGCAAGATTACATTGTTTGATTCTTAAGATACTAACATTTAAATGATAAATCAGTGTTCGTTACCTTTTACTATTCTCATCTTCTAGGGTCCAGATTATAGACTTTATAAGAGTGAGCCAGAGTTAACAACAGTGGCAGAAGTTGATGAGTCTAATGGTGAAGAAAAGACAGAACCAGTTTCAGAGTCAGAAACTTCTACAACTAAAGGTTAGTGCCAAGCATGTTGATTTCCAGCCTGTTTTTCAGTCTTTCACAAGGAATACAGAATATTGTAAGTGCCTTGTAGAAACTGTTATTTTATTTGTATGTGTGTGTATATATATATTTGTGTATGTATATGTGTATAATATTTATTTCACAAATAGTATGTCCATTGCTTGATGCCAATGAAACAGCTCCCGCAATAAAATGCTTTAGTTGTACAACAAGAGGATTTCAGTCAATCAAACCACAGAGAAATGAAACATTACACTTAACAACCCTGAAATCCTTATTGACACTGTGTCAAATCATATCATTCATGTCCCACACACATCACTCCCTTGAACAATTACCCATTTTCTGTCCTTGCCCTCATGTGGTTTTTTAGTCCAACTCGCAACAGTATGTTCTCAAAATGTCCAAAAAGGCAGCATCACAGAATTCTCAGTCTCTCTCAAGACAAGGAAATAATGTGTTTTTTTTTTTTTTTTAATCTTGTAATTGTTGAATTGCCCTCTGTCTTGTGATACAATAGAATTAATGTTATTGCCCTTGGAATATACTCATAATAAAGGTCTGTGCTGTTGCTGAATGCCTCAGTTTCTCTTCTTCATATAGTCCCCATAAAAGCTATTAATTACTTGGTAGATTCCTTCACCGTGAACACTCACTTAAGGAATCTAATACTCCTTGTTAAAACATGTAAAATAGCTTTTTAAAAGTTGTGTTTGGAAAAGGCAGTTGTCAAAATCCCCTCACTTTAACAATATGTGCTGCACCCCCATTAGCCAAATTGAAAGAACATTCAAGAATGATGTCTTAAAATCAGCCTCTTCCCGCCCCCGTAGTACCTGCAATGTTCAGTGCCAGTCAGGTCACTTGGCTTCTGTTCTGATGTGATGACTCAGCATGCACATGAGATGTTGGTGTTATGGGACTTGGCTGAATGTGGTTTAAAGGGATTTCATTAGTTAACTTGTAGTTTTATGTTGTTTAGTTTTGAAGAGTTGAAAAAGCATTTAATCCCTGTGGATTACCTCATTCACTTTATCTCTCATAAATGGAGAAATAATTTTGTCTGTCTGAGAAAACAGGCCTCACTTAAGAAAAGCAGATAATAAGCTGCCTATCTGATATAGATGGCACTTAAAAAAAATAGCTACAGCCTCAGTGTGGCAAATGAGTGGGAGATTCTTCCTCTTACCAGTAGATTGAGATAATTTTATTGTAGCTCTTACTGTTTATTCCACCCAATGAGCACTTAGTCTTCCAATGCACTTAATTCAGTCTAGTTCTCTTTACTCAAAAAATCCCAACAGCATGAGGGAGAATATAAGAAGTCAGTTTTTCCTAATTGTCTACATGCAGTAACAACATATTGCTTATACTTGTATTTGTATTGTTTCAGTTAACCTTTCCATACCTTCGTATCCCAAACAATTTCAGCAGAGCTCAACTTAAAAATCACACATCTAAAATTGTATTTTTACAATTTTAACAAACCACATCTAAGGGCTTGTCTACATGATGGTGTAACGCACACTAAGTGTGATTTCTATAGTGCACTAAGGTGTTATATATTAATTGGTCCATATAGACCCTGCTTGTGGGATCGGAAGGTTTACAGTGCGCTTTAACCCAGCACTATGTTAAAGCACACTGGGAACCTTTAGTGCACACCAGCAGGGTCTGACGAACTAATTAATGTGCAACACCTTAGTGTATTTTAGAAATCACATCACAGTAGTGTGTATAGCCTTACCATGTAGACCAGCCATAAGATGACTATAGCCACATGTAGTGGTTGCTACTGCAATAAAATAAGAGATTGGAAGGGAACATTTTATTTCTTTTTTTATTTGTTTGTTTTGTGCACTTTACAGCACTAGTTATTTTTAATGTTTCCCTCTGTCAATTATTTTCCTTTCATTTGTCCTTCGCGCTCCAAGAAAGAAAAAACATTTTAAAAATAGGAATTTATGATTGTAAAACTCTAGAAATTGGAGACCAGTGACCTGCAAAGGAGAAGAAAAATAGGCTTGTGCCCTTTCTTTTACTGTTTTGATGACTAAAGAAGGCCTGAAGGGTTTCTTGAAATGCATTTGTGTTGGTCAGATGCTCAGCATTCCTTGTGCAGTACGAGTTCAGGTCCTATCTAGTCTATTTTGTTTTAAAAAAGAAAAAACTTCCATGACTAATTAACATTTTGGATAAAGGAAGCTTTAGTTAAAGATGCATCCACCCACCTCTCCAATTATGACAGTAGCAATCTGCTGAGAGCTACAAGAGTTCTTCTAGCCAAACCAAAGACCACAGCTGACATTCCAGATATTTTCAAGGGAAAAAAACTTGCAAAGGGACAAAAAATTGTGAAAGCCCAAGCAAATCTTTTGGGTTTTCTTTATGTATCATGAAGAAGCAAAACAGGAGCAAGCCTGATTTTTAAAAAAATTCCTTTGCTGGTCACATTTAACATACTGGTTAAATACTGACTAGATTTCAGTTTGACTGGGTTTATTTACATAGAAAAAAAATGCAGATATACTAGTTAGGCATCATGACTTTTATGGTAAATACAAGAGTGGTAGCCTATCAATTAATGACTTCACATCCTAATATGTTTTCGTTGGAAAACAATACAGTATTGTATGTGCCATTTTGCATAACACTTAAGACGCTGTTTTATTACTTTATAGGTTCACATTTTCCTGTTGGAGTTGTCCCTCCCAGAACCAAATCACCAACTCCAGAATCGTCAACAATAGCCTCTTACGTCACTTTAAGGAAAAACAAGAAGATAGATCTAAGAATGGTATTTAAAAATAATTTGCAAGCATCGAGATTTACAACAGTGTATTTGTTTTTCAAGTTTAATTTCTGGATCTTTAGTTACTTTAAAAGCTTTATCTTTCATTTACTTTAAAACATCCCACTGGCTTAAAAAGTACAATAAAATGTATTACCTTAGTGCATTCAGTTCATAAGTAAGGAATGACAGCATTTTAAAATTCACTTATGCCAAAACCCCCATAGACTTCATTACATTTGAATTGGTAAAGTGCTAAATGTTTGTGATAAAAGCTACTGAATAATTGAGGACTTAAAATCAGGCTCTTTGATTTTTCTAGTGGTCGCCAGTATTATTGCTAAACTAGTTTTGAATCTATTGCCAGTGGGTCATCCCCAATACTGAATTAAAAGTACTTAAAGTCCTGCCTTTTAGGCTTGGTTTTTTAAAGTGCCTTTCTTGTTGTGGGGCAAAGGGACAGCATATTATTAACCTGTGTTGGTAAATAGTTTTTTTTTTTTTTTTTTTTTTCCCAACCCAAAAATGATTTTTGAGACATCTGAAATAATCAGGACAGTTGAGAGTACAGTGCATAGTACTGAACCTCTTGTGATTTTCAGATGAGATGTCAGATAGTGTGGGATAAAGGAAGAAGACAAAATGACTAAGATAGGAAAAGGGAGCAGAGAATAGAGAAGACAGAAGGGAAAACTGACAGAGGATTTTAGGAATGAGGATGGAGGCGGAAGCAAGACAATAACAAGTGTGAGTTCAGAGAAGAGATTACTACCACTTTTGAAAAGACAGTATCCAGACTTTTTGTGAGCTTTTATGACATATGCATGTTTGGGAAATCAGAGTCCACGACGACAACCGTACTCTAGTCTTCAACCTTGTCTGTAGTATGAACATTTTCTATTACTACTTAATACAGTTTAATTGTAATCATAGAACAAGGTGAACCAAGTCCAGAACCATTCAGAAAACAGCTTAAAACCTTTAAATGCAGTTGCAGAAATGGTGCTGAACATAGTTTGTCTTGGTCTATGCTTGCAGTTAAATTGTGTCCAGCTGTACCCATTCATAGAGTTTAAGGCCAGACGGGATAATTAGATGATCTCATCTGACCTACTGTATATCCCAGGCCATTAAATTTGAGCTACCCCTGTATTGAGCCCAATAACTTGTGTTTGGCTAAAGCTTATCTTCCAGAAAGATATCTTGTCTTGATCTGAAGGCTTCAAGAGATGGAGAGTACGCCAGTTCCCTTGGTAGTTTGTTCCAATGTTTAATCACCCTCGCTGTTGAAAACTTTTGCCTAATTATTAATTTGAATTTGTCTGGGTTCAGCTACCAGGGGTGGCTTTTGTTTTGTCTTTCTCCGCTGGATTAAAGAGCCCTTTAGTGCTCAGTTTTTCCCGGTGAGTACATATACATTGTAATCAAGTCATCTGTCCATCTTCCTTTTGATAAGGTAAACAGATTGAGATCTAAATGTCTCACTGTAAGGCATTCCCCCCCCCCCCCCCCAGCTTTTGAATAATTTTTTGTGGCTCTTTTCTTTACCACCTCCAATCTTTCAACTTTTTTTTAAAATGTGGACATCAGAACTGTATGCAGTATTCTAGTAGTCTCATCAATGCTATGTATAGAGGTAAAAACACCACCCTACTCCTACTTGCTGCCCATCCCTCTAGGTGTATACATCCAAGGATCATGTTAGTCCTTTTTTGCCACATTGTTGCACTAGAAGCTCAGACTGAGTTTGCTTGTCCATTGCTCAACATGAGTTCCCAATGTGATGCTGTGGAGAAAAAGGCTAATGTGTTGCTGACACCTGTTGTCAGCAATGGGTAATAATTTTTCTAGTATAGACAAAAGTTACTGATACTTTTTAGCTCATTTGACAGCAGATTAGCAACTATGGTGCTGGTATATTTTAGGAATAAATTAGGAGTGAGGAAACAACATATGGATGCCAAATGTATGGTGGTTCTTCGAGGAATGTCCCCGTGGGTGCTCCACTTTAGGTGTTCATGCACCCTGTGCTTGTAATCGGAGATTTGTGGTAGCAGTGCCTAGTTTGGTTGTGCATGCGCCATCGCCGTCTCACGCTGCTCCAGGCAGTTACATAGTACTGTGCAACCAACTGTCCCTCAGTTCCTTCTCTACTGCCTTTTGCCTTGAGTCAGAGCGATTAGCAGTGCCCTCACTTACCTTTAGATAAGATAGTTTATAGTATACTTAGTAATTAGTTTATCATTGTTACTCTTTATGCTTATTTTATTTAAAAAAAAAAAAAAAAGTCTTCCTTATTCCCCTCAGTAGGAAGATTAAGTTTAGGCTTAATCTAAAGTAGAGTTACTGCTCCCTTCTTATTTGGGACAGAACCTCTCCACATGCCCGGATCGCCGAGATTCAAACGCTGCCTGACTTGCAGACTGTCAATCCCTATCTCTGATAGACATGCACAGTGTGTCTGCTGTCTCGGCAAGACACACATTCCTCAAAAGTGTCCACATTGCTGTAATCTCATGGCCAGCACAAGAAAAGTTATGGATCTTCAACTTAAACTCCTTATGATGGAGAAATCTCTGATACCAGCCTCAAACTCTGAGTCGAGGACCCCTCCGGACCAACAGTCACCATCATCAGCCCCTACGAAAGAGACTTTACCCAAGAAGTTACTAAAAAGCAGGCTCAGACTTCTTCACAACTGGAATTGGCTACGAAAAAGCGATCCCCTACCTCCAAGTCTACCTCGGTACCGATGGCACTGAGCCAGGACCTTCCGGTACCACAAGTTTTCAGAGAGCCAAAGACCCTAAACGGGCAAGCTCAAACAGAGGCTCACAGGGCAAAGTGAAACCCTCCACCTCGGTACCCACAGAGCTGAAAAGGCGCTCCACACCACCTGCGGTACTTACACAGCAGAGCACAAGATCCTTGGCACTGGTAGCTACTACTCACACTCCCGTACCACCAGCAATGCCAACATTGGTATTGACGCTCATGGTACCACACCAATTCCTGAAACATACAGACCTTCTGGTCTTCTCAACACTGGAATCTCTGCTACTCGGTACCGATGGTATCCATCTCGATTGGTACCAAGCTGGCTGACCACTCCACCTAGGTCAGCTCCCCCTCACTCTAGTGACGATGATGATGAGGATGAAGGGGTGATGCATCCAACTCATTACTCCTCACCCAGACCTGGACCAACCCACCGACCAGAGTACCACTCATCCTCAGAGGCACGTCGTTGGTATGGGCACCTGTGGGCACAAACACACCCCATGCCATTCCCACCAAACTGGCCCAGTTGGGATCAGTGGGCAGTATACAGGGCTCAACATCATAGGCCCCGTAGCCCACCAAGATCAAGAACACCATGGTCACCTATCCCAGCAGCATCAAAAACATAAGAGGGGGTGACTGAGGAAACCTCAGACCAGGAAGCATTACCAAGAGTGAACCTGTCCTCTTCGTCACCAGATGGAAGTATAATGTCCCCACCAGAGGGGATGACTTCAAGCAATTCCAGGAACTCTTCAAAAGGTGGCAGAGACCTTGGGCATATCACTAGAAGAGGTACCTGAATCACAGCATAAACTACTAGACATACTTCAAACATCTACCTCGGCAAAGATAGCATTTCTGATCAACGATGCTATTATGGAGCCTGCCAAAACCATCTGGCAGACACCAGTAACAGCACCCCCATCATGCATAAGATCAGTCAAGAAATACTATGTGCCATCTAAAGGAGTTGAATTCTTATTTAAACACCCCACACCAAACTCACTAGTAGTGGAAGCAGTAAATGGCGAAAACAACCCATATGACAGAGACTGGAATAAGTTAGATCTCTTCAGCCACAAGGTGTATTCATTTGCAACACTGCAGTTTCGCATAGCTAATTACGAGGCCCTACTGTCCAAATATACACAGAATTTTTTTGAAAGTTTCAGAATTTATTGAAGAGAAAAAAGAACAGTTTAAAGCTAATATCGCTAAAGGCCATCTCATCGCCAGGACAGCGCTGCAGGCCTCTCTTGATTCCACAGACATGGCCGTATGCTCCATCACAATATCTGTGGTAATGCGCCATGCATCATGGCTTCATCTCTCGGGGTTTCCCAGGGAGATCCAGTCAACAGACGAGGACCTGCCCTTTTAAGGCCCAAAGTTATTCACTGCCAAAGCAGACAAGTCACTCCATACTCTTAAGGACTGAAGGGCAACATTAAAATCCCTGGGCATTTATATACCTGCAAATAAAAATAAATGGCTGGTATTCTACCCAGAGATTCTGCTTGCCGCCGTACACGCAACCGCACAGGCAATATGACCAACGCTGCAAACAAAGACAAACCAGATGTCGACAAAACCAAAACGAACCTTCGACATCCCAGCAATCTATCTTTGAAGGTGTGGTCGAGGACATGAGACAACCACACGCTCTAACGCTGGAAACCGAGACTATCTCCCGAACGTTCGGAGATCACCTGTCACCAAGTACCAAGTCTGGAACACTATCACTACAAATAAATGGGTTTTTAGAAATTATCCAACAGGATTATTCCATCCCCTTTATCTCCATCCCACCTACCCACCCCCCTTCCCTGTCCCTCTTCAGTGACCACTCTCCTGAGTACCTGCCACAACAGGAAATAAACCACCTCATACACCTAGATACAGTGGAACCATTACCAATGCAGCACAGGGGGAAAGGTTTTTACTCTCACTATTTTCTAACCCAGAAAAAGATGGGCGGGTGGAGACCCATTCTGGATCTAAGAAAACTCAACAAGTTCATAAAAACACAATGTTTCAAAGTGCTGACACTTAACAACTATAATTCCAGCATTAGAGAAGGGGGACTGGCTCTTAGCCCTCGACCTGCAAGATGCATATTTTCACTTTACCATCCATCCATCACACAGAAGATTCCTAAGGTTCACCCTGGGAAAACAACGTTTCCAATACAAAGTATTATCTTTCAGCTTGTCAACTGCCCCACAAATTTTCTCCAAAGTTTTAGCACTGGTGGCAGCGCACCTCCGCAGACAGTCATGATATTTCCATATCTGGATGACTGCCTCATAAGGGCACCAACATAACATGAAGCAGTAAGTGTCACACAGAATACGATAACCCTTTTCACAAATTTAGGATTACAAATAAACACGCTTTAAAAGTCAACATTGATTCCTGTCCAGAAACTGGAATTCATCGGAGCTTGTCTTGACTGTTCAACCACGACAGCAACACTACCTCAGCAACGCTTCATCACACTCGTCAACTTAATTTCGACAGTGACGGACAGTCCACAAACATCTGCCAGAACATGCTTACAACTACTGGGACACGTCAGCAACGTCGTTTGTCGTCAAACACGTCAGACTTCACATGAGATCCCTGCAGGCTGGCCTTAAACAGCGTACATACCTCACAGACGCAGCCTACACAGACATCTCTCAATTCCAAACAAGGTAAAGGACTCATTTAAGATGGTGGACACAATCAAAGAAAGTCTGTACAGGAGTCCCATTTCTGCAAAGGACTCCCACAATGACAGTCACCACGGATGCCTTCCTAATAGTCTGGGGAGTGCATTTACTCAACAACATAGTACAAGGTCAATGGTCCCAATCAGAGTCCAAAATGCACATAAATTTGTTTGAACTAAGGGCAATTCGCAATACATGCAACCACTTTCTATCACGAACAAAAAACCAAAGCCATCAGAATGCACACAGACAACGTACCGTGCATGTTTTACATAAATCGCCAAGGGGGGTGCACAATCACGCTCGCTGTGCACAGAGGCGATACTGCTCTGGAACTGATGCATCAGTCACAACATTGACACATCAGAATCCTACCTTCCAGGATGTCAAAACACAACAGCAGATGCACTAAGCAGAGATTTCTCACAAAATCGTAAGTGGGAAATGGACCCTGGAGTTCCACATATGATATTCAAACTATGGGGATTCCCTACCATAGACCTCTTTGCAACAGCACAGAACACCAAGTGCCCACAATATTGCCCCAGAGCCGTATTGGGACCCTGTTCCCTAGGCAACACTCTCCTCTTCAAATGGGATGCACCGTTAATGTATGCATTCCCCAATCACTCTCTTAACCTGGGTCATACACACGATCAAGAGGGACAAATCCAAAGTCATCCTAATAGCACCTACATGGCCCAGACAGACATGGTTCCCATACCTGCTAAAGATGGCGGTACGCTCACCTCGAAACCTTCCCCAATACCTCACCACCTTGCACAAGATGTGAGACACATCTACCATCCCAGCCTCTCAATACTCCACCTCAGGCCTGGCTACTCCATGGCTGAGAGGAATTGAAACGGCCTGTTTGGAGGAAGTAAAAAACATATTACTGAATTGCTGTAGAACAAATACAAGAAAGACACATGTCCATAAGTGGAAATGGTTCAACATTTAGTGCCAAGACGAATAGATCTTACCAACATCCTCCCCCTTAACAAGGGTACTGGATTACATATTAGAACTAAAAACGCTGGGCTCTTCATAAGCTCTGTCAAGGTACACTTGGCGGCTATCACAGCTTTCCATAATAAGGTGAACGGGGTCAGCATATTTGCCCACCCAACAACTAAACGTTTCCTCAAGAGCATTGACAACACCTACCTCAAAATAAGGAACCCCCTCCTATGTTGGACCTCAACCTCGTCTTACGCAGATTTATGGGAAAATCATTTGAGCTGCTTGCCACCTGCTCGCTACTCCACCTATCTATGAAGGTGGCTTTCCTCATTGCCATCATGTCTGCCAGATGGGTGAGGGAACTAGATGCCCTAATGCATGCGCGCACACACACACACACGCATGCGCGCACACACACCCCATACACAACTTTCTTTAAAGACAGTGTTGCCTTAAGGCCACACCCCAAATTCCTACCCAAGATTGTATCCCCCTTTCATTTAAACCAACCCATTTACTTACCTATGTTTTTTCCAAAACCAGATGCAGACGAAAAAGGGGAACCACACACTGGACGTTCAAAGAGCATTAGCGTTCTACATTGAAAGAACAAAAACATTTAGAAAATCACCAAGACTATTTGTCTCTGTAACAGAATGTTCAACAGGGGAAACCATCTCAAAGCAGAGACTATCCAAGTGGATATCGGGATGCATCCACCTTTGTTATCAAATGCTTCATTTACAAGCTCCAGTGGGAATCTGCACACACTCTACCAGAGCACTTTCAGCACCCATAGCTTTTCTCAACAATTATCAACATTTGCAGAGCAGCAGCTTGGGCATCAGTCCACACATTCACAAAGCACTATGCTATAGAGCAACAGTCATAATCGGATGCTCAATTTGGACTCACGGTTTTATCCACCATCAATAACGCAAATCCGAAGCCCTTCCAATGCTCAACAGTCACAAAAGTGGAGCACCCACAGGGCTATTCCTCAAAGAAGAAGAGAGGGTTGTACAGTAACTGAGCTTCTTTGAGATGGTTGTCCCTGTGGGTGCTCACTACCCTTCCTCCTCCCCTCTACTTCAGAGTTTCATGTAGATTCTCTGCGGTAGAGAAGGAATCGAGGGATGGTTGGTCACGCAGTACTACGTAACCCCCTGGAGCGGTGTGAGATAGCGACGTTGCATGCACGACCCAACTAGGCACTGCTACCACAAATCTCCAATTATAAGCGCAGGGCGCATAAACACCTAAAGTGGAGCACCCACAGGGACAACCATCTCAAAGAAACTGTTACTGCACAAGGTGAGTAACCCTCACTTTGACTGGACCAAAAAGACACAGTAGTCCATCATGAGGTGTGTGATATGTAAAAGATAATAATTCCTAATAGAAATAGAATTTGGTAACAGCATATAATTTTGCAGGGATTCTCTCCCTCAAGAAACAGGATCAGTGTTTTCAGGTCTTGTAATAAACGACCTCATAACCTTGTGGATTTTCTAGCAAATTTTTCCTGGAAATTCAATGCTCAGGAAAGTGAAAAACAGTAATAACTGGATTCACACCTAATCCAGGGTGTGCTGTGTAAGACGCTGCAGTAGAGTCCTGACTTGCTGCACCATGCGCATATATAAGTCCTGGGCCACTCCTGCATAAAGCCTTATATTTATGTCAAGCTGTGGGGCAATTTTATGATGTGGATTTGGAACTAATAAGGATTGTAATATAGCTCTCCAGAGAGGGCTAGTGGACTTAGACACTAAATAACCTAGTCTCAGGTCTTTTATATTGCTAGTAACTTCACTTACAACAGAACATCTTATTTTATATGTACTAATAATCTTGCTTCTATACAATATGTTCTTTGAGTAATCTATATGATTACTTGCAAAGTGCTAAAGAAAATGGAGTTCGGGTAACATTTAGACTTTCTGTATGTGATCAGCAGGAAAAAACTCTTCAAGAAATTATTTGAAACCCACAAAATTATTTTCAGTTAAAGGATGACTGGACAGCTAAGTTTTCTTTCCAAATACAATAGAGTATAATTTACAAAAACCATCAGAAGTAACTATAAATATATGCATTTTAAGGCAGCTGTCACTGTAAGATCAAGGTGCCATTTCTTGTATTCAGAAGTAAATCACAGCCCTTAATAAAGAGGAACAAGGCCCAGAAAAGGAAAACACCAATGCATTTGCTTCCCAGTACACATCTCTCTGGTCATTCTGCAACTTAAGGAGAGAGTTTGCAAACAGAAAGCCAGGTAGCCATCTATCATAAAGATGGCAAGATTTGGGATCAGCCTGGTCGCTAGTGATGGTAAACTCCATAAAGCAAGACCCTCCATTTAGATTACTCTGCATTGTAATCTAATAGTTAGTAATGAGGTTTTTTTTAATTGACTACTTTTTAAAGAATCCAAGACTTTACGGCCCCCAAACCCACATCCGGCTCTGCATGGGCTCCTAGGTCTACCCACCTGGATCCAGGGTTGAGGACCCAAGTTACAATATTTTCATGTCTATCTCTGTATCCCCCATTATTAAAATATTGATTTGAATTCTTATGCATTTCTATTCATTACTGTATACAGTTTTCAAAATCTCTTCAAAATTGTGCTGTCACTGACATTTTATGCTGTCCTCTTAATTTATTGTTTCAGGTAATGTTCTCATATACACCTCTACCCCGATATAATGTGACCTGGTTCGCATACAGCGCGGTAAAGCTCTGACACGCTGCTCTGAACAGCATGTTAAGGTTGCCGGTCCGGGGCTGAGGGGTTGGATAAGGGGCAGAGGGTCTCGGGGGCAGGAGCTGGGGGGGGGCAATTTTGGGGGCCCCGCAGTCCCAGAGTGGCCTGGGGGATTAGCGGGGGGCCGGGAGCAGCCCACTCCGCTTCCCTCGCCCCGGCCCCAGCTGTGTTGCTTGAGGGGTGGGGGGGCTTGGGGGAAGGGATTCCCCCCCTCCCCCCGCACTCACCGGCAGGGGTGGAAGCGGAGCAGCCCGGCCCCAGCCCACTCCACAAAACCAGCTCCTAGCTGTGGTGCTGTGCTTCCTGCCGCAGGTGAGTGCGGGACCTTTCCCCAACGACCCCCCACCCCCAGTGACGGGGTAGGGGCAAGGAAAGCAGAGCGGGCTGGGGTCGCATCGCTCCTCTTCCCGCTGCCGGTGAGAGTGGAGGGAGTCCTTTCCGCAACCTCCCCGCACTCACCGGCGGCGGGAAGTGGAGTGCTGCGGCTGGGAGGTGGCGTAGTGGAGTGGGCTGGCGCCGCGTTGCTCCGCTTCCCGCCGCAGGTGAGTGCGGAGGGCATCCTCTCCCCGCACTCATCGGCAGTGGGAAGCGGAGCAGCCTGGCCCCAGCCCGCTCCCCTCCGCCAGCACCCAGCGGCGGCGCTCCGCTTCCCACCGCAGGTGAGTGCGTGACCCCTCTCTCTCTCTCTCTCTCTCTCTCTCACACACTCACACACACACACACACACACACACACACACACACACACACACACACACACACACACACACACCTACCCCTACCTACCTACCTACCTACCTACATGGCTGGGGCCGGGGCAAGGAAAGCGGAGTGGGCTGGGGCCTCGTCGCTCCGCTTCCCGCCGCAGGTGAGTGCGGAGGGCGTCCTTTCCCCAACCTTCCTGCACTCACCAGCAGCGGGAAGTGGAGCAGCTCAGCTCGCTCTACTCCGCCACCTCCCAGCCATGGCGCTCCGCTTCCCGCCGCAGGTGAGTACGGGGGGCATCCTTTCCCCAACCTCCCCACACTCACCGGTGGCGGGAAGCGGAGCACCAGGGCTGGGAGGTGGCGGAGTGGAGCGGGCCGGGGCCACATTGCTCCGCTTCCTGCTGCTGCCGCTGGGTCCTGTCAGGGGGCAGGGTGTGTGGATAGGGGTCGGAACAGTCAGGGGATAGGAAGCAGGGGGGTGGGGTCCTGGGGGTGATTAGAGACAGGGGTCTCTGGAGGGGGCGGTCAGGGAGCAAGGAACGGGGGGGCCAAAGAAAGTTCGATATAACATGGTCTCACCTATAACGCGGTGAGATTTTTTGTCTCCCGAGGATCGCGTTATATCGGGGTAGAGGTGTAGTCACTTTAAATTTATATAAAGTTGTTTCACCTGATAAACAACCATTTCATTGGAAAACAAACTATAGTGGGCACTATTGTGCAGTGTAGGCAAAGACTGTCATGTTTTTGTTCTGTGTTTGTACAGCGCCAGTTTGTACTGGTCCATGACTGAGACTCTTAGGTGCTACAATAATATGAATAATAATGAAGTTGAACTCCATATCAGCTGGTCATGGTAACCATTCCTTATTAGCTGACCAGCTCTTATTTACCTCAGGGCAGGTCTACACTACCACTTAAGTCGATGTAACTTCAATCTCTCAGGGGTATGTGAAAAAGCCAACTCCTGAGCGACGCAACTTACAACGATCTAAGCGCTGTCCACAGGTGGAGTAATTATGCCTTCAGCCTAGGGCGTCTTCACCAGACATGGCGCAGCTGCATCTAGTGCTTCTGGTGTAGCCTAGCCCTAAGTAAGTGCAAAAGAAGAACAAAGGCAGCTGAATCTATTAACCCCAACCCAACGGTCACCACAATCAGCTGACACATTAAACATGCCAGTCTTTATCTACACTGAGTGCTCAGTCATATTTAACATTAAAACATGTTCTACCATGATGTAATTTTCTAGTGCAGATAAATCTTGTCCCTAAAACTTCCTCTGGTACTTGACATGTTGACCAGTCTTAATATAGGGGATACCAGAGTTAGGCCAAATGCAGGTGTGCAGAACAAGCTTTTTTAAGTGAACACCCACATTATATGTTCACAACATTGCTTCAAAGAGTGCCCTTTAATAAAGTATGTTCCTTTCTTTTAAGGAAAGGCCGAGAAGTGCAGTGGAGCAGTTATGTCTGGCAGAAAACACTCGGCCTCGAATGACTGTGGAGGAGCAGATGGAAAGAATAAAGAGACACCAACAAGCTTGTCTGAGAGAGAAGAAAAAGGGGCTAAATATTATTGGCGTTTCAGATCTGTCTCCTTCACAGAGCTCATCCTTTGTTAGGGATAATCCATTTAAGCTGTCTCAGGTATGCCAAAAGTTCCTTGGTGTGTACACAGTAATATGTTAGAACAAAAAAAAAATACATCTGGTTTTTTTTGGGGGGAGGAAGTTGCAGTGTCAAGTGCTGCTGCTGCTTTGGTGGCGGCATGGGCCTTGCACTTCAGAATGTCCATTTATAGCAGGCTGCCAAAATTGTCCTTAGGAATGCAAGCAGGAGAAAGGGAAATAGACTTTTTTAACAGTTTATAACTCAGCTAAACCTAAATGGAATTTCCTGGGATAAAGAAAAGGCACTCCTCTAGCCTGAGGTTACCAAATTTCAATGGCCTGCTGCAAACAATGGAGGTGTTAGCGCTTCTCAAAAAAGGTTGCAAGGTTTTTTTTTCATAATGGAAAATGTTAGGCAGCCTAAATTTGAGAATTACTACCAGCTCCCCATACTTTATGCAGTTAGCCATAAATTTTATATCTGCTACAAGCAATAAATTGTTCCTGACTTATTACAGTTGGATGTTTTAATTTCACGAAAGTCAGGATATTTAAAGTTAAGATTTCAAAAGCAATTTTAACTCTTACCTATTGCATTAAAATAACATGCCACATCTATGAGGAAATGGGAGGTAAACTTTTGAATTGAGGTCAAGCAGTCTAAAGTTTTTTTTCATAACTTTTAGCAATGTTTGAGAGGTCATAATGGAAGTCTCAGCACAACAATAGGAAAAGAGTATGCAGTAATACCACTGGATTTTTATTGCGAGTATCTCCATATATCACATTTGTTCTACAGAGTCGAAGAAAGGACGATATGGTATCCAGTAACATTAAGGAATTAGAGAGTGCCATAAGAGAGAATGATTTGGAACAAAATCATGAAACTCCTGCAGAAGAAATAACACAACTAAATGCTGGATCAGAAGAGCATAATGCAAATTTTACTAAAGAGGTAATAAGTTATATTTAGAGTGTTCAATCCTACCTCAAAAGTAACTTCTTCCACAAATACTGAGCACATCTGTAAGTAACATCACCTGCCAGTTCAGAAACTCTTCTAGATGAATTTAACTCGGGTCTTCCAGTGCATTTTGTGACTGAGGTTTCCTCCTCAGACCAGGGACCTTTTTCTTCCTTTTTTGATTTGTATAGCACCCAGCACATCAAATTGCTTAACAAATAAATAAGAGGAGAGACAATAATTTACACGGCATGGAGTTGGGCAATAATTATGATTTGTGCTGATCATCAAAGTGGTACTTCTCTCAGATTTATCTTGCATCTCACCCAATTTTACCCTATTTTAAAATATCCTAATTGCTGTTCATGATGATTTACAGGTGGAGCTAAAGGCTGTCAGAACCACTACCACGCAATCATGCCTCCTTGTAATTGAACACTTTTAAATCTACGTATGCAGAATTTCTTCTTCCCTTTTTTTGCCCATATTCTTTCATTAATCCCCTTTTCTTTTTGCTGCTGCCTCTCATTTCCTCTCCTTTACCTTTACCATTTTATCAAGTTTCCACAGAGTAACAATATAAAATCAAGTTATTAAAACTGACCATCTTTTTCTTAACACCTTTTACTTGAAGCCTTTTTGAGCCTTTTGAAAGAGTGCTATTTCACACACAGATAATGACTGTATCTAATCTGAACTTCTAAAGCATTCACACTGAGTAATGTGTCCAAGCAGTTGTGCGTTGTATTCATTTTGGATGGTGGTGGAGGTATGAAAACAATACAGAAACTGCAATCCAGATTCTAGATAGTTCCCTGATAGTTCTAGGTCACTCTCAAAATTCATTGGGCCAAATTCTGCACATTTCTTCCTGTATTGCTCTTCAGGTAATGGTATTGATGTAAATTATATAAACGTAATTCTTTAGTTATACCTATATAACTGAGGCCAAAATTTGGCTCTGTTGACAAAGCTTACTTCCTGAAAATCAGTTATCTGCCCACCATTCAGTATGTGCTCACAGTGTGTACCTACAGATTTTTCTTAAAACTTCTCAACTTTTCTTTTTAAAGTTGACAAAAAGTGATGACCCACTGTTACCAGACACGTGTGTTATAGCTGATCCAAAAGAAGGGAATGCTGAAGAAGGAGTAGAAAAACAAAAGAAATTGGGAAAAACACATAATGTAGATATCAGGTAAAAATAAATAAATAAAAATAAGATAATTGCATATTGAACTAGTCCAACAGTTAATTACAGTTTAATAATGAATATTTTAGTTTTTTACCTTTGGAAGCTTGATTCACTGTTCTACGCAACTCCAAAGGGGAAGTGTGGGTAGTATGGGGCTGCATGTAAACAAATATGTTTATTTTCTCTATAAAGGTATAAAGAATATGAATGGTTAGGTGGTATGAAAAATGGAAAAATTGATTTAAGTATGGACAGGTTGTTCATTACAAGATGTTTTTTGTGTTAAGATTTGATTGCATAATATAATCATATAAAGAAATAGCACATATTTGACCCAGTCCTGCATTCATTGTCAGAGGCAGGTATAGGATCAGGCCATGAACTGTTTACAGATGGGCTTTAAACTTTGTGATTCATGGAAATAAATTCTTCAGGTCTGAATAATATTATCAAAGTTATTCTGCTCATTAATTTCACTCTTAGATTCTCTCTTTGTAGATATTGAGAGAACTAAAATACTCAAGATTTTTCTCCCTACCCCTGTTCTCCTACTTCCAGACAAATTCAGAGTCCATTCTACTTAGGGGCTCCAACACAGACTTCATTATTCTGAGAAGTAGAACACAACACAGCTATGGAACAAAATATAAAAATATAACATATTCTGAATGCAACTTAGTTTTTCTTCCTTTTCATAGCAAACTCGTTATACTTAGTCATGATTCATTTCCAGCCACCTATTGAAATCAGAAATTCCCTGAGTTCACCCACCATGGATTGGTAACAAGGAGGGAACTTGGTCAACACTGGTTCTTAGATCAAACTTGGGGCAAAAGAAATAACAAGTAATTGTGAAATAGCTTGGAGTCGGGTATCCTCCCTAGACTAATTTCTGGGTTAGGTTTTGTTTTTGTTTTTTCCTTTTTCTGTGTTGCTGTTTTTGCTCAGAACTAATATGTGGGAAGTTTCAAATACATTTATGAGCATATGTTCATCATGGACAAACAATTTGCGGTTTGCTTTGGGATGCAAGATCTAGTCAATAATTTTATCTCAGGATGAGGGCTTAATAGCTTTTCTTGCGTCATCAAAGCTTTCCATAAGATTCTTGTTAAAAGCCTCACCTGAAGGCTCCAATGGCAAGTTTTTTATTGGAGTCCATTGTACTGTGTATGGAAGCCATCAGCTCAGGAGCAGTCTGGACTTTTGACCCCTTAGGGCAATTGTTCTTAACCTTTCCAGACTACCTTACCCTTTTTAGGAGTCTGATTTGTCTTCCCTACCCCAAGTTTCACCTCACTTAAAAACTACTTGCTTACAAAATCAGACACAAAAATACAAAAGTGTCACAGCACACAATTACTGAAAAATTGCTTGCTTTCTCATTTTTACCTTATAAAATAAAACTATTGGAATATAAATATTGTGCTTACATTTCAGTGTATCGTATATAGAGCTGTATAAAACAAGTCATTGTATGAAATTTTAGTTTGTACTGACTTGGTGAGTGCTTTTTATGTAGCCTGTTGTAAAACTAGGCAAATATCTAGATAAGCTGATGTACCTCCAAGGGTATGCATACCTGTGGTTGAGAACCACTGCCTTAGGGTACTTCATCACCTTGGAGGGTTTCCATTAACTCCATGATTTCAGAGTTCGAGTAGTACTGGAGTTTTGGTGCACCTCTTAAGTAGTTCTTGCCTGACTGGAAGCTAGACACATGTGTCTTACTAACAATGTAGAGTGAGGCCCTCTCAGATGGTCATAACATTCTCGTGACACACTGTATCTTCCCTACGGCCTTGAATTTGGTATCTATTTCAGTGTATAAGTATGAAAAAGAAAAAAAAACTGTCAAGTTCCCAGTTTAAAGTTCTTTTTTACTCTAGAATGAATTTTATAAGATTGAAATAAAACTAACTTTTTCTTTGATTCAGGGTTTCAACACACTACTATAGGTTCCAGAAATACGTATTTGATTTAAACAACACAATCTTGTAAATTGGAGGGTTTTGTGTTAAGAGAAAAAAATTAAGTGCTGGAACTCCAGTTGCACGTAAATATTGGTTAACACCTGAAATTAAATTAAATGAACTCTAAAAATAGCAACTTTTTTTAACTAGTCTGCAGAACATGGCCCCAATTGCAAACCACAAACATGAAACCAGTCCAAAAGAGAGTGAAGCAGCCAGTGTTCAAGAGCAAGAAGGGATTATTTCTTCTTTTGCATTAGCAGTACAATCTTCAAGAGAAAATCAAACAGCAGGTATGGAAAAGAGACTGTCAGTTACACAGAGGTGTACATTGGGAATTAAATGTTACATATGTAATATACATTCTGATTGTTTTCTGATGCTCTGAAATTCTTGTGTAGTGAAAAGAAATCTAAACTAATCTGGGTCTTGCATGTATATTTTTGCACCTGATGGGGAGGGATGGACAGAGACCCAACCAATTTCCCAATGGACGAATCTCAGAAACACACTGTTTTCAGAGGTTTAAATGCAGATCTTTTGGAGGCAACTAGTTCGAGGATGAGAGAGGGTTCCCAGAAGTTTCTCTTGTCTGGAGCAAATCGTTCCCTGTCTCCCTCCAGAACACCCCCCTCCCCAATCCTCTGCACATGTTCAGTGCTGTCTACCTCCTTTCTACTGGTTCCAATCAGCTCCATGACTTTCTCCTGTAGGTCATTTCACCAAAGGCATCTATTCTAAACACACACTTTCCTGCTGTTGATCCCCTTTCCTGATCCTTGCAGGTATGAGCTCCTTGACTGGAGCATAGATACTACAGTGATGAGGGCCATATTAACACTAGATAGTTCCCAATTTAGGCATTCGATTATGAACCAGCAAAATAACAGAGAGGTTGGTGTGTGTCTCCCCAGAGGTCAGGAGGGATGCCAGAAGTGGAAAAGACAGGGTGGTTGCGAATACCTTAATGGCGCACTTTGCAAGAAAATCAGAGTGCTGGGGGACGGACAAGTTGCTTATGAAATGGGCAGATGGAATGATCAATACTTGAGGTGATGAGGAGTTGTTTGGTGCCAGGGAGGAATAAGGAAGTGCAGATGTGATGTAAGGATAAATAAACAAGGCAAACGGCACAGTCCTTTCCATGACTGCTTAGTTCAGGCCAGGACTAGGAAAGATCCTTTGTGGTGACATCATAGGGAAGGTTTAGTTACTCTTAGCTAGGGAACATAACAGGGTTATGGCTGTGTCTAGTAAACTCAATAAAGAATTCTCTTCATGTTCATTAACCATCAGTCCTGTATCCATTGTACTGTGTGACACTACAACTGTCTGTTCTGCATAGGTGCAATTATTTGTGTGAGCAAATATCTTCCTTAAGAATGTAAATTCTTCTCTTTAAATAGCATTATTTTCACTATATAATGTTGATTTAAAAAGTTTCTTCTGATTATTTTAACCTTTACTTGCATAACACCTTGCTCACAAATTTCATGCTGCTTGAAATATTTTCAATTTGTCTAACTTCTGCCTTCTGTGATATTTATTTTTTAATTTCTCTTTTCAGGAAAAAATCTGCCCTCTTCACCAGAGTCCCCACCATCACCAGCTCTATCAACGCAACCACAGCTCACAGAAGGATCACATTTCATGTGTGTATAGTCTCAGAGAAGTACGTCTGCTTTTCAGTCATGCTATTTTTCTGGGTATACTGTAGTTTTCTTTGAGAAACACACACAGACAATTTTATTAAGTAGGGTGAAGGTAGCTGAGATGTATATATCAAGCAAACAAAACAGGAATGTATTGATTCTTTGAGTAGGTGCGGCTGCGTATTCAACTGAGGTGTGTTCGCACCTAGCACACTGGAGCTGGAGAATTTTGCCAAGCAGTACCATTAGAAGGTCACCGCTCGCAGCTTGTGGCCATAGCCCCTCCTCTGGCTATATGAGGTAGCACTCCCCTAACCTCTGTCTGTTCCGTCTTACCACCCGTGGCTGGAGTGGTAAGTGGTAAGAGCTCTGTGTGGTTCCTAACCTCACAACCTCTCTCTTTCTTAAATGCCCCTAGCGTCTTGTCCCTTTCCACTTTCGTCTCAGAAGACTACGTTCCTGATAGCAATAGCATCCACAAGGAGAGTCTGTTGCAGTCTCTGATGCCAGAGCCTCCTTACGTACAAATCTCTAAAGACAAACTGACTTTATGACCACATCCCAAAATTTTATCTGAAGTGGTTTTTCAGCTTCATTTGAACCAGACGGTATATTTACCTGTGTTTTTTCCTAAGTTGCATTCATCTCTGGAAGAGCAGCATTTCCACACATCAGATGTCAGGCGATGTCTAGGCTTTCTATTTGGACCAGACTAAACTGTATTGTGCTTCACCATGCCTGTTCACGTCACATACACATCATATGAAGGGTCCGGTGGTCTCTTCACAGTCTCTAAATGAATAACCTCATTTATCATGACTTCATATGAAATAGCTTCAACTACTCCTCCTTCAGCGGATGCGAGCTAGTTCTATGAGAGTGCAAACAACATCAGTAGCATTCTTCAGTGCATTTCAGTATTGGACATTTTCAGGGCTGCTACATGCAAACCATCCAGTCATTACTGCATCTTCCAGGGTGGATGCTTGTTTCAATGGGTGGTCCTGCGGTCATTGTTTATGTAGACTCTGAGCCCCGCCTCCTGGGGCTACTGCTTGTGGGCCACTGAAGTGGAATACATGGCTGCATCTACTTGAGGAAGAAGAAACCTTTTCTTACTGTAACTGTGGTTCTTTGAGATGTGATGCAGATGTGTATTCCACGACCCACCTCTGTCCCCTCTGCGTCACAGTTTCTGTGGGCACTCGGTGTGAAGGAACTGAGGGGGTTTGGGACTGCACTTCCTTATATAGCCAGGGGAGGGGCTGCGGCCAGGAGGCACAAGTATTTTCCCTCTACAGGTACTACTAGGTAAAATTCTCTGGTTCCCGTGCACTGGGCACACGGACACACCTAAGTGGAATACACAACTGCATCACATTTCAAAGAACCACAGTTAAAGTAAGTAACCGTTCCTTACATGCATATAATCCATACAGTATTCAGATAAGGTAGCAGTAGTTAAAAATGGAAAGGACCAATTAGCTCATCAAGCATATTCTTCTGTAATGGTAGAATAACAGTCCCTTGATAGGAGACATTAAATTGTAATGAAACACATGCTTATGCAGTCAAGGTAAAAATGTATCAGTATTTGGGTGTTGTAACACCCAAAGGCTCCAGTCAGGATCATAGCCCAGTTGAACTATGAATTGTACATACTGTATGTTCCTAAGAGTTCAGAATCTAATTGAAGACAAATAAGTGTGACTTGATAAATAGTAGGAGGGAAAAGGATGGGAGGAAAAGGATAGCAATAATAAAAACACGCAGTTAGGCTCACTGTGTGTGTAGAATTTGATGGTTCTTTATATTTGTAGGAATCAAGGTAGAAATCATTGGTCAGAAGAAATGCCCTTATTCTATATGATGATATGATGGTCTATTATGATATAGATAGGTATCACATTATGATATACAGACAATGGAACAATGATCAAACAATCAGTTTGTAACCTCCTAGAAGACAATAAGATGATAAGTAACAGTCAACATGGATTTATCAAGAACAAATCATGTCAAACCAACCTAATATCCTTCTTTCACAGGGTAACAAGCCTTGTGGATAGGGGGCAGCAGTAGATGTGATATATCTCAACTTTAGTAAGGTTTTGATACGGTCTCACATGACCGTCTCATAAGCAAACTAGGGAAATACAGCCTAATATGAACCTACTATAAGGAAGGTGCGCAACTGGTTGGAAAAGCATACTCATAGAGTAGTTACCAGTGGTTCTCTGTCAAGCTGAAAAGGCATATTGAATGATGTATCGCAGGGATCTGTCCTGGGTGCTGTACTCTTCAATATCTTCATAAATTATTTAGATAATGGCAGAGAGAATACAGGTATAAAGTTTGTAGGTGATACCAAGCTGGGAGAGGTTGCAAGCTCTTGAATTAGAATTCAAAATGATCTTGACAAACTGGAGAAGTGGCCTGAAATAGGATGAAATTCAATAAGAACTAATGCAGTATACTACTAATGTAGTACACTAAGGAAGGAATAATCAATTGCAGAAATACACAATAGGAAATGACTGCCTAGGAAGAAGTATTGCAGAATGGCTCTGGGGGTTATAGTGGATCACAAACTAAATATGAGTAAACAATGTAATACTGTTGCAAAATAAAGCAATCATTCTGGGATGTTTTACCAGAAGTGTTGTAAGCAAAACATGAAATTCTTCCACTCTACTCAGCAATGATAAGGCATCAGCTGGAGTACTGTGTCCAATTCTGGGCACCACATTTTGGGGAAAATGTGGACTTATTGGAGCAAGGCCAGAGGAGAGGAACAAAATGATTGAAGTTCTAGAAAGCGACTTACAAGAAAAGATTGAAAAAAATGGGTTTGTTTAGTTTGGAGAAGAGGAGACTGAAGGGGGGTATAAGTCTTCAAGTACATAAATGATTGTTATAAAGAAGAGTATGATAAGTTGTTCTCCTTATCCACGGAGGACAGGACAAGGAGCAATGGGCTTAAATTGCAGCAAGGGAGATTTAGGTGAGACATTAAGAAAAACTTCCTAGCTGTTAGGGTAGTTAAGCACTGGAAGAAATTACCTAGGGAGATTGTGGGATCTCTATCATTGGAGGTTTTAACAACAAGTTAGACAAACATCTGTCAGGGATGGTCTAGATAATACATAGTCCTGCCTCAGTGAAAGGGATTGGGCTCGATGACCTATCTAGGTCCCTTCCAGTCCTACATTTCTATGGTTCTGAGAGTTCCTGTTTGTTGAACGTGAGTGAAAATAGAAGTAAGCAAGTTTGTTTATACAGGTGTTTAAAGAAACTAAGGGATACAGGTCGGAACGTTTTAACACTTTTACCAGCACTTTAATTAGTCAAAACTTCTACATTGTCAGGGAGTATCTTTTAAAATAAGCCTTCAAGAAAAGGCAATCAAAAGAATATGCCTTGTTTCATTGGGCCTGTAAGGCCATATAACTAGGAAAGGAGAACTTTGTCAGTTTTTAAAAGATGCTTCCTTAGTGAAGTTTGAAAACGCATAACCTAGTTCATATAGGGCACCTGTGTTTTGTTTTAACAGTCATAATAATTGCATGCAATGTGATACTTTCTTGTGTTAGTAATAGGCAGAAAGAGGTATTACCTCTTTGTTAAAGTGAAATGGTTTTCATCTCTTCTTTCTTGTCCATACAAAAACATCACATGCCGCCTTTGTTGCTATTGATTTTCATGAACAGTATAGCAAGTCCTGTTCAGATTCAGGTTGTTTCAAACTTAATATTATAGTAAAAATATTTTAAATGGTAAATCATGATATGCACTTTAAGAATGTAGAAATAGAGCTGTTTATGTACAAATCAAATAGCATATGTATAAATACACACGAACATTGGAGCGGTGTATGTATATATTCTGGGCCTTTAAGTAGAGCTGTCATTACCCAACCAACCTTTTCTTTTACATAGTTTCAATTCAGTGGACTGACTGGAGCTAGACTCTACTGGTTATAGCTCTATTAGCTTCCCCCACGCGGATCAATCTCTGTGTCTTTCGTAAAAGGGAACAACCTGGCATTCTTCTTCAAGTGATGGTCCCTATATGTATTCCAAACACTGGTGCACATGCGCCGGAACTGGAAGTTTTTCAGCAGCAGTGTCTGTTGACCTGCACGGCCACCTTATGTTGCCACATGCTCCAAATGAGGTCATAAGAGGCCTTGTGGGGCGACATGCCCTTGGTTCCCTCTTACCGCATGGTTGGAGTTGGAATCCTCTTTATGCTCATACCCTCTATGAGAACAACTGTATGTTGTAAATAGTTAGCTCTGTTTTCTTTCTCTTCATACTTCTGTACATATGTTAGTTTAGTTGGTGTATATAGTAGCTCCTCATGGGGCCTCTCCCGACCCCGTCAGGGGATTATGCCCTGTGTTCCAGGGTTCAAGAATTGTACTTCGTGCTCTCACTCGTTCTTCGTGAGTGATGAGCACATGCGTGCTCTCGCCTGCCTGGGCAAGACAACCCTTGTCGCTCGCTGCAATATGTGCAAATCCTTCCCCTCAAGGACCTGCAACACTTGACTTCAGCCCCTCTGCAAGTTCCTCATTGCGAAAGTGCTGCTCTGGCCCCAGGCGGAGTCAGATCCTGTGCCGGTGATGCACCGACCATCACCGGCAGTGAGCGTCTCGCCCTTGGCTTCACCTCTGGGTCCATCAGCACCGCCAAGATGTGAGAAGGTACATAAGGACAGTCACAAGCGCTCTCACACTGCAGCAGGTCCCCATCGTGGACCACTGTGCAAAACTGCGTTTCTTCCCCGATCTGGGTTCGGTCGGGTGAGACATCGCATGGTGACCCTGCAGGGCGACCACCTAAGGCGGGGCAAGGTGAAGCAGAAGCAAGACCTGCCAGTTCCCGCAGGGACCGAGGGTCCCGACCGCCCACCAGTGCACACTACTCAGCTGTCGCAAGACACTCTGGGCTCCACTCTGCATACCCCTCCTCGGAGCGACAGACAGTGGGATGTGCCCTGGACAACGGGCCAGCTGGATCCGCTGGTCTCCCACCTCAAGCTGTTGTAGCCACCCTTGCTGCTTCTCTCAGCCCCGCCCCCACCCCCTGTTCACCTTCACTGGTGGATGAGCCGCTCCTCCTCAGTCACAGCCCACCCACACTGGTTGCAGTACTGCCCAAACCGATGGCTCGTCCACTTCCGGAGGTTTTTTCGGAGTAGGAGGGCTTCTCAGCGGACAACCCGTCCTTCTCCCTGGTCTCGCGGCATAGTGTGGACTCCTGGGCTTGCCCACCATTTCTGACCCCCTATGCTCCGGGCCTTCCTCCCAATGGCCCGCTTCGCCACCCTCATAGCCCTTGTGAATGCCCTGTGCTGCAACCCGTGCATGAGGGTGTGCCGTCGTCTCTGCCTCCTTGGCCACATGGTGGCCTTCACCTATGTCACACTGCACATACATCTCACCAGGACCACGGCAGGGTTTGCCACCCTAACCAAAACCCTCTCCAATTGATGCCCTGGTTTTTGGATGGGGCTCAGGTGTAGACAACGCAGGTTCATCACCTGTCCACCGTATTCTCTCACACAGTAGGCGAGAGTCTACGAGGACATGCTACACCACAAAATGGGTGCGCTTCACCTCTTGGGCACAGCGCTGACACCTCCCCCTCTACAGTGTCTCCGTGCCTGTCATCCAAGACCACCTCCTAGAGCTCAAGACCTCAGGTTTTGCAGTTAGGTCAGACACACACACCCTCCCCCGCCCCATGGAGAGACAGTTGATATTTACACACCCTACCACTACCCAGTTTCTGAGGAGCCTGACAAACTGTTTCCCACCAGTCCTTACCCCACTCCCCTTGGAACTTCAACTTTGTGCTGT
Organism: Emys orbicularis; assembly: GCF_028017835.1. NCBI lineage: Eukaryota > Metazoa > Chordata > Testudines > Emydidae > Emys > Emys orbicularis. The sequence goes on from NC_088683.1 coordinate 123,385,735, forward strand.
CTGTGCTCACCTGACCTCCATTCAAACCACTGGCTACATGCTCCCTGGCCTACCTAGCCATGAAGGTCCTCTTCCTGATGGCTATCACCTCTGCTGAGTCAGCAAACTGGCGACCATGGTAGCTGACATCTCATATACAGTTTTCCATAGATAGTCTCCCTGTGCCTCCACTCTAAATTCCTCCCAAAAGTTGTCTATAAGTTTAATCTCAACCAGTCCATCCATCTTCCGGTCTTCCACCCTAAACCACATGCCACTCCCGCAGACAGTACGCTACACTCCCTGGATGTCGGCAGGGCACTGGCTTTCTACCTGGACAGAACTCATGCATTCTGCGCCTCATCATGCCTCTTCATAGACATAGGTGAAGCACGTCCATTGTGGAACAGTCCAGAGGGCAGGCCCTTTCCTCACAGCGCATATCCAATTGGCTCTTGAAGTGCATTACAGAATGCTACACGCGCTCCAACGTGACACCATCTGGCAGGATCCACCTCCGTCTCCTTGGCATGAGATCTGCCATGCAGCAACATGGCACTCTGTTCACACCTAAACAGTGCACTATGCCATCGACCAGTAGGCAGCCAATGGGCAGATGCCACTATAAGTCATGCCACTGCAGCAGGCCTTGCCCATTGTGTCATCGCTCCCCTGCCTCTGAGTTGATCGCTGCTCCGTACTCACCTGTGTTTGGAATACATGTAAGGACCATCACTTGAAGAGAAGGTTGCTACCTGTATCTAGAGGTTCTTCGAGATGTGTGGTCTCTATTTGTATTCCAATACCCGTCCACCTTCCTCTCTGCTGCAGACTCATTATACTGCAGTAAGAGGGAGACTGAGGGCGTGTCGCCCCGCACGGTCTCCTATAATGTCACATGGAGCACATGGCAACATAAGGTGGCCATGTGGGCCAATGGACACTGCTGCTGAAAAACTTGGGGCGCATGGTGTGCTGCGCACCTGTGTTTGGGATACATATAGAGACCGTACATCTCGAAGAACCTCCAGTTACAGGTAAGGAACCTCTTCTTCTCTTGAGCAGACACTACCAATTGTGTCAAATTGCATTTGGCTCTGTCATGTGCATCAATGATGAGCTCTCCAAAGCCATTTTCTCTAAGTATTTATGCTACAATATGAATTCAGGTCTGCAGGTGTGAAAGGCTGGTAATCTCTTTTGCTGCCTAAAACACTAACCCCAACATCCTACACAGTTGTTTATGTGAAGGTGGTGATGTGTCCATAATATTGCCACCTTAGATATGCTTCCTCAAGTAACACTGACCTGCTGAGGACAAAATAATATATTCCTAGATGGTACTTCTAAAATGGACTCTGTCTCTAGTTCCCTAGTTTTAGTAAAGCCAGGGATATTAGAGCCTAAACATAGTTTCCCTCTGTTCAGTATCTGAATTTAGTTGGAGACATTAGTCCATTTCCTAGTGTATATCTTGACACACTGGTTAGCAGTCTCATGAGAGCCCCAATATTGAATGGTCATTGTATAGCTGGTTTCATATCAGGGTTAATACTAGGCCTGGAAAACAAGAATTCCATGTCACGAAAAATATTTTGACAATTGGTTTTGTTCTACGTGGCGATGAAACCTAGACCTTCTGGAAGGTTTTTGCAAAAAATTAGAGGGAGACTCTCATGAAGGCTCAAGTCCCTGCCATGCATGATTTGGAGCAGGGACTTGAACCCGGGTCTTGGGCTAGGTCTACACTGGGGGGGGTCGACCTAAGATACGCAACTTCAGCTACGCGAATAGCGTAGCTGAAGTCGGCGTATCTTAGGTCGATTTACCTGGCCGTGAGGACGGCGGCAAGTCGACTGCTGCTGCTCCCCCGTCGACTCCGCTTCTGCCTCTCGCTGCGGTGGAGTTCCGGAGTCGACGGCAGAGCGATTGGGGATCGACTTTATCGTGTCTACAATAGACGTGATAAATCAATCCCCGATAGATCGATCACTACCCGCCAATCCGGCGGGTAGTGTAGACGTATCCTTGCTCATCCCAGAAGATTGCACTAGCCACTCTGCTATTTGACTGTTCTGGGGTGGGCCTTTTCTTCCCCCACCCCCATTGAAAACAATACATTTCCACAAAAAGTTTGTTTCAGTAAATCAGCATTTTCCAACTAAAAAAATGTTTTGTCAAAAAATTCCCGACCCATTTTAGTTGAAACACAATGAAGCACAGTGTGTGGGAGCCTGCACTGCTGCTGCCCACAATATACTTCTCTGACTAAAGGTCTTTCACCAGGGCTGTCAGTCAAACACCTTTCTTAAGCACTATCCAATGCATTTAAAATATTTGTTGAATGTGAGGAGCATTGCTGTTACCCATGATTAATGTAAGAGCTGTAATTTCCCAAATGAAACAGCAGACGTACCAGGCTGTGAACCAGTTTCCTGTCCTGTAGGAGGAGTTTAATTTTTTAAAGCAGGAACTCATTTACTCAGTGGGATGCAAACTGTAGGGCAAGAAATCCTCTGCAATAGAGAGAATTTATAAGTTGGGGGGTGCATTTCAATTCATAGGCCAGTTTTTAAGACCAGGTCTGGGAGATGCACGATGGGTTTCAATAAGGCAGTGGAATTTGGAAAAGGAAAGTGGTGCTATGTGGTATGATAGGACTAAGGAGAGAGCTTATTCTATATCACAAGTATATTGTTATATTTTAAGCATGCTGATATATGCTTAAATACAGTTTAATAGAGTGATGATGACATTTATTTAGAATCTTTCATCCCAAACACTGCATTACATCATAGCAAGTGAAGAGTACTGTGTCCTGTTCCTAATCTTGCCAGTCCTTTGGTACAGCATTTAGGGGCTTTGCTACTAATTTTACATGGAAAGCACTTAGATGGTGGCAGTATAAAACCCTAAAATGGTTCTTTGTACAAAAAAACCCCGTTTGTTTCAGTTTATTTGTGAATTGCTGTCAAAGTAGCTTTAACGCCTAAAAAAATAGGTTGTGGAAACTAATTTTTTCTTAGATTCTTTTTAATATAATTTAATTTACTTTGCGGATAGCCACAGTGAGGCCAGAATCTCCCCACCATGCCTAATCCTAAGAGGTACTTTATGCAGTGTTTTGGTAAAATACAGTAACTTGATCCTTGTCTGTCTTTCAGCTCTTAACAGATTCTGTTGAAACCATTCATGGCCGAGGAGTATGGACCTATGGAAATATAAGAAGATATTGTAGAGTATATTTTAAATCTATGAAATTCATAGTTCTGATGCTTTTGGCCACAGAGCATCATTTTATAACTTCCTGGAAAATGTTTATTCCAAGACAGCTTTAAATGGCCCATATGTACACTCAACAGTCTGAAGATTGTTCTTCCGATACCAGCTTGCTGCTATGATTTCCATGCACATAAAGATTCTTTTTAATATGCAGCCTAAAGTCAGAATCTTAGTTGATGTTTTACAGAATTTAATGTTTTTAATTATGAAATCATTTAAGTTTGCCTTTTTGCTTCTTTTAGGTACATAACAGATCAGTTTCTTTTACATATCACCACTAAACCTTGTTTTACATTTTTTAAATACTAGTGTATTTTGACATTTGATTTGTAAAATTTTTATATATATTTAAAATGTGCCATTTTTATTATTGCTGAGTAAAGTATGTCCAGTTTCTGCTGTAATTATTTCTTGGTCAGGTTGCAGCATCAGCAGTTACTGCCACACTGTTATCACATATACATGAATGTTTGTGCTTACTTTTTCTTAAACAAAATGAAGTGTAGGTATTTTGAGGTACTGGGCTCTTACTTTGTTGGAATAGGGTGTGTACAGCAATAAGCAGGTTTTCAATTCCAGTACTTAGTTTGTGTACAAATGTAATTATGTTCATTGTGTATATATTATACAATGAGCACATCCAATGTAAGTATAAGAAGCCACTTACTATTGTTCAAATGCAAATGTTCATATCTCATTTCTTTTTTATCATGTTAAATAAATGTTAATGTTCTTAAGTTGTGTGGGTAGTATTTCTTTCAGCAAGCAGATGACAGACAGTGTACTCATCATGACTGTGTGGGAAGCACATCTTAATAAGGGTTATTGGGCCTATTACAGCAGTGGTTCTCAACCAGTGGTCCAAGGCCCCCTGGGGGGCTGCAAGCAGGTTTCAGGGGAGCTGCCAAGACGGGGCCAGCATTAGACTCCCTGGGGCCCAGGGCAGAAAGCCAAAGCCATGCCACGTAGAGTTGAAGCCTGGGTCCTGTGCACCGCCACCTGAGGCTGAATCCGGAGCTTGAGCAATGTAGCTTTGTGGGGGCTCCTGTGGCATGAGGCCCAAGACAGTTGCCCTGTTGCTACCCCCTAACGCTGGCCCTGGCTTTTATATGCAGAAAACCTGTTATTGTGACACAGGTGGGTCGTGGAGTTTTTATAGCATGTTGGGGGAGGCCCGGAAAGCAAAAGGTTGAGAACCCCTGTATTACAGGATTAGTTGGAGGAGGGTCTGTGATGTGCAGGAGATCAAACTGTATTATAATGATGGCCTCTTCTGGCCTTAAAAACTGAGGCTATGTCTACACTAGAGAGCTTACAGCGGCACAGCCGTACCAATGCAATTGCACTACTGTAAGATCTCTCGTGGAGCTGCTCCCAGGCCAATGGGAGAGAACTCTGTTGATATAATTAATCCACCCCCACGGCGGGAGACGCTCTCATGCCGACATAGTGCTGTGCACACTACTACTTATGCTGGTGAAACTTATGTTGCTCAGGGTAGTGGAATATTCACACCCCTGAGCGACAAGTTTTACTGACATAATACGTGATAGTGTAGACATAGCCTGAGTGACATCACCTCCATACAAGAGCAGCACTGGTAGACTCTTAAGGGATTCCACCTTGCCCAGCTGGAAGTAGTGCCCATAGCATAGAGCAAAAAGACAGCCTTGTGGCTGGTACTCAGGAAGAAATTTGGGTTCCGTTCCTGGCTCTGCCACGCTTTCCCCTGTGACCTTGGGCACGTCACTTCGTTGCTTTTTGCTTCAGTTCCAAATCTGTTTATGTAAAATTGTTTATCTCCTAAGGATGCTGAGAGGATTAAATTATAATTTTTAAAAGGCATTAAGACATTAGAGTGAACTCCATGTATGGTAGGGGTGAGGAGAGGAATGAGATGATTCCTCAGGGCTCTGATGTTTGCACATCATCTTCCAGGAATCAAAAAGCAAACGTAAAACCATTTGTTGTGCATGTCATCTTATTACACACACTACTGGTTTCACTTCTCCATCCCCCACTGCTGTCTGAACTGGTGTAAGTAGAGACTGATTGTGCACATTTTTAGAAAAGGATAATGAAAAGTAGATTTGAAAGAAAATCATTTGGATCCCAACTGCAAAGAGCTGAAATCTTTTTTGTTTGTTTGTTTGTTTGAAACTTCAATACATTTTCACTTCCGGGAGAAGTCAGTCAGACTGTCAGAGCTGTTTTTAAAACCGAAAAGCAATGTTTGCTGAAGACATCGTTCAACTTCTCACTGACTTACCTATTCAGTATCTTGGGCCAAACCCACATAAAAGTTGTTGAATCCCCAGAGGTGCAGCACATACTTAAGATAAGGGTCTAAAATATGGGTTTCACTTCATGTGGGTGTGTTTAAATTGCGCACCAAGTTCTGTGGCTGTTTAAATGCAGAGAAGTGAGGAAAGGGAAAGGCACCACGGGGCTGTTGTCTTGGCACTAGCCAAAGAGCGAATAGGATTAGTGATCTGGAACCTTCTTGGGCCTTGTCTTCACTTAAAAGGTTTGCTGGTATAGCTATACCAGCAGACCCTCATAGTGTAGATGCAGTTTATACCTGGAAAAAAGTCCTTTTGCCGGTAAAGCTTATATCCATTCCCTGAACAAAATAAGCTATGCCTGCAAAAGAAAGTTTTTGCCAGTATAACAGTCTACGCTAGTTTTTGCTGACACAGCTATGTTAGCAAATAATCACATCCTTCTAATCAACACAGGTATGCCAGTGTGTCAGGCCTCAGAATTTCCTCTGCATTTGCGCTGAAGATCTGAAGTACAATTGGGTGCTTGAAACTATTTTCAACTGTGTTTGGAAAAGTAAATTGATTAAAAAAGCAGCTACTTCCCTTTCTCCTGCCTCATCAGAATTTCTCTGTTGCACTTATCTTTTAACTCTCCGCCCACTGGTCATGCTTTTGAAATGTTCACCGCTAAACAAGTGAATCCCTAGATTGTCAGCCTGGAAATAGCTATATTTTAAGTCTGTGTCTAGGTTATTTTTTAAATTTCTGATTGATTGCTTCATTGGCTACTGTGCTGACATTTGTACATAGTTTGCTTTTTTCCTCAAAAGCAGGGTCTCTTAGGAATATACGACAGACACATGCTCTACAGATGTTCATGCTCTTCAAAACCAATTACATCTCCTTCCGTTTGGAGCTTTTGTTCCACCACTTGCATTGTTCCAAGAAGACTAAGGAATGTGGTCCTTTCAAATTCCTGAATAAAGTAACATCACTAGAAAAGCTGTACTTTATGTCCTGGGAATTTCTTGTGCGAACTGGTCTGGGCCAGTTCAGGGAGTAGATAGATCATCCAGCAGTTAAAACCCGACTCTGATTCGGTGTCATGATGGGGGGAAGGGGAGACTTTCTATTCAAATTCATCTTTTTTTTTTTTTTTTTGTAAAACATAAAGGAACTTGACAAAAACACTGAGATTATTTTTTCAAACAATCAAAACTACTTTTTTTCTTCTTACCTAAATTAATGTGCATTAATCAAGTTGAAAGTAAACTGTTACAGTTTCACTGGACATAACTAGGGTTACATGTAAGAAATGTTTGTAATATTAGCTGCTATTCCACTGCCCAGTGAAGTGTCACTGGTGTTAAGCAATAGATTAGATGAAATCCTAGGGTGAGGTGTAACAAAAGATCCTGATTAATGCAGAAGGCTGGACTGGATGGTCCAAGAAGTTCTTTCCCCTCCCTCCTAACTTTTGTTGCTCTGTAACCAACAGAGGTACAATTTTTGTTTGGTACAATGATCTGTGAAGCATCAAGTGAATGGCATGGAATCATGGGACTCAAGATTAAGAACCAGATCACTGTGGTTTTTCCTCACCGGTGTCTCATGTTTTGGATCCTGTGCACGCTTACTCCAGAGTTGGATTCTGCTATCCTTACTTATATTTTGTAATGTTCCGGGGTAGTCTAGCTAATTTCAATAAGAATATTCAAAGTAAAAACACAATTCAACATGTGGAATCTGGCCCATCATTTAGAAAGATGACACTTTACATTGACTTGACTATATAAAAAAAAAATGCATAACTGATGGTAAATCTGAGGAATAAACTATTGAACTAATTTTCCCAAGCATGTGCACGCAGGGTATACCATAGCAAATCTGGCCTTCATCAAACTGAATTACATTAAGGTGTTAAACTACAAAGCTAGTCTTCACCGCAATCACACACAGCTAGCATCAGTAGGATTACATGGTTAGTTTTCCAACCCTAGTATAGATAAAGTTTGAGAGTGGTACTTAGACTGGATTGATTTATGCTTGGGGTAAAGAAAACTCTGAAACACAAAACTATTCAGAGGGGATTATTATGGACTTCAAAGGATTACGATAGTTGGACTTGGAGCAATGCTCTTATTAACCTCTTTGCTGTTCTTCCTGTCCCTAATATACAAAATTAAATGCCCCACCAGCACTATCCAGGGGTGTGTGCAACAGAATGGTAACACTTCAAAGAATGATAGTGTTAACTTTTTGGTCACGATAGTTTTTTATTGAATTCAGTGTGGGTGAAAGTTGCTGCCCCTGGCGACTGAAGTTCCTCTTTAGCCACAGAACAAGCACAACCCTTCAGGCTTGCCCCACACTGCTCACCAATGGGAGTTTGAAAACAAACAGTACCTCGATCCTTAAATTTGCAAACAGATTTAAAAAAAAATAATCTGAGTTATGGAAGAGCCTTTTACATCACAATTACATAACTCCTGCACTCCTGGGGTTGTGTACTTGAAGCAATGTTCATGTGCTCCAGAGTGGAAAGTCACTATGCATTTCACCATTGGTTCAAATGGTGGTCTGACAAGGCCCCGCAGTACTAGATTAAGGTCCCATGCTGGTGTAGGGGTTCGTATTTCGGGGTAGATGTTACGAAGGCCCTTAAGAAAACATTTAGTGGTTGGGTGAGCAAAAATGGATAACTCACCCACCTTATGATGGAATACTGTACTAGCTGCAAGGTGTACTCTAATGGAACGCATTAGATTAGAACCCAATTCCTTGAGTTCTAATATATAATCCAGTACATAAGGTAGACGGCTGTGATTTGTCTATTTTGGCACCATATAGTGAATCATCTCCATTTGTGCAGGTATGTTTGTTGGGTAGTTGGTCTATGACTATTTAACAGAATGTCCTGTACTTCCTCTGAGCAGGTCATTTCAGCTTCTTGGAGCCATGGAGTAGCCACACTTTGAGATGGAGTCTTGTGAGGTCGGGATGGTGAAGCTGGCCCACATCTTGTGAGAGGAGATGAGGCAGAAGAGGGAGAGAGCAGGTGGACACGCAGACATCTTTAGGAGGTAAGGAAACCAGGCTTGCCAGGGCTATTAGGATGACTTTGCAGTTCTCTGTTCTGATTTTGTGTATCGGGGGGGAAGGCGTAGAGCAAAGGTGTGTCCCATTTGATGAGAAAGGCATCGCCCAGGGATCATGGACCCAATCCTGCTCTGGTGCAGAACTGAGGACATTTGGCATTTTGTGTCGTCACGAAGAGGTCTATGGTTGGAAACCCCAACTGTATGAATATATTCCTTAGTACTAGAGGGTCCATTTCCCACTCGTGGTCCTGGGAGAATTTTCTGCTTAATGCATCTGCGGTGGTGTGTTCTGACATCCTGGTAGATATGAGGCTGAGATGTGGATGTTGTGACTGATGCACCAGGTCCAAAGTAGCATGGCCCCCGTGCATAGGGAGTGTGAGTGTGCCCACCCATTGTCCGTTTATATAAAATATGCAGGCAACATTGTGAATCTCTGTCTTTGTGGTTCGTATTACCTTTGTGGTTGTGGGTAAGACACTGATCGAGCTCTATGTGCTACGTAGTATTTGCCCTGTTTTTTCTTATTCATAGGCATATAGATGCCCAAGGACTTCAGTGTCGCTCTGGGTCTGGAGTCCTTCAGCATATGAAGAGATTCGTCCATTTTGCCAATGAATAACTTTGGACCCTCAAACGGGAGGTCATCTACGGTCGTTTGTACTTCTCTGGGAAAACCAGATAGGTGCAGCCAGGATATTCGTCGCATGACTACGGCTGTGGCTAATGATCAGGCCATAGTGTCTGTGGAATCCAATGCCGCTTGCAACACTGTTCTGGCAATAAAATGCCCTTCTGAAATCACGGCTCCAAATTGTTCTTTCTTTTCATCTGGGAGTAATTCAATAAATTCTGAACGTTTTTTGAATAATTTTGTGAAGTCATACTTAGCTAGTAGTGACTGATAGGAATCTCTTCCAGTCCCTGTCATACAGGGTATTTCTGGAGTAGTGCCAGGGTGGCTAAAAATCAATGATTTTTTTTTTTAAATAAAAAAAATCTGTTTTTCTTTAGATCAGATTTTTTTGATAATGCTTTTTGAGGAAAAAAACTACCTAAAGATCGTTTTAATTAAGGTACAGTATAGGTCAAAGATATCTCATCATGGAATAGGGATTATAAATTCTAATTCTATAGTATGAGACAATATATTAATGTAATGTTTAAGAAAAGTTTTATAAATGAGTTCCAATAGTTCATGGATTAGGGACCCAATCTTACAGAGTTCCACAGGCTCCTGTATAGATTATTTAGGTTAATCTTTCTATCTACCCAATGGGACTCAGTGCTCAGTCTAGAAGATACCATCAGAGATGCTTAGTTTTGCAGTTCTCAAACTGTGGATTTGTGTCTCCAGAGGTAACATGCTTGTTAACAGCAAAAATGTTTTTAAATAAAATAATATATAGAGGTGAGAAATAGACCTCAACTCTATTGTCCCTCTGCAAATGTGTACACTGAGTCAATCCCTTACCTCTCTCTAAAGTGCAAAGTTTCAAAAAGTTCAATGAATAGAAGATTGTTGGGGGTGGAATAGATCTGGACAAGGAGAAGAAGTCTGGAGATAAATGTGAGATGCGAGGGACATATGCTTGTTTTGTTAAAGTACTATAAGTTTGCTGTTGAAGAAAAAAATCCAGAATACATGATGTTGTTGTTTTAGTTAAATAAAACAATTTAAATGTCTATCTGGTGATGTTCTCCTAATACAGCATGGCAAGAAAATCCTCCAAATATTAATGATTAACCTGTTGAATTGGAGATAGTTCACCTCCCAACAACTTCATAAATATCTGCTTCAATTACCTTTGGTAAATGAAATAACCAAACAATCATTCATTTTCTGATATAGCTGTAAAACTAATCTGAAAAGTTTTCAAAATAAATCACTGTTTAAAAATGTATAGTGCGTACCTTCTAAAAATGAAACCGACATCTGTCTCTGAGTTGTGAAGAATATGTATTAAGGTTATAACAACCAACAAGAATGCACTTTTATGTAGAAAACCATAATTAAATCAAGTCTTCCTGACTAGTGATTTAAATCATGATTTAAATCAATTTGACTTAAATCAAATCCACTCTGAGTAGTGCTATCTGCCCCATTCGCTCACTGCCTCCATCATCCGGGTGCAGGGTGCGAAAAAAGGAATTCAATTTCCCTAGAGAGCACATAGTATTTTTTATCTGACCTTTTACAAGTGGGTGCTGTTGTTGCCAAAGTCTGCCAGATAGTTTTTGCTGGTTCCACGAGGGCATCGTTAATTGGTAAGGCAATTTTGGAGGAGGTTGAGGTATGTAAGGTGTCTAATAGCTTATGTTGGGATTCGGCCACTTCCTTTAAAGATGTGCCCAGTGAGTCCGCTACCCTTTTAAAGAGCTCTTGAAATTTGTTTAAAATCATCCCCCATGGTGAGAGGTGGGGGCATGACACTCTTGTCCGGAGGAGAAGATGAAAAATTGGCTGCAGGGGCATCTTTCTGGTCTGACAGCTCCCCAGATTCCTCAACAGCCTCTTGTGGAAGTTCTGCCGGTCTCTGTACTGACAGTGAAGGGGAATGTTGTGGCCTCACCCTGGGTGGACAGGGAGGCTTGTGATGGTGTGGGGGGTATGCAGCCCCTGGCCTCCAGTAAGGCCAATGTGGTGGTATAGGCATTAGTGGCATTCCTGGGTGCCTGTACCAGGTCTGAAGTTCAGGCCCCGTGTAGTGTTTCCTTTGCTGTGATGTGCCCGGTCTGGCAGAAGTGAGGGGGGAAGAGTGGTGGGAAGAGTAGATTTCTCCTTCATCAGCATCCTCCTTATTACTCGAGAAAGGAGGAGCAAATTTGGGTGGTGTGGGAAAGTGGCTTGGAACCGACTGAGCGGAAGTGATATCAGTACTGAGAAGAGAAGATTCTGGCACTTTGGAGACCAGCAAATCTTTCTGCCATAGGAATTGTTGCAGTACTGGGAGTCTCGGTGCTGCTGAAGATGTCAGTATCAACGGCTGTTGCACGGTTGTTGGTGCTGTGGATCGCATTGTATGGGTTTTGTAGGCAGTGGGCAGCACCATAGTGTGACTGGTTCGGTCACAGGGTTCCCCTAGGGACTGTCACCTAATGTGCTGAAATTACCTCCAAGCCCATTTTCCCTGCCAGCTTGGGACTCCAGAACCCTGCCTTGTTGAGCCAGACATGCTAGCCTGCTGCAACACAGACCCAGGGTCTGGGCCACGCCCCCAAAGCTGCAGACTTTAACTAAAAATAGCTCAGCAGATTACCTGTCTCCAGCACCCAGACACCCAGCTCCCAATGGGATCCAAACCCCAAATAAATCCGTTTTACTCTGTATAAGGTTTATACAGGGTAAATTCGTAAATTGTTCTCCCTCTATATCACAGATAGCGAGATATGCACAGCTCTTTGCTCCCCCAGGTATTAATCACTCTGGGTTTATTAATAAACAAAAGTGATTTTATTAAGTATAAAAAGTAGGATTTAAGTGGTTTCAAGTAATAACAGCCAGAACAAAGAAAGTCACAAGCAAAATAAAACAAAACATGCAAGTCTAAGCCTAATACGTTAAGAATACTGATTACAGGTAATATCTCACCGTCAAAGATGTTCCAATAAGCTTCTTTCACAGACTAGACTCCTTCCTAGTCTGGGCCCAATCCTTTACCCGGTACAGTCTTTGTTAGATCCCGCCTCATCAATGGAAAAGTACGAGGATTAAAATGGATTCCAGTATCATGTGACATGGTCATATGTCCCTGTAAAACCCCTAGTTTCCATTCTTCCTGGGTTGGCCCACATGTACACAGGAAGGCATGCAGGTAAATAAACCTTTTACAACCAATTGTCCTAGTCAATGGGAGCCATCAGGATTCTAAACCACCATTAATGGCCCACACTTTGCATAATTACAGTAGGATCTCAGAGTTATACTTCATATTTCTAGCTTCAGATACAAGAATGATATATGCATACAAATAGGAGGAATATATTCAGTAGGTTTTAACCTTTGTTATGATACCTAACAAGAGACCTTTTGCATAAAGCATATTCCAGTTACATCATATTCTCACTCATAAGCATATTTCCATAAAACATATGGAGTGCAACCTCACACATAGTCTGTGGTGATGTCGAGCTGCTCAGTGCCAAGAATCTTGTCGACTCCAGTGGTGCCGAGGCAGAGGGTTTCAATGTCCCCTTGCTGCCCTTGTCTGAGCTAGCCTGCTTAGGTTATTTTGCTCTTGTGGTACCGGATGGTCCCACTATCTTGGCGGTGGTAGGCCCGGGTGCGGTCAGTACCGACAGAGTATGTTGAGTTGTGGACTGCCTTTTCTTGGCATATTCCCGAGAAGGAGATGACGAGGCCCACTTTTTAGTCGCCTTCTTGACACTGTTTTTCTTTTGCTTGAGACATCCTGGGAGAGCCTCTGTCAGAGGTTGTCGTGGGAGACAGTTGTCCAGGAGAAGTCTGTGATTTGGGCTCGGACATCAGGCGCAGATACTTTTCCATCATAAGAAGTTTCAACTGCAAATCTCTTGCCATCCTGGTGCGGGCTTTAAGTTTATGGCAGTGTGAGCTTTTCTGCAGTATGTGTATTTTGCCCAGGCAGAGAACAGACTGCGAATGCCTATCCAAGACAGGAATAGATAATCTGCACGTCAGGCAGAGTTTGAAACTTGGGGAGCCAGGCATGCTCCTCAGAGAGGGGCTTTCTCCCTCAAGGTAAAATAACTCTATTCCAAGGGGTCACTAACAACTGAAGCTTAATCTAAGTAAAATAAACCAGGAAGATAGGCTATAGTCTAAATAAACGCTAACTATTAACAGCAAGAACTATACTAAGTAGGTTAGGTACAGAGGCACCGCTAAGTGGTCCGATTCAAGCCAAAGGTGGAAGAGAAGGAACTGATGGGTGGTTGACCACCCAGTGCTATATAACCTCCTCGGGCAGTGCGAGGCGGGGGCAGCGCATGCTCAGCCCAACCAGGTATTGCTACTGCAAATCTCCGATTTACAAGCGCAGGGGTGCCTGAACACCTAAAGTGGAGCACCCACAGGGACACTCCTCAAAGAAGAACAACGGCTATTGCCCACAGGTGGTTGTAGGAATCAGCCTCTCAGCCCCATTTAGCAAACTGTGTCAAGGAAGGAGAATTTGTGGAGACAAATTAGAGCACTGGGGGAAAACACAGCTGCTTACATAATCTAAACTCTTGAGGGCGAAAATTACTCTGATCTCATTGAATTCACTGACAACTGCACTACCTGAGTCATTCAAGAGGAATATGGAAGTGAGGCCCTCTTCACATATCACATTGTCATGATCTACTAAACGTGACCTAGCAGAGCTGCTCATTGGGCACCTTAACCAGGCTTAAGGACAGAAGCTATCTAGTAGCTGGATCAATATTCAATCAGTAAATCCAGGCAATCTGAAATAGCTATGATCTCTTGACAAAACAAAATCCTTCACAATAGGAGGATGACTATACAAAAGAACAGACTCAGCATTTCAGATAAATTCCTTAATTAACACGAAGGTGCTGTCTCTGCTGCATTCAAACAGAGATACAAACTCTGGAGTTTTGCTCTGATATACAAAGGGCCCCTTCTAAAACCGCTAGGAGAATCTGCTGTTCATGTACATTCATTGAAAGGGGCCCCAAAGAGCTGGATCTGTGCTGGAAACTCCTGATGGCAATCAAAATTACTGCTCCGGGAAGTTTTCTCCCACACCCTCCCTTCTCCTGCCACTTGCTGCTTTCAACAGGCACTGAATCTCTGGGTTGTGTCATAAAAGCAAAGTTATTACCTCTTGGCTCTGCTGACGCACAAGCAATTAATCCAAACTAATTTCCAGTTTCTGCACTGGGGAGACTAGTTGTGTTACAAGTCGAAGCAGAAGATGAAGGGCGCGCACACATTCTCAGTTCAAGTTCAAGTATTCTACCGGAAGGACCCCTAAAGAACAAAGTTAGCTCAGCAGCTGCTGCTGCTGCTGCTTTCCCACTGCAGTTTTCCTCCTTTTGCCTCTCTCCCTGTGCTTTTGTCCTCCTGGCAGGGCTACTATTGTCTAGCGGTTTTAAGGCATGAAAGCAAATAATTGCTGATGGGTGACATGATAGTACCTTTCATGGGAATGTAGATTGATTCCAATGGTGAGCAATATAGTACGCCAGAAAAAACAAGTGGCAATAACACGACAGAGTTAAAATGATTGTCAGGCATGAGTATAACTGACAGACGAAAGAAACTGTTGTTATACAAGTCTCAACATGCATAGAAAGGTTTAATATTGACTCAAAGCTCAATTTAAAAAATACATAAGGGGCTGTCAAAAGCTTGAGGCCTGGGATAATTGTCTAGGATTTAATCTATCCAGAGGCACAATGAGCCAGAACAGACTTGTCATTTTAAAGATTCTTTAGAAAATATCCAGTTCTGCTCTGGTTTTCCTTGTATCTGGGTGCTGAGCACACGCAGGAAATCTGCAAACTTCCAAACTTGTCTCAACTTTTCACTGGAAGACATTTGCATGCATGTGCAGCAGCTTGTATGTAAATGATGCTATCTGAGCTGTTTTACATGTAAGGTTTCAGGATAAGAAAGATTATTCCACTGTGTAAACTAATTACCTGTAGGGAAAAAATAGCTCCTTTTTAGTTAGTGTAAGAGTCTATTTTATTAACCTCTTTACCAGAATCGTCCAATGTTTTACTTTCATTATGTATTTTCAAATATTAAGGGCTCAATCCTGCAGCCTTACTGGCAAGAGAAATCCCAGACTGAAATAAGCTGCTGCATAGAACTGTATCCAAAACTGTAATAAATTTCACAGGCCTCATATGATATAAATATAGGGATTACTACACCCACCACTAAAATAGCTTTTGAAATGGAATGCTGTAGCTATTTAATAGTACACAGCAACAGTACACAGCAGTTTAGGACAGGAAGTGAAGAATTATTATATCAAACTGGAATTAATTGAAGTAGGAGTAATGCATTTATCAGAAGTCAAATTTGACCGAGACAACAAGGTTAACGTTCCTATAATGGGCGCCCCAGTTCTGCGAGGGACTTCAGCACACTGACTTCAATGGGGCAACTTGCATGATTAAAAGTTAGGCACATGCTGAAGTCCTTGCCCATTTCATCTGAAATACTGCACAGTGAGCCTTAACGCTGTATTTAGCTAAATAATGAGGGAACAGATTTTCAAATACTTTGTTTTAATGGATATTGATTTAAAATTATACATGTTCTGTTAATATTGATTTGGGATGGCAACTGTGACAGATGTGGGGCCAGTCTGTATTAATTTATGAATATTGTATGTGATTGTGTTATCAGAATGTTTACTGCATGGCAGTATTGGGTTAATTTACTGTATGTATTTGTAGGTTAAGTTTAATAGCAGCCTGTTGAAAACAGCCAGGAAGGCCAGCCAATGGTTTTGGATAAAACAATACCTTGTGAACAGGTCAGAAGGTTAAGAGACAATATCTGAGCTACTAGCTGTGAAGATGCTACTTCTAGGCTCCAACCAAAGTTAGACAGCTCTTTTGTCAACTCTTGGGGGGGGGGGGGTGAGGAACCGATCAAAAGGATTATAAACAGTTAAAAACTTGCTGTGTCCAGAGGTGGAGGGCAGTTATCAGTGAGTGGTTTGCAGGGAACAGACTGACATACACTTACTTAGGCCTATGAAAAGGTTAGGCCTTCCTAAGCTTTAAGGGGGTAAGCTTCAGGTAAGATAGACATGCATATAAACTGTTCCATTGTTTTAAAATCCTCTTCTCTTATGCTTTTCAGGGTTCCTACTGTTAAGATTAAACAATACTTTGGTAGTGCATTTGGCACTGTATTCGCTCTGGTCGCAGACTCCTTAAGGGAAGAACTGCAGGTGTCAAACTCAGTCAGATCTGCTGGGTAAGCACAGCAGATACAGAGTACTGTAGCCCAGGCCCTGGTCTAAGGATTGTGGGATTTCACCCTGAGAGAGGTGAAGGCATGAGGGCTCAAACCTGAGAGGGTGCACTTAGAGAGACCAGCGAGGAGTCAGAAATACAGCTAGCCATATAAAGAGACAGTGACCATTACATTTTAAAATCATGTTGTTTGTTTTTGTTGTTCTTTTTAATATAAAGGATAAGATGCTACTGAAATCATACTTGGGCTAGGTCTACACTACGGGGGGGGGGGGTCAACCTAAGATACGCAACTTCAGCTACGTGAATAGCGTAGCTGAAGTTGCGTATTTTAGGTCAACTTACCTGGCTGTGAGGACGGTGGCGAGGCGACCGCTGCCGCGCCGCCGTCGACTCCACTTCCGCCTCTTGCCGCGGTGGATTTCCGGAGTCGACGGCAGAGCCATCGGGGATCGATTTTATCGCGTCTTCACTAGACGCGATAAGTCGATCCCCAATAGATCGATTGCTACCCGCCAATCCGGCGGGTAGTGAAGACGTGCCCTTAGAGTGGTAAGTATAGTTTGCATGTAACAAGCACATTAGTATAACACAGTGCAAACGGGAAAATTAAGAATGGGTTTGGATCACATGATACAAAAGGATAAGGCCTACAGATCTGAATAGCCCGCCATTCAAAAGCTAGGCCCTTTATAAATTCATAATCAAATAATAATAAATGGTTAACTCCACAGCTTCCACTTTAGCACCTTCCAACAGCACTAAATTAACTTGAAAGTAAAACAGGAACAACATGGAATTCCCATACTTGTCTCCACGTTACTCTGGCCACTTTATCAACCCCTTGGTCAGCAGAGGATGATGAAAGAAAGACAGGGGGAATGACAGAGTTGAGGAAAATTTGTGTGGGTATGTCTACACTACAAGGTAAACCCAGGCTCAGACTCAGATTCAAGCCCAAACCCCCCTTCTATTTACACACAAATCTCTCAAACTCCAGATCAGACCCAGGATCCTAGGACCCTGCAAGGGTGGAGGGTCTGAGTCCGAGTCCAAGTCAAGTCGGGACCCAACGTTCGAGCCCTATCGTTTTGAAATGTAGACAAAGCGCCCTCCCACCCCCCAGACTGAGGTCCTTAAAATGTACTAATAGTATCCCACAATGCTATGGGCTGACTTCCAAAGAATTGCCTATTGACTCCAAGGAAACCGAAGCACTCCACCTTGTTCCAGTGAAGCAGCTTGCTGTTTCTCTGCCATTTTATTTTGACTGCTGAGCTGCAAACATACCTTAGGAGAGCCACTGGTGTTTGCAATGGATTCTGACCAGAAGAAGTCCTTTACAGAGCATGCTGCATGGTGGGAGCACAGCCCGATTTTGGTTAATTTCTGGTGCAAGGTCAGCAAAACAAGTGATTTTTAGTGAGATAACCAGGAAAAACCATCAATTTCATCTGTTTGTGTGGCTTTGGAAATTTACTGGACCAGTGACCAGGGCAGAGAATGGAATAAATGGCTCAAGACTGAGTATCAGAAAAACAGGGACCGCAACTCGCCGACATCGTGACCCTTTTATGAGGAGTTTGACCTGATGCTGGGGACTGTGCCAAGCACTGAGTGACCAGCAGTGCACAATGACCTGGTAAGCTGGAATCACACCCTGCTGGCCCCAGAAGCCAGCATGGGAATTGATGGGAGCCAGCAGCAGGCACTGAATAAGGCCAATGAAGTGACTGCTAATGAAAGTGGTTCTAGAGGAAGCTTTGCCTCCGAAGCAGTTGCAACACATCCTGGGGCCATACTTGGAGGAGCTTTTCAATGACTCCCCTGGAGGAACAGCCCACCGCAGAACCAATAGCAGGAATGGAAGATCGAGAAGCTGCCCCGGCACCTGGTAAGTTTCTAGCTCTATTTTTGTGTTTATTAATATAGGCAGAGATGACTCATACCTGCTGATACTGAGGAGGGGAGGCACAATGTAAATGGGAGGGATGGGGACGGGACTGTCCCATGTGTTGCCTCTGGGAGGAACTTTCCAGCCCCACCTCCATAGGGCTGCCAATCCTGCCTGCTCCTGGGGGGCTGGGACCACAGGAGTGGGGAGCATGTGCCTCTGGGCCCAGGTAGACTCTCAGCACCACAGCCAGGCTTTCACAGGCAGCCGCCATGCTGCACAGAGGCAGCGACCCTGAGCGGCCTCCAGCACCTGGTGTGAGAAGCAGCTCCATCCCACCCCTTCCACGCCCTGCCTGGACCCGGCTGCCAGGGAGAAGGGCCAAACAAGCCAGAAACATGCCGGGGGGAGGGGCAGCAAGAGAAGTATAGAGGCCCCCTCCCCCGCCGACAGTCTGAGCAGAAAAAGCCCTCCAAGGGCATCTTAGCACCTGCAGAAATCTGAGGGGGGCATAACCCTGCATGCCCCACCATTGCTTCTGAATATAGGAATGGGAGGGATTTCCACTCTATCAACCAATGCAAAACATGCCCCGGATAGTAGCATGTATCCACAAATGGCGATTGCATGCCAGTGCTTTGGCGTCCCTCCTCCCGACCACGTGGAATTCAAAATGGAGACCACGAAACACAAAAGGTAAAACAAGCACATAAAAGAGAATTTTTACGGGGAAGGCACACATTGTGTAGTTCATTCTAATTTGTTAAAATAAGAACCTTATATTACCTTCCCTGTACATATGCTGCTCGGCACCAATCTGTAAGGAGTTGCCTGAAAAGACTGAACTGAACGGGGGAGGGGGAGAGGTTCAAAGGTAGTCCATTTCAAATGTAGTCCAAGCCTGTTAAATGTAGTTCATGCATTCCATGGCTGATGAAATCATTAGTCCCAAATACAAATGGGGGCTTGAATTCAGTCCAGAAATTTGCCGTGAGGAGAAGGGGGATGGCAATGGAGTTCTGTTTGTTTGCATGAAGTCCTAACAGGCTGTATTGGAAGCCATAGGGTGTTATTAGGCTATGTGGAAGCTAAAGCAGCATCATGTGGATTCCCTCATTAATTCTGACTCAATCCTGGGCACTGATAGCTGCAAACTTTTCCTTCAGTAGGAACTCCAGATAGGTAGTCACATTTCAGAAGGGCATATTTTTCATGGCCACCTCGGTAGTTCTGTTCCACTCATAGATGTGCTGTTCAGTTACCAAACATTTGAATACTTCAGTGGCGCGCACACACACATGGTTTCTGATTGGCAAAGAGAGATTATTCCAAGCTGCCAATCGGGCACCTCAAAAACTTCATGTCCCCCAAAATGTGCAATGCCTGAAAAGATAGATAAGGTTTATATAGGATGACACAGCCACCAACCTCTGCCCAAACTCCATTTTATTATTTGTTTAAATTGTGATTTTTAACTTACCATTTTCTCAGCACTTTTCATTGTGATTAACTTACCTATGTCCAGGGAGTTTCTGTGGCCTGAAGTAGCTCTCTGTTAGCCTATTATTGAAGTTCAGTGTCAAAAAGTAACATTTCCATCTTTGACATTCCAAAATGATTTTTCTGTTCTCGTGCACTCAGCAATTTGACACAATAACCCTCTGTGTCTTGTCCCATTGCAGGTTCCTCAACCTCTACAAGCTGCAATACCTCCACAGCTCGCACGCACTACAGAAGCCTGTCTCACTGTACCTTCATGGACGCACAAAGAGTCTACCTATGAAAGAACAGTATAGATGTAGGTTATGGTTCCTTAAGCAAATCTTACTGACTTAAAATGATGATTTTTCAATGAATGACCTATTCTTACTGTACAGTACCTGTTCTTTGTGTTTCCTCACAGACTAGCACAGTGTAAATCAAAATGTTATTTTTCTGCAGACTAGACAAGTTTGGTAGAATGAACTGGGTTATACTGTATCATATTGTATCTAAAAATAGACCTTTTTCACGTAACTCAAGCACATTACAGTAAAAATGCCTCTTATTATCTAGACTGAAATTTAAATGACTGACTAGAAATCCAGACATGAAGATCATTGCTGTAACAAATGACTAGCTCAAGACATTTCAGGATTAACACACACAATGTTCCAACCTCAGAAACAATTTAATAGCTACCTAGTAATAATTTCACACCAGATTTTCATTCTGCATTTCAACATGCACTGAAAGCTATTTTTAGGCACTGAACTGTTTAGGAGAAGAAGTGTTGGAGGGTAATAGGATACACATCTAAATGTTTCAATAGGTGAAAATTATTACTGAAGTTTATCGTCTGCTAATTTTCTTTTCTTTCTTTTTTTTTTTTTTTTTTTTTGCCGAAACAAGAAATTAGAAAAGGGTGAACAGTACAAAATGTGTTTGTAAATAAAAGTATGCCCAGCTTTAGTGAGAATACTTTGTGTTGTGTGTATGTAGGGGGAGATTTTGGCAAACCAGTAAAGTGCCTGAAATCACTATGGCTTATTGTTAAAAGCAGCCTATTCAGCAGTCTCAGCTTGACCAAGGCAGGAGGGGTTTTTTGGGTGCCACAGAAAGGGGAGTTTGACCCCACGTCCTTCCTGATAAGAATTGTGTTGAAGTTGCTGATACATGCATTTTAGAAGAGCAGGAATTTCTATTGGGGCTTCAAGGCTGTAAACTCTGGGAAAACCCCACACCTGGTTAATCAACAATCAGAAGGAAGCCTCTTGCTTGACCATTGAAACTACTTGCTTAACAAGTTTTCTTTAAGGGACATGGCGTTCTATTACTAATGTATAAATAAGGGGGGAAAGTTTGAGGTAGGGGGGCTCTTCAGGATTGGACTCTCCCTCTGGATGCATCTTGTGTTCCCCACGAGCACATGGGCTGCCGCTGTGCCACTCGAGAGCCGCACTCAGCTTTGGTAATTATCAAGGGTTGGTGTTTTACTAACTTGTTGCGGACGTGTGTAAGTGCTTGAGACTAAGTAAAGTTTAGCTTTAAGTGAAAGCACTCTCGTGTTGTCCTGTTTGTGCCAGCCATCTATCGGTTGGACGGCCACGTCTCCCCGGATTTATTTCCTGACACCACCTCGCATAGAGTAAAAGTTACCAAGAGCTTTGGGTTGAAAGAACCCCAGGTAACATGTGTATATATAGTAATAACTTTCACTGAATGGTTTCAAAGCACTAGACCAAATGATGCCCCTACTCCATTTGTTAAACTTTTGAATACCTTATTTTTTTATTGCATTTGTAGCCCATTTCACAACTTCAAGTCTTAAAACACAAGTACATTTCACAATTAAAATAAGGTTCACAATATTGCAGCTGGGCTCTCACTTCACTTTGTTCTTATATCTCACTGACTGACTGGTGATGCACCGCCCCTTATATACCTGCGAAGTATATACCTAGGAGGTTCAAGGAAAATTTAGTTCTCAAAGTCTGGGAGGTTCTATGAGATTCTATGGAGGTTAGTGGAAAAAATGAATCCACCTACAGAATACCTGAAACATTTTACTTCAAACATTCTATTTCCCTTTTGTCACTAACAACAACAACAGCACCCTGAGCCTGGTGCCCCCCAAGCCCAGCACTCCAGGCAATTGCCTGCCCCTAAATCTGACCCTGGAGCTGATGATAGATTTCAGGGGTGAGATTCTATGTCGTGCCTCTTAGAGGCACAGCATAGCGCTTAGTGGTGTGGTGTGAGGGGCATCATGGTAGCTTTAAGCCACCTGTGTGTCCTCACAATTCTGGGAAGCTCTGCAGTCTCCAGTATAATGGGGGTCCTGTTTAACTTATGGCAGCCGCTATAGCCCAGACTCTTCACAGTGCTACCTGCTGTGGTCTCCCCTCTGATGGATCCTCCAGCCCTCAGCCATCCCCAGCACACACCACCTACACCAAGGCTTGCTAGGAGTCCTCTGAGGGAAAACCTGCAGTTGACTTCCTCAGTTCCTGCTCTAGGGCAATCTTCTGAGAGCCCAATCTGGGTGTGAAATCCAAGCCCCACTGAAGTCAATGGGAGTTTCACCCCTTTGCATTATTCCTGCTCTTCTACTGGATACAAAGGTGCTAGAGTGGAGGTGAGAATCTCATCCCAGAACCCCTTATTACCAATCTCTTGCTCTGCTAGATTTAATCCATATTAGTGTAATTGTTGTGACTATACAAATTTTCAAAGTTTATATTTTTCACCACATTAAATGAACAAGTATTGAAATTCAGCCAATCTGCATATAGCAAAACCTTTTTTTCTACAATACAAAATTCCCAGCCATGCATCATATCATTCTGTCACTTCTGTAAAACAAAAGCTTCATTGAAACAGTAACAGTCTCATATGTCCCCAAAACTGATGTGACTTGCAGTGATCACACCATGCCAGTTGACATGGGGGCAGGCTTCCCAACTGCAGGCTAAAAGAAAATAATTTTATCTGCCCAAGGAATGGCCAGAATTGGCCAGATAGGATCTAAGGCTTGTCAGAACATCATCCCAAGCAAGTGATGCTCCCACAAAAGTCTCTTATTTTTAATTCCCATTGCAATACTACAGTAGTCACCAATAACAGGAAAAAAATTGTAGTCAAGATTGTAAAATGTGCAACTGTGACTCAGATTGCAGACCACTGTAGTATTTTTAATAAGGTTTTCAATAGCCTTGAGATGCTTTTTGGTACAATGCAATTTTGCCAGAAGAGGAATGTAACAAGCAGTGGAGGAGCAGAATACAGCATTTTTTCCTTGTTAAAAAGCAAAAAATAGATGTCTGAAAAAGGCAGTATTTTTGCAAAATTACCAAATCCCAGGTTTGGGCTACAGGAAAGTTAGAAGAATGAAATTGGAGAGGTTCGAGGAATTGGCATTTCCCTGTAGTTTTCAGAATGCAGACTGGCAGTGGCAGTGTGATTCCATTGGCATAGAATTGCTGCAGTGAGCTGATGAAGAGCTTTTCAGTCCCCTGGCTTCCCAGTGCTGTCATGACAACAGTCACTTTCTCAATCCTGTTGAAGCCCTTTTCACATTCAGTGAATGCCATGCACAGAAAAGTAGGTTGTTCTCATCAATCTCTCTCTTCTCTGAGATTTGATTGAATGAAATAGCTTCAGAGACATACAGTACTGCTCACTAAGCAGAATCTATCAGGTTCATTTAGTTTCAATATACGTGATAGGTCCTTGAGCAGAGGAAAGGTGATAAGAGTTACAAATTGGAAACAACATGGTCTATAGCAGTGGTTCCCAAATTTTAACAACCCGTGAACCCCTTTCACTAAAATGTCAAGTCTCGTGAACCCCCTCCTAAAAATGAATATCCAGGGATTTTCTCCCTTACCTCAGCATAAATTATAAAAGCAGTGATCTTGGAAATATAACATTTGTTTTTATGACATGCTAATTACACACTATTTATTAATTAGCATTACAGTATTTTTATTACATTATGAAAACGGCAACACTCTGCCAAGATCTCACTTTTGTAACTTGTATCACTTTTGATTACGCCTGTTATAAGACAAGGCTCCTATCAGAGGCACCAGCAGAAAAAAGGGGTGCGAGGGCAAAGCCCCCGTGTACTCTGGGGCCGGGGGGGCACCGCCAGAAAAGTGGGGGGGCCTGTGGGGGCTGCCAGAAAAAAAGGGGAGGGCTCGTCATCCCCCACCCCCCCGATCTGGTGCCTCTGGCTCCTATCTTTTATCAAGGAGTATCAGATGTGAGACAGCATGAAGGTATTTAAGAAGCCAACTCAAAGAGTTCCTCCTACACAAACATTCAGGTCTTGAGCAGTCCAGGCAAACAATGCACATTACAACAAAGCTTAAACTTGTTCTTCATAATAATGTAAAAACAACACTAGCAGCCTATTTAATTTTAAAAACAGTAAAAAATATCCACCTCCCTTTCTATTTCATATAAGGAGTCTTGAAGTTTAAATCTCCTCAGTGTGATAGATATGCTTGCTTTGAGCTACTTAGCTCTTGGTAGTCCCCAAGGCTGCTGGCCCTGTACTCCTGATGAACAGCTCTGTCCGTCATTAGGGAATTTTTCCCCGAGAATCCCCTGTAACATTTTGTGAACCCCAAGGGTTTTCGAACCCCAGTTTGGGAACCACTGATCTATAGGCTAAGATAAATGTATGATCCATAATCTCCTGTATTATGTTTTAATGGCACATGATAGTGAAATTGTCTGCTGTTTGTGTTCTTACTAGGAAACTCATTTGACTTACTTGAAATATGACCTATTTATACAAGTAGATAAAGACAATAATCGTATAGAGAGTTGATATCCTAATAAAGAGAGGCTTCAATGCAGATCTGAACTTCTTCGAAGTTCAAGAGTGTTTGGATCTCACATTCTGCACCATGAAATTCAGGTCTTAGGATGTCAACACTGCAGTTAAAAACCTGCGGTTGGCCCGTGCCAATTGACTCGGGCTCACAGGACTCAGGCTAAGGGGCTGTTCAATTGTAGTGTAGACGTTGGGCCTAGGGATGCAGCCTGAGCTCTGGGACCCTCCCACCTTGCAGGGTCCTAGAGCCAGGGCTCCAGCGCAAGCCCCGAACATCTACACCTCAATTAAACAGCCTCTTAGCCTGTGCCCCGCGAGCCTGAATCAGCTGGCATGGGCCAGCCACAGGTTTTTAATTGAAGTGAAGACATACCACTAATCACAAAGACTGATATCAGTTGGCTCTGGAGGTCATGTTCAAGCCCATCAATAAGTATTATTTAATATGTATATACAATAATGCCTTATATATAAAATTTGCCTCACAAACTAGATTTTCAACTGACCTTAATTTTTTTCTCCATTTGTGAGTGCAAATTGTGCACTTGGGTCTTGATTCTGCAACTTTATGCAGGTGAATAGTCACACTGAGTTAGTCTATTGATATTATGTTTCTGTACCCACAATCTATTATTATTGAGAGATTATAGAAACAAACTTTATACGATTTCTCTCAGACCATTATATCTCAAAATGCTATATAGATTTAAGTTACAAAATTGGTTGTTACAAATAATCACAGAATGAAACATTGCAATCACAAAATAGTGGGACAGAAAAAGAAGAAAGGAAAAATTGTCCAGGAGTTAGGGAACTAGTTGAGGACTTGGGAGACTTTGATTCAAGTTCCTGTTCTGCCACAGACTTCCTGTGTGACTTTGGGCATGTATCTTAGTGCCTCTGTGCCTCAGTTCCTCATCTGTACAATGGGGATAATAGCACTTCCCTGAGGGTTCTGAGAATAAATAAATAAAGTACTGTGCGGTGCTCAGACACTACAAAATGGAGGCCACATATGTACCTTACATAGAAAGTGTGTCAAAGGAAAGGGAAATTTTCAAATGAGAATTTAGAAGCGGGAGAGAGACAAGAAGCCTATCCTAAATTACTTGGGTGGTAGAGGAAAAGGGTCTTGCACCAGAATGGCCATAGTGTGGAGAGAGAGAAAGAAGTAATTAAAAAAAAAAATTAAAAACACACACACTTGAACAGAGTTTTGTACTGTCATCAGCATTTTGGTTTTACAAAATGTACACATAGTTTGGAAAAAAAAATAGTAGGTCTTTTCAAACAAAAATGTCACAATCTGGACTACCATGAAGCACGCAGTAAGTTCTCTGAAGGCTGTTTTAAAGTGATTCTACAATTGTACACAATATCTATAGTACAGCTGTGCTCTTCCAGAGCTGTGTATCATTTCATTGGTATCATTGTTTATTTCAGCTGGACTTTAATGTTTTCATGCTGGTTTTGCAGCATGCAAGGTCTTGATTAGTTTTCTCTTTGTCTTTGAAAAGGTAATCCTTTAAATCTAGTAAAGGCAGAGGAAGACTCCCTCATAGGCAGGTAAGTTTGAAGTATAATTTCTTAAACTATGGAGATTTACTGGCTAGTGTGCATGTGCAAAATTGCCCCATCTATTGGATGGTCTACTCACGTTTTTATTTTATAACTCTCCTGACAGGCCTGCAAGGAGAACTAATGGAGGTGTCAGTAGCAGCTTCATAATTAAGGACAGATTCAGTTTCTCACTTACAGCAGGGATTTGTGTCTCTGTTTGGTATAAAGAATACATTGTATCTTCCGCAAATATACAACATGTATAGTTTAAATTTTCCATTAGCAGGCCATACCTCTTAGATGGAGAGTGCTCTCTTTCTTCATCAGATGCCCAACAAAGCAGGGAAGGATCCCCTATATATTCAGTAATGGTCCCCTCATTTCATCCTTATGAGTCTCAAACAGTCAAGAGTCTCATACATGCCTAGATTGTACAGGGATATAAAAGTAGACATGTGCCCTGCTCCTGGTACTCTTCTCCCTGAGCTTCGGGCGCTGTTCCATATAACATTTCATCATGGCCTTACTCTGGGGTCTTCACAAACAAGGTACTATGTTTCTGCACCATCTTCCAGGGTGAGAACCTCTTCTCCTTCACCTTCCCAGGGAGCTAGGATGTCTCAGCTTGCAGTCCATGAAGCTGAGCCCCCTGAGGAATATCTGCAAAGGAACACCCCCAGCCAGAAGATGAGTCAAAGCCAGCTGCTGTATTAACTTCATCCTTTGATAAGGCAGTGGTCTCATCTACGCTGTCTCACCCAGACAACTACAAGAGCTTTCAGGATCTGCTCAGACATATCACTGATTCTTTTGCGATACTGGTGGAGACCGCACAAGAAAGCTCACACAAGTTCTTGGACATTCTCTGTGCTTCCATACCCGGTTGCTCATCAACAAAGCCCAACAAAGCATATCTGGCAAACAACTTCATCAGAACCTCCAACCTCTAAAAAGGCAGGTAAGTGGTACAGGTACCATCCACCAGGTCTGAGTATCTACACTCACCTATACCTTACTCACTAGTGGTTATGGTAGCTAATGAAACAAGCACAGACAAAGTTAACTTCCAGAGATTTATTCAGATGTAAGAGTTATTCATCTGCCAGCCAGCAATTCTAGATTGCTAATTATCAGGTGTTACTGGTGATGACTTTTAAAATTACATTACATTTTCAGATTTTACAAACAATGTACCCCTGGAGAACAGAGTTTCAATCTTTGACTGCTGATGAGCAGCTAATAGCCAGGATGTCCCTCCAGGCAGCAATGGATGCCTCTGAATACAGCCTCTCATTCGATGACACTGTCTATCATTAAGAGGAGGGTACCCTGGTTCTGGCATCCAATGGGAGGTGCAGTTGATGGTGAAAGATTTTCCCTCCCCTCGCCCCTTTTTATCCACTTCTCCCACCCAAGACCTTAGTGATAGACATGGAATCATAGGACTGGAAGGGACCTCGAGAGGTCATCTAGTCCAGTCCCCTGCTCTCATGAAAGGACATGTCCCTTCTGAAATGGGGAGCATATCTGGACCATCATCAGGCTTCAGGTCTACAGACCCATGAGGATACTTGACTACACATAAATGTATTAGGGCCCAAAGTGGTTCGTAGAACCTGTGTTGCATTCCTACCAATTATCCATGGACTGACAGTCCAAGTTATGGCTGACAACACGACAACCACGTTTTATATAAACAGGCAGGGAGGAACCCTTAGATGTCTGGAAGGAGGTTAACTATGGAACTGATGTTTCAGCACTAAGTAATCTCTCCTAGCAATACATATCCTAGATCAGCAGAATGCTCTAGAAGATATTTTTGTCAAGCCATGATCAAGGATTCTGTTATCCATCACATTTTCCACGTGTGGGGTCATCCTTCTGTAGACCTATTTGCAACCGCCCAAGAACATTAAATGTATCAATTTCTGCTCCAAAGGAGGTCTAAGCCTAGAATTCCTGTCTGATACATTCCTCACGCAGTGGTTGCCAGGGATGATGTATGCTTACCCTCACATCCCTCTGATTCCCAGGATGCTCAAAAAGATCAGACAAGATGCTGCCACAGTCATTATGATAGCAGCTGCCTGGCTGAGGTAGTTTTGGTATATGGAGCTGATGCTGTTCTCATTTCGTCCACTGAAAACCTTTTTAATTCTACCAGATGTAATATCTCAAAACAATGGGAACATCTTACCTCTAAATCCAGTCTCCCTCCATCTGACAGCTTGGCTACTTACTGAATGTCCGGAACGTTTTGATCCAAAGTAGAAAAGATTCCTGACTAACATAGGCTTTTTAGTGGAAAATATTCAGGATTTGATGTGAACCATGTTAATTACAACCTATTGATTCCCAGATCCCTAATTCTTGGACTACTTGCACTCTCCAAGGGCTTGTCTACACTACCTGCTGGATCGGCGGGCAGCGATCGATCCAGCCGGGGTCGATTTATCAGTCTCGTATAGACGCGATAAATCGACCGCTGAGCGCTCTCCCGTCGACTCCGGTACTCCAACAGAACTAGGAGCGCAAGCAGAGTTGACAGGAGAGCGTCAGCTGTCGACTTACCGCAGTGTCTTCACTGCGGTAAGTAGATCTAAGTACATCGACTTCAGCTATGCTATTCACGTAGCTGAAGTTGTGTGTCTTAGAGCGAACCCATGCGGTAGTGTAGACAAGCCCTTAGAGTGTTCCTGGGAGCAATATTGCCACATCCCCGCTATTCCTCCCCCCTTTCAACGCTATAGTTTTTTCCCCACCTACTATGATTAAATTTCTTAAGGGCCTTATACATGTTTTTTTCCACTAGTAAGGGAGCCTCCATCTCCATTGGCCTTGAATGTTGTGCTGGCAGGTAAGCCACATCCACTCCATCCATTTAAGCACCTAGCAAACTGCTCCCTGTTGCATTTATCTATAAAAACATCCTTAGTAGTGGCAATTACATCAGCCAGAAGATTTGGGGAAATGCAAGCTGTCATAGCTGGCCCTTCCTGTACAATATTTCATATGGGTAAGGCATCACTCAGATCCCACTCTGAGTTTCTGCCCAAGTAGCAATGGGTTTCCATTTGAACCAAATAACTCTCTTATTGGTGTTTTCCCCAAAACTCTTACTAACCAGGGGAGAGCTAGGGTGCACATTTCAAGTGCACAGGGCCTCATCCTTTTATTCACTAAGAGCCTAACCTTTCAGAGTTTCCACAAGATGATTTGTACCATTTGCTGACAGAGAGGAAGGTCAAGCAGTATGTTCTCCGAGACTACCCAAGTGGGTGTTGGGATGCATTGGGGTCTGTTATGCGTTAGCTAGTTTAAACCCCTCTGGCTCAGATTAGGGCTCACACCCACTTGGGGTTCTTCAGCCCGTATGTCTGTTGAGCGTTATGCTCTGGCAGAAGCATCACCATCTTCTTTTGGCGGAGCTATGCTGCCATCTTTCCGACACCGTGGGGCACCCCCCAGGCACACGGTGGGGCACAGTGAGTGCAGTGCTAAGAGTGGGATGGATTTGCACAAGCACTCGAAGAAGTAAAAAAAGTTACTTCTCTGAGCGGGGTGGGAGTTTGGGCGATTCATTACCCGCCTCTGTGGCACGACCCACCCTCCGTGCCAGCTCCCTGCCAGTGCCTGGAGGGTGGCAGGGGCAAAGGCAACGAGGGTCCCTGTTTTCTCTGGAGGGGCCTGACTGGAAGAATCAACAGTGCGAAGCCCGGAGCCTTGACTCCTGCCCCAACCACTTAGGGCCGCCCAGCCTCGCGTCCCCCTCACAGCTGGCAGCTGCCCCCTGCCTCCCAGTGCCTTCCTTCCCCGCCTCAGAGCCCCCCCGCCCCGCCGCATTTGGTTCTGCCCATTCTCTCCCTCCTTCCCCCCTCCGCCCCGTGCACTTGGTTCTGCCCGCTGGCAAGCAGCCTCGCGTCCTCGATTCCTTTCCCCTCCCGGCGCCACCCTCCCAGCTCGGTGTTTTGTCCCCGGGCGGGTTCCGTAGCGCGTGCAGCGGCCCCTCCCCTCTGCGGCTCGCTCGCTCTGCTGCGCGATTGTGCGGGCGAGAGGCGGCGGCGGCGGGAGGGAGCTAGCGACACAGGAGGCAGCAGCTCGGCGGCGCCATGGCGGCCGCTCTCAGCGACATGGCGGAGCCGGAGGGGCTGTTTCCCGGCGAGGCGGCGGCGGCGGCCGAGGAGGAGGAAGAGGCCGGGGCGGCGGCGGCGGCGGAGTCCGAGGCGCTGCTGCTGCTGAGCGGCGAGGCCGAGAGCATGTCGGAGCCGAGCCCGGAGAGCGCCAGCCAGGCCGGGGACGGGGAGGACGAGGAGGAGGAAGAGGAGGGCGGCGAGGAGAGCAGCCTGGTGGGGAGCAGCAGCACCAGCAGCGGCTGCTGCAGCGACGAGACCCGCTCGCTCAGCCCCGGCGGCAGCAGCGAGGCCGACGCTAAGGAGGAGCCCAAGGGCCCCCGGGGCAGCCAGGAGGACGGGCTGGGCCGCGGCGGCGGCAGTAGCAGCAGCAGCAGCGTCGTGTCCAGCGGCGGAGACGAAGGCTACGGCACCGGCGGAGGGGGCGGCAGCAGTGGCAGCAGCAGCTGTAGCGCCACGTCGGGGGGCCGGCGGGGCAGCCTGGAGATGTCCTCGGACGGGGAGCCCCTGAGCCGGATGGACTCGGAGGACAGGTCAGTGCAGCCCCCGCGCCTCGGCAGGCTGGGGCCGGCCGCAGCCCTGCGGTCGTTCCCCCCCCGGTCGGGGATTGGGGGGGACGTCGGCCCTGCAGCTCTTCCCTCAGCCGAGGGAGGCCGCCAGGGAGGCTGGGGCAGGTTCAGTCTTGAAATCCCTCGCGAGATGGGGGCCCTGAGACGCCATCTCCTGGGCCTCTTTGCACACAGCGGCCCCTGGGAAATCACCTCCCCCCAGCCCAGAGGCGCACACAGCCCGCACACGGAGCAGCCCCAACCCCAAAGCACCGCCACCCACACTTCTCCTGCCCCCGGCCATCTCCCAGCCAGGGGCAGAGGGCAGTTAGTGCAGGAAGAAGGGATGGGTGGGGATTGTCATTCCTAGAACCGAGAACAAGGGCTAGGAGCCACCAAGTGGGTTGTGTTTTCCTCTTGTACTTACCCAGCAGAAGGAAGAGAGGCCTCAATATTTTTATTTGCATATTGAGCTTTTGCATGGTTAGTGCTCTCTCCTGAATGATTCTGCTCTTACCAGGCTTAATGATAGCAGAAAAAATCGCCGACTTCTGTACTTTCAGTAATCTACTTTGTCCTTAGGTTTTCATTTTCTTCCTGGAGGTTTTTTTTTTTTTTTTTTTTTTCACCTAAAAAATCTCTCGTCAGGTGAGAGCGGTGTTCTTGAAGTATAGAAATCATTAACTGACTGTTTTGATAGCCACTCAGTTTGGTTCCTTCTTGTTTGATGTGCAGAGGTCCGTATTTAAATAGTAAAGTTTAACGACTGTTTTCCTGGGATGCCAATGCCTCTTTCATAAAACAGTGTCAGGTGCCTTTGTAGTTGTATTTTGTGTTAAAATGCAATCAGTATGACCTAAAGTTCAAAGATGAAGTGTTAAAGGTGTTGATTGGTGTATTCTGCCTATACTAGTGCAGGTGTTTGTGTATTACAGAGAGAAGCAACCTGTCTGTAACTATTGAGGGGGAAATTTAGTTTACTTGATTAGCATAGGTTGCTATCTGGTATGTGGAAAGGCCTTGTCATGTACCAACCTTTTCTCTGACCATAAAATACTTTTCTTTGTTTAAAACAAACACAGATTAATAATCAATGTGGTTGACAGACAAGGTAGGTGAGGTAATATTGTTTATTGGGACAACTACACCAACAGAAGTTGGCATCTTTAGGATGTTTTTTAAGGATTAAAATTGAGTAGAATATTTATGTAATTGAATCCAATAAAAGATAAACATATGGTTCCTATATATTATATATTTATCTTTTACACTGTGTTTTTAGTTATTTCCTTCTTGCAAATGAGCAATGAACTTGGTGTGCAGTACTGAATATACTTATAAAATATTGTTTTTGTTGTGATTTAAGCTGTTCAAAAACATGTGATGTACTGAGTGACTCTTGTTTTTGTGTGCTAGTATTTAATTAACAATCAAACTAAATGATAGGACAAATAAATAGAATAAGAAATGATGTTAAATTATTTACTTGTCACTTTACTAGTCCAACTCTATTCTAGATCTAGTTATTATTGAGTTTTAAAATGGCTTAAGAAATTCTGTAACTTTGATCATAAATGGTACTTTGTGTCCTTGACAAATCTAATAGATCATGGCCCATTATAATTTTTACATAAATGTGTTTCTAGTTTTACTTCCATTAAATGGAGAAATCTAGTTAATGTATTTGTTCATGTAGAGGAACAATTGCCAAAACAGTAAGGTTCTTAGCTTTTGAAAAATTACTTATTTACATTTGCAAATGGTATTTCTACAATACAGTGGGCGGTGTTTTTATCACCCCTAACAGTACATGATAGTGTGGGGAGAATTTTTTTTTGTTAAAGTCTAGTTGGACAAAAAGTTTAAAATAGTCCATTCAAATATTGCAGAAATGTAGCAGATGAGATTGATGTCAGTATATTTGAGTATTGACAACCCCAAGTGTTCAAAAACCCTGAATCAGCCCCCCTTCCCCCTCACTCCAAATCATAGAATTGGCTTGAAAATCATGATGATGTAAAAAACTATACATTTTGGGTGCTTTGTATTTGCCATCTGTATCATGTGCCTTTAGCGTGCACTGGGATCATGTTTTCATACCTTTCTCCACTGTTGAGTGCTAGAAATTTCTTTTAAATGAAAGTTGGGATTCTCATGAAATGACATGAAATCTGGGAGTGTGAGCTTTAAAAAGAACACCAAATGTTGCTAGACATTGCAATAAAATTGAGAGGATTGGCAATACTGATTTTTTTCTTCATATTTTAATCTAATATAAACCACTTCATGTGTTTGAGTGACTATCTCAGGGCTTTATAGATACTGGAACACAGATGAGAGCTAGCTATCACGGTGAGAGTGACACTCAACCCAGATAAGTAGCTGAGTTAGGGGAGCAGTGGAAAGAAATGGTGGAGTTTCTCTTTTGTGATTTATTTACTGTATAATAGAATTCATAATTTTCCTCTACCCTTCCTTTGATATGTTCATGCTTGGCAACCAGTCTGAAAACTTTTTTTTTTTTTTTTTGGATCCATGCCTTGTTACAGTGTTTGCATCTAGATTGTAGTATTAATGATGTCTACATGGGGATGCACTTTCCAAATGATTTTAAGGTGTAACGATAGCATCCTGCTCATTGACTGGTGTATTACGTAGAGAACATTACACCCATGCTCTGTGAACTTCACTGACTATCTGTTGATTTCTGAGTGAAGGCTAAGCTTCTGGTTTTCACCTGATGCTCAGAGAGGCTTGAATTAATAGCCCCCTTGTTTAAAGGAGGAAGGGGTTAGTGGAAGGGCATTGTTGGTGAGGGATCCTTTGCGAAGATCTGCCACAGCCTAGGTCTGGTAACATTAAGATTACCATTCAAGGCTTGTTTTCCCAAACTTTTTCTCTGTCGGTTTGAACGGGTGGGCGGGAGTTGTGAGAGGGTCAGAATTTCAGGTGAGTGTTAGCATTCTGATTAGTTTAATGCGTCTGGATTTTATTATTGTTGTCTACAATAATAGAGAAACGCCAAAATAGTTAATTTGCTTACCTTTTGACAGAATAATAGCATGTGCTAGTATGAAAGTATTCTAAAATAAGACCATCCATATATTAGAGCAGGGCGTCAGCAACCTTTCAGAAGTGGTGTGCCGAGTCTTCATTTATTCATTCTAATTTAAGGTTTCGCGTGCCAGTAATACATTTTAACGTTTTTAGAAGGTCTCTTTCTATAAGTCTATAATATATAACTAAACTATTAATGTATGTAAAGTAAATAAGGTTTTTAAAATGTTTAAGAAGCTTCATTTAAAATTAAATTAAAATGCAGAGCCCCCGGACCGGTGGCCAGGAAACGGGCAGTGTGAGTGCCACTGAAAATCAGCTCGCGTGCCGCCTTTGGCACGAGTGCCATAGGTTGCCTACCCCTGTATTAGAGGTTATGTAAGATTTTCATATTTAATTGAAATCTTTCTCCTTCTAAGAAGCAGTAGGTACATGGTTTATTTATAGAATATGATTCCAGAATTGTCACCTGTCTGTATGTCATGCTGAAGCCTGGAATATCTGAGGCAGTGTGAAGCAATGGAAACACCTACATGCATGGTTTGGGACCCTTTTTTTCAGAATATCACCACATTCAGTTACCACTGGGATTTACTGTATGTTACCATCCAGTTTCTAAGTTTTCAGCCATTTTGACTTTATGAATTACACCTGAGTATCTCTGAGCCCAAGACTATTGTGATAGCTGTGGTAACTCAGCCAATCACCACCCTCATTCTACAGCTAATTTGCATGCAGCAATTTCATTGGCTGTATGAGGGCAACTGCATGGTGGATTCCTTGGCCCAACTGCCACACCCATGTAACACAAAATACTCCAAACACATATAGTTCCTCACCTGCACAACTCAGCACAACTCTCCTGGTACAGTAACTCACAGTAAGCCCAAATGCAGCCCCGTACCACAACAAGCACCCCTCATTTGCCACCTGCACAAATCAACACAAAATCTCCCAGCACAAAACACACACTCTAGCCTACCCTGACTCATGCTTACCATAAACTTGAGCAGCAACGCTGCAGGTCATCACAAATAAAGATTATTAATCTATTGTTACTGATTTTGAGTGGATCTTGATAAAACTCTGAGGGTCAGAAAAATTTATTTCCTACAGCAGAAGCCAGGAAATTTTAAATGTTAGAAGTACTGTGTAGAAAATAGACACATGACATTGAGGCTGAATTTGACTCAGAGGATTTTACCCATTTACTCCCAAGTTTGAAATAACATCCTGAAAGTAACTCATATGCACCACTTGGTTTCTTAGGCCTGTTTATCCAATTAATAAATTGCCATGTATGAGAACTTTTTTCAGCTTTAAAGTATTTCTAGTGGTTGACTTTCAGTGCCACTAATGTTTGAGAAGTTGTACAGCACTAACTTGCTGATACCAATCTTGAAAAAACATCTTAAGCTGATTCTCCTCAAAGGATGAAATAGATATAGACAGCTAGTAAATGAATCACCCTGGGTATGTCTTCACTGCAGAGTTAAGTTGGGCTTTTACTCAGGTGTTGTCCCTAACCTCCCCATCCCCACACACAAACTTCTGACCTTTAGTTTGGTTCTGTCAGCTTGGGCTAGTTGGCTTGTCTGGGGCCACAGGCTAAAGCCTGGATGCTGCTTTCAGTTGGACTGATATCCCATTTCAGTGAAGATGCAGGCCAAACCATTCGGGAGCTGATTGTCCTCCAATGCCTCCCACAATTTCCCTGTGTACACAGGAGGACAGACAAGTTCTCCCACAACTCACTTCAAAAGATTCAGAGTGGCTTACCTTACTGCAGTACAAAGAACCATGGGATATGCCTGCAGAAGTACAAGCGGCACTCAGTGTGTACCCAGTAACTTGGAAATGACTGGAGTGTGGCTACTCATACCCAGGTGCTTACACTGGAGTGCTGATTACCCAGGTTAACTCCTGAGGCAAAGACATACCCTCAGAATACTGTGAAGTATTAGTGAAGGACATTTTTAGACAAATGCATTTCAGAAATTATTTTTCAAGGGTTTACTTTTAAACCTTAGATTAAATTGTTCCTTCCTAAATTTTTACTCTCAAAATGAGAATATGGCAGCACTAGGAATGAAAATCCTGATTTCCTTTTTTTGGTGCCACAGGACTCTTTGCTCCTTTTTTTGTGTGATTTGAAATGGGGGTCTCCTTAATCTTTAGTTGTGTGTACTGCCTTTTTTGGGGGGGGGGGTGTTAGCTTATTAGACCTCCTAAAGTCTTAGTGTCAAGGTTGCCCATATTTGACCTACTTTTTTTAAACGGTGAGTTGTAAAACTTAGTCGTCTTCTAAATTGACCACTTTGGAGTGACATTTGTGACTGTATTATGAATGATAAGAGTGCAGAACAGCAATCTAAAATACAATAAAAAGGCAAGCGGTACTAGTGCAGATGCTTCATTTCTGTGATGTGTTCATGTGACCAGATTGCAAAATGCTTCAGGCCTCTTTTATGTATGCATTCTCATTTGTGAAGGCTGCACATCCTATCCAGGAAGTGAAGATCATCCATTTTGCACCTACAATAGGGTGCTTAAGGAGATGGAATTTAATATAATTTGTTCTAGTTCTTATGTAATACTGACAAACCTCGGTTGACAATTGGCTATACGGGCCGTTATTTATAGTTCAGGGATTCTGCTGAAAATAACTTTACCATTGGTTCTTTAAAAGGTGTTCCTGACATCTTTTTGCAATTGCTTTCAGATTCAGAAGTAATACACAGAACGGGAAAAATAAATTCTAAGTTCTTGTTCCCGTAACGTTATGTTCAAGTCTTTATGGCACTGGAAAAAAAGGTTTATTGGAAGACCAAACTGCCCAGATGTTTTATAAGAAGGCTAGTAACATCTCTTGCTATAAAATCTGCTGCTAGTTTTAATTAACCATGGATAACATAAAGGCGTTTTGTGGGATTAGTTGAAAGAACTTGCTCACCTGTACTGAATGTTAATATAGGATTATTGCAGTGATATCTAAAACTTATCTAGAATCCAAGCTTAGTACTCTTGCCACCCAATGAAACAAATGAGTGATATAATTAATTGTGTGAATTACACAATTTATGTAAAAATATATTTGGGATTCATGATAAAAATACTGGCCTTCATTTCCAGATTTTAATCAGACACCTACAAACTACAGACGTTCTCCGACTTGCGTAAGTCGGGAACATATACCCGACAATTACGTGCGTGTCAAAAAAAAAAAAAAAAAACTTATGGAAAAAGTTCCGTAAGTGTGGATTTGCGTAACTCGGGTTTGCATAACCCGGGGAGCATCTGTAAATTTGTTAGCTACTCTGAGGGGTTGAGGATTTTTAAATGATATTTTTGAGTTTTCAGTTACCTCAGACTGCTTCCTTTTGAACTTTCAGTGGTCTTAGTCGTTGATGTCAAGTGTTTTGTCATGTATACCTAGAGCAGGGGTCGGCAACGTTTGGCATGCGGCTCGCCAGGGTAAGCACCCTGGCGGGCCGGGCCAGTTTTATTTACCTGCTGACACGGCAGGTTCGGCGAGCCGCGTGCCAAACGTTTCCGACCCCTGACCTAGAGTGTAAGCAGCATGTTCAAAGAAACTGTTTTGAAAGAATGTTATAAAAACATTCTGTATTTCACATATTAGTTTACAGTGCACAGAGATGTAGTGTTCTAAAGTCTCAGCAGCAAGTTATGACTTTACAAAACTGGAAAATACATCCCATTTCATGAAATTGGTATAAAGCATCCTGCCACTTCCTACTCAAGACTTCCACGGCCAGTTCTTGCTTAGCTTTTCTTTCATGCCAATAGGATGCAAAAAGATGTATCCTGAGACTTGTGATTTCAAATTTTAATTTTCTATGTAGGACTCTCTTTGTGCTAGCATTTAAGATCCTACGGGTATGTTTACACAGGGATAAAACACCTGTGACTGGCTGGGTGTGTGGGCTTGCGGGGCTCAGGCTCCAGGGCTAAAAAGTCAATGTGTAGACCTTCGGGCTTGGGCTGGAGCCTAAACTCTGGGACCCTGGGAGGGTGGAAGGTCCCAGAGCATGGGGTGCAACCCGAGCCTGAACATCTACACAGTGATTTTTAGCCCCATGAGCCTGAGCCCTGCGAGCCTGATTCAGCTGACATAGGCTATCTGCAGCTGTGCCATGGGTCGTTTATCCCATGGCAAATGTAGCTGTACCCTAAATCTTTTTCCAAACTTTACCATTTGCTTAGTTTCAGTGGGCAACTTCTCCAACTGTAAGTTCTGAAAGGCATATGTAAAAATACCCTGTGTATTAGTAATGAAATGGAATCCATGCTGACCGAGTTTGGCTGCCAGACATGTTGTTAACCTATTGAATGTTGTCCAACACTTGGCTGTCTAAATACTGCAGTTGATATAATAGGGGCCAAGACAATTTAGGAAGTTTGTTTGGGTATTAGCCATTTTAAAAAATCCGAATTACTGGCTGTTACCATGAATTTCCTTTATAACTTGGATATATTTAGCCAAATAAGGACATGAGGTAATGGATCTGTGATTAATGTTAGAGTCCCAACACTGCTCAGCATTTTACAGGATGCAAAAGACATAGGGCTTGGTTATCTGTTGCTCTTTTTAGTCTGCTCCTGTGGTGTAAAGGGGGCTTAAACACAGTGGGGCAGATCCTTAGCTGGTGTAAATTGTTATAGGGACCATTGAAGTGGATTTTCTCTCCATTGTAGAGTTGCTAGACTGTATCTGCACTGGCCACCCTGACACAGAGGCCAGGGCCCTGTGTGTGTTGAAAGGAGGGAGCATTCCAAGAGAAAAGAAGAGGTGGGATCAAAGTGCACTAGACACTGGTTATTCTATGCTTCGCACAGCCCACAGAATATATTTAATTCATGAATTAATTTTCTTGATTTTCTTTAAGGTGTACCTATTGTTTTATACAATTTTTGGCTCTTTTAAAAGGGAACAAGGAAAGAAAATGTCAAAATTGACGAGCAGTTGTACACAAAGTGTGATATGGTAATTCGGCTGCAGTGGAAACTTGTAATAAAAATTTGAAGATTTTCTAACTTTCAGATTAATTTAACGATAGTGATCTAGTCAATCTTTCAGTTCTAGAAATTGATCAGATAATCACTTGTCAGAAACCCAGAGTAAGAAATTTTCAGAAAACTAAAATTGAAATTTAGATTCACTATCATGTGTAAAAATAGGTACTGAGCAATAATCATTATTTAACTATTAGCGATTGGTATTCAAGAACTGTAAATTCAAAAAAATCTAGTAGCTTAAGGCCTGAAAAACGTAAACTTTGCTTATCTTTGTGTACTATGAGAGCAGAAAAGTTAAATATTTTTCGGTTGAAATTCCTTTTGTAAAGTATTAGCAAATTTCTTTGTTACTTAGTATGTCAAGTTATGGCCTGAAAGATTTGTGTGAAGAGTTGCAGCGTGGATTTGATTTAAATCAAATTGATTTATATCATGACTTCAATCACTAGTCAGGAAGACTCGATTTAATCATGGATTTCTACATAAAAGTGCATTCTTGTTGGCTGTTATAACCTTAATACGTATTCTTCACAACTCAGAGATAGATGTAGGTTTCATTTTTAGAAGGTACGCACTATACATTTTTAAAGTGATTTATTTTGAAAACTTTTCAGATTAGTTTTACAGCTATATCAGAAAATGAATGATTGTTTGGTTATTTCATTTACCAAAGGTAATTGAAGCAGATATTTATGAAGTCATTGGGAGGTGAACTATCTCCAATTCAACAGGTTAATCATTAATATTTGGAGGATTTTCTTGCCATGCTGTATTAATAGGAGAACATCACCAGACAGACATTTAAATTGTTTCATTTAACTAAAACAACGTCTTGTATTCTGGATTTTTTCTTCAACAGCAAACCGAGAATATTTTAACAAAACAAGCATATGAATTTTTGAATTTAGTTTTTTTTAATATGTCAGCCAGGTCATCATGAGAAACGTAAAATACTAGTTGACACTTAAAATACTGGCTTCTGCAGGTAACTCAGTTGTCTTCACCTTCATTTTCCTGTTTGTTCATAATCTGGAAAAGAAAAACAAGCTTTCCTCCTTTTTCAGGTCCCAAACAATTTCTTAATTTGGAATGAATTAGTCCAAAGGAAGAAAATATTCTTTGTACACTGGCAGAAGAAGCGAATGCTGTTAAAAGTGAGATTATCACTTCAACAGTCTCTGAATCCAAGTGCTTAAGTGACTTCCACCAGTTCACTGGTGTGACTTTCTTTAAAACATCATCAGCAAACATATATTTCTTGAATGGTTCTTATTCCCAAACTGGGTCTCTCTTACGGCGTGCTGCCATTATAGGTTTTCCCTTTTAGTGAGAGAATGGTATGGTAGATCTCAAATCAATGAAGGCTACACTCAGAAAGACCTCAAGACTTCTGGAATATGGTGCTCAACAGTTTCACTTTTGTTTCTACTGCCTGTCCCTGTCTTCTCACATTTATCTCCAGACTTCTTCTCCTTGTCCAGAACTATTCCTCCCCAACATTGAAACTTTGCACTTTTAGAGAGAGGTAAGGGATTGACTCTGTGTACACAAATTTGCGGAGGGACAATAAGGTTGAGGTCTGTTATTTCTCACCTCTATATATTATTTATTTATTTAAAAACATTTTTGCTGTTATCTCTGGAGAGACAAATCCAAAGTTTGAGAACTGCAAAACTAAGCATCTCTGATGGTATCTTCTAGACCAGGGATCGGCAACCTTTGGCACGTGGCCCATCAGGGAAATCCGCTGGTGGGCTGGGACAGTTTTACCTGCAGCGTCCGCAGGTTTGCCCGATCGCAGCTCCCACCAGCCAATGGGGGCTGCGGGAAGCGGCGGCCAGCACATCCCTCGACCCACACTGCTTCCCGCAGCCCCCATTGGCCTGGAACAGCGAACCGCGGCCAGTGGGAGCTGCGATCGGCCGAACCTGCGGACACTGCAGGTAAACAAATCGTTTCGGCCCGCCAGCAGATTTCCCTGACTGGCTGCATGCCAAAGGTTGCCAATCCCTGGTCTAGACTGAGCACAATTGGGTAAATAGAAAGATTAACCTAAATCTATACAGAAGCCTCTGGAACCCCATAAGATTGGGTCCCTAATCCATGAATTATTGGAACTCATTTACAAAACTTTTCTTAAACATTACATGAATATATTGTCTCATACTATAGAATTATAATTTATAATCCCTATTCCATGATGAGATATCTTTGACCTATACTCTTAATTCAAACTATCTTTAGATAAAATGTTTTTTGAGGAAAAAACCTATCAAAAAAATCTGATTTAAATCAACATTTAAAAAAAAAAAAAGCATTGACTTTTATCCACCCTGAAGAATTGTACTTACTGTGTGCAGTGCTAGTGCAATTGGGGATCTAACCTCAATTGTGGCTCCTTTCAGCCACTGTAGTACAAATAATTAATAATCCACACAGTGCAATAGTTTAAAGTTTATCAATTTCCCTTTTTAAAATCAGATTGGTACTTTAGGAATAGCAATTACATACCTTCCATTGGAATAGGCACATACAGTAGTTACCTATTAAAAGGATACAGTAGAACTCAGAGCTACAAACACCTCAGGAATGGAGGTGGTTCATAACCCCGATATGTTCGTAACTCTGAACAAAACATTATGGTTGTTTTTTCAAACGTTTACAACTGAACATTGAGTTAGTACAGCTTTATTTTTTTAGTAGTTTACGTTTAATGCAGTACGGAACTGTATTTGCTTTTTTTCCTGCTCTCTTTCTCTCTTGCGGCCTGATTGTGTACTTCCGTTTCCACAGGAGGTGTGTGGTTGACTGGTCAGTTCATAATTCTGGTGTTCATAACTTTGAGTTTCTACTGTACCATCAACTCCTGTCTTTGGGTTTTTTTTTTTTTTTGGCCTACTTTTAAATGACACTTAAGATGACTATAGCTGAAAGATTAGAAAGAATATTGGTTTTCTTTGTGCATTTGGCAGCACTTTGTGTATAGTCAGTTTAATGGCTTTTCCTGTTTAGTGTGTTTCCTCAGTTTTGTGGGTCTTACATACAGCAACAGGGAAACATATTTTCAAAGAATACAAAAAATGGGATTGTGAAACCACAGAAATTGGCAGGAATACTTAAGTAGGTGTAGTACCTGAAACTATTTTAAATTTTTCTTATATTGACTGTTCTTCATGTTGATGGTGTCCCTTTAAATACAACTCATGGTTTCTTAAATATTTATGATTGGTGTTCTAGAAGTACTGTTCAAATGTAGAATAATTTGTTTTTTCCACAACATGTTAATTGTCTTTATAAAGCTATACACATTTAGCTCTTTAATCTTTCCTCATAAATTCAATCTCCTCCAAAACCCGCTGACCATTTGTTTCTGTTCCCTGAACTCCCAGGAAAATAGACAAGTTGAAGGTAATGTGGTCCCTGGAAGTAAACCTCAAATTCATGGTGTCTTTGCGCCAGAGCCATCTACAGACGCTTTTCTTGATCCATGTGATAATTTTGCATATGTTGGCCAAAACTGTGGTCAGAGTGGGAAAAATTGATTATTTGAAAAAAATATATATATAAAAAGGATTTTTTTTATTTAAATTGGATGTTTTAT
The DNA here is from genome assembly GCF_028017835.1 of Emys orbicularis. NCBI lineage: Eukaryota > Metazoa > Chordata > Testudines > Emydidae > Emys > Emys orbicularis. Next base: position 123,428,442 of record NC_088683.1, read on the forward strand.
TTAGAGTGAATACAGGTTTGTTTAGGAAAAAAACTATTTAAAATTAAATTTGAAACCCATAGTCTTTGTTAAGGCCTACACTTATTATAATCTACTGAAATCATTTAAACCAATTACAAAAAATATTAAGTAGTGCATGTTTTCTGCTAAGTTTAAAGAATATCCTCCCACTGAACTGGTAGAAGTCACTGGCTGAGCACCTGGAACCAGAGTTTGCTGAAGTGCTAAATCAGTTTTGACAGCAGTAATTTCTTCTGCAGGTCAACTAGTTAAGTTCAATGACTAGTGTATAAGAAACAAGTTTGAGGTTGAGAAGGCAGGAAAGCTTGTTTTCCTCTTCCAATTTATGAATAAAATCTAGGTATGAGAGAATCAGATCTACTGGTTCTAAAATTTTGTAGGACGTGTCTAGAAAAAATTAGTTCTCTTCATAACTACAGATAATACTTCCTTTGTTTAATAAATCAGTAAGTTTTAAATGCAAAACATGCTTTGATAAACTTTTTTCTTATGCATCTAACACATTTAAGTAGTTTTATTCAATAAAAAAATTAAAATGCTGTTTGTCCTTTTTAATTGAATTTCCATGCAAATGAGCTTGACTTACTTACATTTTTACTTGTGATTTATCATCTAGTAAATAAGAAATGCATCATTCACTATTTTCTAACATAAAATAAGTAAGAATCTGAATAAATGTAAGTTAAGCTATATAATTGCTTAAATGTGTTGAGGCATAGTCTAATTAAGAAAAAGAAGCACCAAATTTAGTGTGAAGGCTGTATTTAGTTTTCAGTGTGTTTTAATAATAAAAGAGGCTCAACCTTTTTTTAAGGTAAGTAACTAAAAAGTTTAATGCAAAACATGATTAAAATAGATCTAAGTCAAGGTTTCCTACTTGCTAATTTAAATCATGATTAAAATTGGTTATTTAAATCCAGCCACTCTGACTCCATTATCCTTTTTTTTTTTTTTTTTTTGGGTTGTGTCACATTGCATGCTTGTTTAACTTGCTCTTCATTCTTGCTGCTGTATCTGTTTCATTATAACTGCTTTCCTGGTTTCTCTTTCCTGTTAATTTATTATTTGCATTACAGTAACACCCAGGGACCCCAACCAAGATCAGGGTCCCACTGTGTTATCTACTCTACAAACTCATAATAAGAGTTCTTGCTTTGAAGATCTTACGATGTACACAGTCAGGGTAGACAAAGCATAAAGGCACAGAGAGGTGGTGATTCAGAATATCTTATTTTGTTTTCTGTACATGTTTCTTATCTCTCTAGGTCCCTTTGTATTATTTCTCTTGTCCTCACTGATTTTTGTAAATCCTCCCAATGTAATGTCAACAAACTTTAGTAATATGATCTTTCCCTCCATTTCTAGGGTTTAAAAATGTGTGGCGTAACCCATCTAGATACGGCTTCACAATTATCTACTTCTAAAAAGTACTTTTTAAAACCAGATTTAGTGCTGGCATGGCAACTCACTTTTAAAATGATCTCTCATTGATCTGTGTCTGTTCATTTTCCACTGTTGATTTCTCAGCATTCAAATTACATTATAAAAATACAAATAGTTGGTTCTTATGTTTATTTTTGATAGTTTGTAATTGTAAAGCCTTTCTTGTTTATTTCACATGGTTTTAGTTATCATGGCTTAATCTGGGTATGGTTTAGGTGTGATTTTCAAAAATGCCTATGTGATCTAGGACCACAAACACTTTCAATTAGACTTGTGCACCTAAATCACTTAGATGATTTGAAAGTCACACCCAGTATTGTTTATCATAAAGTTTTGTCTTCATTTAGGACTTTACACCTAAATGGCAATACTTAGTAGGGTGGTGGTTGTTGAGCACCTAAAAGTGTCCTGGGCTCTTTAGACACATAAGGGTTCTGTCCTGTCTAAAGAGCTTTAAATGTAAGTAGGCAACGCACACAAGAGTGGGAAAAGGTTGTAGTGAAAGTCAGTTTGTATTGATTCTTAATTTAATTATTTACCCATTTTTAACTGCTATAACCTAAATACAGGATATTTACTCATTCTTTTATCCCTTCCATCACTTTCACATACTGATTTATCATCCCAGGTTTCTCTCTGTACCTCCCTTTTCATTTTTGTAATTTTTCTTTCCTTTTTGGAAGACCCTTCTTCTGTATAAGTCAGCAGTTGCATTTTGTGGATATTTCTGCTCTTGCTGCTGCTAGATAGGAGTTTCTGCCTCTGCTCCCCATGATTTCTGTGTTACTGCTTGAATCCTGACATTCTGGCCTATTCCCTTTTCTCCCTGATGGGCATTGGGTGTTCTGTGATCCATTATTCTATGGTGGTGATACTCTCTACTCTGTACATTTTTCTGATTATCAGTGGAATTTCCTCAGTCAGGTACCAGATTATCTTCTGCACCACTGAAGGAACTCAGATAGGTCCCATGTAATTCAGGGCAAACGGCTGTCCTAGGAAGCTCATCAGAACAACTTCTTAGAGTAGAAAGAAGTTTTTCTCTCTACTCTTAAGATTCACTTGGGTTAGTTGCCATTCACATGACAAGTAGGACCTCTGTGGCATATTGGCACTTGCAGGTTGGAACAAGAAAGAACAAGTTAAAAATCCAAAATTAAGCAAGGGAAATTCTTTTGTTCCTGAAACAGGAATATTTTTGATAATTGGGAAAACTTGTAGAGTAGAGATGCATCACCAGTATGGAGTTAAAGGATCACAGAGCACCAGTTGACCACTTCAGAGAAGAAAACCCATGTGTAGGTAAGTAAATTTTATCTTTTCAGCTTCTGTTGCTGGCCATGTGTCTATCTCCTGGGGAATCTTATTTAATAATACCTCATATTTTTCAGAATGTGTACTTAATCTTTCCACAGATCTATATTACCCTGGCTTTACATTGATATAACTAGTACTTGAAGAGCATTGGTTTAGATTCCATTAAATCTGTACTTGGGCAAGTGATAATTGCAGTCATTAACTGTGTATTTTATCCTACTTCAGTACCCAGAATGTTGGTCTTAAAACTATCAAATACTAACATTGTAAGAAGTCAGTATTAAAACCAGCTTCACATTCACAGATGATCAAGGTAACCATGCAATATGTTTATAGTAACATATTTAACTATATACTTAAATTCTGTCTTTGTCTGTTACAAGTTTTTAACTGAGCAGCAATCCTGTGGTCTAATTCCTCCATCTTTGAAACTTGTAAGAGTCAGGCAATGGAAGGAACAGTGTGTCACTCCCAGGAGCGTGACTGTATGTTTCAGTTCAGAACAAGTTTGGTTTGCAATTTCTGTTCCTAAGTGAGAGAGCAAGCAGTGAGTCAGATTCTCATTATTACTACATAGCAACTAGATACCCACAGCTGACCTGTGCCAGCCAACTTGGGCTCGGTTTCTGGTGCTGTTTCATTGCTGTGTAGACATCTGGGCTCAGGCTGGAGCCTGGGCGCTGGCATGGGCCAGCTCTGGGTTTTTCTTTGCTGTATAGACATACCCTTAGAGTGTTTCTGGTATCTGAGCCCTAGTTTACAAGTGATGAATGCTGCATCAAAGCAGAAAGGATCGTAACCTTACATGCTGCTCAGGACACATCCTTCAGATGGAAAAAGCTTACTGCAAAAGCAAGGGCTCACAGAGTTCATCTGATTGTGTCATTTTCAGACTTTGTAAGTATCTATCCTGACAAACTGTTATACTTGTGTGGAGTCCCAATTAGAGGTGATCAGGAATTTTTCAGCAGTGTTTTTTGTTGGAAAATGCTGATATGTCAGAACAAAAACTTGCAGGTACGGATCAGTTTTGACAGGTTTTTTACTTGACTTTTTTTGGTTCATTTTGACATTTTTATAATGGAAAAACTTTTTTTCTAGTTCAAAACAACTTTGTTTCAAAATTTCATTTAATTTGTAGTTAAAAAAAAAGAATAGTCTAAATAAAACAGAAAACTTTGACTCAAATTGAATTTTTTTTTTTTTTCAGATTTTCAGTTTGTGAAAATTTCTGAGATTTTGACTTTTTGCCCTGATTCAGGATGGGAATTTTTTTTTTAATATCTCAGATTTTCTTAGGATGGAAAAACTGTTTCCTGCCTGTCTCTAGTCCTTCTGAAGTTAGTAGGACTCAATCCATAAATCCTTTAGTTGAATTAGGGTCTTAGAGGGTATTTTATGTGGAGGAAGTCCATTGCCTCAGGCTGTACTCTCTAGCATTCTATCTGTTTTCCTCTTGAAAAGGAGTGTAATGCATAGGAAAACCTGTAAGCTAACTTTTCAAGTGCTTTACTTTTCACTTTGATGTAAATTAGTGAAGTGGCCAGATAATTACCTTCTCACAGGATTCTCTGGGTTATGTTTGTTTTAACTCCCAACCTGAGCTGAGTGATTGGAATTTCTCTTCAGTTCCTTCCTTTTTTTCGGGGAGGGCGGGGGGAATAAGAACGGCCATACTGGGTCAGACCAAAGGTCCATCTAGCCCAGTATCCTGTCTTCTGATAGTGGCCAATGCCAGGTGCTTCATAGGGAATGAACAGAACAGGTAATCATCAAGTGATCCATCCCGTGTTGCCCATTCCCAGGTCTTGCAAACAGAGGCTAGGAATGTTTCAGAGTATGTTTTGCATCCCTGCCCATCCTGGCTAATAGCCATTGATGGACCTATCCTCCATGAATGTATCTAGTTCTTTTTTGAACCCTGTTATAGTCTTAGCCTTCACAACGTCCTCTAGCAGAGTTCCACAGGTTGATTGTGTATTATGTGAAGAAATATTTCCTTTTGTTTGTTTTAAACCTGATGCCTGTTAATTTCATTTGGTGACCTCTAGTTCTTGTGTTATGAGAAGGAGTGAATAACACTTCCTTATTTACTTTCTCCAAACCACTCATGATTTTATAGACCTCTATCATATCCTCCCTTATTCATCTCTTTTCCAAGCTGAAAAGTCCCAGTTTTACTAATCTCTCCTCCTATGGAAGCTGTTCCATACTCATTAATTTTCTTGCCCCTTTCTTTATCTTTTCCAATTCCAATATATCTTTTTTTGAGATGGGGTGACCAGATCGGCATGCAGTATTCAAGATGTGGGCGTACCATGGATTTACATAGAGAAATATGATATTTTCTGTCTTTTTATCTGTGCCTTTCCTAATGATTCCCAACATTTTGTTAGATTCCCCCAGTAGTGGTTTTGGACAATTGCTCATCTGCCTTGATGGATATGTGGGGCCACTGGGGGAGATAGTGAAAGAAATGTGGATGACATGCAGTTCTAAGTCTTCCTTATGTCTGATCTTGATAGTAGTCTTCCTTTTCTGTTGTCTCGCAGAGATAGATTAGATGGGAGTGATGTGGTTAAAGCTCAGACCAGATAAAACAAGATGTGTAAGCCTTTGGAAGTATCTAGAGGGGATGGAAGGGGTATCTTCCACCTCTGTTCGCAGGCTCTTGGTCTCTAGCCAGTGGTTCTCAAACTTTTGTACTGGTGACCCCTTTTACATAGCAAGCCTCTGAGTGCGACCCCCCCCCCCTTATAAATTAAAAACACTTTTTATATATTTAAAACCATCATAAATGCTAGAGGCAAAGCGGGGATTGGGGTGGAGGCTGACAGCTCATGACCCCCCATGTAATAACCTCGTGACCCCTTGAGGGGTCCCAACCCCTAGTTTGAGAACCCCTGCTCTAGACAGTGATCAGCAGTAGTGCTGCCTTCCTATTCTCTGGTTAGATACTTGCTTTCAACAGTTATCCACGTATTTGTCACCTTCAGAAGCTATTCTTAAGGATCTCTCAGAAGTTATATCTAGTATAGAATGAGGCTGCCTGCTTATTTAGCAGTGTTGACTACAGCGATCGTGTTTCCTGAAATCTGTACTGGCATCAAGTTGTGGACAAACCAGTGGAGGTATACACACTACAAAGTTACTTTTGGCAGCAAAACAAAACCACCTTGATGAGAGGCAAAGCTTTTTGCCGTAAAATTAGAGTGACAAAGCATTGGTGTAGACGCTGCCATTCATTATTTTGACATAACTGGCCTCCCCCAGCATCCCACAATGCTGGCTGTGACCACCCTGTTCACTGTTTTGAACTTGGCTGCCCTGCAGGCATTCACCCTCCCCTTTCAAAGCTTCGGGAAGCTTTCATTATTCCTCAGTGTGGAGAGTGCACAGAGCTGCTGAGGATGACTCTCCCAGTATGGGAGAACTCAGAGGGAATTACAGAATCCCTAATGTGAAATCAGCAGGCAGGCAGAGCAGGCTGCTGCTATTGGGGGGGGGGGGAGGGGGAGGAGGAGGGAGGAGGGAACTGCTGTGCTCTGCAGAGCTGGGGGCTAATGTGGGGGGGGGGTGTCCCCCCTCCCCCAGGGTTGGTTGCTCAGGCTGCTGTCTGAACTTAGAGACAGCATGCCGACACTCTCTCTCTTCTCCCCCCCCTCCCCTCCGCACACCCCATTCCCTGTCACACAATCTCCCTCTCCTCCCCCTACACTTCAGTTAAAAAGCAGCTGGTAATCTAGTAGGATGCCCGTGGAACGATGGGATTGAGAAACCTGCATCATGTGACACATGTTAGGCATTGCAAACCCTTCCCAAAGCACCCTGCAGCCAGTTTCACAGTGGGGATAGCTACCCACATTGCACTGCTCTCTGTGTCCGTGCAAGAGCTGCTAGTGTGGATGTGCTCTGCCAACACAAGGAGCATAGTGTGGACATGCAAGAGTGGTTTAATTAAAGCGGCATAACTTTTGTCAACAAAATTCTGTAGTGTAGACAAGGCCCTAGATTTGAGCATCTTGAAGGCTGGGTGTTCTTAGTGGAGGGACAGTAACTCTGAAATGTTCTCCTTTTGATCAGACTGAACTAAAGTTTGTTGATATTCAAGAGCTCTCATAAGGCCCATCTGTTAGGTTTGAATTTTGCCTGGGGGAAGATTGCACCAGTTAAGCTCCTGAGGGGAGAACAGTTAGATCTAGAAAACATGGTTGTAAATTTTACAGGGTTTGGTGTGTACCTTTTTATTCAGTGTCTGGCTCTGAAGTAGCCTTTATGTAAGTTGACTGTGGCAAGTAATGATGTGTTTATAGAAAGGTAGAACAGAATTATGCTGTTCTTGTTTGTTTTTTTAATATTCATTCTAAGCCCTTATGCTGTCTTCAGTTATGAAAGACTGACAAAGATGAATTTTGAGATAACAGTGCTTTCAATAAATTGGCCAGAAGGGATTACTTGCAATAGTGATGAAATCAGCCTCCTTGGAGAACTGAACTGTGTGTCAAGAGTGGTATGTGCTTACATCATTTTCTTTAATGAAATAAAATATATGTTCAATATATTTTCATTCATATTTCTTTATTTTATCATGCATTTTTCAAACTTGCACAGCCGTTAGGTCTTAAGAATGTATGTAATCAGTTTAAAATGTCAAAACAAAGCATTTTACAGTTTTTCTTTAATTTTCCAATTAAAAGGAAAAGTAGAATCTATAGATCAGATGATGCTTGAGGAACTTCAGTCCGGAAGAAAAATGTTTGAATTTTAAAAACAGAAATTAGTGGTTTAAAATTGAATGATCTTTTCACTTTTCCTTTGACCGATATTAAATTCAGCCCCATAGGCCAGATCCAACCTTCTTGATGGATTTATATGGCCCACAAAGCACATTCATATCTACAGAGGGTAAGCTGTAATTTTAAAAAATAACTTCACAATCTTTATGAGGGCTAGTTATGAAGATAACTTTCCAACTCTGAATCAAATGTAGACCAATTGAGCGTTGTCATCCTGAAACAATGGCTCTGAAGTGTGAACTCCCCTACCTAGGCCTATGTTCATTTTTTGCCTCATTAAGTCTCTCCAAATGTCAGCATTAACTATTTAATTGGTGATCATTTTAGTGAATGAAATGGGTGGGAATAAAGTCTGAGGTTGGGTTTTGGGAGATAGTGCCAAGAAGGAAATGGAGAGGGATGAAAGGAGATGCCCAAAAACAAAAAGAGGGGCAAATACAGGAGGATAAGGAAGGAAGGAAGAGAAACAAAGGGCAAAGATGGCAGCGGTTTAAAAAGTGTTAACTTTTTCCCACTGTTGAGTGTGAGTGTAATAGGAAGGTATTTAGGTTTGGAAGGATTAGCTTTTTATTGGTAACTATTGGAAAATTTTGTACTGTACACACAAACTGATGAGAAAATATTTCTATTGATGGTGACTGAAATTTACAGCTAGGGAAAGTAAGAAAAATGCTGTTTGAGACCTTACTAGAGTTTGATTTAAGGGTATTTACTTTGTATTTTGACATGTGGTGTTGACCATTTGTGTGTTAACTGTTAGAAACTTTTAACTTTTTGAATCTCAGCATCTACTGTCATAAATAATTATCTAAGGCTCCCCTTATTTCCTGCAACTTTGAAAATTTAAATAGATACATATTGAAAAAATGCTTAAAACCCATAATTCTGCTCAACTGTGAATTTAAATCAGTAATTAAAAATGCTTAAAAATAACCAATATTATCCGTCAGTTATAAAAGTAAAAATTGATTTTTGCTAAGCCTTAAGATATTGAACAAATAATTACCGGTAAGTTTATTTAATATATAGAAGCTATTGTCTACCTTCAATCTTTCATTAAATCTACTGTTGGATATCAGTGGGAGATAATACGGGGAACAGAGATAATTTGAACATCGGATTGCTATACTTGATTGCACCATTAGTCTTTTGAGTCAGATATCATGCTTCCAGAAATTACCAATACATGGATGCTTCAGAGGTATGTTTGAAAATCCCACCATGCAGTGTGCAAGACTGCAAGGAAAAAATCTCCCTCCTGACATTAATACAGTTAGGCCCGAATCATGAATTTGTTAGCAAGCGCATCTACAAGCATTTTTTGATTAAAAATATCACAGTGCAATGTACTATAGACTCAGAATAATTTGGCCAGATCGATGTGCTTTACTCTGTTGTCTGTACATTTGGACCTACTTAAGCATACAAAGCCCTCAAGAGAGACAGGAAAATTTGCTTAGCAAATAGTTGCATATGATGGAGTTTCTGTCAAGTGAACAGGCAGGGAACTACAGGAAGAGAGAATGAACATGTGCTTAATACAATGGACTTGAACCCAAAATAACTGAGCTCTCTCTCTGCCACAATTCTTATTTGCTGTTGGGCAAGTCACTTAAACAAGAATTTTTGATAACTAATTTTGTCTTTTATCTCTGCTTCAATAATTGAGACGTGATTTAAGAATACAGTAACTCCTCACTTAAAGTCGTCCCAGTTAACGTTTCGTTGTTATGTTGCTGATCAATTAGGGAACATGCTTATTTAAAGTTGTGCAGTGTTCCCTTCTAACGTGTTTGGCAGCTGCTTGCAGGCAGAGCAGCCTGTTGCAGCTAGCTGGTGGGGGGTTGGAACCCCGCTCCCCTAAGTTCCCTGTGCTGCAGCCGCCCAGAAGGCTATCCATTGCCGGCAGTTCAGCTGTCCCTCCCCCCACCGCCATGTGCTGCTCCTGCCCTCTGCCTTGGAGCTGCTCCCAGAAACTCCTGCTTGCTGTGCAGGTGGAGGTGGGGGGCTAATGTCAGGGTGTCCCCCTGCACCTGCACCCCGCTTATCCATATAGAGCAGGGAGGGGGCACAGACGGAGAGAGAGAGCTTGGGGCAGCAGCTGCTGTCTCAACTTCCTGATCCACTTAAAAAGACAATACACTTAAGCGTGGGTCAGCTTACTAAAGGGGCAGTGTGTATCTCTCTCTCTCTCTCCCTCCCTCCCACGAGGCGTATGTCTGTCTGTCTGTTTCTGTCTGCTATGCTGTCTCCCCTCCCTCGTGTTCATGCTGCCTTGTGTGAGAGGCTACATTAACAACAATGTGTTAACCCTTGAGGGCTCAGCCGAGTGCTAGTTCATCATTTAGCAGCATGGCATTCCCTGGGAAATATCCCTCCCTCTTCCATCCTCTAACTTCACCACCTCAACCAAGCTTCACAATCATCATAGCTGTGAACAGTATTAAATTGTTTGTTTAAAACGTATACTGTGTGTATATCTATATAATATATAGTTTTTTTGTCTGGTGAAAAAAATTTCCCTGGAACCTAACCCCCCCATTTACATTAATTATTATGGGGAAAATTGGATTCGCTTAACATTTTCACTTAAAGTTGCATTTTTCAGGAGCATAACTACAACATTAAAAGAGGAGTTACTGTACTGGACACAGCACAGACACTACTAAATGTTCCAGCACTGGCAAAGGACCTTGGAGCCAAGGACCTTCCTCCTGCTGCCACCTCTCAAACACACGTCACAAGGGTCCCTTACTGATATCTCCAGGACTGGGTGGGGACAGAAAATACAGACCATGTGGACAGTGTGTGGTGGGGCGGGGCTGGAGGGAGCCATTGTGTTTCTGGAGTGTCCATTCACAAAACCCAGCCCCTGAGACCTAAAAGAGGCCCTTGAATAAGAAAATCAACAATAAATCCAGCCTCTTTGAGGGCAACAAGAACCCTGATTACCTGAAATGTATATTCTCTTATCTCCTGTACCTCTGAAATAATCAACGTATTTCTTTCTGCAGTATCACTAGAGAAGTTACCAACTCAAATATGTTTCAGTAAGACTGAAGTCCAAAGCCATTTGAAACAAAAAGTGAGATGACAGCAGGCTACTTGTATTTCAGGGGGACTAACACACAAAAATAGGGAGAGGCATCCACATATTTATTCTGAAAGTAATGGACTCCTGTTGAGGAGCTTCTGCTGATTATCAGTCATGCTAATAAGCAAAAAGTAGCTATTTCCAGAATAGGAAGATGTAACAATACTTGTGAAATGTTCATCTTACCTCCCCCTGTAAATCATTTTGAGATCTACTGATGAAAAGCGCTTTATGAGAGCTAGATATAGTTAGTGGTATTCTCAGTATTTTAATGTCTTGCATAAAGATATGCTAGATAGGAAAATGGGGACAGAAATGAAAAAAATGTGCTAGCAACAGCTCAGCTGGGAATGACAGTTTATGTATTCTTTATCTCTAGGGCATATATCAAATGGATTGCAGAAATCCAGACAGATAAAGCACTTTATCCAAAATACCCAAGGAATCCTCAAAACTCATTTCAAGTGCAAGTTGGCTATTAAGTGACATTTCCCAGGATTCTGTTAAGAGTAGGAACTGACACTGGCTTGTTGTACTAGCTATGAGAGTCCTATAGCTTGAGCAATGGAATGAGGACTTCACAGATGAAATGGCGTTCATGCACTGCCTATTCAGTTGCAAACTGGACTGGTTCTTAGCCATCAAAAAATTAAAGCAGATGTGGAGCACAGATGATCCACATATGAACTACCTACCCTGGGTTCCAATTTTTGGAGTGCTAAACTTCAGTTTAAACACACAGTAGGTCCTTATCAAACACTTTTTCCAGCAGTTATAACCAGTCCAAATTCTAGGGGTTATTGTTCTCCCACTTTATTAATAGGCCTGGCCATCATAACAAAAGGATTCTTAGCATCTTCCCACAGCCTTAAGGTTACTGGTTTCAGCCTTTCCCATATTTTTTCCTAAGAGGAAAGAATTTTCTGAAAGCAATCCAGTATCTACAGAAAACTGTGGAGCACAGATGATCCACATATGAACTACCTACCCTGGGTTCCAATTTTTGGAGTGCTAAACTTCAGTTTAAACACACAGTAGGTCCTTATCAAACACTTTTTCCAGCAGTTATAACCAGTCCAAATTCTAGGGGTTATTGTTCTCCCACTTTATTAATAGGCCTGGCCATCATAACAAAAGGATTCTTAGCATCTTCCCACAGCCTTAAGGTTACTGGTTTCAGCCTTTCCCGTATTTTTTCCTAAGAGGAAAGAATTTTCTGAAAGCAATCCAGTATCTACAGAAAACTCAATCTATTTGCAGAGTCCCGAGGCTTCAGAAAGTCACTGAGATTTGTGACTTTGTATCCAAAAGAAGTAAGCTAGTGCACACTCCAAGGGTTAAATATAGATATCCATTCTATTCCCTATTGTCTAGAGAGATTTTTCAACTTCTGTAGACTTGAAAATAACATATATATATATATATATATATATATTATATGATATAAATCCCAGTAACCATAAATCAGCAGTAATTCCTAAATTGCATACTCTATTCATCATGTCCAATACTGCTCTCCTACTATTCTGATCTGACAGTAGGGTTGCCTTTTAACAGCATCTTTTTGTACAGTGCCTAGCACGGTAAGGTCCTGATCCATAACCAGGGTTCCTAGGTGGTATGGTAATACAAATAATAATATGTATGGAACCTGGGTGAAGTAACCATCCCTGCTCCCACCCTCTCTACCTATTGTACTTGTGATAGTTTTTTTGACTCCCCTATGCCTGCCAGTAATCCATTGTGGTCTGGCTGTAGCAACCTTCTCTCCCCTTCCCCCCATGCACACCTGGTGGTTTGGCTTATGGGGGCCATTCTATGTAGAAAGACCAGTATTCCATTCTTTGTGTCTTAGTATCTGAGGAAAAAACTCTTGGGGATGGAGCAAAGACCCCTTCTCCTAGGTGCTTTGATAGATTATCTGATGTGATGGCTAGAAGGAATGTCTGCTGCAGGAAAGACAGCAGATGCTTGATCAATGGCTAAGGATATAGTCAAGGCTAGAAATATCAAGATAAAATTCCTTTAACCCACTAGATGTAATCTACAAGGTCTCTGGACAACGTATCTGATAAATCTAATGCTATATGGATGGGAGAGGAGACTTGAAATAAACTTGAGTTAATACTTCCCCAAACTGAAACATTTGCTTTGAGATAGGAAACTTGAGCCCTTGGTGAATCTTGGTAATGAATCCTGATTTTCTCACAAGGCAAACCATATCGTCCAGGTCCAGTGATGTTTTCTCAAGGTAGAGGCATCAAGAATACTGCCAGATACTGCCAATAATGGTATGGCAGTAAGCTTAAGAGTTTCAGGTTCTAACCTCTCATGTAGCTCAGGAGAGTCTGATATAGTAGTGCTTTGAATGGGCCTGTCCGTAGTTAGAGTAGTCCAAGATTCTGACACACATTCTTTCCTGGTAAGAGAAATATAGCTTCTGAACCACTCCAGTGTCATTAAGTCATTGATGCATTGTCTCATTTTTGTGGGCTACTTTTACTAGTAGTGGAAAAGGATGTATTTCACACTTGTGCTCCTGAATGAAATGCACAATTTTTTCATGCTTTCAGGTGCCTGTGCCAGATTTAAAAAAAAAAAAAAAACCCAGAAAACCCCCAGTAAGACAGCCAGTTGTAAGTGTCCTAGGGAGAATTCTTTTTAATCAGCTTAGCCAATCCACATGTTTGTTCCACTCCAGGTGAGTGAGTGCAAAACTCATGAGGAGCTCAACTTCTACAAGGGTGAAAGACTTGTCTTCCAATTTGACTTTTTGCTCTTGGCTGACACCCTGCTGGTTGCTCTGTGCAATCAATGTAGGTGTAGTGGTCATCTTTGTACAGGTTGGAGATCTCTAGGATTGTGGGAAGAAGGGCTCTGATGATAGTCTCAACCACCTGCAACTTCAAAAGGCCTACGTTTTGAGTTTTTCTCCAAACACACACATAGTCCAAAGCCATTTGAGCTTTCCAGCCAGAGAGGCGGGCATTCTTGGTGATTTTTTTTTGAATGGTGGTCCAATAGCTATTTCCCTGATTTCTGTAAGATATTCACCATTGCAGAGATTTTTGTACTGAGCGTGGAATGACCTGTAGCCTGTCAGAGCTATCCTACAGTAACAAAAAAAGGGCCTGAGGTATATTTGGAAACGGTAAAGTTTGCTTAATAAAACCTTCTTCTATGAAGGTCTCTGCCTTTCTGTGTGTGGATATATGCCTTGAAAAGCCATGACCATTTGGGAGTGCATGAGAATTCTCGTTTGAGGGTGGTATCATCATCCTACTAAGGGAGTGCACTCTCCCAACTGCCTCAGTTCCTTTGCTGGCATCACAGAGAAGAAATGGAACTTGCTTTTGGTCTTCAGGACTAGACTTACTTTTTGCCTAGCTTGAGACCTTATTGTAAATAGTTTAGAGTATTTTATAGTAATTTCTGGGAGCCCTTGGCTTCTTACTGGGACTACTAATAGCTGAAAGCCTGCCAGGTGTAATTCATAAAGTCATGTACAGTATGTAAAAAAATCCAATAATAGGGGCTTGTTTCCATGCACTGTGTTGTAGTAAGCAGTGTTGCTGTTTATACATGTTCCCCAAAGTTTGTGTGCAGAGTGATATTCTTCTAAACAAAAAGCGCACTCAACCATGCTTGTAGTTGTTTCCATTGCTTCACACTGAGTCAACAGTCATTCTAGGCATCAGAGTGACACACAGATAGTGATAATCCTAGAATCTTGTTATACAGTTGTCTGACCCTGAGCCTGTAAGGGCTTCAAGAAGTGTGCACCTCTTGCTTGCTGATCAGACCAGAGACGGATGCCCACATTCATCTTGCCACTCATCTTTTCTTACCCTACAGTCTCTGGGTTTTTAAGGGCATAATAAATGGTCCACCCATTAGGAAGCCCTGCCTTTGAGATCTAAACCTTGTCCTGATAAAGTTGATGGGTTCTCCTTATAAGCCTGTTACTACCTCTGTCATTTATCATTGAAAACAGCTTTCCTGATAACTATCACATCTGCTGAGAGGGTGAGGGAGCTCAGTCCTTAGATGACCATTCCACATTACACTGTGGTCTACAATGAGAGAATCACCATGAGGGTGCATTCTACCTTCATGCCCAAGATGGTGTCATATTTCCATCTACTTCAATGCATTTCACCACTCTGTATCTTTTCCAGATCCTCACTCCCATCCAAGGGAACTTCCTCTCCATGCCCTAGGTGTAAAAAGGTCACTACTTGCAAAGGACCAAGTGATTTAGACAGTCTAGTAGGTTATTTGTAGCCTGTTGGGAGAGTGTCAGGAAAACCTGTAACCAAACAGACTTTCACTCTGGATTAGTAGATGTATAGAATATTGCCACATTTTAGCCAGGAAGCCAGTATTCCCTGGTTTAAAGATCAAGTCCATGAGAATTACCACAGCTTCAGTGGCGTGTTTTAGACAAGTTCCTATGGTGGAGATGTGCAAATCAACAACTTGCAGTTCAGTACAGACATTCACAGAGTGCTACTTTTGGACTTGGCTTTGTTCTTCAGTGCCGGGTTTGGCAGAACAGTGCTGCCATCCAGGTTTAGCTAAGAACTTGTCCATCATCCTCTTGGTGGAATGTTGTTTGCTAATCTCCCACGGGTAGCAAATGTACAAAGGCCCTTGAAGAAGTAAGGTTACTTTCTAGTGACTGTTGTCCATGCTACCCGCCCACCTTCCCCTCTACCTCAGTTCTGTATAATATCAAACCTGCAGTTTCAGAGAAGGAACTGAGGGTAATGGTGTGTGTGTGTGGGGGGGGGGGGGGGGGATCCTAATATAGAGTAGGGTGATGACATCACTCTTCTGACCTAAGGACATGGCTTTTTCAATGCATTTCTGCAGCTGAGCATCAGGGGAACCTTATTCTTCAAGTGTGAATACATGAGTGCCATTCTTGAAGAGCATTAGTTACTGATAAGTAGCTTCTCTTAAAAAACAGGGTGTATTATTAGGTTGTATTGGGGACTGGATTTTATTAGTTGACTGTTAGATATGTGAGACCTTTTATCTCTAGATCTGGCCCATGTAAAGACTGCAAAGCTTATAATATGACAGCCCTTCAGCTTGTTAGGGTTCAGTTTTGATTATTGATTAACAAGACATCAGATAACTCAGCTCAATCAGTTTATTAAACATAGACAAATCAGCACAGATAGAGAAGTTCATACTTTATCAACTCTGGGGAGCAGGCTTGCAGTGATCACAGCTTACATCTTTCATCTGTGTCTGTTCCAAAATTAACCCAACTTGACTTATACCTGTATTTATATTGTACTGGTTTACAAAACATAGAAAATTAATACACCTTGCTCCCTCTTTCTTACCTAGTTTTATACAGTGCCATTCTGGATGTTAGTAGACCGTAGAGGACAGATAACATTAGGAATGAGAGATCTACGCTAATAGTATCTGGCGCACAGTTCATATTTGGCAAGCCTCAGTAGGACATACATCGTGTTTTTGACAACTCAATAGAACATACATTTTATTTCTAATAAAGTCTACACATACAAGAAGTCAAACTAAAAGTCAGATGTTCATTATCAAGTGTTTGCCGTGTTAACATGCACCCAGGAATAACATTCTCTTTTTTTCTTTGTAGCATAAGCAGCACTATAATGGACGTAGACAGCACAATTTCCAGTGGGCGTTCGACTCCAGTTATGATGAACGGCCAAGGAGTTACTGCTTCATCGGCAAAAAGTATTGCTTATAACTGTTGTTGGGACCAGTGCCATGCTTGCTTCAACTCCAGCCCGGATCTGGCAGATCACATTCGCTCCATACATGTAGATGGTCAGCGAGGAGGGGTTGGTTTTATTTCTTCTTTGCTGTCCTATCTCTATGCATTAATATTTTGTAGCACTTTCATGAAGTCATGTCAACAGTTTTGCATTTTCAGATAACTATCTTTACCTGCATATGTTTGTTGAATGATAAAATTAGATGCCAGCTATTGCAGCTTTATTTGGAACTCTTGCAGGTTGGTGTATGTCATCACAAATTTCTTTGAGTAGATAAAATAGCTCATGTTAGGAAATGCAGCGTCTGAAGGAAATGGGGCCTGGATGATTTATACTAGTCATTCTGCTTAGGACTTTTTTAAAAAAAATGGATTCCTAAAGTTAGACTCCTTTGTAAATCTGACCTGATAATTCAAAAGTTCTAAGCTCCAAATTTTAAATCAAATTCAGAAAAAAAAGCCAATATTTTAAGTTGATTTGTGTATGTGATGGATTTTTTTCACAGCAGTTTGGCTATAACGGTAGTTGTCACAGGTACAATGGAAGATAAAGTATGTATGTTGTGTTTTGTATTGTGGGTACCTTAACATTCAACCCTTTCTTGCCACTAATTTAAAAAAAAATCCTTTAAAAACTTTTGTATGCCCCCCCCCCCCCCCGGTGCTCTGTTTCCGGTTCCAAGTGTTATCGTTTGAGTTGCAATTACATAGTTTTAAAACTGAATAGTTACCTTTTGGAACCCTGTGCTTCCTCATAAGCTCTTCATTGTTGTTATGCTTCCTTTGATACATTTTTTTTTTTTTTGTAAGTGAGGAAAGGATTTGTCCTTTGCAGTGTTGGTCCTAGGATACTGGAGACCAGGTGGGTGCGGTAATATCTTTTATCGGACCAACTTCTGTCGGTGAAAGAGACAAGCTTACATAGTGCTCTTCAAGAAAAGACCTCAAAGAATTTGTCCATAGAGATGCTGGTTATTTGGGTGCTGAATCTGTTAGTATCTCTTTTAATTATCCATAGTTGGAGCTTGTTTTGTAATGGTTTCTAGAATACATATTACTGCATACAGCTCAGATAAAAGCTACATTTGACCATTTTAAGAGTGTAAAATGTCTTTGGCTTGGCACTGAATATGTAATAGTGTTGGCTGGCATTGGTCCAGTTCATCCTGAGAATGCGGGATCTCATACTTACAACAGTATTTGTAGTTTGACAGTTCTCTACAAGATGTACCCTCAAAAGATGTGCTTTTGTATTTTCAGGCTGTGCATAGTCTTAGGCCTTGTTAATACTTGGGGTTTTATAACAAAAAAAAAAGATAACATGCTCTGAAAGCTTCTGGCTTCTTTATGCCAGTGTTAATTTAAAGCTACATCCCGAGTTAAGTATTAAGAAGCCCACCGTGTTATAGAGCATTAATCTGGTCCCTTATCAACACATGAAGCCTTCCTTGTTCTCATAGAAATCTGTCTGAGTTTCTTACAACGATGTAGTTTAAAAAAATAAATTGAAAGCCATAGAATTAACTTGGTGTCAGTGATGTCATTGCAGAGTAAACTGGCTTTGGATTAGGTATAAATACTAGAGACCCATCCAATTTCTATATCATGTAAAATGCATCAGATTGAGTGGTGTCAGTCACTCATCCTAAATTCCTTGGACAGATATCATTACTTAAACTAGTCTGTGATCAGTATTTCTCAGTTTCTTCATGCCTGTTTTGACAAGGATCTTCCCTACAAATAGGAGTTAATAACTTCTAATGCCCTATCTGGAGTAGAATTTAGAATTGTCAAGTTTTGGATTTAATAACTCAGTCTGTTATTAAGGGAGACTTCATGATATGACTGTATCTTGTTAATGTTATTCCTTAGCAGGACTTAATCTTCCTGTTAGATGTTAGGTAATATTCAGTTGCAGGCATTGCAGTGCAGTTGGCCAATCTCAGACATTTTACCATGTGCAAAATATGCAGAGTTGCCATGTGAAGATCTCTGCATATGTTCACCAACTGTTATGCATGGAATGTGGATTACAACAATAAAACTGCTAGTCCACATCAGTATTCTGCCAGCTTTCTCACACTCCACTCTTTCAGGCTTTTTTAAAGTTGGATTTGTTTTTTTGAAGCTTTCATGTTTCTTTAATGTTTGCATATTTCTCTGTATTTTAATATTCTTGGAGTTTTTAGTTTACAAAATGTGCTCTGTGATAGACTATACTTTGCTTTCAGAAAAGAGATGTTTGCGTGAAGCTCTGAGTGTCTGAATTGCAATCTGTCTACACTTGTCCATTTGTGTGCCCTGCTGTAGTTTGGAATTTGTTGTTAAAAATTAAATTCTTTGATTTGGCAAGAAAGAGACTGACAGTTACTGTCAGGTTTGTTTTACAAGAGTAGGTGTATGTGCACCACCTGCAGGTGAGGTGGTTGAATAGCTCATGGCTTTACTGTGGAGTTTTCAAGCCTACTTCTGCACAATGACTGTAGCTTGTAGAGAACAAGAATTATAGGCAAGGGAACAATGAGAGACATTCAACATAGTATGATTAAATGTACAGGCTGCATATAATATATATATTATATATAGATATATAGAACTAATACCCAAACTACCTGTAGGACTTTTCCAGTGTGGGCACCAAATGGCACATATGGCTGGGGGTAATATAAACCTGAGGGTGAGTGTGAAGGCCATCCTACGTCTATACCTCAGGCCTGTTAAAGGACCCTGATGGAAGCCAGAATCCCATCCCACTCCCTTTCCTGAGGTAGGAGAGAGTAATGGTCTCAAGTTGCAGTGGGGAGGTTTAGGTTGGATATTGGGAAAAACTTTTTCACTTGGAGGGTGGTGAAGCACTGGAATGGGTTACCTAGGGAGGTGGTGGAATCCCCTTCCTTAGAGGTTTTTAAGGTCAGGCGTGACAAAGCCCTGGCTGGGATGATTTAGTGGGGGAGTGGTCCTTCCTTGAGCAGGGGGTTGGACTAGATGATCTCCTGAGGTCCCTTCCAACCCTGATATTCAATGATTCTATGAGGGAAGCCACAAGGTACATGAGACAGAGACATACCCCCCCATCATGAGCTGCTGTGTCCAGGACCAGTCCCCATGCAGCCCATTGAGTTATATGGACCTCAGTCAAACACTTCTAACTCACCAGCCACACTGGAACCTTCCAAAGTTGGAACAATTATAATTGAAACACCCAAAACCAGATGTCCAGCATGCCAGATGAAAAGTGAAAACCCATATGGCAGTTTGACAGTTTTGCCATTGTGTAAAAATCCCTTCCAGATCCCCAAATGATCAGTCTAGTCCCTGCCATCAAAGGAGATCCAACATACTAGTTTAAGGGTAGGTCTGAAACAGGGAGCCCAAAATGGCTGTTTGCCTATGCAGCAAACCATTGCAGCCTTCTTCCTCCTCGAGGCAGGAGCCAATCACCCTGTCCCATTGCCACCCTCACCATCCAATGGTAGCAGTGGTGAGTGGGACAGGCTCTGGAGCTGGAATGCAGCATGCAATACCCTTTTTCCCAGCCACTCCCCCCCCCCCCAGCACAAGGGGAGGATGAAGGGGAAAAGGAAGCAGCCCACCCTTTCCCCCAGTTATAAAGGAAAAGGAGAGAGGGAAGCAGCAGCACATGGAATACAGCCCTAGTTGCTCCTGGTTGAGATCTGTCTCTCCTCCTCCTTCCCCCACTCCCCATGTCAGTGCTTCCTGCCCCATCAAAGCTGCCAACAAAGTGATCGTTTTCTTTTTACTCACAGACATGAAATTAGCAAATACCTTGGAAAATTAATTAAGAGATACTATCAATTTAAAGACACTTCTGTATGATAATTTTTTACTTCATCGTTTTGCAATTAATATGTTTGGATAGAATAGGATAGCACAAAACATGTAAAATCACAAAAATTGGCCTGGGAGATTGGGGGTGGGTAGATATAGATATAGATTTATTTAAAAGTCATTTTATATATATATATATATATATATATATATATATATGACTTTTAAATCTTTTTAAATTGCCAAAATATGAAGGTGTCCCTTTAATGCACCGCTTTTACTTTTTCATCTGCTTGGGTTTTTGCTCCAAAGTCCAGAGAACTCAGATCCTCTTCTTTTTTTTTTTTTTTTTAAGCAAAATAGAAATGTGTGTGCAGGGGCAAGTGATAAAAAAAAATTACAGAAAGAATTATTTCAAGTTGATGGTATATACATGATGTTTGTTGAAAGCCATACTTAGGGTCTCTACATAATGATTAAAGCCAATAAACTCAAATTCAGCAGCTCCGTCTTTTGAAAGTGAAAGTGTATTTAAAAAACATGTTTTTTAAAATTACTTGAATGTAGCTGCTTATGGCATCAGTTAATCTTTGGAATATGATGAATAACAAAAGCCTAGTTAAAGTTTATGTTGGAGGGTATTTTTTTTGCTGCTGTTTTTTGTCATCAGCATTTTGAACCCATGGGAGAATGTAGAGAGAGAACTCAGGAAGTAGAAGTTTGAGTTTTATGGGAGGAAAGAAATGGACATAGAAATAATTGGCACCTTAGAAGGAGTGTTAATCCATATGTGTATCTAGAAATAAATTCCTTTTCCTCCATCATCCAGAAGCAGTTAGATTCCATGGTGATAAATGCCCTAGAAAAACCCAGTTACCTAAGATGGGGTTAAAATCATACTAGGCAAGGATATCTTTTCATCCCACAATAAATATGTCTGGATGTATGCTGTGATGGGAATAATGTGAATATGTGGTTTAGTTTGGAGTGTCCAAAAATTCACTATTGTTGAACAGTTATTTAAATACTTTTAGTACCTTGAAACAAAGTTTTAACTTGATTCCCTCATATAGAAGAAATGGACTGTTGCTTTTATATGAGAGTAAACCATTTTGTCCTTTTCTCTTATGAGAAGAATGTAAAGGTGATTAGTCAGTTTGGATCTTTCTTTTCCTTTCTTAGTATGTATTAATCATTAGAGGTTTTCAAGATTTGGAAGATATCTCTAGGGTTCATGGTGTAGCTCCTGAACTTATTTATAGGGGGCAAGCACTTGGGCACCAAAACTTTGTTCCTGAGAACTGCTGTTATGAATGCCTGTGGGCCTTATTTCTTTCCCAAAATTCTGGGCAAGCTGGTATGAGAAAGCAAATAATTCTTATTTATTCAGGGTCTAAACACTTTTTGTGTATCCTTTGAACCAACATATTTTGTATTCATAACATAATCAAATAATATGTTTTTAGACTTCTGTAAGAATTAATTACATATTTTTCCTTTATTAGGTATTTGTTTGCTTGTGGAAAGGTTGCAAAGTATATAATACACCTTCAACAAGTCAAAGTTGGTTACAGAGGCATATGCTGACACACAGTGGGGACAAACCTTTCAAGGTAAGCTGTTTTTATAAGAAATCATGTTTTGTATGTTGAAAATGATAAACAATTGTACTTTTTATGTTTGGGCTACATTTTTAACACAGGAGGATTTTCAAAAAGTATCGAGAGAGACAAACTTTGGCCAATTGCACTTCATTAATCATTTATATTATTATAGCACGTGAAGGCTCCATCACGGTACGAACACAGATGAAGACACAGTCTCTGCCCCACAGAGATTGTACATTTATTCCCAATGCCTTTATCCGAAGTGGTATGGGAGTCTTAAATTTAACTGTCTTTCCTGAAGCTCAGCTTCCAGTTTAACCTATCTGTTTATGCTGAAAACAGGTGGAAGCATGACTCTTATGTTTTAAACGTCCACTCTTGGTGAATAAAAAAGCATGTGAATCCTGCATCTAGATGACAGCCATTTTTGCAAACAAAATTTAATTAGTGAGCGATATTTATGATCAACATATTTCTTCTTAATGTAGTAAGGAAATGTGAGTCAGGAATAGAGGTCCATATAGCTGACTATATTTCTTGCATAGCATTTTCTAACTTTCTCTCTCTCTTTCTCCCCCCCTAATCTGTACCTGTGATTCTAGGTATAGTAGTGTTTATCATTCCCATATCCACCTATCCGTTATTAATGGGTTGCTTCATCCTCTTATGGATACAGTGGGGCAGTTCATAGCTGTCAATCCTGGATCACTTGATGGTAAGTCCCACCCACACTATTTCCAGTCTGAAGTTCTCCCTCCATGTAGGGTTCATCATTTTGATGAAACATCAATTTGGGCTTTTCTTCCTCTTTGATAACTTACCTAGGTAGTATTTTTTTTCTCTCTAAAAAGTAGTACTATTTTTTTTTTTCCTGGCTACTCTATTGCGTTTTCTTTTTTTAAGGCATTTATATTTCTCAAATACAATTTTTTTGTTATAATGACCTCTGCCAGATGTTGTTTCTCTGCAGAGCTCATATTTGCATCATGGCAGAAAAAGAGAAACTACGGTCAAAGTCTGAGATGAAAAAATGCAATCCATCTCTCCAACCTTGTATGAAAACTAAAGTGTCGTTTTTCATCGCAAACTGCGTAACATAATATGAGGATTTCTGACTCAGAGGATGAATGACAAAAGGGCAATTCAGTACCAGCCCTCAAGCTTGTTCAGGGGAATTAAATTGGCATGGAGGTGATGGCTCTTATTTTTAGAAGCTCAACAGATGGGTCAGAGATCCTTAACACCTCCAGATATGATTATTCCAGTAACTGATCCAGTGCTTACTGCTAGTCCTGGAAACAATTTTGAAAGTTATTGATCAGATGAAACTTCTCCTTTAATTCCCCCGCACTTTGAGATTTAAAATGGGTATTTTCTGCTTTATAAATAGAGGCAAGTGGTGGTGATTGTTCTGAAAGATCATCTCTTCCTGTAGCTTTCTGGTAGCATGCAAACTTGTATTGGGCCTAATCCTGACTAAATAGGCCTGTCCTAATTGTCCTTATGCAGCAGTTAGAGATGTCAGATATATTTTTTTTATCATCAATCTGCCTAGACCAGCAAGATTATTCCTGTCAAAGTTTTAAGTTTTAGTATGGTATAAACAAGCAATCGAAAGTCATAGGCATTCAACCAAGGCATTACTATAAATCAGAGAACTTGGCCCATGAAAGATTAGGTAAAAAATAATCCAATTTTAGAGACATTTGCCTTTGAAAATGTAGGCTTTTTAGGGGGTACACCCAACAATGGATGATGAATTATTTCATCTTCAGTTACAGTTGCCATAGTTAGTTACCTAGCAAAAGACAGAAGCTTCTGAAAAGATCCCAGCCCCAGTAGACGCCAGCATTTTAGGTTAATGCATTTGTATTGGTGAGAACTCGTACATCTAAACTTCCAAGCAGTTTGTCCTAGATGAAGGCATCTTATGTTACATGTGCTGATATTGCTAATCTGTTCCCAGTACTTTCTGGCTAAGGTTGATGAAAGAACTCTCTAAAGACTACAACTATTGGTCAATAGTGCTCATCATGGCTCTGTCTGAGTAATTTCAGCTTTTCATCCTATTATCCTCTAATTCTTTGTGTATCTGGTGTATTTTCCTTAAACTCTACTGATTTTTTTTTTAAACACCTCCTGTGGTAGCTGTGACTCTGGGGGAAGTTTGCATCTCCAGTGGAGCTTACTGCCATCTTTTTTTTTTTGGTTCCTTTCAGAGAATCTAGCACCAGAAATCAGACTGAAGTAATCAAAGCACCCATGTGCCATGATTTCCAGGTATTGGGGAGTAGACTGTTCCCACATATATATGGGGGCAGAGTCTTTAATGTCTGTACTTGAATGGATGGAGAATATGCTATGGCCAGTGCCAAGACTGGTTGAACTAACATTATGGGTGCCGGTCTCTGACCTAATGCACTGGATGCTCTTTATTAAGGTTTTCTGGACCGCAATGCTAATGGCTTACATTGTAACCACTTGTCTTTCATTTGGAAAATGCCATTTTGAGCAATGGAAGAGAGTTTTCACCTTCTGTTCTTCAAGAACATGATTAGTGAGGGAGTGCATTCGGATATCAGGTGCAGTCATCCTTTGCCTGTTGTATGGCAGAAAGGGTAGGTAGCATTGATGGATACAGACACACATGGCTGTAATTATCTGGCCTTCATATAGTATTCATTAAAGGCTCAAAGATCTACCATATCACAAGAAAATCTCTTTGATGAAAGGTAGTGTCTAGTCTCACTAAGGCCAAAGAGAATGTGCATCCCCCAAGTTTCAAGTATATTATCCATTCATCATCCTTCATCTACAGCAGGAAAAAGTTTTTTCAAGAGGCCGACTTCTGGGTCTGAATTCAGGAGTTCCCAAAGTCAAATTGCTCAGCGTCATAGCAGCAGCCAAAGTATTCTGAGTCCTATTTACACACTCAGCAACTCCTACTTTCAGCGAAGCCCTGTGTTTGCTACAAGTTAGCACATAGCTAACCCTGGTCAGTATCTGCTTCTCAGAAACGTCTTGTCAGGTTGACTAGGACTTTTTGTTCCTGATGACCCCAGTCAACTCAAACACAGGATCCTCAGCAATATCCAGCTACAAAATCTACTTCAGAGAAATCCCTCCAAATGATCCCCTTTGAGAATGCATTTGAGTTCAGTCATACCAGCAAGAGACATTGCAGGAAATCTGATCCCATCAAACCTGAGATATCTGGCAAAAGTTGGGAAGGGTTGTAATTTCAAGGAGGGCTTCCTGATACCCAGAAAGCCAGAAGAACTCAATCCTAACATGAATTCCTGAGAAGCCAAACTTCACCCGGTTAAGAAAAATTTCATAATATCTCTGGGTGCTAGTCACTAGTGTTCATGATTGATTACCCAACATTCTGTCTTGTCCTCACAAAGATCACTGAAATACATAGAAGTCCTACATGATTCAGACATGATTCACCTCAAAGCCTTCCTTCCCCATGATGGGATCCAGAACATTGTGGATTTGGCAGGCAGGATTTGCCAGAGTAGGCATCAACAAGAGCTGTGCTACTAATGTCACTGCTGAAGGCCAAAACAATGTATGGATTAGTCACGACACAAATGTGTATACTGCAGGACTATTCATGTGGCCACAGAGCCTTGTATGGCATTGAGGAAATGGACAACTTCCTAGCCTCGCTGGCTTGGTGGCAGATCAAGGATCAGACTGAAATTAGGCATGGACTTCCCCTAATCTCCAGTTACTCCAGTGGGATTGTGAACCCATGCAGAGACTGCACAATTCAAGTACTTGGTCTCTTCAGGTATTGCAGCAGCTTCATATTAATGTTATGGAGATGAGGACTGCTTGAAAGCACAATGGACTTTCAGAGAACTGACATTTGAGCCACTCTGTCTCGTATAAGTGCTAAAACAGAAAAAAAGAATTTCACTTCCTTTATTAGGAAGCCTTTCACATGTGAGATTGGGCTGTCCCCCACAGGACATTGCTAGTTGCCATTTACCTAGCACAAAAGGAAAATAAGATTGCAGACATGCTTAGTAAATGGGTAATGGACCTGCCAAAATTTAGGAATAAGGATAGTTAGTGGATGAGAGCTTTTTTGGGTGGGGAACACCAGAGAGATCTATTAGGAACCCTCCAGAAGAATGAGCTACCAATATTCTGTAGAAGGCACTGGGAAGAAATGCATTTCCACAGATTTTTGTCGTAGCAAAGGTTCTGATCAAACTCAAGAGATTGAGGAATTCCACAACCCCCCCACCCCAATGCTTTGGTTTCACGTGGGTCTCAATCCCGTTAATGATAGTAGTGGCTAATCCCATCAGCATGAGAATTTGACCATATTTTATCTCCTAGAACTTGGGCACCTCGGTACATCCCAGTTTAAAGTCTCTTTACTTGTTGGCATGGGTCTTACAGTTCAAGAGCTAAGTACTATTATGGTGGAAAGTAAGATGATGTCTCTCTGAGAGTCCTGATTCAAATTCTTTTAGCTTTCTGAAGGCATCTCTCATAAGGATGAAGGATAAGGGCATTGTGGAGATAACTGATTTTTGTATCAGTCTTCACTACAGAAGATACTGTATGGGGTGGAAGGAGTCTTACTCTGGACCTTCACATTTTTAGCTAATAAAGATGAGGCACTGTCAGACTGAGATGGCAAGAAGACTTGCTGGAACAAATAAAATACTGCAGTTTAAAAAGACCTAATGGTACACATCCAAGAATGTAATGGCTGAGTTGCAAACAAAAATGTAGTCTAATTAAAATCGCATGGGCTCCTGTAGCAGGACTGGAAGGGTAGTCAGGGTTGTGCCTATTTTTATAAAAGGCAATAGGATTGATCCTAGGAGTTAGACCTTGGAGCTTTTCTTCAAGTCCAGGAAAACTGGTTGAAAAGAGTCAGAGAATTATAAAACATATAGCTGAATGTGTGATAGGAACCAACTAACAGGGCTTTTATAAAAGAAAATTGTGCCTGTAGTCCACTAAAAGTAATTGAATGTGTCTTTAAAACAGCACTTAAAAAAAGAACTGGTAGATATAAATTGTTTGGATTTTCAAAAATCCTTAAACTTAGTTGCTTTGTAAACTAATATGGAGTAAGAGGCAAAGTTTTATCTTGGATTAGAAACTGGCTAGGAGAAAACAAGGAACTGAAAAAATGGTCAGTTCTCAACTTGGCAAAAGATTAAATGGAAGATTGAGGAACTTCAGAGGAGCAGATCAGAGTTAAGCCATATGTCTTGTTGACAAATGTAAGTTAATGCATACTGGAAGGAATAGTTTGAACTGATCATACATATTATTGGGTTCTAAATTAGCTATAGACTTGTCAGGAAAAAGAAATGGATGTATTGGGTATGTGTACACTGCATGCTAAGCTTGGGCTCTGACTCAGGTTTGAGCCCACTCCCACCCTCATCTGTCCACACACGTGGGTATGACTCAGGGTAAGCAAGCACTCAGAATCCTCCTAGTGCTTCTGATAGGTCAGAGCCAAGTCCCGGTGTGTCTTGGGTTCATGTCCCATGTCATTTTGCAGTGTGGACTCAGTTCCAGCTGCAGATTCAAGTCAGAAGGTCTGTGTAGTGCAGTATGGATGCATCTGAGACTTGGTTTACAATGCAGTGCACACACTAAAGCGCGCAGGCTTGGAAACAGAGTCCATAATTCTAGGTCCCACAGACCTGTGTTTACAATGTAGTGTAGACATCCATTGTGGACAGCTCAATGAAAATCTCTACTTCTTGTGAAGCAGTGCTCAAAAAAAAAAAAGGGAGGGGTGGGGGGACACACATGGTGTTAGGATTTTAAAGCATGGGAAAGAAAATAATGAAACTATAACAGTATATATATCAATGGTACAGATTTAACTGGAAAACTGTTCAATTCTGGTCGGTCAGTTTCAAAAAGGGTAGAGTAAAAAAGAGGGGAGAAGAGGTATGTTGATTAGAAAGATTTCTTATGTGGAGGATGAAATGACTGACTGTTTAGAGAGGAGACTGATCAAGTGAAAAGAAGGTAAAGTGGGTACTCCTCTGCACCTTTTCTTCTAGTACAAGAGAAAGATGTGTTCATTAAATTGAAAGATAAGCTTAAAAGTGTGTGTGTGCGAATGAATCAAACTCTTAAAAAACTAGTCTGGAATTTATTGCAATAGGTATCACTGAGTCATTCAGATGTGTTGGATTAGAAAAGGCTTCAGCATTTATGTGGTTAATGAGAACATGCACCATTACATTAAATAGGATTAAAATATATATTTTTAAGAAATATGTAAACCCTCATGCCAACCACTGAAGGTTTATCTGCACTGCAATAGGGTGGCATGACTGCAGCGCCAATAGGCATACTCAAGCCAGCTTTGATGGAGCTAGTTATTAACAATAGCAATGTAGCCACGATGGCATGGGCTAGTCACCTGAATACAGTCCTGCTCAGGACTGTGGATCTGTCATTGGGTGTCTAGCTTACATGTTGTTGTTGTTGTTCCCCAAAGATACACTGTATGTTTGAATGAATTCTTATTAGTACACCATTTTCCCCACAGAGTTGAGGATTATGTAAATTATGGGTATTTCGGTTATGAAAGTGTTTTTGCCCCTCTTACGAAGGAACTGATGGAAGACTATGGCCAGCCTAGCTACATCATGAGTAGCATGAGATGCTTCCTTGAGCCAAGTGACTTAGATCTTTTGGGCTGTGGTAGTCCACACACACACGGAGCCAAGGGTGGTAATTTGTTGCAGTCTTCTCTTCAGAGAACTATAATTGCATATAACTGATTACCTCTTCCAGAAGAGAGAATGTCTCCCTTATACTTCCTTGGACTGTCCTGTTACTTGCTTATCACAGACACGATTAATATTGAACTTTTAATGATTTCAGCCAGCCTGATTGTTCCCCAAAGTGGATTGTAGTGCTTATGAGACTGACTTGCAGTATCCCTTATTATGCCATATCCTGATAAAGCAAACAGAGAAAGGAAGTTGACCTGATTAAGCTGTTAGATGTACTAAACACACTCTTCAAAAACAGTTTCCTCAACAAAGTCAACAGGAATTTGACACTTGCTGAAAGGATTCATATGTTGGGAGAAATGATAGGTTCAAGGCAAGGTGCAACAATTAATTACTGACCTAGAAAGAATTCAGTGAGATTTAATCTGGGAAATTATAACCCTGAATAGAAATATCCCTGCATGCAAGACTCCATATTGAGGACATTGTAGCTGTTTCTTCCCAGCTAAAATTATTCCCGTGGGTGTATTCTGAGTTTCTTACATCTCTCTTGCAGGGTTTGCTTCTACAGTGGTTAGTATTTAAAGTAATAACTGATGTCAACATGGACACTTGTCAGAGGCTCTGGTATGGGAACTCTAGTCAGCAGTAAAAGAGAGAGCATTAAATAACTGAGTGGTCCTGCCAGCACCAGTCACTTCCAGAACTCATTAAAGGATGAGCACATATGATATGCTTGATAATGGAATGACAGTTGCATAGCCCAGCAAACAGGATCAAGACGCTCCAGTCTTTATTTTGAATTCTGCCAGTTATTCTTCTGGCAAAGTATCCTCTTCATCAGAGCACTCCACACGAAGGATGTATAAAATATTAAGGCAGATTGCCTAAGCAGACTGATAATTGAGCAATAACAATGTTCAAATCTGTAGGACTTATGCAGATGACAGATGTTTGAAACATCAAGATTGGATTTATTTGCAAAATTTCACATTTGTTACTGTCAAAAAGAGACATAATTTCTTTGAATCCAATAGAAATACAAAGGCAACATAACTTCTTTTCAGACCATGATTAGGAGTCTCTTCTTTATTTGTTAGAGTCCCATCAAATTTAAATGTTGAACCAACATGTCAGCTTTTTACTTGCTAAAACTTGTAGGTGTAATGTTCCATGTTTTCATCTTCCAGAATTGAGTATGTCAATACCCAAGGGTTGGATTTTCAGAAGTGCTTAGCTTTAGACTAACTCTGCACCCTTGGAGTCAGAATTTAGGCCAGTGCTGAATGCTTCTAATCCCACCCAAAGCAGCATAGGTATTGTGGCACTTAGAATTATTTTAGGATTTAATAATGTCCTCTCAAAATAAATACCATGACTGAATTAAGTTTGGATTTTTAAATTTGGAGAAAAAAAAGTTTCGTCTTTAAAACCTGACCATAGAAAGTAAGGTCTGGCTAAAATAAAAGCTCTGGTGTGCAAAGAGAGAACTTTTTATTCTTGACATAGGGTATTTTGTGAATCTGTAGGGGAATATTAAAAAGTATATTTTACAGATTTCAGTATAATTAGAATGGTTAACTGCTAAATGTTATACTCCCATCCACGTGCTGTTAGATATTAGAGGGGATCACATCTTGTTAGTCCACAGTAAATTGGGAAGTTCTGAAAGAAGGAACCGGAACTGAATGTTTGAGATAAAATAACTTCACAAGTTAGATCTTATCTGTTAAGTTGGCATTAGTATAAAGGATAAAAAGTGCACATTTTAACCAAAAACAAATAGCACAATGAGAGCTTTTACAGCTGCTATTTTAGTGGATCAGGTGCTGGAATATTTACAAGTGTCACCTATGGTTAGAACCTTTGTTTAACACATCAATGAGAACAACTGTATGGTCAGAAAGAGTGCAGATTTCTTAAGAGAAATCTATGGTAGAGTGTCAAAGCTTTTCAAAATGTAAGTCGGCACTGAGAGTTTGTATAGATACATCCTTTCTTATATAGCACAAGCTATAATTCCAAAATAGCATTTATATTTAAAAGGGGATTATAGCAGATCTTTCGTTTTACTTCTTTACTACCTATTTCTTGCTTTTCCCTACCTATTCTGTAAATTAAATTCAATGTTGATTACTGCCCATTAGTAATGGTGGGTATGGGTACACTGGAGAAATTAAACTTCTTACATGTTAACTTATTTTCTCTTGAAGTAACATATCCACCAATCCGGACCCACCCTATGGTATTAACAAACAAAACCAAAAACACCTTAGATCTGAGTTTCTGAAAGAGAGAGGTTTAAAGTTATGCATAATAGTTGAGTTTGATTTATCAGAGGTCTTCTAAAGCTGTATAAGTATTTGGTGGGAAGCTGATTGGATGGGATTTAAAGTCCAGAGATCCTGAAATGACAGCCTGAACTGCTCCTATATCTTTGGAGAGGAAGAGACATAACCCATTAGTAACGGATTGCTGGATATATTATTTTAGAGAAAAAAAGAAAAGAACAGGTAAGACATTTTTCTCTTCTATTTCCTCTTGACTACAAAGTATTCTGTAGCATCTGTGGTATACTACACTTCTTTTAATTAGCTGTAATAATATAACCAACTATTGTCAAACTATGTTGAACATGAAGACACAGTAAAATAAATGGTCCTTATAAATAAATACTTTTGTATCTTGGTTGCAGGCTCAGTTGCTTAACTTTATAACTAATCATTTTTTGGGTGCTTTTTAGATGTAGACTGCACCTACTTGAGTATGTAAGTATGCTGTGTCAGTAATGACCTGGAAAAGAGCTCAGTTTTGGATAGAGCAAGTGCTGATTTTTGTGGTGAATCTCTTGAATATCTTGTGTGTGGTTGGAGAACAATGACGTTTTGACCAGCTGTATAATCCACCCAGACAGACTAGAAACACCACTGTGTCTTATGAACCTGCCTTCCAGAAACATGTCTGGTACACATTTACCTGGCATATTTGTAGAATGTATTACTGTTTCACTTTCATTTAATAAGTCTGTAATGTTGTCACGCTTATAATATTCCATTTTTTTTTTCTGGGACTATTTTCTGAGCTCTAGCACAAATTGCTAAGAGTGTGGCTTTAAATTTTGCAAGGAGTGTGGTTCTACTTAGGGTCAGGTTTTTTGCTTTGTTCAAATCTTGTCAGAGCTAATGGAGCTAGGAAGATTTTGAAGTGAAAGTTAAGAAGGCTGTGTAACACAACTTCAGTAGAGAGCCCTATTTTTTTTATAAAGGCTAAATAGTAGAGAACCTCAAGTTTTATTTTAGTGACTTTCAATTTCATTTCATGAAACCATCTTGTGTTCATGTAGAAGTCACCAGCTTCTAATGATTTCAGAACTACAGAAGAAACCATTTTTGCTAGAAATTATGCTTTCAGATAGTTGTTTTCATCCTTACTTCTGCTGGCACAAGTTTGATATATATATATATTTTTTTACATGATTAAGCTCAGATTCTTATTTGACATCACTATGAATTCAGAGTAATTGAAGTCACATTGGTGTTACTCCAGCTTTACAGTTGTGTAAATGATACTAGGATCCTGGACCACTGTATTTAATTTGTCCACAGATGCACTTATTAGGTGCTTATATGTGAGTCACAGGTTCCAAAGCCAAAGGGAGGATTGTGCTCATCTAGTCTGACCTTCTATATATAACAAGTGTCTATAGAACTTTCACTAAATAATTCCTGAAGCATATTTTATAGAAAAATATCCAGTCTTGATTTAAAAATTGTTAGTGATGGATAATCCACCATGACCCTTAGTAAATTGTTCCAGTGGCTGATTACTCACCGTTAAAAATGTATGCCTGATTTCCAGTCTGAATTTGTCTACCTTCAACTTCTAGCCATTGGGTCATGTTATACCTTTCTTTGCTAGCTTGAAGAGCCCAGTATTAGGTATTTGTTCCTGATGTAGATACTTACAGATTGTAATCAAGTCACCCCTCAACCTTCTCTTTGTTAAAATAAATAGATTGAGCTCCTTGAATCTGTCACTGGGAGGCATGTTTTTTAATCCTCTGATCATTCTTGTGGCTCTTCTGAGAGCCCTCTCCAAATTATCAACATCCTTCTTGAATTGTGAGCATCAGAAGTGGACACAGTATTCCAATAGCAGTCATAGCAGTACCAAATAGAGAAATAAAATGTCCTTTCCTATTCAAAATTCCCTTGTCTATCCATCCCAGGATCATGTTAGCTGATTACCCAAATCTTTTTCAGAGTCACCGCTTCCCAGGATAGAGTTGCCCATTGTGTAATCATGGCCTACATTCTCTATTCCGCAGCTCAGAATGGCTCAGTTGGGAATGAGGGAGCAGAATATGCTAAGTGATAGCCCCATTTCCTCCCTTCATTCAGCCCAGTTTGCAAGGTCAGGATATGTGAGGAAGAGGTTTGTGGTTTTATTTCTTGGTCTGCACATGGATGTCATTACCTGCAGAGTTACAGCCTCCCACACTCCTCCAGCCGCTGCATTGCCTGACTATCAAGGGAGTTTTCCTAAGTGAGATTGGAAATAAGAGGATGCAGGCCAAACTCAAACAACAAAGTGATAATAGCGAGGGAGAGAGAAATAAGAGCACATTGTTTCATTTTTGTTTCATTTTTGGGCAGTGATATTTTAGTTCCTTTCAGCTACTAGTACAGTTAACTATCACTGTTACTTGGAAAGGGAGCTGAAAAAATTAATATTACATTCACACACACATTGTCATCATCCATTTTCCCCGTCTTCCATTTTCAAGTGTCTGGCCCTGGAGGGAAGATTTCCCTCCCCAGCTCCTAATCGAAGTGAAATTAAAACATTTTGTCTATGAACTAAAACTAAGTAAAACTAAGACACATATTGAATTTTGTGCATTGTTGAAACATTGTTTTATGATTTACCATTTGTCTAATAACCAGATATGAGAACACTGACTATATCTGTAATTCTTTTGTTTATGACCAGGAGATTTCTTGGTCTCGTCTTGTTTTTCTGTTTTGTTTTCTGTCATTATCTTTTGATTATGCATTTTCTCAAAAAAAATTACTAAGGTAACCTTACCAGGCCAAAATAACTGAGGTACTTCAAATTTGTAAAATATGTATTACAGTATCTTTTAAAAATAAGCATCCTTTATTAATAGTATAGTACTTCACAGTAAGTGTTAAGCTCAAAAAGTACTTTTTAAAAGCAATCTCAAACAATGAATTGTCACAAGGAAGGGCAGAAGAAGTAGATGTAAGAGAACATTATATTTGATAGGTAAATAAGGTTGTAAAGTAACTGCAGAGTAGAGCTAGTTCATGAATGGAGGGTTTTGAAAATGGGGTAAGTTTGAATTGAAAGGGGAAATGTCATTGAGGATGAGAGTGAATGGATCTGCTTCTTGCAGCAAGAGCTGTAGGTACAGTGTCTAAGGTTTTTCTCTGAGCTTTGAGAACTCTTTTTTTGTGCTGTACAGTAATCTGTTTCACTGGAAAAATATGTGACAGAAGCTAGGATGGGAATTTGTATCACAGGTTTTCTGTTCTTGCATAGAATTTCATGCACTTTGAGAACTTGAATTGATTGCTTCTAATTTGCTGGAATTCAAGTAAGAAAAGGTAATCTGAAAAAACCTAAAATATAACAAATCAATTCTCTGCAGACTATCTGCCACTTGAATGAATGCCACAGATCATCCCCAATATTCTCTTGTCATTTTGTTTCCCCTTTAGTGTGTGGTTGGTGGGTGCAATGCCAGTTTTGCATCTCAGGGAGGGCTGGCTCGTCATGTGCCCACGCACTTCAGCCAGCAGAACTCTTCAAAAGTTGCCAGCCAGCCAAAGGCCAAAGAGGAATCTCCTTCTAAAGCTGGAATGAACAAAAGAAGGAAGTTAAAGAACAAAAGACGACGCTCATTACGTAAGTGTATGAGTTATACTGATTTTTTCCCCCCTCCATTGACAGTATTCTCTTATTTTCCCCTTTTCCTTCCACCATGTCATCTCCATGCTCCCAGCTGCATATTTGAGATCCCTTTCCAGTGAAACTCAGAGATGCCTAGGATATATTTGCCAGGCAGCAATAAGCATCATTGTGCAGAGGGGCTGTTGGGAAAGGTTTTTCTGATACAAATATTAACGTGTTATATGTAGACATTGGGTGGGGAGAAAAAACCAGTTTTATGAACTGATCTGTAAAACCTTACTCAGTTTAAATTCACTTGTTGAAATGACAACTGATCACTTTTTACACATAAAAATAAAGGCTGAAAATCAAAGGAAATCACTTTGAATAACAGAATCTCCATTATTTCTGGTTTGAAGAACGAGTTCAGCACAAAACTAAAAAGAATAATAATGTTTTCAGCATTTGGTCTGAAAATACTGATGGCTCCAAGGTCCAGTATGAAAATGTGGTGTAAAGGACTTGATCAGCTGCAAATCAAAACAGATGTTTTCTTTCTGCTATGTAGTGTGTCTGATTTGCATTTGAAGCACTTCCATCCAATGAAGACTTAACAGGAGCTTCTGGAGCTTGCCAAAACTTGCATGACTAAAGCTAGGCATCTGAAAATAAATGACTGCACTTTCAGAGATGCTGAGATTTGAAGTCAAAATATGATTTAGATGGCTGACTTTAAGTATCCAAATTGGAAAATATTGATTCTTGTGTCCAAAAAAACTATTCCAAATTGGCGGTATGCAGTTCTTATTTATATTTAATTGAATGTGATTGAGTCATAAGAGTCAAGTCAGAGCTTCCTCAATTAAAGCTATGACACAGCTCTTTGCCAGCATCAAGTTATCTACATCCTTCGAGATTTACACAGCTATAATATGAATATATTGTTGAATTTTTCTACAGATACTCTGTAAAGAATACATACTGTGTATGTAATGGGGAAGTAAATGGAAAAATCTGTAAAAAGTTGTAGGTGGTGATAGGAGTTACAAACACATCATGCAAAGTGACCTAGAGAGATTAATGTGAGTGGAAGATGATAAAATGAGATTATCTTGGAAAAATGCAAAATAATAAATCTGAAGTAAAAGAATCTGATGCAGATTAATCAGGAAGGAGAAACCAGGAATGGACAGTAAGGAACAGTACTCGCTGGGAGATGGACTAGATGACCCAATAGGTCTTTTAATTTTTCTAGATTCTAGGATTCAAAATCTGATTCTCTTCCTTTTTATCTTGTGTATATGTGTTGCTTGGATAATTTGTTAATATGCCATTTTGTCTAACGTTTCATAGACAATGTGTAGAACAACTAATTTACTTTTTTTTTTCCTCTTGACATTGCTTGAGAAATTCTTTCTTACAGGACTTCACGTAAGGTATTGTTCTGTTGGAGTTCTCTTCAGCATGCTGACATCCTGTAGCTGTTTAATCTCTATACATGTGGCTTCATGAGTAATTTTTTCTTTTAAAGCAAATAATATTCACAGCTCCAACTGTTTGGTTACATACCTGTCTCTTATTACATTGTAATTTGCTTCACTTTACTTCCAAAAGTAAGTTCTATATAGAAAGAGAACTGACAGTTGCCAGAAGCACTTGCAGTTTTCTTGCCACATGCAACAAAGCTGTCTGAATGACTTTACCTTAAGGCAAAATTCCCATCTAACTGAGTTGAGGATAGACTCCTGTAATGTACTTTTCCCAAGGCCATGTGACTAAAACGTTTATTCAAAGCTGATAACACTTTCACAAAATGCTACGTATAGGTAGCTTGTCTTAAAACTTTCTCCATGGGTTGCAAATCTTGTTAGGCTCTGAAATCAGACTCCTTAACGGTCTCATAATTCTGTTTGTCTTTGTTTCTTCAAAAGTAGTGGGCCTAAAGTTAGGCATCTAAGGCAGTGATACTCAAACCTCAGTGGTTTAGGAGTCAAATTAGTGCTCAGCATTACCCAAAAGAGCCAGAGTAGTGTGAATTCATTGTTTCATTTACTATTTTTATATGTAGTAAAATTTGGCTCCTGAACCACTGAGGTCTGAGTATCACTGCTTTAGATGCCTAACTTTAGGTACACTACATTTGAAGAAACAGAAAGGCAAGTGACTGACCAGGCATTCTGCAGTTGGTTAATAACATAGTAAAAGAATCCTGATTGGTTAATAACTTAGATTGGTTAATAATTAAATCAGTGTTTTAATATGTGCTGCAAAGAGCCACAGGAGACACATTAAAGAGCCATCTGCGACTCCCGAGCCTCAGTCTGAGTATCGCTGATCTAAGGTCTGGTCTCGCTTAAAAATTAGGTCGACATAGCTATCGCAGTCCGGGGTTTAGATTTTTCACACCTCTGAGTTCTGTAGTTAAGCTGATCTAACCCCCAGTGTAGATGTGGTAGGTGGGCGGAAGAATTCTTTCATCGAACTAGCTGCAGCTGCTTCGTTTCCTACATCAAAGGAAAAACCCCTTTAATCGCTGGAGAAAGAGTCTACGCTATGGTGCTACTGTGGCACAGTTGCAGCAGTGTTGTCATGCTGCTGTAGTGCCCATGATGTAGACATAGCCCAGATCTGTATTTAAGTACTTGGGTGAGTGGCCTGACTTTCAGAGGTACTGAGCAGCTCAGGTTAGAATAAGTTATTGATCAAACAAATTCTGAAATACCATAACATACCATTTGCTAAAATCATTCAGAAAAAATAAATTCCTAAAGTTTGTCACCTCCCCACCAACCTTCCAACTTCCTTTTTCATTAACTGAAGAAAGTTCTCCCTCCTCCCTTTGAAGAGGGAATTCTGTGCACCTGGTTACAGTTTATAACTCAGGCAATTATTTTTTGTTATTTAGAAGTAAAAGTGTCTAACGAAAATACTAGCTATTGATTGTTTATACATGATTACACTGAAAATATCCTCGGTTTTTTTATATATAAATAAAAGTCAAAGTAAAGAGAGCAGATTCTCTGCTCAAACCCGAGGTTCTCAGAGGAGCGTATTAACACAAAATAGTTTACCATGAATGTTTAGGTGACAAAAGCAAGATCTTACTTAATTTACTGGAATATGAACAGTTTATTCTTCATGTTGATATTTTGCTGGTCTTAAACTAGTTTGTATTTTGTCTTCCTGTTCATAAACACTGTGTATATTTTTTCAGTTGCTTGTTATAGGCGTATATGGGTTTAAAAATAATTGGTAATGAAAGATTAGATATTGTGTGAAGTTGAATCTAGTATTTTTTGACAATGTGATTTTTTTTTCTTTTTCTCTTGCTGTAGACACCTTCCTAGCTGATTACATAAGCAGTCAGATGGCGACTTGCTGACCTTGTTACTATAAGTGCTATCAAAATTGACACTCACGCTCATAGTCATAATATCTCTGCTACTGAATTCTGTTCTGTATAGCCTCAGATAGATTCTCTGTTCCTAATACATTTGGAGGCATCCATCCAAACTTATTGAAAGTGATTCTC
Source organism: Emys orbicularis (assembly GCF_028017835.1). Taxonomy (NCBI): domain Eukaryota; kingdom Metazoa; phylum Chordata; order Testudines; family Emydidae; genus Emys; species Emys orbicularis. The sequence goes on from NC_088683.1 coordinate 123,466,476, forward strand.
AACTTTGTACCGTGACCCTAAAGTGTGTCTTCATATTTGCTACAGAATCTAAGCTTCTTCAGTTGCTTGTCTATATGTATTCTGCTCGTGGTGTGCCTACACCCCATGCACTCAATTGGAATATTTGGGCCAGCAGTGCCTGTTGGGACTGTACCAGGGAGAGCCCCCACCCCTTCCAAAGGTATAAAGGGTGGAGCAGGACCAGCCATCCCTCAGTTCCTTCTTGTCACCTGTGACTGAGAGAGCAGTTTCCCTGTCTCTTGCACTTGTGGTCCTTAAACCGGAATTATTGTATATAGTTACCTTCTTAGGGCTTGTCTACACAGTGGTGTAATGAATTCTACAAGGGTGTGATTTCTAAAGCGCACTAACATATTGTGCATTAATTGTTCCATGTAGTTCCTGCTGGCATGCCTTAATATAGTGCTGTTTGAAACAGTAATTTGAAACAGGCCTGGTCTACACTAAAAAGTTAGTTTTGACCTAGTCCTGTGGTTCAGGGAAGTGAAAAATCCATACTTCTGAGTGGCGTAGGTAAGATGACCTAACCCTTGGTGTAGACAGCACTATATTGGCAAGAATTATTCAATCAATCTAGCTACCATCTCTTGGGGAGGTGAATTATCTGCTGATGGGAGAACCCTTCCCATTGGTGTAGGTAGTGTCTACACTGTAGTGTTTCAAGTGTAGACAAGTCCTAAATCACACAAAAAAATCCTTAGCGCTCATCAGCAGGGACTACGTGGACCAACTAATGTGCAACACATTAATGCACTTTAGAAATCAGACCTCCATAGTGCATTACCCCACTAATATTAGACAAGCCCCTAATAATACTTTAGTAGTTAGGATAGTATTTGTATTAGGTTTTATTTTGAGTTAACTATTTCTAACTATTTGTTTACCCCAGTACCCAGGTGGTCAACTTCATAGCTGACCAAAAATCTCCTGGTTTTAAATATTGCTGTTTGTGTGGCACAGCTATACTACTCAGTGATTGACATTATTATTTTTTTCTTTGTGAGGGACATATCACTGAGAAATGCTTTGTTTTTCACTTGTTCTCCAGACGAACCCTAATAGCCTGGGGTGCATGTGTGACATACCCAGGGTACAATCTATGCTGATGAACAGCTGTGTCACCTCAGTCCTCTTTCCTGGGGTGCCCTTTACACTGCTTTGTGCTGTAGCTACCACTCCTGGTCTGCTCTCACACAGCCTCCAGCATGTAAGTCACTCCCAGCCACGTTGTATGAGTTCTGCAGCCAGCCACTCTTGAACCACACTGCAGGGTGACAACAGCATGCTACCAATCCCAGACTTTCCCCTGAAATGTGTATCTTGTACTGCCCAGCTTTCTCCTGGACAATACAGGCTCATATGAAGTCCATCATTTTATTAATAGAAAATGATATTCACAAATCCTGTTATCCCAGATGGAGTTTCCCAAACACTTCAATTCAAACACACGGATAAAGATAAAACAATAAAACAAGTTTATTAACTACAGAGAGAGATTTTAAATGAATACAAGTAGTGAGGCATGAAAGTCAGAATTGTTTACAAGAAAAATAAGTGACCAACTAGAGTAAATTCAAAGCAAAGTCTCTCACCACTTGTTTCAGCAGTCCTACTGGTGGAACTTCTTTCAGTCAAGATACTTCCTCCAGTCCAGTGTTGTTTTCTTTGTTCTTCAAGTGTTGTGAATGCTGTGGGCAGAGAAAAAGGGAGGAATCTTTCCTTTTATAGTCCTCTTCCTCCTGTGAGAGGCTTCTCCAGCGGGGAGCAGGGTGCCAGGCAGTCCTCATTGTCAGGAACTCTATGCTGTTTCTTTGCTAAGATGTAGACTTTCATCCATATCCCTTTTCCTGCCAATGAATGGCCATGTAAGCAGGTGATGGCCATTTTGGCCTTGTTTACACCTGACTGAGGTGTCAGTTTGCCCATTGTCTCTGAGAAAGTAGTTTGGCCACTCCCAGAATTTGAATATGTTTCAGTAACACCATACAGTGGAATCTCACACACATTTTGCCAGGACAGCATTGACCAGCGAGTTATGGGTTTTCAAATAAGACCTCCCAAGGCATACTTTGTACCAAGATTATTATAATAGTGTGGAAGGGGTGAATACAGGGGTACAGACCATCACAGAGTGCTTGAACATGATTCTTTTAGATAAATAAATGAGACCTTCCTTGGATAAGGGCAGACAAGAATCTTCTGGCTCCGAGCAGTTCTCTTCTGAAAGTACCTCGGTAGGCACTGGCTCTTCAAGTTTCGAGGCTCCTGCTTCTTCACTGAAGCATTCCTAGGCTGTTCCAGCTGTCACGTCTTCCTCAGGAGTTGAAAAGGGTAGGACACAGCACCACTCCCCTAAGAAGCACAGAAGTTGTCCCAGGGACCTAGCAAAAGAAAGAGGGGAAAATCTCATCTTTCCTTTCAGATGAGGGTTACTTGAGGCCTGACCAAGGTCCCTTGGGCACCCATAGAAATCTCAATATCTGTGCTCTGGTACCATTTAAGAGTCCATCTCTAGCTGCCTTCGGTATGGAGTCTGTAGTACCACCATCTACTGTGGTGCTGACAACTTCTAATTTGTTATTGTTAGTATCACAGCTTATGTAATGGGGGATTTAACTGTATCAGCACTGCCAGAGTCACCTTTATTGTCTTCCATAGTGAAAATACCTGCCACAATACCAACTGCTGTGGTACCAGGGCTGTCTTTGGCGCTAGTAAAGAATCTCCTTTCCTTAGGCCCACAGACTTCTGCTAGCTCTGTTCCTCTACTACATGTGGAGGACTTGTACCGCTTCTCTCTCGGAACATCATGGTGGGGAGTCATCACATACTCACCGAGGCAATAATCTTATGACTCCTACTTTTCAGATGGGATTCCAGAGCTAGGAGTCATAGTAGGCATATGGAATGTAGGGAGAGACCCACTTCTTGGTATCCCTCACTTTGGCTACCCACTTATTACCCGTATGGTTCTCACTCCCGGCCATACTGGGCACCTTGAGCATGTGTCATATCAGGAAGCCCATTTCCTCTTTTCAATCCAAATCCAGATCCCTCTTGACAGAAATCCAGGTACAACCGCAACCACCTCCCAACTCTCCTGTATAGCACTTAAGAATTCACATATTTATGAAGAGAAGCAGCATTATTCTACTAAAGTTGCTCCTGTAGGCATATCTTCATCACCAAGTGAAGCTGACATATCTTATACTTCTGCCCCTGTTGTATATAAGATTTTTTTTTTCTAAATCTTCTTTGTAGGGTGGCAGAGGTGCTGGAAATACCAACCGAGGTTGTGCGAGAAAAGGCACACAACATTTTTTGACATATTGCACTCCTCTTTGCCTGAAGCTTGGCTGTTCCTGTGAATGAAGGTCATCATATGTCAACCTCTATTCCACCATCTTTTAAAAAAGCCGATGCAATATACAAAGTCCATTCTTCAGACTTAGTATTTCTGCGTGCATCCAACACCTGGGTCACGGATGGTTGCTGCAGCTCAGGAGAAGATAAGACAGCAGCATTCAAAATCTACACCGAAAGAGAAGGAGCTGAAACCCATCTCTCTCTTTGGCAGAAAAAGTGATTAATGTGCTAGTCTTAGAAAGGAGAGCCTGATAATTAGTATGAAAGTGTGCACAAAGTGTCTGATTTCCTTGATAAGGTACCACCACAAGACTCCAAAAAAAGGATGGAAATATCTAACTTCAGAAGGACAGCTCATTGCGTGCACCTCTTTATAAGCAGCAATCAATGCTTCAGATACTGCAGCTAAGTCAGTGGCAATAGCTATTCCTATGAGGCATGCCATGGCTATCATCTTCTGGGATTCTCAGAGAAGTTCAGAATGCAATAGATTTTCTTTTTGATGGAAATTAAATTGCAGCACCCAAACTGACAATGGTCTACTTTCACTAAATGATTTTAGGCCTGTGCTCAGATCCCTGGGCATTTACAGCTTTCTGCCTAGGAGGAAGCAGTTTAGGTACAAACCTTATTCAAGACAAGCTCCTGCTTCCTCCTGTCAGTCATACCACTGAACTGCCCGGAAGGAAATAAAAGTTTCATAGGAGAAGACCCTCCTCTGCTGCTACTGTGACTTCATTGAGTCACATGCCAGCTTAAAAACAGTTTTCCATCCAGAGCTGTTGGGAACTTCATCTGAAGTTTCGTTTACACTGCACGTCACTTGTGGCGGCGTGTAGTGTATGTGTAGTTCGCAGAAAAGCAGGTTGCATCCACACTGCAGTGTGCAGCTACACATGTCAATGAAAAGTGGTGACTGAACGGATGCAGCTCGGAAAGGTTCAGCAGGAGGTATCTGCCAGAACCTTTCTCTGCTGCCTTCCCCCCTGCCAGAGCCTTTCCCTGCTGCTGGAGTCTTTCACTGTGGTGGGGAAAGGCTCTGGCAGCTCCCTCCAATGGGGAAAGGCTCTGACAGCAGGACATTACGCTGCTGAAAACAGCAGCGTAGACGGGGGCGGGATGAGGTACTGTTTGGGTGAGTAAAGAGTACAGGTTTCAGGCATATCTGTAACTCTACTCTCCTAAGCAGTGCTTTACTGTCCATACTGCTATTTATATCCTTGTTAAGGAAGCGTGTAGTGTATGTATTGTACAGGTCGCCAAAAGGGGTGTGGAATGTAGATATACCTTAAAACATCCCTATTTCCAGTTCAAAAGCAGTTGATTTTATTTTCAAGAAGCTTGGAACAATGTTACCACAATCCAGTGAGTCCTAGAAATTGTAATTGAAAAAGGTTACTCAACTCAGTTTCAAGCAGTTCTAAAACCCACCAATCTTCCCTCTCCCTTTTCAGGGACCCTTCTCATCAGAGGTTGTTGAATCAAGAGGTGAAACCCCTTCTTACACTGGGAACAATAGAAGGAGTTCATTTTCTGTTTAGAGGGAAGGGTTTTTATTCCCATTAATTTATTCCCTAAGAAGAGAGTAGGGTGGTGGCATATATGCATTTGAGAGAGCTCAATACCTTCATTTGTTGGTTCAGCTTCAGTGTGGCCACTCTGGCCTCAGTTATCCCTATGTTAGATTCTCAGGATTGTACTGCAGCTCTTGATTTCCAGGCAACATTTTCATATATTGATCTATCCAGCTCTCAAGAAATACTTAAGATTTGTAGTTGCAACATCACACTACTACTACAGAGAACTGCCTTTGTCTATCATTAGCCCCAAGAGTCTTCGTCTGTCATAGGAACAGCACATTTAAAGAGTCAAGGTATTATAGTTTTATTCATGACTACTGTCCAATTCAGGAAAACTCTTCTCAGCAAGCCACAGACACCATACATCACATTCTTAAGCTTATCACTGCTCTGGGCTCAAGATCAACAAAGAGAAATCCTCGTTCGTGCCAACTCAAAAAAACAGAATTTGTAGGAGCTTTTCTAGACCCAACAGCAGTGAGAGCATACTTAACCCAAAACAGGTTTGATGTCAGTCAGACTTCATAAATCAGTTACAGACAAATGAACAGATGACTGTAAGGGCTGGTCTAAGAATGTTAGGCCACATGGCATTGTGTTCATTTGTGACTCAGTATCCCACACATCACCTTTGTTGTTTGCAAGTTTAGTTCAAGTCCACTTATCACCCAAGCAGACATCATGGAGATGTGGCAGTTGAGATTCCATAAGAAATGCTATTATATTTAAATTGGTGGAAGAACCTAGATCAAGTTTGCAAGGGCATTCCATTTTCTCCACTTCTGCCCCCAAAGATGATAGTAGTAGATGCTTCTAGTGTGTGATGGGGAGCTCATCTTTTCCATCACAGGATCTGTGGTAATGTGCACAGATTCACTTGTACATCCCACATATTAGAACTCAGAGTGATCAGCTTGGCACATATGATACTTTTTCCTTTCTTTCAAGGCAAGACAGTTCATGATAGTCAGTACCACGACAGTGGTTTATGTAAACAGACAGTGAGGAGCTGCTTGGCTGTGGAACTGGTACACTGAACACCAAGTTATAATCATTGCTGTCTGCCGGGATTACAGAATACATTGGCAGATGGCCTGAGCAGGTATTTTTCTTACCAACACTCATGATCAGTTAAGGATTCCCTCATTCGAAGAGTATTCCAGTGCTGGGATAAGCCAGACATAGACTTGTTGGCCACAGAAAATAACACCGCGTCAAACCTACTGTTTGAGTGGGTCAGAACCCAGGATTCCAACCAGAAACCTTTTTCATACCATGGACTGGGGAGTGATATATGCACGCCCACCTTCATTTATTTATTTATTTAACAAGGCTTTTGAGAAAAATCAAATGAGTGTCTTGGTAATAGAGTTGGACAGGAAACAGTTTTCCCCTCCCATGATGATATTTGAGATTTTAAAAAAATAAATTCCCATCCTGGAACAGGACAAAAAGTCAATGTCAAAAGTTTTCGTGAACCAAAAATAAATAAAATAGAAAAATGGTTTGGGTTAATCAAAATGTTTTCTTGATTTTTCACCATTTTTTGTTTGTAATTAGCTTAAATTTTGAATCTGCTTAAAATGACTTCTTGAAATTTTTTGTTTAGAAAATGATTTAAAAATGTTGCAACAAAACATTTTGGCAGCTTCAGATTGGGGGAAAAAAATGTAGAAAAAATAGTTGAAATCAACCTTTTCCTGCAAATAATTTGTTTTGACAAATCCACATTTTCCAGTGGAAAAAATGCTTTGTCAAAATATTCCCGACCAGCTCTATGCACTACTGATTTTATTAGCACCAGCAAGGCCCAGACAATACTGATACACAGACTGGTTGAAACTTTCCAGACATCCTCCAGAAACGTTGTCAGTGTCTATGAACATGATTTCCCAGGACAGTTGGAAGAGTCTTCATTCGGACCTGGCATCTCTGCATCTTGTGGCTTGGACGCTGAGTGGCTAACTGATTCTGAGAAACCTAGCCTCGGAGATGTACAAAACATTTTAATATGAAGTAGAAAAGATTCAGAAACGTCGGATATACCATTAGAATTTGTGTTATCCTGTAGCTGCTATGGACTGGTCCCATTGCTATAGAGATGCTTTATGGGAGCAGAGGGTCCTGCCCAGGCCTTGGAGGAAATTCCTAAAACAGAACGTGGTTGCTCAGGCTATGCACTGGGACCAGGATTTAGGCTTCAAGTGTAGCTTACAAACCTTGTTTCATGCTACTTCCAGATTCAGGAAGGGGACTGCATTGGTTTATGTTTGAGTCACAGTTGGAAAAGGTGTCTTTGTAACTCAAAAGCTCAAAATTTAACTTTTTAAGAATGAAAGCTTAGATTCCGTAGAGACTGTTAAGCCACCCCATTCACCACAGAAAGTCTTACTCACCACTGGTGAGTGGATTTGTCAAGTACTGAATTATAACTTTTTCAGTGTGATGGAATTATTGCTTATATCTATTTGGATAGTAGCGTCATATGGCACAATGAACTTTAAAAAACTATATGACAGCATTTGGATCATTTGAGTAACGGATCCAAGATATTGGATCAGAGAAGAAAGCAGCTGGTGGTTTGAGGTTATGGGTGGAAAAAGGTTGAGAATCCCTGCAGTTGTGGAAGCTTCAAGTATTATGCCAAATCAGGCTTTCATAGTGCTAATACAAATACCACACTTGCCTTAGAGTATTACTGTACATGTTTTATTCGTACAAAAATGTCTTTATGGTTGTATTATGAACAAGGAAAATTAGTATTAAGGCTATTTGTCGTACAAGGCCATGGCTTTGTGTTAAAACAAAGGTACATTTTGCAACCATTACAGCTTTGACAGAATAAAGTCTCAGTATAAAAAATGGTAGCTTCAGTAGCCTCTTGTGACCTGGCCTACAATTTTAGGTTATCTGATTTCAGCAGGAGAGCATTTACAACTGAGATGATTGCCTAATTTGCAGTATTGATTTCTGAGAGAATAAGGCACATTATGTGAAAACCAACGTCTAAGCAGTAATTGGTCCTAAGAGTGTAGAAAATAGTTTTTTCCAGTAGAATTTTGAGAATTGTTCTTAAATATTTGATAACTAATCTTTTTTTTTTTTTTTTGAGGGGGGGAAAAGAGTAGAAGTTGTTTAAAAACTTAAATAATTTTCAATTTGTATGGTGGTATAGCCCATGATATAATATTTGCTTTTCTTATGAGCTAACCTTTACTTTATCTTTCAGTAGAGATTAAATGCAGGGTTAAACTGTTAAAATTTGTCACATGAAATTAAAGGATTATTTTAAATTGTCACTAGTACAGCAAAATTTAACATTATGTACTTTAATATGATATTCATGTATGCTAGGTAAAGCCTAAAGTATTTTTAACAGAGTAAGATGAGAATATGTATTTTTAATTGCAAATACCTTTTAACTAGATGCAATTTTCTGCTTTTCTTAAAAATAGCTTAGATCTGACAAATTTCCTTTAACCCCCCCCCAAACCATTTACTATAGCAGCCTCTTACTCATAGTTCTTGAAGTGTTTGCCAGTAAGGTCCACCTTTAGCCAAAAAACAAACAAATGTCTTTAACACCTGAGACAAATCAGTTCTGTTGGTTCACCAACCTTCAGCTCACCCAACCAATGACTGTACAGTACCAGAAGGATGTTAATACCACTTCACCTAAAACTGTAAGTTAAAACTTAAGGTCTGATGGAATGGTTGGAGCACAATTGGCAAGTGTTCATTTTTGTTTTAATATCAACAATTTGTTTATTATCAAACAATAGAAAATGAAGTACTGCACAATGTATTCATAGAGGGTAGGATAGTACTAGAGTTTAAAACTGGCTTTAAAAAAAACAAAAACGTAGTTGATAACCAGTACACCAATATTAATTTTGCCTTAGTCCTTTGTGCTTTGATTTAAAAGCATGTGATAAATACGTGGATTTTTAAAAAATATATATCTTCAGTCAACTTTTAGACATAATGATCCACAGATAAACCCTCTGGTTTGGGAGTCAGAATTTCTTGTCATTTACTGATTTTCTTACCCTGTCAGTATAGTTCAAGTGCTGTTTAAACTTGATGTATGTTCCTCTGCAGCACTAAAAAAGATTGACTGAAACAACACTCCATATAGACTAGCGTAGTCAGTCTGTCTTTGAAACAATTGGAGTAACAGTGGATAAACTTTAGTTGTAATTTAGTTAGGCCTCTAGTGAGATTCCACTTCCTGGATTTCCCTGGGTCTGCTGGAGTATCATGCAGTTTGTCTACCATTGCTATTTTAGTATGTTATAAGTATGAGGAGTTCCCTTTTTAAATACTACTTTGAATTAAGTAATAGCAGCAGTAGTGAAACTAGTTGGACAGCACTTCAGGGTGGTTTGGAGAATTAGGTTTGCAAATATATTCATTGCAGTGCTGGGAAGCATTCCAATATTTCTTTTGCCATACATTTGGATTCCCAGTTGTTAAAAAGGAGTTGATCCATTTTGAGTTTGAGCAGTAGAACTACATTTTTTTTTTTTTTTGTAAGAAGAGTGCAGTACTTCTGGGGAAGCTGCATTCTTCAGTAAATCCATCCTGAAATCCTTATTCTTAATACTGAAGGTTAAAAAAGAATAGTATGTACTCCAGCAGTGTAAAAGCAAAAGGATTTACAGTGAGGTTTAGTGCACATATTGATGCTGTGCTGGGACTTTAAAGTGAAAGCTTTAAAAATAAATGTTTTTGAGCAAACTTGAAAGACAGGCAGGTGAGAGCCAGTTTTATGAGTCAGTCCCCCCACCCCTTTTTTTTTTTAGCCAAATTAATCTTTAGATCATATTGACAAGATACGATGCTCACTACCAGTATAAATAACTGACTTGTTAATTACACTTCACAGCCTTTTGGTGTAAATATAAAGTACTTGCAGGTATTTGAATGCTTGCGACGTCTTGGAGTTTAACAGTAAGGATTTTTTTTTCCAGCAAGACCACATGACTTCTTTGATGCACAAACACTGGATGCCATACGACATCGAGCCATCTGCTTCAACCTCTCAGCTCATATAGAAAGTTTAGGAAAAGGCCATAGTGTTGTATTTCATAGTACTGTAAGTATTATGTTGTTTCCTCCTTCATATTTGCATTTGTGTATCTGAAAGTGTAATGGCTACAGTGAAGATCTTGTTGTTAATGATGTTCCACGTGCAAAAATATTAATAGGGAATTTTCGCTTATTATTAAAAACAAGGAAATCAAGGAATTTAATTTTTAAGGTATGTTGGCAGTTATTTCCAGTAATCCCAGTTTTGTGCCCTAGGTTTGAGAGATCCAGTTTTGCGCCCTAGGTTTGGGCGATATCTTAACAGTAGATATGTAGTGATGAACAATTTAATTTCAAGGCATCTTCTCAATCAAAACTCATTTCATTGGCTTTGTAGTATGAGTTCATGTTAGTATCATAATGTGGAATTTTTAGGGCTTACTATTTAAAAAAAAATTCAAAAAAGGATACTAGAATGAGAATAGTTGAAAATATACTTATCAAGAGAGATTAACAAAGTCCTATAAAGTACGTATGCTTGTTTATGTATGGTCCTATTGGTGGACTGACTGATGGGGGACGTCCAACCATGATCTACATCAAGGTCTTTTTTCCATTATAAAAGTTATGACCACGATAAGTATCTTAATCAAAATTCACTGTTGTCCAGTTCCCATCAGCATACCACCAAAATACTAGGCAAGTAGCAGCTGATGAACTCAATTTCAGTCCCTTTTACGTGTAATATTTTTAGTATTGTATTTTAGATTTCCTACTAAGAATATGTAGATGGACAGGACTGATATTAATATACACTGATGCAGAGATCAGCATGGTTCACTTAAAAAAACTGTGTGATAGTGTTCCATCAGTGATGAAATATAGGAATTTCAAAAAGTGTCGCATCCCAATTTTCCTTCCTAGGTCAGATGATTTGGATATGCAAGAGAATGAAGACACAGCCATAGTGATGAATTTTAAGCAACAGGCCACTAATTCATTAACTTTAACAAAACTGTTGGGAGGGAAGGGAATTGTGGTCTGCTGAACTACCAGCATTTAATTGGGTTCAGTGGAGGGTTAACTGATTTTAAGGCATACAACTACTAGAAAGGAAGGAGGGCTATCCTTGGCCTAACCCTCCATACCCAAGAACAGGACTCAGCCCAGCTGTTGTATCCAACCCATGGGAAGGGTGCATTAAGTTTAAGACTTCAATCCCATCCCATGCACCACAGGATACAGGCCTATTGACTTACGTGTCCTGTGCTGGAGTTTTACTTCAGCTGGCGAACTCATGCGTCCTTTTACCCACAGTGGACATGAGCTGTAAGTAGCGACCACGGATGCTCCATTTATTGCTATTACCGTATTTTAATTGTTATCCTGTCATGTTTTTCTAATTAAACACGCCTCCAGGATGCTGCGAGGAAAGTGAAAATTCCTATAACCCGTCTGTCTTAGTTGGAGGGGAAAATTCTTTCCTTATCCCCAAAAAGGCTATCTGGCCAGACTCTCAGCAAGTGTGGAAGCCCAGCTCTGGCAACATGAGTAGGGAAGTGTGACCAGGTCAAAGATTGTGCTCTAAAAGTTGGCCCTAAATGCAGTTTTGTGGACTCTTTCCCCTTGTCCTCCATCCCCCCTGGTCGGTACAAACTGACTTTTTGGAGGCGGGGGCTTCCTTCTCTTCCTCATGTCCACCACTCATGAGATGGTGGGTAGATGGGGCACTGACTAGATCTCAAGGCCATTAGTCACTTAGGTACTTGGGTCATAGTCAATTTAAATACCCCTAGATATTAGCCTAGCTCTCATCAACACCAAATTTCAAATTTGTCACATGCAGTTTGGCAAACAGTGCTACAGCTACAGCCCACATATATAGGACATCTTCAAATAGGGGTGGGAATGGGAACTGTAATTTGTGAGAGCCTTTTACACCAAAGGAAGAAAAAATCCAAAAGAAAATGGACTTGGTTCCTGGAAACTAATTGGAACAAAATGGAGTCAGCACGATGCAGTATTGTATATGATGGATGTGTCTGCATTGAGAGAAAATTAGAAGTCTTTTCTAGGGTGAAAAATCTGGGAATAGTAATTATAGATTTGATGTCTCACCCCTTACCAAAGGCACTCCTTTTGTACATTTTTGAGCCTATTCCTCTACAAGCAGGATAATTTAGACAGTTGGGGTACTGTTTCATTAATAAGACTACATACTAAAGTTTTTGTGTAGTATATAATACATTCTTGTCAAATATGAGATGGATTGCTTTGAATATCACTGTTTTAACTCATACAGATTATTTCAAATGTTAGATTCTTGGTGATATAACTTTATTAAAATTGAATTGTTTGAGCAAGATTTTTGTGATAGGTAAAGTTTTATCTTCTTATCTGACTAGGATATTTGGCTATAGTAGTTGCTGCTTACTTTGACTAGATGCCTGCATGTTTACATTCTTCCTATTTTTTTCTTGTCTAAATTGGTTGATTTACTGTAATCTTTGTTGTTGGCATTTGGAGTGTCTTCATAATTGAGCTAAGTAGAAAACATGAGACATCACATTCTATTTAGCTGCCAGTGACAGATTCTAATCTCCGTTCAAACTTGCAATTTGTAGTTTGTCTGCCTCCGATGTTGCTTTCTCAAGATCAGGCCTGCACAACATACGGCCCGAGGGCCGCATGCGGCCCGCGGGGGCTCACTGTGCGGCCCGCGGGGGCTCACTCTCAAGCCTGGGAGGAAGGGGGAGCAGCGGCGCGCGAATCAGCTGTTTCGCGTGCCGCGGCCGCTCGGGGTCTCCCAGTCCCTCCCAGGCTCTCAAACCCGGGAGGGAGGGAGAGATCCCGAGCGGCCGCGGCGCGCGAAACAGCTGTTTCGCGCGCCGCTACTCCCCCTCCCTCAGAGCCTGGGAGGGAGGGGGAGAAGCTGCGCCCGCGCCGCGGCCACTCGGAGTCTCCCCCTCCCTCCCAGGCTCTCAAACCCGGGAGGGAGGGGGGGAGAGATCCCGAGCGGCCGCGGCGTGCGAAACCGGCCCCCCTGCCCCAAGCGGGACACGGGCAGGGAGCCCTCGCGCGCCGCCACGCCTCCCCCCCCCCGCCCCAAGCGGGACACGGGCAGGGAGCCCTCGCGCGCCGCCGCGCCTCCCCCCCCCCCCCCCCGCCCCAAGCGGGACACGGGCAGGGAGCCCTCGCGCGCTGCTGCCCCCCCCCGCCCCAAGCGGGACACGGGGATGGAGCCCTCGTGCACTGCCGCGCCTCCACCTCCCGCCCCAAGCGGGACACAGAGCCCGCGCACGGCGCCGCACCCCCCAGGCCTCAAGCAGGACACAGAGCCCTCGCGCGCCGCTGCCCTTCCCCACTGCCCCAAGCGGGACACGGGCACGGTGCCCTCGCCCCCCCCCCCCAGCAGGGACATGGGGCTCAGCCACCGCCCCCGTCCTGAGCGCTTCCCCCCCCCCCGGGACCCCTGCCCCATCCACCCCCTTCCCTGTCCCCTGACTGCCCTCCGCCGCCCCATCCAACTCCTCTCCTGATTCCCTATCCAACCACCCCTTCTCCCTGTCCCCTGACCACCCTTGGAACCCCTGCCCCTGACTGCCTCCCACCGCCCCATCCAACCTCTGCTCCTTCCTGACTGCCCCCCGGGAGCCTTGCCCCCATTCAATCCCCCTGTTCCCTGCCATCTGACCGCCCCGACCCCTATCCGCCCCCCCACCACCCCCCTGAACTCCCCTGCCCTCTATCCAACACCCCCTCCCTGCTCCCTTACCGCGCTGCCTGGAGGTGGCTGGCGGCGCTACAGCCACGCCGCTCGGCTGGAGCCGGGCCACACCGCCACCGTGCAGTGCCTGGAGCACCGGGTCAGGCTGAGCTTGCAGCCCCCCTGCTTCCCGCAAATCAGCTGTTTGCGCAGGAAGCCTGGGAGGGCTGAGAAGCAAGCGGCGGCTTCGCGCTCAGGCCCAGGGAGGCGGAGCAGAGGTGAGCTGGGGCGGGGAGCGGTTCCCCTCCACGCCCCTCCCCCCGGGTTACCTGCTGTGGCGCGGGTGGCTCCCCCCACCCCAGCTCACCTCCGCTCCGTCTCCGCCTCCCTGGGCTTGAGCGCGAAGCCACCGCTTGCTTCTCTGCCCTCCCAGGCTTCCCGCGCGAACAGCTGATTCGCGGGAAGCGGGGGGGGGGGGATGGGGAGAAGCGGGGCAGAGTGTTCAGAGGCGGAGGCGGAGCGGAGGTGAGCTGGGGCCGGGGAGCGGGGCGGAGAGCTGAAGCACCCATGGGGTCGGCTCCTAAGGCGCCACTTTTGGATAATGTGCTCCGGGGGAGCAGCCGCTCCCTCTGCTCCCCCCCAGCTACGGTCCTGGTCACTTCAACTTACCGGTTGTTAAATTTAGAAGCCCTTTTAGAACCGGTTGTCCCGCGCAGGACAACTGGTTCTAAAAGGGCTTCTAAATTTAACAACTGGTTCCCGCGAACCGGTGCGAACCGGCTCCCGCTCACCACTGGAGACTCCCCTTGCCGCTCTCACCCTAGGAGACAGAGACCTCCCAGCAGGGCTGGTGAGTGCGGCCAGGGAAGGGGGAAGGGTGTGGTGGAGTGAGTGTCTGGGAGATGTGCGGGGGGTGCTGGGCTGTGAGGGTGTGGAGGGCGCTGGGCAGTGGGGGAGGTTTGTGTGTTTTGGGGTGCTAGGCAGTGGGGGCCTGTTGGGGGGTGCTGGGCAGTGAGGGAGATCTGTGTGTGTCAGGGCACTGGGGGGTCTGTGTGGGGCATTGTTTAGTTGTGGTGGTGGGGCTGTGGGGAAGGGCACTGGGAGGGAGGGAGGAGAAATCTGTGTGTATTGGGAAACTAGCGAGTGGGGGGAACCCGCGGGGCCGGGAGGTTTCGGCCCTCAGCTGTTTTCTTTGGAGTAATATGGCCCTCGCCGCTTTACGAGTTGTGCAGGCCTGCTCAAGATGATACTTTTTCTATTTATGATTAGCTTTGAAATTGATAGGATTACTTTATTTTGGAATATTTGAAGGCTGACCCACTTCTCCCACAAGAGAGATTTCTGGCTTCCAATAGACTTTTCAACTAAAGCTTTGTGAAACTTCTCCTTTGAACACCACCATATATATACTATTTTCCCATCTCTTTGGGTATTTTTATTTTCACTGCAGGCAAGTTAGAAGTATAAAAATGATTACTATATCTTATTCTGGGTTTATTTCAGAGTTCTGTTTCTTGCTGGTTCCACTTATGAGAGACCATTCCAAATATGTTTAAAAATGTGAAATCAATAATGTAGTTGCTATGGAATGCAGGAAGTTAAGTTGTTGCCAATTTTTTTTTGTTTTTGAAGGTGGGATTTTTCTGCTTTCCAGAAGAGGTCAGCAGATTACCGTTTATCTATAATTAACCTTTCTGATTCCTAACTAGAAAGACTATCAGATGATCAGTGCTGTAAAAGTAGATATACTGTAATTCAGTTTCCCTCTGCAACTAGATTCCTGTATACGGTGTAAGTATTTTATAAGAAAGGTATATGACTTTTTAAAAAGAAATAGTACTATACATAACTCACCCACTTAAAATTACCATCTCGTACCTAATAAAATGTTTTATTTTACAACAGGGTGAACTGTACACTTAAAAATAAAATATTTCACATGAGTTGAATAAATTTAGTTTTAAAAATAATGCTTTTTTTTAGAGGACCTTTGAGTCTTCACAGCAGTATGGTGACAGCAAAGCTAGCTTCTACTATTTCAGTTATATTGTGGCTTTTGCAAACAGGGGCCATAATATTCTAGTTGCTAATATTACAGTGGCTGGTTTGCATACTGACTGTCCATATATTTATGGTTTTCACCATGAAATGAGCACTACTTGTGACTCTGGTCCTCTCCAAATTAGATCCATGGGAGAGTCAGAATTACTAACTTCTAGTGCAGCACTATTTTTGATAGATGAGGTTCTGTAGCTGTTTGGGTAATCTATTTTAACTTGACTTTTCAAAATTTTAGAGGTTTCTATCTTTCAGGGAAAGTTCTGGTCAGTTTAGTGTGTAAATTTAGGGGACAAAAGTGTTCTTACTTAAAGTGTGACTAGAGAATCCGTCATCCCTGTCAAACTAGTTATTCAGTTCTCTTTTTAGGATACCAAGTAATCCATGTTCTGTAAGGGTAAGAGAAGCTAATGATACAAGTTACAAGAAAAAAAATTAAAGAGTGAATTGGATTTAGAATTTCTGTCTTGGAAAACCCATAAAATACACCTTTCATAAGTATATATCTAATTGCATGTTATAACTATGTACTAATCTGTAATGGTTAGTCGTCATTAACTTCTCCATTATAAAATAATCAGCAACTTGACCTTGAGCCTATTCAGTTGAAGTTGCTGTTAATTCTAGAGGGGTACTTCTTTCCTCTATTGAGGTCCTGGTTTCTTGCGTTGATCACTTCTGTTCACGTGCAATTCTGACTAGAGTTGATCCTCTGTTCCTTAAAGCCTTCCACTTTAAAAATAAACCAACAGTTAGGTTCTTTATCATGACCTGCCCCTTCCTCGGTGCACACCTTATTAAGCACCTGTGCAACATCAGTGCATCCTTTTTGCCCCTCTAATCTTCTTAGGGAAGATTTGGAGAGAAGGGCAGTTGACAGGAAAGGATAGCAAATGTGGGTAGCCCAATGTGCAGCAAAGCATGGGATGGACTAAGGTCTAAGGTAATCTTAGGAACTTGCCTGTTCCTCGAGCCTTGCTGGCTGCTTTTCTTAATTCTTTTGAGGAGCCTGCAGATCTCTTCAAAGCTCACTGATAGACTACACCTGCAATCCCTGGGTTTGACAAAACACAAAACTTATTTAACAAGAGTAAAACATAATACTAACAAAACAAATTCAGTAACCTTTCTACTTCATACTCCACTGAAGACAGCCTAAGCTTATAAAAGCCCATCAGTGCTGCTTCTCCTCACAGGAGCTAACTCACTAACCTTCTTCCTTTTCCCAGGAGCTAGCTGCTGATCCTTCAAATTCAACCCCTGAAGTTCTGAATGAGTTGTCTGTGTGGCGCTTCCGTCCAGAAGTCCAAGCCTCTGTTTCTGTGCACCCAGTGGCATGTGTACTTTTTGCTTTGTTCCCTAACATACCTCGTGTAAGCCTGCGTGGCCGTCCCTCCTGGTCTTTCTCCGAGGCTGTTGAGCCCTTAGCACTGCAGTCAATTAGTGGGTATTAGCAGTCTTTAGAGCTCAGTCTGCTTGATCTGGGCAGGGCAATGGCGAGTCTATGAACCCTGGCCCTCAGGCAGGGCATGGCACCAACAATTAGGGGCTCCAATCTGCAATGAGGACACAGTAACACAGTCTGTAAGCCCAGACCCTGGGGCAGGGCAGCAAGCATTTAGGGGCTCTGGCCTGCAACCAGGACAGAGTGGTAAGGCAGTCTCGGGGCTCAGGCAGGGGTGAGCACCAAACATTGGCCTCCTGGCCTAATGCGGGGAGGCTGCCACCCCAGGAGTGGGGTCGCAGGGGGACCCCCCCACCCTACTCCACCAGTCCCAGCCCAGGGCCCTAACGGTGGCCGAGTGGTCTGCCACTGGGTCAGCGGGGATCCACCCGCAACATGCCCACCTAGTATCAGGCCAAGGTCCAACCAGACTGTCGTCTAGTTTCCCCAGGCTACTTCCAAATGCTGGGGAGGTAGGTACCTCCGTGCTGTAGGTGTCCTCCATCTCCCTAGGATCGGTGATCAGCGGTAGCTCGAGCCGCTTGTCGATGCCTTGGTCGGCCAGCAGCCCTGGGAGCTCTGGCCAGTCATCGGGGCAGCTCCTTGGCATCTGTCAGGTGCCAGCCTTGGGAACTCTGGCCAGTCCTCAGGCGGCAGCCCTGGGAGCTCCTCCTCAACGTCCCACTCTGGAGGCAGGGGAGAAGTCTCTGTCTCTCTTGGCAGCTCCAGCCCAACTGAGCTGCAGGGCTTGCCTTTTGTACTTCCTCTTCCTGTCCCGCCCCTCAGCTTCCGGCGAGGTAGGCATGGCTTTCCTGGCTCTGCAGCCCAAGGGGCGGGTTGTGGTCCTTCCTGGTCCCTCTCTGAGGGAGACCACACCTCCTCATTACACACCACCATACAGTTTTGCTAAACATTTATCTTTTGACAGCATCTACTGTCAAACAATTTTCAAATCAATGTGGTTCCTTCTCAGAGAGACAAGGTGGATGAGGTAATATCTTTTTATTGGACCAACTTCCTCCTGCCATGGCAGGAAGCCTGACGTTCGCGTTCCCTCCGATTCTGCTCATCAGCAAGGTCCTAGCGAAAATCAAGAGAGACAAGGCTCAGGTTATCATGATCGCCCTGGTGTGGCCAGCACTGGTTTGGGACGCTGTTGAGCCTAGCAGTGATCCCTCAGTGGCCCCTGATGAACTGACTGGACCTGCTGTCACAGGATCACGGCCACCTCTTGCACCCCAACCTCGCGTCCCTCCACCTCACGGCTTGGATGTTGCGTGGCTAAACCCTGAGGAACGGGCCTGTTCGGAAGTGGTCCAGAAGGTCCTCCTTGAGAGTAGAAAGCCCTCGACTAGACCTATTTACCTGGCAAAGTGGTGGATGAGGTTCTCCCACTGGGCGGCCAAATGGGGCATCTCCCCTTCGCATTCTTCGGTGCAGTCGATCTTAGACTCCCTGCTTCATTTGAGGAATCAGGGCCTGGCGCACTCCTCTATCAGGATGCATCTGCTGGCCATTTTCGCCTTTCATCCGCCAATCCAGGGGCAGACGGTGTTCTCCCATGACATGATGGTCAGGTTCCTCAGAGGTCTTGAGAGACTTTTTCCACAAGTTCGATCCCCAGTCCCTCATTGGGATCTCAATTTGGTTCTGTCCAGGCTCACGGGTCCGCCCTTTGAGCCTTTGGTCTCATGCTCCCTGTCTCACCTATCGTGGAAGGTAGCTTTCCTGGTGGCAGTGACGTCGGTGAGGCGAGTCGCCGAGCTGCGAGACCTGACCTCAGAACCGCTGTACACGGTCTTCTATAAGGACAAGGTTCAGCTCTGGCCCCACCCGGTCTTCCTTCCCAAGGTGGTGTCTATTTTCCACATGAGCCAGGACATCTTTTTTCCAGTCTTCTGCCCCAAACCCCATGAGACTGGTGAAGAGAGGCACCTTCACGCTTTGGACTTAAGAAGGGCCCTGGCTTTCTACCTAGATGGGACAAAGCCTTTCCGTAAGTTGACTCAGCTTTTCATCTCTACAGCTGATAGAATGAAGGGCTGAGGATTTCTAACTGGATCACCTCTTGCATTCGCACCTGCTTTGAGTTGGCGGGAGTCCCTCCACCGCCGATCGTCAGAGCTCACTCGACCAGAGCGCAGGCATCTTCGGCGGCCTTCCTGGCACACTTCCTGATCCAGGACATCTGTCAAGCCGCGACATGGTCCTCGGTGCACATGTTCATGCCCTCTCCTGAGCCATCACTCAGCAGGCCTGGGACGATGCTAGGTTCGGCAGAGCTGTGTTGCAATCTACATGTCTGTGAACTGTCGCTGCCATATTGCACTGCAAACATCTTAATTTCCTGACTGCGGTCATGCTCGATCTCTCAGTATTACTACTTCCTGCTTGTTCTCTCCCATTGATGGGATAATTTCCCATATTTTTGTGCAAAAGTATAGGAAGCGTCTAGTTTTTGACAATTTAATAGTAATTTGTCAATAATTGCTACCTCCCTTAGTAGAAGATGACTTACCAGTATAACCTTTGTATGCCCATCGCTGTATGAACTTGTTGCAGTGCTAGTTCGTCTCAGACACTGTTCTTTTATGCAATTATTTTCTTGTTAAAGAAGCCAAAGGTGAAATATTTCCTAAAAAACACAGTTATAAATAATGTGTATGGTATAATTAATTAATTTTTTTATTTCTATGGAAATAAAAACTGCATTTAAAATGTCCTCAGAGGCCAATACTTTTCTATATCCTTGACTTTATATCATGTGTGTCTAACACATTTGTTCATTATTGTGGATTTCTAGCCAACAGCAGTGTTTTTCTGTCTTTAAGCAAATTGATTGAATAATAAGCCCATTTTTTTCAAAAATCCTCATATCTCTTTAATTAAAAAACTAGTGAAGCAGACGCCAGCGCTGGAATCTCAGGTGATGAAAGACTACTTCAGAGGCAGAATGCTTGGAAAGCTTAACTGTATATTAGGCAATTATACATATTTGAAAATTTGTAAGTTAGTGTGATTATTAAAAGCAGCTGTAGATGAGTTTTTGAAGGTACAAATAAGGAGAGAAAAATACACAAACATTCTAGTAGATCTCAATTCTATATTTTGTTTGATACCTTGAGGCATGTCTACACTACAAAATTAACTTGACCTAACTTACTTCGGCATACAGCTGCCACACTAATTACATCGCTGGTGCATGTCTACACTTTGCTCCTTGTGTAAGCGGTGCATGTCCTGACCAGGAGTGCTTGTACCGATTGTACTGTCAGTGTGGGGCATTGTGGGATGGCTTGTTAAAGCCTGTAACAGTCAATGTAAGCAACAGTGTTAAGTCAGCACAGCAGGGCAGTTAGGTCAGCGGAGCAAAATGTTAGTGTAGACCAGTGGTTCTCAACCTATTTACCATTGTGGGCCGCATATGCAGCTCTGTTCGTGTAACATGGACCACATCCACACAATATATATCCTACCTGTATGGCACTGAGGATGTCACATGGGCTGCCGTTGTTGCTGATTTGGGCCACAAATGGGCTGTGGGTTGAGAACCACTGGTTTAGACACTTAGGTTGATATAAGCTGTTTTGCATCGACCTTGTTCTGTAATGTAGACCAGGCCTCGGTATAGTTAAATTTAGTTTTATGTATGATTTGTATGATGGGCTTTTCTTTTGGTAAATGAAATCACCCCGTTTTGTCTTCTGTCTTTAAATGTCCATTGGTAACTTAAAAGCAAGCATAATTAAAGAGTAGACTTTTTTTTATATAACAAAATTATACAGAAAAGCTTTGCCTGGCAAGAAGACTAATTCCTGTTTTGTAGTGAAGGTGAAATCTAATTAAATCAATTCAAGTGACAGGTAACTGTCAGTGTTCTTATCCACGGATAAGCACCATGTCATCAGCCTAAGTGTACTAGAAGAAAACAGTTCAAGCTTATTCTGAAAGCGTGCATGCTTTCTGTCAAATCAGCTTAAAGGAAAGGGGATATGAAACTGAATCAAGTCAGCCTTTTGTTATGAACCTGACTGCACATGCCTGGGGTATTGGCATATCTGGAGACTTGATTACTCTGTAATTTTTTTCCCCCTGTTCTATTGCTGGCATGATATTGATGAATGAGTCAATCCTATTACTTTCTAGAATGGCTGCATATAGACCACTCAAAAGGTAGGTCAGTTCTCTGAATTCATAGTGTCAGCAGGATTGTAACAGAATCCGAGTGCCTGGGTCTCCACTTCCAAATGTATTGCCGGTGATTTGCATGAAGTGAAAAATAGTTGTCATTTGAAAGGTTCAGTATCAAAGAAAGGTTAATTTGCTACTTGAAAAATTCCACTTTCTTGTGCCTGCTCATTCCTTAGTGTCTGAAAACATGCAAAATTGTTACATAACAGTATCAATTAAGTAAACAAATTTCTATCAATAGTTTGATTTCAACAAGCAGGGCTTATTTGGGACAGCAAGATCACTTCAATGGAATTTAATGGCCTGTGCTGGATGGTTGTCCCTTTGCAATTTTGTAGCTGCAGAATTCTGACATGTATGCTTGCATCTGCAACCAGCAATTTCTATGTACTCCTGCTGTCTGCCACAATGAAAACAATCTTTTCTTTGATCTGTTTCATTTTGTTACTCTGTGTGACTCTTCCTGTCTTGCAAAGTGATTAAAAGAAGTTTAGCATCAGTGTCTGGGTGATTAGTAACATCTTCCACTGTGGTGAATACTGGCTTAATTGCACAATTTTTGTATCCAAGAATACAAAGGATTTAGTCTCTCATTAAGCGAAGATGCCATTCTCTCTATAGTTGTCACAATCAACTTTCAGTCCTGAAACTGATTCCCCCCCCCACTCTCCCATTGCCTCACTTCTATATTATTTTTTAAGAAATTCTTTTGTCCTTCAGATTAGGTCTTTGAGCAAAGGCAGATCTTTTTTTATTAGATTCCAGGGGCATTTGACAAGTCATGTGAAGTGTGACACTTCCAAAATAGTGTTTCCAGTTTTTTTTAAATGTTTTGGTCAGGTCATATTTTTTCAGGTATCTTGGCCTACAGACATCCAACTTATTTTATTATAGAGTCCTGGAAAATATGTCATGGATAGGGCTAGTTTGGAGAGGATAGCTTGGGCATTAGTTGCTTGGGTATGGTAACATGGGAACGGCTTCAGTTCTGGCACAGCTTATGAACATCATCCTCAAACATCTACATAACTTCTTGACATTAGAGTTTAGTCCTGCACATTTTGCAAAGGTCATTTGCAGAACAAGTGCACTTACCTTTAAAAGCTCAGCAGTAATCTGTGGATCTGACATACTCTGAATTGGCAGTGTTACAGGCTTTATAGTCTCTATCACAGATTTGATGGACTGCCATGCATTCATAGATGTACAGGAGTTGTTAGGATTAATGTTTGTACAGCTCTTTGACAGTGTGTGCGTGCGCAATATATAAGTGTTAGGTCCAGCATTGGTGAGCCAAAGAATAGTCCAGTACATGGGAAAGCAAGCAGCCCACCCTGGATTGTAGGTTATTCAAAAGTTTAATGTGAGTATTAACACATCGGTGTTAAGGAAAATACACTACATGTGTAAACTAACTATATTAACTTATATTTTACGTAGCTTTTTTAATGCTTAGATTTCACTATGTTTTATTTAAATCTTGGCCAAGACTTAGAAGCCTAAGTATAGGATCCCATATTTAAAAATCTGGCCCTTGACTGTAAGGATTTATTTTGTGGGAATAGATTTGCAAGTGCTCTCCAGTACCAGCAGAATAGAGAATGGTTTGTTTGCAAATAATTAATTTTATGATCCTCTGTAGAACAGTGAGTCAATTGAATTTCTTCCAAGAATTTGTGGTATGCTGTCATACTGTAAGTTAGTCTGAATTGTAAAAACACAGTTTCATTTTCTCCTAAAAACCCATTGTGGGGAGAAACATTTTCTGTTTTAATATTTCTGTTCCATGTCTTCCACATTTGAAATGTCTTGGCTGTTACTATTCGGGGAGCTGGCACCCTGTGCAACCTTAATTTGTGTATATACACTTTTGTGTGTGTATGTACACACACACACACGTGTATATACACAATATATATATATATAGAGAGAGAGAGAGCGCCTTTAATCACATGAATCATATACTTTTTTTTCTATAGGGCCCCTTCCTCATTCAGAGAACACTTTACTCCTGGGGGCGTTCTGCGCCAAAAAAATAAAAATTGTGTGCCCAAAAAATTAAAAATTCTGCAAATTTTGTTTGTCAAACTAACACTACATAATCACACCCATTTCAATATTTTGGTAATTTATTTCAAAATACCTGTCAGTAAGTATGTCTGTAACAATACAGACAGACACACACAAATTCCCCCAAGAGTAGAGAGTTAAAGAAAGCCCTATGACAACCTGATTCCTGTTTCTCTGGCCCTTTCCACCCCCACTCCAGCCGGGAGGGGGTCAGATACCCACAACCCCTCCACACACCCCCAAGCCCACCTGGGGGGGCCCCCTCCAACTAATACACCCAAACCCCATCCTCCCCAGACCCCAACCATGGGGCCCCCCAGCCCAGATACCCACACCACCTCACCCTCCGCAGAGCCTAGCTGCGGAGTCCACCTTTGCCATGGAGTTTCCTATGTGCCGCCCTCTCCTTCCCTCAGGGCATGCTGGGAACTGCAGCTGCCAGGAACCCTCTAGCTCAGGGGTTCTCAAACTGGGGGTCGGGAGTCGCGACCCCTCAGGGGGTTGCGAAGTTATTACATGGGGGGGTCATAAGTTGTCAGCCTCCACCCCAAACACTGCTTTGCCTCCAGCATTTATAATGGTGTTAAATATATAAAAAAGTGTTTTTAATTTACAAAGGGGGTCTCACTCAGAGGCTTGCTACGTGGAGGGGTCACCAGTACAGAAGTTTGAGAACCACTGCTCTAGCTCCCTCTCCCCCAGCATTGTCTTCTATTGCAAGCTGGGCTCTGCAGAGTCCAGTGGCCCCTAGTGGCGGCTAGCAGCACTGCAGCCCATTTCTGTGGGGAAAGGAAATTCTGCGCACACGTTAATTTCTGCAAAATTCTGAATTGCACAATGATCTCAGAATTCCCCCAGGAGTAACAGTTTGTATGTACAAGGGGGAAGAATTAAGATTGCACAGGCATCCATAAATGTAGCATTTCCTAACTTTTGAGTGATTTATTCTGCAATCTAAATACATTAAAGGAACATTAGGTTTTGGATGTAATGTTAGAATGAGATTGTAAGCTCCATCAGGCAGTAGCTTTGTCTCCTTAGGTATTTCATAAAGCATCACATGCATATTTGTAACTATATATAAAATTTGTGGATCTTATTCAATAATTTCAGTTTTGAAATAACTTTTCAAAATCTTGACTGATTTTAAAAAAAATCTTTAATTTAAAAAAATTTCAAGATGCATCTGAATTTTCATTCAGTGATTATTGGCTATGTCAAATATGAAATATTAAGGGAAATTTAAATGAAAGGGTTACAACCTTACTAAGAACTATTTGAGCAGTTCTATACATAGATTTCTTATGCATATAATTATCATTGTCTTTGATGAAACAATTTTTATTTCCTAAGTAGTTGTTTCAATTGGGATAAAACCTAGAAAGGGAATGTAAATGTGAGCAAATATTCTGCAGATGTGATTTTTAAATAATGTTTATTTTAACTGTTAATGTCAGGTAATAGCTAAAAGAAAAGAGGAGTCTGGAAAAATAAAACTCTTGCTTCACTGGACACCAGAAGACATGTGAGTACATACATTCTCAATTATACCATTTGCATGTGGAAGTGTTTACAATCAAGTTAATGTGCTGTCCTTTATTATTCTTTGAATATTTAACAGTACATTTTCTGTATAAAATATTGGTTTTTTTAAAGTAACCTGGGTGTTTGGAACAAAACAGTCATTAACTTTTTCCTTTGTCTAGTTGATTTTTTTCAGTTGCCAAGTCATTGAGATGATCCATTATTACTGTCTATGTAAATGACTTTTAAAAAATACTCTGTTTTTCCATAAGCAGGTGTACATGCTATATTGGGCCAGAGTAAATGTTAATAGCCAGTGCCGTTAATCATTGAAATGTGGAATTACTAGGGCTATCAAGCGATTAAACAACAATAGAATACCATTTATTTAAATATTTTTGGATGTTTTCTACATTTTCAAATATATTCATTTCAATTACAACACAGAATACAAAGTATACAGTGCTCACTTTATATTTATTTTTGATTACAAATATTTTCACAGTAAAAAACAAAAGAAATAGTATTTTTCATTTCATCTAATATAAGTACTGTAGTGCAATCTCTTTATCATGAAAGTTGAACTTACAAATGTAGAATTATATACAAAAAAAAAAGGTATTCAAAAATAAAAGATTGTAAAACTTTAGAGCGTACAAGTCCACTCAGTCCCACTTCAGTCAATCTCTCAGACAAATAAGTTTGGTTACAATTTGCAGGAGATAATGCTGCCTGCTTCTTGTTTGTAGTGTCACCTGAAAGTGAGAACAGGTGTTTGCATGGCACTGTTGTAGCCGGCGTCAAAGATAATTACGTGCCAGATGCGCTAAAGAGTCATATGTCCCTTCATGCTTCAACCACCATTCCAGAGGACAGGTGTACATGCTGATGATGGGTTTTGTGCGATAACAATCCAAAGCAGAGTGGACCGATGTATGTTTATTTTCATCATCTGAGTCAGATGCCACCAGCAGAAGGTTGATTTTCTTTTTTTTGGTGGTTCGGGTTCTGTAGTTTCCTCATTGGAGTGTTGCTCTTTTAAGACTTCCGAAAGCATGCTCCACACCTCATCCCTCTCAGATTTTGGATGGCACTTCAGATTCTTAAACCTTGGGTCGAGTGCTGTAGCTATTTTTAGAAATCTCACATTGGTACCTTCTTTGCGTTTTGTAAAATCTGCTGTGAAAGTGTTCTTAAAATGAATTGTGCTGAATTATCAGAGACTGCTAGAACATGAAATATATGGCAGAATCCGGGTAAAACAGAACAGGAGACATACAATTCTCCCCCAAGGAGTTCAGTCACAAATTTAATTAACGCACTATTTTTTTTTAACGAGCATCATCAGCATGGAAGTATGTCCTCTGGAATGGTGGCTGAAGCATGAAGGGGCATACAAATGTTAGCATATCTGGCACGTAAATATCTTGCAACGTTGGCTACAAAAGTGCCATGCGAACGCCTGTTCTCACTTTCAGGTGACATTGTAAATAAGAAGCAGGCAGCATTATCTCCTGTAACTTTGTATTCTGTGTTGTAATATAAATCAATATATTTGGAAATGTAGAAAAACATCCAACATTATTTAATAAATTTCAATTGGTATTCTATTGCTTAACAGTGCGATTAATCACGATTAATTTTTTTGAGTTAATCGCGTGAGTTAACTGTGACTAATCGACAGCCCTAAGAATTACAGATGGTTTTGCGGTATAGGAATATATAATGAAATGGTGATTGTTCTGTCACTATGGTTTATCTGATTCTCAGTATGTCAGGTGTTGGGAAAGTGAAATAGCAACAAACTGCATAAAGTGGACACATAAGTGTTGTAATTGGTAATACACAGCAGGACTACAAGATACATAAAGCAAATGCTGCAATCTCGCAATAAATTTACCATGGGAACATTACATTTTGTCGCTTCAATTGTAAATTGTGTAATGCTACCATTTTGGATTCTCCTGTTTAACTAAGACACACTGAGGGTATGTCTACACAGCAAAGAAAAACCTGTGACTGGCCTGTGTGAGCTGATGTGGGCTGCGGGGCTGTTTCATTGCTGTGTAGACTTCTGGACTTGGGCTGGAGCCTGAGCTCTGGGACCCTCTGACCCTGCAGGGTCATAGAGCTCGGGCTCCAGCCGAGCCCAGAAGTCTACACAGCAACGAAACAGCCCCGCAGCCTGAACCTTGCGAGCCTGAGTTGGCTGGCATGGGTCAGCTGCAGGTTTTTCTTTTCTGTGTAGACATACCCTAAGAACAAACTGCTACACTGCATTTGAAGCTTTCTCAGTGTGTTTGGTTGCTTTGTCTTTTGATTTTGAATGTTCTTTGAGTAGTGTTTTTGTGCGTACTCCGTGTCAGGATACGTGATGAAATTTTTCATCAGCAGTGCCCGTGGGTCCGCAACTGTGCCCTAGATATCCTCATGCTCTTTTATGAGGTCATATCAGGAGGGATGGACCTGCTGCCACTCCAATTCCTTCTCATTCGCCTGTGGCTGTGTCGCGGCATCTGCTAGCTAGCCTCTTGGTTTGCTATCCTGTTGCTAAAATGTCTTTATTTTTTTCATTTTTGTTTAGCACAGTTTGTGCTTTTATAAAGGGGGGTTTTCCCCTTCCCTTTCTTTGCCTGATTCGGGCCTTTGCTTTTTCTCAGGTCTTTGGGTCATGGCCTCGAGTTTGTTATGCCCAAGACCCTGGGCTTTAAAGCCTGCCAGACCTGCCATGGGTCTTTCCCCCACAGAGACAGTTCAAGCTGTTCCATTGCCTTGGGGAATCTCACATCCCCTCCCCATCTAAGATCAGCTCAGGATTTAAGAGCAGATCTAATAAATTGAGGAAGGAGAGGCTCAAACGCCTGTCAGTGGAGTGCTGCCTGAGACCTATGGGATTTGAGTCACCCCCTTTGTACATTAGATCCTCAGAGAGCTCTGGTGATCGTCTCTACTAGCAGTAAGCAAAGACCCTGCAGGCCCTTCGAAACCATCTAAACTGGGGGTTCTCAAACTTCATTGCACTGTGACCCTCTTCTGACAGCAAAAATTACTACACGACCCTAGGAGTGGGGACCAAAGCCTGAGCTCACTCGAGCCCTGCGCCCTAAGGGCTTCGGTCCCAGGCAGGGCTGTAATCTGAGCTCCAATGCCCAGGGCTGAAGCCCTGGGGCTTCAGCTTCGGCCCCGGGGGGGTGGGGCTCAGGCCTCGGCCCCAGGCCTCAGCAAAGTCTAAGCCAGCCCTGGCAACCCCATTAAAACAGGGTCACGACCCACAGTTTGACAACCGCTGATCTAAACCATTGAAGAAGAGAAGGCTTCCTTCTCCAGAATGGGAGAAAAGAAAGAGAAAAGTTACCCTCAATCTCGGTCGCAGGGGACCTTGTGACTAGTTATGGGAACCATTGAGGCTCCCACCAAGACCACAGCACAGACTGAAAAAAACATGCCATGTACTGAGAAACCATCAGGTAAACTATCTAAAGTGGCACCTACATTTGCACTGGACTCTGTGACTCTGACATAAGGAGTCAAGTCAAGTCGAAATCATTGTCAGTACTACCTCCAGCAGCCAGACATGAAGGAGGCACCAGTTGTACTTCAGTGACATCTCTGGTACTCCTGATGTTTCCTATCCAGAGGCCCTGGTACTGTCTAGTCTTTTGACCCTTGAGGACCTTCAGATTCTGGAGGAGCCTGAGCCATTGTTGCTGAGGGGTACTGTGAGATGCTCCCCACTGGTACCATCTCGCTTGCTGGAGCCTACTTAACCTCCACTACCGTGTTCAATGTTGTCTTGCCCCCTGGTACCGTCAGTGTCTTCAATCTCTCATAAACTTGTTGCGGATACACATATTCATTTCCATTTCTATCAACTGGACACTATCTGATATCTTAATATTAACAGGGTCTGGTACTGATGCAATTAAAGGACCCATTTCAGGCCTCTGTACTCACTCAAACACTGGTAACTGGCACTATTTGCCCCTCCAGTTGACACAGGAGATAACTCCTTATCAGATTCAGAAGTGTCTATTCAGGGTTCCCGGTTGAGCCTCTTTCATCCAGGGTTCACCTTGGCAAAACTTTTAGCAGGGGATACACCCAACCCTGGCGAGGACAAGTAGGGTCCTGTCCCTTTCCCTCCATCCAATGTGAAGTGCAGATGATTCTGCTTGAGGGGAGGATACAGGTGGAACTCAGTGGGAGATGCCCTGAGAGTTCCTTGGCCTCACATACTGCTATATGTTTAATCCCGACTCCCCTACTGCTCAAGCATCTAAATATAGCAAAAAACCTACATAAGAGGATACATTTCTAGACTTGGTACAGTCACTGATCTATACTTCCTCTTGAGTCTCGTCTGACACACATTCTCAATTACTTATTCAGTTTAAAAATCACAGGATTACCCCTGCATTCAGTTAAAGTTCACCTAGTTGCTATAACAGCCTTCCCTCCCTCATTGAGGGGTTTTCAGTCTTCACCTACCCAACCATGATGAGGTTTCTCAAAGACCTCTTTAAACTTCTTCCCTCCAATTAAAGAACCAACTCCACCACAGGAACTCAATTTAGTCCTCACCGCACTGAGGAAACCCCCATTTGAACCTACGGTGAACTATTTCCTCTTCCATCTGTCTGTTAAAACCCCATTCCTCATACCCATCACCTTGGTCAGGAGGACACAGGAGGTTGGGGCCTGGATAGCTTACCCACCGTGCATGGTGTTCTATCACAACAAGGTGACTGTATCCATGACTTCGCTTCTTTCCTAAAGTTTCCTCAGAATTCCACCTCAGCCAAGAAAATCGCCTACTGTTTGCTTTATCCCAAGCCCAACTCTTCAAGAGAAGAAGTGAGCCTTCATATACTGTATGTAAGACAAGATCTTACCTTTTATCTAGCTAGCACTAGGCCCTTTAGAGCTTCACCCAGATTTTTTTATCAATTGCAGAAAACATGAAAGTACAGGTGATTTCCCTTCAGACTACCCAAATGGATTGCAGGATCCAACTTAAAGCCTCAGGGTTTCATCCCCTTCCCACTGGCTGACTCTACCAGTTGCCATGCTGAGAAACATATGCATCACAGACCTCTGCAGAGCAGCCCCCTGATCTTTGATACACATGTTCACCCTGCACTACGCTCTTGTGATTGCTTCCAGAGCTGAGGCTGTTCAACATTCTGTAATGAATCTACCTCCTCAGCACCCTCCTTTATGATGGAGGTACTGCTCAGGAGTCTTTGTGACATGGAGCACCCATAAGGACGCTACTTGAAAAAGGAGAGGTTACTTACCTTGTACAGTAACTGGACTCTTTGAGATGTGAGTTACCTATGGGTGCTCCACTACAGGCCCTCTTTCCCTTCTGCCTTGAGAGGCTCTTGTTGGACTTCTGTGGTTGAGAAGGAACTAGAGTGGCAGTGGGTTCACCCCTTCCTATATGCCCTTTTACTGGCGCATGAGGGTATCTAGGGAACAAGCATGCACGGACCTGTGGCCACTGCTGATGAAAGATCTTCATTCCAGAGTGCACAGTCATTCACACGTCCTGATGAGGACACATTTCAAAAAACTCGAGTTACTGTACAAGGTAAGTAATTTCTCCTTCTGCCAGATTTCAAATGACAACAGTTTCAACCCTCCTCAAATAGGTTTAAGGCAAATAGAAAGTTGTAAGTATAAAATATTTCATACATCATTGATTTACTTTTCTAAAATACTCTACTTTAAATAATGATGAGAGCTCTCTCTTTCAAATAAGAAAAGTTCTTTTGTATGCAAATATTATAATCCTAATTATATGGAAAAGTGGAATAATCTTTTTATTTCCACCTTGTTCTAATATTATTAGGAAACCCATTAGGAGTGTAGTTTAGCCAGTGTTGCGCAATCCCTGGGTTTTCCACAAGTTTTTTTAACGAAGTTACTACTTTTTCTTCTAAAGGTAAGTAGAATTATAATAGGTCCACATCCATGCTCTTGCATATGACTGGATCTGGAATACTTCAGAGCTAAAATTCAGAAAAGTTAAATGGTTGCATCAGTAAGGTGGCATGTGCGCATCCTTCTTTGGAGACTTTCAAATAAAATCCCTGTGGTACTGTCTATCAAAAAAGCTCTAGTTTTGTAGCAATCATATAATTTGAAATTAGGCATGGACTTCAGGTTTCAAGCATGACACTATCATAAGTGAATTTCCATTTATAGAGAATAATTGCATATAATAGCTCTGCATTCATTCACTCAACCAACATCTCTTGGCGCAAGGGAATATTTTTAGTTTCAGTGATACTTTAGATCAAATAAGAACTGAAGATTGATGCAGATACCACTGTGATGAGCAGATGTAATCTAAATATCTTAGATCTTCAAAAGCAGGTAGGCAAACACATGTTCTGATGAGGTGGTTTTAACACCTCAGATTTTCAGTATCCCAACCGGTTGTGTGCAAGAGCATGAACCCAACAGTGTGGCTCTACTATAATTATTGTCTTTAGAGAAGAAGGATTACTGGTAAGTTATTTTTTCTTTCTTTCCTGGAGTCCTTGGCATTTTGGTTTGGTGTTGTAACTACCTGTGGCACTTTTTTTTCTGCTGCTGCTGCTGCCACCTACAGAAGAGCAGGATGATTGAGTAATTTTCAGCCAGGAATGGGAAGGGTATTATAAATATTTCAGCTGCCACTAAGAAGTACTGTTCTTGCCATTTCATTGGGCAAGAGTGAGTCTGAATGTATTAAAAATAGAACTTAATATCTTGTAATAGAATTCTAAGTTATGAGAGTATTTATAACAGTACTGTAACACATACTTACTCCTATTACAGTAGAGGAGATAAAAGGTTATTTGCTTAATTAATTAATACCTGAAAGTTTCAGGTCTACAAACGTTCTGATATCAATATAAATATGATTTAAATTTTCAATGCAATATTTTACTGTTAGAGTTAAGCTGAATTTCAATATTTCAATTTAAAGAAATGAACAACATTTTAGAACCTATTGTACAGTGCAGAAGAGAAGTTACTCAGATATGTTAGACAATCCGATATTTAAAGTAAATGTAAAGAGTGGAAGTTCTGGTCCATTTAAAGGAATGCTGTAATGTGCATACTTCTGCTGTTTCAACAGAAGTGAACTGTTACCTTACTTTTTCAAGAAAGCCAGTCAATTTGTATGTTCTGACACAATAATCTTGGACTACACCTTTTGTAGCTAACTTAATATATTAGTTGTAAATCCATAAACATTCTGTACTATCTGGTGTAGGTAAGAGCCAGGACAGAGCGCCAGATGGCATGTCTTCCCAATAAACACAGGGAATAATAAAAACTACAATTGATTTTGGGGTTCAGAAAAAGAATCTGTTCTACTGTATTTTCTCCATCTTAAGTGTTTCAAATTGCCTCTTAGGCTTACAAAAGGACTAATTTTCTTTTCAAAATTTTCTGTGCCACAGGCTCCCTTAGGAACAGTTAATATTCCCTATTTCTAAAATACATTTTATAGAAACTTCTTTTTACATTTCATCAATGTTCTCTGTAAAGTGCGTTCATATATGGCCATGCAGCATTCTTCCATATACCGTGCATGTCACAATCCTTAGCACTCACAACTTCCTAAACAGCAAAAGAAAAAGCCAGTTTTAAGTGGATTAGTCTTGTTTCAGAGCATTGTTGAGTACTAGGAACTGGGCCAGTGTTTTTTTTTTTTGTCCCAAGCCCTTCCCCGTGAGCCTCACTATACGCAGCACTGGGACTACCTCTCAATTTGTGTAGTAACCAGGTTCTACTGTATCTCACCCTAAGAACAGTTGAAATACTAGATACTGAACATGCTTGAAATTAGCTGTCTGTATATCCAAAAAAGAGAATTAATACATTTTACTTCATTATTTTGACTCAGGAAATCCATATTTTGATGAGCACGTCAAGTAAGCTTTAGTTTTGTGAAAATTAAGCAGATAACTAGCAAGTTCATTGGTCCAGGGTGAAGCTCAGGGCATTTAATATTCTATCATTATCTAATACTTGAAAAATCAAACATACTATTTTTGTTTTAGATTTGAGACTTTAAGTTGAATTTATTCTTTTTTGTTAGAAGTCACTGTGTGCTTTTCTTTGTTTTACATTTAAAATGCCAAAATTCTGAAATTCAAAATGCAAGGCCATTATTTTATTTTTTTCATCCAGTATTTCTAAGTAACTATAACTTCAGCCATTCTTAGCGTCTCTTTTGCACTGTAAAGGTAAGGAATGTATGAAAATTCTGCTGTCTTTTTACCACCCCAGTGATGATGCTATTTTTAGTACATGAAATTTGAGGATTATATTAAAATACTTCATAAGTGCTAGTTTGCCACATACTTTTGTGGTGAGAAAAAGGGTTGATCTTTTTTGAAAATTTTTATTTTATTTATTCATAGTCTGCCTGATGTGTGGGTAAATGAAAGTGAACGACATCAATTAAAAACTAAAGTAGTTCATTTATCAAAACTACCAAAAGATACTGCCTTGCTTCTGGACCCAAACATATACAGGTAACTTCCTAATTTTAAACCTCTTACTTTATTTCAATAAAGTCTTAAGCCTCACCTAACTTTTTGATGCCAGAAGCCAAGATTGCTAATGCATGATGCACCCCAGTGCAGGGGACATCAATCCTGCAGTGTACAGGGGTTAAGTTCTGAGGTTTTAAGTCTTTTCAGAATTGCTTAACTTCTTGAACTGAACTCTAGTAACTGAGAAACAGGGAATGTATGTATTTACCAAGTGTATTTTACTTTTTTGTGCTTGGTGTACAGAAATTCTAGTAAAGGAGGTACATACAGTGGAATCCTGAAAGATCACTTCTGTTAAGATCACATACTGGTTTGTATACCAATTTTTTTAAAGTCCAAATTTATCTTTTCATATTTTACATTCAGCTGTAGTACATGCAGTATTACTTTGGCTATGTCTACACTACAGCTGGGACTGACGCTCCGAGATCGATCCACTGGTGGTCAATTTAGCAGGTCTGGTGAAGACCTGCCAAATCGACAGCAGATCGCTCTCCAGTCGATCCCAGTACTCTACCCCGACGAGAAGAGTAAGGTAAGTCGATGGGAGAGTTTCTCCCGTCGACCCCCCGCGGTGTAGACCCTGCGGTAACTTGACCTAAGATACGTCGACACCAGCTACATTATTCACGTAGCTGGAGTTGCGTAGCGTAGGTCGACTTATCGCAGTAGTGTAGACATAGCCTTAGAAACCTGTACTTGTATACAAGTACTATTATTTTTTTAATACAAGATTCTTTAGTCTTTGGGGTGGGGTGAGGGATAGTACATGTCTTTAAGCAGCATTCACGTGTGTTTTTTTTAGGACTTCAGATTGGCTTCTAATCATCACATTTCTAATAATTTTCTTATTTTATTCCTCTGTATTAGCGTGTTATACTTAATCCTATAGAGGCCCACAATTGTATCTTGTGTAAAATTTTTTTAAGGTAATCTGAAATGCTTTCAATTCTTTTTAAATAAATTAAGATCCCAAATCAATAACAGGATGATACATGTGTAGGATTAATTATCAAAACTTAAAAAATTTGAAAATCTGGTTGTTTTTCATTTACCTGCCATGATCAAAGTTCAGTGTTCCTGTGTTTCTTGACATCACTAACGTCTAAAGCAATACACAGAACACTCAGCTGAGGTCTGGATGTGTATTAAGCCTTTCAGTTTACCTTCATAGCCAATTTACTTCACTAATCAAATTAATGGATTTTGAGTATGGAGAGAATTAATTTTGCTATATGTGCTGTCTCTCTAAATGTAAGTATTTAAAATACTTACTTGAATATGAATTACTGATGTGAACTAATAATTCATAAGTGTGATGAGCAAAATTAGACTGTATCTTGTTTTAAAATGTTTAACACAAACTGTTTTTATTCCCTGCTTTAGGTATTAGTTACTTGTAATTTTATGGCCCAAATGGAATTTAACTGATGTCATATAGATCAGTTTGTTTATTAATTTATTTTTTGCCAACTTTCTACAAGTTCCATGAAAATGGATATGATAATCCTTTCAAATGAAACTGTAATGTTTTTGGGCTAAGAGATACCCCAGTAAAACTACTAAAATACCCCCATGAACTATATAAATTGTACTCTAGAATTTTAACTCCTGGAATTGTGTATTGGTAAATATTGCTCTTTTGGAAACCTCACAGTATTGTGTGATCAAAGAACTGAAACTGGAGCCTAAAACTTGAATGGGGGAAGAATTATTGAAGGGATACTAGTCTCAGTACAAAGGCTGATATAATGGATTCTAGTATGGGATTTCTAAAATGACATTTCAGTTTGAATAAAATTTAATGAAAATAAATTGTGTATAATCATGACTCCAAAGTACTCCATATACAACTATATTGAATCAGCTGTTGAGATGACCTTGACCCATAAATGTATCTTCTTCTTTTTCAGAACAATGCCACAGAAGAGGTTGAAGAGGTAAAAACCAAGCAATTGGGGACACCTGCAGTCTTAGTCACTGACAATGGAATTAGAAATAAAGTTGCACATTAGTCAAGGCCCCCCAACCCACCCCCATCCTTTTTTTTCAAATCCTTAGATAATATTTATGCTTAGTGTAAACATTCTGTGAATGAAGTAGATGCTTCTGTGGAATATATTAATATATTACTGTATATCCACATTGTCATGGAATGGTACAGTGGGAGACTGAGCAAACACTCTTCTGGCAACTTAGTGGAACAACTAAAAGGCTTTGCATGCTTGCTTCTTTAAGCTGCTTTTCTTTTGTTAGTATATACAGTAGTTTGATGAAAAGAGGAAGTAACTAACCATCACAACTTACACAGTTCCCAGGAGAACTCTTAACAAGCTGCTAAGAGTTTAACACTCACCAGAGAATGAACAAACTACCAAGGCTTTATCCTATTACCTTCTGAGTATGGTGTATAGTGATCAGTCGTCATTTGTACACTTGTGCGTCCTTTCACAAAAACTATGAGACATTAATTGATGTTTAAACAAATGTTAATGGAATGCTTGTTTTTCCCAATCAACTCTAAATTCATATATCCAAGTAAGACTGAAAGGTGTTGTTAAGAGTGTTGCAGTATGTCTGCCCCTTTTTCAGGACTAGTACTGTATGTTAATGAGGTCTACTTCTATGTAATCTTTATTACTGAACGGTTTTTGAAAAACCTCCAGTTAAGCAGTTAGTGAAATTGGTGTTTGATTTTAATTTTTTGACCTTTTAAGACTGTCACTTGTACAGTATGTGTTTTTTTTATTTGGCCTAATCTTTTCTAGATGTAAAGAAAATGATATTTTTTTAAAACATCTAGAAATTCAACCTTTATGCACCAAAGTTGGCTTTGAAAAGGAAAATAAAATCACTTTCTTGCTTAATAAGCAAGAAATCATGGATTTTTTTAACTTACAGAAATAGAAATGTGTGTAACTTGTTAGTCTTGTATGGAGACAAAAATGTTGCATATAGATAATAGGACATTGCTTGTAAATAATTCAGCAGATTTGTAATATATTTTTATATTATGAAATGTACTGTAGATGTTTTTCTAGAGGCATGAAAGTTAAAATGTATATATTATGTTAGAAAATATGGAAGGATATTGTAATTCACTAGCGCTGCCAGAAGAAATGTTTAAAAAAGCACCTTCCTAACAACAAAAAAAGTCGTTTGCATACCTAAGGGACTATGTACTACTGTTAATATCTGTTGTAAGAACAAAAATACATTGAACATCCTTCCCAGAAATCTTTGAGGGATGAACAGAACCCATAATGGCACTCCTTTCTGATAGTGAACGTGAAATCAGTCATTTCCTTGCTGTTGGAAGGAACTAATGTAAAATATATGTGGATATATGCAGTCAAACTGCAGAATTAGTCTTCCTTATTGGGGAGGAATTTTCACGTTACTACAGTGAAACGAAAAACCAGCAGTTTTTACACTAAAATTTTATTAAATAGAATAAAACTTAGAATTAACCCTTTGGCTGCAGGGTTAAGTGTTTCCTAATATAATACGAATGCATTCTGCATTGGTACTGACACAAGAGACTTGCTTGGCTCCAACGGGTTAAATATGTTACTTATATACATGAAAAATCTTATCAAACAAAATGAAGTGCAGATTAAGAGCACCACTAATATAAGATGTTCTGGACTGGTTGTTTAATAAATAAGGGTATTATTCATAAGATTTGTAGCAACCTGACTTTATTTTTTAAAAAAGTACAGTGTTTTGTTTAATTGTTTTGCTTGAGCACTTCATCTACTGCTTATTCTGTACCTATAAAGTAATCCACAATCTCTTTGGTTCTTTTTTAAAATTTGTTATAAAATTGCCAAATAGAAGTGTTTCAGATATAGTTTGTATTTGTATTTTTTTAATTTTATTGCTTCATGAGTTCCTTGTAAGTCATCTATAATTGACAGATGATTGTAGACCTTGCCTGAGTATTTTTTCTAATAAAACAAAGCAAATAACCACATGTTAGCTTCCAAATTGTAACCATTCAATGAAGGTTTTAAAAGAGCTGAAATATAAATTAAATATCTTTTTAGTTCCTCTGTAAATGATGGAATGCACACTTAAGAGTTGTTGGATATAAATCCTGTACTGTACCTGTAAACCATTAATAATCAACCGGTGATTGTCTTTTCTTGCATTTGAGAAAAGCATTTTGTGATTCCTAATGATGCAGCAGTTGCCCGGGGTGGGGCGGAAGGGCATGGTGGGGGAAGACTCCATTTAAAACCAAAATGCAGGGGGACAGACAGAGTTAAATCTGAGTTTGCACTGGTAACGAAAAGGTAAGTGAATTTTTTAGCTTTGTTTTAGCTTGAAGAAAGTTTCTGAAATGATTTATGCTTACACATATCCGTGTTCTAAATATATCTAATTTTTTTGTGTCTGTGCTTCAGATGCAAGAATTAAGTACCACTGATTTGTTGCGCCAAACAAATACCAACTTTGATAGAGGTATACCAGGCACACGCAATGGCAGTTCCACGCATCTGTCTGAGTGACTTGTTGAATGTTACTTAGAGTATTTCTGAAGAATAACATTAATTCTCCAGTTTGGAGTAATTCAAGCTGTTCTCTTTTTATTGGTATTACCCAGATATATAACTTTTACTTGCGTTCTTCTGTTCAGAGATCTATTATAGGACATTTTTCATAAGGGAGAAGCCACCCAAATAGTTCAGTCAGAGAATGCATTTTCTCATTTTGTATTTGTGAAGATTTGCTGCCTTTCTGCAGTATGACTATGATGCGTTCCCCCCGGGGTACCACCTGGAACTGGGGTACCACTGAGCCCTCCGATCCACCAGCCTGGGTTCCCTTTCACACTGTACTGCTGTGGCAAGCTGCAAAGCCCTCCAGCCTGCACTTTCAGCAGCATTCCTACAGGTAGGGACACACCCAGCTGCAGTTACACGCAGGCTCTCTGACCACCAGGTTCCCAGCCTAGGACTCCAGAGCAGTCCTGTCCTGCCCTGTTCAAATCTGGCCAGTATATGGGTATTAAACCTGGTCCGCCTCACCCTCAATGTGAAGAGGACAATGCACACTTGTGGTAACCAATCAGAGATTTTCCCCAAGCACTCCAGTCAAAGCTCACAGGTTTAGATTAAAAGAAAAACAAGATTATTAACTACAAAAGATAGATTTTAAGTGAGCATCAGTGATAGCAAACAGATCAAAGCAGATTACCCAGCAAATAAACAAAAAACAAACTAAGCTTAATATACTAAATAGATTGAATATGAATTAGCAGAATCTCACTCTGAGAAATGATAAAAGCAGGCTGCAGATTCTTAATGGGCAAGTTGCACGTGCTTTACAGCTTTGAATCCCCAGGAGTTTCATAGGCTAGAAATCCCTTTTGCCTGGGTCTAGGCCTTCCCTCAGTTCAGTCTTTGTTCCTCAGGTGTTTCCAGGGGTGTGGGGAGCGAAGAACCACAGATGATGTCACTCCCTGCCTTATATAGATTTAACATAGGGCGGGAACCTAAATTCCTTCTAAGCTGTGCAGGTGCCTCTTAAGCCCCATGCCCATGCTCAGGGCTGCAGTGGGGAGCGATGCCTCTCCCCCAGCATCGACGTGCCGCAGCCGGGGGAGAGGTGCCCCTCCCTGGGCCCTAACAGACCTGCCCCAGACTTGCTGCGGCTGGGGGAGAGGAGCCTCTTGCCCAGCCCAGCCCTGCCGGAGCTGGCACAGCCAGAGAGAGGCATCTCTCCCCTGACCCCGACCTGCTGGGGGGAGTCCTCTCTCCCCACCGCAGCCCCGGGGCAGCCTGCACTCCAAATCCCTCATCTCCACCCCAGAGCCTGCACACCCCAACCTTCTACCCCAGCCCTGAATCCCCTCCTGCACCCTGAACCCCTCATCCCTGGTACCACCTCAGAGCCTTCACCCCTAGCTGGAGCCCTCACCCCATGCACCTAACCCTCTACCCCACGCCTGAACCCCTCCTGCACCCCTCATTCCCACCCCCACCCCAGAGCCCTCATCCTCCCACACCCCAACCTTTTGCCCAAGCCCCCTTCTGCACCCTGAACCCCTCAGCCCCACCCCATGAGTTGTATGTGCACGCACTACCTCCATATTGGTGCACATAACAAAATTCATTCCACACATGGACATAAAAAAGGGAACACTACCGGGAACCCTTTGTTTCAAAACTTGGTTCCCAGACTGTTTTGTGGAAAAATACTGACATCCCAAGATGGAGTCCAGAATCATGTGGCCTGGTCACATATCCTTAGTCGTCATAGCCATCCCTTACAGCAGGGTGGCCAATCTGACCCTGAGAAGGAACCAGAATTTACCAATGTACATTGCCAAAGAGCCACAGTAATATGTCAGCAGCCCCCCATCTGTTTCCCCCCTGCTCCCAGAACCTCCTGCCCACCAGAAGTCCCGCTGATCAGCGCCTCCCCATCCCTCCCTGCCCCTCCCTATCAGCTGTTTCGTGGCTGCAGGAGGCGGGGAGGAGCGAGGGCATAGCCAGCTCAGAGGAAGGGGTTGAGTGGACGTTACCCAGGTGTAACTACATTTGAAGTATAGATACATAGTATCTTTAACGTCAGATACAAAAATGATACATGCATACAAATAGGATAATCATATTCAGCAAATCATAACTTCCAATGACACCTCACATGACTTATCTTGTACAAAATGCATCATAATTGTGCCATAATATCACTATGAAGAATATGGGGTGGAGTGTCACAATGACATCAGGATAAATGTGTAGTTGTTATTTTCCCCTTCATTGCAATTTATTTCCAGATTATTTAAATCAATAGAAACTACAGAAATTTCACCACTAAATTCATACTCTTTACGGACTTTGTTTTTTAACTTGGCTTTCCCCCCCCCTTTTTTTGAGGAAAAAGGGGTTAATGTTGATGAGCTGAAGTAAATCACCCATCCAAGTTAATTACCATTTCAATTACATGTCTCAAAACAATTTAATACTTACCATAATGCCCAAAGGTCCTCATCAGTATTGAGGTCCTATTGTGTATATGGCTGAAGAAATGTTGAAGTAGGCAGTTCGCTGCCCCAGTTAACATGTTTTTTAAAAAAGTTTGGAAATGATTAAGTTTCAGGGCATAAAACAACCTCTCATTAAGGGTATGTCTACCCAGCAATGTAAGCCTGGGCCTAACCTACGTTGTGTCCACACACCAAATGTGTTAACCTAGGGCTCAAACCTAGGGTCCCAGGACCCTGGAGGGTCCGAGCCCATGTTAATCTGGGACCTAAGGTCTGAGCCCTATAGCTTTCCTGTGTGCATTCTGCCACAGCTTGACCTAGATCCTGGCAGACTTCTGGATATATCCCAGTGTTCCTTGGGGCAATTTCGTAGTCCTTTTTATGCCAACAATCTGTGGTGCGGTCCAAGGGTTCTCAACCGTTTTCTTTCTGAGACACCCCCCTCCTCCAACATGCTATAAAAACTCCAGGGCCCAGCAGGGAAGGGGGAGAAGGGCTTCTGGCTTCTGCCACCGGGCAGTGATAGGGGGAAGCCAGGCAATCTAATGCCAGCCTTGCTTTGCGGACCCTGTGGAACTGGCTTAGGGATTGCAGCCCCCTGGTTAAGAACAGCTGGTGCAGTCTATTGCACTTTATTGCAAACAGAAGCCATACCTCCCTTGGCAAATGGCAGCAGCTCAGGTCAGTGTTAACCCATTGTCTACAAGCACACCATCAGAGAGCCTTCAGGGTTTTCATGGAGACTGATTAGAAGAAACTTTTTGCAAAGAGAGCTGCTTCCAGTTCATCAGAGCACAGCCAGATTGCGATGCAAGGACCAGAGAGCGGAATGGGGACTAAGCAGCTGATCGGAGGATGACCCCCCAACATCCCAGCCCTTCCTGGGGCTACATGTGCAGGAGTGCCCGGGCAGTGTGTGCTGTGAGGGTGGCAAGTGCGAGCCAGCCCCCAAACCTCCCCGCAGCCTCCTTCAGCGGTGACTCTGGTTCCTCCACGCTGCTGCTAGGAAGTTGGGGGTCATCCCTCCCCCCCGCTGTGCTGAGCCAGGAACTCTGCCACTTCCCCTTCCTGCCGGGAAGCTGCTTGGTCCTGCTCTACTTGCTGTCCCTAGTGCTACGTGTGCAGGGGGTGCCCAGGCAGTGCGCACTGGGAGGGTGGTGAGTGGGAGCCAACCCCCGACCTCCCCACAGCCCCCTGAGGATCCCTCATCTCTGTTTCTTGGGGTGTGGTGGGGTCAGGGTTAAGGGTTCCCTGGGGCATGCTGGAGCACACTGCACTCCAAGCCATGGGTGTGCACTTCACCGCTCCGCAGCTGGCAGCAGCCAGGCTGGGGTGTGTTTCCTTTGAAACCTACATTTTATGTCAAACTTCAAAACAGACAGAAATAAATTTAAAAAACCAACCAAACAAAACATTTTCATCTAACATCCCATTTTAAAAATGAAGAATTGCAACATTTCATTTTAATAGTTTGACAGCCCTGGAGACTGATGTCCTAATTGTCCTCAGAGCAGGGGCACATGGGCATTTTCCTGCCAATGTGACTCAGCCTAGAGGTGGAGAGCCCAGTTCTCAGATTAGATGGTAGTTCAGTGTATAAAGCCGCCTCAACTGCAGTCATTCTACTGCGAGAGCTACCAAAGGAGCTTATTTTGCAGTTTACGGACTCATGCGCTCCTTATGGGCACTTGAGTCCCATCAATAGAATGGGGCTAGGGTATCAACACGGGGTGGAGAGAGGCTGCTAGCCACTCTGGGATAGGGTTACTTTGACTCGGGTTTGTGCATTGCAGTATGGACACCAACGCCCAAGGTTCAAGCACGGGTCAGAAAATCCTTAATCTAAAGTTATAATGCATTATAGATGCTCAAGCCCAGGGTTCCCTAATGCTGATCAGCTGACCGAGTCCCAATAACCCAAGGCGTACGTTGCTGTGTAGATGTATCCTAAAAGGATTAGAAGAAACTTCCCCAGAGGCAGGTTTCCCCAAATAGTCCACTTGTGGGTTTCCTGCTTCATCTTTGGCAGCATCTAGTTCTGCTCTCTTGTCA
This sequence comes from Emys orbicularis, assembly GCF_028017835.1. Classification (NCBI taxonomy): domain Eukaryota; kingdom Metazoa; phylum Chordata; order Testudines; family Emydidae; genus Emys; species Emys orbicularis. The sequence continues at coordinate 123,509,077 of NC_088683.1, forward strand.
GAGACACAGGATAGTGGACTATATGGAGGACTTGAATTAGTCTAGGTCTCACTGGGTCAGCAACCTGGTGCTTTTTTGTGTGTGTGTGTGGGGGGGGGGGGCTATCAAACAGTCAAACTGCCCCATTCAACTTAATTTAAAGATCTATTTCAACCAGTTCACTATTAACTAAGTATATACAAAAATAGGAGAATTGCAGCTCTGCTCAATCTATGGACTCCTGTTTAATGTTGGTGCTGTGAGTGGAACAATCTGACTCGTGAAGCCAAAAAGCCAGAAGGAAGGAGTAGAGCCCTCAGATTAAATCTGAGCCCTGAGGAGGAGCAAATTCTGCAGAGCCCAGCAGGGAATCTAAGTCCCCAAACCAGCCACAGTCCCCCATCTGGCTCTGCAAGGGCCAGGTCTGTTGTAATGGCCATCTTCCCCCCGGCTCTAGTGACTGCTGCGCTTCCCTCTGCAGATTCTTGCAGACATTACTGTGTCAGTCACACTTGGATCGTATTTTCAAGCTCTTCTTTCAACTGTTAGGGTTAGAAACTTTTTTTTAAAAGTGAAAGATGAAATTGATGTTACAGTGACTAGAAGCTGGGACAAGTGCCTCTGCATAAATCTGACCTTACTAAATGTGTATCTGGACCCCACAGACTTATCCAGGATTTCAAGTCTGGTAAGCCCAGCGGAACCTGTGTTGATCATACGTGGAACATCTTCGCAATCTAGTGCAAGTGGAGTAATATTTTGGCAGTTGGCTTGTGGGTCCTGAGGCAATTCTGCTATTGGTGATAGTGGAAGTTGGAGGGGCAGAGAGCAGAAGAGGGATAGATGATGGTTTCTGCTCTTCCTTTTGATGGTTAGGAACACTGAAGGTATGTCTACACTGCATTTTAAAACCCATGGTAGCAAGTCTCGGATCCCAGGTCTACTGACTCAGGATCGCACTACAGCACTAAAAACAGCAGTGCAGACGTTGCAAAGGTTGGAGCTCAGGCTCTGAAACTGCCCTTCCCGCAGGGCTTCAACTCGAGCCCAAACATCTACACAGCTGCTTTGAGCGCTATAGCGCTGAGACTCGTGGCCACAGGTTTTAAAACTTAGTGTAGACGTAGAGCTTGTGTGTACACACACATACTCTCTTTGCTATTGTCTGTAAGCTAATTTGGTTTAATCCAAGGTCTGTATTTGGAAGTGTTGTCCACAGCGGAATAAATCTCTCCAGAAGTATTGTGCCTTAGGAGAAAGACAAAAAAGTAACCATAAAGCTTGGGAAAACCTCTGTGCTCCCTTGCTCTGCTGCTGGGTGGGTCAGGTAACACAATGCATCAGTTTTAATTTTGTGTGCTAAATGTCAGCACTCATATGTATCCTCTGAGGTTCCATCTCTGAAATGTTTCTACCTTGCCTTTTGAGAACTCATTAGTGGGTAATGTTAACTGTGGAGAGACTTATTTATATTATGTGCTAAGTATTGCCAAGTTAGGGCAAAATATGCCAGTGCCATGAGAATACAAGAGCATTCGTTGTCTGATTCAACAAAAATGAAGATTCAATAAATGTTGCAGCGCCTGGATGGCCTTATCAGTGACTAAATCTGTGGTGTCGTTTCCCTTCTGATGACCTGACAGTTCCTTAAGTCTGAAACCTTTCTTCTATTACAGTTAAAAATGTTGCCCAAGGTTTGCATAGGCTGGGTGGCTTTGGCAGTAGCAATAGGCAGTGTTATGGGGAGATATGGCTGACCCAAATACAATAACAGGTGAGTATTATGAGCATAACATCTTATTAGGGATGCATCGCATCACTAATTTATATGAAGTTCTAGAGACTCTAATGGTGTTGCTGCTAGCAATCTGCACTATAATTGCAGCAGGAGAAAAAATATTAATGACTGCCCATCTTTTCTCAGAAGAGCCTGCAATTTCAGTCCTTCAGTGTATGAGTAACGCACCCTACCTTAGTCTTACTCTGAATTGGTTTTGTGTTCAAATTCCCTAGCTGCTGTTACTCTGAGGACGTGGAGCAGAAAACAGAGCAGGTTGCTTACTATGCTTGTTAACCTTTGGGTAGTTGACTAAGGCAAGGATTTTCAATAATGACTGATTTGGGGACATTTTTACATGCACAATACACTTTAAAGGACCCCTATTTTTAAAAAGTGCTGAAAACCCTGTTCTCTGAAAAGTAGGCCCTTTTAAAGTTTCATGTTGGGTACCCAAATACTGAAGCATTCAAAATCTTCTAGGCACTTTAGAATATCTTGGCCTAAGCTTCAGGTGGATGGTAGAAATTTGGAATAAGGAGTGGTTAACAGCACTTTTCTGGGAATGAGGGAGAATGGCTACTGAGAAGCTGAGCCAATGGAAATTGTGTTCCCAAACTTATCCTTGGAGCAAGGTGATCTGCTGAGAACTGGCAGTTCATATAGTGCTCAGTTTCCATATACTGCATTGCATTAAAAGACAGTACGATGTGTTTTTATCTTTCTTAATGTTTACATTGTCATGTAAATAGTTATTACAAAATGAATTACTGGTGTAACCAAGACGAGACTCTGTCCCAATTGCACTATGTATGCCCATGTAATTTTGCTTTACACAAAGTAATAGTCAGTGGGTGAGATTCTGATTTTGATTACAAAATTATATAAATTTGGACTAAGTCCATTTGAAAACAATGGAGTTATTCAGGATTCTGTACTGGTATAATTGAGATCAGAATCTCAAGCATTGACTTTATTCCTTGCTGCTTTTCACTGCAAAAGGTGAGAGATTGTGTATTGTGGTAGTATCTAGCAGCCTCAGTCACGTGCAGGACTCCATTATGCTAGGCAATGTAAAGATAGTGCCTGCCCACAGAGCTTATGATTCCGGTTAGGTTAAAATTGGCTTTATCCAGGATTTCAAGCTGAACGTGTCATTTCATGCTCTACCACTGCTATTACACCTTGATTGTTTTACACATGGACATGAACACAACCACAAATGTTTCCCTTCTTCTTCTTATAAATGTGTGACAAATAGGATTTTTCCTTCTCCATAGTTTTAAAATGGTAGATAGTTGAACCTACAGTCTGTCCCTTTCAACCGTTCGCTATAAATTGTTCAAGTAAACATTCACAGATCTGTTCTGCAAATGGCTCCCATATGCACACAGCTTTGCAAGTAAAATAAACAGTTTGGTCCCTGAAAACGGTATTTTAAACAACATTCCAGAAGGGAAAGATGTCTAAACATAACATAGGCTTTTATAGTCACATAAAGATGCACTTTTATCTGTTAATGACATTAGCTTGGTACTTGCTTGAAGCAAGCAGAGTTTGGGGATTGTTTGTTTGTTTTAAGATATCTATTGATAAATTATTCTGCTTAAATTTTTAATAAATTTATTCTGATGTGTAGGTTTGGAAAAGCAAGGAGGTGTGTGTTTCGCTTGAGTCTTATGAAACTGCTGTATTAAAAACAAAGGCGGATTTTCATTGGAGTTTGGAAAATTTCACCTGAATCAGCAAGGTCACATTTCTAAATTTTTCCATATTCATGAATAATGGATGAGCTGAATTGAAGCTAACGGAGGGGGAAAAAAACAGCCTGTCAAATACTTTGACCAGATTACTTTTAAAGGGCCCTGGGTACTTTCACAACAACTATCAATGTTTGCAGATATGCCACTTAAGAGCTATAGCCCCAAAACATAGTACTTACTGTCTTGAAGTGTTCCACTGAGAAAATCCTTATTGTAGCGAATACTGTGCCTGATGTAGTTGGCAGTCTCCTTGCCCATCCAATCTTTGTCCCACCCACTTCTCCAGTATGTCTCACCAGACTTCTTGTTCCAATCTACTTCTCTCCCTTTCCTAGTTCAGCTTTTGTCCCTTCTGCATATTAATCAGACCACTTCTTCCTCTGGGCCTACTGGGTGCCACAGGGATGTTATGGAGAACACAGGAGAGACAGGCTCCCTACTCTGTTTCCGTGCCCAGACCCACCCTGGCTTAGAGGAGCAATCAGGGAAAGTCCAGCTTTGTCCCTGTAGCCCTTGGCTGGAGCATGCTCAGTTACTCTGTGGGGATGGTGCATATGCAGTCTGGTCAGCCCTAGGAGGAGTGAGAGACTCAAGCATGCTCAGTGATGATGGAATCTTAGGGAAATTTAGCTAAAATTGAGGTCTCTACTGAACGTGTGTGCACTGCAAGTGTTCAAATGCTTATAACTTGGCTAAATGTAGGCAGTTTTTCATAATGATGGCAAAAAGGCTACAGAGGCCACCCGATAGGCAAGTTTAATCCATTCTCCAAAGCATGGGGCCTCTGGACTGTTCTAAGAAAAGGTCAACAGAATTCTTTAACCTGGGCAAAACAGTGTGTTTTTTTCTAGCCATGTTCTCTGAAATGTCTGAATCATTTTGTCTGAAATTCTCAAAAATAATAAGCCTGAGGCAGACACTCTGCATGCAAAATTTCAGCTCCAACAGTTTAAAGTTTGGCAAAGTTATAAGCAATGGAAAACTGGGTCTTATAATGAGAAGTGTTGGACAACCTTAATAGGCAACACTATTAGCCTCCCAGAACTGAGGCAATGTATTACCATGCTAGCCAATCAATTAACCTTTTTCTATTCTTCTTCTTCGAGTGCTCGTTCACGTCCATTCCACATTAGGTGCGCGCGCACCGTGTGCACAGACGTTGGAAACTTTTTCCCTTAGTGGCTCCCGTCAGGTCGGCAGGGGAGCCCCCAAAGTGGCGCCTCCACGCTGGTGCATATATACCCCTGCCGACCCAACCCCCCTTCAGTTCCTTCACAGTTGTAGCAGTTATCAATAGTTAGCAGTTATCTGTAGTTAATAGTTATCAGTAGTTAGCACTTCTTAATAGTAGATAGTTAAGCTTCCTTTGTTTAGGTGTCTGGAAGTCGTTTCCAGCACCAGCCCTGGGCTGTGGGGCATGCCGCAGGCCCAAGGGTTTAAGGCTTGTGCCACGTGCCACAAGCCTATGCCAATCAGTGATCCCCACGCTCGTGTCTCCGTTGTTTGGGGAAGCGCACCAGACTGAGCGTTGCAAGATCTGTAAGGCCTTTAAGCCAAGAAACAAGAAAGAAAGAGACTTTCGCCTCAAGCAGTTTCTCATAGAGGCCGCGCTGCAACCTGCGGCCTCGGACCAGCCGGCTTCGGTGCCGGCGTCCTCGGTGCGGAGTGCCCTGGCATCAGTCTGGGATCCGGCGCCGGTGGGGCACCGCAAGCATGCGGCTCCGAGGCAACAGGACAAGCCCCAGCACTGCTCGACCTCTCCAGTACAGTCGAAGGGGCAGCCAAAAGGCGATAGAGGGCGCTCCCAACGTAAGAAGGCAGCACCTTCCAAGGGTCCGAGCGCTCAAAAGGGCAGTGTGGCTCCAGGACATAAACCGGCACCGGTGGCTCTGGCGCCGCAGGGCCCGTCGAGCCCTGGGCTAAGTGGGTTGAGTGCAGAAGAAGGGCTGGAGGACATCCTAGAACAGCCCTCCACGCCAGACACCTTTGAGATGGCAAAAGACCTCATTGAGCTGTCGGCAGCAAGCCCCCTCCCTGGCAAGGAGCAGCCTCCGGCGCCATCACCAAGGGTGCCGTCCAGAGGCAAGCCGGCAATGGTGCACCATTCGAGGTCACCGCCCCAGCACCAGTCCCGGTCAAGCTCAGCCTCCGTGGACTCCCAGCTAGCTTTGATTCAGCAGGACTCTATGGCACTGTAACTGAGCCAGCACACGGCATCGGCTCTGCCAGTGTACCGCTCCCCGGCACCATCACTAAGCCGGCACCGAGGGGGCATAAGGCTGCAATCCCCGGTCCCGGCCAGAAGGCAGCGATCCCGGTCCCAAGAGCATCGGTACCGATCCCAGTCTCCGTCAGTGAGGAGCCGCTCTCCAGCCTCCCGACGGCACCGTGCCACGGCACCGCCTTGGCCTTCGAGGTCAGCGTCCTCAGAATCAGAGGTCGACTCAGGCCTCTCCAGCTACGCCCACAGGGCACCGGCTAGCAGGGAACCCCAGACCGCGTGGCATCCCTAATGGGGCCCACCAGGACTATGGCCCTTTTGGACACCGTGGGCCTATCATCAGCAGCAAGGGACCTCCTCTAGAGCTTCGAGGTCTGGCTATTTGGTGCACCAGTCCCAGGCCCCACGCAGGCACCCCTCCACGCCCAAGGAGGCTACGGTATCCAGGCCGTCAGATGCTTCTCTGGAACACCGGCGAGCGGAAGCAGCACCGAGCCCAGGGCTGTCCCAGGGACAATCAACCAGGCAGGGCTCGGACATGCCCCCGGTCTATGATGAGGGGCAGGAAGAGCTGATGGAGGAAGCACAGCAGGCCCTCACCTCCACATCGTCCCCAGACGAAGCTGTGGTGGGCACTGTGGTGTCGGGGCCTCCCCCGATTGACCACAGGGCACATCAGTAGCTGCTCCACAGGGTCACCCAGAACTTGGGCCTACAGGTGGAGGAAGCGGTGGAGCAGGAGGATCCTATGGTGGACATACTAAGCCCTGAAGGCCCCTCCAGAATTGCGCTCCCGCTCATAAAGACCATTCAGTCTAACTACAAGATGGTCTGGCAAACCCCAGCCTCCAGCGCACTGATGGCAAGGGGGGTGGAGAGGAAGTACTTCACCCCTTCCAAGGGATACAACTTCCTTTTTTTCTCATCTGGCCCTGTTCGCTGGTCGTCTCAGCCGTGAATGAACGGGAGCGTCATGGTCAGCAAGCCCCAGCCCCCAAGGCCAAGGAGGCTAAACGTTTGGACCTCTTCGGAAGGAAGGTCTGCTCCTCTGGGGGCCTCCAATTAAGGATTGCAAACCAGCAGGCAATCCTAAACAGGCACAATTTTAATTCCAGGGCAGCAGTTTCCAAATTTAAAGACTCATTGCCCCAGGGCTCTCAGCCTGAGTTCACGGCCCTCGTGGAAGAGGGAAAGGCAGTTGCTAAGACCTCTTTACAGGCCTCTCTGGACTCAGCAGACGCAGCAGCCAGAACAATCGCCTCAGGTGTGGTGATGAGGCTTTTGGCGTGGTTTCAGGCCTTCCGCCAGAGGTCCAGAACACCATCCAGGACCTCCCCTTCAAAGGGTCTGGCCTCTTTTCCGACCAGACGGATGCCAGGCTGCATAGCCTTAAAGACTCCCGGGCAACCCTCAAGTTGTTAGGCATGCACACCCCGGCGACTCAGAGGAAGCCATTCAAGCCCCAACCGTTGCAGCAACGGCAGTACCAGCCTCGCCTTAGGCAGGAGCCTTATCGCAGGAGGGGCAGAGACAACAGACGCAGGCGGAATAACACGCCTAATCAAGGCCAGCGCCAGGGCAAGCCCTAGCCTGGCAACAAGCAGGGGTTTTGAAGGTGCGCTCGAGGACAGCGTACCAACCCAGCTCCCGGATCCTTCCCCATGTTTCTTGGACCGCTTCTCCCACTTCTACCAGGCGTGGTCCTGTATAACGTCGGACCGTTGGGTCTTACGCACAGTACATGTGGGTTATACGCTGCAGTTCTCCTCCTTCCCTCCTACCCACCCCTCTTCCCCGTCCCTCTTCAGGGACCCTTCTCATGAGCAACTCCTTATGCAGGAGTTACAGTTGCTCCTAGAGGCGGGGGCGGTGGAGGAGGTCCCTCGGGAACTAAGGGGGAAGGGGTTTTACTCCCACTATTTTCTCATCCCAAAGGCAAAGGGGAGCCTTCGGCCCATTTTAGACCTTCGTGGGCTCAACAAGTTCTTAGTCAAGGTCCGCTTCCGCATGGTCTCCCTAGGCACTATTATCCCATCCCTGGATCCGGGGGATTGGTACGTTGCCCTCGATATGAAAGACGCATATTTTCACATCGCTATTCACCCCGCTCACTGGCGGTTCCTGCGGTTCGCCATAAACCAGCACCATTACCAGTCTACGGTCCTCCTGTTCGGTCTGGCGGCAGCCCCCCACGTGTTCATAAAATGCACGTCAGTAGTGGCAGCCTTTCTGCGAAAGAGGAGAATACGGGTATACCCGTACCTCGATGATTGGCTCCTCGTGGGCAGGTCTGAAGAGGAGGTCTGCTCTCATGTGACGGCCCTAGACGCATTCCGCAAGCTGGGTCTTCTCGTCAATGTGCCCAAGTCTTCCTTGATAGCAACCCAAATGCTGGAGTTCACTGGGGCAGTGCTGGACTCGGTGCAGGCGTGAGCGAGCCTTCCTGAATCCAGGTTCCTGGCCATCCAGCGGGTCATAGACTCGATGCTAAGGTTACTCACTACCACGGCCAGATGCTGCCTACAGCTCCTAGGGCTCATGGCAGCGTGCACTCACATAGTCAAATACGCTCGACTACAGCTCAGGACTTTACAAGCGTGGCTTGCCCGGGCAGAGATCCCCTAGACCTTGTCGTGACGGTTCTGGCCCAGGTGTTAGACTCCCTGCGCTGGTGGCTCAATCAGCCGGTAGTCTGCAAGGGTATCCCATTCGCCGCACCGCAGCTTGCTCTGACGCTGGTGACAGACGCGTCAGACCTTGGCTGGGGAGCTCACTTAGGGGACCTAAGGACACAGGGCTTGTGGTCCAAAGCCGAGATGTCACTCCACATCAATGTGAAGGAGCTCAGGGCGGTTCGTTAAGCTGCCAAACCTTTCACGCTACTTTGGAAGGCCACAGTGTAACAGTTCTGACAGACAACACCATCGCCATGTTCTATATAAATAAGCAGGACGGAGCCCGCTCCTCTCCCCTCTGCCGAGAGGCCCTTCTCCTGTGGGACTTTTGTATAGCCCGCTCCATCCATCTCATCGTGTCGTATCTCCCAGGAGAACAAAACAAGCTAGCGGACAGCCTCAGCAGGTCGTACCGCATGCACGAATGGTCGATGAGATCGGACATCTTGCGATCAGTCTTCAAGAAGTGGGGGTTTCCCCAAATGGACCTCTTTGCCACCAAGGACAACAGCCAATGGGCCCGCGGTTTTGCTCATTCCAGAACCACAGTCCGGGCTCGGTCACAGATGCATTCGCGATCCCTTGGAGCGGGAGTCTGAAGTACGCTTTCCCTCCACTCCCGCTCATCCACAGAGTCCTCCTCAAAGTTTGCAGGGACAAGGCGATGATAATTTTGATCGCCCCAGCTTGGCCTCGTCAACACTGGTTTACAACCCTGCTAGAGCTGTCAGTGGCCACCCCAATTGCCCTGCCCCTACACCGGGACCTCATCATGTAGGATCGCGGGCACCTGCTCCACCCGGATCTGCAGTCTCTGCATCTCATGGCATCTCTCTGGCTAAACGCTATGGAGAGCCAGTGCTCTCTTCCGGTACAGCAGATTCTCCTTGGCAGTAGGAAGCCTTCCACTAGGGCGGCCTACCTAGCTAAGTGGAAAAGATTTTCCTGCTGGTGTGAGCCTAAGCAGATACAGCCACTCCAGGCCATTATTCCAGTTGTCTTAGAATGCCTCCTGCACCTCAAGCATCAGGGTCTCGCTCCTTCCTCAACCAGAGTAAGTCTAGCTGCCATTTCAGCATTCCACCCGGGGGAATCCGGATGCTCTGTGTTCTCTAACCCCATGAGTAGAGCCATGAGCAGCAGAAAATTGGCTTGTAAGAAGGAAGGGGGGAAAAAAACACCAGGAGGATGTTTAAAACATTATAATAAAATGGTATTAATGAATGTCCTTCGAGATGTGTCTGTATAAAGAAGGCTGGCAGGGTTGTAGCTGAATGTGAACAAAACTTTTTAATGGGAGAATATACCATCACCAAGGCCTCAATTCAGGAAATCATTTACGCCTGTTCTCAAATCCACCCCTATTCATGACAGCATGTAAGCACATGCTCAAATCCCATTGAAGTCAGTGGGACTTCAGTAGGTGCTTAAGTGCTGCACTCAGTTAAGTCCTATTGACTTCTATGTGACCTGAGTGTGTGCTTCCTTGCTGCCCTGAATAGGTATGCTTTCTTGGATTGGCCCCTGAGGAACAACTTTCAATTTAATTTCAATTAATGCAATACTACCAGGCATTTGAGGCCCAAAATTCAGGGTTTGAATAAAAAAGGTAACAAGTAATAAAACCTCCACTAGAAATAAAAATTGTTTCATGCAATGAATAAAATGTAACAAACTTTTTTTTTTTTAAGATTCAGCATTAAAAACCCAAACACACCAGCATTGTGGTAGTGCTTGAGACCCAGAAAGTGAAACTGCCCAGTCTGCTTTCACTGTTCAAGGTAAGCAAAGAGCAGAAAGTGTGTGTGTGTCCCCTACTAAAATTTTAAACAAACAAACAAACAAGGCAATCTAAGACTTGGGAAACTTTTTGTTATGCTCACTCAACTATAGATATTATATTCTAATTATAGGAATTCCCTATACTTAAATGAAAAATGCTGTAAATGTAACTTCTTCGCGAGGTAAATGTTGAATCTTTCTTATGGCTCCCACAGTTTCACTGCCCTGGAAGGACACAATCCTAGGAAGGGCAGATGCTGTGTCCACCATCTTCCCACCTTCAATATCACTGCTGGGTGTGGGCAGTTTTAAGTTTCAGTTGAGGTACCTTAGAGCAGTGGTTCTCAAACTAGGGCCACCGCTTGTTCAGGATAAGCCCCCTGGCGGGCCGGGCTGGTTTGTTTGCCTGCCACGTCCACAGGTTCGGCCGATCGCGGCTCCCACTGGCTGCGGTTCACCGCTCCAGGCCAATGGGGGCTGCAGGAAGGGCGGCCAGCACATCCCTCGGCCCGCGCCGCTTCCCGCCGCCCCCATTGGCCTGGGGTGGTGAACTGCGGCCAGTGGGAGCTGCGATCGGCTGAACCTGCGGATGCGGCAGGTAAACAAACCGGCCCGGCCCACCAGGGGCTTTCCCTGAACAAGCGGTGGCCCTAGTTTGAGAACCACTGCCTTAGAGGGCCCAGATAAGAGAGGCTATTCTGGGGATGTAAAAGATCAACACATTCCCAGCTCCTGGGACATCCTGTTCCCAGACAGTACAATATTCTTTCAGGGTTATGCTTTTTCCTTGGTGACCTCATCTCTAGTCACTTTCTACCACTGCAATCTCAGTCTCCCCCAGCAGACTTCCCAGTCCCAGGGACCTCCCCTAGGATTTATGTTGGCAGAAGCCACTGTAGAATGTGAGGTGAATGTGAGTCATAAGTCTTTGAAGATCCATTTCTGCTGAGAGGGTAGGGTGACCTGATGTCCCGATTTTGGGGGCTTTTTCTTATATAGGCACCTATTACCCTCTACCCCTGTCCTGATTTTTCACACTTGCTGTCTGGTCATCCTATGAGAGGGTGAGATTTTCTAGTGCAACATTTTGTGACGTCATTACAGAAAGTGCTGTGGGCCGAAGCACAGGATTTTGCAGGGATGTGTGGGAGCTGATTATTCCCATTTTAAGATAGCATTAGGACAGTCTGACAGGTTACAGTACCTGTCTGGGCCTTAAGAGGGTCGTCAGAGACTGAAGTTTGCTGCCTGGTATGCGTGCTTGAGGAAAGGATTAAGAGACAGACAGCTGCACTTCTCAGGGACAGCTCTTTAGATATAAAGAGATATAAAGATCAGGAAGAGGGAGACAATTGCTGGGTTTGTACAACCAGTCCCAATCAGAGTGCATGAAAGTACCTTGCAATGAGGAGTTAGTACAGAGCCAGGCAAATGCTCAGAGGGAAGATGGCTGTACTCTAAGACATACCCTCTGCAATGACAATGAAAAGATATTTGAACACTCGTGGGAAAAGCCTTATTTTCTCTGTTTAGTGTGTTCTAAGCTGTGTTGGCTGTACTGTAGCTCTGGGGAAGGAACAAAAGTCTTAGGGAAGGCAGTGGAGAGTTCAGGCCTGGATACAAACCTTGCTTGTTTGTTTAGGGCCCAAGGCTGGAGGTCTGAGGGTGGACAATAGCGCTCCCTCTTTCCTCCTCAGTGCTCTGTTACAGTTATCAGTATATACTAGTGGAAATAGTAGGGTTGTTTTTTTCCCCACCTGCTTCTATAGTGCGACCCTTACAAAGCTAAAAATCTCAGATTTGGCACACTCAGCAAAGGGGACAAGGTCTGAGTGGACATGATCCTTCCAGGTCAGTGCTGAAGGACAAGGCACTTCTGATGCTGTACCCACTCCTGAGATAAATAGGACTTCAGGGCAGACTACTGTTCATCCGGTACCTTTCAACAACACTAAATTCACTAAGAAAAATAATTAAACCATAAAAAGATCCAAGTAGCAGCCCACTGTTTGAACACATTTCATGCGAGATGTTCCCAAAAAAGTTACAGCTTCTGAAATACAGATTTGTAACCCCAGTTAGCTTTGGGACTGATCATAAATCTTAAAATAATAAATTTATCTTTCACTATAGCACCTTTTCTCCTTATGTCACCAGAAACTGCAAAAAAGAAAAGAAAATGTATCTTGTAATCCTGTCACAAAGATTAGTGTACAGGGATTTATGGTGGATTCCCATCTGCTGCTTCTAGAAATGCCCTTTTCATTGTGGTGTAAATCCTTTTTGGTAAAAAAACAACAAAAAACAAGTAATATGATGATAAATCCCATTGCTTAGTCCCAAATGAGACATAATTGCTAGTCGTTCAGCCACCCTTTGAGCTGTTTTGCTTGTAGAAGGTTTGAGTACTGCCTATTGGATGATGTTTAAAGGCTTTTGTTAAGTTTAATGCCCTTACCACTGAGTATTTTCCCCTCTATTTGTAGCCTGCTAGTGGAGGTGGGAGTCAAAAGATCCCCTCATATACTTACTGTGAAGATGACAAGCAAACTCTCCTACGAGTCAGAGACATAAGATCCAGCAGGCTTTCTGACCCAGCAAAGTTAAGCAAGAAATTGAGCAGAGTCAGTGATTTTCTTTCAACTGATAAGTGAACAGTTGGGGCAGGTGAGTGAAGGTGAGAGAAAAACAGCATGTTTCCTATTTAAAAGGAAGAATGTTTATTGCATTAGGAAGAGAGGACTAGGACATTTAATGGAAAGATCCTTCCTTCTCTGATGCTTCCTTTTAAAAACAGCTGCTTTCTGGGCTACAGCAGAAGGGATGATGGAGGTTTGACCCATACTTCCCTTGGATGCTGGTGGGTATTCTGCAGTACACCATGAAAATTTCCCATAAGGCAGCACACCTGCAGGCATCCTGGGATACCTGAGAACACTGGGCCATGCTTACATTGATGCAACTTGTTGCAAAGTGCACCTGAGTGATTGCATTCCACTGAAATCATTGTAGTCATCTAACTAAACTGATATAGCTATAGAGTGGTGCAACTTGTGTGTAGTGCTTAAAGTGTGCCAGGTCAAAAGGAGTCTGAGACCTGGCAAATAAAATTTCTACAGCTCCAGAGGAGTTGTTGAGGGGCACAAGTTTCAGCCCTGCCTGGGGGGGTTAACCCCTGGTAATTAGCTGCTTTCCCCACCTCCCTACCTCCTGGGGTGCAAGCAGCCAGTCACAAGCTGAGCTCTCTCTCCTCCCTCCTCTCAGGAGCCTATTTTCACAGGTGGGGAGAGGAGAGAGCAGAAAGATCACAGCAGGTCAAGGCAGCTCTGTGCCCTTCTCTCCCCAGCTCCTGCAACTGGGTCTGTGTGGGTTGACCCTGTCCAGTGCCTCATTGACTTAAATGGGACTCCACAGAGGCACAGGGATTCATCTGGGCCTTAGATTGTGAAATCTTTGGGGCAGGGACCTTGTAATACATATAAGACAGCATATTCAACCCACTTACTTCTGTGCCTAAACATGGCTTTAGGTGCCTAAATTTATGCACCCAAGTTTGAAGGTATTGGCATTATGACATTTTTGGGGCTAGATAAATAATAATAAGGTAAGTTATGTTAGAGTAAAACTTTGCAATCTAGAATTAAGGTTGCCTTGAGTAATGAAGAGCCTTAATCTGTTTACCTTTAATTTTGAACAATGCTTTGTAGTTTTACTTTTGAGTTAATGGAAAGCAGAGACGCGGCTTTCTGTGTGTTCAGGTCATGAACATTCTGTCCTGGAGCATGGAAAATATGTCAATTGCACTTAAAACAATGTTTCTAGCACAGCAGATGTGCACACGCGCACACAGGCTGCAGTTGAAATCCGAAGCATTTAATTGTCAGTTGCCCGCAGCTGGATTCTTTCTTTCCAAGCAAGTGAGGAGGTTAGGTAATATAAAAGGACGTCAAGAGACAGTGAGCGAGTTCATGTGTGATTACTTATTAAAAACGTTATTCTGCCTCAGTTCACAAGCATGGGAAATATTGCCCTCTGTTCAGTATGTGCTCACTCGTCACGTATACTTCAGTGAAATCACTGACCAGACATACAACAAATATCTAATACAAATAATAATTCACCAGCTTTTGTCCCTTATATAAAAGGGAATATAATAGTTCATCAAGTTAATGCTATAGAGTGGCAGTGTTTCCTAGTGGAAAGACACTGGACTAGAACTCAGAAGACCTGTGTGACCTTTGGGCAAGTCACTTCACCTCTTTGTGCCTGTTTCCCTATCTCTAAAATGGGGATAATGATACTGATCTTGTTTGTAAAGTACTTTGAGATCTACTGATAAGAGCTAGATATTACTGGGATTCTTTTAGGAGCTACAGCCTCATCTATTCACTACAATCAAACTACACCTTACCTCTGCTGAAGATCTGGCTCATTATTTTTATGTCTCTGTGGCAAGACCATGAAGTAAAAGCATGTTTTTAAAATGTTTATTCAGCAAAGCTCATCTCAGGTCCAGCTTCTGGTTTTCAGTGAGGTCACAAGTGGGTGTATGTAAGTCTAAGCCAGGCTGTTACATATAAAATATTCACAACTACTGTAATGAACATTTGCCCTCACACTGCTTGCTTTGTATGTATGTTTAATATTAATATGGAGATATACCTATATCATAGAACTGGAAGGTCATAGAGTCCAGTCCCCTGCCTTCACAGCAGGACCAAGTACTGTTCGTGACAGATTTTTGCCCCAGGTCCATAAATGGCCCCCTCAAGGATTGAATTCACAACCCTGGGTTTAGCAGGCCAATGCTCAAACCACTGAGCAACCTGGCAAAACCTGAACGTGGGGCTCAATATGTGACAATGGCCCAAAATAAGACACACACAGAAATTATTCATACAGGAAACTTAAAATCCTAGAGGATTCACCTTTCTATAAATAGCTTTCTGTAAACAGCTTTCTATAGTTTTATGCCTGGTCTACACAGTTTTTAACTAAACTGGTGAATTTTTTACTGATACATTTCTATCAATATAGCTTATTCCCTGCCCCTTACAGGAATAACCCATCCTCAAAAGCATTTTTTAAATGATATAGTTGTGTCCATATTCAAAAGGGTTGTGCTGCTTTAGCTATATGATTACACAAGACCTTTGTTTCATGATTCTTTAGTTCTGAGGTAAACAACTTTCAATAGTAAAAGTGAGAGGACATTAGATTTGTATGGATCATATTTAACTTTGGGACTACAATAAGTGACATCCCTCAGAACAAGAGACACTTGAGAGCCGTGTCATTTCTAAAACTTTTTCAATATGATTCCTAAAGAACTTGTAAAATACACACGATACAGCACTTTTCAGGCTGAAAGATTCATGTGAAAGGTTGTGACCATCTTGTTTAAGAAACAAAGGAGTTTTATTAAAACTACGGTTTATTTAATAACAGTAAATTAGCAAAATTACCACCACAACCCACTTGATAAGATGCATCATAAACAAGCACCCTTCCTATGCCTTATTGAGAGCACCTCAGTCCGAGCACTGTATGGCCTAGCTGCAAAATGCTAAGCACTTCCTGGGAAGTTCAGAGCTCCTTCTGAAGTTGGTGGGAGTTGGGGGAGTATAGCACTTCCCAGAAACCCACCCAAAGTGAGAAAATTATCTATAAAAATTAATATCTTCTTTCATTAAAAAAATTGTTCCATGGATGAGACAGGGGAGTCATCACCATCTTCTCATTAAAACAAACACCTTAAACCCACAGTCTTCAGTTTACCAGAAATAGGAAACAAACATGTCTGTATCAAAATGTCTGCCCTGATATCAGACTGCATTTCCCAGAACTTCTATGAACCAAATGTCAGAGTTCACCCTGCCTTTCCTGGTATAAAGAATTCCACCGTCTACTTTGCCTCCAATAGTTTATAACTATGAGAAGGATATGCACGGTAAACATCTGTGGTTTTAACTTACTGGTCGTGAAGATGTCTAAACAAATACATATCAACTTATAGTTCAATACAGAACTCACCATTTGTCTCAGGGTTGCACAAAAGCATTCCACTTTCCTTAGCATGGGCTTGATCCCGCTAGGTACTGAGCATTTTGGCCCTGATCCAACAAAGAACTTGATTGGGTGTATCTTTAAGCCTGCCAGTAGTCTCCTTGAAGGCTAAAGGGCTACTTGTGCTTAATATTGAGCACCTGCTTAAGTCCTTCTCCAAGCTGGGGTCCAGAGTGGTCAGCACCTTGCAGGACTTAACTGTATATTCCCTACACTATTCCAGCCTAAAACCTGTGTGTTTGCTGGCTAGTGAAAGAAAAGAACTAAAACCATATATATCACTTATATGCATATGTGCAGCAATGTATATATCCATATCACTGTCCTCATATCTAAGCAATTCTTGCATATGGTGAGTTCAATTCTCAGCTACACTGAGTGGCGCTCTACTGCACCTTGGGAGTGGGGGAGCAAAGATGGCTTTTCATGACCATTTCCAGGACTAGGGGAACAGAAAGCTGAAGAGCTGTTTTGGACACTAGCACAACTTTGAGCCATCTGAAGGCTGTCTTAAACTGTGCTGGAGTATATCAGCCATTGGTGGTGGTATGCTAGCTGGGAATCACAGGAGGGTAGCTTCATGCTCCACCATGCCCTCAGTGCCAAGGAAACCAAGAGAAAGTATGTAACAGGATGACTTGCCTGGTGGGCTAGAGAGCCTGGGGCTAAGGCATTCTGATTACAGAATGAGCCGCGCCTGAGGGGAATCAGGCACTTCCCCATAAAGAGTTGAAGTAAAGCGGGTGAGCTGGGCTTAAGTAATGATAAAACCCAGCTGGAGAAAGAGGTGGTGGAGAGACAGGAAAAGCTCTAGAGAGGCCCAGGTGAGATCCGGCCTAAAGTAGGGAAGAGGTGGAGATGCCCAGAGGAGAACGTAAGAGTTTGGAGAGGAAGTAGCACAGGGGAAAACTGCAGCACAGGTAAAGGAGCAGGCCTAGTTGTTCAGTACAGGGCCCTGGGCAGGAACCTAGAAGTGGGTTCTCCTACTGGCCCCAATGGGGGGTGGGGCGGTTGTAGAAGCCCTTCACAAGAGTTATTAAGCCTTGCAGGGGGGCTGCAGGCTAAGTCTCAAAGATGGGCTGAGGAATAGTTCCAGAGAGGTCAGAAAGACATTTTGAGACTCTTAGTTTGGACAGTTGTGATCCCAAAAGGGGTAGACTTAAGACGGTGAACTGGCCAAAGGGCTGAGTCACTGGAAGAGATGCCATCACAGTGACTGGTGGCAGGGGGGCCCTAGTGACGTCTGAGAGCTATTATGCCACATCTGCATGCAAGGAGGTGACTGCCGGTGAATAGACATGTTTGCAGGGTAGTACAGATTTAAGGGCTGGAGATTAGGAGATGTTGGGAGGGTGCGTGGGGAGTGAGACTGGAAGTACCTTCTCTATTGGTAAACCAGTCCAGTGTTGCTGGCTCCCAAGACATGTTATAAGGGCTATCTGTTCTTTCACGCTTTTGTCTGAGGAAGTAATGTAGTCTGTACAGGTCAAGTCACTGTTGAGGACTGAAGAGTTCTCTTTGAGGCAGTATTGTGTCAATTAGTTTTAAAACTCTGTTGTTTTTTTTTAAATTGATCGTGTACCAAGAAGTAGTAAGCGAATTACCAGAAAACTGAACAAGTTATTGATTAAAGTATACAGTGCCATTCACATGTATCATAGTACCCCACAAGCCTAAAGCATGGCAATGTATTACAAACATTTAGCTAAAGGGGAGGGGGGGGAGTCTGAATGTAATAAGCAATGATGATTGATATTGGTCTCCAGAATTCCGTCCATATATTATAGTCAGAGTTTTTATCGTACTCAATTCTATGGTGACAAATAAGAGATGTTGCCATATGTATCTATTTAAATGAGAAATGAACCAGACCAAGTGCCCTAACTAATTGTACAGTGTTTGTTGGTTTTCTTAAAGCACTCATGGATTCATGTGACTAAACACACACTAAGCTGTGATTCTCAGGTAGTGGAATTTTCTAGCCTTTGTGGTTGTGGAGTAAATGTGAACCCTAAGGGCTGCAAGGCCAGAATACCAAAAAGGACCCAAAAGCTGTTGGTTTTAAAAATCTTGTGGTTTTGGGGGACCTGAGTCATGACTTTTGAATGCTTGGGGTTGACAATACTGGTACCCCCCCCACCCCCACAAACCTTGGGGAAAACTCAAGATCCAGTTCCAGATCTAGATTTGATCAGACTTTGGCCCTGTCACTCTAACTTAAATAGCTTGAGAGCGTGTCTCTTTCACCAACAGAAGTTGGTCCGATAGATCACCTCGCCCACCTTGTGTCTCGTGTGTTCAAGTAAGTCTTTGTCCCGATTCTGGTCTTTTGTGTCTCTGTGTGCAGTGCAAAAACTAGAATGTGTCTCTGTGCAAGTCAATATGCTTGGAACACTCTCTAACCTCTGTCACTACCCTGGGATTGTGCCTGACCCATACAGCCACAACAAAGGGACAGGCGGCTTACCGCCTGTTTCCTCATACCCCCCAGTTTGGCCCTTTGTGGCTTAATTAGTGAAGTGAAGATATTTGTAGATGCTCTAAGAAGTCAAGAATCTCTTTTGCACATTTCTTTCTCAGTGGCTACTATGAAGGGTTTTAAGTGGAAAGGGGGTGTGTGTAAAAGTTAAATGGATGTTGTTGAAGTTACAGATTAGCTGGTGGGGGTGGGAAGTTACCCCTGCCCTGATATGAAACTGAGGTTTATTTGTTTTTTCATTTAACTGTTAACCATTGTGGGAAAAAATACTAAACTAAAAAGCAGAGCTACATTTGTTAATTCCTTAGCTGAGTGATCTGCTACAAACCACCCAGGACAGTTTTTCTGGTATATGTGCATGTGTCTTTGCCCACCTAGCTTCCTTTTATAGTGGTTTCCCCCACTCCCCCCCTTGGCTGTTGTATTCCTTACTTTCTTAGAGTCCTATAGTTTTGTTGTTCACCATTAAATAGCTGTCACATAGCTGCATTTGAGTGGTGGGTGAAGAGATTCTTACCTTTATAGAGTACCTCAGGCTGAAAGATGTTATGTAAATGTAAGAAAGCACAGAGACTGTGTTGTTTATAGAGGAAAAAAGTAAACCTCTGATGTTACTATCAACAATTAGAACTAGGCATCCTACATAAAGCATTCCCATTCAGGAAAAACTACTAATCAAATCTTTTGTGTGTTTTATGTTGAAAGTTTTCTAATCATTTCCTTTTACAGCAATATATAACCAAAAGGTGGCAGCAACCTACCATGTTGTGCCAGTAAATAAATGTAGAAACTTGCTAGTGATATTACCAGTAGTGTTTACTTGCTTTTCTAAACCAGTTTCCTTATCTTGTATCAACAAAGCCAACAAATTGCACACAGTAGGGTATTGTATGTTGCTGTCTTAACAGCTCTGCTTGCTTTGCCTTATATCTTTGGCTTCTATCTTTCAGATATGGCAGATCTTTAATAATAGAGATTTGCTTCTCTTTCTCTAAAGTTTGTACCAACTAACATAAAATCACATACTCTTCCCCCCCACACTCTTCTTTAAAATAACATTAAGATTGTAAAATTAAGCACTCAAAAGTTAGGAAATATCAGAATTAAGGCTGCTTGTACAACCTTAATTTGGCCTCCTGTGCGTATGTATTATGGTAGTCTTAATTACATGATCACTTACTATATTTTTTCATAGGATTTGGGGATCATTGGAAGAGAATAAGTATATAGTCATTTTTCTGCTAAGGCTGCGCTTCAAATTGTGGTTATACTCTTAAAGAAGTATTGTGGGGTTCCACAGTTGTTTCAGTAACTTTTATATTACATACGCCTGAAGAAGAGCTATGTGGCGGAGCTTGACAGCTTCTCTCCCCAATAGAAGTTGGTCTGGTAAAAAATATAACCTCGCCCACCTTGTGTGTCTTAGCAAATCATATAATGTTTCTAACAGAAGTCTAGTGCATAGTCTGGGATTTGGAAAAAAAAATCAATTTGCATCCTTTCTATCATTTGCTGCATATTGCAACCTCTTTGAAGTGATTGGTATTAATCTGAGTTAAATTGACCATTGTGCTGATGATGTGCAAAGTGGAGCAGAATCCTGCTGTTTCTTCTGTAGCCGTGTTGGTTCTGCATTGGTAAAAATTCAGCTCTGTCAATGAAATAAGTAGCTGTGGCTAGGGCAGGATTAAGGTACAGACCCAATGTCCTGACCCTACCCACCTGTGCAATTTCCCCTCCCGACTCCCACCACCACCTTGCCATGGTCCCTGTATATTACCCCTGTGTTGTGAAGGGGTTACCCACAAGCGCTGTCTGTCTACTGGACTGGAGGGAGTCCTGCCACCATTATTATTATTATTATTTTATTATTATTTTTTGGACCAGGTAAGGCCTCCCCACTCCCCAGGTGACCATGTTTTGATGTGTTGTACCACAGGAGAGATGATTTGACTCTCACCCCACTCAGTGTGTGAGGATCCCTCTCAGGATCACCCAACAGAGCCATTATGGGGCAGCAGCAGGGGTGCACACAGTCCTCTGCCAGGCTGGTGCTGTTGGGTGGGGGTGGGGGGCTCTTATGTATAGGAACCCTTGCTTCAAGGAGCTGGGGGTGGCAACCAAAGTGCCTTTAATATTTTTTAAAGTGTGTGGAACTAATGGCTGTCAGCTCATGATTCAACCCTCCTATCCTTCCCACTCCCTTTCCTCTAGCCTCTCCTTCATTCCACGCATCTCTCCATTCACTCATACCCTCTTCCTTCTCCCCCTCTCTCCTTCCAGACACCGCAGCATTATTGTCTCCTGCCTTGCTCCCTTCCATTTTCCTCCCCTCTTGTGCGTAGGTTTTGAACTGCTCTGGCACTCATGCATCTTGCACCGAGGAAAAGTAGAGAGGAGCAGAGAAGGTGGGAAGGAGGAGCAAGAGGAAGTGGATGCCTCTGTGTCCTTGACCCCCCCCCCCACACCCAGCCCTGGAGAAAGAGCAGTGACTGGGGTTCCCCGAGCAGAGGCCCCACTTTACCTGATCAGCGAGGAGCTGTGAGTCTGGCTCTTCCATCCCCTGGCCTCTATGAAATGGTGCCGGGGCTGTGGTCCCCTCGTCCCCCAACCCCCTGGACAGTGGTAGAGCCACCCTCCTCTGCCCTCAGTGGTGGTGATGATGGCAGCGCCCTTCAAAGGGAATGGCCGGGGCTGCCTCCACCTTCCTTCAACCAAGCTGGGACTCCCACCATCTGGGGAGGACAGAAGTGGTATCCCTCCCCTGGCAATGACAGTGATCTTCCTCTCACCAGAAAAGGGCTGCTTATCTGCTCTGGTGGTGGTTGCGGGGCCAGGCTGTTTGCAGACGCAGGCAGGCATCACTACATTGGTTACACCCGAGTCATGTCTTCAGGCTTTTCTTCACCGTCACAAGAGCTAGAAACTTTCATATAGATCTATTTTTTTAATAACAGCTGAGCGTCTGATGTCATCATGTGACTCTGGGAGCCAGGGTGCTTAACCATGCCTGTGCCTTAATCCAGCCTTAGCTATGACCCCATATATGCAAGAAGCAGATATGCTGACTTAAAAGCTGCCATTTTAGTCTCTTTCCTGTCTCTTGTCACATGCCAGTCGTCTCTTTGCCAGTGGCCTGAGTTCAGGTCCCTCCTGGCTAACCTCTTAGCCATGTAAGAATTTCTTGGGCCTGATTCTGCTTTGCCAAGCACCTTGTGTAGTCATTTGTTTGTGCAAAGAGGGTGTAAGATGACACCAAATAAGAATGGGAGCATTTTATACCCCTTCACACTTTTACGTTGAAGTGGTGTAAATGAAGGTCCAAGATTCAGGGCAATGGTCCCCTGACTAGAAGTATAATTTTCCAAAGTGACTTAGGCGTGCTACATCCCATTGACTTTCAGTGAGATGTAGGCTCCTAAATTACTTCTGAAAATGTGGATCCCAAACCACATAGATGCTTTTGGAAATTTTACCCCGTGTCCTTATGGTTACTATCTTAATTGGCTGCTGTATATGTGTATCTCTGAACCTTTACTGGATGGAATCATCATTGTGCAATAAGAGCATCATTGGACCCATATTGCTCAAAACTAAAAGGATTTGCCTGTGGTAGGGAACTGTGCATTTGCAGCAGGATAATCCAAGTTCTATTCCCCTGCTGTGGCTGTGAAGTTATAAATTTTGCATGCATACTGAGAACTGGATACTGATTTTAGGGTACATGTGATGTGACATACAACCAAGATCTTAGAACGCCTCCTCATCAGACTAATTGCTATCATAGAATATCTATTATATATCAGGGTTGGAAGGGACCTCAGGAGGTCATCTAGTACAACCCCTTGCTCAAAGTAGGACTAATCCCCAGACAGATTTTTACCCCAGTTCCCTAAATGCCCCCTTAAGGATTGAACTCATAACCCTGGGTTAAGCAGGCCAATGCTCAAACCACTGACCTATTCCCTCCCCCCGTAGTACCACATCCCCCCATTCAATAGAATTGACCGTCAATTCCTCCTCCTTTGTGTGGTGTGTTGGAAATTGTGTAAAAATTACAAGTTTGTCACTTTAAATTTCAAGGGGTTGACTGATCCTGTTTCAGGCTAGAGGGTTTTCTGCAGGGAAGCATGCAATCTGGCTGCAGACAGACTGCTGCTAGGTCCAACCAGCCTAGAGTAGCATCATTCATCCCACCTTACTCTATTTTAGGAGCCAGCCTCTGTTTTTTGAGTTCTTGTGTGTTCTAAGAAATAAAGTAGTACTACATGGCAACCTTCTAGCAAGAGTATTTTATGTGGTTTTTTTTTTTAATCTAACTTCTCTGTTTGTATGCCTTGAAACAAAACACTCTGGCATACTGGTTTTGTAGTAGAGGGTCCCTCAGTGTCTTAGAATTGGTTTGAATGTGGTTCTCTCCAAGAATCCTTTTCTAGTCATTGCTGTCTTTGTCCTCCTATGGGTTTTTCCCCCCTGTTGCTTCTGCCAGATTATTTCTCTCAATCCTCCCTTCAGTAGGGCAGCCAGTCCCTTTCATTGTGGGTTTACCCTTAATATTCTTCTGACCGAATAATTAAAAGTGTAGTACCTAGTTGGTGTAACTTGTCATGCAACTACCGCCCTAGAAAAGGCTTCCTGAGACAACTGGCCACCTGCCCAATTGCGACACAAGTTGGTGAGGTCATAACCTCCTACTGCTCCACTCAGCAGCTCCCCAGACATAACAGGGTTGCTGTGTCTTTTCTATTTGAGTTCTGTTGGCCAAAAATCTGAAGACCTTACTCAGTGTTTAAACAAAACTTTCTATTGAAATCCATGGAAGTTTTGTCTGAATGATGACTGAGCAAAGACCTCAGGATTTGGCCCTGTGTCTGTTACTGCAAAGCAAGAATTGAAGGGGCCAGGGAAAAATCGCAAGACAGTAAAATAAACATGTCCCTTTTCTGACCTTTTGCTGCTTAATAGTGACAGATACAAAACATTGTCCTTAAGCATCCAAAATGGCTTTGCCCTTTTTCATTCTAATATGCATCCATGTACTGTAAGAGAGAATCAGGAAGGGTCACTGCATCTTTTTAATGAGCATAGCAAAAGGCAGCAACATTTGCAATCACTGAGTTACAATAGAAACATGTCGTTATGATGAAACTAATATATTTCCCTGTACAGACTGAGAGTCAAATTGGTCCCGCATGCAAAATCATTGACTTCAAAGAGGCTGCACAAGAGTAATTTGGACCAATTATAAAATGTCCATTTGGCCCCTACATTTCACATTTTGTTTGCTTATTTTTCTATGAAAATATGGCACATAAGCTTTCTAGGCTGTTGAGTTTTTGGGAAAAGCTTCTTGTGAAGAACAAAGCTGTTTAACACAGGTTTGAGCCTAAGAAAAGGGGCAGGTAGTGCTAATATACAGCTCAGAGAACAGGTTCCCAAGGGAATGGCTAGGGAAAATTCTCTTTCATTCTAAGACAAATCCGGGAATCACAACCTCTTGGATTGCATATCATTTTAGTCCTCTCTGTCTGCACTACTTGGAGTCCTCATTATTTTCTGATATGAAATAATTTGTTTTAAAAGAACATAATGGGGGACTGGACAGCAGAGGGAATTGCTAATGCAATATGAGGATTTTACACTGGGGAAGGGTGTTGTATTAGAAAACATGTTTAACATGTTTTAATTTACCTGTTAATCAACATCAGCAACCAGTTTGGACAAAGGCAGCTGTGTTTCAAAACGTGTTAGCTGATCACAAGGCCACTGGAAGTAGGGGTGCAGCAGTACCCCCTGGTTTCAAGTAGTAATAAAAAACTGAATTTGTGACTTCCATCATATACAGAGTTTACAATTTTGTTCAATGTCTTTCAGCACCCCTCCCCGCCCCCAATGAAAATTATTCCAGTGCCCTTGGCTGGTCATGATTAACCCTGCACCCCCTGTCCTCCCCCCACTTTTGAAACACAACTGTCTACACTCAGTGTGAGGGTGTTTACCAATATGCTTTAGTATGTTGTTAAACCTGTTTTCTGGCACAACTGAGGGCTTGTCTACGTGGGACAGTTATGCTGGTATAAGCTAAGGTGTGAACGTAAACTGCTACTGTTGTACTGGTCTAATCCCTTATGTGGACACACTTTTATATCTGCTTAAGGGCCATTTTCAGTTTAGCTTTGGAAGGGGTTAATCTCAATTGACATAAGCCACTCTTACACCAGAGTAAGTGTCCATACTGGGGTTATAGTGGTTTAACTGTATTGGTATAACTATACCAGTATAAATACTAAAAATTTTCCTATGCAGACATACCCTCATTTAGAGAGAGAGAGCACCTAGGTAACTAGTTCACATCTAGCTTAGGGGAAATAGACCAAAGTTGTTGGATCTGAAGAGTACTTGGTGTCCAGAAGTCAGTCCAAATGTTGTACAGTATTTTTTAAACACAAACACTTAATACTTTCAGTATTAAAAAAACCACCACAAGGTGTCTTATCCTGAAAGTAACTGTACTCCACCGTTGTCAGTCCTAGCAATGATGAAGAAGCAACTATATTATCACTGAGGAAAAAATTGCTCATATTAAAAAGGCCAATAACCTAAATAGCTATTAATGCCTTTTTTGTATGAAACTGCCAGGGGACTGAGCTACCAGCGTATGAACTTTTTGTGTGTGGCTTCTGTCATGAGCAGCCTTTTGCTACATTCTTGCTCTGTTTTAAAACAGTTAAATAAATGACTCCAGTCTTGTAGACCTGTTTGCTATTCTTAGCAAGGCTCCATGGGAAAAGCAGGGGCTACTGCATTAAGTGAGCATTTCAATGAATGGAAATGGTCAGAAAGTTCTATAGTGGTAGCAGAGGATACAGCATGTCTAGGACTGAAGCTTGAATTAGCTGTGCTGCTACTTCTACTTTCACAATGAATTTTCACTGAGTTAATGCTACTTAATCTGGCTGCCACCCTTGAGGTGATTGCTTGCTTTCCCCTATATGCTCTATGCAGTGCAGGTTCGATTTCTCATCTCTGATGAGCCAGTGATTGATCAGCTACAGTCTCATCCTGGAACTTCAGAGACAGAGTGTGTGCGTGCGAGAGAGAGAATGCTGTAATCACTGAGTAAGCCACCACGTAGTTGGTGCTCAAATGCTGCAGTGATGAGCCTGATGGACATGCTTAGGTAGACAGCACAGCATTGTCGGTTATGGCATCCCAATAGTATGATTAGGCTGAGGCAGCGGAAGTTCTATCTGTATCTCTTATGCACTTAGGAAGGGTTTTCAGTGGTTAGGAGCACTGGCCAGAGACCTGGGTTTAATTCCCTGTTCTGCCATAACTTCCTGTGAGACCTCAGGCAAGTCAGTTAGTCTCTGAGTCTCAGTTTCCCATCTGTACAATAGGGAAAATAGCATTTCCCTACCTCCTGGGGAGTTATAAATATATTAAAGATTGTGAGGTGCTCAGATACTATGATAATGGGAACTATGTAAGCACCTAAGATAGGCAGTGGAGGCTACTCAGCATAGGCAGTGCCTATCCTGTTTGGAATCAAATACATCCCGATGATGATTTGCTTCTAGCGTTTGAAACGCACTTGGATACTGCAGTGATGAGCACATCATAGGTGCCTAGACAGATATATCTTTAGACACACAAAGTGGGTGGAAAAAATCTTTTATTGGACCAACTCCTGTTGATGAAAGAGAAGACGAGCATTCAAGAGTACACAGAGCTCTTCAGGAAGTTCGAACGCTTGTCTTTCTCCAACATAAGTTGGTCCAATAAAAGATATTACCTGACCCCCTCCCCCCCCCTTTTTTTTCTTGAATATCCTGGGACCAACACAGTTACAATAACAATCTGCAAACAGATCTATCTTTAGTCATGGCTGAAAACTGGCTCCAAGTGAACCTTTCCATATCTGGCTCACTCATCCTCTTTCAGATGTCAGCAGTTCCCACTGCCATGTGTATTTAAAAACCCTATCAATGGGATGAGCATCCATGAAATGCAAAGACACAGGACTCAATTCTGTTCTCCATTACATCTGTGCAACCCTCGGCATGTCGGAGAGGTTGCAGGTGTTTAAATGAGGGCGTAGTGTTAGCAAGACTGTTGGAAGCAAACCTGACTGTTGAGGCTTCCACTGAAGTTATAGGGGTCCCCTTGGACCACCAGGAGAAATTCCATGTGAACTGAAATAATAGAAACCTTTCGATCAGAAATCCTTTAGAGTAGCAGCCAAGATTTAATTCCTGGTCTCTGAAAGCTCCAGAGTCCAGTTGATTTGCTTTTAACAGTATCCTTGCATCCTAGTGGCATTGTTGTTAGACAAAAAGGCAATCATTTTGAAAATGGAAAACTTCAGTCTTCTACAAAAATGGTTTGGGAAATATGCTACTGAGTGTTATGGACCTAGTTTCCAGAAAGTCTGCTGCAAAAATTCATGGGCCATTGCCTGCTTAATTTGCATGTGCACCTACTACAATTGTGTGTGCAATGGTGAAGTGGCTATTTGCACGAGAAAATACTCTGTATGTAATCATAAGTGTGTGTGTGTGTATGTATGTACATTGCATTAAATAATATAAATTGCATGTCTAATGTATTAGACATGCAATTTCATGTTTGTGTGGACAGCTGTGTGCTTGACTTTGAAAATCAGACCCCCTGACTTTTTATTTTAGAGAAATACACCCAAAATATTCTCTCAAAGCCTGTGTACAGATAAAACTCATGATTTGCTCTAACAAGATCCCTCCTTTTAAGGGGTGAGTTACATTAGGAAAAGCACAATTTCATTGTCTGGGTCCCACTCTCAGCGAAGTGTATGTGTAAATAAATGACTTATGTTTTGATATCAAGTATACTTGGTATATTTTGAGTGATCTGCTTTGCTGCTGGTATTTTCTAAAACCAAGATCTGGGTATCATTACATTTTTATTAACATGTGTAAAGCTATACATTTTCTATGCTTTCTTTTGCAATTTCAAATTGTTGGGATTTTTACTTGATCTTCAGTGTTTGTTTTGGTTTATATCAAGGTACAATCTACATCATGAACAGTATTGATTTTGCTAAAATCAATACAAAATTTAATTACACTTAAAACAGCACACTACTGAAGGAGCAGACATTTTGCAAAGGTAAAGTGAGAGCAAATCATGTATCTTCTGTTGCTCTTTCAAAACATTATACTTTTTCTTCCAATATGCTTTCATTTCTTACTACTTTATTAACATGTTTTTGAAGATGGATTTAGGTGTAATACGTCAATGTTCACCTTATCTTTTGGAGTGTGTCTGCTTTGACCCCTCTCTTTTCCAAGGTACCATAGAATTAATTTAAAAAAATTATGCTGTTTAGTCACATAAGATGGGGTTTCAGTAACATTCAGCATTGGCCTAACTCTCATTGACTCAATTGGGAACAGAGTTAGGCCTCCAGTGATTCTGAAAATCCCATCTTTACTTGTTTGGATCTCTGCCCCCTTCATATGTCTGATCAGCTATGTGAGATGTTAGAACTCAGGTGTGGTAATCACTAAAATGCCAATTTTTTACAAAAATCCCCAACACTGGCAATCTCAGAAATAGCCTGACTCACCTGGGCATTTTCATTATTTTCTCCATATATGGCACAGCAGTTTTGATCTATATTGGAAAATCATCACTCTAAGAGTATATGATTAATGATAAAATTGTGACTGGTGTGGAGACAGTAAAAAGTGTTTACTCCCTTCTCAATCACAGGAACTAGGGGTCACCAAATGAAATTAATGGGCAGCAGGTTTAAAACAAAGAAAAGGAAATAATTCTTCACACAACATAGTCAACCTGTGGAACTCCTTGCCAGAGGATGTTGTGAAGACCAAGACTATAACAGGGTTAAAAAAAACTAGATAAATTTACAGAGGATAGGCCCATCAATGGCTATTAGCCAGGATGGGCAGGGATGGTGGTGTCCCTAGCCTCTGTTTGCCAGAAGCTGGGAATGGGTGACAGGGGATGGATCACTTGATGATTACGTGTTCTGTTCATTCCCTCTGGGGCATCTGGCATTGGCCAATGTCTGAAGACAGGATGCTGGGCTAGATGGACCTTTGGTCTGACCCAGTATGGCCGTTCTGATGTTATGCCAGATGAAATGGTTCATTGGGATGCTTCAGACAGAAGGTGGATTGGTTGGTTAAGCACCAAAAAATGTGCATAGTGGTTTAGAAGGCTCAAACTCAGTCAGTTTCCATCCCAAAGAGCTTGCAGTCCAAGGCTCCTATCCTGCAATGAGAACCATGTCACTGGAATCCCATGACTGCCAAATTCTGTGCAGCTCCATATGTGACATTTTATGCAAGTTACTTAATGAGTTAACTTAATATATTTGCCAATCACTTGTGTATAACCCATAAATTTCAGCTTTAAAAAAAACAAAAACAAAAAACCTGTGGCTAAAGTGCCGGTGAAAGGTATTTGACAGCTATGGTGAATGACTTCTTCTGTTTGTCTACAGGACAGCAGAAGAGCAAGCTTCCCGCACACACTGCCCAGCCAGCCTGCATCAACTCTGATTTGATGTGGGGGCTTTGTCCAGGGCTAACAGAAGTAGTGCAGTGTCCATGGCCAGTGCAATTCATGGCCTCTCTGAGGAGTTTGTGAACTAGTGGAAAGCCTGGTGGTGCGTATGTGATGTGGGAGCTGCAAATGAGATCCACCAAACTCATATCATATATATGCATCACCAAACACCCTTTAGATGGAAACAACTTTTAATCACTACTAAACTTGGTTGTAATTCAAACTGGTGACCTTCTGGTGAAAAGGTCTGTAGCTCATTAACAATGACATGATGTATCTAGTAGAGGGTCCTGTATATACTACATTAAAGTAACACTATGGGTGCAAAGTCAAGCTCTAAAGTTAGGAAATGCCAGAATCAAGGTTGCCTGTGCAACCTTAATTAATTGTGCTTGTGTGTGCATTATGAAACTATCTTTAATTATATGATCACATACTGTTTTTATTTATTTATTTATTTTTAATTTCATTTAGGTCACTATCTGGGCTTAAACATAAGGCCTTGAGATCTTCAGTGTTCAATCTCTTCCACTTGAGGAATAATTAGCAGAAGTAGACTGTTACTATCAATGTGGACCATTTCCTAGAGGGTGACATGACACACGTTTGCCAGTGGGCTACATACAGGAATGCCAAACCCACGAAAAAAATGCAGAAATTGGGCTTGTTTTTGGCTTAATTGGCTTGAGTTGCTTGTTGGCTAGTTTTTTGGCTTGTGGCTTGTTGTGTGTGTGTGTGTGGTGGGGGGTGTTTTTTTTAAAAAATCATCTCCCGGCAAGCAGGGGCAAAGGTGGACCTGCTGTGCACCCCTGACTTTCTCCCCACCACAGTCCCAGACTGCACGCCGGGGGGATCTAGTCACATAGTGTTGGGGTTCTTGGGAACTGGCTTGTTTTGAAATGGGATTAGCTTGATTTTTGGCTTATTGTAAAAGTCGGGGTGCTTATTTACCACGTGAAAGTTGGCAACTGTGGTTACATAACTATTATTTGTGAGATAGCAGTGGAATGTTGGACTCCTGGGTTCTATTCCTGGCTGTGGGAACAGTGCTTGGTCTTTTGGTTAGAACAGGGATTACAGAGAGCATAGCCAAGCATGCTGATTTGGCACATTTTATTCTGAAAGGCAATGTGGCTAGGGGGGGGAGATGTGACTTTGACTTGTCACGTTGCAGACATAAGTTATATTTCAGGTAGGATTACAAGGGTTGTGAATTTACAAAAACACTGACTATAGTCTGGGGAAGAGATATAAGACAGGAAACCAATAGTTCCTAACTGCACCTTCTGCTTAGCCAAAGGGTATTTTGTTGGGGTGTGTGTTGGGGGTGGGTGGGGAGGGGTCTTATTCTATAGCATACATAATATTTTACATACCTTGTGGAAAGTCGAGATGGGGATACCACATGTGATAGGACTGGAAGTCAGTGGGACTCCATAGAGGCACAAGGGACTGCCACTGCTGAGCTCACTGCGTGACTGGGCCTAAAAGAGAGACAAAAATAAGACCCTGAACAAGCTGTTAACTTGAGAATATTTTTTTCAAAGCTTGCGACATACCTCTGCGACTGTCCTATGCAGTTCTTTCCCTATCTTTTGGAAATGATATTCCTTTTTCAGAAGCATGAGTTAGCATTTTCCAGTGTCCCAAGAGAAGAGGCAGGTTGTGTGGGGTGGACCACCCAAGCTTGGACCATTATGTAAAGTATAATGGTGTGGGAGGTCTGAGCTTGCTTTTATTTATTTATTTTCATTTGAAAGGTGAACACAGTTCCCAGGCTCATGCCAAACTCTTTGAAACAGGGAGCTTATTTCCCTTCACCTCCAGCTAAGGGATGGGAGCTCCAATAGTTTCAATTGTTTTTGACCCAAATGCTGCTCCAGTTATTTTTCTTTCAGTCTAGGAATTTTTTTAAATGGCTGCCTGACAATGGTACCTCTGTTACTTTCTAACCTGACGTGCCAATAATTGTGTTCTTCAGCCATACAAAAAGGTCTTTTCAAGAAAAATAGTTACTCTGCAAACACTTTGGATGTTGGAGCTTAAAAATGGTGTTTTGCTTTCAAGAATCTGTGTTAAAGGAAAAGATTAAGCTTTATGGTACCCTCGCCAGTCACTTAAAAAAAAAAAAATTAAATCCTATCAAAGGTGCTGTTATAGTTAACCTAGAAATACCAAAGAAACATCGTAACATTAAGACCAGGCATCAACTGAGCTAGAAATTAAGAACACCTGAATACACAGAAGGGGGAAAGTGATTTAAAATGGCAGTAAGCATCAAGGG
This sequence comes from Emys orbicularis, assembly GCF_028017835.1. NCBI lineage: Eukaryota > Metazoa > Chordata > Testudines > Emydidae > Emys > Emys orbicularis. The sequence continues at coordinate 123,540,678 of NC_088683.1, forward strand.
TCCAATCATGAAAGTCTAGAAGGCATTTAGTGGGGGTTCTGTTCAATGCCTGGAGTACTTATAGGATCAGGACTCATGTGTAAAGCTCATAAGAGACACTGGTGTTAGCTGGTCTGACTTCGGAAGCCAACAGTTTTACTTCATACAATAACATTCCAGCCTTTGGAAAAACCGTCAGCAGCACTTATCACAGGCTCCTCGTCCTACAGTGCGATGCAGAACAAGTATTCCCTTTTCCCAAGCAAAACATGGCAATCATTTGAACTGTTTTTAACTACCCATTTTCTCCCAAATGATGCTTCTACCCACAGGGCTCCGTTACAGCTGCAATGTGACTGGATGCAGTATGGCTGCATAGCCCTGCAGAAGGCATACAGTAATGCCTTCATGAGCACTTAGGGGGTGGAAGACATGCACTCATTCATAGCCTTTGCTAAAATGTTGGAAAATGTGTAGCTGGTGGATAGAAGATAGGGCCATGGTAACACCGCTACCCGCACATACATTCCCTCTCTGGGCTGTTCAGTGATGTCAAAAGTGCAAGTACCCCACCCTTTGTGATCAGAAAGTTCTGGTTCCAGTATTATGGCTACCTCCTGTGTGGGGACAGTCAGCTGGAGGAGACAGAGTTTGACCCATAGTATTCTCAGTAACTTTGGGAGACTCTCATGCTTAAAGGTAGGCACATGCTTAAGTGCTTTGCTGAACTGGGCTAGCATGCTCAGCACCTTGCAAGTCCTTAGCAAGCTGGATCTCCTGTAAAGGTCTTTATTTTTGTGATGTTGGCAATGGAATATGGTGTAGAGGTGTCTTTCCCTTCTCCAGACTGACAGGTCAATCGTACATACATTATTTGGAGTGACATAAATTGCCAAACTTTGCTACATTTCCATCCATCTTTAAATTAGAGGTTTCTCTCCTATGATTCATTATTGATAAACTAATTATTTTAAATGTCCAGCTAAAGAACTTCTTGTGTCACGCTGGCTATAGCTGTCACTGTGGGATTTTTGGCTATTTTTTTTTTTTAATGTCTGTTAACTATTTCCTTTATTTATTTTTTGGACTGCTTGTCTGATAAGCGATTTTAGTACCATTGACACAATTTCTCTATAGCTAGAGGATGAGGAAGAGGTTGTTTTCTTGCTATATCTTATGGCTTAATGGTGGCAAGAGCCTTTCATTGTGGGCAATGTACCTTGGAAGGATCTTGAAAACTGAAAACATAAATGTTACTGCTTAATTTTTTTTGAATGAGCGGCTGAATTACATGTCAGAACCTCTTTGTCTACACACAAGGCTTTCAATGGGCAGTGTGAGGTGATGACTGTAGTGGAAATTGAGGGCACTTAGTATCTTGCAAGGAGGTGTCCCTATTTTGCAGGATCAGACTTGGCCTGGAGAAGCGTGGAAATTACTGCTCTCCGTCTACACTACAAAACAATAATACTTTGCATTGGTATCATTTGTTATATCGGCTTATCTCTAGGACTGTGCTAGACGTCTTGCTGTGTCCTAGGAAGTTCAATCCATCTGTTGGGTAGATGGGATTGAGCTGGTGCTGCACTGGTGCAGGAGTTCCTGGGTCCAAAGGCAAAAATAGCTGCCTCCTCTTTATTCAATATATGATTTGCATGTAGGCAAATCTAGAGGCCCACCACAGTAATACTGCCTGCTTGTTCTTGTACACTATCCTCCTCACTTCACTATGAGCCAGATCTAATGCTCCTTCAAATCAGTCTGAATCAGTCCTTCCATTGACTTGAATGGGCTCTGGATCAGCCCTGTATTGGTTTTTGTGAAAAATAAGTGGTACACAGGGCTAGTCCTTATTCTCTGCATAAAGGTGAATTTCATAGTAGGTTAATAGGTACTGCTTGATGTCTGTATTCATTGGCAATAAAATTCAGTTAATTAACTTTTGCTCACTCCGCACTTACAAGGAGTGGGAGGCTGGCTGCAGTTTGCACTTTACAAACCTATGAATTAGGGCTCGATACTGTGAGATCACTGGGAGGATAAGGATGCTGAGCACTTTGTAGGATCAAACTCTGTCTAGTTTAAGACCATATTTTTCTTAGAACCTTTTAGATAGTTGGCAATATTCACTGTGCAGATGACTTCAGAATCCTCTCTCTAGATCTTATTAACCTTCCCTTTAATGATCTTATTGGAGAAACAGAGAATCCATTCACCCAACACCATGGAGACTTGTTAACTTACGTTAAAGAGACTTGTTGCAAATCTCAAAGACTCCAGCTTAATATGATGAATGCCCAAAAGACAAGTATGTGAGTGTGAAAAAGGAAAATGAGATGGTAGTCGCTCCATCTGTCATAGAATAGGAGAAACAGAAGCATCAACAATATTTCCATTCGGTTATTTTAGTATCTGAGTGCCTGCCAAAAGTGCATTAAGTGACATGATTAGTTTATCACTGGGGGCGGGAGGAGAGGTCTGAGTCTCTCAGTTCAACCACCCAATGCAGCCCTGTATCCCTTGATGTCTAAAAGCAGAAACAACAAGTTTATGTCCATGTACTAGGGGGAAATGTTTGCCCTTAATATATAGTTAACAGTAGGTCAAATCCTGAAGTCTTAACTTGGATTTTATTGAATCTCACTGACTTCAGAATTTGTCAGTTTTAGTATTCTCATACAAATGTAGGGGGTTGCACTTTATTAAAATTCCATTTATAAAGGGTTAATATATTATAACATGCTGAACATCATCATTAGGCATGAATAACTTGTGTTATAGATATTGATAATGGCATTAGGTGGAAGGTATTATGGATGGCCTTATGCTGTTTATTAAAACCTCTTTTTGGTATTAATGCTTTACAAATGAACCTGTGACAGGGTGACCTACCCATTCAGTTAGCCCTGTTCCACCACCCTGGTGTGGGGGTGAGGAGAAAATCCCAGCAGTATGAGAGTGTCTGGTGAGGTGTGTAGACTGATCGATTGCAGCTTCCTGAGGGCCAGAGCCCTTCACAGAGGGCTGGCTGAGGAAGAAATCCAGGGGAGAGCAGGGAGTCTCTCCACTGAAAGACTTGAGGGAAAACAAGTGTGGCTGTTGGGTCTCTTTTGGCCAGGGCCTAGGGAAGGACCCCAGAGCCTGGGAGTACTGTGACCCTCTGGAGCTAAGGGGGAGCAAAGAGAAGTTTTCACTGATGCTAGTGAGAGTGCTGTAGACTGAAGACCCCTGCAGCTAAGTGGAAAAAGGAATGTGGTGTGCCTAGAGGCTGGGGAGGAAGAGGCTTTTACAGACTGGAGTGTAAAACCTGGGGATACAGGTGCCATGGAAGTGGCGGCACTAAATGTAACTTGGCTGGAGGGCTGTCATTGAAGCAGCCTGGAAGCCATTGGTGGCTGGGTACAGTTAAGGAAAAGCAAGGGAGAACTTGAGCAAAGCTACTCAAAAGCCCCACAATGGCATGAGGGGGTATCCTGGGATAGTAAACTTTGTAACAGAACCTTAAGTGACCAGGTTGCGCCTCAATCCAGCAGTCTGTTATGCATGCCTGAACCCTTGTGCCCATTGAGTCTCCCCATTGAAATGATGCAAGAATCATAGAGAGACTGGGCTGGAAGGGACTTGGAGAGGTCATCAGGTCCAGCCCCCTGCACTGAGTCAGGACCAAGTAAACCTGGACCATCCCTGACTGGTATTTGTCCAATCTGCTCTTACAAACCTCTAATGACGGAGATTCCACAGCCTCCCTTGGAAGCCTGTTCCGGAGTTTAACTACCCTTCAGAGTTAGAATTTTTTCCCTACTATCTAACCTAAATCTCCCTTGCTGCAGATTAAGCCCATTACTTCCTGTCCTACCTTCAGTGGACATGGAGAACAATTGATCATACTCCTCTTTGTAACATAGTTGAAGACTGTCATCAGGTCCCCCTTCAGCCATCTTTCCTCAAGACAAACATGCCCAGGTTTTTAAACCTTTCCTCAGAGGTCAGATTTTTCTAAACCTTTTATTTCTCTCCCCTGGAATCTCTTCAATTTTATTTATATCTTTCCTAAAAAGTGTGGCACTCAGAATGGGACACAATATTCTTGATGAGACCTTACCAGGACCAAGTAGAGCGGGACAATTACTACTTGTCTTGTATCCAGCCCAGAATATAAGCCTTTTTGCAACATCACATTGATTCATATTCAATTTGTGATCTACTTTTCAGCAGTACTACCACCTCGTCTTTATTCCCTAATTTGTAGTTGTGCATTTGATTTCCCCCCCCTTCCTCAATGTAGTACTTTGCATTTGTCTTTATTGCATTTCATCTTATTTTAAAACCAGTTCTCTAATTTGTCAAGGTAATCTTGAATTCTAATCCTGTCCTCCAAAGTGCTTGCAACCCCTCCCAGCCAATTTTATATGCATACTGTCCACTCTGTTATCCAAGTTATTAATGAAAATATTGAATAGTATTGGCCCAATGACCCCTGCAAGACCCCACTAGATCTACCCAGTCTGACAGTGAACCTTTGATAACTATTCTTTGAATCAGTCATGCATCCACCTTAGTAATTTCATCTAGACCACATTTCCCTAGTTTGGTTACAAGAGTGTCATGTGGGACTGTATCAAAAGCCTTATTAAAAACAGATATGTCAAGTCTGCTGCTTTCTCCTCCTTATCAACTAGGCCCGTAAACCTGTTAAAGAAGGAAATTAGGTTGGTTTGGCATGATTTGTTCTTGACAAATCCATGCCGGCTATTCCTTATAACCCTATTACCCTCTAGTGACTCTTAGGGTGCTGGGATCTGCCCACATGGATCCAGTTGAAGGCTCAGGCCACATAATGTGCAATCCTTTCTGATACATCTTTCTATATGTAGTGCAAGGGGGAGTTTAACACCACTGTCTAACTCTCTCATACTTTAAACTAAGAGACTAATACTCTTCAGAATTACACAACAATTAGAAAGGATAGTCTAATGATTAGGATGTTGGCCTGCGCCTTGCATTCAATTCTCTCTCTGCCACAGAGCTCCTGTGTGCTGGGCAAGTCACCCAGGGCTAGGGCAACCGGATAGCAACTGTGGAAAAAACGGGATGGGGTGGGGGGTAATAGGTGCCTATATAAGAAAAAGTCCCCAAAACCAGGCCTGTCCCTTTAAAAATGGGACATCTGGTCACCCTACTTAGGGCTAGAGTTGCAAAGGGACTTGGACTCAAAGCTGCACACACAATGTTTAGGTGCCCTGCTGCCTAGTGAAATCCCCAGCCCTGACTTGGGTGCCCAGGCTCTCTATACAATGCACTGGGATATTTAGGTGCCTAAGAATGGGAACTGCAGAAGCCTGCATGCTCAGCTGGGAGCTGCCTGAGCTAGCCGGTATGAAATGCTAGGCATCAAAGGGAATGAAACATCTCCTTCCACTTGCAGTCATTGCTGTGAACATGTTCCTGGAGTTAGGGCTTACCTGGCTTAGGTGCCTTTACTGAAAAAAAATGGTGGTAGTGGTATAGGTGCCACATGCCTTTATGCCCTGTAGCCCCATGGTGAGAGTACTCAGCTGGAATGTGGGAGACCCAGGTTACCATCCCCCTTTGCCAATCTGGAGAAGGGATTTGAACATCCCTAGGGAATGCCATGTCAGGCTATAGGGTGGGTCTCAGTGTCTTCTGCTGAAGTCCTTCCGCTTTGTATAAAATATTTAAATAGTCATTGGAGTGGGGATGGAAACCTGGGGGTCCCAGGACTGTGCACTAAGCACTAGGTTATAGTCATTCTTGCTCTCTAGCCCCTTCAGCTTGGAGGCCTAATGGGGGCACTTATTTATTTGGCATATGCAGTCTGGTCAAGCCAAACCACCGCATTCTCACCAGCAATGTTCAAGGCACAAAGACCTCCAAGAAGTTGTCATTTTTGCAGTCCTCAAGAATAGGTGTCATAGTTTGACTGCCACATCGACGTAGAGGACTGTCTCTAAAACGCCACCAAAATTCCACTGCAGCACAAATCCCATGTCCGGTACAAAACTGGTCCAGAAGGCTCCATTGCCTTCATGGTAAATCAGATCCAGGTTGATGTTGAGTGGGGTCTGAGATGAGATAATTATTTGTCACTTTCTCTGTGGACCATGAAGCTCAGTACGTGTCCTCTACCGTAAATCCCTTACACTAAACTGGGAAGAGTGGTAGATACGCTGGAGGGTAGGGATAGGATACAGAAGGACCTAGACAAATTAGAGGATTGGGCCAAAAAAAAATCTGATGAAGTTCAACAAGGACAAGTGCAGAGTCCTGCACTTAGGATGGAAGAATTCCATGCACTGCTACAGACTAGGGACTGAATGGCTAGGCAGCAGTTCTGCAGAAAAGGACCTAGGGGTTACAGTGGACAAGAAGCTGGATATGAGTCAGCAGTGTGCCCTTGTTGCCAAGAAGGCTAACGGCATTTTGGGCTGTATAAGTAGGGGCATTGCAAGCAGATCGAGGCCTCATCTGGAATACTGTGTCCAGTTTTGGGCCCCACACCACAAGAAAGATGTGGAAAAACTGGAAAGAGTCCAGCGGAGGGCAACAAAAATGATTAGGGGGCTGGAGCACGTGACTTATGAGGAGAGGCTGAGGGAACTGGGATTGTTTAGTCTGCAAAAGAGAAGAATGAGGGGGGGATTTGATAGTTGCTTTCAACTACCTGAAAGGGGGTTCCAAAGAGGATGGATCTAGACTTTTCTCAGTGGTAGCAGATGACAGAACAAGGAGTGTAATGGTCTCAAGTTGCAGTGGGGGAGGTTTAGGTTGGATATTAGGAAAAACTTTTTCACTAGGAGGGTGGTGAAATATTGGAATGGGTTACCTAGGGAGGTGGTGGAGTCTCCTTCCTTAGAGGTTTTTACGGTCAGGCTTGACAAAGCCCTGGCAGCGATGACTTAGTTGGGGGTTGGTCCTGCTTTGAGCAGGGGGTTGGACTAGATGACCTCCTGAGGTCCCTTCCAACCCTGATATTCTATGAATCTATGATTCTACCCAGTAAATTTATCCACAACGGGCACCATGAGGGCAGATGACCATGTGGTGGATTAATTTTTAATTGATGGTAGATGTGGCACATCATGCAGTTTCATCATGAGCTTTGCTACACTTTCCTCTCTGCGAACAATGGATGGAGCAGTATTGCAGAGAACAGGTAACCATGGTAGAATAATAGATTTTAAGTGTCTGAAATAATACGCATGGTAGAATTTAGTTGTACATTGATCATCTTTGTGTGAGATGAGCGCGCTCATACTGGAGCACAGTACTCAGCCACTGAATAACAGAGTGCCAAGGCGGAAGTGCGAAACGTTTGGGTGTTGGTGCCCCATGTTGTTCCGGCCAGTTTTCCAAGTAGGCTGTTGGATGTTTTGACCTGAGGCAAGATGGTCATGATATGTGAGTTCTGTCCAACGTGATGCCTAGAAAACCAGGTGTGAATCATGCTTTATTCGCTGACCATTGAGAACTATATTCCTGCCCGCTTGTGCATGATGTAAGTGGAAGACACTCGACACAGTCTTACTTCCACTTGGTGGTATGTGCCATTGGCCATAGCTACCATATCTGCATTCAGAACACTCAAGTATGTCAAAGGAGTGTGAGTGAGTGCCAAGGTATGCGTTGTCTGCATAAACAAACTTGCAAGACTGGGTGGTATACGGTAGGTCATTTGCATACAGGTTGAATAACGTTGGAGATAATAGTGATCCTTGGAGGCACCAGAGGAATGGCCTCCCACAAGAACTTGTTCTAGCACCAATATGCACACGGATTTCTCAAAAACAGAGCCATTGCACATACTAACCAACTTGGCATAGTTCTAGAGAATTTCACCAAAAGGGCCGTATGCCAAACTGTATCATATGCTGTGGTCAGATCAAGGAAAACTAAGCCAGTCTTCAGCTTATGTTGGAATCCATTTTTGATTAAAGTTGTGTCAGCACTTGATCACATGTACTACGACTGCAGCAAAAACCTGCTTACTCTGGTGCCAACATGCGTTCCACAGACGGTGAAATTCTTTGTGAAATCAGATGCTCAAGCACCTTTAAAGCAGACACTTAGGGGGGCACTGGCACCACCAGTCTTTTGTGGAGCCTGATCCAGTAGGCTGCCTCTGAACATGCCTACCAGATCAAGTGACATAGGCAGAAGAACACCTAGTTTGAGGCTTGCTGGCATCAGGACTCAAGTGGCTTTGCATGTGCTCACTGGCAGGAGTTTAGGGGACTTCACTGGTGGAAACTGAGGTGCCATGGGAATTTAGGCACCTACATGGTTAGGCAGAAGTTTAGAGGATATACATTTAGGCTTAGGTGCCTAAATCTCTTTGTGGATCTAGATCTTAGTGCCCAAGTGCCTCAGTTCCCCCACTATAAAGTGTGGATAATAGCACTTCCCTACCTCACAGGGGTGTTATGAGGATAAATGTTCGATATTGAGGGGCTTAGATACCATGGTAATGAGGATCATATAAGTATATTAAATAGGTGGCTCAACAGTTTAGTTGGCTCAATCACTTTTTCCAGTTATCCAGAAATGAAAAACACCTACAGTTGGAATGTAGTACTTGCTGGCTAAAGTCATTATCTGGTGATCAAAAGCCTTTTTTGGGGGGAGGAGCTATTAACTCAGGGTGGTGACATTAAGTTGACAAATAAGAGCATTAGGATTTTCTATGTTCTTATATCCTGGGAAAGTGGGAATTTGTTGTTCTAGCCACAGTGAGGGGCAGAAATAAAATGTTTTAAAATGCCATTGGTCCCAAAGGCCAGATGCTCCACAAGAAATGAGGCTTCTGGTTCACGAAGTTAACAGAGCAATCCTAGATGTGTACATCACTCACACAATCATCTGCATTTTCTAACTAAATCTCATGCAGCTTCGAACAGCAGGGCCTAAGGAAACGTAGCAGGTTTTCATGTCCATACCAGGCACTGTGGTTCCCTTGAAGTATGTAGAATTGTGCTGCAACTCTGGAAATATTGTGCATGCTCCTGTGGGTGTGCTTTTGAAGGCAAGCTGTGTGTGTTAGGGAAGCTAGAAGAAGGCATCTATTTTAGGTTGTTACAAAGAGGACCTCTGTCATAAGGGCTCATGGGAGACCATTCGATTGTTTGTTTTTATTTTAATTTAGCAGAGAGCATTAACATGAAACTCTGCTGGTGTGACTGCAGAGCAGTAGTGACTTCAGTCGAACTATCATTTTCATGGCCCAGTGTGTGCATATCAGTCAGGACTGGCGATAAGTACAAGCAATGCATGTATCTAGAAGGGGGTACATGGACACCTCTGTTCCTGTGGTGATTCAGCTGGCTTAACTTCCTTGTCAAGCAGTGGGAATGAAGGGGGAGATGACTCTCTGTTCCTTAAAGTTGTGAAACTGGAGGGTCAGGAAACTCACAATCCTTTTTTCTGCCTTCCCTTTCCCTCTCTCAGCAAACTTGGGACCCAATCCTATGCCTATTCATGTCTATTTACTTCAGTCAGTGCAGGACTCAGCCTTTGGGCACTAGAAACCACAAGTCTAGCCTTTTGTCAGTTATCTCAAGAAGCAAAGAGAATTTTAGCACCAATAGGTCTCTCCCTGTTTAATGAACTTGAGACCTGTCCAGAAGTAACACACTCAAAGGTGCCAAACAGCAATAGGAGCAATTCCTCAGCAATTTTATTTATATTTTAAAAAAAATGTGTTCCTGGGGATGAATCTGGTTAATGGAATATATGTTAGATTGCCTTTGTTGTCATGGAATCCAACTAGGAAACAACATAATCATGTTGCAGTAAGAGAAGAGACAATTGGCTGAAATGAGAAGCAGAGTACTTACAGGAAGAAGTTCCAAAAATCATGCGGTCTTGTGTTTGTTGGGGATTTTCTCTGATTACAGCAGTGGGTGACCTGTCAGTATAGCCACACCTATGCAACCCCTAGATCCTGTCAACAATCTGTGCTTGCTTTGGCTTCGAACTGTGGTGTGAATAGTGATGCTTTTTGCCTGTGTTTACGCTAAGGGTGGGATTTTTACAAGTGCTAAATCTGCTCCAATTAAGTTGATGGGAGCTTTATAGTACACAGCCGTTCTTGCATGACTAATTCTGCCACTGGGAGCATCGATGGAGTTACACCAAGGCAGAAAATTGCCTCCACGTTGTCCTCAGCGTAACTAAGGCCCAAGAGGAGCACCACTCGCTCCATTTCCTTGTACGTGGAGTTTCAATGTAAGAGGGTTTTGTTGTCTCAAATGATCATGGTAGCTAGTCATTCATCATTCCGATTGCATGTTTATATAGCTTCCATATAGTGTTAAAATAGATTTGTTGAGAAATACTCATTGCAGTTCCTGAACCAACTTTTAACTGTCCCAGAGCTATGGGTGTTTTCTCATGGAAGCCTCTGCGGGGCAAATAGCAACCTGACACATCTGCAAAATATGGGCAGCCTACTTATGTCAAGTAGTGTCTATGCAAAAGTTGTTTGTACTATCTCTAGGCCAAATTGTGAGTCCATTGGCTTCAATGGGACTGCTTGTGTGAGTAAACGTGCACCAATGGGAATAAAGGGTTTACAGTCTGGTGCTAGGAGTACCATTGCATTCCTTCCTTTCATAAGAAGCTGTAATTCAGTGCATTATTCAGAAGCAGGATTTTTGTGCCAGAAATTGGAGCAATTTAGCCAAATTACCTTAAGTTGCACTGTGCAATGTTTCTTTTCCTGCAGTTTCCCGGGCATCATGTATTTCCATGGACATCCCTTTTTAAAAAGTCTTAGGTGTAAATGTAGTTTTACTTTCTGAGTTGGCAGAATGTAAGTCTTCATTACTCTGAAGTAAAGCAACATTTTACTGTACATTACATTATGTGGTGTTAGAGACACTGTGTGTGGTTTCTTTAATAGCACAGAGGAAAAACAAGGCCACCTGGTGAGCAGGCTTTTAAAAATGGATTGAACTGAAGCAGCTCTGGCTGCTCCAGTTCAGACAATAGTAAGACAAAAATCATGTAAATGCTACAGATGGCCTCAAAACTGTGGTGTGTTTTTTTTCCCCTCCGCCCTCCTTTCTCTTTCCTCCCCTCCCCCCTTAAACTGAGATAAATAAAGCATGCACACTGCTCAAGGTTCTACCTGGCTTATACAGCAACATCAACTCAGCTGTGTATATGTTTTATAAGCAATAATATATTAAGTAACGAGAAAATCAGGGATTTGAAAAAAACCCCACTGTGTACAATCATGGAGCTTTAAACATTCCACCTCTTCAGCCAAGGATTTTTGTCCTGCAGGGTGAATGCCACTGAATTACAAGAGTATGTGGTTTGTTTGGGGTTTTTTTTTTTTTTTTAAGTGGGACTTGAAGGCTGTAAGACAGTATTTGCAATGGGGTTGAGGTGGCTGTAGTGAGTTTAATGTTTGACTACACCACCTATACACGTTCAGAAACATGCCCCGATTTCCAGAGGTGCCTGAGCACTCTCAGTTCCTCTTGATTTTAGTGGAAGTCTGGAAATCAGGTAACTCACTTAAAGATCTAGTGCTTCTGTTACAGGCACTTAAGATGCATTCTATGTCCAGCTCTGCTCTGTTTCTGGTTTCAGCTCGGGTGAAGATGGGAGTTATAGGTTGAAACCAGGCTTTCTGGGAAAGGACTGTCATAAAAGTTCCCTTTTATCATGAGGGACTTAAAAGGAGCAAGAGTTCTTGGCCTCTTCACTCCAATTAACTGGAATTAGGTGGGGGGGGGGGAAGAAAGGTGTTGGGCAAAAGAAGCTCCATGAGCTTGAGGCTTGGAGTGAGCACCTGCTATTTTGGGGGAGGGGAAGCGAAGCGGTGCTGTGGGGGATAAAGGCTGGAACATCTGAGAGATGGAAGGCAGACTATCCCCTCCACATACATACACCTCCTCCTGTGCCCAGGTAGAAGCCTGTTAAGTGGGTGAAGACTGGGGAAGACGTGGTCTTGGTTTGGGACTTAAGAGTTGGACTCTCAGTACCCTGGAAGAAATTTTGATTTATTCAGAAGGCTTAATCAAAGTATCACACAACATAAAGAAACTGAGGTAGTGGCTGTGTCATCTTGGCAATGAGGTAAGAACCTCTCAGTGCCTATATCTGGCTATAGAGGCCTAACTTAAAACTATCAAAAACTGGAAACATTGCCCTTCAGGTTTTGTTTTTTATTGTATAAAAATGAGATGGAAGCACCAGGTACAAGATACCTAACTGGATTCTGAATGCTCCAATTTCTGGGGGTGCTTGTATCCAGTGTTTTGTTCTGATCTGCTCTTTAGCGAGGCCATTTGCAAAACTTAACTACAGGCTCTCATAGTGGATGATCCTCTAAAATCAGGGGTCTCTCTATTTATTTACTTGCTTGTGTGGTGTTACCATCTCTGGGTATATCTATGCTGCAATTAGACACCTCCAGCTATCCTGTGTCAGCGGATGCAGGTTTGGGCTAAGAGGCTGTTTAATTGTGGTACAAACATTTAGCTGACACTGATTAGCTGGGGGTGTCTAATTGCAATGTAAACCTACCCTAAGAGCCCCAGTCATGGATCAGAGGACCCTATTCTGCTAGGTGCTGTACAAACACAGAACAAAAAGACTGTCCCTGCCTCAAATAGGTTTAGATCCATCTCCCCCTCAGGGATATTGTCCATAGACACATCCCTTAATTTTGTTCTGCATCCCCTTGTGTCTGAGTGGATTGCATTGCACTCCGCTGTGTGGGCTAAGATTCAAATCCATAAATTGGAAACCAGCTGGACAAAAAATGGATGGATCAGATTGTTCAACATTGGATTAAAAAAATACAAAACTAGTTTTCAGCCATAGGGCATAAGAGCTATGACCTACCAATTTGAGCTCATTCTGAACGCTTGCTTAGTTTACTGTTCATAGAAAATTGCATGATTAAGTTAGCAACTGCCACTTCACATGAATTAGCTCTGATCTACATGACATTTCCTTCAATGAAACACGTGCACTCAGGCCTTGCTTTGGTGTTTTTTGTTTTTGTTTTTGTTTTTAAACAAAAAGTAGGTACTGCTGAATAACCATATGGAATACAGTATATTTGAAATGCTGGCTGTTACTCCAACACAATTTTTAACACTAACCTCCCAATATTTTTTGCTTTATAACATGGGCACAGAAACCTTGTTTTTCCTCTTTACTCCCACCCCAAGCACGGTTGTGCACCCCCCCCCCCACACTTTCTTTTTCTAGAACACTGATCATCACAGAACCTAGGCTGTGATTATCATATTAAAAGATACATGTGAGCAATCTATGCAAGTAGTATTTTTTTTTATCCCTCTACTTATGGCTCCTGTCACCATAGTATCTGAACACCTCATTATTAATGTAGGAGGTTCTGATGTCAGAGGGTTTTTTCTCTCCTCCCTCCCCAACCCCCCACCCTGTTCATAGTTGATGACTGTAAACTCCTCCTAGCTTTGCCTGCCTTGGGTTTTAACCTGCAAAACTGTATCACCAATTTGCTCCTCAAAACATGAACGGTTGGCTCTGACGCACACAGGCTGGAGCTGCCTGACTCGCTTAAAATCTGGATGATCCTGAATCAATACAGAGGCATCTTACCTCAGCAATAGTTAAGTGCTGCTAAGGGGCTACTTAAACCTGCTGACTTGTATGCCAAGATTATTCCTGGCACAGCCTTCTGAATGGTGTAGGTCCCAGTCAAATGAATTAAAACAAATCCTTTATTTCTTTGGGTTTGGGGAGTGGCAGAAAGGCAGAGTATAGCAAATCCAGAGAGCAGTAGATAGACCGTAAAATGTATCAGTTCAGAACAACAGCAATGGAAAAAAATCTCAAATCATCACTGCAATATGAGCCTGTGCGTGTCTGTGGCACTATAGGCTAAATAATGCAGGGTCCCTATTCTGTATCTGAGGACATGTTCACGGGAAACTCTGTCTGCACAAAACCTGGGCTACTTTTATTGGGTGAGGAGGGGTGATTATACTGTGTAATTGTGAAATGACTGCAGAAAGAGGTGTAAAGCAGATGTTCCTCTGGGGACCATATTACCACTAATGTTGCTGAAGTGAAGTTGTGCATGTAGCAGAGCCAGTGCATTGAAATGGGGATTTCCGTCCTATGCTGTAGCAAATGGAGTACACTTAACTCATTGCCTGCTTTTGTGAGTATGGACTGAAAAATCTAAACAGCCCAAAGCTTTATACATGCAGCCAAATCATGTCTGGAGAACAAGGACCCAACCATGTAGGTAGAGCAGGTGATCTGGAAGTTAGACTGAGTTGTAGTCGAGGTTGTGACAAATACATCCTGCGTGACATGGGGCAAAGCACTTAATTTCTCTGCCTCAGTTCTCCCCAACATGTAAAACTGCTATAGTAATACTTACCTACCTCACAATAGACCTTGAGAGGTGTCTCAACCTGGCCCAGTCCCCCTCTGTAGATGGACACTAGTCTGGTGTGAGGTGGGCCCAACTGCTGTATGCTTCTAAGTCCTCAGAGTCTGGGTAGCAATTGGTCCGTGTTCTTAGCTCTAGGTCTTTCAGACCCTGTGTCTGACACCCACCTTTGGCAGTGGGATCCTACAGTCCAGGTATCTTAGAACCTCAATACCTTATTTGGAACTAATACCTCGGCCCTTCTGATCCCCCAATTGTTTAGATGTGTGCCTCCCTCCCCCTGCCCAGAGTCCACCTGGAGCTCTGGTTATACCCTTCAGGAACAACAGGCCAGGAAAGCAAGGAACAGAGGCTGAAGAAAGGAATTTCATAACCACAAACACTTCATTCTTGAAAGCACTAGTGCTTTTGAGATGTATGGAAAAACAACTAACCGATCTGAATGTAATCCCTCTCAGACTGATCTTACCCCTTGTGTCTATCTGAGGTCTGGTCACCAACTTTAGGCCTGTCAGCCCACCCTGCCTCCTTGGCCTGGTGGTCGTCTTAGAATCATAGAATATCAGGGTTGGAAGGGACCTCAGGAGGTCATCTAGTCCAACCCCCTGCTCAAAGCAGGACCCCTCCCCAACTAAATCATCCCTGCCAGGGCTTTGTCAAGCCTGACCTTAAAACCTCTAAGGAAGGAGATTCCACCACCTCCCTAGGTAAACCATTCCAGTGCTTCACCACCCTCCTAGTGAAAAAGTTTTTCCTAGTATCCAACCTAAACCTCCCCCACTGCAACTTGAGACCATTACTCCTTGTTCTATCATCTGGTACCACTGAGAACAGTCTTGTCTGGGCCCCTACTGACAAAAGTAGCCACCTTTTTAAAAACACTGTCCCATTTCTGCCCATGTGCTTTAGCTGGGGAAATTTCAGGCTGCTGTCCCTCCCACCCATTTCTCTATAGAAAGTTATTCCAAGTCGATGGCCCTACCGCTAGACAACCCATTGTTCCAGTAGGGAAGAGTCATTCAACACTGGTGACCCTTGATGGCTCTCTCAATATTAGCCCTCTTCAAGATGTCACACACAGTTTCTAGAATGGACTGACATTGTCAAGATTAGAGTAGTTTGCAACACAAATTGGATGTCTTAATCTAACATGGAAGTTACAATTCAGAATGAAGGTTACGATCAAAATGATCACCAAAAAATGAGTGTCTGTGACAAATCATGAAATCTGTCATAAGGGGTTTAACAGATAAAAGCTTCAACAGTGCCTGAGTGACTTAGGTGCTCAAGTCCCTCTGCCTTTCAATGAGGCGGATTTCTAAGTGCCTGTCACTTCTGAAAATGGGATATAAGGACCTAAGTCATGTAGATATGCATGAAAATTTTACCCCATATCTGAACAGAGCCTTTGGTGGCTTTCCTGCCTCACTGGGTCATTTCAGGCCATGGTACAACCAGTCTACTTACACAGAAGCACAAAAATTCTGTGGTTTCAAAGCAGACTTAGGCATTAGAACAAAATGTTAGAACAGATTGCTCTGGTGTAAGAGTAGAGGCACTAAGTGATTAAATGATTCTGCCACCTAAATGATTTTTTAAAAATAGCTTACAAAGAACATTTTTAATTACAAAGTGAAATTATGTTATTGGAGGTACTTAAAAATATCAGAAGCAAAGAAGGCTAAGCACCCAAGTGTATAAATATTTTTTAGGTTTGCTGTATAGGGGAGATATGTAATAAGTGAGAAGAGCTCCTTTGGGGTAATTCCAGCAGCCTGGAATAAAAAAACATTCTTGCTGAAATAAAAATATGACTCTGCGATATGGGAGATAGGAAAGAAAATAATTGTAAGCTCTTCTTAATGTCATCGGGTGGTCCCTTCTGGCCTTAAACTCTATCATCTAATTTGACTTGTGTATCGCATGCTATGAACAGCACCCAGCACTCGTACGCTAAAGCCAGCAACTAAAATTAAACCAAATCATTACAGACAACAGGATAATAAACTATTTTGTGCCACAGGCAGAAAATAGGAGGGATGGAGGTGCACAGAGGCCCCTGGAGGAAATTAAGTGGGATCATCTGGGTATAATCTCAGGAAGTGACACATACCCTGTGCTGCAGCAGAAGGCAAACTTCTCCCCCTACCCAAAGTTACTGCCAATCTGTCCTGAGGGAAAATTCTTACCTGACCCCACACGTGCACAAACTCAGTCTAACTGATTGCCACAAGAATCAGCCGACCAAGCACCTGAGAGAGAGTGAGCATGCTCAGTGCCACCTCAGAGCCCTAGACCTCCCCATCCAGTTTCCCATCTCCAGCCTTAGCCATCTCTGATGCATGATGCTTCAGAAGAAGGAAAGATAAAATCCAAAACAAACACCCTCTCCCCTAGAATACCTGGGAGAGGGGAGCCAAATCACTGCCTTTGAAATCTCTAAGGCCATTGAGGAAATCGGTGTCATAAATGGGATGTGAATGTAGGAATTCCTCACTCGTAATACATTTAACATTAGTTCCCAGCCTCTTTTGGTTGTCAAGCCCAAAACTCATCCTCTGACCTATCAGTTTGCATAGGCTTTCGTGGCTACAAGGGATTGTGGGATTTGGATTGTGAAAAGAAACTAGGTTTTGTGAAATTAGAAAATTGGCAACCCTAACACCTCTGCCCCACCCCTTCCCATAGGTCTCATGCCCCTTCTGAGGCCCCACCCCCACTCATTCCAGCCCCCCTCCCTCTGTTGCTCACTCTCCCCCACCCTTGCTCACTTTCACTGGGCTGGGGCAGGGGGTTGGGGTCAGGATGGGGAGAGGGCTCCAGCTGGGGGTGCAGGCTCTGGGGTGGGGCTGGGGACGAGGGGTTTGGGATGCGGGAGGGGGCTCCAACCTGGGGCAGGGGATTGGGGTGGGGTCTGGGACGGAGTTTGGGTGCAGGAGGGGGTTCCGGCCTGGGATTCAGGTGTGGGCTCTGGGAGGAAGTTAGGGTGCGGAAGGGGGTTCCAAGCTGGGGCAGGGGATTGGGGTGGGGGTGCAGACTCTGGCCAGGTGGCGCTTAGCTCAGTTGGCTCCCGGTTGGTGGCTGGCATGTCCGGCCCTGAGGCGCAGGGGCCAGGGCGGCTCTGTGTGCCGCCCCCACCTACAGGCACAGCCCCCACAGTTCCCATTCGATGTCCTGCACTAGACCCTGTTGTTTCTCCACCTTTTCATTACTTGTCACCAGAAGTCATGCTGGTTGCTCAGCAGAGCCAGTTCAGCTGTGGGCAATTAGCCAGCCAGCTGTGAGGAAGCTTGCATTGGCTCTAGTGCTATCAGTTGTAGCCTGGGGTGGCACTAGCTTCTACAGCCGCAAATTGTTCAGGGACCCTTCCAAAAAATGGAGAGCAGTGGTTTAACAGACCTCAGAGGCCAGCCCTGGGTGCCAGTTTGTGGTGAATGTAAATAACTTTTGATCATCAGGAAATATCTGTAACACTTTCAATCCTGTCCATCAGTTTGTTTTTAAAACTATCTTTTGAAAGGAAAAAAAGAGAAAATCAAGTTTATTTTTAAAATGAAAACTGAGATTAGTTCTGCCGTTTCAAGGTCACCAAATTCCAAGTTCCTGAGGCTGCAGTCTTGGGAGAGCCTAAAGGCCAAGCCTGTCAGCCAGATAGAAAACTCAGTAGTTCAGACAACACCACTACATCCTGAATCTTCATCCCATATTGACGTGATCTTGCTGTGCCGAACTACATTAGATCTTCTATAGAATTGATTGTTTCCTCAGAGGAACTGGATGACCTTCTATGACCTGTCCATTAAGATAAGTTATCTCTGACGCAAGCATCTGCTCATCACTGCAGTAATAGAGTTGTTCACACAATCTGTCTGTGTGTGTGTGTGTCTCTATAGTTCACTGTGGCAGCTCTTCCAACCTTGGCTGCTTTTTAGGTGAAGCTTTGCTGGGTTTATTGTGAAATGACTTTTTCACTTTGTCCCTCCCGCTTCATTTGCTTCTGCCTTTAGAGAATTGCCGTTTACACAGTATTTTAGATTTTGATCAATGTAGCCTTGACCAGTTCTTGGGGGGGAGGGAAGAAAAAATAGCAACTGTTGATACTGGCCTGCTTACTATAAATACTATCTTGCTACAAAATGAGACACTAAACTTGTAGCACAACCATACAACTCTGAACTGGTTGGTGATTGAATTTCATTTAATTTCTTTTAAGGGACTAGATTGAAGATTCCTGTTTGACCAAATCTGGAGAGATAATGCCTCAGGTTTTCAAAGGGCACTATTGGATGCCTGATTTCCTTAGACACCTTTGAAAATCTTGTTCTATGGTCTCTGCATTGAGCAATGTTTGCATGATAGCTCTGTCAACACTGGTGTCCTTTGCCCATTGCCCCTCTGACTAAACCTTCATCTGATAAAATTGCTCCAAGGAATTGCTAGCACAATGCTAAGCAATAGCCTTTTCCGCTTGGCTCCCAAGGAAGTGGTTTGACCAGGTTCTGAAGGAGCATTTTAACCACAGAAGAAAGGTCACTGGTGCTGGAACCTTGTCACTGGGGCATACTGGAAAAGAGAGAATTCTATTGGAATCCTTTTTGTGTTAGATAATTGCAGAAGTTTGTCTTGGGTTTGATCCTGCAGAGTGCGAAGTTCCTTTTGAGAGTTGCTGAGTGCCTTGAAGGATCAGTCCTCCTTTTTGCATTTATTAACTGGTTGAAAAATCTTTATAAGATTGGAGCCCAATAACTGAATGTTTCTCTACAATACCTTCAATCTTTTTTTGACCTTTCTACAGCGTTTGGTACTATAGATTATCCCTTGTCCTTCTTGATTTTTCATGGCCCTGTTTTTTCTTGAGTTCTCTTCCTTACTTCTCAAACGTTCTTTCAGTGTCTTTCGATGGTTCCTTTCCCTCCCTCTGTCTGAGTTCATATCAATCTCCTTTTTCTCTACACCTTATCCCTGGATGACCTCAACTGCTTGCATGGCTTTTATCAGCAAAAATTGATAGTGACTCTCATATCTACCCAGGGCCGGCTCCAGGCACCAGCTTACCAAGCAGGTGCTTGGGGCGGCCACTTCGGAGAGGGGCGGCACGTCCAGCTGTTCGGCGGCAATTCGGCGGACGGTCCCTCACTCCTGCTCCGAGCGAAGGACCTCCCGCCGAATTGCCGCCGCAGATCGCGATCGCAGCTTTTTTGTTTGTTTGGCTGCTTGGGGCGGCAAAAACCCTGGAGCCGGCCCTGTATCTACCTCTCTTCACCTTTCCTTTCTCCTGCTATCCAGCCACATGTATCTGACTCTCTTTCTCTCTTCCTGACAGTAACCATCACAAACGGTATAAAGCCAAAACTCAGCTCCTTATTTTCTCTCCCAAGTGGAGCTGGTGCTAGGAATAAGCAGACTAAGCAATTATCTGGGGTCCCAAGCAGCTCAAGGGCCCCCCCGCTATGAATTAGTTTGGGGGACCCCAATGGGCTAGCACTGGCATTGCTCCCAAGTCCTTTCCACTACTGCTTTTCTCCAGTGCTGTGGATAGCATCACCATCTTCTGTTTCACTCAGGTTTGTAATTCTGGGTTTGTTGTTAGCTCTTGGACTCCCAGCACATCCAGACTATTACCAAGCATTGCTACTTCAACATATAAAACATCTGTCTCAGCCTTTCTGTTCCAATGACCAGAACACTAGTTTACGCTCTATTCACTTTTACCTTGATTACTGTAACTTCCTCCTCTCTGGCCTCCCTAATCCCCCTTATTGCTTTTTTCCATTTGTTTGAAAAAACAGTTGCTAAAATTATCTTCCTTGTCCAGCAATCAAACCACATTGCTATTATCTTCAAGTCCCTCTATTCATTGCCTCTTGCACATGGTATCAAATTTAAACTTCTTTTCTTCAACTCAGGCCCTGCACAACTTCCCCTTGGCTTTGGCTTTTTTTTTTTTTTTAAATCATGTACCCTCTCATTCTACTGCCAGTCTCCCCTTCATCTCCCCATTCAGTTATTTCTCTGCCCCTTCTTCTCGTTCTTATGCATGGAATGCTCCCTCAGTCCCAATGTACTGGGCCTCTATCCTCTCCTCACCCAGATCTCTCTCAAAGAAGTGTTCTGCAAGGCCTATGAACACTAACTCTGGCAGTGGGTCTTGCCAACATGCTCAGGGTTTAACTGATCACCATATTTGGGGTGGGGAAGAAATTTCCCCCCAGGTCAGACTGGCAGAGACCCTGGGTTTTTTTTCACCTTCTTCTGCAGCGTGGGGCACACGTCAGTTGCAGGTTTAAATTTGCATAAATGGTGGATTCTCTGTAACTTGAAGTCTTTTTAAATCAAGATTTGAGGACTTCAGTAACTCAGCCAGAGGTTATGGGCCCCCTGCTACAGAAGTTGGTAGGTGAGGTTCTGTGGCCTGCAATGTGTAGGAGGTCAGACTAGATAATCAGGATGGTCCCTTCAGGCCTATGAGTTAGTCAAATACCTTCTTAGCCCCAACATTTTACAAGAGTGAGACTGGGAAATATTTTTTCCTAAACTAACACCCTGTTGGGGTTTAATGTCTTACTATGCTTCACCGAGTCCTCTTGTTTTCTATGTCTTTCATATAAGATGCACTGGGCACTCCCCTCATACAGAGACGGGGTTCCAAACTCCCACCACTTTTCTGGGGGTGGAGCACCCTCCTGGAATCTTTAGGGAACAGCAGTTCACCTACGAATTACTCCATCTTTATCAGCAAACAAATAAATAGTCCAAATGTGTCTCTGGCATCGGCCCCTGAGTCACATCAGGAAGTACCCTTCCCTTTGGGCTCTGGACAATTCTTGAGCGCAGTGCAACCTCCTACTGGCCTCGCACCTGGTCTGTCTCCCAGCTGAGTTCAGACTCTGGGCCTGCAGTGTCCCTGCAGCAGCATGTGCCCTGTCATGCAGCCTAGGCAGCGTCTTCTCAAATGGCATTCCCACTGCGCAATGGGAGGAGAGCTAGCAAAAGGCAGATAGGGCAGGGATCTCCTGCCAGCTGCCTAGCCAACCAGACTCTGCAGGAATGGACATGCCAACTCCTCCTGTCTGCCCATTTCTTCTTTAGTCAGGACTCCTGGGGTCTATGGCAACCTTCACAGCACTGTTGTTGATTTTGAGGAGTGGAGATTCCAATGCAGGCTTTACATGTGTTTCATACAGCACAGCACATTCTCCATGCCTAATGATTAAAAAAAAATGGCAATAATAACAGCATTATGCCCACTAGTGGGGTGGTTTGGTTTCATGGCTGCATCTTTGTTTTTAATCTCTACCAAATGTTTTGTTCTTTACTAGTGTATTTTATGTTGTACGTGTGCTGCTTGTTTAATATGTCATGTTTAATATTAAACTTAAAACGTACAAAATTGTCTTAATATTTGACATAATGTATGACACTTGATAACATGACATATGCAGGGAAAAAGGTATATGCAAATGTGTAATTAGAATTGATGTAGACTATAAACATCAAATCTGATCGGTGATATTTTGGTCTGAGTCCATCTCTGATATACAAGGAAGGACATAGTTTGTACAGAAATAGTTTGAGCAGAGCTAACGCTGAGATTTTGCTTTCTGTGTACACAAGGCCAATGGGGCTAATTTTAGTACCTATTATTTTTATGACTCATTTATCTAAAGCCACATCTTGATGTGGGACCTTTTGAAGCACTCTTGGCTGGTGTACGAGGCCCTTAAGTGGGATATAAAGGTGGCAGATGAATTAAGTTGTTTCCAGTGTACTCCAGAAGGCTCCAGAGTAACTAAAACAGTTTAATCTGTTTGCTGCCAACATTTTAAAAATCTAAATCCAAAAATATTTTCCATTAAACTCATGCTGAAGTGCAAGGCAGTGGAGTTTGAAGAGCTGTCTCTGGAAGGTCAAAGAGTTTGGGCCAAGCAACTCAAATACACATGTCTCTGGAGCAAAAATTACTTGATGGTAAAGTCACAGAGTCAGGAGACCTGACTAGTATTCCCAGCTCAGCCTCTGATATCTTCTGTCACCTTGGGAAAGTCACTTGAGCCAAAATTTTCATATAGTACTAGGCATTGATATTTAGGCAAATAAAAATGGATTGATTTTTCACAAGTGCTGAGCACCCACTATTTCTGTTGATTTCAGTGGTGCCCAGGTATGGATTGATGTATCTAACTTTAGACACCTGTGTTCAAAACTGTTGGCCTTAATCACCATGTGCTTCAGTTTCCCCCTCTGTGTAAATTGGGGATAATACTACTTCCCTTCTCCAATGTTTTCTTTCACTTGTCCATTTAGACTTCAGGGCAGGAATTGCTGCTTAATGTTACATACAGCACTTAGCACAATGGGCCTGCTCTCTGTTGGGGCCTCTAAGAGCTATTTATAATACAAATAATAGTAACATTTCTCTCCCCGCCCCCCCGCCACATAATGTTAGTACTTCCTGGTTCCCTGAAGATATCTTAAAATGTGACCTCATAAATGACAGAAGTCTCAGTATAGACTGAGCAATCCATGGTACAATACTTATGATGTTATAGAATTATGTATTCTGTATAACACACGTTAATTAAAATGGAGTGGATGAACTTGGATGTGTCTGGTGATTGCGAAGTTCTGAGACAATTTTGAAGAACCTAGCACCCATTACCCTTCTCGTGAGTGGGAGGGAAAAATCCAGTTAGGTAGGCAATGGGAGGATAGCAGCCATTATTAAAACTTAGAGGAAATAAATGTAATAAAATAAAATCAGGGGATGGGGTGAGAGATATAAGAGAGGATGGGGGCAAAAGGAGTTGAAACCTTTACTTTTCTCCTTTTGGGAAATGGATCTCAGCAGGACCAGATCTAAGAAATGATAGCGGGCAAATCCTCTACTGGTGTCAATTACTATTAGTTTATACCAAGAGAGAATTTGGCTCACTGTGTGTGTTGTGGGGAGGTGGAAAAAGCTGAGATGGGGTAGATAGGACTTTGGTATGCAGTTTTCTTAAAAGTGTGTGTGTGTGTGTTCATTCTTTAACATTAGGATTTAGCTAACCAAGGCCCAATATTGTAGCCCTTAAGTGTAAACTTTTTACCCAGGAGTCCCATTGCTGTCTCTAGGACTACTTGTCTAAATAAGAGTTACAGAACTGTAAGCAAACCTGTTATTGCTACTTGCATCATTGCTCACTGTAATTCTGACTGAAAAGCAGATTTGCTGGAATCCAAGGTGGCATCTGCAGAAAACTGGATACCCAAAGGCATAAAAAACCAAGATCTCCAGAACTAATGATCTGTGATGCAGAGGGATGTTTATTACACTTTGAATGAATAATTCTAGTTACTTGATGACATTTTTGAAACATTCAGATGTTTCATAGAAAAACCAGCCTGCTGTTGGGAATTGCTGATATATGTAGCTATTAATAGTGGGTTAACACTTGGGATCTATTTAGGCTGAAAGATGGAGGTACACAATGAAGGGACAGATTTCAAATAAATAGGGGCTTAAATTAGACTCCTAAATCCATATTTAGGCATTTAATTGGAAGCCTGATTTTTCTTCCCCCACCCACCCAAAGGTGCTGAGCACCCAGCAGCTCCCATTAACATCTGTGGGATTAGTTGCAGGGAAATCTTTGGGCATAAAGCCACCATCTTTTTAGAGGCATTTTGTGCCAGGGATTCTTTGCACAGTGGCAGCAGCACAGCCAAAAAGCTAGTCCACAGTTCCTGCCCTGAATACACATACCATGTACATTCAATATGAAAATGAGGGTCATAGACAGACAAAGGGGAGGGATGAAAGTGGCAGAAATAAGATCACATGGTTGCTCAGGAAGTCGTATACCCATTTTGATTCCATTAAAATCTTATTCTAAACCCTTCTCAGTACAGCCAAGATGGCAAAAGTGAGTTTTTTAAGAGGGATGAAGCCAGGGAAGTGACTTGGTGTGTAGGTTTGGAAATGGTATTCCATGCATAAGGGACAGCATGGAGGGAGGCACAGAAATGTATGTGAGAGGAGATAAAGGTGTAGTGAGGCTGGTATCATTGGTGGGAAGAAGACCAGGGCAGAGATGTAGACACGTGGGGTGTGTGTGTGTGTGTGTGTGTGTGTGTGTGTGTGTATGTGACGTAGAGGTTAAATGTAGATGTTGGACATGCAAGAGTAATCTGATTTCAGATGGCATCATAGGTAACTATTGTATACATTTAGAATATTCTGAATTAGTGTAATATGGTCATACTATTTTCAGACCTGATATTTTGTAGATATTGCATATATGTTTATGTACAATTAACCAAATGCAAGGCAAACATGGAAAAATATTTCCTCTATACCAGAATCTTGGTGGACTTTAGAGCTCCATACACCGCAAAAGTAAAATATTCTAATAGAAGTGATTTTCCTGTCTCTGCTGTTTATCAATATTGTGGCATGAGGCAAATTGTACATATAGTACAGTGGTTCTCAACCTATTTACCATTGTGGGCTGCATATGCAGCTCTCTCTGTGTTATATGGGCTGCATCCACACATGTATACACTACCTGTATGGCCCTGAGGTTGTCACATGGGCTGCAGCTGTGTGCTGATTGGGCCACAAGTGGTCCACAGCCCGTGGGTTGAGAACCACTGATATAGTATGTTCTGACTTAGGTTATGGATATGACTTGGATATGAAGGTTTGGACCAGTCTAATGAAATTTACAGTGATTGATGTTTAAAATGTTAACATTTTCCAACAGTTATCACTAGTGTTATATGATGGACCACAGGTTCTCACTATTTCTACAGGATGAAATGTCTATGTGGTGGTTGTTAGCTGACATGCTAATAGTAATGACTAGGATGTCTGGATCAACAATTTAATTACATCTGGGCCAGCTGTAGAACTCCTATCTCTTAGTGACATTTCCAAGTGAAGATCTCATTTTATGGTATGTATTGCCAAGGTACTTTTATAGGGTTCATTACTGTAGTATCGGAATAGCTTAAAAGTATTAATAGATTGTTATCCTCACAGAATCCCAGTGTAAGGGTAGAAGTATTATACCCATTTAAGAGATGAGGAACAGGGTTGATTAAGTCACTTAATGTCACACAGGAAGTGTGTGGCTGAGCTGGAAGTTGACCCAAGATCCAGTAGAACATCCTTCTTATCCCTAAGAGTCTTAGTGCTTTGCCATCTGCAATGGATTTAGGTTGAAACCCCTGTGAGGGAGATGAAGCATCTGTCACCAGTAAGAAAGATGAAGTGAATTAGCTAAGTCCACTGTAGCTAATGGTGGAATTAGAACGCATGACTTCCTCATTTCCCAGTCCTTTGTTCTCACACTTAATCCAGAGAGATAATTAGCACATCTATAGTACCTTCCACCCAAAGATAGCTAAATGTTTTACAAACATCCGTGAGTAAATCTTACAACTATAGCTGTCCAAAAATGGTTTTTATTAGCAGAAAAATTGGATGAAAATGAGAAATTTGTCTAAATTTTCCACAGAAAGTCTTGATTTTTTTTCCCAGCAAAAATTTGAATACCAAAATATATTGGCCAAAACAAAATATTTTGATTTAAAAATGCTGTCATGGTGCCTCATGGGAGTTTAATTAAAATTCTCATGCCCCTGTGCTATAAACCAGGCTCTCTGGTCAGATTACGTTTCCCATGATGCACCACAGGAAATGTGGAGAATTCTGGGAGTCCCTGGATATAGCTCAAGAGGCTACATCTGTTATGTGCTGAATTGGGGCATGAGGCTTCTGAACTACAACTTCCAGAAGGTACTGTGGTAGTTTATCCAAATTGATATATTTCAGTTTTCAGACAATTTTTTAATGAAAAAATCAAATTTTGAGGAAATAAGAAACTTTGTGAAAAATTTTATTTAGTGGAAAACTCAGGTTTTTTGTTGGAAAAATAGTTTTGATGGAAAATTTTTGACTAGCCCCAACTTACAACCCCCACTTTAATGTAAACATTGTACTGTACCCATTTTAAAGTTGGATAAATTGTGACACAGAAAGATTTTGACTTAACCTAGATCAAGTTGCACGTCAATGGCAGAGCTAAGACAAGAGTTGAGGAAACTTGCTTTCCTTCTCCTTATCTAACACTGGATTATGTGCCTTTTCTCCCTAACATTGACTTCCATTCATATGGTGCCCTATACCTCTTGCCAGCCAACAGGTCATTCCTAAGAACATGACTGATTACACCTTTTCTCTCATCAGTTGTTTTCTGTAGCATTGGGCCTGATCCAGACATCCCAAAAGGTTAGGGTGACCAGACAGCAAATGTGAAAAATTGGGACGGGGGTGGAGGTTAATAGGAGCCTATATAAGAAAAAGACCCCAAAATCGGGACTGTCCCTATAAAATTGGGACATCTGGTCACCCTACAAAAGGTTGTGGTATTTTGAAGTTTGAATGTGAATCTCTAGGTTGTTCCCTCCCCCATTGCCTTTTTCAGTTTCTTGTGGCTTTCATTTAAGAGCTTCAGAAAATAGTACAATAAATGTTATCATTATTATTTGGCAACCTCATGCCCTTTTATTAAATTTGCATTTCTGCAAAAATTGGGACTATTTACTCTAATTGTCTGACTAACTTTTGCTTTATTCCATGCCCACACACTAGGGCATCACAGCTGTGATGGAAGTGAACTATCACAATCTTTACATGGCTGGAATGGGTAAAGGGATAATCTGCTATTCCATGATAACTACTTCTACCCACTCTTGTAAAGATGCCAAATATGTGGAGTGCCTGATACAATGTGATGTGTCATGTCAGATAAGAAAATGAAAGACTTTTTTTTTTTTTTTAATCCCATTTCCCATTGTAGAAGGGAACAAAATTCCATGATATCTGTCAGAGGGGAATCCCATTTTTACTGATGGCCTAACTATTAATTAAATAGCTGAAAGTCTGACATATATTCTGTGAAATGATACCAAATTCCTGTATATTACAGTGTGACAGGATGAAACATGATGCAACATGAAAGAGAATGTAAAGAAACCAACCTTCTCTTCACATCAGATATTCTAAATCTTGATAATCAGGATCCCTCCAAGAAGAAACTTTGCAGATAAATTTAGAACAGAGAATAGTGTTATTGATTGCTCACAACGTGTCTTGTGTGTAGGTTAGTGTGCTGAGCAGTGTTCTCTGAAATGTGAGGTTCTCCTAAGGGAGGAGGGAGCAGGAATCACTAAGATTAGATGGAAGCCACACAATCCCATAGCAACCTTCACCTGTGAATGAACTTCCCCCTCAGGGAAGAAGAGATTCAAATGAGGCAATCTATCCCTATTAGCCTTTCTAAAATGCTTATCAGAAAAACTCAGCACTGTCACAGAACACAATAGGGAGGAAGGATGGCTCAGTGGGTAAGGTGCTAGCCTTCAACTAGAGGGAACCCTTGATCAGTTTCTAAATACCTTTGTGGATCCAGGCCATAGTGGTCCTCCATTTCCCCTCTGCAAAAATGGGGATGATAGTATTTTTCCCACCTCACAGGGGTTTTGTGTCACTTTGAATGTCCCTTCCCTTTGTGTTTTAGCTTTCCAGACAGGAATCCTGGGGGAAGAGCGCTGCAGAAGCTTATGTCCTGGTATACAAAGGCCATTGGAATTGTATTGCTGAATTAAAATGATCTTTCAGCCATATAAGTATCATAGAAAAGACAATGTGTAATGGATAGTCACAATGTATGCTTTTAATATACAAAGCTGGACAAATCAGTCAGAAAAGGAAGTATGACCATGAAACAGGAGAGGATCATTGAGCTGCTACTGTGATGTACTATTTCCTGACTATACATGCTCAGAAAGGGCTTCTGAACTACTCCCTCTGGAGAAGGGGCAAGTACCATTAAGGTATCACACCTGAAGATACCAAAAGAGAATTTGATTTGGCCCTGCAGTAACCAGGTGCAACACCACTGAAGTAATGAAGGCCACTGTTGTGTATTTGGTTGTCGTGGTAATAGAAGCTTATTGTTGCTATGGCCACTGAGTTAGATTATTAGGGGATAGCCCAGCCAGTTTTGGCTGTTTTTTGCTTAGTTCAGTGTGTGGCAATAAATGGCTGCTTTTAAGGTTTATAGCTCTGTCTCTCAAGTGATTTCTTCCTAAAACTGTTGCCCTAAGGACAGGGCCGGCTCCAGCTTTTTTGCTGCCCCAAGCGGCGGGAAAACAAAACCAAACCAATTGAGCTCCCGCAGCAGAAGAAGAGACGGAGTGAAGGACCCGCCACTGAATTGCCGCCGAGGACTAATGCGGAGCGCTTGATCAGCCGCCGAAAACCTTGATGTACCACCCCAATACCGGACGGAGTGCCGCCCCGTTCTATTGGCCGCCTCAGGCACCTGCTTCCTTCGCTGGTGCCTGGAGCCGGCCCTGCCTAAGGATATAACAACGTGGCGACGAGGATGGGATTCCTGTGCTGCCCCCAGCAACAGAAGGAAGTAGAAGTCAAGGTACCCCCCAAAAACCCCCTTTTTGCTGCTGGAAGGGGGTGAGAACTGGCTTGTTTGCACTAACTGTGCAAACTGAAACTAAAACCATGGCTACACTTATGGGGCCGCTGGAACCTTTTGAGGAGACTATAGTGCAATGGCATGTATATACTGAGCGTTTTGAGCTTTTTGTTATTGCAAATGACATTACAGAGGAGAAGAAAGTGCCAATATTCTTAAGTATTATAGGGGCTAAGACCTACTCCCTGCTATGCTGAATTTAAGGAGATATTAAATGATGCCCTACACCACAGGTTAGTGTGTGGCCTGCACAGTGAAGCTATACAGAAGCACCTATTGACAGAAGCTCCGCTTACCTTACAGAAGGCTGTTGACATTGCAGTCTCCATGGAACTGGCTACAAAGGAGGCGCAATACATTGGTGCATCCCCTAGGGTGCATAAGGTATCACAACAACCTACCCACAAAACTGTGGAGAGTCAGGAATGTTACCGCTGTGGTAAGCCGGGTCACCATGCATCAGAATGCTGGTGTAAAGACCTGGTGTGTCGACACTGTGGCAAAAAGGGACACATTGAGTGTGCCTGTAAACAAAAGAAAAAGAGTTCTGTGGTCTGGCCGACCAAAAAGGGAAATCTGCATACCCTAGAGCAGACTCAGGATGACCGAGTAGACACCTCATCACAAGAAGAGTCACTCTTTGTCTTTTGTCTTTGGCAGTGGGCTCACATGAATACTGGGTAACCCCGTTGTTGGATGGCAAACTTATACGCATGGAACTGGACACCAATGCAGCCGTCTTGCTGGTCTCCAAAACTGTGTATAAAGAAAAGCTACAGCATCTTCCGCTTAAGGCAACAAAAACTGTTCTGAAGACCTATATGGGAGAAGCTGAGTCTAGGTTGGGCACTACTGATGTTAAGGTGGAGCTCAATGGACAGGCTGCTAAATTTTTTGTGGTGAGAGGTAATTACCCAGCCTTAATGGGTAGGTCTTGGTTTAGGAAGATTCAGTGAACTAGGCAGAAGTGCACCGAATACCTAAAGAAGAAACAGGTCTGACCTCTATACTAAGGAAACATGCTGCTGTTTTTGGAGAGGATCTGGGAAGTATGAAGGGAATCACTGTGACATTGAACATTAAACCTGACAGTCAACCAAAATACCTGAAAGCCAGAACTGTGCCATATGCCCTCAGGCCGAAGGCTGAAGAGGACCTGGAGCGCCTGGTCACAAATGGAGTCCTAATACCAGTTACCCATAGCCCATGGGCAACTCCTATTGTTCCAACAGTGAAGAAAGATGGCTCCCTCCGGATTTGTGGTGATTTTAAAGTCACTGTCAACCCGGTGTTGTGTGTAGAGCAATACCCGCTTCCCCGCATCAATGACCTCTTCGCAGGCCTGGCTGGGGGACAAAAATTCAGTAAGATTGATCTGAGTCAAGCGTATTTACAGATGCACGTTGATGAAAAGTCCCAAGAGCTGTTGACTATTGTGACGCATAAGGGGCTTTATCGATACTGTCGCCTACCCTTCGGAACAAGGTCTGCTCCCACCCTGTTCCAGAGGGCTATGGACCGGATCTTGTGTGGCTTGCCAGGAGTCCAGTGCTATCTGGACAACATCCTGGTCACTGGAAGGAATGAGGAGGATCGCAAAGAATTTAGAGGCTACCCTACAAAGACTGGAAGAGTATGGCCTATGAGTCCACAAAGACAAGTGTGAATTCTTCCAGCCCTCTGTTGAATATTTGGGACACATCATTGATGCTATGGGTCTTCGTAAGGCCCCGGCAAAAGTTAAGGCTATTGTGGAGGCTCCCCGTCCTTGAAATATTAGTCGGCTTTGCTCGTTTCTAGGACTATTGAACTATTATGGAAAGTTCTTCTCACAGTTAGCCACACTGCTAAAACCACTTCACGAACTCCTTGGGCAGAACAAGGCCTGGAAGTGGACTGAAGCCTGTGATGTTGCATTTAACAAAGCTAAGGGTGCATTGCTAAATTCTGAAGTTCTGACACACTTAGATCCATCCTTACCCCTACAGTTGGCCTGCGATGCATCCCCTTATAGAGTGGGAGCAGTTGTGTCACACATTATGCCTTCGGGAGAAGAGAGACCTATTGGTTTTGCTTCACGCACTCTAAGCAAAGCGGATACTAACTATGCTCAAATTGAACGTGAGACATTGGGAATTGTTTTTGGAATTTGGAAGTTTCATCAGTACCTGTTCAGACAGAAGTTTACTCTTCTCACAGACCATTGACTTCTGACTTCAATTTTTGGACCCCACACAGGCATTCCCCCATTAGCTGCTAGTCGTATACAATGTTGGGCATTGTTGATTTCCGTGCACACACATGAAATCAAATATCGGAAATCCACTCTGCACGGCAATGCGGATGGTCTCTCAAGGCTGCCTTTGCCACTCAAACATCAAGATATTGCCCAGAAGGAAATCTTTTACTTTGAACAGGTAGAGAGAGAATATACCCATCACCGCTACTCAGGTAAAGAAGGCAACTCGAGTTGACCCAGTATTGTCCCAAGTCATTGTCCTGGTGATGCATGGAACAGCTCGACGAACCTCTCCTGTCTCTCCCGACCTTGTTACCTACGTGTCCAGGAGAATGGAGTTATCGATCCAATCTGGTTGTTTGTGGGGGAGATCACAGATATTGGAACAGCTACATTCTGGTCACTGTGGAATAGTGCACATGAAGGAAATTGCACGAAGCTATTTTTGGTGGCCTGGATTGGACAGTGCTATTAAAGAGCTTGTATGTCATGTCAGGGTGCGAGGAATGCACCCCAGTGGGCACCCCTATACCCATGGGACTGGCCTGAAAACCTGTGGCAATGTATTCACGTTGACTTCACTGGCCCAGTTGAAGGAAGGATGTTCTTGGTGGTGGTAGATGCCCATTCTAAATGGCCAGAAGTCTCTCTAATGCAGTCCATTTCTGCAGAGTGTACTATCCAAAAACTAAGAGGACTCTTTAGTTGTTTCAGTCTGCCAGAACAACTTGTGAGCAACAACGGACCGCAGTTTGTGTCTCAGGAGTTTCAAAATTTTATGAAGGCAAATGGGATATACCACATCACTTCAGCACCATATCATCCATCCACCAATGGATTAGCTGAAACATTTGTGCAGACAATGAAACAAGCTTTGAAATTGGCAAGGGGACAATTATCCATTCAAAAGCATCTGGACACCTTCTTACTATCCTACAGAAACACACCTCATGCTACGACCAAGGCATCCCCGGCCTTTCTAATGATGGGACAACAGCTGCGCACTTACTTTGATCTTCTGAACCCTGACAAATTGTGCAACGTCAGCAGCAAGATCAAGTTCTCAGGCGTGCACCCAGAGCAAAAGACCAAACCTTTAGCCCGGGATCGCCAGTTTTGGCTTGGAATTATACTTCTGGAGCTAAATGGGTCCCTGCCATTGTCATCGCTCAAACAGGGCCTGTTTCCTACACAGTCCAGACTGCAGAGGATTCACCTGTCAGCGACATGTAGATCAGCTGTTGCCAGGGCATACCAGTCCTCAGGACACATCTTCAGTTGAGTTGCCTGACTTCACCACTTTTGGCGAGACACCAAATCAAGAGTCATCTGTTCCGGACTCTCCCCCTCCATTACTGCCGGTGGAAGAGATACCCCTCTGCCCGGAATGAGCTGATACCACATCCTCACCTATTTGCCTGACGAACCCTGAGCCCATTGTCAGGCCTGCGCCCAAGACACTTTCGGGTGCAACACCACCAGAAGTCCGCCGTAATCCACCTAGAGACAGAAGGCCTCCTCAATGGCTGGATCTTTAGCTAGGGTGAACCCATGGTTACGGGACAAAATAATCCCCGGGGTTTAGCTGGGAATGGAGGCTGTCTACCCTCCTTCTCTAGTTTAGTGTTTGTTTTATTTAGGGGATGTTCTCATTAACAGGGGAGGAATATGTTGTGTATTTGGTTGTTGTGGTAATAGAATCTTGTTGCTATGAGGGGATAGCCCAGCCAGTTTTGGCTGTTTTTTGGTTAGTTCAATGTGTGGCAATAAATGGCTGCTTTTAAGGTTTACAGCTCTCTGTGTCTCAAGTGATTTCTTCCTAAAACTGTTGCCCCAAGGATATAACAGTCACCAGCTTACCACCAGGCTCAGTTTGGCTCAAAGGTATTTAGAAGTGGATTTTTATTAGCCATTCCTCCCTTTGCCCACACCACACATGCATTATGGTCTCTCTTCATATGTTAAAACATGCTTTTTAAAGACCTCTTTGAACACCACTGACTAGACCCCAGGAGTTGTCCTCTTCCAATCACTGTGGAGGCCTTTGTGGTAATTCTGTCCTGATTCACCACTGTTAGAGTGAAAGCACCAGGATAGCTCAGCAGTCCAATAACGCAGCATTCAGCAGACATCTTAGTGTGGCTGGTAGGGGCTGAATGCACTGTGGAGATCGTATGCTTAGTTTTAGAAGGAGAGACCACCTCGTTCTCTGATTAGATGCCACAACGTGGTCTGGTGCTTTGTGGGAGGGCAGGTTTCCATAGACTCTTGTGTTGTATGTGGTATGATTGAATGAATGTGGCACGAATGGAGTATGAAAACTCATCGCATCTCTTTTCCACTCCCACCTCCGCATTATGTTTGTTTATGCTGCAGCATTTTTCTAGTTTCTTTCCCATTTTCTTTCCTTTCCCTGGTGTCAGCATTCTCTGGTGTTCACTTGAATCAGTTGGGTTGCCTTAACAATTAGGCAGAAAGGCCTGGTGATAATTGCCCTGATGGAATTCTGAAAGGCCAGGTGAAGCTTATTGAAGAAAGCAGAGCCTGGAGCCAATCAGATCAGAAGAAGGGTCAACGAAGAACAGCCGCTGAGGTTGAATGCCGGCAGTTTTAAACACTGAAAGCTTCAGCAGCCTGGACCTAAATGATAGTATGGTTAAGCTTGTGTTGAGGTTACATCTTGGAGGCCTGCAGGCTGAAAAACTGATTTTAATTTGGGGTTTTGGTGTTAGGAAGGAATTTTCACACAACATTCCAGACTCAGGAAGGATGCTGATGACAATAACAAGGAGGAAAGAAACAAAACCCCCAACCCTTTTATTTAATCTGGGGGAGAGAACCAGTGACTTAAAAAAAAAAAAGCCAGTCCTGCTGCTGCTCACTCTGACATAGTTGTTTGAAACTCTGCCATTTCAGGTCATGAAGTTTTTTGTGAAATAGTTTTGCAGTTTGGTTTGGGCTGGGCTCAAACCTCAAGAGAGTTAATTTTTCAGATCTAAAAGGGGTCTACTTTGGTTTGGGTACATCAGACAGGAGGTACATTTGTACATGCACGAAGTCTCACATCCAATGTAGTTTCAGAGTAGCAGCTGTGTTAGTCTGTATCCGCAAAAAGAACAGGAGTACTTGTGGCACCTTAGAGACTAACAAATTTATTTGAGCATAAGCTTTCGTGGGCTACAGCCCACTTCATCAGATGCATGTAGTGGAATATACAGTAGGAAGATATATATACACACACACACACACACACCATGAAACAATGAGTGTTACTATACACACTATAAGGAGAGTGATCAGTTAAGGGGAGCTTTTATCAGCAGGAGAGAAAAAAAAAACTGTTTGTAGTGGTAATGAAAATTACCATTTCCTTACCACTACAAACAGTTTTTTCCTCTCCTGCTGATAAAAGCTCCCCTTAACTGATCACTCTCCTTATAGTGTGTATAGTAACACCCATTGTTTCATGGTGTGTGTGTGTGTGTGTGTGTGTGTGTATCTATCTATCTATCTATAGTTCCTACTGTATTTTCCACTACATGCATCCGATGAAGTAGGCTGTAGCCCACGAAAGCTTATGCTCAAATAAATTTGTTAGTCTCTAAGGTGCCACAAGTACTCCTATCCAATGTAGTGTCATCTGTCACTTTCATTAATATGCTGTTCATTCAAACAGAGAGCTCTCTCCGTCCCCTTCTGATTTGAAACATTGAACTGTACCATTACCCTTTTAAATCATTTTTTTAGCCCCTTTTCAGGGTGTGTGTGTGTGTGTGTGTGTGTGTGTGTCCATATCCCAGCCAATGTGAATTAGTTTTTCGGTTAAAACTTTGAGAGCACAATGCTTTACTAAAATCCCAAACCCACGTAGCCTCACAGATCTGCTACCCTAGAACCAAATTTGTTCCCTGTGGCCCAGAGGGGAAATTACACCCAGATGAAGGAGATGTTTTCACCACCACTGTCTCGTGGGGATTCCACCAGTCAGTCTGCATTAAATTCCACCAGGGATGCCATAGGAGCCTTCCTAGAGACTGCAGATGGGATATTGAATTATCTCTTTTCTGCCCTGGCCATACCCTCTCCTAGGTTAGTACTGTTTACTTTTTGGAATACGTTGGCCCACCATGGCAGGGATGATCCAGGTGTCTTGTGTTGTTGTAACCCTTTCCCTCCACATCTGGCAACTTTCCTGCAGCCAGGGGCTCCCCACAAGGATCTGCATTGAAGGGAAATGACTAAGAACCTGAATGAATCTGGCCTTAGATGTTAGTGACCCCTCTCCCCCGCCTTACTGTTTTTCCATTATTTATTCAGTAAAGAAGCTGGATTTGTGGGCTGGTAATTGCCAGAATCACTTTTCTTCCTTTTTTAAAAAGCTGGCCCTGTGCTCTATCTCAAGGTCACTCTTCCCTGTTGACCCATGCCGAGTTTCAAGTGAACAAAGGCTGATTTATGGGTTTGGATGGAGGAAGGCCCCAGGAAACTTGATGGATTTGAATGTTTTTGACCCTGCAAACTTACCTAAAACTGCTACATTTTGCAAGTTTCACTTTGATTGTCATTAGACTCACTCTAGCTGCTGTTTTAAAAAAAACTCCTATTCCTATGAATTTTTAAGTAGTTCCCTTCCTTGATGTGTTTTAAATTATGGACTACTCGATGTGCAGAGTGCATAGGTTTTAATGAATGACGACAAAAGTATGTTTGTGCAAACAGTCATTTCCATTCCCATCACCCCGCCTTTCTTTTTTTATCAAAAAGGACGTGACACTTATGTGAAAACAGACTCTAAACATTTTCCCAATGTTATTGGCATAACAGGCTTTGTCAAGGAGTCATGTGGTTTATGCAAAGACTAAAGCTAATCTTGGAACACTGACATATGTAAGCTTTAATTTAAAAAGCCTGTGAAAATAGTGAGAAACAGACGGAAAGTTGCCATGGAAACCACTAACACTTAGGTGTGGGGGAAGAAAAACTTTTGCGCAGAAACCACAATTATTTTCAAAAGAATCTGCAGATTTCAGAAGCTTATTTCCCCCTCCCCCCCATTCCACTGGTGGGACAATTTTAATATATATGTAAATATACACGCGCACACATCTACCTTGATATAACGCTGTCCTCGGGAGCCAAAAAATCTTACCGCGTTATAGGTGAAACCGCGTTATATTGAACTTGCTTTGATCCACCGGAGTGCACAGCCCTGCCCCCCCGGAGCACTGCTTTACCGCGTTATATCCGAATTCATGTTATATCGGGTCTCATTATATTGAGGTAGCGGTGTACCTGTATTTTCTTTCTGATGACTAAAACGTGGTATTGGAAGAGGAAATTTCCCAGTACCAAAGTTATGTGCTCAGGACACCCCTTAATTGACTCTGTGTGTGTGTGTGTGTGTGTGTAATTGTATCTTTAACTTTCAGAATGAGTGGATTTGATTTATATGTCCATATTGCTTTTGTCATGCTAACCATAAAGCACGGGTAAGAGAACAACCAGTAGTTCAAATGTTGAGTACGCACAAGAGGAGATAAGTGTATATACTACGGCACACACAACATTGACTGTGGAGGGGCACCTCTAACAAGCTTGAAGACTTGGGAGATAAAATAGGGAGAACACAAAAAAGGGAGGAAGAAAAGTAACATGGGGAGGGGCCAAGATTTCAAAAACATAACAGATTAGTCAGATGTGCTGAGAGAACTAGAGAAAACTCATTTTAAATTTAAATAAAAATTTGATACTTTTTTTAATTTTTATTTTTTATGTTTGAGTCTCACAGTAGAAGGGGGTCTTGAGGAGGGATTTGAATGAGGAGCTGGTAGGGCAGGGTGTATGGTGCTTGGAATAATATTCCAGGTACAGAGCTGCACAGAAGGAGGTGGCGAGATGGAGAGAGGCAATATCAGCACCCTGTAATTTCACTAGTGCGGGAGTGGAGGGGGTGAGAGGGAATGTTTAAGATGAGATCTGAGAT
The DNA here is from genome assembly GCF_028017835.1 of Emys orbicularis. Lineage (NCBI taxonomy): Eukaryota > Metazoa > Chordata > Testudines > Emydidae > Emys > Emys orbicularis. The sequence goes on from NC_088683.1 coordinate 123,577,847, forward strand.
GCAGACTGGGAAAGTTGTACAGGGCCTTCAAATCAAGGCTGAGAAGTTTCTCTTGGTACCATAGATAAGGGGAAATAAGTGGAATGATTTGGAGAGGGGTAAAGAATCTGATTTTGATGAGGAGGATCCTTTTAGCTGGTTTGATGTGGATGGGCTGGTGGGGAGCCACATGAGTATCGGAGTACTGTATGAAATCTTGGGCCCGTTTAAGTCAATGGGAACTTTGCTATTGATTTCGGGGGGATGAGGGTTGTACCCCAAGAATACTCTCTCAAGTGCTGAAGTAGGAATGGTTGTCATTCTCTGCGTGAAATATAAAGCTAGTAGGTAACTGCATATTTGTAAACTTTATTTTAAAAAAATTAAGTATTTTATTTTTTTGTACAGTTTACTGCGTAGTCTGGTTCAGCTGATACACATCTCTTTTGCCCCCTAGGATTAAATAAGTGAAGAGAAAAAGGCTTAATAAGGATTGCAAGCAAGTAGTCTACACTGTTCATTTTGCATGAATGATTATTTACTACATTTGTTTAGCTATTCATTACCTTGCCCTTTGGTATAATTGCTAACTAAATTCTAATTCCTTCCTATTTTTATTAAAGCTGCTGTACTTGGTGCTGTAATGGTGAGCAACAGACTAATCAGCAGTGGAAGGGAATTAGAGCTGGAGCCAGATGGGGTTTAGGAGATCAACATAACATTTCTTTGGTGGAAGAGAGTGGTTGTTTAATAAAATATGAAGCAGGATTAATGTTGCAGATGACCTTAAAATACTGAATAGCAAAGAACAACTGTGTGATATACTGTACAGCTGTACCTTCTGTTAATGCATGCCTCTCAATCATCAAACCTTACAATGTATGACACAAACAATCAAAATTGTGGAACAACTGTGTTTTCTTGTGTGTCTTGACATAATTGACAGATTATGAAGTTTTATCACGAAAACTTGTTTTTAAGGATGCCTATTTCACAGTGTGAATTAAATAAACCAATTTTGTAAAGAGAGAAATGGAAAAGCAAATTACATCATGTGCAACTATAAGGAACCCCCATAAGGGTCATGAGCAGGGTTTGATCCTTTGGCCATGAGAGCCTTAGCACAGACTTCTACCTCTTGAGCTAAAAGAGTGTCTGTCTGTTCCCTCTGTTGAGCAGCTTCTAAAGGAGGATGTGATATATACTTTGTTGGGGGGGGGGGGGGGGTTGCACAGACTTGCTAGACAGCTCTCAAATGTTGCTGATTAGGATTCCTGGGCTCTCTTTCTAGTTCTGAGAGGCAGATGAGGCCCACCAGTGAGAGGTAGGATAGCGAAGGGAATGAATTTGACAGGCTTGCTGGTGTGCTGAGGCCACTGCCTATCATGCTGATCATTATTGTCTCATTGTTTCCCCCTTGTACTCCCTCCTCTATCTCTATCCAAATGTTGTCTCTTGTCTTAGATTGTACATTGTTTGTAAGCTGTTTGTTCTGTCTTTGTACAACACAGTGGGGTCCTGGTCCATGACTGGGGCTCTTAGGCACTATGATAATACAAATAATAAATCATAATACTAATGGTTATGTAGAGGAGCTGCCATATTGGAAATCTCTACCTTCATCTCCCATCACATTATTCCCTGAGCTGACCTTTACCATCCCCCTACAGTCTCCTGGGATTGGTGGACTGAGTGGTCTTGTGGCCTCTAATGAATTTTCTATAGTATAATCACCAATTCTAATTTTATTAGCTCTACCTGCAACCTTTTATATGCTGAGGCATTTAGCCATTGGTTGTCCTCTCCCTTTGCTATTCAGGGACACGCGTTAAAAGGTTTGACCCTTTATCTTTCCTGCTGGTCATTTTTTTAGGATCAGTGGCAAAAATTTATTCCAGTCATTTTATCTAGCTGTCGGCATGTGCCATACATCTCCAAGCCTGTTGCACTTTCCTCTATATTTAATAAACTATTTAAGTCAGTGGGGGTTGATCAGCATTTGTATGCAGATGATACCCAGATTTACTTAATCCCGATGTCAGAAAGGAGGAATTTACAGGAACTGTTTGACTCTGAAAGACAAGTGATCATTCAATCAGTTCAGTTCTTGCAGTGCTTTGAAATCATACTTCTAAATATATTTTATATTTATCATAACATAATTTAATGTTTTAAATGTATGTTGCAATGTTATTTTTAAAGGTCTATTTCTTAGTTTTGTGGCTTTTGATTATTTCTTACTATACATTTTAACATGGCTTGATGCTTCTGAAAGATGCTGTATTTTGTGAATAGTACTTTGTATCTGTGAGATGTATAAACCCTCCTCCTTTCTCCCTCCTCATTCCCCACTGATCAAGTGAGGTTTAATGAGCTGCTGTGGGCTGAAGCAGCCATGCCCTGCTACACCTGCAAGTAGGGTTGCCAACTGTCTAATCACACAAACCCAAACACCCTTGCCCCACCCCTGCCCTGAGGCCTCGCCCTGCTCACTCCATTCTCCCCTCCCTCCATTATGCGCTCTTTCACCAAGCTGGGGCAGGGGGTTAGGAGAGGGGGAGGGGGTGCGGGCTCTGGGCTGGGGCTGAGGGGTTCAGAGTGTGGGAGGGGAGCGCAGTGCAAAACTCTGGGAGGGAGTTTGGGTGCTGGAGGGTGCTCCGGGCTGGGGCAGGGGATTGGAGTGTAGGAAGGGATGAGAGGTGCGGGCTCTGGGAGGGAGTTTGGGTGCAGGAGGGGGCTCAGGGCTGGGGCTGGGAGGGGGTGAGGGATGTGGGCTCCGGCTGGGCGGTGCTTACCTTGGGCGGCTCCCGGTCGGTGGCACAGTGGGGCTAAGGCAGGCTCCCTGTCTGCTCTGGCCCCGTGCTGCTCCCAGAAGTGGCCGGCATGTCCCTGCATCCCTGGGAAAGGGGCTCTGTGCACTGCCCCAGCACTGACTCCGCAGCCCCCATTGGCCGGGAAGTGTGGCCAATGGGAGCTGCTGGGGTGGAGCCTGCCTTAGCCCCACTGCACTGCTGCCCAAGAGCCACCCAAGGTAAGTGGGTCCAGGGGGCTCTGTGCGCTGCCCCTGCCTGCAGGCAATGCCCCCATAGCTTCAATTGGTCGCAGTTCCTGGCCAATGGGAGCTGCAGAGTCCCCTTCTCCCCCTAGGGGCTGCAGGGATGTGCTGGCCACTTCCAGGAATGGTGCGGAGCCAGGGCAGGCAGGGACACTGCCTTAGCCCCACTGCGCCGCCTGACTTTTAGCGCCTAAAATCTCCTGGTTTGGCTTCAGTAGCCTCCGGGTGATAGAGCCCAATTCTGGGAGACTCCTGGCAAAACCATGAGGGTTGGCAACCATACCTGAAAGGCATGTCAGGCTTAGAGGGAATATATAAAAGGGAGAAGCCTAGCTCAGCTGGTGCAGACTTGGGAGGGGGAACAGACCTTCAGTCCTGCTTTCCTGGAGATGACCTGGCTGAAGCATGTTGCAGCCCCATTAAAGAGAAAGGAGAGCCCTGAGGCCAAACCATTACTTTGGGACTGTTAGAGACTTGCCTATGGGTGCCAAACTGGGCTATGGCCTACTAGAGGCTCTTTGAAGGAAAATGCCATGACCCTCTGTTAGTTCATTTGTGGCTGGTTTTCTTTTTGATTTTTTTTTTTGGTCCTGGAAGGGGTGGACTCCAATGGACTCAGTCAGAGGGTTGGGTCTTCCAGGGCTAGACCAGTGCCATCAGATGATTGAAGACTAAAGGTCAGGTGCAGGGCTGGCTTTAGGAAGTGCGGGGCCCAATTCGAACATTTTCGGCAGGGATGACTAACACAAAAAAATGTTTAAAAAAAGCCTTTCATTTCTTCCATGTATTATTTACTTTCCATAACTATATAAATAATAAAATTATATATTATGTACATTGTGTCATGTATGCTGTTGATCGGTTATTAATGAGCTCCATTTCACATGTATGGGTCCCCGCCACTCCCTGGGGGTGTGACTGGTGTGCACATGTGTGGGTCCCAGCTGGTCCCTGCCCCTCCTCATTGAAGCAGGTGTGCAGGGTTACTGCCCTGGGAACTGCAGGGCACCAGTGAACATGGGGCTGACTGGAGGTAGGGGCTGGTTGCAGGCAGGGCAAGGGGTGCGGGGCTGGCTGGAGACAGGGGTGTGGGGCGGGCTGGCTGGCTTCAGGCAGGGTCGCAGGGGGGTGTGGCAGGGGTTGGCAGGGCTGGAGACAGAGAAGTGCGGGACTGGCTGGCTTCAGGCAGGGGGGTGCAGCGGGGGTTGGCTGGAGACAGGACAGAGGGTGCAGGGCTGGTGCGGGCAGGGCTGGTGCGGGCAGGGCTGGTGTGGGCAGGGTGTGTGTGTGGGGCTGGCTGGCTTCAGGCAGGGCCGCAGGGGTTGGCTGGAGACAGGGCAGAGGGTGCGGCAGGGGTTGGCTGTGGGCAGGGGGTGCAGGGCTGGCTGCAGGTAGGGCAGGGGGGGTGGGGCTGGTGCGGGCAGGGCAGGGGGTGCGGGGCTGGAGGTAGGGCAGGGGGTGCAGTAGGGGCTAGCTGTGGGCAGGGGGTGCAGGGCTGGCTGGAGACGGGCTGGCTGCGGGCAGGGCAGGGGGTGTGGGGCTGGCGCGGGCAGGGGGTGCAGTAGAGGCAGCTGGAGCCCCGGCCCTTTAAATAGCCCCCGAGCCCTGCCGCTATCCCAGGGCTCTGGGGGCTATTTAAAGGGCTGGGGCGGTAGAGGCAGCGGGAGACCCAGACTTTTCAAATAGCCCCCAGAGCCCCGCAGCCCTACCCCAGGGCTCCAGCAGTGGGGCTCTGGTGGCAATTTAAAGGGCCTGGGGCTCCAGCCCCTGCTGGGAGCCGCAGGCCCTTTAAATTGCCCCCTGGGGAAGCCGGCTGCCCCGGTACGGCGCACTGGCTCTTGCTGGTACACCATACCGGGGCTTGGGCGCGGGGCCCTCTTAGGCGTGGGGCCCAATTCAGGGGAATTGGTTGAATTGGCCTAAAGCCGGCCCTGGTCAGGTGAGTCCAGAAGTCTGTCAAACTCCTAGAGGCACCCTGGGGGACCAGCACTGTGACAGTGTCCATGAAATATTCTGTTCTATAAAGCTTCTTATACCACCCTCATAATTGAAGTAGCTGAGTGCCTTCCAGTAGTGCATTAAGCAATGTGTCTGTCATGCGTGATTAATTCTTTCTCTCATCCTCTTCCCAGGGGGAGAATTGTGTATGTAGTGGTGTTTTGGTAGGGTTTTGTTCGTAAATGTATTCATTGCTGTGTTCATGTTAGAGAAGACAAGGTAGAAAAAGTGTGCCTTGCACTTGGAGTGGAAAGTGCTGAGGTTTGTGATATCCTTTAGTTTCTATTAGATGTAGTTTCAAGGTCTCAGACCCACCACCAAGAAAGCTCTGTCTCCTGCCCAGATGTACTTTAACCTTTATAGTAGAAAGTTCCACAGTGCCGAAGGAGTGGAGTTATCAACCAGTTTTTATCCTGGAGCTTTCTCAGATACCTGGGCCCAGGCCATTGAGCATCTTGTTGGTAAGGACTGAAATCTTGAACTTGACTCTCTACTCTATGGGAAGCCATTATAGAAAGAAGAGGACAGGTGCTCATGGTAGTCTGTGTTGCAGAGGAGATGCGCTCCAGCATTGTTTACTGGTTGCATTTTTCTAAGGGATGATAGCTTTGTGCTCAGGTATAGTGAATTGCCTGCATCACTTCCCAGCTGGACTATAGTATGTGTTATTGAGACCAGGACATCATCCACCAGAATAGGATGCAGTCTCCTAGCCAACTGGAGACAGTAGAAAACATTACCCATGGATTCCCTGTACCCTCTGAAATAGGAAAAGAATGCCTCTACCCTCCATTCTAGTCCTCTCCAATTTAATGGAGATGGAACCAATAGGATTCTATAGAAAATACTATAAAAACCCTATATAATTATATTTTTCGCACAGAATTTTTAAACCAGCCTATAAAATTTAATCAAGGATCATGGTCCTGATTCAGCAGAGCACTTAAACATGTGCTTGATTTTTAAGTATGTGACTTCTCTTTTGAAGACCTAAGGCAAAACTCCTATTGACTTCAATAGAGCCAGGATTTCACCCCGTATCCCTATTATGGAATCCTATAACTCAGTTTAAAAATGTCTTAGAAAGATAATCATTTAATAGGTGTAATGACTAATTTCTATGAAATCTAACTACATTCTATGGGGGTTTTTATAATGGTGAAATAGCTCCTTCTCACGACTTCAAATTACGCAGAATTTATTTCAGAGGGAGACAGGACCACAGTGTCTGTAACACAGTGTCTCTATTAAATTCTACATGACTTTTCCATAACAGTAGGATTCTCTTTTCTTCATTTGCTCACTTTCTCTCTCCCTCCTGTCAAAAACAAATTGGCATTTACAGATGCAGACTGTTAAAATTCAAGATAGCAAAAATAGTCCAAGTGTGGCAATTTAAAATATATTAATAAAATCACAACCTTTGATCCTAATTTAGTTCTTGTACAGAGACCGGGATAAAATTTCTGTTCAGAAGATAATAAAAGCAATGAAAAATCCCAATCAAAGTCCCCTTTTCAAGTGATATCATTAACACAACTTTGGATCCAATCTGGCTCCTATGAAGTGCAGTCAATGGCAAAACTCCTCTTTGTCTTCCATTAAGATAAAAAGGAAATCATTTTGCTTCAGGGACTAGCAGCCCAGTCCTGCAGCGTTTTTCAAATAGTTTCGTTTACTATTTCCATATTACAGTATTACTTCACATTTGCTGCCTTACTCCTAAAGCACTGAACAGGTTCACTCAATGGGGTGATTCAGGGATACGCAAGCTACCAGATTGGGCCCTACATCCACACGAAAACAGGATCGCATTGTTTCTGAAATGTGGGTCACAGCAGGATACGCTTCATATGTTTTAATTAAATCTTTTTATGAATGGCACACTTTCATGCATTTTTCACTGAAGGAAACGTAATGTTTTCATTTATTAGGAGTTAGAAGCGAGACTTGTATCAAAATGATTATGTAGCTTGACTTATTCATCAAAGCTTGTAAGTACTTCCAACCGGAGGGATGACACATGAGGGTGCTTCCTCAGGGCAGGCGAGTCTGGGTCTCTCTAGGTGTGCCCTGGATGCATAGCTTCTTCAAAGGGAGATGTACCCCTACTCTATGCAAATACACTGACTAGATTTGACTCAAAGGCCAGTTGACCGGTTGGAATGCCACGGGAGCAGAAAATGTGCTAGCATACTTTAAAGTTATTTTTCCATCCAACTATGAGTGACTAATGAGGCCTGGTTCTTCCACAGCTGCATAGAGGGTGGGTGCAATAAGACTTCCTGCCTGGTTGGGTGACTGATGTCAGGGTTATCACAGGACTTGCCCATAGAGAGACTGCTCCATTCTTATGTGCCTAGGGGAACACACACACAGAAACAGTCTTGCCCTCTTCCTCACTGCAACAGGCTACAGAAGGGGGCAGACTGGTGCACAGGGTGGATAGGCTGCACCTTATAAAAGGTGGGAAAATTGGCATGTGTACCAGGGCATTCAAGGAGGCACTTTTTCTCACTCCACCACCTGAGGCAGAGTGCCTCTCAGTGCTTCCCCTGGGGATTGTGGCTCCATGCTCCCCCATACTCTGGGCTCTGCCTACATTGTGCAATCTAGCCTCAAAGGAGTAAACATTCCAGAGAATATAGATTTTTCTCTTGTCTTTATATTTCTCCTTTAGGCTACATTTATAAGAGAGCTAACTGGAGTATGTCTTTTGTGAGCTGGGAATCACACCCCTAGCTTATAGTGTAGATGTAGCCTTAAACGGAGTTAAATCATTAGTAATCCCATGAACCAAAATTTGTAAACTGGAATGGATGTGTCCTAGAATGGGCTATCTCTAGGTTTGTCAAAAATTAAATATAAACGGAGAGGAAAATGAGAATGTCCTTGTTTGCATTTAGCCCTAGTGTCATAAAAAGAAATGCACAGGGCTGTAAGAAGACAATTTGAAGTGTTCCTGAAAACTTACCTTGCCAGGGGAATCTTTATAAAACATACCAATTGTTGCAGATGCTGGTTCAGCTGCACTGGTTTTGGGAACCCTAGTGTAAAGAGTTCTCCGGGTCCAGCAACTGTTTTCAGTACTGTCTGTTAAACTTGCTCTGAAGAGAGATAAGCAGTATTGCCAACTTTTGTGACTTTATCATGAGTCTTATGATGTTTAGTGGGTTTTTCCTTAGAGCCCAAGCTCCTTGAGTCAAGAACACCGTGAGTTTAAAAAAAGAAAAAAGTTTCTAGCTCAAATGGTTGTGGAGAAAAGCTAGAAAACATGATCTCTAAAGGCTCAGAAGGCAAATAAAGACCCAAACTATATTATCTTCTAAAAAAATCTCATGATTTTTTGCACACTTGAAGTTGGCAATACTGGATGGAAGGTCATGCTTGGAAAAACGTAGGCCTTATTTATTACCAAAGTTGCACTGATTTAACTTTTACATTGGTTTAGAAAGCAACAGAGGGTCCTGTGGCACCTTTGAGACTAACAGAAGTATTGGGAGCATAAGCTTTCGTGGGTAAGAACCTCACTTCTTCAGATGCAAGCTTAGTCTCAAAGGTGCCACAGGATCCTCTGTTGCTTTTTACAGATTCAGACTAACACGGCTACCCCTCTGATAATTGGTTTAGAAATTGATTAAATTGGTGTAAAAACCTTGTGAGGATGTTCTTATTCAATTGAAACCTGACTTTTTAAAATCTAGCTAGGGTAACTGATAGAAGTTGAGCTTTTGATTTAGGCCCACCCCTATCAATATGTGATGGTTGTAATCTTTGTCCCAGGTGATTAACAACCACTAAAAGGTCTGGGTTCGGGATATTTAGAGTCCCCCATGACATATAACTAAAGTGGTTTGAGCCTCCATCCAGAAACCTGGGAAAATTAAATGGGGGAAAAGGGCACTCCCGGGGTGCCCTTAACAGGCAAGACTTTCCCCACTCATAAGCACTCTGAGACTGTGCACAAAGAAAGAAATCTGTATGAGGGGAAAAGGGAACACAGCCATAAACTTGGGAAAACACAAGTGACTCTACATATGCAAATAAACAGTACTCCCCTACACCCCCACTGGGGACAATGTGCCACAGGTGCAAATCCCTTGGCCACACCACCTCCACAAAAAACACTCATTGATTGGATCAGCAAGAACAATGTCACTTTGCAGGTCTGTTTCCAGTCCCAAGCGTGCTGCTTGTCTGATTGCACCTGGGGGTGCCACCACCTAACCCAGCTAACGATTCAGCTGTAGGCCATACCAGAGTCAACTCAGCTCTGCTGCTCTCTTCTGTGACAGCTCTACAGAGTCCCCATTGGCAGGAAGCCAAGAGCACTTAGGATGAGTAGAGTCCTGGCTCCTTGGAAATGAGCTCTTTGCTAAAAAGTAAGGTCTCTCTCACCTCTGAGAGCTGCCCAAAATCCATGTTTGAGTATTGTTGTGGTAATACTCAAAGTGTCACTAGCGGAATTGGGGGTTGGCAGCACTTACGCTTTTCACCAACAGAGGGAGCAGAGAACTCTTTTTCCTCTGAAGCATTGGATCACAAGGCTTACATCAGGGGCGGGCAAACTTTTTGGCCTGAGGGACGCATCGGGTTTTGTAAATTGTATGGAGGGCCGGTTGGGGGAGGGGGTCATGGCCCGGCCCCCACCTCCTATCTAGCCCCCCGGGACTCCTGCCCCATCCAACCCCCCCATTCCCTGACAGCCCCTCTGGGACCCCTGCCCCATCCACGGACCCCCGCCGCCCCATCCAACCCCTCCTCTCATTCCTGACGGCCCTCCTGGGACCCCTGCCCCATCCAACCACCCCTTCTCCCTGTCCCCTGATGGCCCCCTATCCCCTGCCCCTGACTGCCCCCTGCTGCCCCATCCAAACCCCCCTCTGGCTTACATGATGCTATCTAAAGTAATTATATAAATGCAAGGAAGAAAGGTAGCATAAAAATATCCTTATATCCTGGTTGTCCTTCTAGAACACAAATGGATTGTCCCTTTTTCAACCCCCCCCCTCCTTTTTTTTGTTTTGCTGTTCTCTTTTGGCGGAATTGTTAAATCTATGTTACTGCTGTTCCGTATCCTATTTCAAAACATGACCTTGCCAAGGATTCCTCCCATCAGTTAACAATTAACCAGGCTTGTGCCCAGTCATAAATACTTCCGATCGATAAACTGATGTTTATTCTGATCCTTCTCAAATGCAAATCATTTAATGCAAACTCCTGCAACCTTGAAATAGAATTCAGATTGCCTGCAAATATTTGAATAAACACAAGTGAGGCCCTTCTCATTTATGAACATTTTTGAAGCTGAGTCACTCCTCAGCCTCTGAGGGCAACCTATACTAATAACAAAAGCATGAGTTTTGTCTGATTTTCATACACATTTTCCTAAAAACACATTTGGCTTACTCAAACCTTGACCCTGTAGGCTATGTCTACACTTGCAGAATTTTTTCGCTGACAGTTTTGTCGATGATGGAAAAGCACTAGTTTGTGTTCATGTGGTTTTCCATAGGCGTCAGAGCGTGTTTACAGATGCAGCACTTGTATCGCCGATGAGAGGAGCACACTGTGGTAGCTATCCCACTATGCACTGCTCCGGGACACAAAGCAAATCATTATTGTGGCGGCGGTGTGTGTGTGTGTGACAGCCGCCGGAAGCAACCAGTCCTGAGGTAGGAAGAGGGGGAGACCCTGACCTCAGCCCCCACCTCCTTCCCTGACTCTGCACAGCACTTTGTCTGCCTTCCTTTGTTCACATTGTGGGAGGCAGCAGGAGCATTCCACAATAATGATTTGTGTTGTATCCCAGAGCAGTGACGGCACCGACTGTCAGAACAGAGCTAAAGGTGAGGGACGCATACCTGCAGGCAGGACTGCTGAGTTTCAAAGAGCAGCCACTCCCGCTCTGCAGTGTGGGTCCGCTCTGGAGGGAAATTAGACCCGTAAAAGCAATCCAGAGTCTTCACTGGCACATCAGCGCAAAAAGACTCTCGTTGGGGTGGTTTTATTTTTGCGCTGAAACTCCTCCGTTTCAGTGCAAAATGTAGATTTCCAGTGAAGAAGCTAGTTTGGTTTTTGTGCAAAAACCTGATGTTTTGTGCTAAAACTGGCAAGTGTAGACATAGCCTTAGTGAGGCTTTTGTAGGCAGTAAGACCAGTGAGCCTTGATCAAACATCAACAGCCAAAATGGAGATGTAGTGACTAATGTGCCCTTTTATCTCCGCTTTAGTTAATGTTATGGAACCTATATTATACCAGCAGTGGACATCAATAATGTTGGTCTCCATTGGGAGTTTTATTTGTTTGAGATTCCCGCCCCTCCCCCCCCCACCACACACACACATTCTTTGATTAGTATCCCGTGTAATGTATGGCAATGCACTGATTCCACCCTCTTAATGTAGTTTTGGGATGCTATGCCCAGTACACACAAGTCCTAGGCCGTTATGCCCTGTGACCATAAAATTCAGCCATAGCTAGAATAATACATTTTAATATTTCAGATCCTAATACCCAAAGGGCTCTGTACACCTTAACAAAAGAGAGCTAAAACTAACATTTACATAAGGACAGTGTGTCCTAAATAAACTGCAGAGCAACAGGCAAGAGAAACTCCCACAATCCACCCAGAATGCAATTAGTAAGACAAATAAATCATCTGTGCTATAGAGAGACAATTTGGAAGTTGTGCGCTCTGATAATGCTACTTAGGTATGTTGAAGGGAGAGTTTGCTACAGTTAGTAGCCCTCGATGGAAAAAGATTTCACCTCCATCTTCTTAAAGTTATGCTTTGGGATGGTCACCTGAAACCCTTACATCTTCCATGATTGTGAGTGTGTGACAGGCACTAGATGGTTCCTGTTAGGGCTGAGTGGTAATGGGATTTTTCATGCCATAAAAAAAATCCAAGCTTTAAAATTTTTGTTTTCATTCTGTAGCGGAATGAAAAAACAAATCTCTGAATATGTTGCGGAACATCTGCCTGGCTTCCTGGCTGCATGGCTAGCAGCCAGAGAGCCAGGCAGCTCACCCTCCAGAGAGAGCAGACTGGAGAGCTGGTCAGGTGGGAAACCAGCTATCTGACTCCCCAAGGAATGGTGGGTGCCCCAGCTCTGTGGCCACCTACCAGGTGAACTGACAAGCTGGCGAGCAACCTGGGAGCTAGGGCTTGCCTGGCAGACTTCCCTGGAGCTGGGGAACCTGGGAGTCAGGTCTGCCAAGGAGCTGAGAGCCAGGTTCTTGGATCCTTGTCAGTCCACCAGGTGGGTTGCTGAAAAGCCAGCCAGATGAACCGACACACAAGCAGGCAGGGGTTCCCTCACAGAAACCTGCCTGCTTTCTGTTGAAATTTCATCGAAATGACACATTCCCTCAGAACGTCTTGATTTCAATGAATCAGCATTTTCTGATTTGGGAAAAAACCCACAATTATAGTTTGTTTTATTCAAGGCTTTAATACTATGAACCTCATTCTCCTTCTCTATTTCCTTGCACTTCATATGGTCACTTACCACTGTGAGGAGTGGGTATAAAAAGTCCCAAATCAGAATGGGAGCAATCTTACATCCTTCCTTGTGCTCGTCTCAGGAATAAATGACTAGAGAAGATTCAGTACAGCTTCATGGATCTATGTCACACCCCTTTTAAGAAGCAGTAGGGTCCAGTGTACCTGGATTCATTATGTGGTGCCCAACTGGGTTTAAGGAGAGACACCTGGGTCTTGTAAAGGGGGAGGCAAGTGCAGATGTGTGTTGACAGATGGCTACAGACATTATAGGGAGCACGAAGGATTCTGTAGGGCCATGAGTCATTGGGGAAAGATATCGCTGGGGAAGGCTTGTGGAGAAGGCCAAGCTCCAGGCAGAAGGGGCTGGACAGCAGGATGACAGACCCTCAGGGCGGAGGGGCTGTGCCCGGCTTGGGACTGGGGCAGAAGATGGTTTGAACTCTGAAAGGAAGACAGACCCTCAGAGGTGGGGGCTAGCAGCAACTGTGATGAAGACTTAATAGTTTAGAGTTCTATTTTAAAGGAGTTTGTGCAGGACTTAATAACTTGGACTGCAGAAGGGGAATGTTTTGAATATCTGGCCTGTGTTGATTTGCTAAGGGTCCTTGAGTGAAGGGGAAACTGAGGCAGGCCTCAGCAGAGCCTTGCTGGCCAGCAGTGGGTACTACAGGACAGGGGTGCCCTTTGATGGCCTAATTTTTAAGAAGTCAAGCACACATGTGCATGCACATAGGCAGGCAGTTGCATGTGTGTTTAACTTCCATGTATGCTTCCCACAGTATGTAAATCAAGAACTTGCATGTGCAAATAGCTAGTAAGAAGCCAAACTGGCCAACTGGTGCAAACATTTGTAGTCATTGGCATATAATTTCACATTTGACTGTCTCTGGAAAATCCATCTTGAAAGCTGAACATAGAACTGCAGTTATCAAACAGTATTCTGCCCATTTGGGTGACAGATGCCTGTGGCTTGTGCCATAGGGCAGGAATTTTGCTGAGTCATACAAAAGAGAGCTGGCATGAGAGACATGTTATGCATCCTGTAATCTGCAATCCACTGCAATCCTGACTCGTTGTAGCTAAATTAGCCCCCATCATGTTGTATGTATAGTTGGGGTTAAGTAATGCACATTGGAAAAAATAACCCCAACTATACATACAACACGATGGGGGCTAATTTAGCTACAACGAGTCAGGAAAAAGATCTTGGCGTCATCGTGGATAGTTCTCTAAAGATGTCCACGCAGTGTGCAGAGGCGGTCAAAAAAGCAAACAGGATGTTAGGAATCATTAAAAAGGGGATAGAGAATAAGACTGAGAATATATTATTGCCCTTATATAAATCCATGGTTCACCCACATCTCGAATACTGTGTACAGATGTGGTCTCCTCACCTCAAAAAAGATATTCTAGCACTAGAAAAGGTTCAGAAAAGAGCAACTAAAATGATTAAGGGTTTAGAGAGGGTCCCATATGAGGAAAGATTAAAGAGGCTAGGACTCTTCAGTTTGGAAAAGAGAAGACTAAGGGGGGACATGATAGAGGTATATAAAATCATGAGTGATGTTGAGAAAGTGGATAAGGAAAAGTTATTTACTTATTCCCATAATACAAGAACTAGGGGTCACCAAAAGAAATTAATAGGCAGCAGGTTTAAAACAAATAAAAGGAAGTTCTTCTTCACGCAGCGCACAGTCAACTTGTGGAACTCCTTACCTGAGGAGGTTGTGAAGGCTAGGACTATAACAATGTTTAAAAGGGGACTGGATAAATTCATGGTGGCTAAGTCCATAAATGGCTATTAGCCAGGATGGGTAAGAATGGTGTCCCTAGCCTCTGTTCGTCAGAGGATGGAGATGGATGGCAGGAGAGAGATCACTTGATCATTGCCTGTTAGGTTCACTCCCTCTGGGGCACCTGGCATTGGCCACTGTCGGTAGACAGATACTGGGCTAGATGGACCTTTGGTCTGACCCAGTACGGCCTTTCTTATGTTCTTATGTTCTTATGTTATGTTCACTAAACTCGGCTCGCTGTGCTTAGGTGAGAGATGAGCTAGCTGCCGCTTTAAATCCATAGATGGTCTAAAATTAAACTACCCTGTCTTTCCGTCATGCCTGGGTGGTAATGTCTCCGATCCTCCCCATGCAACCAGAAATCCAGAAGCCAGCATGGCAGCGCTGCATGACGCACCCCCTCCTATCCCTGGTGTAGGTGGTATGGCTGGAGCCCCTCTGCACTCCATTCATCCCTGGTTTCCGGAGCAACTCCTTGGGATCTTAGGCAGTGAGGAATGAGTTAGAACAGTTTCAGGGATGCTTTGTTGTGCCAGGGGATCAGCTATCTGCCTCTGCACACTCTTAAGCTGTGGCATGGCCCAGGATCCAGTCCATCATCGGTACAAATCAAGACTTCAGAAGGATGGAATTACCATGTTAAGTGCATGGTATTATGAAAACTGTTTCACCCAAGAAGACCATATCCAGGGCTTGGAGTGTGAATGTTATACACTCATGTCAATCAGTCCCACTTAAAAGGCCAGCTGGCTGCATTCTCCACTAGCTGACACTTCCAAGTGGTACTGAAAGGTAGATCTAAGCAGAGTACTTAGCGATAGCCCAGCCTAGAGGTAATAAAGGTTTGGATAACTGTGGGGAGAGCTGCCTTTGAGATGAAAAGGTTGCAATCGCCAGGCTACCCAAAAATGACAAAAGGTACTTTGGGCCACTCCATCACCTAGAAAGCAGCAGAGATGGATCTAATAAGACCTTGATTTTGCAAACTATTGAGAGTGGTGAGCATTAGCAGCAGCGCTTTCTGCTGGTCTGTCTAGCTCAGACAGCTCTAAAAGAACAGCTCCTCTTTTTTACTAAGCCCTGGTCCTTACAGTGTCAGTTCTATGGGGAAAATGTTGCAATCAGAAAAAGAATATACAGGGCCTGGACAGAGCAAGAGCAAGTGTACGTGCTTGTACAGGCGTACAAAACAGTAAATCATGAAGGGAGTCATTCACACAAGGCAATAAAGGGAAACCAAACAGGACCATAAGCAGGAACTTCTGTAATTAAGTTCCCATGTCGCCTTCTGTCACTTCTAAATGCTGTTCTGAAGGAAGATATAACGAGCTAACACAAATCCTGGGTAAATCTGTGGAGTTGATATGGATTTACTTTGCTATAAGAGAAAGATCTAGCTCTATAATTCTACAGCGTGGGCTTGTGGCACTAGCAGATTCCCATGAGATAAATGGGCTAGCATGACATGGAGGGTCATTTTCAGAACTCTGATTCTCTTTGCCACACAAGAGGAAGGAAATAAGTTGGTCAGACAATGGAGAAA
Source organism: Emys orbicularis (assembly GCF_028017835.1). Classification (NCBI taxonomy): domain Eukaryota; kingdom Metazoa; phylum Chordata; order Testudines; family Emydidae; genus Emys; species Emys orbicularis. The sequence continues at coordinate 123,593,730 of NC_088683.1, forward strand.
TTTAACATAGTTGAATATAACCACAGTGTGACTGACCCTTTTAAGGGGAGATGGACCCAGGCACACCTATACCAGGTTAGCTGCCTTGCAGCTGAGACTGTGGGACTAGGGGTCTGGTTGTTGCTGGAAGAGCAGCTGGTCCTTATAAAAGCCTGTATGGGCACATTAATTGGAGAGCTGCAGGAGTTCCTGGGTTAGGGGAAAGAATGCAACTAGTGACTCCCAGACTGGTGGCCGGGACAGTGAGAACTAAAGGGGCTAGAAAGGCTCCTTTGGGAATCCCTGGCTCAGGGCACTGGCTGAGAGAGGTAAGGGAAAAGCCTTTGGGAACTTTAGCCCATGTCAAGTAGACAGACTACTTTATTTTGCCTAAATTTCTTTTTAAGCAATAATCTGTGACCAGGGTCAAGGGCTTAAAACCACATCAGTGTAAAAGTGATGCTCCTTGGGCTGGTTAGAGAGCCCACCAGCATACGTGCAGCAATAAATACTGCTCTAGTGGAACTACACTGATTTACAGTAGCTAATAACCTGTCTGAAAATGTTAACCCCAAGATCAAAAGACCCCTTCCAATAATTTGTGGCTGGGGTGAACAAACAAGCAGTTATGAGTCAAATAATGAGTGTAGGAAATGTTCATCTTTTATTGTTAATATGTTGCATTTTACATTGGACTACTTTGTGTCTTAGGGTATGTCTACACTACGAGAGTAGTTCGATTTTACTTAAATCGAATATGTGGAATCGATATTACAAAGTCGAACGTGTGTGTCCACACTAAGGACAGTAATTCGACTTTGTGAGTCCACACTAACGGGGCAAGCGTCGACATTGGAAGCGGTGCACTGTGGGCAGCTATCCCACAGTTCCCGCAGTCTCCACTGCCCATTGGAATTCTGGGTCGAGACCCCAATGCCTTCTGGGGAAAAAAATGTGTCGAGGGTGGTTTTGGGTAACTGTCGTCATCCAACAGTCACTCCCGCCCTCCCTCCCTCAAAGCGCCGGCGGGAAATCAGTTCGCGCACTTTTCTGGTCAGTGACAGCGCGGACGCCAGAGCACTGCGAGCATGGAGCCCGCTGCGACCATCGCTGCAGTTATGGCCGTTATCAACACCTCGCACCTTATCATCCACCTTTCCCAGAGGCAGATGCTGAGAAATCGGGCGAGGAGGCTACGGCAGCGCGGTGAGGACCTGAAGTCTGAGAGTGGCACAGACCTGTCACAAAGCACAGGACCCCGCGCCAAGGACATCACGGTGGCAATGGGTCATGTTGATGTTGTGGAACGGCGATTCTGGGCCCGGGAAACAAGCACGGACTGGTGGGACCGCATAGTGCTGCAGGTCTGGGATGAATCCCAGTGGCTGCGAAACTTTTGCATGCGGAAGGGGACTTTCCTGGAACTTTGTGAGTTGCTGTCCCCTGCCCTGAAGCGCAAGGACACCCGGATGCGAGCAGCCCTGAGTGTCCAGAAGCGAGTGGCCATAGCCCTCTGGAAGCTTGCAATGCCGGACAGCTACCGGTCAGTCGCGAACCACTTTGGCGTGGGCAAATCTACCGTGGGGGTTGTTGTGATGCAAGTAGCCAAAGCAATCGTGGAGCTACTGCTCTCAAAGATAGTGACCCTGGGAAACGTGGAGGTCATCATAGATGGCTTCGCCGCGATGGGATTCCCAAACTGCGGTGGGGCTATAGATGGAACTCACACCCTATCCTGGGACCGGACCACCAAGCCAGCCAGTACATTAACAGAAAGGGCTACTTTTCAATGGTGCTGCAAGCACTGGTGGACCATAGGGGACGTTTTACAAACAGCAACATCGGATGGCCGGGCAAGGTTCATGACGCTCGTGTTTTCAGGAACTCTGGTCTGTTTAGATGGCTGCAGGAAGGTATTTACTTCCCGGACCACAAAATAACTGTTGGGGATGTGGAAATGCCTATAGTCATCCTCGGGGACCCAGCCTACCCGCTAATGCCCTGGCTTATGAAGCCCTATACAGGCGCCCTGGACAGTGAAAAAGAACTCTTCAACTACCGGCTGAGCAAGTGCAGAATGGTGGTGGAGTGTGCTTTTGGACGTCTCAAGGGGAGATGGAGAACCTTACTGACTCGCTCTGATCTCAGCGAAACCAATATCCCCATTGTTATTGCAGCTTGCTGTGTGCTCCACAATCTGTGTGAGAGCAAGGGGGAGACCTTTATGGCGGGGTGGGAGGTTGAGGCAAATAGCCTGGCTCCTGATTACGCCCAGCCAGACAGCCGTGCGAATAGAAGAGCCCAGCGGGACGCGCTGTGCATCCGGGAGGCTTTGAAAGCTAGGTTCCTGAGTGAGCAGGGTAACCTGTGACTATTAAGTTTGTTTACAGAGAAGCTGAACCTGCCCCCGTTTCTTTACCCAGTAAATGTTCACTATCCTCTCCACTTACATACCCCGTTCACCCCGTTCCCCCCCTTCCAACACACGTTTAAAAATAAAATCACTTGAAATTTGTTAATGAACACCGTTTTCTTTATTACTCTTTTCGGGGGAAAGTGTTGAACCTGGGACGCAGACTGTGGTGGGGAGCGGGTGTAGTGTAGTGATGCAAAGGACGCTTCTAAACTCCAGGAATGACAGGCTCCGCACTGGTGGACTGGTTGTTTCAACGGAGCCTGCCACCCCTCCTGTTCGGGACTCTGTGTGGGGGGGCTATGTGACTTTGTGGCAGGGGGAGGACGGTTACAGATCCCCTGCTGCATGGCTCTGTGATCCAGGATAAGGACCGCTGCATAAGATCTCTAACCGCCCTCCCCCGCCACAAAGTCACATAGCCCCCCCCCCCCCCCGAACATGAAAACCACCTCCCAGACTGACCAGGGTAACTAGTGAATGCAATGTGTGTGTGCCCTGCTGCTGAACCTGCCCCCGCGTCTGTACCCTGGTAAAGGTGACTGTCCTGTCCAATTACCAACCCCCTTCCCCCCCTTCAAACAGACTCTCCTCTAAAAGAACATGATGGAAACAGTAATTAACAGAAACATATTTTTTATTAGCAACTACACATGAAACTGGGGGATGAAACTGGGACGGGGGCTTGGGTGAGGCGGGAAGGAAAGGACTTATCAAATTTTGGGGAATGAGAGCTTTCTGGTACTTGAGCAGTCTGCAGGGGTGGAGTGAGAGTTTTCACGGACTCTGCCACCCCTCCTTCTTGGGACTTTGGGTGAGGGGGGTATGGGACTTTGTGGCGGGGGAGGGCGGTTAGAGATAGACTGCAGCGGGGCTCTGTCCTGCAGAACATCCACAAGGCGCCGGAGCGTGTCTGTTTGCTCCCTCATTAGTCCAAGCAGCGTTTGAGTCGCCTGCTGGTCTTCCTGCTGCCACCTCTCCTCCCGTTCCATGTGTGATCGGTGCATTTGGGACAAGTTCTCCCTCCACTGGGTCTGCTGGGCTGCCTGGGCTCGAGAGCAGCCCATAAGTTCAGAGAACATGTCCTCCCGTGTCCTCTTCTTCCTACGCCTAATCTGAGCTAGCCTCTGGGAGTGTGATGCCAGGGTAGTTCGGGAGACAGTCGCAGCTGTGGGATGGGAAAAAGGGAGTGAATTCCTCAGAAAGATAAATTTTGGGGTGAACAAAGAACATTGTCTTTCTCTGTGAACAAGACCATGCACAGCACCTATCACATGCGCACTCAGCACAAGGTCGAATTTTCGGCCTTCGCATTCAGTGCCTGGGGTCTTGCAGTGCAGATCAGACAAGCGGGACAGGACAGCGGAATTTGGGTAACAGGCTGACATGGTAAGCCGTAGACTTGTGGCTGCTTAAAACTTTAATAATAGCACTGGCCTCCTTTCACGTTCAAAGCAATGCCAGTCCCTGCTGCCAGCAATCCGGCAAGCATGAACTCTGCCCCTGTCCCACCCCCTTGCGGCTGTCCCAGGGAAAGATCCCTGTATGCTGCTCCTCTCCCGCCTCCACCGCGTGGCTCTAAACCGCCGGTTACAGTTCTGTAAAGGAACAGGCAAGCAGTCCCAATACTAACATTCCCCTACCTAATTCAAAGCAGGTCACCATGAGCGACATCACTCTGATGAGGATTTCAGAGACGGAGAAAGAACGGATGCTTCAGGAAAGCCTGCAAAGACCAGGGCCGTATGCCGCCATGCTCTGCAAGGCAATGATACCCGAGTAATTGATTGTCTCCTGGCGCGGAAACGTTTCCTACCACGGAGGACCCATAAGGCCGCTCTCCCCAGGAACCTGATGCAAAGGCTTTCCAATTACCTCCAGGAGAGCTTCGTGGAGACGTCCCAGGAGGATTTCTGCTCTATCCCCGGACATATAGACCGGATTTTACTGTAGCTGCACTGGCAGGGACTAAACAGTAGAGCGCCTAGGGCAAACCAATCATGCTAAACCGGACATTGTTAGATTTTTTTTCAGTAGTTGCACTGCCAAGGACTGAAACGTTAAGCGCCTAGGGCAAAGTAATCATGAAAAACCCATTGTTAATATTGTTAATATTCCTGTTCTGTTAAAAATAAATGTTTACATGTTTAAAACACTTACTGACTGATCCTTCCCCTGATTCTGTGTCCGGGTTAACGCCTGGGGACGGTTGGTAGGGGATCTCTGTAAGGGTGATGAAGAGATCCTGGCTGTCGGGGATATCGGCGTTGTAAGCGCTGTCGACTGCCTCGTCCTCCTCATCTCCTTCCTCATCTTCCCCGTCCGCTAACATGTCCGAGGAACCGGCCGTCGACAATATCCCATCCTCAGAGTCCACGGTCAGTGGTGGGGTAGTGGTGGCGGCCGCACCTAGGATGGAATGCAGTGCCTCGTAGAAACGGGATGTCTGGGGCTGGGATCCGGAGCGTCCATTTGCCTCTTTGGTCTTCTGGTAGCCTTGTCTCAGCTCCTTGATTTTCACGTGGCACTGCGTTGCATCCCGGCTGTATCCTCTCTCTGCCATGGCTTTAGAGATCTTCTCGTAGATCTTTGCATTCCGTCTTTTCGATCGCAGCTCGGAAAGCACGGACTCATCGCCCCACACAGCGATCAGATCCAAGACTTCCCGATCAGTCCATGCTGGGGCCCTCTTTCTACTCTGGGATTGCACGGCCATCTCTGCTGGAGAGCTCTGCATCGTTGCCAGTGCTGCTGAGCTCGCCACGATGTCCAAACAGGAAATGAGATTCAAACTGCCCAGACAGGAAAAGGAATTCAAATTTTCCCGGGGCTTTTCCTGTGTGGCTGGTCAGAGCATCCGAGCTCGGACTGCTGTCCAGAGCGTCAACAGAGTGGTGCACTGTGGGATAGCTCCCGGAGCTATTACCGTCGATTTCCATCCACACCTAGCCTAATTCGACATGGCCATGTCGAATTTAGCGCTACTCCCCTCGTTGGGGAGGAGTACAGAAGTCGAATTTAAGAGACCTCTATGTCGAACTAAATAGCTTCGTGGTGTGGACGGGTGCAGAGTTAATCCGATGTAACGGTGCTAAATTCGACATAAACTCCTAGTGTAGACCAGGCCTTAATTTCCAGGTCTCTAGGAGCCTCTAAATGAAAAAAGCCTTCTGTATCTGTAGGAAAAGTCCAAAGAGACATTTCTGGGAATTGCAAATGTTTGAAGTAGTTTGTGTCTAAGAAACAAAGCCCCTGTTTTCTGAGTCCTAATTATTATGCAGCCTAACAAAGACAGTATTATTTTTGGTATTGCACTGGATTTTATGCAACTGGTGCAGCATTGCCTGTGTTCAGCAGTATCTGGACTCACCTCTATCTTGCCTTTGTCCTCTCATCCTGACTATTGAGGCTCCCTCCTTGCTGGCCCAAGTCCCAGCTCTCCAGCATGAGCAGAATGCCTGCTGCCTTACATATGTGTATAAAAGCATGAACATATCAACCTCATTCTTGAACAATTCAGCTGGCTTCCCTTCTGTTTCAGAATCCAATTCAAAAGCAGCCTGCTTCTGTTTAAAACCTCCATTTGAATAGCTGTGTATTAACGGAGATACTATTTGGATATACTTGTAGCAAAAAAGAAAAGGATCTTGTAAAAGTACATTAGTAGGTAATAAATGTCAGAGCTCATTTTGGCCAGGAAGTTCTCTAGGCATCTGGCAAAAACAGTGCATGGCTTTTGTAGCACAGAAAGGCTCTGTAGCCAAAACATCTTCCTTCTGCTGGAAGTCATTATTACCTTTTTCCTCCATTACATATGCAACTGAGAGAAAGAGAGAGGGAACTCTAACAAAATAAATTGGTTGATACTCGATAATTCAGCTATCTAAAGGGAATGGAGAACTCACGAATTACAGTCTAACGATTTGTCTACATGGGGATACTAGTGAGCTAGCAAATTAGGGTGTGAATTTGTGGTGCACTAGCCACATGCTGACTGAGTCTTAGAAGTGCCTTTGTGTGCTTTAGCTTAATACACTGGCACTTCCAGTGTGCAGTGTCCACATGAGTTAGTGAGAAATAGCTGTATGCTAACTTCTCATGTAGACAAGCCCTAAGGAAGCATTTGTAATGATTAAATGCTTTCATTAGGGTTGCAATGGGTTGGACTCCTCCTGCCTCCCCCCCCATCTGGATGCCACCTGAAGTGCTGGGGTCCCACTGGTTCCACCCATTCCACCAGCTTGGGTTTCCTCACCCTGTCCTAGCTGTGCCAGGCCCTCAAGTCTTCTCCAGCGCGCACACATAGGGCGGGACGCATCCAGCTGCAAATGGACACAGAGATATTGAGATCAGCTGTGTGTGGGAAGAATCAGCTCGGGGATTCCCCCAGCACTCACGTGCACACCCCCTTTGGGGAGTAAACCCAAAATAATTGTCTTGTGCTGTATAGAAAGATCTGCACAGTGCAAGCTCATAAAAATGTGGCCTCTCCCTCATGTGGAGAGAGAGATGCACAGCTTTTTGCCCCTCCCCAAATATGAATGGCACAAACTGGGTTTTGAAATGAACAAGAAATAAGTTTAACTACAAAAGGTAAATTTTAAGTGATTATAAGGGATAGCAAACAGAACAAAACAGATTACTGGGCAAATAAAACTAAACACATAAACTAAGTTTAATACACTCAAGAAACAGGTACAAATGTAATTTCTCACCAAAAATGTTGTTTTAGGCAAGTTGCTGAGTTTCTGTAGCTTAGAGTTCCAGTTATTTCTCCTTACAGACTGGACCCCCATCTCAGCCTGGACCCCTGCCTTTCCCTTCGGGTGTTTTTATCAGTCTTCCTTCCTGGGTAGGCAATGGAGGAGAGCCCTGATTGATTTACTCCCTAGCCTTAAATAAAATTTACATAAGGCATGAATCCTTTGTTTCCAGTGGAAAAATACCAGCAGTGTCCAAGGTGGTACTCCGTACCAAGTGACATCAGATGACCCTGCAGTGTTAAAGCAACATCCCAGGAAGCTCCTCATGAAGGTGGGAGATAAGTTCTATTGTCCTTCTTAATGGCCCAATCCAGGCTGATTGCCTACTATCTCGTGGGCGTTCCCCCAAATACACACACAGTTGTAATTGATACATAATCAATATTCCTAACTTCAGATACAGAAAATGATACATGCATACAAATTGGATAAACACATTCAGTAGATCATAACCTTTCCAATGATATCTAACATGACCTATCTTGCATAAAAATATCTTAGTTATGCCATATTCATATCCTAACAATATTTCTATGAAGAATATGGGGTGTAATGTCACCAGGGTCTCATTGCACCTGGCCCTTCTATGAATGTGCAAGATGAGAATACAGCAGCCTCCTAAGGGATTGTGCAAAGGGTGTATAACTTGTGGACTTCCTGGAGCTTTGGGAGGGTTAGTCCCTAGCTCTCTTACTATTATATTGAGATGGGCTGAAGTGATGAACTTAAAATCTGAATGAGTTCCTAAAGTTTTTGGTGGGAGGGTAGGGTTGGGTTCTATGATTGGCTTTGAAGTTTAGTGTTACGAAGTTTAGATCTCCATAAAGATTTAGATTTCCATAAAGCTTAGGGGTGTTCAAAGATACATTTAAAAAAGGGAGACTGGACAAACATGGATGTCAAACCCAGAAGGCCAATGATGAGTACTACTGCGTAGTAAAAGGGACATCCACAGCACATTCTTGTTAATGTCCACCAATGCTGATTTGCCATAGTTGATTATTGTAATTACCAATTGGCAACTATAAGTATTTATTGCAATCAAACCACTGTGTAATAGATGTATTTGTATTCCATGGTTGTTAAATAGGAATAAATGTACCATTTAATGCTCCAATGGGTATTTCATGAGCAAATAAAAATAGAACAGTGCAAATAAACCAAAATATCTGTTTCTGGCAATTCCAAAAAAAACAAAAAAATATTTTGGATTGAACAAAAAATTGTTTTGATTTCAAACACTTATTAATTTTTTTAAAAAAAATTAAAATGAAAGGACAGGCATTTCAAATCAAAACATTTCATTTAGAAAATGTTAAACCAAAACATTTTGATTTTTGTGGATTTTTTTTTTTTTGACTCAAACAATTTGGCAAAATCAACGTGAATTTGCGAAATGTTTCGCATCACAAAATCTGTGTATTTATTTATTTTTCCCCCCCAAAAAGTGTTTTGGTCACACAATTTCACCTACCTCTATATAACGGGACTGTTTTCTTCTAAATTAAACTGGGATTTTCAAAGGAACATAAAGGAGTTAGCTGCCTGACTCACTTAGGCTGTCATTTTCAAGTGAGCCTAAATCCTTACTTGTGACACAATTTAAAGTGTGATCTACTATTTAAATAGAGAGGGGACATCTCACAAAGTCTGAATCTGGATCCAAACTTTCCTAGAATGCAGGGTTGTTTGAACATAGGAGTTTTGCTTTTGACCATTATAGGGGGTAAAGACCGGTCAAGAAAATTTATCTAGCGACTTACATGGCTCTCATCACTAGTTAGATTCAATTTGGACTTAAACTTTACCAATTTTCCATGTTGGTAGAATCAAGATTTTTAATTCAGATCCATCTCTAACAAGTATCTCCCAAGGTTATGAGACACTGCTTTTTTTTCTGCTTGAAATGCCAACATGTTACAGACCATTTTTAGCAGAACATTGATTTGAATTGGCAAATATTAAGTAAGAGAATACTTAATGGATATCCATAGGAAGCGAACACTTGCAAAGCTCAATCCTGACCTTCAGCTGTCCTTGCTTTAAAATGAAAAGGAGTATTTGGGGAGCCACAGGGCTGATGTGAGGGGGAGGATGAGATGCTGTGGAAAGAGGAGCATGTTTGATTCTTATAGAACTAAAAAAAGATCATGATGGATCAGATTTCCATAATGACTAGTGATTTTTGGGTGCCTCAATTTTTTGGCGGGCCCAACCTGAGAGAGCTTTTAAAGGAGCCTTACTTTTCAGAGGGAAGGAACTTAGAACTTTCTGAACAATAGCTCCTTGAAGTTGGCTCAAGTTGGGCAATCAAAAATGGAGGTATCCAAAATAACTAATCACTTTTGAAAACCTAGGCCATGTAAAGACCTGTGAGAAAAGGGCAAACCACAAGTCTGAGTTTCAGTGAATGCACCACGATAACTTAAGAAAAAACAAAAAAAGAAAAAAGAGAGAGAGAGAGAGAGATCTGTGGCTAATGATTTGCAAAAAATATCCTAAGCAAAGGTCAGACTAGCTAATGCTTTGGGATGTACAACCTAGGAATCTGGGAAAGTCTCTGAAAAAGCTAAAAGCAATATTTGTCACTTCCTGAATTTTGAACAAACAGGTTTATGCAGCTGCATGTAATTACAAGAAGTTAAAGGACTGTTTATTTAACAGTGATATATTATAAATTCACTGGGAAATACAGCATTAGTCAGAAAGACATTAAAATGTCCATTAAACTATCTGGAAAGCTGTACCTTTTATAAATTAGTATTGTTGTGCTCTGGTTAATCAGATATAGATCTCTGTACATGTGGCAACAAAGACACAAGCAATGGGGCTAAGTTAATGGACTGTATCATAAGGGAGGGAGATGTTAACCTCATTTTAATTTTCAAAATAAGGTACTTGTATGCCCTCCCCATGTTAATATAGGCCTTGTCTACACTAACTGTAAGTCGATTCTAAGTTACCCCAGATAAGTTACGTAAGTAACGTAACTTAAGTCGACATAATTTACATTGACTTAAAGTGGTGTCTGCACCATGGTCTGTCAACAGGCGATGCTCTCTTGTTGACATAGCTTCCGCCTCTCGTAGAGGTGGAGTACTGAAGTTGACTGGAGTGTGTCTTCACCAGACCCACTAAATTGACACCGCTGCATCAATTGCAGCAGTGCCAATTTAGCACCATAGTGAAGACTAACTCATAGTATCTGAGCACTTCACAATCTTCAATGTAGTTATCCTCACACCACCACTGTGAGGTAGGGAAGAGCTATTATCCCTATTTTACAGATGGGGAGCTGAGGTACAGAAAGACAGTGTAACTTTAAGTCATACTGGAAATCTGAGTCTGAACAGGGAACTGAATCCAGGTTTCTGGAATCCTAAGCCAGTGCCCTAACCACTAGCCCATCTTTCTTCTTTGGGCTATGCCTATTGGTAAATGAAATGCCATTTTATAGTTTTAACCTTTCCCTGGGGTAATCTCTTTTCTTTGTACAATTTCCTGAGCAAATTTAGTGCCGTCGACAGGTTCGGAAGTTCCTGTTGGATGAGAACCAACACCCACTGAAGACAATGGAAGTATCTCGGTTGACTTCATTGGCCATTGGAACAGGTCCTTCATTTGCAGGAAAGATGCAGCAATAGAGGAAATTCTGCCTCTCCCCTGCCTGCCTGCAACACATACCCTTCACTTGGCTCCTCACTTCTGAAGGGTGAGAGTAGTTAATTCTCCAGGCCCATTCATTTCTTGGCCTCCGAGCTGAAACTGCTAGTGATTGCCAGTTGTAATATGGAAAACCTATCCACTAGGAACTGAACTGACACCACCAACTCATTACCTACGGGTCACCAAATAACTGTCCGATGGTAGCAAATTTCAGTTACTACAGACCTGCGCTGCATTCAAACCAGTGTTCTATAATTTCAGTGCCAACACTCTTAATCTTACATCTGCCGCTTGAGATTTTTTTTTTTGTTTAAAGAAAAGAACGTGAATTCTTGATAGTCATGTCATGACTGAAAAAACAAACAGTGGGGTGGATTGGTTAGGATCCTATTAATAGAATGAAAAATGCATATTGTTCTCTCACCACCAGACAAAAATAATTCATCATTGATGTTGTATTATCACAGCTGCAAGTGTGCTTGCTGTGAAATCTTCTGAATTGTATGGAACAGCCAAACCAGCTAGCTGCCTCGTGAGGAAAATAAATAAATAAATGTGAAACGTCATCCTTCTCTGGACAAGAATTTAGCTCCTTTGCCTTGATCAGCAAGTACTTTAGGACCCGATCCTGCTTTCATTGAAGTCAATGAGATCTTTGCCATTGACTTCAGTGAGAGGGCGATCAGGACCTTACATAGGATTTGCTATATTGGATCAGCAGATTGGTCTATCTAGTCTGGTATCATCATTTCAATAGCAAGTACCTGATGCTTCGGGGAAAGAGAAGACCTTTCGTAATGTGCCTCGCTAATTGTGCAATGCTGCCCATGGAGGGGGTGGGAATTCCTTCCTCACCCTGCAGGAGGTTGGTTTGCAACTTGACAAAGTCGTGTAACAGGGTTTGCTGGCCCTTTAGGGCCGGGGGGAAGTCTACACTGCAGCTGGGAGCAAGCCTCCCAGTGCACATAGACAGATTTATAGAAGCAGGGCTTAAGCTAGCATGCCAAAAATAAGCGAGGATATTACAGCGTGGGTAGCAGCTTGGGCTCTCAAGCCCACTTGGCCCTCCTGGCCTGAGCACAGGTGCCTAGCCTGAGTCTTGTCTCTGAAGCTGCAACATCCAGGCTGCTATTTTTAGTGTGCTAGCTCAAGCTCCACTAGCAAGTCTACCTGGCTTGGGAGTCCAGCTGCAATGTAGACACACCCTTAGAGGCTAGGCTATTCTGTTCCGGGAGTTCTTACGCAGACAGGGACGCTAGAGGAATGACAGAGGCAGATGCTGAGAAAGGAAATGGTCCTAGGGTAACAGTGTCTGCGAAAACTCCAAGCGCTCAGCCACCCAGGGCAAATTCTGGGAAGGCGGGCAGGATATAATCTGCTTTTCCTCTCAGAGTGGAAAGAGAGCTTGGTAGGAAGAGAACTGCCTGTGAATCTCTCCCATGTCAGGGAGAATGAAAGTGAATTAGTTTTGACTATGCCTCTAACTGCAGAGGAGTGTTGGCAAATTGCATCCCAGTGGAGACAAAAGGACAGTTTTTGTTGGTTTGGAATTTTGCTGCCAGTCTGGGAGGAGCCAGCTCAGAGACTCATAACCTACTATGAGATTTGATTGTGCCTTATTTGTCACATTTCTGGGCCAGAGAACTGTGTGGGGTAGCTCTCCTCTTTGCTACTCCCATCTCGGACTCCAGCAAAGATGGTATGTCCTGGAGAAAGGACTGAGGACTTTTATCTACCTCTTGGAGTCATCATGGGTACGTCTACACAGCAAAGAAAAACCCGCATCCAGCCTGTGCCGGAAAACTCAGGCTTGTGGGGCTAGGGCTGCAGGGCTGTTTCATTGCTGTGTAGACTTCTGGGCTCGCGCTGGAGCCTGGGCTCTAGGACCTACAGGGTGGGAGAAGCCCAGAGCTCAGGCTCCGGCTTGAACCTGAGACAGCTGGCATGGGCCAGCCGCGGGTGTCTAGTTGCTGTGTAGACATACCCCACGAGTCAACCCCTTATTTCCTCCCCATTGTGTATCTTTCTAATGGTGGGATGCTCCCAACCTGCCTACCCTTCCTCTTAGAGGGGAAGAGTCCCATCCTGCACCATTTATTTCTTAAGAAAGATGCTTATGCAGATTGGGTTGCTTCTATGGATTCCCAAAATTGCTGACAACCTTTTCCTTTTACCCTTATTTAACAGTAAGCCAAAAAAATCCTGGTTTTAGGCATATCTTGCATGAATTGTAAATGTATTCATTACTTGATTTTGCTGCTGCTTGTCTGGAGAAAATAAGCTAGCGTTAGTCGTCAATACTCTGTAGAATGATGCCAGTATGGAAAATAAAAGGATATTTTATTAAAATATAGAAATGGTAATCAAGCAACTTTACAGTACAGATGCTTGTAACAAAAAGTGGGACAGGCATTTCTGTGCATTCATACTGCGTTCAGGAGGAAGCGTCAGCAGGTGAAGTAGGGAACTTGCAGTCAGGACTCCTGTGTTCTATTCCCATCTCTGTGTGTCATGCTGTGGTCTTGGACAAGTCACTCCACTTGAGTCATTTGCAAAATGGGTCTAATAGAGTTACAATAGAAAGGCTTAACTTCATTTAAAACAAAGTCTTGGAAGGGATGTAAAGCCTCCTTCAGGCTGTAAGCCAACATCTAATAGGGGTTAGAAAGAAATAGGCAGCTTATTCCATAGATAATTATGGCATTGTTTCTTGAACTTGCCTCTGAAGAATGTAGTACTGACCACCATCAGAGGTAGGATAGTGGACTAGATGGAGCATCAGTCTGCTCTGGTATGACAATGCCTAAACTGTTAATACTTAACTATCTCACAGTGGTATAAATGAGGCATAGAGACTCAGAGGTTTCCAAAATGCTTTAAGATCTCTGGATGAAAAACGCTATGTGAGTGCAAAGTATTATCAGTAGATTACTGCTGTGTTGCAGTAACAGAGAAACAATGAAAAGCTCTCCAGTATGATTCCAAAATGTCCAGTACATTTGTAGGTGAAATAAATGGTTACTCATTAAAAGACAGACAGCTGATTGCTCTAAGCAATGGCCTCTTTTCCCATCTAGGCTTGTGGTGCCCCTTCCCCCCCAAATCATAACTAAATTTAGAACAGAAGCCCTCAATAACCAGTCAATAAAAAGTAATTAGCTATCACAGCTGGAGATACATTTGTCCTTGAATGTAACCAACAAACTGTTTTTGACTGTATGGTGGTAATGTCAATCAAGCTGGAAAGAGAGAGAATGTTATTAAAGAATTCATATTTTCCAGGGTTTTATCTTTTAAAAATGCATGCTTCATAGCATAAGATGTTGCTGCCTCTAGGTAAGGCTCCAGACTGTTACAGATCTTGACTGAATGTATATACTGTTGTGGTTTTGGAGGCAATTCTATCTACAATGTAACTGCAAGGCAGACCTTCATCTAGTTCTCCTCTTGGGCTATTTGCTGACTGTTGTGTGACTGCTTGTCTAAACGTAGTAGATCAGTTACCACACTCACTTTAATATCATTCTTCAGCATTGGCTTTATCCTGCCTGTGCTGAGTGCTCTGGTCTGACAAAGCTCTTAAGCACAGGCTTAGCTTTATGAATTCAAATAGTCCAGTTGACTTCAATAAAAATATTCATGTGCCTTGCAGCATTGCACTCCTCCTAGAAATGTAGGGCTGGAAGGGACTTACAGAGGTCACCATGTCCAGCCCCTGGACTTGTCTTAGTATTAGAAAAATCCTGTTGTCATTAGCTTTGCTTATCCTTGTGCTCACTCAGTTTGTGTTCTGTACTGTGAGAGGTGTTTTCTGCCCTTGGATGCGTATATGCTTAGCAAACTGGAGCTGGGCGTGTACGTCCAATGGCACAGTGGGACTATGTGGTAGCATTTTCAATTTGGTTTCCATAATAAAATATTGTTTGTCTGATTCTAGAGGCTATTGTAAAGTAGCCTTTCCAAAACTGCCATCATGTTGTCCTGGCTATGTAGCCTAACATCTACTAGTCTGCCCTTACCAAAATGAGGATGATGGCAGCCTCAGCCAGCCTGTTGCTGTGTGTGTGCTCTGAGGGGGGATTGGGATGGATGAACAGGACAGTTTCTTACTAAGGGTTTGTACAGTGCCTAACACAATGGAGCTCTGCTCTTGGTTTGGACTCCAAGTGGTACTGTAATACTACTACCAATAATGATGCTCTGCTGTGGGAGGAGGTGGTGCAGTGCTTTGTCAGAGGAGGGAATTGGATATATGCTGCCCGAGGACTGAGGAGGTGAGTCCTCATGGGTAGGAGAAGAGAGGAGGGGAGAAGATAGTCTCTTTCTCTTCTCTTTCCCTGGTTGCTGTTGATTGGGAGGGTGGAGAAAGAGATTGCAGATGTCACACCTTGTGGTCTCTGATCTGGCCAGTCTGTGTGTGTTGAGATACCTTTATAGGACCAGACCTGCCTGAACTCTTGAGGCAGCACCAGAAACATGGCCCACCAGGGCACGGTTCACCCTAATGGAGCCAGATTAAAGGGCTAGTTTTCTGTTGCCCAATAAATAAATTCACTTGCCATGAACAAGTGTGCAGACTGAATTTTGCACTGCAATTGTAAAGTATGCTCCGCATCCTCTCAAATTCCAGGATCACATCACCTATGTGGTCATGGGAAGTCTGGACCTATGTTAACCCAACCAGTGACATTTCCCCTTCAATTCACAGCTAAACTGTCTCTTTTTATGGTTTGCCTGACAACCTTTACAGAGCCCAAGATTTCTGAAGAGGAATCTTTCCCATTCTTTCTGCATTTTTCCCTGGGTCCTGGATTGATCCTCCATCTGCTTTGGTTTGTCCTCCACCCCATCAGCGTCTGCAAATCCCCCCTGCCCCCCTACAGTCAGAAAGAAGTGAGATGCTTTTCCCTACTGACTCATTAACAATATTTATTGAAGTTTTTCCCTATTGTCTTCATTCCTTTTGGATTTGGTGGAAGGAAAGGGGCTGGTAGACTTTTTGCTTACAGTTGACCTGATCTCTCTGGATAGAGCCACGTTAGCATGGAAGAAACTTGGAACTTCCATAAGGGAGATCTTACATTACTTATGTGGAATGTTTCAAATGGTCTCTTTTTTTTGGATATAATCTACGTTTTCATAACAAGCATTTTAAGATGCCAAATCTATCTAACTTTAAGTGTGAGTCTATCATGCTGTTCAATTTGTGTTTCCTGACTTAAAAAAAAAGTTTCAAGTGTCGTATCTTAGGTTGAGTAGAAAAGTTTGTTCCTTTCTGGGTCAGGGGCACTCTCTCTCTCTCTCTTATTCTTTTATGATCTTGATTTATTTGTGCCTGTAGCAGTGAGAGACTCACTCCTGCGGCACCTCCTGCTGGTTTCCTGGGAATTAGCTCTTTTTCCAGCTCCGGAGCGCCCTCTGCAGGCTGGTGTCCCACTTGCCGCTGGCCCCCATATCCCTCCCCAACCCAGGGATTCTGCCCACTGCAGCAACCCCCCAATCTGGGTTTACCCACTCAGGGGAACCCCCAACCCCCTATCCCTACCTCGCCTCAGTATCAGGCTACTGCCAGTCACCATCTAGCCCTCATTCACTGGGACAAACTACAGTGTACAAGCCACTCATCACAGGCAAGCGGGGTTTGGACCTGCTGCCTTGTCCTACCCCTGGGCTGCCCTCTGCAACCCCAGTACCCTCCTGGGCCTTTAGCAAGGCCTGCAGCCTGGGGGGTTTCCAGGCTGGAGCTCCCCAGCTCCTCTGGCCTTCCCCCAGCCCTGCTCCACTCTAGGTACCCTGTGAGCTCCTAAGCAGCCAGGCCCTTCCCTCTCTAGATGCAGAGAGGGACTGTCTGCTCCTGGCCAACTGCCCTCTTATAAGGGTCAGCTGGGCCCTGATTAGGGCGTGGCCCCAGCTGAGGCTGCTTCCCCAATCAGCCTTGGAGCTGCTTGCCCCAGCCACAGCCCTCTCCTGGGCTGTTTTTAACCCCTCCGGGCAGGACCGGGGTAACCACCCCGCTACACAGCCTTAGGGTTTATATATGAAATGCATGTGGGGAATATAAAGAATGAAAAATGAAGTTTTCTGGAGCATCTCCAGAAACAGCAGGATTTTTTTCCCCCAGAGAAGTCCTACTGCAGCCAGGAGGAATGGATCCCTCTTGCTGTTAAAAATTCTGTTTGATAACTTAATTATAATATACCAGCTTACAATTCCTGTTCCAGAACTGTTTGTAAGCTAGTACAGGATTTCTAAGGGCTAGTCTACACTTACCGGGTAGTTCGACGGCTGCGGATCGAAGTTCCGAGTTCGATTTATCGCGTCTGGTGTGGACGCGATAAATCGAACCAGGAAGTGATCCCCGTCGACTGCGGTACTCCAGCTAGACGAGAGGAGTACCGCGAAGTCGACGGGGGAGCCTGCCTGCCGCGTGTGGACCGCGTCTGAACCGCGGTAAGTTCGAAGTAAGGTATGTCGAATTCAGCTACGTTATTCACGTAGCTGAATTTGCGTACCTTACTTCGACTTGGGGGGTAAGTGTAGACCAAGCCTAAGTGAGAATGGAATGGCAAAGAGATTCAGAATTGTTGGTCCAAGTGTAAAAAATGGTGCTTCTTGTTATAGGGTGTTAATTAAGTCCTATATTCTTGCTGGAACACATGTAACCTGGCTGGCAGCATTTTTATTTTTTTATTTTTTATTTTTGCTAGACTGTACCTGCACCCCTTTGGTTCTCAAAATATGTTCTCGCACCCCTTATCAAAAATCGTTGAAGTAGGCCAGTTCTTTAAACCTAGATATTTTTTTTTGTTTGTATATTACAGTAATCGTTAAAAAATGTATAAAGTTAATAAATACATAGGTTTGATGAAACAAAGTAGTTGTACTTATGTGCCTGTGCTTAATTTGTGTTTTCGATGATTTACCTTCTAAAAAAACCTGGTATGTCTCACATGCCCAGAAAGGGCATCCCACACCCCCAGGGGGTGCGTTCACCCCAGGTTAAGAACCACTGTGCTAGAGCATCCATTCATTTAAATGGAAAGTTGGGCAGGATGCATTAGATATGTCTGACTACACTGGAGTAGAGCAATTTCCTGGCTGTACCTGGTTTCTCATTAGAACTATAAATAGGGCTTTTGATTTTTGGTTTTAACTGATAAACACCTCCTATCCTCCCCTCCCCTGAAATAGGTGTTTATCCTATAAACACAAGAAATGGTTACTTGTCTCGAAGGGCTTGTCTACCTGGAACAGTAACTGCAGGGGTGTGATTTCTAAAGCACACTAACGTCTTGTACATTAATTGGTCCATGTAGACCCTGCTGCTGCGCACTAAAGGATCCCTAATCAGCTTTAACATAGTGCCATTTGAAACAGTACTACATTGAAAGCACACTAGGGAACATTACAAAGAGATTAGTCATTCCGGTGGTATATACTATAATGAGCAATGTGTTTTATATTCAAAGAGAGCCCTCAAAACCCTGATTTTTGAACATAGTTTTAGCACTTTGAGTTTTATGTATAACCCTCCAAGTGAAATTAATAAAACCCCCCAAACAGATGCCCTAATTATAAACTACGGTTATTAGGTTGCTTTAGCCAAAAGATCCCTTTTCTGATAGTTTCTCTTGGTCAAAGCCACTAGGAAATAGAAAGAATGGAGCCGGGGGGTGAATTTGTAGGCTGCGCTAAAAAATTATATAATTGTAATACAGGATAGAGTGTTCCTTACAGCCAGGAGAGATTCCCCTGAGCTTAACGGAACAACAAATCTTATTGTCATTCAGATGCTTTTCAAGTGTAGATTTAGCAGCTATTGAAGTTGGTCTTTTTGTTTTTTCCAGCTGTATATGAGCTCCTTTTATTTCAAATTATTTGATTGACTGTAGATCTATAGTAAAAGAAAAGGACACATGGGCATAAATTTTCAAGTGATAATGATCACCGTTGGTTGGGAAATGTTCTATGGAAATGTTGTTTGAAATGGTGGTTCCAGCAAAACTGTAATTTTCATCAGGAATTTGAGTTTTGCAGAAATGTTTATTTTTTCGGTCAGGCTTCCTGACTTTGTTTGGGGACAGTTTGACATTAATATGGATTTGCCTTGTTGCTCTGGAGCCTCACAGGAGTTGTAATTGGGGTGCTTCTTGCTCCAGTTCTTCACTTTGAGTCAGGCTCCCTGATCAGATCAAATCTTCCATGATGCACCAAGGTCTTGTGCTGAGCTGCCATATTGCATCATGGGACATGTCATCTGGTCTGGATGCCCAGCCCATAGGGGAACATAAGAACAAAAGAATGGCCCTACTGGGTCAGACCAAAGGACCATCTAGCCCAGTGTCCTGTCTTCCGACAGTGGCCAGTGCCACGTGCCCCAGAGGGAATGAACAGAACAGGTTATCATCAAGTGATCCATCCCCTGTCACTTATTCCCAGCTTCTGGCAAACAGAGGCTAGGGACACCATTCCTGCCCAATCTGGCTAATAGCCATTGGTGGACCTATCCTCCATGAATTTATCTAGTTCTTTTTTGAACCCTGTTATGGTCTTTGCCTTCACAACATCCTCTGGCAAGGAATTCCACAGGTTTTACGTTGTGTGAAGAAATACTTCCTTTAATTTTTTAAAACCTGCTGCCTATTAATTTCATTTGGTGACCCTTAGTTCTTGTGTTATGAGAAGTAGGGAGAATAGGGACATGAGGCAACTGAACTATCACTGTCATGAGGCACTACAGCAACTCAGAGACAGATGCAGTTTAAATGTCAAACCAATTTGAAATTAAACATTGCAATTTGGAAATGCCCACATTGGAACGTTTTGACTTTTTGAAAAATTTCAATTTGAAAACTTATTATTCTGCCCCGAAAAAAAAGATATTTGGACTTTTCAAGCCAATTTGGGACAAAAACAAATGTAAAATTATTGGAATTTCATGAAGAAGAGAAATAAAGATTTTTTTTTCTTTATCATTTCTGCTAATGATTTTGAGGGTTTGAGTTTTTGGAGGCACTACTTGAGGTGTCTTACAGGGCCCTGATTTTTAGAGGGTTAGCGTTCAGTACTACTGAAAAATCAGGCTGCACTAAGATGTCACTTCTGAAAATTTAGGCCATCAGGACTGTCTACCTTAGACAAAAAAACACTGTTACCATTGGTAGTAGCACTCTTTATCATCACCACCACCTCCAAAATGTCCACACACAAATCACCGAGAGGTAATAGGGTAGGATTGCATCACATTGAATTCTACCTCTTCTCTGGCCCAGTTCCAGTTTACATTAATGCTCAGTGTGTGCGGACAAGAAATCACTGACATTGCAGCTGTACGTCCTCCCAGTTGCATCGCACCGAACTGTGCCCATCAGTAGGCCTGACCACAAATGAGGCATTCCCTGGGTTGGGGCAGCTCAGCTGAAGAAACATCTGGGAGAAAACATGGAGCTCACAGAGTGCAATATGAAAAATGAATGATGAACTTTCAAAATGTGGACAAAAGAGGGTTTTTTAACCTTTTTTGCCTTTTCTTATAACATAAAGAATAAAAATAGAAAGACTGAGGAAACTTCAATACTTAAAACACCAATAGAAAACACCAAATAAGAGATTCTGATACAGTTGTGGCAGGGCAAAAAGTTTCCATTAAGCTGTTGTTGTTTTTCTAACAGAAAAATGGGTTTTTGACAAAATGAAACTTTTCACACAAATTTTCTGCATCCTGCAAAAAAATTCAATTTTCTGTTGAAAAATGGAACATTTAAAACTTGAAATATTTTGGCCAAAAAAAGAGAGAGGAATACATCCATATATGGTGCCACAGTGCCTGATGGGATTAGTAGTTTGGTTGCCTCGTGTCCCTATTTTCTATGGGCTGGGGGCTCCTTGGCCAGGCTACATATCTCATGATGCCCTATTGTCAGCAACTCCCAGGAAGAACTGCCTCCCATCTCCAAGCGGGAAGACTGTGGGGCATCATGGGAGATACAGTCTGACCAGGGAGCCTGGCCTATAGAGGAGAATGGGAGCCAAAGTGTTCTCTGAGGAAATTCCGACCAGCGCTAGATACAGTATTGTACTGTTGCCATGTACACTACCCCAGTCCTCAACTGGTATATCTTATGCTATTGCCCCAGGAACAGCATCTAGTCACTAGAGGTGAGAGTGCGAAGAGCAGAAGAATGGACATTAGAATGAAACTGAAACCTGTCAAAATTTCAATTTCACCAGTATGTAAGGTTAAGTGTGTGCATAAAACTTTGCACACTAAGGGCTGTAGAGTGCAGAACCTCATCATGTGAAGAAAGAGGTAAAGCTCACCTGATTCAACCACTGTTGCTCTCTACAACTGGTTATACATAGATCTTTTTGTTTGGGTCAGGGGGTTGGGGAAACAGTTGTGTGAAACTTTCTATGATCCTCGGCACACCTAGTGTGTTGTGCAAAACATTTTCGTTGGTAGTAAGGGTGACCAGGCAGTGTCCAGTTCTGAGCTTTCGTTCATTTGTTCCTCACTCAGATCTTTCCATATTCTTCAGACTAACACTCAGGCCATTGCAAATTCTGCCCAGAGCAAAGGCTGTCAGGATACAAAGAGCTTTGAGCTATTCCAGCCTTTGAGCTATGGCCCTTAAAGGTGAGTGATACTGGCAGGGAAGGAAGTGGCCCAGAACAGCCAGGAAGTGCACTGTTTCAATACCTCTCTGAAAGAGGGTTAGCTAAAATTGATTTAAAAAAAAAATTTTTTTTTTTTAATTTCATCAAACTTTGAAAAGCTCTCTACTTGGGCAAAAACCAGGGGGGAAATTTGAAATTATGACCAGGTCTATCACCTTTAGCGCTCTAAAGCAGCTTCCAGCTCCTTAAGTGCTAGAACTCTGATGGAAGGTGCCTGTGGAAATATTACACATCCTTCCCTTGCGTTGAAGGGTACAAGAGACCCCCCCCCCGGCACAAGGAGATGTAAATTACAACTCCTTGCACCACCTTCTGGCCTATGACTTGTTCTGAATCCCTATTCTATCCCCAAGCTTTCTAAAAACTCAGGGGGAAATTTGACCTGTGTCCTTGCTGAACAACTAAGAAGCAAGATGTAGAAAGGATATATTTAGGTGCAAAACGGGACTCAGCCGAAAGGACTTGTGATTGCTCTGAGAGCTTGATCCCACACCATTATAGTTAATGAGAGTTTCTCCATTGACTTGAATGACAGCAGGGTCAAACACAGAGAGAAGAGGGACCTGAGGTCTTTAATTAATGGCCTTTAACACTTTCCCTGGAATCAGAGCTAGGTGTAGTAAATGGGAGAGAGCTGCCACATATAGACATCTGCTCTGGAAAATAGTAAATAAGGCATTTACCATTGCAGCTGCTTTCAGCCCACCTTGTTCCACTTGGCAGAGCTACCGCCAATAGACCATCAGGTTCTTGGTTTAATCTTGGCTGTGGTGATCTGGAGCAGAGGTTCTCAAGCTGTGGTCCGTGGATCACCAGTGGTCAGCGAGCTCCATTCAGGTGGTCCGCGGATAGTTCCCTCTAAGGTGCGCACCTGGGCGGCCGCACACGACAGAATGAAGGGCCACTCACCTAATTAGTGGAGCCACACTGGCGTGGCTCCACTAATTAGGTGCCTGACCCCTGAGAAGATGCACAGGTAAGGTGAGGTGGTGGCCTTGGGGGGAATAAGGGGTAGATGGGAGGGGGCAGTGGGGTGAGAAGAGGGGGTGGGGGGAATTTGGGACATGCGGGGCTGTGGCGGCCAGAGAAAGAGTCGACTTTCCCCAGCTCCAGGGCTGCGGCTGCCGGGAGAGACCCCCCCCCCCTCCTCCCCAGCTCAGGGGCTACCATGGAGGGGGATAGAGGGCACATCCATCTCATTAGAAAGGTAAGACTACTGATATTAAAATATGGATTGTGTGCTTTTATTTGTAGAACAAAAATGTTAATTTTTTTTTTTAAATATAGCACTTTTATCCAAAGTGCTTTACAATAGTTAGCTAATGATACAAACAATATTTGGAAAGATCATTAAGTTATCTGCCGAGACCCTCAGCAATTTTGAAGTGGTCCGTGGAAAAAAAAGTTTGAGAAGCACTGATCTGGAGAATGCATAAGGCAATCAATCCACAGGATGGTGGGACTCCTTCAGCTGGTTGGCTGCTCTTGAGACTGGACTGTTTACAGACCCAACATACAGTTTCTAATAGTAATGATTCTCCATTTCTATAGTTCCTTTAAACCCAAAGGATCTAAAAGTTACAGGCCAAATATTCCAACTAATTCCACCTTTAGACACCTAAATCACTGACCTGACTTTTTTCTTTTTAAGAGAGATACTGACTACCTTCAGCTTCTGTACCTGCTGTTTGCTCTTTTGTGAGGTGTTACACACTCCTATCTATTGTATGCTAGCAGGCAGGGCAGAGCCAGGACAGTAATTCTATCAGGCAGTAGAATCACAGCAAAAATTCAAGTTGAGAGAAATGCTTTTCACATCCTCCTTGTACACCCTTAGAGCAGGGAGGCACAGTTTGGTCCTGAGGCACGCAAGGCAAAGATAAGGCAAAGCATAGGTCAATAGGTTCAGTAAGGGAGATAATGGAAAGCTGATTGGTGAGAACCAGTGAGGAAGAGAGGATGGAGCTAACAGTTTGAGGGGCATGAGATAGATACTAGAAGGGAGGCCGAGGGAATGGGAGGCTGGGGTGGAGGAGGACAATTCTCGCAGAACAGCAGCACTGCCAACCCCAAACATTAAAAAAAAAAAAAAAATCACGAACCAAGCCCCAAATAATGATTGATTGTCTTTAAAATCATGAGGTGTTTTTTTTTTTTTTTTATGAGAGTTCTTTTTATCTGACTTCTGGTTTTTAAGCATTTAAGATCCACTAAGGTCATATTTTCAAGCTTTTCTCCACAATCATGAGGGATTGAATCTAACTTTTTTTTTTTAACTGAAAGCTGAGATTCTCAGCAAATAACTTGCTTCCAGGAGCTGGGGCTTTAAGAAAAATATTTGCTATCATGAGTTTTGGCAACACTGGGAAAGTGTCCATGCTGGGTTTACAAAGATATATAAGAATCATTGTAATCCTTTTCACTTGTTAATTTTACATGAACCAGTAAATCCATGGGCCTCTATGAAGGATGAGAACAGGCATTTACATTATTACATTTTTCTTCCTCCCCAATGGGTGATGTAGTCTATTTTCTAGGCAACATCAGGCAGTCAGGGCTGTCAGTCAGTGTTCTGAAGAACACAAGAAGACCAGAACACTGATGGATAAAAAAAATAAAATAGAATCGGATCCTCATCTGGAGGATGAGGCATAAATTGGCATAGCTCCATTGAATCTATAGGAGTTAAAGATCTGGTCCAGCCTTTGTCATGGTGGCAAATTCAGAACATTCATTGGCAGCTAGTGTGGCTTTGTTATTCTTTCAGTTATTAATGTGGCCAGCAACCTCAGACAGAAATTTCGCTGACAATGTTTTCCCCCCTAGCCCTCATTTCAGAGAGACTAAGGAAGATCTGTAGTCACTCCATATTAAATTATATACACTGCCTTTCAGCTTTCTCTTTTCTTCTTCACTAATGTTTAATTTTGCTGATAAACTACTGTTCTGAGCTACCACTCAAGTTTGTCCTGACATCCAAAGTACACTGAAACTTGGACGTTAAATCACTTTGCTCCTGTTTAACAGCAGTGGGCCAAATTAATTTCTCATGCAACTTCCAGAGAAGTCAGCAGACTTGTATCAAGAATGAATCTGGCCCACTGAATACAGTATGGGCCAAAGTCAGGGTGGGTGCACAACTCCATTACTTTAATGGAGTTAGGGCAGGTCTACGTTAGAAACTTGCATCGGTGCAGATGCGCTGCTGTAGCACATCTGGTAAAGATGCTCTAAGCTGCTGGGAGAGAGCTTTCCTGTCAGCTTAATAACTCCACCTTTGCGACAGGCAATAGCAGCTTCAGGGTGAGAGCTGCCCACCAACATTGCTGGTGTAGACAGCGCTCTGGGTGTGGATCATTCACGCCCTTGAGCGATGTAGTTATACCGAAGTAATTCTGTAGTGTAGACCAGCGCTTAATCTCCCTTACATCAGGTCTGGCTTTGTTCCCATAAATTTGTTTCTATAGAAGTCATTCTGGAAAGTTGCTCACCCTTGTGTATGTCTATTGTTTCTCATACTTGTTAGAGTTTCAACTCATTTGTATCTCACATTTTCAATATGTCAATGCCCTGGGGCAGAAGACTTGTATTTATTCATTTAATTAATTTAGGTAGGAGTAGCTAAACTCAGTTCTTGTGTTCCATAATTTTTCTCTCTCTCAGGAAATTTTGATGCAGCCTGTATAAAGAAGGACTAATATTTTTGCTGTAAAGAGAATCTTCTTCTCATACTTGTGTGTCTCTGTATGGACACTTTAGCAAAACTTACTATTTATCATACAGGTGGTCAAATCTTTCCACACCCAATATGGCCCCTTTCAAGGTGCTGCTAATGTGGCTAGATCTGGAACTGAATTTTGCAGTGGCTCCTATCTTACTGACACAATTAGTCTCACTGACTTCAGTGGAAATGTCCACCTCAGGAACTGTGAATGAGGGGCTGACTTGAGCCTTTCTCTACATAAAAGTAGTAAATACCCTCTCAGTCGCTTAAACATCTGTACTAATACTTAACAACTGGAGCATGTAGAAAATAGGAGAGCTACATGAACCAAACTCAGTTCTCATAAAACAAGACCTAATGAGGTCTACCCAGGCATTCAGATTCATAATAACCAAATGTGTCAAGGATTTAATGTTAGCTATAGAGCTGAAACACATGCACATCCAAGCAGTAATAACCTCATACAATGTATGGGATACCCTTGGTAGCTGGAGTGAATGGAAACGCCTATTCTTCAGTATCCAATATTATGCACTCATAAAGCTTTTAATTTGATAACTTAACTTTAAAATTAGAGAGCCCATTGAATTTATGAATTAACACCATCATTATGGGAACAGATGTCACTTGCTGCTGAATGAGCAGCAGAAAATATCAGCAGGATACTGTGTAATGCTGTCTCACGCTCCCTGAAGTCAGTGTCCTCCTTAAAAGCCTTAGCCTAATGGTTGTCTAGCTAGAGGCAACTGCAGTGGTGACAGAAGGTACCCCTGCTGTGTGTTCCCTCGCCCACGTCACAAGAGGCTCAGAGTGATTCTATTCACTATAGCCATTACCTTCAGGGATTCACTGAATACAAAACACGAATGCATTTGCCTGAGACCTCTCTCAGAATAAAGCACGCATAGACCGCTATGTAATAATACCATTTTCTACTATCAAATGCCATGTCATTATAAGATTTTTACCAGCATCTCACTGGAGGACAATTGTACTATATTCAAGGTTAGATTAAGGCAAAGACACTAAAAGACCATGCCTCAGGCCCTGGACCCCAGAGACCTATGACGATATCAGAATCCAAGCTTTCATTAGCAACAATCACAAAAACTAACCTCTGTGGTTGCAAAGAGAACCTTGAAAATATGGATCGAGTGTGAGTGATGCACTGATGTCTGCAGACAGCCTCTAACAGAGGAAGGAACAGGAACCACAAAGGCCATGTCTATACTACCACTTATTTTGGCAAAACATCTGTTGCTCAGGGAAGTAAAAATACACCCCCCCCCCCAAGTGACATAGCTTTGCCGGCATAAGTGATAGTGTGCACAGCGCTATGTCGGCGAGAGATCTTCTTCCACCGACATAGCTACCACGGCTCACGGCTTTATTATGTCGACAGGAGAGCTGTCTCCTGTCAGCATAGAGCAGCTACATGAGAGATCTTAGAGCAGTGCAGCTGCATTGGTACAGCTGTGCCACTGTAAGCTTGCTAGTGTAGATATGGC
This sequence comes from Emys orbicularis, assembly GCF_028017835.1. Taxonomy (NCBI): domain Eukaryota; kingdom Metazoa; phylum Chordata; order Testudines; family Emydidae; genus Emys; species Emys orbicularis. The sequence continues at coordinate 123,620,460 of NC_088683.1, forward strand.
CTAAGCCTGAGAAGGGGCTGCCTACCCCTGCAGCCTTCACCAGAGCAGACCAGACTCTTGCCACTCCTCTGCAGTGCAGGACCATCCTGCTGCTGGTGTGGCTATGAGGGTGCAGCCTTGCCACTGCTTCCACTGCTCTAGGGTTGCTAGATGTCTGGTTGAAAAGGGACCCTGGCTGCTAAAAGTCCGATTGGCGGTGCAGCTCTGTGCAGCTCCTGGAAGCAGCGGCATGCCCCAACTCTGGCTCCTATACGTAGGGGCAGCCAGGGGGCTCTGCATGCTCTCCCGCCCTAAGCGTCAGCCCTGCAGCTCCCATTGGCCAGGAACCGCAGCCAATGGGAGCTGATGGGGCGTCACCTGCATACTGGGCAGCATGCAGAACTGCCTGGCTGCAGCTCCACGTAGGAGCTGGAGTGGGGACATGCCGCTGCTTATGGGAGCTGCATGAGGTACGTTCTGCCCGGAGCCTGCACCCCCAACCCCCTGCCCCAGCCCTGATCCCCTCCTGCCCTCCAAACCCCTCAGTCCCAGCCTGGAGCACCATCTTGCATCTCAAATCCCTCATTCCCAGCCCCACCCCAGAGCCTGCACGCCCAGCTGGATTCCTCACCCCCCCCCCCCGCCCCAGACTGGAGCCCCCTCCCATGCTCCACACCCCACAGCCCTCACCCCCAGCTGGAACCCTCTTTCCCACCCGCACCCCAACCCCCTGAGCCAGCCTGGTGAAAATGAGCAGGTGAGTGAAGGTGGGGAGAGCAAGCGATGGGGTGGAGGGGATGGAGTGAGCAGGGGGCAGGGCCTCGGATAAGGGCGGGGCAGGGGTGGGTCCTCAGAAGAGGGGCATGGCAGGGGGTGGGACAAGGGTGTTCGGTTTTGTGCAAATAGAAAGTTGGCAACCCTAACTGCTGCTGGGGAGGGGTGTGGGGCACCACTACCATCCCACCCTCTGCTGGAATGGTGGCTGTGAGGGATCCCAGTGTCTATGTGGGCTTAGGGCCCCAGATTGCCTTAATTTGACCCTGATTATGTGACACATGGAGCGTAGTGTTGGGAAGGAATTTGTTTCTGCTGAAATCAAGGATAGATTTGCTTTTGACTTCAATGGTTGTCAGATTGGGCTCTTAGAAAGAATAGTAGCCTTTGGTGAACTCTGTTTGCTATGGGCTGGAATGGATTTTTGGGGATTTTTTTTGTAAGGAAAGACAGGTCCTTTGGGATGTGCTCCTAACAGTTCACCACAGTTTATTGTCACTCTTCAGGCAGGGAGACCTGTTCAATTTCCCCTTTCAGGATGCTGAGTATTGAAGCCCAACTTGCATTTCTTGTACTGAGAAGCCATGTACTTACAATTATGATTAGAGGCCATCCAAAATACACTGGTGCTGATTCTTCTCTCCCTTGCACTGGTGCATGCCAGAAGTAATTCCACTGATGTCCACAGTTCTATCATATGCACACATTACTGTATTGTACCATCCCATATTTTGAAAAAAACAACACACCTTTATTTAACTGTGTTATGAGTCAATATGACCAGGCTAAAATCAAAAAGTCCTGAGGCATATGGAAAATAAAACTAATTTTAAACAAACAGAACCAAATCTTGTCAAACTTCAACGTTTAAATTAAACGAAAAGTTTAAATATTATCACAGTCTTACAGGGGAAACTGAGGCATAGAGGCAGTATGACTTCCTCGAGGGAACACAGTGAGTCAGTGACAGAACCAGGAGCAGAACCCGGGTCTCTTGACTCCAAGTCCTGTGCCCCGTGATATGGCAGCCATTCACATAAATTTTGGATAATAAACTTTCAAAAATATGTATCAATCTAGGCATCCTAGCACTGTGTAACCAACTCAAAAATGCCTTTTTGTCAGTTCATCCACATCCTAAGGGCTAGATTCACAGATATGCTCCACTCCAGTTGGCTAAGGGTACACTAACTGCAATAAAACACCTGCAGCTGGGCTCAGGCTGTGGGTCTATAAAATTACAGTGTAGACTCTTGGGTTGGAGCCTGGACATCGGAACGCCCAGTGCTGGGCTCCAGCCCAAACCTGAATGTCTATGCTGCAATTTTATTGCCCAGCAAGCCTGAGTCAGCTGCCACAGGCCAACCATGAAGCCTTTAGGGGCACACAGGGAGTGGAAATATCCATTAATTCCTCTGCTGTTATGACTGAGTCCCCATCTGATGTAGAACTGGTGGCTCCAGCTCCTGCACTTCTTTCCCTGCAGCTACTGATGTGAAGGGCTGTGTTGGCGGTGGGGAGGAGTGGGCAAGGGGAATAAACAGGGCAGAATGTGCTCCAGCTTCTCCCAGCTGGTGTGTGGTCCCCAGGGAACCATAATCTGCTGGAACAGTTTAGAGAAGCTCCCAGGCTGCTCTAAACTGTGTCTGGAGCAAGGGGCAGAGAGAATCCAGGAGCCTTAACTGTCTCCCTGTGAATAGGGCACTGACTGGGACTCAGGAGAGTTCGGTTATATTTCCAGTTTAACCCTAGACTTCCTGTGACCTTCACCAAGTTACTTAATCTACTCCCTGCCTTAATTCCCCATTTGTGCCTTTCTACTGCACAGGGGTATTGTGAGGATGAAATCTGTGAATGATTGTGAGAAACTCAGATACTAAAGTGATTTGGGTCATATAAGTACTTAGATGTCAAGGAAGATTAATCAATTGCAGACATTTCTGTGTCGCAGATTGCTCTTTCCTCTCTGGTTTGCTAGTCTGAACTCAGAGATAATTTTGGTATTGCCAGTTGCATTCTTTCGGATTCTGTTTGAAGCAGGTATTGAATGACTCACTGTTTTATGAATATGGAAAATTTCCCTGACTATGATTTCAGGAAATGGAGCTGATCAGGGAGCCAGTTAGGGATGACAAATTGTATTTATAATGGGTAGTTTATTCTCCCCTCCTAAATCTGCTGGTGATTTAAAAAAAAACAAAACAAGACAATTCTGCTGGCTAGCTCTGTTAGCTCGCTAATACTGGTTGTATTTGTGCCACCAGTGATATATCTTCACAGGAGTACACATGCCATTTACTTGACTTCAAAGAAGATTTTTACACTGGAGTAATGACACACAATTAGTGTTTATCTAAAATAAGTTTACTTTGCCAGTAGTTCTGTGTTCTCTATGCTGCTGTTAGAGATGGTACCAAGCCATAAAGTTGAACTTTGGATTCCTAAATGTGGGTTCAAGATGTGAGCTTTTGGTGTGGGCTGTTTTTGAAGCTGGAATCTTCCCCCCCCCAGCCCATCTTATTTCCTTCTGTTTGGTACTGCAATGAAATTACAATCCTGTGTTTTGTGCCATCATGTTCTGTGGCCCTGGAAATTACTGTGATGTCAGAAATCCAGTATTACGATTTCAGAGTAGGAGGAAATAGACTGTCAAGGAGTAAACAGAAACCCTTGTGAACACAAAATAGCAATGCATGTGGGGATGAAAATTAAGTTTGAGCTGGGGATTTGAGATCCAAATTTCAATCAGAATTTTCCCGAGTTTGTGGGTTGTTCAGATTTGGATTATTAGAGTAAAGATGTGATATCCAGATCTGCCCCTGAAATTCCCCTGTGTTTGGAAAACGAGTTGTACCTTGTGTTCTGGTTCAGGATCATCTTCTAATTGTGAGATTTGGGGGGAAAAAACAAACCAACCCCATGCTTATGAAAGAAAAGGTTAAGAGAGAAATAGGTATACATTGATTATAGTGATCACCCTCAAAAATGTTAGAGGCTGGAATTGGGCTGGGTTGTTGGCAGTGGCTCAGAAATGAGTCCTCTTTTTTTTTTTTAAGGCTGCCATCTTCTCTAGAGTCTCAATTCCTCCCCTGGCCCCTTTTTGTTTAACTGAAATTCTCAATCTTCATTGCTAGAGGAGAGAACTTTGAAAACTTGACCCATGTGCAAATGATGCAGTCATGTCTGCCTGAGAATATAGCAGCAATGCTGGAAAGAGATGAACTGCCCCATTCTTCTTAGTGGGGCGCGTTAACTCAGCTGTCCAGTTTAAATGTCAACATTAACTATTTCCCTGCTGATCAAAGCATGTAAGGATAGAGAAGACTGATGGTATTATGAAGCTTTGCACAATCTACTGTGAATGGTGTCTTATTTTGGTGCCATGAGTGAATGGCATTTGTGAGAGTATCACCTCTAATTTTTCTCTAGTATCACTCTGGAGACCAAAGACCAAAGGTAGGAGTGGAGCCCAGGGTGAGCATCTGAATTGCACCAATCTTGCAAAATCTAGCAGAGCATCCCACCAAGGGACAGCCAAGTTCTAGGAGCCCATCAGAGCCCATCGGTGCATCCAAAACCTGCTAAGGGTTAAAAATGCCTGAGGATCCCAGTGAAGCGTATACGATCATAGTCTGAACATGTGCACAATTTACTGTGAGTGGCATCTCATTTTGGCATCTAGAATAGGTCGAATTGGCTTGTGGGTGAAGCTTGAGGGAGTGCCAATATCTTTTCCCCCCAGTTTGAACCCTGTAGTTGGCTTCAAAAAAGCATATCTGAAGCTGTAGCAAAACTCTGTAACTTGTGGGTTTTGGGGAAAAGGATGGGCTTTATGCTTTAGGGCACACACTGATCACTGCAGTAAGGGACATTCTTCTTCCAGGGTATATTTGTGTATTGTTCTTTCTTTTCTTTGTAATATCCAGTGTTGGCTGCTGTCAGACACAAGATACTCACTCAGTCGAGAGGATACAGAAAAAAGCCACAAGAATGATTCAAGGTCTGGAAAACCTGCCTTACAGTGAGAGACTTAAGGAGCTCACTTTGTCTTCTTATCAAAGAGAAGGTTAAGAGGTGACTTAATCGTGGTCTATAAGTACCTACCTGGGAAGAAGATTTCCGATAACAGAGGGCTCTTTAGCCTATCAGATAAAACCCATGGCAAGATTCAATGGCTTGAAAGAGAAGCTAGACAAATTCAGTCTGGAAATAAGGTGCACATTTTTAAGTGAGGTTAATTAGTTAACCATTGGAATAAGTCAGCTAGGGATGTGGTGGCTTCTCTGACACAATGAAGTCTTTAAATCCAGATAGGATGTATTTCTGAAAGGTATGTTGTGGTTCCACCAGAAGCTCTGGGCTTGAGGCAGAAACTACTGAATTGAAATTCTATGGCCTGTATTAAGCAGGAGGTCAGACTAGATCAGCAGTTCTCAAACTGTATCACTTTGGGGTCCCGACCCTGTTTTAATGGGGTTGCAAGGGCTGATGTTAGACTTGCTGGGGCCTGGGGCCAAAGCCGGAGTCCGAGCCCCACCACCGGAGCCTGAACCCCAGCCCCACTGCCTGGAACCCGAGCTTGAGGGCTTCAGCCCTGGGGTGGGCCTCAGGTTACAGGCCCCTCACATGGGGCTGAAGCCCTTTGGCTTTACCCCACACTGCCTGGGGTGGTGGAGCTTTTGCAGGCTCAGGCTTTGATTCCCCCCTCTTGGGGTTGTGTAGTAATTTTTGTTGTCAGAAGGGGGTCACGGTGCAATGAAGCTTGAGAACCACTGCACTAGATGATCATAATCTCTTCTGGCCTTAGAGTCTGTGAATAAATTGGCCTGTTTTGATAAGGCAATTCCTATGCTCTTCTTACAGAGGAAGAATTAGTGCTATGATTAGACAGAATAATAGTAGTTTCATATGCAGTGATGAAGCTGATTTACTAACATGGTTAAAAAGTCCTGGTGGATTAAGGATATGAACAGAGAAAATGGATTAGCCTTTCTATATCAGAGACACATGAGAAAAATAAGCTTAAAAATGGTCTTGAATGGTTTAATTAGGATTTACTGTTATGTTGTTTACCTTTTATAAGGTGATCCAGGTCAGTAGTTTGTTAGTCCATAGTTTCATTGTTGTTTTTGTTACTGTTAGGATGCTTTGCAATATAGTGCTATAAAAATGAGTGTACCACAGAAAAGAAGATAACAGGGCTATCATGGGGTTGAATACTGCTTGGAAGTTTAATTTTGGCTAATGAATTCTTCTGCTTTGAATCTTACATCGGTACATTTATTTTAAACCAGAGCGTGGCTATATCCCTTGTTTCAGTCACTAACAGTGAAATAATATTATAGTTTCAACTTGCAAGAAGATCTTGCCAGAATTTTCATAGCTGTATCTTTTTACCTTCATATTTGATTAGTGGATTGGATTTTTAGATTTCTTTTTCAGGGGGTAGATGGGGCATGGAGTTGGGAGTGAGATGGCTGTATGTACAAGTGTGTAGGTTTATGAATATAAAAGTATTACTTTATTGTAAGAAGCTTACATTTCTGATATGCTGCTGTGTTCCAAGCATAAGTACTACACTGCAAACAACATCAAAGAGACACTTTCTTGGATGCACGTTTTCGCTGTGTTTTTTGTTGATCCTGTGTTGCGAAGTATTGTTATGGCAACTTGTGAAGCAAGAAATAGATGAGCTTCCTGCGGTTCTAGGAGGTATCATGGAGACACTGACATTCCTGCTAATTACAACTGTATATACTGGCACCTTGAAGTCAATGTGATTCCTTTAAAAAAAAAAAATCTGCCAAGACTTTCTGCATATTCATTAGACCGATATTAAGAAAGAGTTATTTATGAGAACATGTCATCTCTCTGAAGCGATCAGTTTTTTTTAACGTTGTGTTTCTAAAAACTCTGCCAGAAAGAGAGATGTTCTGGTACACTGATAATAAGGCATTACATCAAAGATTTTTCTTAAGTGCAAGTGGTTACAATACAAATTGCCAAGGGGGTGAATTATCCTATTTTTTACGTTTGCTTTTTGAAATAGCACAAAACCCTACCAGCACCAAAAAGTTGTGAAATGAGTGTAATGGTCTCACTCCTAGTGGTCATATGCCACATCACCAAAGCCACCTTTGCTCTTGGCAAGAATTTCCTTCAAGCGGATTTTGCCACCTTTACTCATGTTGAGGAGTACCTTACTCCATGACTAATCCCAGTAAACTCGATTACATGCTAAAGACAAAGGACCTGATAAGGTTAGGTGCTTTGCTGATCCATCTCAGTAGCATTCCCAGAAGGGAGCTGTTTCTCCAGTGGCGTAGCCTATACCAGCAGCAAATAACTTATCCCTTCTTACATTGACTCAGGTCTCCCAATTAATCAGCCAGCAGGGTGCAGCCAAGACTCTGCCCCACACATTCCCCACTTTCTGGTCGCTTGCTTTTTTGGATGGAAAAAGTTGGGCACACGACACTCGTCACCCCTGTATGTATAGATGCTATATCTGAGTAGCCTGGCCAAGGGGAAAGTGGTGTCTTATTTCCTCGCATGGCTTCTCAACCTGGGCTACCACCTGGTCCATGAAATCAACAGGACAGCTTGCAGAATTGCGGGCCAGTGGGGGCAGAATTGGGCTGCTTGTCGTCTTTTAATTTTATTTTTAGCAGAGAGGCCTAGGAACAAATGGGCTTCTAGGCTGAATTGCTTTGTCCCACGAGTTGTTTGCAGTGTTGTTGCAGACATGTTGGTTCCAGGATATTAGACAGACAAGGTGGGTGAGGTAATATCTTTTATTGGTTCAATAAAATATAATATCTCTCCCACCTTATTTGTCCCACAAGGGCTCTCATTGGTGGGACATTTGGGGGGAAACTTTAGGGTGACCAGACGTCCCGATAAAATCGGGACCGTCCCGATTTTGAGCTGTTTGTCCCGATATTTTGCGCCAGCTTTTTTTTTTTGCTCGGCCGGCTGGCAGCACTCGGCTTCCCCCCCCCCTCCGGTGTCATCTCATCTGGTCACCCTAAGAAACTTGCATTACAGGACCTTATACTGTCCCTCTTCTCTGAATACACAGAGAACTTTGACAGCTCTGGTGACCTTTCACTCAATTTATTTTTTGAATTACATTAGAAATAAAGGTTTGTTTAAGAATAGGCCAACTTCAGTTTGTACTAAGATACAATTCAAAACACATGGAGTAAATTTTCAGCCTGGTTACACATCAACCTGGAACAAGTTTCAATATTTGTAATGTATTTATATCGGAGAGAGCAAGTTAGAATTTTAGGTAAATGTCAAAAGTATTAATGGTATAAATCAAAAATATTTATGAGAAACTGGAGCCTCCAACATAATAAAAAAGAACTAGAGTTGTTTGGAAAAGCATTCCTCCCCTCCCCCAAAATGCTAGTTCAAAATTTCTTGGTAAAAATAATATTTTTTTTTTCATGAGAAATTTCAAAACTAATCAAAACAAAAGTTTTTTTTGTGTCTAAATGACACTAAGAGATGGTTAAAATGTGTGTGGGGGGGAACCCACTGGGTTTGTTTGTTTGTTTATTTATTTTACCATTTTCTAACTGGTAAGAGTTGGAAAACAGTAAATGTTCTCCCCCTTATGCCTCCCCCCATTCACTTTCTTACCACTAACACACCTTTTTCAGGGAAAAAGAAGAGGGGAAAACTTGGAAAAAGGGAGAAAATATCCAAACCCAAAAATAGAAAACCATTTTTTTTCCACTTCCAAAACCTGAAATGAAATCTTTTAAGTTGAAATCAAAGCTAACATTTTTTTGTTTAGTTTTTAAATGTTGATTTAAAGTTAAATTTGTGGTTTTGAATTTTTCTTTGGGAAAACTGAAAAATTTCACCAAAATTGATATTTTCATGCAGAAAATTTTCATGTTGATGAAACTTCACTTTACAGCAGGAAAATTCTTTCAATAAAAAATTATTGACCAGCTCTACAAATACCTTTCTCAAAGTAGTATAATATTGAGTTTATGTTGAATTACTCATTAACACACATTCTACTGTATACACAAGGCTAAGTACTACAGAATTTCCTTGGGAGATGCTTTACTGCTGGAGGTACCAAATTTTGGATGAAATGTAAAGATCCCATGGCAAACTTGACAACTAGGAGTGTTAATTACTTAGGGGTCCTGTAAAATGCCAGCTCAATAATTACATTCAGTTTGGTAAGTTATTTCCTAAAACTCTGTGTAACACTTTCTGGCACTGATAAACATCTGCTGTGTTTCACCCCAGACGTGGTTGCATTTTAGAATCATAGAATATCAGGGTTGGAAGGGACCTCAGGAGGTCATCTAGTCCAACCCCCTGCTCAAAGCAGGACCAATTCCCAACTAAATCATCCCAGCCAGGGCTTTGTCAAGCCTGACCTTAAAAACCTCTAAGGAAGGAGATTCCACCACCTCCCTAGGTAACCCATTCCAGTGCTTCACCACCCTCCTAGTTTTTCCTAATATCCAACCTAAACCTCCCCCACTGCAACTTGAGACCATTACTCCTTGTTCGGTCATCTGCTACCACTGAGAACAGTCTAGATTCATCCTCTTTGGAACCCCCTTTTAGGTAGTTGAAAGCAGCTATCAAATCCCCCCTCATTCTTCTCTTCTGCAGACTAAACTATCCCAGTTCCTTCAGCCTCTCCTCATAAGTCATGTGCTCCAGGCCCCTAATCATTTTTGTTGCCCTCCACTGGACTCTTTCCAATTTTTCCACATCCTCCTTGTAGTGTGGGGCCACTGGTGAAATAAGTGAACTCTGAACAGATTAACCACAATTTCACAAAGAACTTGGATGTCCACCCTCTCTTCTAATATCTTGATAAAAATCATGGTTTCATAAAACAAATTAAGTTTCAATATAAATTTTGCAGATGAGATAGATGCAGGCGTTTATTCTTTAGAAAATTGGTGTATACATCTGTGTATAATATATTTGGTTAAGTGTGTAAAGTGCATTGGGATCCTTCTGGCACTTAATAAGTTGCTCAAGTTTTAGGTAGAATGACTGAACAAGGAGGATGAAAGGCATCAGGAAGATTGTTTTATTAGTGAGAAGATTTGGAGTCATTGGTTAGGTGGAAGAGATGGACCTGACGTGGGATTTCAAAAATTTTGCGGGGAGGAGGGAGAAGGCTACAACTCATGGTGAGAGCAGAGAATGGGATGTGAATTTTAGGAATCTGAAATATTCCTGAAATATGACTCGGCAGTTATTCTATGTTCGTTATTGTACAAATCAGATTATGAAAAGCATCTGATACTGGATACTGAAAATGCCACAGCACAAGACATTTTCTGGAGTAATGATAAATAATACTTAGCTCTTATATGGCACTTCTCAGCCATCAATCTCATAAAACTTTACAAAAGAGGTCAGTATCAGTATCTCCATTTTACAAATGGGGAAACTGAGGTATAGGGAAGGGAGAGACTTACTCGAGGTCACCCAGCAAACCAGTGGCAGAGCTGGGAATTGAACCCAATCTATTGTCCAAGTTGCAGTCTAGTGCCCTATCCATTAGGCAACACTACCATAAGGCCTACTTCTTCCATTTGTGCTCAGATATCCCTTTCCTCCCAGCCACATCTCCTGTGGTGCTCTTCAGCTCCCTACTTGATAATTGATACCCTCTTCCTCTATCTCTCACCCACTAAAGTTTCATTCTTTTCCCCTTTCACAGAACCCAGATCTGATGGATAACAAGCCCTGATGCCCTTGATCTTAAAAAATCTTATGGAGATGTCCTATCTCCTAGAACTGGAAGGGACCTTGAAAGGTCATCGAGTCCAGCCCCCTGCCTTCACTAGCAGGACCAAGTACTGATTTTGCCCCAGATCCCTAAGTGGCCCCCTCAAGGATTGAACTCACAACCCTGGGTTTAGCAGGCCAATGCTCAAACCACTGAGCTATCCCTCCCCCCTAAAGGTGTGTGTGTGTGTGTGTGTGTGTGTGTGTGTGTGTGTGTGTGTGTGAGAGAGAGAGAGAGAGAGAGAGAGAGAGAGAGAGAGAGAGAGAGAGAGAGTGTATCACATACTCGAGTAGATCTGGGTATTTTCTTCATATAATTGGTAACCAAGTCTGAATTCTGAGGGGGCGAACTCAGACCTGGATGCAACTTGGCTGCAGAGTAAAATTAACTGGCAGTCTGTATCTACTTTCTAGAAGCCATGTATCCATATCAAAAGTCACCACCACTACAGGCTCCATTTGATGATTGTCTCAGTGAAGAAGTGTATGAATAGCCATAGAGGCTGAATTATCAGAGTTGAAGTACACGACTCGGACAATGTAGGGAAAGTGCGTACTGCTACTGCCCATGCTCTGTCTGTTATGTTGATAACATTTTGTCCTTGTTACAAGTTTCGTAATAATAAATGCTTCTTTGCTTTTATGTTAGTGATAGTAAGTAAAGAATTCTTACATCTTAAGAGTGGTAAAAGCTAGCACTGTCTTCTTTCACAGCTGGTTTTTGACTATTAAATATAATCCCACTTAAAGAGGATTTTCCAGCAGTTCAGTCTTATGATTTCTTAGCTTATGTAGTTTAAGAGGCTACAGATCTCTGCAAGTGTTCAGAAATATACTTGGCAGATTGGTGGGATCGGCCTCTTTATTTATACTGCTTGGCGTCCCATATGTATTCCATCAATAAATGGCTTTCTCTTTTGATTCCTGAGTATTCTCTCCTGTGGCTGTACTGTATATTAAAAGGGAGTTGGTTTTACCACTTCCATTGCTTAGACTGACTAATGTGGGTGTGTAGTTCTCCCTCGCTCTCCAGTGGGGAGGGAGGCCACTCTGCCTCGTTGTGTTTGGGTTCAGTCCTCAGGCTCGGGTTGCATTGGGGGGGCCCGAGCTGTAAACAGCCTAGAGCTCAGGGCCTGTCTGACAGAGGCAAGCGGACAACAACAGTCTAGGGCTCTTGCCCCTGGGCAAGCAGCGCCCACGTAGTCTCTAGCTCATAGCCCCTCAATGGGGCTGACAAAACTTAACAGTCTCGGGCCCTACTCCTCAGGATGGTAGCAGGCTGTAGCCTAAGCCTCCCGGCCCAGGCAGCCAGCAAATACACTGAGTCAATAAGCTCTAGCCCTTTGGGCGGGGCAGAGCAGGGAGCAGGCTTTAGTCTGGGCTTGTGGGCTCAGGCAGCCAACAAACACACACAGTCTTAGGGTTCAGGTAAAGGCGAGTGTCCACCCAGTCTAGGGTCTCTGAAAGGGGTTTGCGCACTCGGCAGGAAGTCTAGGGTACTAGCAGGGGGGTTCACAAAGCACAAGCCTCCTGGCCTAAGGTGGGGAGTCGGCCACCCCGGGGTTGGGTTGGCAGGGGGACGCGGGCCCGCCCTACTCCACCGCATCCCAGCCCAGGGCCCTAGCAGTGGCAGAGAGGTCTGCCACTGGGTCGGCAGGGATCCAGCTGCGACACGCTGACTGAGACGTGGTCAGGCCTGTAGCCGGCCAGTCGTTGGCTGCTCCTGGGCAACTTTCTACCTCCCCTGGGTTTGGTACCTCTGGCCTCCACAGGTCCTCAGGCTCCTCGGTGTAGACAGCCGATGGTAGTCCCAGCAACTCCTTGTCTGTGTTCATCTCCTCTGGGGGCAGGGCATGGCAGAGCGCAGGTTCCGCTCCTGGGTGCCACAGCTAGGCAGAGGCATCCGTCTCCTCTGCTGGCTCCAGCCCAACTGAGCTGCCGAGCCTTCCTTTTATACTTCCGGCCCTGCCCTGGTACTTTTGGCAATGGGGGTGGGGAGGGTTTGGTGCCGCCCACCAAGGGGAGTGTAGTGCTCCCTCGGTCTCCAGTCCAGAGGGAGGCCACTCTGCCTCACTATAGGGTGCATGAACATTAGCTCTCTCTTCAGGAGACATTTACCTTCCTCTCTATCAGTACATGGCAGAAGAGTCTCCACTTCCCCACCTTTTCTTTCTTTTAGTGAATTTAGTGCTTGTGAAAGGTGGTGGATTAATGGCACAGAAGATTTATATTCACAAAACTGGTAACAGTATTGGCAGTAGCAATCCAAGTTCCTCCGTGTCACCCTGCCCATGTGTCAAAACACTCTTTGGGAAAGATAACCTGTAGGTAAGAGGTTCAACATCCAGGCACGTTAAACACTGGATATCTCAACTGAGACTCCCAGCAAGATTGCAAATTAATACTTAATACAATTGTAATACCTGTGATGTGGACACCACGCTGGTTTGTTAGGAAGTGGATTGAGACAGTCAACTTTTTCCATGTAGACTACTGAACAACCAACTGATTTCAATGATTCTCAATCACTGTCAACAAGATTTGAATCAATAACAGAAGGTATGTCTACACTGCAATTAGACACCCGCGGCTGGACGTTGCCAGCTGACTTGGTCTCATGGGGCTCAGGCTAAGGGGTTGTATAATTGCAGTCTTGACGTTTAGGCTCGAGCTGCAGCCTGAGCTCTGGCACCGTCCCACACCGCAATTAAGCAGTCTCTTAGCCTGAGCCCTGCAAGACCAAGTCAGCTGGTACAGGCCAGCCACGAGTGTCTAATTGCAGTGTAGACATATCCTTAGAGGTGACAGGTTCTTTTTCCTATTGTTGGTCTCCTGGACTATATAGCATCCTCTAACCCCTTGTCTGATGCCATCAATCCATTCAAACTGACTCTACTTTAGAGGAAACCTATGTGTATTGGCCAGAAAGCAATAGTAAATTCCATTAGGAAAGGAGAGAAAATTACCAGGATTAGAGAAACACATAACTGGTGATGAGATTGTTGCTTTTGAGCAGGAAGTTTGATACCAAGGATTTGTTCAGAGGTTTCTTGGTACAGCACTTAAATGTATTGGAGAAAATATCAGGTTACCCTCCAAATCCTAATTGGAAAACTTTTTCCTGGCACTCGCTAGTGGATAACTATAGATTTAGGAGCAACAATAGGTAGCTGTAGAGAATTGGGAGGATGGTATGACAATCTATTCTCTTTCCCTTTCTCCAATTACTTCATAACAAGGTTCTGGACCCCATACTCGCTTTGCAAAGCAGGTTTGGCAAATTTGGTCCCCTGGCTGCGGATGTAACCTTCATATTTTAAACCCCATTAATCTGGACTTGTATGGAGCAGTCCCAATTTTTTTAACCCGATGCATGTGATGGATTCATTAAAGTAAACTAATTCCATGTGGACCTAAACAATAAGATTTTGTATTCTTGGAATATATGAAATGTATGCGACAGTCTTTCCTGTGCACATGTGCAGCTAGAAAAAGTCATGAGACACTGGCAGTCAACTGTAGCACCAGTTTACCTGGAATAAATACCAACCTTTCAACAATTGTACTAATGGAAAAGCTGATATACTCCAGATGCGACAGTTTGTGGATATGATATTTGTGACACATGGTTGCTTTATGCAAAACTAATTTTATGCTTTGTAGAAAGAGGTTGAACATTTTTAAATAAGAGGACAATTTTGAACTTTGTGAATCTCTTTTTCCCCCTGCATATTGAATAGATAAAGAAAGTGTTTCTTTTAAGTTGCTGAAACTGCCATAATTTAAAGTCTATCCTTGAAATCTGTTTCTCTCTATTGTATTCATCATAGGATAATATGGTGTAGTAATAATTGATAAAAATTGACTTTTGAGTTACAACTATCATATGTCTGATTTATGTAGTCAATTTACTCGTGGTTACAGGAGTAAGGTAGTTACATTTTGAAGCAAATGATGAATGGTTAAATGCGCTGAGAAAATAATGACAAATCTAAAAGGATTGGATAGCAAAGCAGGTTACTAGACTAGACTTTTATCACTGGAAAATCAATTCCAGCTCTGATTTGAGGTTACAGCTGAGTGAATATTACAAAAAATTGTGAATATTTTATTCAAATTTTTAATTGAATTTGCTTCAAATGTGTGTGTTGCCCTTGATGACTTTCTAGGATTACTATAGGGAATAGGTTGACTGGTAAGAAAAATCACTAAAAGGGAGCTACAGAAGGCAAACCATAAACTCCTAACTGTGGGTATTTACACTGGAAACTTGACTGTAAGAGTTACGCTGATCCAGTGTCTGATAAATAATTTTGAATAATGAATACATTTAATTAGGGCTCTCAAGCGATTAAAAACATCATGTGATGAATCGCACTGTTAAACAATAATAGAATACCACTTATTTAAATATTTTTGGATGTTTCCTACATTTTCAAATATATTGATTTCAATTGTAACACAGAATACAAAGTGTACATTCATAATAAGAATGACGTTTACGTTTTTAATTCATACACAGTTCAGTGCAATACTTTTACACAATCCTATAGTAGTAGGTGACCCTAACACATATCTCCAATGGCTGGAGGTGGGACTCTAGGAGGTGAGGGCTTTGAATTACTACAGAGAGTTCTTTCTCAGGCTGATGGGCCTTGCCTACAAGCTCAGGGTCTAACTAATCATTTTATTTGGGGTCGGGAAGGAATTTCCCCCCAGGTCAGCTTGGCAGAGACCCTGGACTTTTTTCATAGTCTGCTGCAGCATCGGGCACAGGTCACTTGTTGCTTTGAACTAGAGTAAATGGTGGATTCTCTGTAACTTGAAGTCTTTAAATCAAGATTTGATGACTTCATTAACTCAGCCAGAAGTTATGGGTCTATTACAGAAGTGGGTGGAGAAGTTCTGTGGCCTGTGATGTGCAGGAGGTCAGACTAGATGATCATGGTGGTCCCTTCTGGCCTTAAAGTCTGTGAGAGATAATATGCACTTATTTAATTTTTATATTACCACAGCAACCTGAGGCTCTAGTTAAGATTTGCACCCCATTATGCTAGGTACTGTTCAAATAAGTGTCTCTTTTATCACAATAAGCAGGTAAAGTAAGTAGTTGCTATCCCTATTAGTCCCTCAAACCTCGGTTCATTGACCTTGTGCTGGCCAATGACACAGTACACCTTCAGGCTGCCTACACTTGAAGCTTGGGGTGTGAGTCCTGTGCTCATGTACACATACGCTAGCTCTCATTGAGCTAGCGCTAGTATAAATAGCAGTGTAGCTGTGGTAGTACGGGCAGCAGCAACCGTGGTACGGCTGAGCCATGCCAAACACAAACTCCTGAAACTGTTGGGTATGTGCTCAGCTCAGTCATGCCTCCGCTGCCATTGCCTTTTGCTACCATGGCTACACTGCTGTTTACACTCACTTGCGGTAGCTCCATAAGAGTTAGTGTATGTGACCATGAGCAAGGGAATCACACCCCCGTAGTGTAGACTTAGCCTCAGTGAGTAAGGGCTGCAAGACTAGACTCTTTGAGTAAAATTCACTTCACCCACATAACCCAGAGTAATAGCACACTATGTAGTAGGTGAAACATACAGAAGTTTAGGAGGCAAAATCCACATTCTCTACCTGGGCATATGGCTACTGTGCCACTTGCCCTGGATGTTGGAGCCACTGGATCTGCAGATCATCTAGCCTTTCCCCGGGCCCCTCTGTGTCAACTCACTCCACCATGACTTATGCAGCAGTAGGAGGGACATCCATCCAGAAAAGCCATCCAAAGGTACCCTCCTATCATAGCTCCAATGAAGGGCTTAAGGGGTTCAGATGGCCTCACACCAGGGTGAATTTCATCCTTATCTCCCTTCTTGATTGTTGTAACCTCCTCACCGTCATTGCCCCCTGCCTCACAACCCTTTCAAAATACAGATACTAATATCGTCGTCTTTGCCCAGGCACATCAACTCCCTGGTCTCTTTGAATCCTTCCATTGGCGCCCCACTTGGAGAGCTTAAGTGGGAACGTCCCTCCTGCGTACTGGCTCACTACAGAGGAGTGGAATTCCCACATAGCACATTTGCCCTCAGCTATTATGGATTCCTTACTCAAGACTTTGGGATTGGGCTTACAGCCTTAAACTCATGCAAACATGCAACTCTGGAAAATTAATTGCAGATTCAATAAATGCCTGTAGGCTCTCTTATGAGCTCTTGATACCTCCAGTGGATGCCATGTAGCAACTGGATTTTTTTTTTTTTTTTACAGATCTATATGCAGATTAATTTAAAGTACCTTATGGGAAACGAAATAACCTTTTTGCAAGACTTGTATGTTGAAAGTTATTTGAACATCAGGAAATATGGGTCTATTGAGAAAGATTTAGACTGACTGTTTAATTATGAAACAGTAGCATTTGTTCAGTCTGGAACCAACTGAGGGATGTTTTGTGTAAGCTGTTTACAGAACCTTATTGCTTCAGAGACTACACAGCAGCATAATAAAGGCTTTGTGCTGGTCATCTGCTTATAGAAATACTACCCATACGGCAGAGATCAGACGTTTTCCCAGGACTATAAGCCCATGCCATAGCTAACAAATCTCCTAGAGCTCTTAGGCTTATGTACATGGAGATAAAAAGTATGTATATGTGTAAGCACATACTGCAAATATTACCAACATTCCTATATAATACAATTCTGTAAATATGTACAATTCTAACTCATGCTTTAGTATGCAAAAAGCTAGGCTCAAATATATGCATATTTTTATATTAAAGAAATCCTACAAAGGAGTAAAGACAATCCTATAAAAATTGTGTAAAGTTCCTGTAGAATCCTGAGCATCTGGAATTTTCATTGTAGTCAATGGGAACACTTCTTGGGATTTGACCCTATAGGGTTATTTTAAAATGAGCAACAAATAGTTAGCACACACTAACGTTACTCCTGGATTCTTCCAGAGAACCTTTCTGCTCAGATCTACAGAGTATCAAAAAAGCACATCAAAAGCTTGATGCAAATATCTTATAATAATTAGACCTCTGAGAGGACTAAAGGTACACAGTTTTACCATATGCCTTACAGCGAATGCCCCAGTGGTATAATGTACTATGAAAATGTATTCCATCCATCCATCTGTCCACATACAATATACACATGAGACACACCCGTGTTTTTGTGTAGTGTGTATTTGTTTTTTGCACTGAATATACTGCCTTAAACAAACACGTGGGACAAAATCCTGGACATGACTATTCTCACAAAGCCATTCCTCCTAACACAGAGCAGCATAATGCTCCATGGAGTGCAACTTACCTGTACACCAAAGGGATCAAACCCTTCTCATGTGTACTGTAAATGATGGCATATATGGACTGGGCACTGAGGATCTGACCTCACCCTCAAACCAGCAAACTGTTCCTCCTTATGGATATAGAGCAGCAGTGAGCATGTTAGCCACCCTCACCAAGAGAGCTATGCATGTATCCTACTTTGCTGCTGTTCAGATGGCCTGGGTTAGAGGGACAAGGCTGCTGGCACTCCTAGCACACATGCAACAAAAGGACAGATGATAGTTTACTGCCACTGCTACTAAAATTCACATATCACTGGTCTACAATTTTTGAGAAGTCGTCTGCTTCAGAGATAAAATGTGCTATTTATTATGTATTTTGATGTGCTGAATTCAAATATGACAATTAAAACAACTGATTGGCTACTGTTGCTAAGATATTTAAGTTTTTACATTTTATGTCTATGTATATTGTGTGGATAGTAGAGTTTTAATCATAAATTGTAAACCTAGGTCTTTTCATGTGTTTATGGTTGCTTTACATGATAATATTTCACCTGTCCTGTTTATGTAACACTTTAAAAATCAGCAAAAGGGTTATATAAATAAAATTTATTACGAAACAAAAGGCAAAAAACTATTCTGTACATAGTTTAGTCCTATTCAGTGTCTACTTGGCGCTGCTTGGCTTGTCTCTTGTATTCATTAAATGGAGCATCTCTTGTCACTGTCCAGCAATAGTCTGCAAGCATTGATGGGCTCCATTTGCCCTGATAGCGTTTCTCCATTGTTGCAATGTCCTGGTGAAATCGCTCGCCGTGCTCGTCGCTCACTGCTCCGCAGTTCAGTGGAAAAAAATCTAGATGAGAGTGCAAAAAATGTATCTTTAGTGACATGTTGCAACCAAGGCTTTTGTATGCCTTGAGGAGGTTTTCCACCAACAACCTGTAGTTGTCTGCCTTGTTGTTTCCGAGAAAATTTATTGCCACTAACTGGAAGGCTTTCCATGTCGTCTTTTCCTTGCCACGCAGTGCATGGTTAAATGCATCATCTCGAAGAAGTTCATGAATCTGAGGACCAACAAAGACACCTTCCTTTATCTTAGCTTCACCTTGGAAATTTTCCACGGAGGTACTTGAAAGCTGCTTGTGTTTTGTCAATGGCCTTGACAAAGTTCTTCATCAGACCCAGCTTGATGTGTAAGGGTGGTAACAAAATCTTCCTTGATTCAACAAGTGGTGGATGCTGAACACTTTTCCTCCCAGGCTCCAATGACTGTCGGAGTGGCCAATCTTTCTTGATGTAGTGGGAATCTCTTGCACGACTATCCCATTCGCATAGAAAACAGCAGTACTTTGTGTATCTAGTCTGCAGACTAAGCAAGAGAGCAACAACCTTCAAATCGCCACAAAGCTGCCACTGATGTTGGTCATAGTTTATGCACCTCAAAAGTTGTTTCATGTTGTCATAGGTTTCCTTCATATGGACTGCATGACCAACTGGAATTGATGGCAAAACATTGCCATTATGCAGTAAAACAGCTTTAAGACTCGTCTTCGATTAATCAATGAACAGTCTCCACTCATCTGGATCGTGAACGATGTTGAGGGCTGCCATCACACCATCGATGTTGTTGCAGGCTACAAGATCACCTTCCATTAAGAAGAATGGGACAAGATCCTTTTGACGTTCATGGAACATGGAAACCCTAACATCACCTGCCAGGAGATTCCACTGCTGTAGTCTGGAGCCCAACAGCTCTGCCTTACTCTTGGGTAGTTCCAAATCCCTGACAAGGTCATTCAGTTCACCTTGTGTTATGAGGTGTGGTTCAGAGGAGGAGGATGGGAGAAAATGTGGGTCCTGTGACATTGATGGTTCAGGACCAGAAGTTTCATCCTCTTCCTCTTCCTCGTCTGACTCAAGTGAGAATGATCTGGTGCATCAGGAACCGGCAGTCCTTCTCCGTGGGGTACTGGGAGTATAGCTGATGGAATGTTTGGATAATGCACAGTCCACTTTTTCTTCTTTGACACACCTTTCCCAACTGGAGGCACCATGCAGAAGTAACAATTGCTGGTATGATCTGTTGGCTCTCTCCAAATCATTGGCACTGCAAAAGGCATAGATTTCCTTTTCCTGTTCAACCACTGGCGAAGATTTGTTGCACAAGTGTTGCAGCATATGTGTGGGGCCCACCTCTTGTCCTGATCTCCAATTTTGCAGCCAAAATAAAGGTGATAGGCTTTCTTAACCATAGTGGTTATACTGCGCTTTTGTGATGCAAAAGTCACTTCACCACAAACATAGCAGAAATTATCTGCACTGTTCACACAAGTACGAGGCATCTCTGCTCACTTTGGCTAAACAGAAATGTGTCCCTTTGCAAAATCAAACACTGACAAAGAAGAGAGCACGACACTGTATGATTTCTAGAGCGGATATAGGGCAATTTGTTCAGCAGAGTGATGTAAGCTTCGTTATGATTGCATCATCCATGACTTCTAGGAATAACATGATACAATTCATATCATGTATGACGCAATACCAGCTTCAGATTGCATCATTCCTTGTTTTGCCTAAAAAGCAAGTACTGTCCAAACCCAGTCATAGATTTATTCATAGATCGAGTCAAAGATGTATTTTAGTCATTTCTGGTTTAAATTGAGATCCCTTCCCTTTATAACTCACTTATCCTCCACCAAGTCAAGGGTCGTATATACTGACCCAATAGCATATCTTGAAAACTAGAGCCAATCAACAATTTTAAGCATCATTTTCATTTTCAGTGCCCCAGAATTAGTAAAGTTTGACTACATTTATTTCAGAAGCATTTTGGCTGTAGAGCAGTGATTCAGAGATTGAGACTCTGATGAATGAAGCACAGTGAGCTTTCACTGCTTTATCCATCTGTTCACCTGTTTAGGCTCACGTGTGGCAGACTTTTCTCATTCGGTCTGATCGACACGCTGCTGATAGCATTACTGAGCCCTCCAGTCCCATTCTGAGAGACCATTAAAACTGGCCCAGAGGAGCAACAATCTGCTTTGGAGATGTACAAGGAGAAGCTGGATTCCCCCCTCCCCCCGCATTAAATATTCCCATGTTTCAGACTGAAAGCCCTAGGTGGATGGAGTGAGGTGGAAATGAGGAGAGGGGAGAGACTTGAAGATTACCCCAGTGAAGTCAATAGGAGTCTTTCCATGGATTTCAATGGGAGTTGGATCAGAAGCTGGTGTGTGTTATGGTACCTTGATACTTCAGATGTGCACAATGAGTCCCAAGTGTCTGGTGGGGCTTGTTTGGGTGGTTGGTTTTTGGTAGTTGATGAGATAGACTATTGAACACATGGAATATTCAAACACCACTCTATCAACTTTATAAATATTATATGTATCTTTATGCATCAAGTGCTGTATTCTGGCTCCATGGGGCAATTGCATAGTTTCCTGCAAGAATTAAAATCCCTAGGAGGTAATTAACGCAAATCCCTATGTGGGTATCAAGTCTGGAGAAGCATCACCCCGGAGAGGAAATTGCATAGATGGTTTGACCTAGTTGGAGAAGACTAGCAAGTAAAGAACTGAAAACTGAATAAAGTGACCAACCTGATGCATGGGCAAGAGGAGACACTCACCCAAGCCAAGAAGTGACAAGAGATTGTACCCCGAAAGAGTGGCCCTGAGGGAGGGCCTGAAGTACTTTGACCCCTACCAGGGTCTCCGTGCAGAAGATGGGTGACACCTGGTAAGCTAGACATGCATATAAACTGTTTATTGTTGTCTTTAAATTGTGTTTTCTCTGTAATGCTTTTGTTCTGAATAAATAGTACATTGCTCTTTGAAAGCAGGCTGGTCACTGGTTCATCCAGTCACTGCCCTTGAGAGAACAGGACTGTAGTGAACTGCAGTCAGATCTGCTGAGGTGATCACCGTGAATTGCAGGAGACTGCAACCTAAATCCACGGTCTGGAGGGAGTGGATCACAGGATCCTGTCCCAAAAAAGGTGACCTCCAGAGGCCTGTAACCTAAATGAGGTTCCCTTATGGAGGCCACAAATGACTTGGTGGAAGTTACCTCAGAAACTGAGACACCTGGCATGATATAAAAAAAATTAATCCGTAACAACACATAACTGTTTCAAGACTGTTCAGGTTAAGTGTCACACGGTAATAGAAATCTTAAAAGTTCCAATGTTCAAAGAATGGACTTCAGAAGTTTCATAGTGCATCACTATCACAGGGTGACGGGTCCCTTTAAGAGGAAGCAGGGCCAGTGTACCTGTGACTCATCAGCTGCCTCCTATTTGGGGTTAAATGAAGGCAGCTGGACCTAAGAAGGGGGAGATTCTGAAGCCTGGTCTAAACTTAAAAGTTGGGTCAATATAGCTGTGTCAGTCAGGGGTGTGAAAAATCCAGTCCCCTGACCCAAAGTAACTATGGGGACCTAATCACCAGTGTAGATGCAGCTAGGTCAGTGTAAGAATGCTTCTCTCAACATAGCTGCCACCGTTCGAGGAGGTGGTTTTCCTACACTGACAGAAAACCCCCCTCCATCAGCATAGACTGCAGTCTGGTCTATATAGAAAATTAGGTCTGTATAACAATGTCGCTTGAAGTGTGAAACATCCTGAGTGGCTTAGTTAAGCCGACCTAAGTCCCCATATAGACAGTGATAGGTCAACGGAAGAATTCTTCCATCTACCTAACTACTGCCTTTTGGGGAGGTGGATTACCTAAACACATGGGAGTATCCCTCCTGTTGTCATTGGTAGTGTCTATGCTAAAGCTCTGTGGAAGAGGCGCAGCTGTGCTGCTGTAGCATTTTAAGTGGAAACCAGCCCTGTGTCTACAATACAGGATCATGCTGGCATAGCTTGGATGTCATAGCTATGTTGGTATAGTCTCTGTAGCACAGAGAAAGGAGGAATCAGTCAGGAAAGGGGCAGGTGAGAGCTGCCTTAGAGGAGACGGAAAGAATCTGGAAGGACAGGTGAAACACAAGGCACAGGAGAGAATTGCTTGAGGGAATGAGCTGCAGGAGACCTGAAGGAGAATAGCAACTGTAAGCTGATGGTGATAAGTGCAGTATGTAACCATTGTGTTGGGTGATGTCAGCAGCACCAAGGGTCAGGCTCAATACCTAGGGTGGGTTCTTAGCACTACAAAACAGAACTGACCCAAGCCCCATCCAGAAGTCTGGGAAAACTAAACAACACCCCAGGGTGCCTCTAATACGCAATTCTTACCCACTCGCAAACACTGACTGTGGGTATGAAAAAAGAGAATGTTTATTAAGAGAAAAAAAGAAACCCAGCATTAATTTGGGAAAACAGTGATTCAGAACTATGTAAAACACCCACTCCAAAGTATCTTGGGCAGTAGTCCTTTGCTTCAGTTTCCCGCCCAACCAATGAATGTCCCTTTAACATGCCACTCTCCTTTTTCCTCAGCTGCACCCCTACTGATGGTTTGTCATCTGAGATCATCAAAGTCCCAGAAGTGTGTTTAGGTGTGGGTCACCTCCCACCCCTGGCCAGAGAAAGGGCAGTCAAGTGATAACTGCTGCTCACTGCTGTCACGGTTTGACGCTGCCATCTCTGCCTTCAGCTTCAGTGATGCGTTGTGAGGTTCCTCCACCTAACCCAGCCCTTAGTGATTTCACTGGGTAGAGGTAAACCTCACTGCTGCTGTCCCCTCTGCAGGGAGCCCTCTTGTGGGAGATCTGACTTGGGGCTACAGGAGAATCATGAGAGTACCAAGACCCATTTCTCTCCCAGGTGGATGGCCTGGAGAGTGGGAACTGCAGCAGGGGCTGAAGGAACTGGGTAATGACTCTCAAGTGGCTGACTTGTGAACAGTATTGAAGAGCTGCTGCACTGTAACCTTGTTTTTAGTTGAGGTTTTGAGAGGAACTATTTTTGCTACCTGGGACATTCATCTCTATGGGCCATATAGAGGGGAGACGGATGTGTGTCATGCCATGGCCTGCTGCCAGATGGCACCTCAGGTGAGGGCTGCCCTTTTACAATCTTAATGAAGAATTGGTTTGTAGACTAAGAAATAATAAGACTTAAAAAAAAAACCCGGAATCCTTGGCTAGATACAACGGTATAAAATAGACTATTCCTTTCGTTGTGTTTCCTGTGGACCCTTTCTTGCAACAAGGTCAGCTTGTACATAGACCTTTACAACTGTACAGAATCTCTCTTGAAGTCAGTGGTACTCTATGTGGACATAAAGATCTGGGTGAATGGATCCAGTTGCATGGTTGGAACCTGTTCTTTTAAGTCCCCCAAGAAATCTTTAAAACATGCGCGCGCGTATACACACACACACAGCCACAGCCACAGCCACACAGCACAATAAACAAAGTTTGAGAAGATAGAGATTGTTTTGCTATTTCATAGTTACCCATCAAACTTGGGAAGTGTGGCAAACATCTTTTAAAAAACTGTTTTTTGGGAGAACAAAAGGTTAGTAGTGCCTAGTACTTTCCCCCCCAACTGTATTATTCCCTCCTCTTTCAAAAATCAATTAACTGTGTTTTCTAATATCAGCCCCTACAGGATATGCATCCTCCCTTGCAGCTAGATCTTTAGTATTATATTATGGTGTGTTTACAATGATTGTGTAGTAGCCTATTTTAAACGTCTTTGCAGCAAACCAAACATTTTTGCAGATGAAGGAGGTGCTTTTGCTAGTTCCCTAAAGCCATTTACATTGTGGTATCTTTAGAAGCAGTGTGAGACGCACGTATTCAGAGCCAGTCCTTAACTTATTAATAAGCGTGAAGAACAATACACATGGTCAGCCTGTAACTTGTTTGAATACAGATACGTACAATAACACTATTGTATGATGAGATAACTGGCTCTGTGGATGAGGGGAAAGCAGTGGATGTGTTATTCCTTGACTTTAGCAAAGCTTTTGATACGGTCTCCCACAGTATTCTTGCCGCCAAGTTAAAGAAGTATGGGCTGGATGAATGGACTGTAAGGTGGATAGAAAGCTGGCTAGATCGTCGGGCTCAACGGGTAGTGATCAATGGCTCCATGTCTAGTTGGCAGCCGGTTTCAAGTGGAGTGCCCCAAGGGTCGGTCCTGGGGCCGGTTTTGTTTAATATTTTTATTAATGATCTGGAGGATGGTGTGGACTGCACTCTCAGCAAGTTTGCAGATGACACTAAACTGGGAGGCGTGGTAGATACACTAGAGGGTAAGGATCGGATACAGAGGGACCTAGACAAATTAGAGGATTGGGCCAAAAAAAACCTGATGAGGTTCAATAAGGACAAGTGCAGAGTCCTGCACTTGGGACGGAAGAATCCCATGCATTGCTACAGACTGGGGACCGAATGGCTAGGTAGCAGTTCTGCAGAAAAGGACCTAGGGGTCACAGTGGACAAGAAGCTGGATATGAGTCAACAGTGTGCTCTTGTTGCCAAGAAGGCTAACGGCATTTTGGGCTGTATAAGTAGGGGCATTGCCAGCAGATTGAGGAACGTGATCGTTCCCCTTTATTCGACATTGGTGAGGCCTCATCTGGAGTACTGTGTCCAGTTTTGGGCCCCACACTACAAGAAGGATGTGGAAAAATTGGAAAGAGTCCAGTGGAGGGCAACAAAAATGATTAGGGGTCTGGAGCACATGACTTATGAGGAGAGGCTGAGGGAACTGGGATTGTTTAGTCTCCAGAAGAGAAGAATGAGGGGGGATTTGATAGCTGCTTTCAACTACCTGAAGGGGGGTTCCAAAGAGGATGGAGCTCGGCTGTTCTCAGTGGTGGCAGATGACAGAACAAGGAGCAATGGTCTCAAGTTGCAGTGGGGGAGGTCTAGGTTGGTGGTGAAGCACTGGAATGCATTACCTAGGGAAGTGGTGGAGTCTCCTTCCGTGGAGGTTTTTGGCTTGACAAAGCCCTGGCTGGGATGATTTAGTTGGGAATTGGTCCTGCTTTGAGCAGGGGGTTGGACTAGATGACCTCCTGAGGTCCCTTCCAACCCTGATATTCTATGATTCTATGAAAGTTAGTATAATAAGTATTTTTCAAAACTGGTACATCAGTTGCAACTGGTACAGCTGATGCACTCAGATACTACAGTGATGAGCAGTGGTATAAAACTAAGATGGGAAGCTACATCAAATATGAGTTGACATTTTTTTAAATATCCAAACTGCCCAAGTGTGAGGCATATGCATCTAGTCCAAACTTGCTTGAATTCAGCTGTATTGGATTTTTCATCCTTACAGGAAATCCTTTCCAGGCTCTGATTATCTCCAGATTCCCAGAAGTAGTTTTCCCCCTCAGCTTTAAGGACCTATTGAGTGACTGTATTGTTATGAAATGTGGCTGATACAGATAGGCCAAAAGAGAGGGAGATATAACTGGATATAGAGTAATATCACTGATAGCTTGCCCAAATAGTATATGTGTTTTACTTGGCTTTGTCAGCTAGAGTGTTTGAGTATAAGAAAAGACAGAGCCTATCTGAGCAAGCTGTGAGCAAACAGTAATCTACGACACTAAGAGCCTCTCTCTTTGTAAAGGAAGATAATGTGGAAAATCAATTTCCAGTATATGTGCTTGTGAGGCTCACAAAGCCTGAGTCTTTAGGTCCCTCCACTTTTGGTACCCTATAAACGTCTACATTTCTGCACTCATTTTAAAACCAGTAGATTCTAACCCTTTAGTTCCAGTGACTAAATATTTCAAAATGCAGATTTTTGGGTAAGACCGCAGATCAGTATGGTTTTTCCCCCCTAAAATGACAGGTTATCCACATCCAGTCATAAATCAGGCATCCCAAATCATGAGATTTAAAAATATATATAGCTATATATTTTAGGTGGTTTTCTTTGCTTTCTGATTTCTGAATCTTTAGAGTGCTCTTGGGTCACACATTCAAGCTTTTCTCCACAACTATGAGGGCTAGAAATGTTTCTTTTAAATGAAAGATGAGATTCTCATATAGTTTCTTGATTCTAGTAGCTTGGACTTTTAAGAAAATCACCGAATATTGCAAGACCTGTGATTAAAATCACAAGAGGTAACAACAATGGGCTTTTTATAGTCCTTTTCAGGGCCAGTCTGTGAGCCCTGTGACACCCTGTAACGGGAGTCAGTTAATCCTGACCCATGTCATGTGCCAGGGGTATTAATATTTTGTGACTCTGATCCATGTTAAATGAGTGGTGCAATGAATCATAGAATCATAGAATATCAGGGTTGGAAGGGACCTCAGGAGGTCATCTAGTCCAACCCCCTGCTCAAAGCAGGACCAATTCCCAACTAAATCATCCCAGCCAGGGCTTTGTCAAGCCGGGCCTTAAAAACCTCCAAGGAAGGAGATTCCACCACCTCCCTAGGTAAAGCATTCCCGTGCTTCACCACCCTCCTAGTGAAATAGTGTTTCCTAATATCCAACCTAGACCTCCCCCACTGCAACTTGAGACCATTGCTCCTTGTTCTGTCATCTGCCACCACTGAGAACAGCCGAGCTCCATCCTCTTTGGAACCCCCCCTCAGGTAGTTGAAAGCAGCTATCAAATCCCCCCTCATTCTTCTCTTCTGGAGACTAAACAATCCCAGTTCCCTCAGCCTCTCCTGAAATAAAGATCAGACTTTTACTAGTGTCCCTGTATGTCACTGCAGTGTCAGAATCCTTAGCCAAAATGGAGCAAATGAAGCCAGCTGAACCCTGGCAGAGTGGTTGCAGAGCCTCCATGTTTTCCTGGAAGCCAATGGTATTGCATAGAATTGTTAGAGGGTGACTGTTTTATGTGGCAGGCCCAGAGGCAATGGGATATAAAATATCTTTTAGTGCGAGCATTAATGGGACTACATACTGCTAGGTAAAGTCATCCAGAAATTGCCAGAGTACTGTGAATTTTACTGTTTGTTAATAGTATGAGTGTCTTATGGTCTCTAACTAGCTGGAAATGATCAAAACTCTGCAACTACCTTATGACACTCTTGCACACCCACACATTTCACCAAACATTCTCTCTCTCTTTCTCTCTCTCTAAACGTGGTCTCAGAATCCTAAAGCTATGGGGAACAATGTGCTATGGGCTTCTAATCATCACCTTGTAACAGGATTAGCACCCCATCATGCCCACACTTCTAGCATCTGCTGAATTGGCTGTAAGATTTTGAAACCGAGTATGTCAATAGCAGGAATATGGGGAGTGATCTAAAGTCCACTGAGGTCAACTGAAAGACTCCGATTTGCTTCAATGGCCATGATCAATAGATTCTCTAGATCCTCCTGTGTTTTATCCCACATCCACTTATTGAACCAGTTACTAAAGCCCAAGCGTGAGATCCTTGGTTGCTTTATACAGTAACTCCTCGCTTAACGTTGTAGTTATGTTCCTGGAAAAATGCGACTTTAAGCGAAACGATGTTAAGCGAATCCAATTTCCCCATAAGAATTAATGTAAATAGGGGGGATAGGTTCCAGGGAAGTTTTTTTCACCAGACAAAAAACTATATATTATATAGATATACACACAGTATACATTTTAAACAAACAATTTAATACTGTTCACAGCTATGATGATTGTGAAGCTTGGTTGAGGTGGTGAAGTTAGAGGGTGGAAGAGGGAGGGATATTTCCCAGGGAATGCCTTGCTGCTAAATGATGAACTAACACTCGGCTGAGCCCTCAAGCTTTAACACATTGTTGTTAATGTAGCCTGGGGTTGGCAACCTTTGGCACGCGGCTCGCCAGGGTAAGCACCCTGGCGGTCCGGGCCAGTTTATTTACCTGCTGACGCGGCAGGTTCGGCCGATCGCGGCCCCCACTGGCCGCAGTTCGCCGTCCCGGGCCAATGGGGGCGGCGGGAAGTGGTGCGGGTGAGTGATGTGCTGGCCGTGGCTTCCCACCGCCCCCATTGGCCCGGGATGGTGAACCGCGGCCAGTGGGGGCCACGATCGGCCAAACCTGCCATGTCAGCAGGTAAATAAACTGGCCCGGCCCGCCAGGGTGCTTACCCTGGCGAGCCGCGTGCCAAACGTTGCCGACCCCTGATGTAGACTCTCACCAAGGCAGCATGAACAGGAGGGAGGGGAGAAAGCATAGCAGACAGAAACAGACACACACCTTGTGTGTGTGTGAGAGAGAGAGATACACACTGCCCCTTTAAGTAAGCTGACCCACTCTTAAGTGCATTGTCTTTTTAAGTGGATTAGGAAGTTGAGACAGCAGCTGCTGCCCCAAGCTCTCTCTCTCTCTCTCCCCCCTCCGTCAGTGTCCCCTCCCTGCTCTAAATGGAGAAGGGGTAAGTGGGGTGCAGGAGCAGGGGGGAGGGGGACACCCTGACATTAGCCTCCCCCTTCCCCCCCTGCACAGCAAGCAGGAGTCTCTGGGAGCAGCTCCAAGGCAGAGGGCAGGAGCAGCACATGGCAGTGGGGGGAGGGACAGCTGAACTGCCCAGCAATTGATAGCCTGCTGGGTGGCTGCAGCACAGGGAACTTAGGGGAGCGGGGAGCTGATAGGGGGACTGCTGGTCCACCCTGGTTACAAGCCCCCACCAGCTAGCTGCAATGGGTTGCTCCTCCTGCAAGCAGAGGACAAAGCAGGCGGCTGCCAAACAACGTTAGAAGGGAGCATTGCACAACTTTAAACGAGCATGTTCCCTAATTGATCAGCAACAAAACAACGTTAACCGGGATGACTTTAAGTGAGGAGTTACTGTACTGGGTAAATAGGTTGGAGCAGCATAAAAGAACTCTAAAAGCCCCTGATTCTGGCAAGGGAGGATTTCCCTGGTGCAGGAACAGTAGAAGACAGCTGCAATGGCAAAAGACAACCCTTGAAAACCCCTGGCATAGGGGACAGGGCTGGTGGTGGGAGGAGTACATCAGGAGTGGGACCGCAGCACTGCAGTGACTCCACACAGTGCTACGGCACATAGGGAAGCCCAGGGAGGCTGTGTCATTTAGACAGCCCAGACCAGGAGCGAACAGCTGAGAACTGGAAGGGCACAAAGGTAGATTAAAGCCACCTCAGTCCCCCTTGCCTCTGGTCTGAGAGTTCTGTGCTGTGCCTCTTAGAAGTTCAGCAAACAACCTCACCCCGGAGGCAAATTAAGTATGATTTTGTTCCAGAATTGCAATGTCCTGAAGAATCATCAGTTCTGATGTGCTTTTGGTGGAGGTATTTTGGCCAGGTCTTTGACTCTTTTTCCAGGTCTGTCCACAAGATGTCCTCATCAAATACACGTGCCAAGAGCATCTAGCTGAGTTAGTCATAGCCTATATTTTTCTCTGTTTAGTTTTACTCCAGGTTACATAATTGTCTTCAGAGCTTGTTTTAACCTTATGTTATGTTACTCCTCAGGCCTCCCAGAAACTAAAATGTGGCTTGTACAGAACTTCCACTCCCTCAAGGGGTTGTTTGTAAGATTTCTGATGCTCTTGTGATGTTAAACAGGATGTCACAAAAACATTGGCTTCAAAACAGCATTATGGACACTGTCAGGGTGACAAGTCACCTCCTTAAATTTAGGCATGTGCTTAAGGACCTGGTGAAATCAGGACTATAATGAGGAACTATCATTGTTACATCAAAACAGCCTGCTCTTGCAATAGTGAAGGGCCCATTCTACAAAATTCAGATGTGAGTCAGGGTCTAAACTTCCCCAAAGAACAGTTGTGTGTATTTGTTTGGTTACTAGTTTTAAGACGCAGCTTCATAAATTTATGACCGGGATTATATGAAGGGATCACCTGTGATAGCAGAGGACTGGACTTGATATTCCAGGGACTTCCAAGATTTTGATTCAGCTCATTAGGCAGAAGATCCAGATGCAAAGTTTGAATCCAGCTCTGAAGTTCACCAAAGTTCAGAGTTGTTGTAATCTGGGATTTTGGTTGAAGAAGGGTCAAGAAAACTGTGAAGGGGCAAAATTCAAAACCCTATTAGGACCTGGTCAAAATGGGAAGATGTAAGTTTGCTGACAGTAAAGGAATATGAAGAGGCGAGCAGCAGCTTTTATGCTGATAGCAGAAAGATGCAACACATTTGACCTGGCAACTGTTTTGGGACTTTACTGTAGCAGAACAAAAGGACAACTTGAAGGTACATGAAAACTCTTAACAACAAAAAAGGAAACAGACGTGTTTGATTCTCATTTACAAACTGGCCTGATCCCAAATAAAAACTAAAATGTAAATTGCTTTACATGAGCACAATATGTTAGAAAAAAACAAAATGAAATTCTGTACAGCGTTTTTATCTTGGGCTTGTCACCCCTGCAAATTGCACATTTCTGAGCGAGAGGAGTTGGACTGATATTATTTGCACCTCCCACCCTCCCTCATGGATTTATTCCAGGGAAGGTAGCATTAAATGTGGTCAAAGATTGTTCAGGGGATGAATTGCATCAGATTTCCCCCCTCCAGGAGCCCTAGCCAGCATTCCTCTATTCTGGGGTAGAACTGGATGGCTGTGAATCCCTGGCAGGGAGGTGATATGGAAGCTTTCTGAAAGGCCCATCCTCAAATGGGCTTTCTGCTGCCTGGGGCCCTGGATTATGGATGTCAGAAGCTACAATGTTGGGGGTATTAGAATCCACTGTTGTTAGAATCCAGAGTTAAGATTCTCCCCATTGTACAGGGGCCATTTGCAAAATTTGGATCAAGATCCTGGTTCAGATTCTGGATACCCTGCAAATTCAGGATTATTTGATTCTGGGATTTTGGTGCGAGTTTCTCTGTATCAACGGTGGTAGGAAAAACTGGTTCTGAATAAAATGAAAGAGATTTAAGCCTTCACTTTAGGAATGAACTCAAGTGGAATCTTTTCTTGGAATTTGACAATGCATTAGCTTTCAGTTGTCTGAAAAAATGTAATACCTCCCTGGTTATCTGGGTTTCTTGGGGACCCGCTGTGGAAATTGGCTACTATCATAGCATTTCTGCCTAATTGGTACAAGGGAGTATTGGGGAGTCTCATGGCAGCCTGAATGTGAAAGATTTATAGCCCTATTTCCAGGTTTTCTAGGTGTTGGGAGAAGTTTAGATAAACTCCTGAATTTCTGGATGCTTAACATAAATTTTAGAAAGCCTGATTCTCCATTACCTTGCAACTTATGCAGACTCTGTGTAAAGTGAGTGCACTGATTTGGTAGAGTTGTACACCCACTTCCTAGTCACTTTGCACACATGTAAATGGCAACACCAGATGCAAGGCAGTGGAGAAGCAGCCTCAAAATCTTCTGAGGTTCATTTATCTTTTATCCTTAAATGTAGCATAAAATTAGGGAAAATATAGTATTAGAGATGGTCTTAAAATTTCCATTCTGCAAGAAATTCCGACATTCCATTCAGAACATTTATTTTATGTTGGAATTTCCAAAAAAAATCTGTTTTTGTTTCTGTTCAGTTGAAACTTTTCAGTTTGAGTTAGACTTCTTAATATTTTTTTACTTTATAAATTGGAAATTGCTATTATAATTGATAAGGTGGTTGGGCAATTGGTTTTGTAGTTTATATAAAAAGTACAAAAATATATAAAATAAGAAATAGAACTTATTTGTATATATTTTATTATAATATAAACATAAAATAAACTACTTTTCATTTTGAAATTTATTATAATATTGAAATAAAAAATGGAATGATCCCATGTTGAAGCATTTTTTCTAAACAAAATTTTGTCAAAATTGACATGTTCCTATGGAACAATTAGATTTTAAATAATTGTCATTTTCTTATTGGGGGAAAAAAAAATCGCTTGGAAAATTCCTGCCCAGATCTAATAGTTACGTTTACTTAGGTTCTTAGCTGCTATGATAATGAGTGCAGCATGCAGATCTGATTCATAGATTCTAGGACTGGAAGGGACCTCGAGAGGTCATCGAGTCCAGACCCCTGCCCGCATGGCAGGACCAAATACTGTCTAGACCATTCCTGATAGACATTTATCTAACCTACTCTTAAATATCTCCAGAGATGGAGATTCCACAACCTCCCTAGGCAATTTATTCCAGTGTTTAACCACCCTGACAGTTAGGAACTTTTTCCTAATGTCCAACCTAGACCTCCCTTGCTGCAGTTTAAGCCCATTGCTTCTTGTTCTATCCTTAGAGGCTAAGGTGAACAAGTTTTCTCCCTCCTCCTTATGACACCCTTTTAGATACCTGAAAACTGCTATCATGTCCTCTCTCAGTCTTCTCTTTTCCAAACTAAACAAACCCAATTCTTTCAGCCTTCCTTCATAGGTCATGTTCTCTAGACCTTTAATCATTCTTGTTGCTCTTCTCTGGACCCTCTCCAATTTCTCCACATCTTTCTTGAAATGCAATGCCCAGAACTGGACACAATACTCCAGCTGAGGCCTAACCAGCGCAGAGTAGAGCAGAAGAATGACTTCTCGTGTCTTGCTCACAACACACCTGTTAATACATCCCAGAATCACGTTTGCTTTTTTTGCAACAGCATCACACTGTTGACTCATATTTAGCTTGTGGTCCACTATAACCCCTAGATCCCTTTCTGCTGTACTCCTTCCTAGACAGTCTCTTCCCATTCTGTATGTGTGAAACTGATTTTTCCTTCCCA
Source organism: Emys orbicularis (assembly GCF_028017835.1). Classification (NCBI taxonomy): domain Eukaryota; kingdom Metazoa; phylum Chordata; order Testudines; family Emydidae; genus Emys; species Emys orbicularis. Next base: position 123,653,864 of record NC_088683.1, read on the forward strand.
AGTGGAGCACTTTGCATTTGTCTTTGTTAAACTTCATCCTGTTTACCTCAGACCATTTCTCCAGTTTGTCCAGATCATTTTGAATTATGACCCTGTCCTCCAAAGCAGTTGCAATCTCTCCCAGTTTGGTATCATCTGCAAACTTAATAAGCGTACTTTCTATGCCAATATCTAAGTCGTTAATGAAGACATTGAACAGAGCCGGTCCCAAAACAGACCCCTGCGGAACCCCACTTGTTATGCCTTTCCAGCAGGATTGGGAACCATTAATAACAACTCTCTGAGTACGGTTATCCAGCCAGTTATGCACCCACCTTATAGTAGCCCCATCTAAACTGTATTTGCCTAGTTTATCGATAAGAATATCATGTGAGACCGTGTCAAATGCCTTACTAAAGTCTAGGTATACCACATCCACAGCTTCTCCCTTATCCACAAGACTCGTTATCCTATCAAAGAAAGCTATCAGATTGGTTTGACACGATTTGTTCTTTACAAATCCATGCTGGCTATTCCCTATCACCTTACCACCTTCCAAGTGTTTGCAGATGATTTCCTTTATTACTTGCTCCATTATCTTCCCTGGCACAGAAGTTAAACTAACTGGTCTGTAGTTTCCTGGGTTGTTTTTATTTCCCTTTTTCTAGATGGGCACTATATTTGCCCCTTTCCAGTCTTCTGGAATCTCTCCCGTCTCCCATGATTTTCCAAAGATAATAGCTAGAGGCTCAGATACCTCCTCTATTAGCTCCTTGAGTATTCTAGGATGCATTTCATCAGGCCCTGGTGACTTGCAGGCATCTAACTTTTCTAAGTGATTTTTAACTTGTTCTTTTTTTATTTTATCTGCTAAACCTACCCCCTTCCCATTAGCATTCACTATGTTAGGCATTCCTTCAGACTTCTCGGTGAAGACCGAAACAAAGAAGTCATTAAGCATCTCTGCCATTTCCAAGTTTCCTGTTACTGTTTCTCCCTCTTCACTGAGCAGTGGGCCTACCCTGTCTTTGGTCTTCCTCTTGCTTCTAATGTATTGATAAAAAGCCTTCTTGTTTCCCTTTATTCCCGTAGCTAGTTTGAGCTCATTTTGTGCCTTTGCCTTTCTAATCTTGCCCCTGCATTCCTGTGTTGTTTGCCTATATTCATCCTTTGTAATCCGTCCTAGTTTCCATTTTTTATATGACTCCTTTTTATTTTTTAGATCATGCAAGATCTCGTGGTTAAGCCAAGGCGGTCTTTTGCCACATTTTCTATCTTTCCTAACCAGCGGAATAGCTTGCTTTTGGGCCCTTAATAGTGTCCCTTTGAAAAACTGCCAACTCTCCTCAGTTGTTTTTCCCCAATTGATCCATAGCCTAATCAGTGGACAGACTCCCATTGGCTTCAATGGGCTTTGGCTCAGGCCCTTTCTTAGATATTTCCCAAAACTCTTGTGTAAACATACTCTGTAAATGTGGTAAAGGGACTTTGACAAGGTTGGCAGGTGCATAATAATAATAAAAAACCCACCTACTCTCAGAAGTGCCAAAGTTTGTGGATGGGTTGTCTACTTCGGCCTGAGATTTAAACGTAACTGCAGCTCTTGTGTTGGGTGAACTGATTATTTCACTATAATGCCAAGGGATGTGGCAGAATAAAGTGAAGGTGTGTGGGTGTGGAGGGATTTTAAATGGACATGGTCTACTTTGTTTAGGACTAAAATTTGTGTTTTGGAAAGAATGTTTTATAAAGAACTGGAATAGAAAAGTTTACTATGATTTATTATTTCAGTAAAAACATTTATGGGCATCACCAGAAGGAGCTGCCACAGATAATCTGACAAGTTCTGTTTAATAGAAAATGTAGTAACTAGTTCTTGGAGAAATCTGTGATGTCAGCTGTGGTGCAGTTTTCTTTGGCAGTTCTTCCATAATTCTTTGACAGGAATAATTTCTTGCTACACAATATATCCATAGCAGCAAACTAAAGCATTACAATTATAGATTCCTTTTGTAGTGCTAGGCTGACAACATCGTTGTAATTATTTTAAAATCAATAAGAGCATGATCCAAACCCCTCTGAAGTCAGTGAAAAGAATTCTGATGACTTCAGTGGACTTTGGATCAGGCCCTATGTGAATGCTAGTAGGGCGCCAATCTTGCAAGTATTTTAGTCAATGGGACTTGGGCTCCTATATCACTGAAGCACTTTTGGAAATCCCACCCTAAGACTCTTACCTCCCGCCTTTGTAATGTGATGCTTACATTGGCTGTATCATATTGTAAAGCCATGTTAATTTCCGTCCTTGTATCACCACCTAGGTGTCTTTCAGCATCACCGCTTTCTAGGTTTCTCTTCTCCCTGGGGTATAAGTGTTGTATTATTTTATGAATGGTAGAATCTTCACAGTGCTAAAAGAACAAAAAAAGTGCAGACCAATCTTTTCGCCAAACTTAAATTATTCTGATAGGTCAGTTGCAATTTCTGAAATGGCAGCTCCAGCATAACTACCATCGTGCACTGCCTCACGTAACTTCTTTTCAGCCAGTATGTGTCTGCCTTTTGGTTACACCTTTGTTTCCTGTGATGTAGCCAATTTTCAGTTGATTGAGATGTAATTTCCTTCTATCCACCACATTTTCGAGCCACTTGCAGCATCTTTAACAATATATTATGTTGACAGGTTTCAGTGGTAGCTGTGTTAGTCTGTATCAGGAAAAAAAACGAGGAGTCCTTGTGGCACCTTAGAGACTAACAAATTTATTTGGGCATAAGCTTTCGTGGGCTAGAACCTACTTCATCAGATGTATGAACATCCCACAAAAGCTTACGCCCAAATAAATTTGTTAGTCTCTAAGGTGCCACAAGGACTCCTCATAATATATTATGTGGAAGTCTCTCAAATGATTTCCAAAAATCCCAGGAAATGCTGTTCACATTATTCCCCTTACATATACCCTGCTCCTCTACATACACTCCATGGTACACCGTTGTTGATGTAAAATACTGAATCATAGCAGGTCAAATCCTTAAGGGTCTTGAAAAAAGAGCCATGCTCTTTATCTATGGTACTTATAAGACTCCCATTACCGCACTGTCTGAGCATCTCACAATATCCATTTGACATAGGGAAGTACTGCTAGCCCTATTTTACAGATGAGAGGCTGAGAGAGACTAACTAGTACAAGGACACACAGGGAGTCTGTAGCAGAGTTTCATGACAAACCCAGGCCAAGATTTTAAAAAGTGAGTGATTTTTTTTGGAGTGTCTGAACATTTGGGGGTTTCACTTAAGACACCTTAAAAGGGTCCTGATCTTAAGAAACTGCTGTGTACCCTCTGCAATAAAGTGAGCCATTTTTAAGGGGTCTCAAGTGGAGCAAACAAAGATAGAGACACCCAAAATCATGAGTCATTTTTGAATATCTTCGGCCAAGATTTCTCAAAACGTTTACTGAGGCTCCCATATCTTCTAGCGAAACACAAGGTCGGTTTTTAAGCAACCTTAGGTTGATATGTGGTCTTGGACCAGCCAAAAATAGTTAATGGTTTTGGATGAGTTTCACTTGGAATTTTTGGGGAAAGTATCTCAAAGCAAATCTCAAAAAGGGGACAAACCCAGAAGAAAGTGAAAATAGGAAGGAAAAAAGTCCTGTGAACAAAACTTAGCAACTTTCTCACAAGGGATTTGTTGAAGAATATAAAAACAGTGGATGAAATTGAACCGCGATGTAACCCCACAAACTAACATTAGGAATGAATTTGGCCTGTTGTGTTTAGAAACAATGTACCAATACTATTTATAGTACTATGCTACATAGTACTAGAACGCTACATCTTAGTACATCCCAGAGTTACAGCAGTAATATCATGCACACAATACAGAAAACAGCCCTAATAATGAACTAGTAAAAACAGGTTGACATGCTTGTATTACTGTACACAGTGCAGGGTAGAGAGGAAAACATCAGAAAGTAACACCCCTATGCATAGACTACCAGAAAACCCTACAAAGTTGCCAGTATCTGCAGGATGGTACACATTGTGTGTAACTGCAGGGGTTCTATTAGCAGTATCCTTCTGAGAAGCTTTGGTTCCACAGAAAGCATAGACAACTGGAAAAAAGCCCCAAAATCTCACTATTGTTTCCGAAAGGGCCTGGGGACATACCAGGAAATTACACACATGTTAGTTTAACTTAATTTAAAAAAGCAAGCTATTTGAGCAGCTTGACTAATGATGGCCAACCAGGTTTCAGGAAAAGGAGCTCATGTCTAATTAGCCAGCTGGAATCTTGGAGGCGATTTCTGCCACCATATATTTCTACTACATTAAGCAACAGCAAATTGGCTAATATGTGATATTTATGGTAGGAAAATATTTGGTCTGTCAATCCTGCAAACTTCCTTTTCATGACAAAGTGAAGCTCCTGGCTTTTTAGAAAATTCTTCACAAAATATAAGTTTATTCACCAGTAGGCTTTTTAACATTCAATTTTATTTTCACCTTTAACACTCTCCCAAAAACTCTTTCAGAAGGTTATAAAACAGGTATCAATCTTCGCAGTTATTCCTGTCCCTTGGCAGACAGCTTTTAAAAATTGTTGACCCATAGGGTTTTTCAAATTAATAAGCTTTGCACATAATGTGGTAGCTCTTTCAAAGAGTAGGGATGTACAGGTATTTAACCCTCTTTTAGGGATTTGGATTCAGTGAAGAAGATTTTCCAGGACCACAAAGAGAAAAGCACAAGATGCAATGGTTCATCTGAAAGAAGAATTTTTGAGATGAGGCCCATAGGTTCTTGGTAGGTGAAAAAATACAGTCTGATATTCATTGTATGGATGATGGATTTATTGCCAGTACACATCAATGTAGAGGACCAACATTTAATTCCATAAGGGAATATATCAGAGAGTACTAATTTGTATTTAAGAAAGCAGAAACAAAAAAATCCCACCCAGTGAAGAGATTCAAGGAAGCTGTTGCAGAGATGGGAGTGAAATAATTCCTTTGTGAATGTGACTGTTCTGTTTGTTTTACTGCACCGTCTTACATCTGGGTTTCTGCTGGGGACAGCTGTCATTTTATTTTTTATTTGGGGGAAGCCTGTTACACAGAGGCACACTAACCTCTCCATGAGGGAGAGCACACTTTTGTTCATTGTTGTTTTCCTTTAGTGAAGAATAAGTTACTTAGACTGAAAGTATATGTAGGATTACCATATGTCCGGGTTTTCCTGGACATGACCTCTTTTTTGGTAGTCTGCTCAACGTCCGGGTGGATTTTTGAAATAAAAGTAAAAGACTGTAGGTTTTGCAGAGCAGACATTACAGCTCAGAAAGAGCACTGATTAGTCCACTTCCTGATTTGGTTCCTCCCCTGCATCTGTAGCTGATTGGTGCATTCCCCTACAGCCCTGATTCCCAGCTCTTGGAGGAGGTCCTGCAGGGACGCTGACGATGGCTGGTGCTGGGTCCTGGGTTTGCACTAGCTGCCCTGCCACCATAACAGGGAGCGACACTGCCCCCTACCTCCAGTGAGCACCCCATCCAGCTTCCCCCTCTTTCCCATTCCCCCCCCCCCAGTGTCTTCTTTTTGGGAACCTGAAATATGGTAACCCTAAGTATATGGGTTGCCCTGTGTGTGTGGAAAACATATTAATGTTTTGGGTTTTATTTATTAAAGATTAACACACATTATATTTAAACAAACCTATTTTGTCACCATAGTTCACCTGCTGGTCATTTAAAGAAAAAGAAAAAACAGGCCAGAGCATGCTGTACTTGTTGCCTGAAGCTGCATAGTTAAAACCTTTAATAATAATGCTTTCAATTGCTTTTTCTTTTTAATTCCCATAATTGCCAGATGCTCTGCTGCACATCAAAGGAATGTTGGTGTTAAAAGGAATGGTGAGTGCTATACACTCCATTTCATAGAATCATAGAAGGGACCTCGAGAGGTCATCTAGTCCAGTCCCCTGCACTCATGGCGGGACTAAGTATTATCTAAAACATCCCTGACAGGTGTTTGTCTAACCTGCGCTTAAAAATCTCCAATGATGGAGATTCCGCAACCTCCCTAGGCAATTTATTCCAGTGCTTAACCACCCTGACACTTAGGAAGTTTTTCCTAATGTCTAAACCGCCCTTGCTGCAATTTAAGCCCATTGCTTCTTGTCCTATTCTCAGAGGTTAAGGAGAACAATTTTTCTTCCTCCTTCTTGTAACAACCTTTTATGTACTTGAGAACTGTTATCATGTCCCCTATCAGTCGTCTCTTCCCTCGTAGGTCATGTTTTCTAGAACTTTAATAATTTTTATTGATCTTCTCTTGACTTTTTCCAATTTGCCCACATCTTTCCTGAAATGTGGTGCCCAGAATTGGACACAATACTCCAGTTGAGGCCTAATTAGCACAGAGTAGAGCAGAAGAATTACTTCTTGTGTCTTGCCTATTGCAGTCCTGCTAATACATCCCAGAACGATGTTTGCTTTTTTTGAAACAGTGTTACATTGTTGACTCGTATTTAGCTTGTGATTGACTGGGACCCCCCAGATCCCTTTCCACAGTACTCCTTCCTAGGCAGTCATTTCCCATTTTGTATGTGTGCAATTGATTGTTCCTTCCTAAGTGGAGTACTTTGTATTTGTCCTTATTGAATTTCATCATATTTACTTCAGACCATTTCTCCAGTTTGTCCAGATCATTTTGAATTTTAATCCGATCCTTCAAAGCACTTGCAACCCCTCCCAGCTTGGTATCGTCCGCAAACGTTATAAGTGTACTTTCTATGCCATTATCTAAACCAGGGGTAGGCAACCTTTCAGAAGTGGTGTGCCGAGTCTTCATTTATTCACTCTAATTTAAGGTTTCGCGTGCCGGTATTACATTTTAACGTTTTTAGAAGGTCTCTTTCTATAAGTCTATATTATATAACTAAACTATTGTATGTAAAGTAAACAAGGTTTTCAAAATGTTTAAGAAGCGTCATTTAAAATTAAATTAAAATGCTGATCTTACGCCACCAGCCTGCTCAGCTTGCTGCCAGCCTGGGGTTCTGTTCACCTAGGCCGGCAGCGGGCTCAGTAGGGCCTGCGGCCGGGACCCCAGACCTGGGGGTGGGTGTTTCAGGGGTCAAGGCAGAGGGCTGGGGGAGGGGGTGCAGGGCAGAAGGCTGGGGTGTGTGTGTGGGGGGGTTCAGGGATCAGGGCAGAAGGCTGGGTGTGTATTGGGGTGTGGGGGGTTCAGGGCAGACGGCTGGGAGTATGGGGGTGCAGGGCAGAAGGCTGAGTGTGTGGGGGGGTTCAGGGCAGAGGGATGGGGCTGTGGGGGTGCAGGACAGAAGGCTGGGTGTGTGTTGGAGTGTGGGGGGTTCAGGGCAGAGGGCTGGGTGTGTGAGGAGGTGCAGGGCAGAAGGCTGGGTGTGTGTTGGGGTGTGGGGGGTTCAGGGCAGAAGGATGGGGTGGTGGGGGTGCAGGACAGAAGGCTGGGTGTGTGTTGGGGTGTGGGGGGTTCAGGGCAGAGGGATGGGGCTGTGGGGGTGTAGGGCAGAAGGCTGAGTGTGTGGGGGTTCAGGGCAGAGGAATGGGGCTGTGGGGGTGCAGGGCAGAAGGCTGGGTGTGTGTTGGGGTGTGGGGGGTTCAGGGCAGAGGGCTGGGGGTGTGGGGGGGTGCAGGGCAGAAGGCTGGGGGTATGAGGGTGCAGGGCAGAAGGCTGAGTGTGTGGGGGATTCAGGGCAGAGGAATGGGGCTGTGGGGGTGCAGGGCAGAAGGCTGGGTGTGTGTGTGGGGGTTCAGGGCAGGGGGCTGGAAGGGATATGCCCTGTTCCACCCCTTTCCCCCAGGCTCCATCCCTACCTCTCTCTGCCTCCTCTACGGAGCTGTGTGCACGCTGCCGCTCTTCCCCCTCCCCCTCGCTAGGGCCATCAGCTGATTGGCCAGGGACGGAGAGGAGGGGGGGCAGGAAAGCACCACGCTGAGGGAAGAAGCGGGGGAGGGGGGAAGCTTGGCTGCCACAGAACCAAGCTTCTGCCTCCTGCCCCTGCAGGGGAGAGCGGTGGGCGGCGGGGGCTGAGGGCCGGGATTGTGTCAGGGGAGCTGCGTGCCACTCAAAATCGGCTCGCGTGCCGTGTTTGGCACGCGTGCCGTCGATTGCCAACCCTGATCTAAACCATGGATGAAGATATTGAACAGAACTTGATATGCCCTTCCAGCTCGACTGTGAACCACTGATAACTACTCTCTAGGAATGGTTTTCCAACCAGCAATGCACCTACCTTATAGGAGCTCCATCTAGGTTGTAGTTCCCTAATTTGTTTATGAGAAGGTCACGTGAGACAGTATCAAAAGCCTTACTAACATCAAGACCTCTTCCACCCCATCCACAAGGCTTGTTATCCTGTCAGAGAAAGCTATTAGGTTGGTTTGACATGATTTATTCTTGACAAATCCATGCTGTTACTTATCAATTTATTATTTTCTAGGTGTTTGCAAATTAATTGCTTCATTATTTGCAATCAATTAATTATTTGCTCCTCTTTGATTCCCATCCACAGTACAAATGACAGCCTAAATTCTATGATTCTATGTCTACATTGTGCACATACTCAAGTGCTGGCCCATGTACATACTCATACGTGCTCCCTGTACCAGATGCCTACATTCTGCTGTGCTGGAAATGGGTATAACATTGTGTACACATGCATACCTGCTTCTACACTGCCACTGTGGTTATGTGACATTAGTGCTACTATTTCAGGGGCAGTATTCCAGGGTTCTGTGCGGACAGGAAGATACTCTAGGAACTGCTTTGCTGTGTGTCCCCAGCCTCCTACATTTGCTGATGGCAGTTTCTGATCACTGTTCCCTCTCTGTTATTCCCTGCGAAACTGGGTGAAAGACATGGAACAATGGGATGATGATCTGGTTACCCTCCAAATCTGGTTCTGTTCCTACTCCTGCTCCTTATTGTGGGACAAATGGCAATGCAATGAAGTAGGTGATTGGTCAGATGTTGGATGGAATTTAGGCAGAACTGTTGATACATTGAAGATGGTTGAACGTGAGGATCAATGGCAATTCATTCAGCTCATATGGTGCAGATATGATGAATGCCAGCATTGCCACGTTATGCTCTTGGGTGGATTGGCACTTCAGATGCAGAAGAACCAGCATAGTGTGGTGGGATCACATCTTTTTGGAAACCTGGGCTGACCAGTAGTGGCTTCAGAACTTCTGAATGAGAAAACAGACCTTCATGGAGCTGTATGAAGAGCTTGCACCAAACCTTCAGCACCAGAACACTCGATTCAGGGAAGCCATACTAGTGCAGAAGCAAATTGCTGTTGCCCTGTGAAGGTTGGCAACACCAGACAGCCATCAGTCTGCTACAATAATAACAGACACAAGTCTGAGTAATCCATTGGCCAAAATGTATTCACATAAAATATTTGGCAAACCATTGCCAATGGAAAACAAATTAATAAAACTTAGTCAGTTCATAGACAATTATTGAACAGAAAAAAACTGCTAAATTTGCTGAACGAATTGTGAATTCATTTCTAGTCCTGGACAGATTTTCAGTTTGGATTACTACTGTACCTTCTGCCCAATTTCCCCCCCCTCCTTCATTTTCATTTAGATATAATCCTTTTCATTTTCTGCTTAATTGTTGGGTAGCATTGCAGCTTGATTCACCATATTCATTGCAACGGTGACTGTAAGTAAGTTGTTGGGAAAGTGATCCCTGTATAATTTGTAGATCAGTTTGTATAGGCCCTTGGGGTTTTTGGTTGAAAGGCAGTGTGCAAAATCTCAGTTGTTAGCAATCTTCTTCACCATGCTGCCCTGTCCCTGCACTCCTTTCATGTCTAGCATGACAGCTGACCATTGCCCAGTAGAAGAGTTCTTTAATGTTTTAATACACTGCCCACCTACAAGAATTGAGTGGCATGGCGCATAATGTGTAGGCATATGCTTATAACTGTAGAATCCTTTTCCTCTGATGCCCTGGGTTTGCTACAGTAGGGTAACCACTGTTTGGTTCTACTGTAGACTTAACTTTGGGGACTAGATAGAACTTGTATGGTTTTTATTTGTCTTTATTGTCTTTTGTGCCTGACGCTTTGGTGCGTCCATTGGCATCAATGAATGGCTCTGCTGGGAAAACCCAACCCCTAAGGGGAATGGATGAATGTTTTCCCATTCTATTGAACAAAGCGGACTTCAGCTGCCATTTTTAACAATTGAGAATTACTGGAATTAATTTGATGCATCTGTTCCTGAATTACCTCCTGTAGTTCCTCACTAGATTTCCAAACAACTGTTGATTCAGGGCTGTTTGTTCCAATCCATCTTGCATTCCCATAAACTATGCTATTTTAAAGCAGTTTACTTGGGAGGGATTCATAAAGGGACTTAAGTATTTGTGACACTGAGTGTCACGTTGCCAATTTTTAGGCACCTAGAAAAAATCACAGGAACCACACTGTGATCCACAAAGCTTGTGTTAGGGGCCTAGGCTCATGTACAATGAATGGGGGGGAGGGCAGAGACAGGCATTTTAGAAAGAAATCCACAAACGCCAACACACAAGGTAAGTCCACTGAAGCTAGCCATTAGGAGAAGCCGACGAGGGGTGTGTGCTAAATCCCACCCCTCCCACAGAGATAGGTGCCTAAGTCTGGGCTGCAGGGAGATGCCTATCTTTGCTAGCGATTCACAAAGCAGAGGAAGATAGGCACTCAGCAGCCTAAGTTGCGTGTAGGCAGGCCATTCATCTGGTTTTTGAGATGGACAGTCCCGTTTTTGGAAAGGTTTGCCCCTATCTGGTAGTGGATGTGGTTTTGTCTGGTATCATTGTGGAGGACACCATTTTGCACCATGTACTGCTCTGCCACCACCAACATGACCTTGTGCACACTGTGTAGATGAGGTCCCACTGGGAGGGGCAGGTTCATGTATTTCCGAAAGTGCCAGAATGTCTGGTATTCTGGGGGTGTCCCAGTGGCCACCTGAGGCTAGGTCTATACTATGGTGGGGGGTCGACCGCGTAGCTGAAGTTGTGTATTTTAGGTCGACTTACCTGGCTGCAAGGACGGCGGTGAGTCGACCGCTGCTGCTCCCCCGTCGACTCCGCTTCCGCCTCTCGCTGCGGTGGAGTTCCGGAGTCAACGGCAGAGTGATCAGGGATCGATTTTATCGCGTCTACACTAGACGCGATAAATCGATCCCCGATAGATTGATCGCTACCCGCCGATCTGGCGGGTAGTGAAGACGTGCCCTCAGGGTCATGGGCAAGGCCTGAAACAAACTGGAGGAGGAGGAGGACCTGCCTCATAACTTTTAGCCCAATGGTTTTAGGGTACTCACTGAGATGGGGGAGATCTCCAATTCAAATCCCCCTTCGGCCTGTTAAGGAGAAGGGATTTGAACAAGAACGTGCCACCTCTAAGGTGGGTGCCCTATAGAGTGATTCTAACTCTTTCAGTGGCCCAATTAATATTGAATTATTCAATTATTTAACTAAAGTGGAAATTCAATAGGAAAGATTGTGGGAGCCCCACACCAGAATATCCCGTAGCCCAATGGTTAGGGCTCGGACCTGGCTAATCCCTGTTCAGATCCCTTTTCCTATTCAGGAGGAAGGGGGACTTGAACCAGGGGTCTTACACATACCAGTTGAGTATCCTATCTGTGAGACTAAAGGGTAAAAGGGAATGCCTTCCCCTAGGCTGTTCTGTATGATCTCACCGGAGGTCCCAAACCAGGAGGTGATGTCTGAGCATGCCTACAAGGTCAGGTCTCCACTCACCAGTGGCACCAATTCAGAGATTTCTTGGAGAGGGAGTGGGGCAAATTTTTCAGATCCGAATTTAAAGATAAAATAAAAAACAACGTAGCCAAGCTCTGCTCCCCAACAACCACAGCGCGCACACCCCTTTGTGGAAACATGGGGAGACACCCCCCCCGAAACCTCCATCACAGCATGGAGACATCAACTGGTGCAGGCACCCTGCTGTGAGTGTCAGGTGTGTGTGTGTGTGTGTGTGTGTGTGTTTATATCTAGAGGCAAATTATTTATTTAAACCGGGAAGAGGAAAACGAGGGTAACTCTGGTATGTACCCCCCTTTTTTAAAGCATAGCCTTTAAGGCTAATTTGAGTTTCAGGCTTGCCATGTTAGGTTTTAATCCACAGTATAATTTCTATCAGCAAACAGATTTTTTTCTACAACTGGAAATAAAAATGACCACTTTACTCTATCAATGGCCTTTTGTACATCAAGTGACAAGACTATTCTTTTTAAACAAAGAAACAAAAGAAAAAAACAGCTAATTAATAAGATTGATCGCATTAGTTCATTAAATTAAGGAACAGCTTGCTAATTCTGCCCTTTTTAATTCTGTCTGCCATACTCAATTTTAGATGCAGACAGTTTAAAATTAATAGGCTGCATTAAGCAGAGGGGATAGCTGTGGTCTGCGGTGGAGAAAGAAAAGAACATAAATATTGTGGCAAAACACATATACAATGTAGTAAGCTGTATGTCTGTCTTCATGTGGAAACACTTGGCTACTTAAGCTGATTTTAAAGGTCTAAGAAATGACAGACCTGAAGACAGCATTTTATAAAGCTTTCAACCCTCTCCACGGAAATAGTATACAAATATACCCTTATGTACCTTGACACCATGAGACCAGAACATAAACATTGTGCTGTGTGTGTATTGTCACTGACTTCCAGCTTTTCTCTGAGCACATCTGTAATAGCAGTGCCTTTCAACCTTTCCTATACCACAATCCTTTTTTTTAACACTGGTCCTATTATGGTATTGTTCCCATCAAAGCCAGAATTTAGTTGATACCCCCTCCTGTTTAGGAATGTGGGACAGGCAAGGATGTTGCAATCTATGGTACTTGTTTGTGACTTCTTTAGGTTCATAACCCCCATGCTGACAACCTGCCCATATTAGGTTATATTTGAACATGCAGTTTCTTTTATATTACTCTAGAAATCATTCTCAGCTTCATTCTGATTGTGGTGTAACAGCTCAAGGGCATTGTTTATTCATGACGGTCCCAGTTCAGCAAAACATTTAATCATGTGTTTAAATTTTTGCCACTGCTGTAGTTTTTGTCTATTTCCTGCAGTCATTTTGCACCTGTTCTTATCCTCATCTCTTCACTTACTGGCTCAGGCCTGCTGTGAGTGTAGGCTACCAAATATTCAGATCTATCACAGATAAATTGACCTCGATAATCCTACTTGTTTAGTGGAGGAAGGGATTTTTATTTGTTTATTAATAAAAAAAGCATTTACCACACCCTCCAGTTGCATTCATGAAGCAATAACAATGAATTTATAAAAAAACATATAAATCATTTGAATGTATTTAACTATAATAAAAGCTCCGTCACCACAAAACCCTCAAGCTGCTCTTTTCCAGGAAAAGCCTGCATAAATAGATAGGCCTTAAAACTGCCCTGAAGGTCAACAAACTTATGCTCTGTTGAAAAAAGGTGGGGGGAAACAAATTTCGGAGTTCAGGGAACTCCAATGAAAATTCTCTGCCCAGAATCTTATCCCCAGACATAGAAATCTAGGCTGATCTTAACTGCCTGATTGGAGCAGAAATTGAGATGTGAAACTAATTAAATTTCACTTTTGTGAGGGTTATGAGATAAATCTGGAAGTTATTCTGGTAGTAGCAATATAATGGTGGAAAAGCCCCCACCTCAAAGCAATTTTTGTAATCAGCAAACTCGTTACCCTCCGTCTTTCTCTTCATCCCCTTCCATTACCCCTATGTGGTTAAAGACACTATGGTAGAACTTCTACAAAGAAAACAGATTTAATTATATGTCTGTGGTGAAGGTTCATGTAATTCATTATTCTGTTTTTCATTGTGGCCACTGATGAATTCTTCAAAGGATAGCATTACCCCTTATTTTGTACAATGCTCTCATTTGGGATTAGGGTAGGCCTGTTTCTTTTTGATCCAACTTGATTATCCTTATGCTTCAGGGAATAATCTAAGGTAGTTCTGGAGCTGGCTTTTTATAGTTGTGAAACAATGCAAAACCTTTCTGAGAAACAATCTGTTTTTTTTTTCTGGATGTGAAACCTAGCAAAACTCATTGGTTTTGCTTTCATGTGCAAAATATTTTTGTGCAGCTCTAGTCTAAGTAAGGATGAATTTAAAATTACTTTACCTAAACTGATACTTTCCACTGCTTTTCTATATACAATAACAGTTCTCTAGGAGGCCAGTGCATGCCTTAGCTTGAAATTAATTTTCTAAAAGAACCTCTCATCACAGGTATAGAAATGGATTTTGTGTGGAACATTGTATCTTTAGTAGAGGGTATATCACCAGGAATCAGAGTCAAACTCTGGGCTATGTGAAGAGTGTATGCACCTTATGTTGAAAGAAAGAGGATTATCCTTAGACTGCCTAGCTGCTAGACATGGCTGAAAGAACTGGCAGCTGTGGCTCATTACGCTTCTGGGAACTGGTCCTGACAGATATGCTTCCTCAGTAGGGGGAAGCTATTGAAGGAATGCAAGCTTCTTCTGTGTCTCCCCTTCAGCCTAAAGGTGCCTGACTTAGAGCCGGGGAAGGAGTAAGTGGGGCAGCTAACTGCTTGCCCCGAATTAAGGGATGCTATGCTGCTGTTAGAGACTTCAATTACAGTAAGGCTGGTTCTGTTCTTGATAATGTGATTTGGACAATTAGACTACGTAAAAGGAAGTTTGTCCTGTGTTTTATTTCATTTGGTGCCTGCGTTCAAGAGAGCCCAGGACTGTTAGTTTCCCAAGGCTGAGATAAGAAATATGTTTCTACCTTTTTGTTTTGGATTGGATTTAAAGGGACTGTAACCCCAAATCTCCCTCAGTGAGACTGTAACACCAAGAGAACCCTGGTCGTTGGCGGGCAGGATCAAACCGGGGATCTCTGGAGTTTAGGGCATGAGCCTCTACTGCATGAGCTAAAAGCCAACTGGCTAGTAGCTAAGGCTATACAGCAGACTCATTTAACTCTCTCTCTTTAAGTGGTCTCGGCGCCACTAGATGAAACAGAACACCACACCCAGACGATGTGTGGTTTACAAGACTACTGTACCTGTTACAACTAGGGAGAGTGTCTGTACCTTTCCTCAGCTTCATCCACCTCTGCCCCTCTACCGCCTTCCTCCCCCCTTTTACTCAGAACTTTCTTGTTCTTTCCCTGCTGTGATCTTAATTTATTCACTGTAATCTGTCGTTATATTTGCCAATATGACTAAAGTACCAGCGGTGTAGTATAACAGAGAAAAAGTTATAGGTCCTGCTTGGTTCTTCACTGGCTTGCAACTTGTGTCATCATTTGCACCTGTGCAAAATGGGTTTCAAACGCTACCAAATAAGACTGATAGCATTTTTAAGCCCACTTTGCACAGGAGTAAATGATGACTCAAGGTGCAGCACAGTGGCAAATGAGGCCCAGTTTGAGGGCCCTGCTATCTTATGGTCTCTCTTACATTTATTTAGAAGAAGCAGTCTCTTTCTCATTTTCTGCTAGCATGCCTAACTGCACCCTTTTCTCAAACAAGCAGCAATATTGGCTTTAATATACAGTGGGGATGGTGGAGAAGACATTCAAACATGCTGAAAGGGCACAGGAACTTGAGTCCCACTGAGGGTATGTCTACACTACGAAATTAGGTCGAATTTATAGAAGCCGGTTTTATAGAAATCGGTTGTATACAGCCGATTGTGTGTGTCCCCACATAAAATGCTCTAAGTGCTCTAGTCGGCGGACCGCGTCCACAGTACCGAGGCTAGCGTCGACTTCCGGAGCATTGCACTATGGGTAGCTATCCCACAGTTCCCGCAGTCTCCGCCGCCCATTGGAATTCTGGGTTGAGATCCCAATGCCCGAATGATGCAAAACAGTGTCGCGGGGGGTTCTGGGTACATGTCGTCAGGCCCCTCCCCCTCCGTCAGAGCAACGGCAGACAATAGATTCGCGCCTTTTTACCTGGGTTACCTGTGCAGACAACATACCACGGCAAGCATGGAGCCCGCTCAGCTCAGCTCACCGTCACCATATGTCATCTGGGTGCCGGCAGACGTGGAACTGCATTGCTACACAGCAGCAGCAGCTAACTGCCTTTTGGCGGTAGACGGTGCAGCATGACTGGTAGCCGTGGGGCTGGCAGCCGTAGGGCTGCATTGCACCAGCCCCTTGCCTTTTGGTAGAAGATGGTATATTACGATTGGTATCCGTCGTCATTGTACTGCAGTGGCTGTCGATCATGGGCACCTGGGAAGACATGCTCAGTCCTATTGAACTGTCTTGACGATGATGGCTATCAGTCGTAGTATGCTATTTTCTGCCAAGCGCCCAGTATTTTCTGCTAAGCACCCAGAAGAGGCCGAGGGCGATCTGGGTGCTGGCAGACGTGGGGCTAGCAGACGTGGGGCTGCATTGCTACACAGCAGCAGCCCCTTGCCTTTTGGTAGAAGATGGTATATTACGACTGGTATCCATCGTCATCATACTGCAGTGGCTATCAGTCATGCTGCACCGTCGGCTGCCAGCTTAAGATGTAAAAAATAGATTTGTTCTGTATTCATTAGCTTCCCCCTCCCTCCATGAAATCAACGGCCTGCTAAACCCAGGGTTTTGAGTTCAATCTTTGGGGGGGCCATTCTGTGTGACAGTTGTTTGTGTTTCTCCCTGATGCACAGCCACCTTTGTTGATTTTAATTCCCTGTACCTGTACGCCATGTCGTCACTCGCCCCTCCCTCCCTCCCTCCTTCCCCTGGTCCGTCAGATACTAGTTTCGCGCCTTTTTTCAGACCAGGCGCCATAGCTAGCACTGGGATCATGGAGCCCGCTCAGATCACCGCGGCAATTATGAGCACTATGAACACCACGCGCATTGTCCTGGAGTATATGCAGAGCCAGGACATGCCAAAGCAAAACCAGGACCAGCCGAGGAGGCGATTGCAGCGCGGCGACGAGAGTGATGAGGAAATTGACATGGACATAGACCTCTCACAAGGCACAGGCCCCAGCAAGGTGGAAATCATGGTGTTACTGGGGCAGGTTCATGGTGTGGAACGCCGATTCTGGGCCCGGGAAACAAGCACAGACTGGTGGGACTGCATCGTGATGCAGGTGTGGGACGATTCCCAGTGGCTGCGAAACTTTCGCATGCGTAAGGGCACTTTCATGGAACTTTGTGACTTGCTTTCCCCTGCCCTGAAGCGCCAGAATACCAGGATGAGAGCAGCCCTCACAGTTGAGAAGCGAGTGGCGATAGCCCTGTGGAAGCTTGCAACGCCAGACAGCTACCGGTCAGTCGGGAATCAATTTGGAGTGGGCAAATCTACTGTGGGGGCTGCTGTGATCCAAGTTGCCAGGGCAATGAAAGACCTGGTGATATCAAGGGTAGTGACTCTGGGAAACGTGCAGGCCATAGTGGATGGCTTTGCTGCAATGGGATTCCCAAACTGTGGTGGGGCCATAGACGGAACCCATATCCCTATCTTGGCACCGGAGCACCAAGCCACCGAGTACATAAACCGCAAGGGGTACTTTTCAATGCTGCTGCAAGCCCTGGTGGATCACAAGGGACGTTTCACCAACATCAACGTGGGATGGCCGGGAAAGGTACATGATGCTCGCGTCTTCAGGCACTCTGTTCTGTTTCGAAAGCTGGAGGAAGGGACTTTCTTCCCGGACCAGAAAATAACCGTTGGGGATGTTGAAATGCCTATCGTGATCCTTGGGGACCCAGCCTACCCCTTAATGCCATGGCTCATGAAGCCGTACACAGGCAGCCTGGACAGGAGTCAGGACCTGTTCAACTACAGGCTGAGCAAGTGCTGAATGGTGGTGGAATGTGCATTTGGACGTTTAAAAGCGCGCTGGCGCAGCTTACTGACTCGCTCAGACCTTAGCGAAAAGAATATCCCCATTGTTATTGCTGCTTGCTGTGCGCTCCACAATATCTGTGAGAGTAAGGGGGAGACATTTATGGCGGGGTGGGAGGTAGAGGCAAATTGCCTGGCCGCTGATTACACGCAGCCAGACACCAGGGCGGTTAGAGGAGCACAGCAGGGCGTGGTGCGCATCAGAGAAGCTTTGAAAATGAGTTTTGTGACTGGCCAGGCTACGGTGTGAAACTTCTGTTTGTTTCTCCTTGATGAACCCTCCGCCCCCCCCCCACCCGGTTAACTCTACTTCCCTGTAAGCCAACCACCCCACCCTCCCCTCCCCCCTTTGAGCACCGCTTGCAGAGGCAATAAAGTCATTGTTACTTCACATTCATGCATTCTTTATTAATTCATCACACAACTAGGGGGATAATTGCCAAGGTAGCCCGGGATGGGTGGGGGAGGAGGGAAGGAAAAGGACACACTGCAGTTTAAAACTTTAACTCTTATTGAAGGCCAGCCTTCTGATGCTAGGGCAATCATCTGGGGTGGAGTGACTGGGTGGCCGGAGGCCCCCACACCGTGTTCTTGGGCGTCTGGGTGAGGAGGCTATGGAACTTGGGGAGGAGGGCTGTTGGTTACACAGGGGCTGTAGCGGCGGTCTCTGCTCCTGCTGCCTTTCCTGCAGCTCAACCATACGCTGGAGCATATCAGTTTGATGCTCCAGCAGCCGGAGCATCGAATCTTGCCTTCTGTCTGCAAGCTGACGCCACCTATCATCTTCAGCCCGCAACTTGCTCTGTTCATCCCACGATTCAGCACGCCACCTCTCCTCTCGTTCATATTGTGCTTTTCTGTAATCAGTCATTGACTGCCTCCATGCATTCTGCTGTGCTCTGTCAGAGTGGGAGGACATCTGGAGCTCTGTGAACATGTCATCCCGCGTCCTCCGTTTTCTCTTTCTAATCTTCACTAGCTTCTGTGAAGGAGAAACACTTGCAGCTGGTGGAGGAGAAGGGAGAGGTGGTTAAAAAAGACACATTTTAGAGAACAATGGGTACACTCTTTCACGTTAAATTTTGCTGTTCACATTACACAGCACATGTGCTTTCGTTACAAGGTCGCATTTTTCCTCTTATATTGAGGGCCTGCCGGTTTGGTGTGAGAGATCACTCACGCAGTGCCAGGCCACAGATTTCGGCTTGCAGGCAGCCATGGTAAGACACAGTCTTTTGGCTTTTTTAACCTTCTTAACATGTGGGAATGGTTTCAAACAGTAGTGCTCTCATTTCCCATACCAAGCACCCGTTGGGTTGGCCATTTCAAATGGGTTTGCAATGTAAAAGGAGGGGCTGCGGTTTCAGGGTTAACATGCAGCACAAACCCAACTCACTCCCCTCCCCCCCCCCACCCAATTCTCTGGGATGATCACTTCACCCCTCCCCCCCACCGCGTGGCTAACAGCGGGGAATATTTCTGTTCAGCAGAGCAGGAACGGGCACCTCTGAATATCCCCTTAATAAAATCGCCCCATTTCAACCAGGTGACCGTGAATGATATCACTCTCCTGAGGATAACAAAGAGCGATAAGGAATGGATGTTGTCTGCATGCCAGCAAACACCGGGACCATACGCTGCCATGCTTTGTTATGCAATGATTCCAGACTACGTGCTACTGGCCTGGCGTGGTAAAGTGTCCTACCATGGCGGACGGGATAAGGCAGCCCTCCCCAGAAACCATTTGCAAAGGCTTTGGGAGTACATCCAGGAGAGTTTTCTGGAGATGTCCCTGGAGGATTTCCGCTCCATCCCCATACACGTTAACAGACTTTTCCAGTAGCTGTACTGGCCGCGATTGCCAGGGCAAATTAATCATTAATCATTAAACACGCTTGCTTTTAAACCATGTGTAATATTTACAAAGGTACACTCACCAGAGGTCCCCTGTGTGCCCTCAGGGGATGGGAGCACGCCTTGGGTGAGTTCGGGGGTTACTGGTTCCAGGTCCAGGGTGATAAACATATCCTGGCTGTTGGGGAAACCGGTTTCTCCGCTTCCTTGCTGCTGTGAGCTATCTACATTATCTCCATCCTCATCTACCTCGTACCCCGAACCCGCTTCCCTGTGTGTTTCTCCAGTGAGGGAGTCATAGCACATGGTTGGGGTAGTGGTGGCTGCACCCCCTAGAATGGCATGCAGCTCCGCGTAGAAGCGGCATGTTTGCGGCTCTGCCCCGGACCTTCCGTTTGCTTCTCTGGCTTTGTGATAGGCTTGCCTTAGCTCCTTAATTTTCACGCGGCACTGCTGTGCGTCCCTGTTATGGCCTCTGTCCTTCATGGCCTTGGAGACCTTTTCTAATATTTTGCCATTTCGTTTACTGCTTCGGAGTTCAGCTAGCACTGATTCATCTCCCCATATGGCGAGCAGATCCCGTACCTCCCGTTCTGTCCATGCTGGAGCTCTTTTGCGATCCTGGGACTCCATCATGGTTACCTGTGCTGATGAGCTCTGCGTGGTCACCTGTGCTCTCCACGCTGAGCAAACAGGAAATGAAATTCAAACGTTCGCGGGGCTTTTCCTGTCTACCTGGCCAGTGCATCTGAGTTGAGAGTGCTGTCCAGAGCGGTCACAATGAAGCACTTTGGGATAGCTCCCGGAGGCCAATAACTTCGAATTCCGTCCACACTACCCCAATTCCGACCCCCTAAGGCCGATTTTATCGCTAATCCCCTCGTCGGAGGTGGAGTAAAGAAACCGGTTTAAAGGGCCCTTTAAGTAGAAAGAAAGGGCTTTGTCGTGTGAACGTGTCCAGGCTTAATTCGACTTAACGCTGCTAAAGTCGACCTAAACACGTAGTGTAGACCAGGCCTGAGAGTAAATGGGCCCTGTGCTCCTAAGGCCATATAGGCATTCTTGAAAATGTCCCCCTTTAAAGATAATCCAGCAGCTCCAAAATCTCACTTGGTGAAAATACTTTTCATGTTTCTGAATATTTTTTATAGCTTGTGGGAATTTATTTTGTGTGGAAATTAAATTTATTGCTTTCTGCATCTAATTTTTATTGCCCTTGCCAACTCTTCATGTCATGTCTCCCTTAGCCAAAGTCTTTATTACAACATAAGCAAAGCTGCTGTCTTGTTATTGCTGGAGGAAAAATTAGATTGACTTGTATTTTTGGGGTTAGAGAAAACTTTTTTTTTCATTTGAGGAGTAGATTTCATAAGCGCCTTCAATCTTCTGCTTCTGGTTCGCTTTATAATTTTATCTGGAATGACTGACAAAGTCTTCTTTCTCCCCCATCCCCATTCATATATATTTTACTATTTTTCTTTGTTTACTAATAAACCCAGTTGGAATAAGAAAATACTACCATATTCCACAAAGCACAGCTAAAACACTGGGGCAAATACTAGCTAGCTATGATATTTGTTGTTTATCAGTCATTCATTTTATTACCGTTATACCTAGCAGTCCTAGTCATGGACCTGGAGCCCATTGTGTTAGGCTAGGTCTACACTACCCGCCTGAATCGGCGGGTAGAAATCGACCTCTCGGGGATCGAATTATCGCGTCTCGTCGGGACGCGACAGTCGATCCCCGAATCAACGCTCTTACTCCACCAGCGGAGGTGGGAGTAAGCGCCATCGACGGGAAGCCGCGGAGGTTGATTTTGCCACCGTCCTTACAGCGGGGTAAGTCGGCTGCGATACATCGAATTCAGCTACGCTATTCGCGTAGCTGAATTTGCGTATCTTAAATCGACCCCCCCCCGTAGTGAAGACCTGCCCTAAGATGCTGTACAAACACAGAACAAAAAGATGTTCCCTCTGTAGTGCATTTGAGCTAAGGATTTTCAAGTGCTTGGCAATCACCAATCCAAAAAGTCTTGCAATATCCCTTGGCGTTACATAACTATTGTTATACCATTTCACCTCTGAATAAACTGGATCATCCAGAGGTTAAATAACTTTGTCAAGGTCAGGCAGCTAATCATCAGAACACTAGCATGACTCAAATGCAGAAGTCCTGACTTTCAGTCACATGTAATAAACACAAGATCACATTCTCTCCCTCAACTGCTGATTATGAGTCAATTTCATGTTAGGGCATGTTAACCATACATTTGGGTAATCAAGCATTCACTTTGGCTCCTAAAATGTGCATTTGTTTACTTAAGTGGCGAGTGGAGTTCCCAAATGTGGATTTGGGATTGGGTACCTTCATTTCCGTGCCCAAGTTTCAATAATTTAACAATTTATACTCTGAATTATCAGAGGACACATTAGCTCAAAGTCTCTGGGGAAAAAAACAGTTATTGCCAGCATTAACTCAACTGAAATCAGTGGACTTAAATGGAGTTACATCCGGGGATGAATTTGGTTCTGTATCTTATAGTTTTGGGAGCTAGAAGGAAAGCAGTGTTAATCTGAAAGATAGATTGTGTTCAAGTTTCAGTACCTTTACCCAGTTAGCTTCAGTATTTGGCTATGGAAATGATCAATGAGCTATCAACAATTTGTATACTGCCAAACTTAAACTTCTTTGGAATAGTACTGAGTTTTATATGCATATTCGATCCCAAAGTGCTCTTATACAGTTCAGTTAAAGTGGTTTAAAAAAACCATGCATGACAAATGTAAGGGATGTTGACAAGAGCTGTTCCTTTTGAATTCATTTAAGCATATCACACAGTATGTTGTGGCCAAAACTTGACACACAGCTCCCTTTCCAGAAGCCTATTTGCCAAATACAACACAATTTGGATGGTGGGAAGAATAATCAGGGGAATCAAGTTTTAACCTAAACTTCTACCCCCACGTACGTGTTTGGCATGAACGTACCAGTGAATAAATCATCAGAAGTGACTAGTTTCCCTACTTGACGACCACAAAGAACAGAAGCAGCAATTTTACTGGATCATCTTCACTGAGTTTTTGTATTAGGCATATTTGGAACTGTTCACTAATAATGATAAACATCATCTCTAAGCTGCTTTACGCCTGTGTGGATAAGTGCTAATGTAATCAAAGAATGTGAAGTTGGCTATGTACTTGCCGCCTTTCTCCTTGGCACCAAACGCTGGTATTCTTTCGTCTTAGTTTTGCGTAGCAATTATCAGACTGACCCATTGCAGAGCGAGAGCAGGAGCAAAAACACTTTAAAAAGTGCAAAGGAGGAGGTAGGATTAAGGCAAACATTTACATATCTGAGAAAATTACCCAGGAAGGACTGGAAATCTGATGACATTCTGTTTACCTAGTGTAGCGCTAAAACAGTTTGCAAGTGATACAAAACAGAACACTTTGTGTAAATCACTGTGAACGTAAGGATCTGTGAAGCTAGACAGCAAACCCCAGAATTATCAAGCTGGCCCAGTGCAATAGCATTAGCTTGCTATGCAGCACAATACAGTATTTTGCACTGGGGCTTTTCTAAAACTGTCTCAAAAAATAAAATAAGTGAATAAAACACAAGACAGTGAAGAGTATGATGTAAAAATAGAGATTAGTTGTTTTCTATTTATATTTTATTGGAAAAAAAACAACCCTTTCCCCCAAAATAAGGGGTGAATGGGTGGGGGAGAGAGGGGCAGACAGAAGAACAAAACGTTAAAGGATTCAGAGGAGTGAGGATAGGTGACTAATTGTTTCACTTTTCACATGAGTTAACAGGTCAAGGTAAATCCTCATCTCCTCCATAGTCCTTACCTCAACCTGCTAATATGTGAAAACTACAAACTGCTTTATCTTCACTAGCATTTTATCTGGTATTAGCTAAAATTAGGTAAGAAAAAACTTTTTTTTGTACTGAAAATGCCCCTTAAGAGTCGTTCCCTACTTTGACAAGCTTCAAGACAAAGTTTGGGGAAGAAAGGGTGTATTATCTTTGTTTTACAGACAGGGAATTGAGGCACAGAGACATTAAATGACCAATGTCATTCAAGAACTCTTTGCTACAGTTTGGAATTGGATGCATGTTTCCTGCAGTCTAGCGCCTTAATTGCAAAACCACCCTTCTTCTATATGAAGCTGCAATATTCTCTGGGTTGGGAGAACTGTAAAGGGAAACAAGTGGAGGTTCAGTTTGGGAAATATGATATGAAGATCAGATCTGAGGGGGAAAAAGAAATGAGTTATTATTTGGAGATGGATTGGAGGTGTTTCCCCAGTGGGAATGGCCACAAATCTCAGCATCTTCAGAGGAAAATGCAAAGCCTCTTTCCTTGACCAAAGCTTCCCCATAATTACATCAAAAAGATTTTAAAAAATATAAAATTCATCTCCTACTGTCCGGAAGGAAAAGAGTGAAATCAATATTTTTGAACACCCTAAATTTTATGATGGATAAAACTTAAATAAGGTAAGTACCATATGTCATGGTATATGGAATCTAAGTCTACCAGGAGGTATTTCTTAAGGAAAACTACCATTCTGGCCAAAACAAATAGACTTTCACACAGCTCAAGTCCCAACTTTCTTGTGCATTTGTTTACAAGGGCCTACACCCTTTCGGGAACTCTATACAGCATACGGAGAAGGTTAGTGGCTAAATCAAAAAGTACATAGTATTAGAAGATAGATGCCAGGAGCTCCTTTAGTTGTGAAAAGACGGTGGGTGACAGAAAAAAGGCTGATGTTATATGAGGCATGGGAGCAGACGAGGGAAGAGAGAGATGAGATCAACGAGTCACAGTAAGCTGGAGGAAGTGCATGGATATTTTCTTTAAAAAGAGGACAACTTTGAGCTGGATCCTGAAATTAATGAAGAGCCAATGGAATTGTTTTGAGGATGGGGGTTGATTTTGTTCATGCTTTTTGTGTGGGTGAAAATTAGAGAGTGGTCCAATCTACCACTGCAGATCTAGACACCTATAGGTATTGGATCTAGCTCTAAATATTGTTTCCACGTCTCATGCCTGCTGTTACCTTTTGTCCTCCCCTCCTGTAACACTTACCCTTTTCTTTTCATTTTATCTGTTTTCTCTAATCATAGATTGTAAACTCTTCAGGACAAGTGCTGTTTCTTCTCTATGGTTCTGATCCAAAGCACACTGAAGTTAGTGGAAAGACTCCCATAGACCCCAGGAATCAGGGTCTGTGTGGGGGAGGTGCTCAACACACTTTTGGTGTTGGATGAATTTAAACTATATATTTTTTTCATCCTATTGGTAGTGAAAATTTGGCTTTGAGAAAAGCAAGAGAACAGTAATAGGTACTTAGAGAAAATCTAAACATGCTTAATTTCAATAGCACGTTTTTTTTGTTCCCTATACAAATGAATAGCTATGACTCCCAGTAGGGTGACCAGATGTCCCGATTTTATAGGGACAGTCCTGATATTTGGGGCTTTGTCTTATATAGGCACCTATTACACCCCACCCCCTGTCCCGATTTTTCACACTTGCTGTCTGGTCATCCTAACTCCCAGACAAGAAAACTTGAATCCTTACTTAGGGCCATAAGCCTTAGTCCTGCCTAGTGGTGTTATGGCAGGTCATTGGTCTGTCATCAGTTTAAAAACCTTTTGTGTTTAAAAAATAAATAAAAAGAGAAAAGTTGTATGTGCCCCCAAGGCACTCATTCAGCTGTGAAAGTACAAGTACATTCATTGGTACAAAAAGGAGAACGTGGCATATTTGAAACAATGGTAGTCAATTTGAGAAACGCTGTTGATTTATTGAAAGTGGCAGCTTCAGATTTCTGAGGCATGCTGCCCACTTGCAGTATTTTAACTCCTTTTTTTAAAAATTCCCTAAATGGATTAAAAACTTAGTTGAACTAGGCCATGACTGACTTGCCCAAACTATTCTTTTTTGAACTAGGGAAATGTTACACATCTTTGTTTCTTCTGATATTAATTAATGTATACACCCTAATATAAATTTGGGGTCCAACTTTAGTCATATTTACCAGCTTGATTTTCAGATGGTATTCAGCACTTCCCCCCAAACTGAAACTCAAAATTACTAGTCACTTTTGAAAATGTGTGCTGATTTACATAAGGAAAAACCTTTTTTCCTCTTGGAAATGGGGTTCTCCCGAGAATCTTTCTCAGGCTCAAGCAAGATGGAAACTAGCTGAATGCTGAATTAGCTTCTTTGGCAGTATTTTGATGTTTACGCACAATATCCTTTGCATCAGAAATTGTAGTGCTACAAAGAAGGCGATCTGAACTACAGAGAGCGAGCCAAACCAAAACTCCTTATCTGAACACCCCAGTTTTGGGGAAATCTGGATGCAGTCTTTGCAGCTTGGGCCCATCTCTAGGTCACAAGCTCTTAGTCTCTGAATGAATTGGAGACCTCTATCTTTGCGGGCTGCTGCAGAGAGTGTTGTATGAATCATCCATGAGGCTGGTTCTTTGTCATGGCAAAAGTCATGTCTTTTTGTTACAGCAAAACAAAAATACAAAAACAAAAAGCCACTAGCCATATTAGTTTCCTTAAAAAAGATGAAAGTCTGGCATGCAATATTGTAATTCAGTTCATTTTCCATTATGAAAATGTTCAATAGCTGTCACTAACAGCTTAAAGATAGCGAAAAGTACATTAATATAGTTGCCATCCATATTGAATGGCATTAAAGGGGGTTTCTACTTAAACAGGATTGCTCCCTGTTTAAGTAGAAACCCTTTCCCCCCTATTCCTTAAACCTCTTATAAAAAGTTGTCTAATAATAATAAATGGCTAAGCCAAAGGGGAAACAATACTTCACAGAGCCGGATTCAAAACCACTAACCAAAAAAGAATGATTCCTGTGACCCCCCTACTAGTTAAAGAAAATGTTGTTTTCCAGAGAATATATGACCGCTCAGTATGTTTCCATGTCATGAAACCCACCCCCTATCACAATACACATGCGCAAGGGAATAGAGTTGAGCAAGGGGGTTACATCTCCCACGTCTTACTTACTACGCTTCTGTTCATACCCTCCAGAATGATATTAGCCTTGTTTGCAGCTGCATCACATTGTTGACTCATGTGTGGTTTGAGGAACTTCGAATTTGAATGGTAAGGCGTTTCTTCCCTTCTCACAATTATTCTTCAGTCCTTGGGAATAGGGCCGGCTCCAGGCACCAGCCCAGCAAGCAGGTGCTTGGGGCGGCCAAGGGGAAGAGGCGGCATGTCGGGCTGTTCGGTGGCAATTCGGGGGCAGGTCCCTCTTGGAGGGAAGCACCTGCCACCGAATTGCCGCCGAAGAAGAAAGCGGCGCGGTGGAGCTGCCACCGGAGTGCCGCCAATCGCAATTGCGATCGTGGCTTTTTTTTTTTTCCCGCCGCTTGGGGCGGCAAAAACCCTGGAGCCGGTCCTGCTTGGGAATGTGAAACTACAAGTATCTTTTTACTGAGAAGGTGAGGGAGACCAAAAATGTGCAAGTCCCAAACAGCGTTTCAGGAATATGAGTGCCCTCATAGTTCCAATGATTGTTTTGTGAGTAAGTGTTCTTGGCCCTCAATGAGCCACACAATCAATCTCCATGTACCTAAAACACAGGGCATTGTGATCAGTTCAATGGTGGGGGTTGCTCTCTTCTTCCTGCCTGCACCAGGCTAGCAAAGCCCACACCACTGTGTCCTGCTCCAGCCTGTAGCTGCTCACTCCAGGTCTATAAAGTCAGGCAGGCAGTCATGTGCTGCAAGGTCAGCTCTACACAGGATTCTGAACCTCTTGGTGGGAAATCTAGTGCAAAGTAAGACCCTGCACTGCGACCCTGCCTTTTGAGTCCCTCATATCCCTTATTGAATGTGGATTTCCTGCCGAGCCAGAGTCCACTGTCAGATCAGGGTGAACAACATCCTACCAGGTATCTCTGACACAATTCACATGCCATTTCATGAACACAGTTACATTCTGATTTTATTAGTCAGTTTGTTAAATGTAAACTGCAGGTATTTTGCTTTTTCTGTTTGAAATAACTTTCTGTTTAAAAATTTCCTTTAATTTTATTTTTAAAAGTTCAAATGTTGAAAAAAGGCTCAAAATGTAAACAGAAGGTTTAGTTTGGGCTGAAATAATTTTTTTTTTTTTTGCTATATTTTGGTTTGCCAAAAATATTTGTTTTCAGTCTGACCTGAAACAATTATGTTTTACTTTTCTAAGTTGCCAATGAACTGATAAATCTAATTACAACATTCTCCAATAACTTGTTATGGTGCACAAATTCCACTTAGGAGAGTGGTCTGCAGGTTGTAAATGAGACGCAGCAGAAAGGGTATGTGGCATAGTATGTTGCGCTTTAGCCAGTACTGTTGAAATTGGGCCTTCCTCCTTAAGGGACAGATCACATCCTTCCACCGTACAACCTACGCAAGAGGTTGAAGGATGGGAAAACAGAAGATCTCCTCATCCTGTTGGGAGAGGTCGGGTTCATCTCCCCCCCCACCCCCCCAAAATACAGAATGAGCTGAGTCACCGCAGTTTTTGCTTCATGGCAATGTAGCTCCTATTGAATCATATCAAGCCTTTCCTGGCCATGGTGGTGTCTGGAGTCCTGTGATAGGTGTGCACTCCAAACAGGCTCCAGTAGAGTGAGTGTGGAAATGGAGAGAAAGCCACAGTTGATTGAGGATGAAGTCCAGCTGGGGAGGGGATAGGATATGTAAATTAGCTTCACGGGGGCCCCCTGTGGTGTGGGGCCCCAGGCAATTGTCCTGCATCCTACCCCCTAATGCTGGCCCTGCTTGCAACCCCCCTAAACCCATCCCAGGTATAGGTGACTTATGCTAAGTGACTAATCAGCAGGGAAGGAGGTGAAAGCAAGCCCTCCAATAGCTGTTCTAGTTGCATTTAAAGGAGGATCCCTGCCATAAAGTGATAATAGGGTACCAGATTTTTCTGGATTAAGTCATATATCCTTCCTCCTTTGAGATGCTACAGATGCCAAAGGTTTAGACATGTGGCAAATAATTGTAAAGGGAAAATGAGGTGCAGTAAGGCTGGAGGAGGATGTTCATATGACTTGCGTGGAAGGAGTGGATTTAAAGTGTAGCAACTGTGGAGAAAAACATAATTCAGCATATGACGGATGTACTGTAGCAAATCAAGCAAGGGAAATACAAGAAATTAAGATAACAGCTTCCACCTATGATATTGTTAGTTAGGAGATATCAAAAGAAAAAAGGGGGAAAGAAAGGAAGCCCATTAAGGGAAAAGAAAGAACAAAGTAACAAAATAACGGAAAGGAACATTGTGAGTGATACTGGGGATAACAGAGATGACATACTGATTAGAGCGAGAGAGAGAGAGATTCATAATGTTTATGATTGAAATAATAAACTGCACATCTCAGACAGGAAAGAAAACAACAAAAATTAGAATTATAAAGCAGCTGAAAAATATTTACATGTTAACAACCTATCAGTGGAATGTCTCCACGTTTTCCTAACCAAAGCAAGTGTTGATGAACAAAATGGAACAGTGGTGACAATTTTTAGTTGCACACAGTCTGATAGCTTATGGGTAGGAATTAAAGGATAATATTGTTGTTATAAAAACTAAACCTGACATTATATGTATTCAAGAGACATGGCTAATAGGGAATCTAGACTATAGAATCCCTGGATATGGATAGAGAAGTAGGAAGGGGTGGGCGTGCATGTATCTTCATTAAGATAAATCTAAATTATTTTGAAGATGAAGTGAAAAGGCTTAATATTGGGTATGATGCTATTGAGATTCTGATGCAAAATAATTCCACGTCACTAAGACTATAGAACATGTGCAACCCATGCAGGAAACTAGTGGCCAAGGAACTGAAAGAGATAATTGCAGGTGCTTCAAGCCTGAATATATGGAGCAGTCCTACCTTATTCAACGTCATGATAAATGATTTTCCAAACAAGATGAATGCAGAAATAGGTGTCACTCTATTTGTTGCTGAATGTACCATATGGGGCAAAAAACAGAAACCCTGAAATAGGTGCTAAAAGAGTAAATGGAGCTCTAAGAAAGGGGGTGGAATCGGGAAACATGGGGCTCTAAATTGTCAATTGACAAGCTGAAATTAAAAAAAAAAGATTATAAATTATATCTATAGGGACAGCAAATAAGCATAGTTAAAAGCTTCAAACTTTTACGTGTGATATTTGATAGCAAACTCACTTAGAAGGATCATATTGAAAATATTAGAGATAAGTGTACAGGCAAAATCAACTTACTTAAAAGCATTTCTGGAACTTCCTGGGGTGCAGATAAGGAAGCCGTGGTAATGCTATACAGAATGCTAAGACCAGTTATGGAGTATAGTGCCAGGCTTTCAGTTCAGCATCAAACGTGAATTTGAGAAGCTTGACTCAATCCATGCTCGGATGTTGCGAATTGCATGTGGTGCCTTCATCACAATGCTGCTGTGTGTACTGCAGATAGCTGTGGGTGAAATGCCTATTACTTTAATAATGACCCTTTAGACTTAATCTTTTGGGATAAAGCCAAAGATGGAAACACTAAGCTAATATATGATGAATGCTGGGAATTAAGTGGTCAACATGAAGGGCAAAAACTGAAAATGCTTCATAAAAGTAGGGTTAAAATGTGGAAAAGAAAGACCAAAAAGAGGTTAAAATCTATAGCTTTGGGAAAATGCATTTTAATTAAAAAATTATACCTCCTGAGGTAGATTTGGAATTGTATAATTAAATTAAAAGTGAAAAGGAGTGTTAAATGTCTAAGATATAGCAAATAACTGCAGCACACCTTTAAGCAGGGGGGCATTGGTCTGGCTGGTTGAATGAAGGGAATAATGTTTTATGGTTGGGGAGGGAAGAGAGGCAAACTACTGCAAAAAGGGGACAAGGGGTGACAATGACTCTTCCCCTGGAATCTGGATGGATGGAAGAGTTTAAAAGGGGCAGCCCATGTGGTAAAGCCCCCTTTGCTAATTGCTGGCACCTCCTTTTTTTGGATATTATGAAAAACTATTTCACTGGGAGGGTGGTGAAGCACTGGAATGGGTTACATAGGGAGGTGGTGGAATCTCCATCCTTAGAGGTTTTTAAGGCCTGGCTTGACAAAGCCCTGGCTGGGATGATTAGTTGGGGTTGGTCCTGCTTTGAGCAGGGGGCTGGACTAGATGACCTCCTGAAGTCTCTTCCAAAACTAATCTTCTATGAGTCTGATTCCTTGTGGTGGATGTCCAGTGCAGGTACACCATAGAGAAGGTATACAGTGACCGGATAAATGGATTGGCAAAGAATTAAAAAGGAGATGTTGGTTAAAGGAATAAAATGGGGGGAGGTTGGGGACTCCTATGATTGGTACGGCCGGGAGCCAACCTCCCTTTCTTATGGCCCACCTTAATCCTCCTACGAGGGGCGGGTGGTGGAAGGTAAGATCCCAGCAATTGGTTGGCTGGGGGACGAAGATGGAAAAGAGGGGGGCTGATGAAAGCCCCGTGAGAAGTTATTGAATGAACATGGGGTTACCTGCACTGTACACTTTTATCTGCCGGATGGTCCCAGACATCTAACAATAAAGTTGCAGCCTGATTAAAACCATATGTAATGTTTCCTGTCCTCCTTTTGGTATAGCTGGACAATCAATACGTTTGTGATAAGTAATGATGCTACTGTCAAATGTATACCAATGGCTCCAAAGATGTAAGAACAGGAAGAGTGAGAACAGCATTCTGCTTTTCTTTGCTCAGAATCAAGAAAGCTGTAAGGCTATGTCAAGGCTGCTTCCCCACTTTGAACTTTAGGGTACAAATGTGGGGGCCTGCATGAAAACTTCTAAGCTTAACTACCAGCTTAGATCTGGTCCGCTGCCACCATTCCCAAAGCTAATTCCCTTCCCTGAGTAGCGTTGAGAGACTCTTCACCAATTCCCTGGTGAATACAGATCCAAACGCCTTGGATCTTAAAACAAGGAGAAATTAACCATCCCCCCTTGTTCCTCCCACCAACTCCTGGTGAATACAGTTCCAACCCCCTTGGATCTTAAAACAAGGAGAAATTAACCATCCCCCCTCCTTCCTTTCACCAACTCCTGGTGAATACAGATCCAACCCCCTTGGATCTAAAAACAAGGAAAAATCAATCAGGTTCTTAAAAAGAAGGCTTTTAATTAAAGAAAAAGGTAAAAATCATCTCTGTAAAATCAGGATGGAAAATAACTTTACAGGGTAATCAAACTTAAAGAGCTCAGAGGACCTCCCTCTAGCCTCAGGTTCAAAGTACAGCAAACAAAGATAAACACTCTAGTAAAAGGTACATTTACAAGTTGAGAAAACAAAGATAAAAACTAACACGCCTTGCCTGGCTGTTTACTTACAAGTTTGAAATATGAGAGACTTGTTTAGAAAGATGGGGAGAACCTGGATTGATGTCTGGTCCCTCTCAGTCCCAAGAGCGAACCACCCCTTAAACAAAGAGCACAAACAAAAGCCTTCCCCCCCCCCCAAGATTTGAAAGTATCTTGTCCCCTTATTGGTCCTTTGGGTCAGGTGTCAGCCAGGTTACCCGAGCTTCTTAACCCTTTACAGGTAAAAGGATTTTGGAGTCTCTGGCCAGGAGGGATTTTATAGTACTGTACACAGGAGAGCTGTTACCCTTCCCTTTATAGTTATGACAGGGTATCAAATTTTGTAGCTGGTTTGATGGCTGAACTGGCAGAGATAGTGCTGGCATTAAATTAGGTCATAGATGTGTGCCCAGCTGCCATGGTCATCCTATCCAATTCCTTATCGGGACTACT
This sequence comes from Emys orbicularis, assembly GCF_028017835.1. Taxonomy (NCBI): domain Eukaryota; kingdom Metazoa; phylum Chordata; order Testudines; family Emydidae; genus Emys; species Emys orbicularis. Next base: position 123,686,461 of record NC_088683.1, read on the forward strand.
GGCCATCAGAAATTGTACTTCAGATAGCAGAAATGATATACTTAATGAAATATTACTGTTGACAAAATGGATGCAGTTGGGCATAATCACAATAATGGCATCCCAGTCCAGGTATTGGTAGTGGGCAACGAGCTGGCAAAAAATGTTGTCAAACACAAGCAAGTTGATTTAGAGATCCCTTTAGTGACATGGAGTTTAAAAATCTAATTAAAGTGAGTTAAGAGAGGAATGGCAAGAAATATGGGCAAAAGAAATAAAGGAGAAAAGATTTGGGAAAGGGGGAGCCTATACAGGAAGGATGGGCTCCACCTAAACCAAAATGGAACCAGATTGCTGGCACTTAACATTATAAAGGTTGTAGAACAATTTTTAAACTAAGGCCTGGGGGAAAGCCGACAGGTGTGGAGGAGCACCTGATTCGGACAGAGACATCCCTTAGAGGAGGATCTATTAATAGAGAATCTCTATGTCCTTGTGAGGACAAAAGGATCGAAAATGATAAAATACAGGCCGGGTCTGACCAGAAACAATCAAATAAAAAAGAGTCCCATTCAATTACATCGTGTAATGGCAGACAGCTAAAAGGAGACAAGTTTTTAAAGTGCTTATATACCAACGCTAGAAGTCTAAATAATAAGATGGGTGAACTAGAGTGCCTCGTATTAAATGAGGATATTGATATAATGGGCATCACAGAAACTTGGTGAAATGAGGATAATCACCAACCACCTGACCAGGATGGTGATAGTGACTGTGAAATGTTCAGGGAGATTAGAGGGGCTACTAAAATAAAAAACTCAATAATAATAACAACGGGGGATTTCAATTATCCCCATATTGACTGGGTACATGTCAATGTCTCAGGACAGGATGCCGATGGTTTCTTGACACTTTAAATGATTGCTTCTTGGAGCAGCTGGTCCTGGAACCAACCAGAGGAGAGGCGATTCTTGATTTAGTCCTAAGTGGAACACAGGATCTGGTCCAAGAAATGAATATAGCTGGACCGCTTGGTAATAGTGACCATAATATAATTAAATTTAATATCCCTGTCACAGGAAAAACACCACAGTGGCCAAACACTGTAGCATTTAATTTCAGAAAGGGGAACTACACAAAAATGAAGAGGTTCGTTAAACAGATATTAAAGGGTACAGTGCCAAAAATGAAATCTCTGCAAGCTGCATGGAAACTTTTTAAAGACACCTAATAGAGGCCCAACTTAAATTTATACCCTAAATTAAGAAACCTAGTAAGAGAACCAAAAAAGAGCCACCGTGGCTAAACAACAAAGTAAAAGAAGCAGTGAGAGGCAAAAAGGCATCCTTTAAAAAGTGGAAGTTAAATCCTAGTGTGGAAAATAGAAAGGAGCATAAATGACTGTGTAGCGGGGTGGACACCCGTTCCTGCCCTGAAGGGCTTGAAATCAGCCCTGAAAGAGGGCTGCAGCTCTAAAAGCTGGGCTGATTGGGGAAGCGGCTGCAGCTGGGCCACACCCCAATCAAGCCACAGCTGGCCTGTATAAAAAGGCTGTGAGCCAAGAACTCAGGAGTCTCTCTCTGGCTGTAGAGGGAGAAGGGCCTGGCTGTGGGGAGCTAGAGACCGGGTACCTGAGTGGAGCAGGGCTGGGGAAAGGCAGAGGAGCTGGGGAGTTCCAGCCTGGAAAGCCCCAGACTGCAGCCTCGCATAAGGCCAACAGGTACTGGGGGTTGCAGAGGGCAGCCCAGGGGTAGGCAAAGGCAGCAGGTCCAAACCCAACCTTGCCAGCGATGAGTAGGCTGATACTGCAGTCTGCCCCAGGGTGCAGAGGCTAGACAAAGACTGGCAGTAGCCGTATACTGAGGCGAGGTGGGGATAGTGGGTGGGGGTTCCCCTGGGAGGGGGAGACCCAGAACTGTGGGGGTACTGCCAGGGGGCAGCACCCAAAGAAAGGGCACTGGGGTCCAGGGAGGGACACGGGGGCCAGAGGCAAGGCAGATCACCAGCCTGCAGGGGGTGCTCCAGGACGCTGGAAGAGCTAATTCCCAGAAGAGACCAGCAGGAGGCACCGCCGGGTGAGTCTGCTCACCTTTATAGACTGGCAAATGAAATGTAAAAATACAATTAAGAAGGCCAAAAAAGAATTGGAGGAACAGTTAGCCAAAGAGTCAAAAAGTAATAGCAATTTTTTTTTTAGATATATCCGAAGCAGGAAGCCGGCTAAACAACCAGTGGGGCCACTGGACGATAAAGGAGCACTCAAGGACGATAAGGCCATTGCTGAGGAGGGAGATTCCCAAACCTGAGCCATTCTTGTTAGGTGACAGATCTGAGGAACTGTCCCAAATTGAGGTATCATTAGAGGAGGTTTTGGAAGAAATTGATAAATTAAACAGCAATAAGTCACCCGGACCAGATGGTATTCACCCAAGAGTTCTGAAGGAACTCAAATGTGAAATTGCAGAACTATTAACTGTAGTCTGTTACCTATCTTTTAAATCAGTTTCTGTACTAGATGACTGGAGGATAGCTAATGTGACGCCAATTTTTAAAAAGGGCTCCAGAGGTGATCCCTGCAATTACAGGAGTATAAGCCTGACTTCAGTACTGGGCAAACTGGTTGAAACTATAATAAAGAACAACATTGTCAGACATATAGATGAACATAATTTGTTGAGAAAGAGTCAACATGGTTTTAGTAAAGAGAAATCATGCCTCACCAATCTACTAGAATTCTTTGAGGGGGTCAACAAACATGTGGCCCAAGGGGATCCAGTGGATATAGTGTACTTAGATTTTCAGAAAGCCTTTGACAAGGTCCCTCACCAAAGGCTCTTACGCAAAGTAAGCTGCCACAGGATAAGAGGGAAAGTTCTCTCATGGATTGATAACTGGTTAAAAGATAGGTTTCAGAGTAGCAGCCATGTTAGTCTGTATCCGCAAAAAGAACAGGAGTACTTGTGGCACCTTAGAGACTAACAAATTTATTTGAGCATAAGCTTTTGTGGGCTACAGCCCACTTCATTGGATGCATAGAATGGAACACACAGAAGATATTTATACATACAGAGAACATGAAAAGGTGGAAGTAGCCATGCCAACTGTAAGAGGCCAATCAATTGAGATGAGCTATCATCAGCAGGAAAAAAAACTTTTGAAGTGATAATTGAGATGACCCATAGAAGGTGTGAGGAGAACTTAACATGGGGAAATAGATTCAATTAGTGTAATGACCCAACCATTCCCAGTCTCTGTTCAAACCTAAGTTAATTGTATCTAATTTGCATATTAATTCAAGTTCAGCAGTCTCTCTTTGGAGTCTGTTTTTGAAGTTTTTTTTGTTGTAAAATTGCCACCTTCAAGTCTGTCACTGAGTGGTTAGAGAGGTTGAAGTGTTCTCCCACTGGTTTTTGAATGTTATGATTCCTGATGTCAGATTTGTGTCCATTTATTCTTTTGCGTAGAGATTGTCCGGTTTGGCCAATGTATATGGCAGAGGGGCATTGCTGGCACATGATGGCATATATCACGTTGGTAGATGTGCAGGTGAACGAGCCCCTGATGGTGTGGCTTATGTGATTAGGTCCTATGATGGTGTCACTTGAATAGATATGTGGACAGAGTTGGCATTGGGCTTTGTTGCAAGGATAGGTTCCTGGGTTAGTGTTTATGTTGTATGGTGTGCGGTTGCTGGTGAGTATTTGCTTCAGGTTGGGAGGCTGTCTGTAAGCGAGGACTGGCCTGTCTCCCAAGATCTGTGAGAGTGAGGGATCATCTTTCAGGATAGGTTGTAGATCTTTGATGATGCACTGGAGAGGTTTTAGTTGGGGGCTGAAGGTGATGGCTAGTGGCGTTCTGTTATTTTCTTTGTTGGGCCTGTCCTGTAGTAGGTGACTTCTGGGTACTCTTCTGGCTCTGTCAATCTGTTTTTTCACTTCAGCAGGTGGGTATTGTAGTTTTAAGAATGCTTGATCGAGATCTTGTAGGTGTTTATCTCTGTCTGAGGGATTGGAGCAAATGTGGTTGTATCTTAGAGCTTGGCTGTAGACAATGGATCGTATGGTGTGTCCTGGATGGAAGCTGGAGGCATGTAGGTAAGTATAGCGGTCAGTAGGTTTCCGGTATAGGGTGGTGTTTATGTGACCATTGCTTATTAGCACAGTAGTGTCTAGGAAATGGACCGCTTGTGTGGATTGGTCTAGGCTGAGGTTGATGGTGGGATGGAAATTGTTAAAATCATGGTGGAATTCCTCGAGGGCTATTTTTTCCATGGGTCCAGATGATGAAGATGTCATCAATGTAGCGCAAGTAGAGTAGGGGCATTAGGGGACGAGAGCTAAGGAAGCGTTGTTCTAAGTCAGCCATAAAAATGTTGGCATACTGTGGGGCCATGCAGGTACCCAATACTGACTTGAAGGTATATATTGTCCCCAAATGTGAAATAGTTGTGGGTGAGGACAAAGTCACAAAGTTCAGCCACCAGGTTTGTCGTGATATTATCAGGGATACTGTTCCTGATGTCTTGTAGTCCATCTTTCTGTGGAATGTTGGTGTAGAGGCCTTCTACATCCATAGTGGCCAGGATGGTGTTTTCTGGAAGATCACCGATGGATTGTAGTTTCACTTCCTGAGGTTTTTTTTTCTCCTGCTGATGATGGGTCATCTCAATTGATTGGCCTGTTACAGTTGGCATGACCACTTCCACCTTTTCATGTTCTCTGTATGTATAAATATCTTCTTTCTTTGTGTTCCATTCTATGCATCCGATGAAGTGGGCTGTAGCCCATGAAAGCTTATGCTCAAATAAATTTGTTAGTCTCTAAGGTGCCACAAGTAATCCTGTTCTTTTTGCGGTTAAAAGATAGGAAACAAAGGGTAGATATAAATGGTCAGTTTTTAGAATGGAGAGAGGTAAAAAGTGGTATCCCCCAGGGGTCTGTTTTGGGACCCAGTCCTATTCAACGTATTCATAAATGATCTGGAAAAAGGGGTAAACAGTGAGGTGGCAAAATTTGCAGATGATACAAAATTACTAAAGATAGTTAAGACCCTTGCAATCTGTGAAGAGCTACAAAAGGATCTCTCAAAACTGGGTAGCTTGGCAACAAAATGGCAGATGAAATTTAATGTTGATAAATGCAAAGTAATGCACATTGGAAAGCATAATCCCAAGTATACATATAAAATGATGGGGTCTAAATTAACTGTTACCACTCAAGAATGAGATCTTGGAGTCATTGTGGATAGTTCTCTGAAAACATCCACTCAATGTGCAGCGGCAGTCAAAAAAGTGAACAGAATGCTGGGAATAATTAAGAAGGGGATAGAAAATAGGACAGAAAATATCATGTTGCCTCCATATAAATCCATGGTATGCCCACATCGTGAATACTATGTGCAGATGTGGTTGCCCCATCTCAAAAAAGATATACACCTCTACCCCGATATAATGTGACCCGATATAACATGAATTCGGATATAATGCGGTAAAGCAGCACTCCTGGAGGGCGGGGCTGCGCACTCCGGCGGATCAAAGCAAGTTTGATATAACGTGGTTTCACCTATAACGCAGTAAGATTTTTTATTTTTTTTTGGCTCCCGAGGACAGCGTTGTATCAGGGTAGAGGTGTATTGGAATTGGAAAAGGTTCAGAAAAGGGCAACAAAAATTATTAGGGGTATGGAACAGCTTCTGAATGAGGAGAGATTAATAAGACTGGGACTTTTCAGCTTGGAAAGGAGATGGCTAAGGGGAGATATGATTGAGGTCTATAAAATCATGACTGGTGTAGAGAAAGTAGATAAGGAAGTGTTGTTTACTACTTCTCATAACACAAGAACTAGGGGTCACCAAATGAAATTAATAGGCAGCAGGTTTAAAACAAATAAAAGGAAGTATTTCTTCGCACAATGCACAGTCAACCTGTGGAACTCCTTGCCAGAGGATGTTGTGAAGGCCAAGACCATAACAGGGTTCAAAAAAGAACTAGATAAATTAATGGAGGATAGGTTCCATCAATGGCTGTTAGCCAGGATGGGCAGGAATGGTGTCCCTAGCCTGTTTGCCAGAAGCTGGGAATGAGCGACAGGGGATGGACCACTTGATGATTACCTGTTCTGTTCATTCCCTCTGGGGCACCTGGCACTGGTCACTGATGGAAGACAGGATACTGGGCTAGATGCACCTTTGGTCTGACCCAGTAGGGCCATTTTTATGTTCTTATTCCATGAACTATGCCCAGAGTGTTAGGCTGGTGGTCCTTGATTGTGTAGGGAAATCTGGCAAGAGGCCAAGAGAAACCAAGCAGACACTGGAAATGGAACAGGTGCTAGACATGCAGGGAGGGAGAAAGGACTAGGATGTGTTCAGTTAAGGAACAAAACAGGGAAAACAGAGAAGCAGGAAGGCATGAAAGGCTAAATGGTTTGAGTTTAAGGGGATTCTAGGGTGGGCCCTGAGAGAAGGGGGAACAGAGAGAAAGGCCCTGGTAGGAAGAAGACCAGGAAACCAGCAGCAAGTAGAATGAAGCAGCAATGGCTGTTGGTTATAGGGTCCCCAGGCTGGAATCTGGTGTAGTGGGAAGCCCTGGGCTCCCATGTTTGCTGCTGGCAAGGTGGCATGATTCCAGAGAAGGGAACAAGGATGATAGAAAGCCCTGAGAGCAGGGTGGATGGGTCTGTGGATGAGGGGAAAGCAGTGGTTGCGTGGACTGCACTCTTAGCAAGTTTGCAGATGACACTAAACTGGGAGGAGTGGTAGATATGCTGGAGGGTAGGGATAGGATACAGAGGGACCTAGACAAATCAGAGGATTGGGCCAAAAGAAACCTGATGAGGTTCAACAAGGACAAGTGCAGAGTCCTGCACTTAGGATGGAAGAATCTCATTCACTGTTACAGACTAGGGACCGAATGGCTAGGAAGCAGTTCTGCAGAAAAGGACCTAGGGGTTACAGTGGATGAGAAGCTGGATTGAGTCAGCAGTGTGCCCTTGTTGCCAAGAAGGCTAACGGCATTTTGGGCTGTATAAGTAGGGGCATTGCCAGCAGATCGAGGGACGTGATCATTCCCCTCTATTTGACATTGGTGAGACCTCATCTGGAGTACTGTGTCCAGTTTTGGGCCCCACACTACAAGAAGGATGTGGAAAAATTGGAAAGAGTCCAGCGGAGGGCAACAAAAATGATTAGGGGGTTGGAGCACATGACTTATGAGGAGAGGTTGAGGGAACTGGGATTGTTTAGTCTGCAGAAGAGAAGAATGAGGGGGGATTTGATAGCTACTTTCAACTACCTGAAAGGGGGTTCCAAAGAGGATGGATCTAGACTGTTCTCAGTGGTACCAGATGACAGAACAAGGAGTAATGGTCTCAAGTTGCAGTGTGGGAGGTTTAGGTTGGATATTAGGAAAAACTTTTTCATTAGGAGGGTGGTGAAGCACCGGGTTACCTAGGGAGGTGGTGGAATCTCCTTCCTTAGAGGTTTTTAAGATCAGGCTTGACGAAGCCCTGGCTGGGATGATTTAGTTGGGAATTGGTCCTGCTTTGAGCAGGGGGTTGGACTAGATGACCTCCTGAGGTCCCTTCCAACCCTGATATTCTATGATTCTATGACCACAGGGCCCAGAGATGGGGCTGAAGGCCTTGTTTTATTTGTGGGACTTTGTTACCACAGAAGGAGCAGCCTAAATTGTGACCTGATTGGGGGTTCGGGGAGCAAGGCATGGTAAGATGGGGGGTAGGGCACCAGAGGACCAGAGCAGCCATTGGAAGGTGGGTGCCAGCCTGGGAGAGTTACTATGCCATGCCTGCCCACAAGGAAGTACTTCAGCACTGAGTCCATCCCTTCACAAGTCCCCCATCCCTTTAGCATAGAAAACTCCATGGGGATGGTGTATGTCCACAGGCCTACGCTATCCAGTGAACGCCCTCCTACTTGCTGACCCACCCAGCCCCCCATGTGGATCTCTTCCACAACCTTTTCTTGGAGGGCTGGGAAATAGTGTTGCAGCGGTGGCTGATGCTCCTTCTCCCCTTCCATACAAAGGAGGGGAGATCCAAGTGTGGCTGTGATGGTCATGATCTGACTCTATAGTTATACAAACAGCCCTTACCCCATATCTCACATGATTTTCAAAGTGACTACTCTAGTGACTTTTTGTTTTTAAATTAGGATTTCTTGCATTGTCCTGATGTTACCCTTCTAGTCTTTGTGAACTCACAACCATTTGTCTGCATTTTTGTGAAGACATGTTTGATTCACTGCAGCCTTCCGTAGTGCTGTAGTCAGGAAACAGACTCAATATTCCAAGATATATTTCTACAGCATAGCACTAGCTGTCCCTGCTTTTTCTCTGGGTAAAAGACACCTGCCAGCATTTCTTAGATCTAGAAAACTGTTTGATTCTATTTAGAAATCTCTGCCTCTTGACAAAGTGGTGGGCTGGAAACTATTGTGCTATCTAACTTCTTATGTGGTAAGCAATACATTATGATAATTAAAAATCCTTTGGGACTTTCCACAAGAATAGTTATCTCTGATGTTCTGGTCAAATTCTAAACACGATTATTCTTTGCTTCCTGTCCTCAACTTGGTTTGTTATACTGGGCTCTGTTAAACAGCTGCCACACTTCATCTCAGAGATGGCCGCATTTCATTGGTGGGCAAATCATTCCTATATTCAGTTCACACATGACTTGGTCAGAGTCATAAAGAATTTTGGGATCCTCTAAGACAAAGAGTTCTATATAAACAGATTGTTGTACTCACTGTTAATAAATTCAGACAGTTCATAGCAGTAATTAAAGAAAGGGTGAAATATGGCGTTTGAACATTGCAACACCAGCAAGATAGATTATGATACGGCAAGATTGGCAAAACAAGTTCAAATTCATGTTCTTTTCCTACCATTTAAACATGAGGGTGATTCAGCTTTTTGAAACATCCATATTTCCATTCCCACAGGAACTGCGCGATGTATTAGGGCTACAGGCTCTATGGGCTTTGCAAAAATTAGGCTGTCCCAAGTGGGTGCCCAACATATTGGGGGTGAGGGGGTGTATGTTGCTGGTTGAGATTTTCAAATCAGTGCACAAGATTTTTGCCACACATTTCCCATTTAATTTTAAAGGGAGATATATGAATTAACCGCCTGCTTTGCTTTTAAAATCTTAGCCATTGTGTTTTCTTTTCATTAGAAGTTCCCGCTCCTTTTTTTTTTTCTTTAAAGTTTCCATTTGTTTTTCAATCTTTCCCCCTTTGTGTTCCAGGCATTTGAATACTGTGGTGACAAACATGGTAGAATTTATAACAGTAAAATTTTCACCCCATTTTTTATTGGATTTCCCCCCTCTGTTCTTTCACTGATGACACCTAAGTAATAGCAATAATTAGTAATTATTCTAACAACCAACCCAAAGTTTTGCTCAAAAACTCCACCTTTCTTGAGATTCTAAATAATTTTGATGATTTATTTTAAAAAAATATTTATATGGCTGGGCACCTCCTAGTTCTCGATAGAAGTGCAGAAATACTGCAGCACAGTCACACTGAGGTTACAATAAGAATACCATGTAAACAGGGAGTCTTGTTAGCACTTATTTCTATGGGATTGGTTTCCAGCCTAAGGGCCCAATCATTCAAAACCTTACCACTGAGTATGGTGCTTGCTACCAACTGAAGCCAAAGGGACCATTTTGCAGTAGTAGCATCCTACCTGGAGGATTTCCTCCCCGCCCCTCCCCCCCCAGAATTGGTTCTCAATTTTACAAGCCTAAAATGTCTGGATAGGACATAGAATTCACCCATAAATGCTAAGTGAGTCTAAGCTGGTGTAAATTGTCATAGCTTCATGGAAGGCAGCGACTTTAATGGCAGTATGATAATTTGCACCAGCTGAGGATCTGTTCCTCAGTCTTGGGGATGTTTATTCTGTGCAAACATCGGAACCTTTGGAGTTTCCCCTGTCACTAGTGGGAAGGATAGTACCACTTCTTCGAAAAGCAGTAACAGTTAAAGCATATTCCTAATTAATTTTCAAAATAATGAATTTAACACTGGCAATCTTGCTGACCTGTAAATAAATGTGCTGCTAGCATTGTATGACATTCTAGTGAGGTGTAACCAAGGAGCTGTGCCTTGAAAGGAGATCAAACAAATTCAGTCTCTGTTCTGATTACATTTTTGTTTTCCTTCTCTACATCTTTCTCAAGAGGCTCCAGTCTATTTTAGCATACAAATGTGACGTTTCCCTCTGGTACTGTGTTTGAAAGTAAAATTTAAACAAGCGGATAGCAATAAAACTTTTAATCCATAAATATTGAAAAGGAAGAAAAAAAGAAATATCGTCAGACCAACCAGTCCAACAACCCCCAGTTTCTTTATTTTGGTGATGACGTCCAAGGGATGATTAATGTTGATTCAAGCCTAGGTTTGCTGTGCTATATAACATCATTCTTCGACAAGCTCTCTTCACGCTTCCCTGGACGGTGACAAGAGCCTGTGAATTTTTTTTTTAGTGATGATTAATGTCTTGGAGCTCGACATCACGTGTTGACTGACTGTTCTGGTTGTTCTCCTTTTCCATCAGGCTATTCTGGAGCAATGTTTCATGTATCATAACATGCTCATGGCTACTCCACCTCTTCAGTTTCTTCCTTCCTTTCACATTCAATCTGCTCTGAAGCAGAATCTCTCTGATTGGAATACCACTGAACAATTTCCTATATCTCATGGCAATGATGGTGCCCCAAACTGAGGAGCTCCAGACTGGGTAGGAAGTGATTCAGGAGGGAAACATAATTTTGGGGAGGCCAATAAGTGGGCTGGACACTTTGATAAATCCCTAGGGCCCTGGGTTGGGACCTAGTGAAATGGGTGGGCCCATTTCACTAGGTCCTACCTTGCCCCTCCCCCCACTCCTCTATAGTGATAGAACCCCTGATGGAGCAATTGGAGCATACAGGCATGATTGAGGCCACAGCAAGGGACCCCTCTGACCTTACCTCCTCTTCCACTGCCATGGACCAGTTTTTATTTTGAAGTAACTTCATATAATTTAATTTTGCATAAAATATGAACATAAATAATATAGCAAAACACAAATCAAATCTGACCCAAAACAGGTGAAAACACAGATCCATGCACATTGCATAATGCAGGCTCCCAAGTGATTAACAAACAGGGGTAAGAAGACCTTTGTATTGAAATAAAATTTAAAAAAAAATCAATCCCCAGAAAAACATTCAAGGTAAGTTTGGTGAAATACAGATAATTGTATTGTATGCTCAAAATGACAGAGGGAAACTGCATGCAATTCAGGAATCAAGTAAGATAGAATTTTTGTGTGTGACCACATCATATTTTTTCCAATTACTTCAGTAGGAGAATATCAAAATTTCCATTAATATCCCTGTGGAGAATTAACATAGGTGTCTCAGATTTCCTTTCTATCACTGTAAGTATTTTAGCTCCCAATATAGATATACAGCTATCCATTTCTTAAAATTTGGCAAGATGAATCACTCATGCATGATATTGAGATAAGAATCCTAAAGATGCCATTCACAGGAATAAAGGGTAAAAGACAAATTGGTCAGCTGCTGTCTACATCCCCTACGCTTGTTTTTTGCTAAATTAGCTTTGAATAAATTTTGATATCTTGAAGACTGTTTTTAATACTGTATTTTGGAAATCCCCTCAAATATCCAGAACTCAGAGTTGTTAACATTTTGCTATAAATTTGGTCAGGAATTGATTGAGATGGGTAAACTTGTTTTTCACATTTTCTTTTAAGGTCCCTTTTTCCTATCCATATTTACAAATTACATGACAGCAAACATGCAACTTTCAACTGAGAGGTGTTCCAGAGAAATTGTAAAGATATAGGGAAGAGGGAGGGCTAGCTCAGTGGTTTGAGCATTGGCCTGCTAATCATAAGGTTGTGAGTTCAATCCTTGAGGGGACCATTTAGGGATCTGGGGCAAAAAAATAATAATGGATGTTTTAATTGGGGAGTGGTCCTGCTTTGAGCAGGGGGTTGGACTAAATGACCTCCTGCGGTCCCTTCCAATTCTATGAGATCAGTATATCTTCATATATTTTATTATTATATGTAATATGTCCTAATGGAAAGTTCCACTTTCTCTTGGAAATTGAAGTTCACTTATCTGTATATATCCCTAGCAAAATGATTTTTGTCTGGTAATATGGCCTTCAAAGTTGAATATATTGTAGATGACCAAGCTGTTCCTTTCTCTGTGTGGATCGTGGCTGGAAGGAGGAATGCTATGAAAGCTGAAAGTGATATTTGGTATCTTTGTGATCAGAATTGAGCAGTGTATTTTATCTGTCTTCTACCATTAAGTTTTGCAGTACAGATTTATTTTTGAATTTGAGCTGTGGGTTGGGTTTTTAATGAGTATAAAGCCATTAAACTGTCTTGAATTACTGCATGCAGTTCTGGTGTCCCTATCTCAAAAAAGATATTAGAATTGGAAAAGTTACAGAGAAGGGCAACAAAAAGAAGACATAAAAATACTGGGACTTTTCAGCTTGGAAAAGAGATGACTAAGGGGGGATAAGATAGATGTCTATAAAATCACGAATGGTGTGTAGAAAGTGAATAAGGATATGTTATATACTTCTTCACATTACACAAGAACCAGAGGTCTCCCAGTGAAATTCAGAGGCAGCAGGCTTAAAACAAACGAAAAAAAGTACTTCACACAATGCAGAGTCAACCTGTGGAACTCATTGCCAGGGGATGTTGTGAAGGCCAAAACTGTAACTGGGTTCAAAAAAGAAATAGTTACATTAATGGAGAATAGGTCCATCAATGGCTATTAGCCAAGATGGTCAGGAATACAACCCCATGCTCTGGGTGTCCCTAATCTCTGACTGATAGAAGCTGGGAGTGGACGACAAGAGATGGATCACTTGATAATTGCTCTGTTCTGTTTATTCCCTCTGAAGAATTTGGCATTGCCCACTGTCAGAAGACAGGATACTGGACTAGATGGATCATTGGTCTGACACAATATGGCTGTTCATATGTTATGTACTTATGGGATAGGGCACATGAAAGAGACTTGCACATCTTGCGAAGGATTGTCTTTGTAGTCAGTTTGTCCAATGGAATACATTTGGCCCTTGTGACATAATGTTTCTGTCTATGCAGTGACTTTGATGTATAGTCACTTTGTTGCACTGGCATATGTTGCCATCACCCTAGGTCAGGGGTCGGCAACGTTCGGCACGCGGCTCACCAGGGTAAGCACCCTAGCGGGCCGGGCCAGTTTATTTACCCGCTGACGCGGCAGGTTCGGCCGATCGCGGTCCCCACTGGCCGCGGTTCGCCGTCCCGGGCCAATGGGGGTGGCGAGAAGCGGCACGGGCCGACTCATATACCTATTTAGAGTATAGGCTCTATCAGTCAGAAATGATCTTTGGACTCGTACTTACTTACTTGACTTTGGAGGAAGAAAGTGAAGAGGTGTCTAATCAAGTCCCTTGTGTTTCAGAAGGGCATGTGCATTTGCATATCAGGGGAAATCCAGTACTGACATGACTGGAAATGTAAATGTGCAGTGACCATGAAAATAAAGCATTTGAAGTCTTTCCATTCCACTAGCATCTCTGAAGGATGTTAAACAGATAACTTGCACCCAAGAATTTAAAAAGAGCTGGCTGAGGAGCTCACTGGACCATTAATGTTGTTTTTCAATAAGCCTTGGGGCACTGGGGAAGTTCCAGACGACTGAAAGAAAGTTCATGTGCTAATTTTTAAAAAGGATAAATGGGATGACCTGGGCAATTATAGGCCTATCAGCCTTACATTTATTTTGGGGAAGATAATGATATGGGACATGATTAATAACTAACGGAGTGTAATATAATTCATGTCAATCAACATGGGTTTATGGAAAATAGATCCTGTCAAACCAACTTGATATCTTTTTTTTGAAATCACAAATTTTGCTGGTAAAGGTAATAATATTGACATAATGTACTCTGATTTCTGTAAGGTGTGTGACTTGGTACTGCATGAAATTTTTTAAAGAACTAGAATGATATAAAATAAACATGGTGAACATTAAATGGATTAAATCTAGCGAAATGATAGGTCTCAAAACGTAACTGTAAACAGGGAATCATCATCGAGTGGGTCTGTTTCTAGTGAGGTCCTGCAGAGAGAGGTTCTTGTTCCGATGCTATTTTAACATTTTTATCAGTGACTTAGAAGAAAACATAAAATCATCACTGATAAAGTTTCCAGGTGACCCCAAAACTGGGGGAGTGGTAAATAATGAAGGGCCCAGGTCAGTGATTCAGAGCGATCTTAATCGCTTGGTAAACTGGGTGCAAGCAAACAATAGCATATTACAATGCATAAATGTAAATGTGTGAATCTAAGAACAAAGAATGTAGGCCATACTTATAGGATGGGAGACTCTATCCTAGGAAGCAGTGACTCTGAAAGATTTGGGGGCTATGTGGATAATCAGCTGAACATGAGCTCCCAGTGACACTATGTCTAAAAGAGCTAACATGATCCTGGGATGTCTAAACAAGGGAATCTCAAGTAAGGATAGAGAGGTTATTTTACCTCTAGTTGGCACTTTTGGAATACAGTGTTTAGTTCTGATGTCCACAGTTCAATAAGGATGTTTATAAATTGGGGAGTGTTCAGAAAAGAGTCAAGAGAATAAATAAAGCATTAGAAAATGGGCCTTCTACTGACAGATTTAAGGAGCTTAATCTATTTAGCTTAACAAAGAAAGAAAAGGCTAAGGGGTGATTGATTAGTCTATAAGTATCTATGTGGGGAACAAATATTTAATAGGCTCTTCAGTTGAGCAGAGGAAGGTGTAGCATGTCTGGAAGCTGAAGCTAGACAAAGTTTGACTAGAAATAAGGTGTAAATTCTTAATGGTGAGAGTAAATAACTATTAGAAGAATTTACCAAAGGTTGTGGTGGATTCTCCATTGCTGACAATTTTTAAATTCATATTGGATGTTCTTCTGAAGATCTGCTGTAGGAATTATTTTGGGAAAGTTCTATGGCCTGTGTTATATAGGAGGTAAGACTAAATTATCATAATGGTCCCGTCTAGCCTTAGAATCTATGAATCCATGCTCTGATTTCTTAAAACATATTGAGGAGGAGGGAAACTGAATTCAGATTTCTATTACAGTGGTGTGGACTCCATTAAAATTAGTGGGGTTGCTGAAACTGAAAGCAGAAGTTGGCTTGTTTTGTCTCAGGAGAAGACTTTCTCTGCCAAGTGGGTATAAAATTACTTGTGCTACAATAGAATCATAAAATGCATTGTGGGATACAATATTTCAGCCTTTTCAGGGTTACCTAGGGAGATGGTGGAACCTCAATCCTTAGAGGTTTTAAGGCCCGGCTTGACAAAGGCCTGGCAGGGATGATTTAGTTGGGGTTGGTCCTACTTTGGGCAGGGGGTTGGACTAGATGACCTCCTGAGGTCTCTCCCAACCCTAATCTTCTATGATTCTATGATACTGGCCATTGCAGCTCCAGGGCTGCTGGTGCAGCTTCATGGCCTGGAACGGAGAGAATTTATTTTGCTCTCCCTTCCCCTCTCTATCCCCACCCAATTGCAACAGAGCTGCCCACCAAAGCTGCAGAGGGAACTGGGCTGAGAACTTAGGCCTGAATGCATACAGCCGAAACTAGCAAATGTCTGCGTCTTTTTAATTTCAGTCAGCATTTCCAACAACTTGCTTGCCAATTAACAGGACTGATAGCTGCCTCAATGAATAGATTACTAACCCAAATTGGTTTTGCTCTGCTAGCTCCCTGGAAGCTACGTGCATCCTGTTTAGAAGAGACCAACTTCCAGGTCACACACCCACTGGCTGAGAAACACAGACACATAGTCTGTGAATGGTTAACATTCCCTTTTCATTGAACAGCAAGAACATATGAGTCTTATGTTGCAAATCCTTTCCCATTTTTACTCCAGGGATTTGTATTAATTTGATCTTTAAGGGTTAGACCGACCCTTTTGGCTCAGCCTTGAGTCTAGGGGCTGGTCCACACTAAGCCCCCAGTTCGAACTAAGATACGCAACTTCAGCTACGTGACTAACGTAACTGAAGTCAAAGTATCTTAGTTCGAACTTAAAGGTACTTACCGTGGGTCCACACGCGGCAGGCAGGCTCCCCCGTCGACTCCACCTACTACTTTCGCAGAGCAGGATTACCGGCGTCGACGGCGAGCACTTCCGGGATCGATTTATCACGTCTAGACAAGACGCGATAAATCGATCCCAGAAGATCGATTGCTTGCCGCCGAACCAGCGGATAAGTATAGACGTACCAGGACAATGTATAGCTGTGCTGCCCCCTAGAAGCACCGGCAAGTGATAGTCACTAAATGGGTCTGAATCTGCACTTCCTTAAACCTTCTGTAGCTGTTTACAATAGTGAAAGTGGATGTGAAATGTTACCAGATTAAAATGGTAGCATTTTATACCCATTGTGCTCTGGTGGAAATGACTACATGGATGCAAATCCAATGAATCTCAATTCCTCCCCTTTGCTCCAAAGACTGGTGTTGGAAAGGAAATAATTTACAACACTGAAAGTAGTACCTTTTTGTATTCCCCCACCTCTGTTGCACTCAGCCAACTCTGAAGCATGGCTTCTCCCGCTCCTTGACCACTTGCTCATGAGGCTGCTGTGTTTCACGTACCCTAACTTTGCCACAGAGGAAGCCTTATTCTCTACTCACCAGTGTGACTGCGTTAGGGTTAGTGACAATCTAGCTGTTCTACTTTAACGCATCAGAAGATTTACAGATCAAATTGATTGCTCCAAAATAGTTTATAAATTGTAGCATTTCTACATTTTGACTAAATCTCAAAGATTAATCTGAATTCCAGTGTACCATGCAGGTTTTCATGGATACTTGTAAGAATTGTAAATGCAACTTAAATCCAAAAATCATTTCTAATAGTAAAATGCCTGGCAACATTATGCTGGATCTTTGGTTTGATATGAACTCAGAAGGAAGGGTGCCATCAAGTGAATTAACGCCAATTCTTGTAGCACTTGCATGTCTCCTATCCAGTCACTAACCAAAGCCATACTCTCCTCAGCTAATTAATACCCATAGCACTCCAGAGAAGTATTAACTAAAAATCAGGGGCATGCCAACTCTTCCACAGTCTAGACCATATTTTAATACTGAACTTACGATGTGACCTCCCTTCCATATCCTAGTGGCAAGTACAGCAGTGGCTTACGTTGGAAAGCAATATTAGGAAAATATTGAGTGGTGTGGTTTTTTTTTTGTTTTTTTTTTTTTTTTAAGCTGTCTTTAATGCCATTTGCAGCTGAAAACAAGGAGAAGAGCCAGCATGATGCGACCAGCTGGCTCTCCATGGACCACCAGCAAGTGCACCTCAGGCCACCATTGGTATATGGACCACAATTTGAGAACTGCTATAAATTATGTCAGCAGTGGGGGGAATGGTGGTTTATAGCATGGTGGTTTGGAGGAGGCAGACGGCTGGGGAGAAAACACCTGACAGTAAAGGGTAAGAGGATAAAGACAGCAGGAGCCTAGAATGTGGGGTGTTTTTATAGCTGTGGTTACTGAACGTAGACATGTATTTCTGGAAGCGGAAGGAGATGGAAAATAAATTAATCCATGGACCAAAAATGCATTGTGGGACAAAATATTTCAGCCTTTTCAGGCAGGCTGAGTACAGACACAAAAGGGAAGTAAGTTAAATAACTTGTGGTTCATTTGAATGAGAACATACATCATTTTTGTCAAAGCCCCACAGATATTCTTCAAACTGACAAAAGTGTCTGACCACATTTCCCCCCCTTTCCTACCCTGAGTGAACTTGTGAACTAGTTAGGCGCTGTCTGGGTTCCGGACATTTCAATAGTTTTGGCTCCATACCATTCTAACATTCAGCCTAGAGGAATTCCTGTTAATTTTGTTATGCTATTTACTAAGCTTTTTGTTATTTTATGCCATCTCGCAGTGTGTTTAATCTCCACTTGGAGAATTTGAGAAACAATTTCATCAATGAAATCTCTATTTAAAAGTTTTCAGACCATTGATACATTCTCTGAGAGAGCCTTGTGCAGAAATCCTACTTCTAAACTCTCCTGAATTTGTCTGTTTTGCGGGCCTGGGTGATTGGATGGATTAGAATCAACACTTAATTTTGCAAATAGCATCTCTCTCTAAAATGAGGTAAACCCAAATCTCAGTTTAGAATGCCCCACATCTGTTTTGTGCAGGTCAGGTATATCTCTGAATTTACCATGAGTAATCCCCCTCTCCAAATCACCCTGTTGCTTATACAAATAAACTTATATGTGATACGGGTCATATAAGGTATGAATGAAAGGAGTTGTGCTGCTTGCTTTGTCTGCGGCTTCCTTAACTGTGGCCAGAGTTAGAGTATTAGTAGGTGGGAGGCTGTCACAAAACTGGGTGACTGGGCAATGAAATGGCAGATGAAATTCAATGTTGATAAATGCAAAGTAATGCACACTGGAAAACATCATCCCAACTATACATACACAATGATAGGGGCTACATTAGCTGTTACCACTCAAGACAAAGATCTTGGAGTCATTGTGGATAGTTCTCTGAAAACATCTGCTCTAATGTGCAGAGACAGTCAAAAAAGTGAACAGAATGTTTGGAACTATTAGAAAAGGGATAGATAAGACAGAAAATATCATAATGCCACTATATAAATCCATGGTACGCCCGCACCTTGAATACTGTGTGCAGTTCTGGTCTCCCCATCTTAAAAAAAAAAAAAAATTAGTACTGGAAAAGATAAAGAGAAGTTCAACAAAAATGGTGAGGCATATGAGACAGGGCTTTCATATGAGGAGAGATTAAACAGACTGGGACTTTCAGCTTGGAAAAGAAACAACTAAGTGGGGATCTGAAAGAGGTCTATAAAATCATGAATGGTATGGAAAAAATGAATAAGGAAGTGTATTTACTCCTTTGCATAACACAGGTGCCAGGGATTACCCAATGAAATTAATAGGCAGCAGGTTTAAAACAAACACAAGGAAGTACTTCTTCACACAACCACACAGTCAATCTGTGGAACTTGCTGCCAGGGGATGTTGTGAAGGTGAAAACTATTACTGGGTTCAAAAAAGAATGCTATAAATTCATGGAGGGTAGGTCCATCAATGGCTATTAGCCAAGATGGTCAGGGATGCAACCCCATGCTCTCGGTGTCCTATGCCTCCAACTGCCAGAAGCTGGGAGTGGATGGCAGGGATGGATCGCTTGATAATTGCCCTGTTCTGTTCATTCCCTTTGAAGCATCTGGCATTGGCTGTTGTTGAAGACAGGATACTGGGCTAGATGAACCCTTGGGCTGACTCAGTATGGTGGTTCTTTTGTGGGCAAACCCAGAAATTATTATATCATGACAACCACTTAGAAGATTTTATACTCTGGATCTTGTTACCCAGCAATACTCTGTGTGTTTAATCAGTGCTATGGATGGAATTGATAGACTAAAATCCCTGCTTAGTGAAGTCCAGATTCAGCACCTTCATTTTTCCTAAAGAGAAGCAGAAATTTTTTTCCCCCCAAGGAAGACATCCCTCTCTAATTCATACATCATAAAGGCTGAGCTGTGAGTGGGTGAGACTAGTGTAGCCACCTTTCCATATTTGTGCAAGATCTCTGAGAGATGATTTTTTTTCTCTTTCTCCCCCTTCATAAAAAAAAAAATCCAGCTATTCGGTGTTAGGCCATCTGGCAAATAAAACAATCAAACAGCAATGTGCCAGGTCTGTATAGTTGACATCTGTCACTGCTAGACCTCCAGATACAGGGCCTGACACATGTCAGAAACTTTATTTAGACTGGATTGGAAGGAGCAGATTTATTACAGAAAAGTTAAGCTAAAAAGTATGTTTTCTCCCTTTTTATCTCTGTACCTTTTGGAGTATTTATATGTTCTTGTTCCCCCTAAAATAATGTGAGCCATTTGTTTTGGAGACCTTTTTGAGGAAAGTGATCTTGTGCAATGCAGGCCAAGTGATGCATTTCTGCTTGCATGAGAACTATTTGATTGGCTCAATATATTGTAAGCCAACATTTTTAAAATAGGCTTTGACTTTACTAGGGCAATGAGAACTTTATCCAAACAGCTGTCGCAGGGACTGGTACTAGCTGTAAGACTAAGCTTGTCATTTGGAGTTTCACTGGGGAAAGATTTAGCATCAGGAAGTTTCCATTTGGATGCTGGTTGTATAATGGCTAATGCATTTCTTTCTTTACTATTTCTGGCCTTTCCTGGCTCACAATGTAGCTTCCTGTAATGTCATGATGCCCTTTATTTAGACCTGAGTAAGGAGCACCTTAGTTATTTTTATTAACGCTTGAGACAAAGTTAGCTATTTGCATTGATTCTTTGGTATTCTTTCTATGGTTGTTTCCTTCACTATGGCATGAAAATAAACCAAGATACTTTTCTCAAAACCAAATATACCAGGTCAAATTTACCTCTGGTGTACCGGCATAACGCTGATATCACTAGAGTCACACCTTCTTGTATCAGAATTTGATTTAATAACTATAAAGGAGATAATAATTTCAGAAAAAGTAAAAATTGACCTAAATCTTCATCCAAAACTTTAATAGAACCCTCTTTATTGGACCTTTTTATGAGATTTGAAGTTGTTTGAATGACTTTCCCTTCCCCTATTACAATTTTTCTCACGTGCCTCTTAATCTCCAGGTTCCAGCCTTGTTTGAAGCTGGAAGTACTGGAAATGTTACGAGGAAGCCTAACCATCCCAAGTATATTCACTCAAGAAGCTGGATTGTTGGGATACGTGTCAGAGAATCATCCTGCCCTCTAGGTGATCTATTTTTTTCAATCTCTTGCAGCTGACCCACCCACTTATATTAGGCCTTAGCCTGATCCAATGTGAGTAGTGATATCTACTAGTGAAATCTGACGGTGTTGGTAAACTGTGATGATCAGCCCCACAAACCCTAAAGTCAAGGGTTGTAGGTGCTCCATCTATCACAAGAGCACGTAACTCTAGATGAGTTAACTCAAGAATCAAACTCATGCACTGGGTTATAAAATAAAAATGGGAGCCTGGCAGAGAAGTGGTAAAAGGCATGCTTTCGTGAGATTGCAAGGTAGTTCAGTTAAAGGAGTTGCAATTAAAACCCTTAAATAGTAAATAACTCTTGTTATGCTCTAATGTTAAGAATTCTACTGAAGAACTATTGGCCAGAGTTATGTTTTTCAGTTTAGATGGGTTCTAATCTTCCATACAACATTCTGCAGGGAACATACACTTATTCTGAAGTGTCTAAAGCTTTATCTTTGCCAGTCAGGTGTCTCATCGCTTTGGTTCTTACCCTTCTGAATGTCTGGGATGGGCATCCTAGCAACACAATCTCTCTTAGCCTGGTGTCTTGATCTCAGTCTGTATGTACCTGCATGGGGCGAAGATTTCTGCTGGAAGAAGGTTCTTAATTTAGCAGACAAAGGCAGAACAGGACTCAAAGGTTGGAAGCTCATAGTAGGCAAATTAAAACTAGAAATAAGTCACTTTTTAAATGTGAAGGTAATTAACCACAAGCCTTAGCTAAGGATGTGATAGATGTTCCTTTACCTGAATACTTTAGATCAAGATGGGATGGCTTTATAAATGATGTGTTAACTCAACCAGAAATGTATAGGCTTAATGCTGGAATCCCTTGGTGACATTCTTTGGACTGTGTTGTACAGGAAGTCAGATTAAATGATCATAGTGGTCCTGTCTGGTCTTAAAAATCTATGCATTTATGAATAAATATTTCTGAAATTCACATCTCAGTTTTCAGGTGTAAGTCCATCTGCATACTTAACAAACAATTTGAAAGTCAGTGGTGTTCAGATTACAGTATTTGGTTCAGCCTATAATAAAGAAAAGAAGCATTTGAAGAAATTTAGATTGGAATCCAGGTTTAAATTTCAAAGTTTCAGGTGCTTGGATCTAAGATTTTGGCTTGGGTCTATCTCAAGTCAATTTTTTGTATTTTTATACATAAACATGTATTAATCACAGTATGGTATCAAGGCAGCATACAAAATAACAAATACATTTGTATACCCCAGTCACAACAGCAAGGAAATAAACCATTCTAACCTTTAGCCACACTCAGCACCAAATGAGTTCACCATGTGCAGTGCTGCCAATGGGCGAGGTAACAAAACCACACTCCCAAGGATGGCAAAATGGAGGTTTGTCGGATGACAAGAAGGAGTGTGTTTGACAGCTGGGGACAATCCACTTAGAATGTCTAGCCACCAAAATTGTGAAGGCAGGGACTGGCCAGATTGTGTGATTACTTTTATCATTCAGTCCTAAAGAGCCATATTTTGCCCTTTGAGTCACCATGCACATCCAAGCGCAGAGCTTAGTTCTAAGTGTTGAAAATACAGTGAGTAGAATGACACTAACAGGAAAAAATATGGTGTCAGATCTTCAGCTGGTATAAGTTGATGTTGCTCCACTGAACTCAGCAGACCCATACCAGATGAAGGAGAATGTAGCCTGTTAATTTTAAATTAAAAATATCAACTCAAAAGATCTTAAATTCAAGATTTTTGAAATAGAGCGTAGACTTCTTACTAGGCGATGCAATTTATAAAATCAGTGTAAATCCCTAAAATAGCCAGTTTAATATCGATCCACAAGAGTTAGCTATTATTTTACCCAACACATGGGCCCCACATTTGTTCCATGAATGTGATTAGAAAAGTATTGAGAATTACAAGGGAAAATTAATGTGAAACTATTTTGAGAAATAAAATGAATATAAGGGCTGTAATCACATTGCTTTCCCTATGCTATGACCAAGAAATGCATGCAAACTTTCAGGAAATTACGAGGTTTCAGCGTGTGAAGTTAGAGTGCACAGTAAACAATAAGGGTCTGTTTCCATTGAAGTTGGAAAGGTTTCCTACTGATATCAGTGGGAATAGAGTCCGGATCTAAACATCCAGTGCTTGGTGTGGTCACAGTGTGATACAGCAGGGCCAGGGAGCAGTGGTAGAGGGGAAATATATAAGCCCTAGGCTAATTAAGGTGTGGTTCCCTGTAGACTAGGGAGGGTTGCTACAGGTTAATTGGAGCACCTGTAGTCAATTAAGCCCTAATAAAACCCCCTGCTTCAGGCAGTCAGAGAGGAGTGGTGTGGTGTGGTGTAATGTAAGATAAAATTTGAAAGACCAGAGAACTGAAGTAAGGGAGACCCTGCCCCAGCAGGGGAAGGAGACTTCCTCCCCCAGCATCTAAGGACTGAAGGTTCACTACCCAAAGGGGAAGAGGGTAAGAACCTGCAGGGGTTGAGTGGGGCTAGGGGCTCAGAGTGAGGAGCAAACCCAGACCCCCCCCCCCCGCTTCCCTCCCCTATCACCTTCCTGGGCCACTAGTGGGGACTTTGGCAGCTCAAGAGCAGGGCCAAGGGGTGGCATCTTAGCCCCCCTGCCAAGAAAAGTGCAGGACCCATACTAACATTGGCCATCTTGTCACAACAATCATACTTGGGGTTCCTTGTCAACCTGGTAAGTTTTAAACTTGTTTTCAAACTAATACAGGAGCTTTCAATTTACTTACACACAACTGCCTAGTCTAATCTATTTTCTTTTCTGGGATTTAAAATATACTCTGAACCATGTCAATAATCCAGCTTACAATGTCTGCTCTTATGCTATGCTCCTCACTGTAGCATCTGAGCACCATCCAGTAGTTCATTAAGTGACATGACTGACATTTTGTCATGGGTGGTTCACTCTCTCTCTCACCCTTTCCCTGGGTGAGGGGTGTGTGTGTGTGTGTATACGTGTACAGTGGAGTGTTTTGTTCTGGTAGGGTTTTGTTTTGTTTTTTAAATGTACATGTTGGTCTGAGTGTATTTACTTAAAGTTTATTCAGGCAGAGTATCATTGAATAAGGACCACAGAATTTGGCCCTGTAGAAGGGGTCCCAAGTTGCTCAACAATTTCTCCTTCCAGTGTATTTACAGATACTAGGATGCATTTGCAGGGTTGACAGAGACAAATCAACTCGTAAACTGAGCCAACTTGATCTGGAAATCCTTGACAGGAAATAAATATGGAAGCATGAGAAATTATTTTAGTCACTTTTAAAGAATATAGCCCCACTTTAAATCTAAAGTAAACATACATCCTAGTATATAAAGGTCAGATAGAATAACATTAGATAAAAGTTAAAAGTCCCCCTGGTAAAATCTGATATAATCCCAAAAGAGATGGATCCAGATGCCAAAAAATCATGACATATTTATAAGATGATTTGTTTTACATACTGGTTTCCTATGAGAAATACCAACCCATGCCAGCTGAATCCAAGAAGTGGGCCAAGAACCCAATAGGATATATAAAAGTGGACCACAACTTTGCAATTTATAGTTAGTGCCAGTGAGAGCACAGTGATATTTAAAGGAGAGGAGGGAAATTCTGTTGATTCATCTTGATGTTACTTGGATAGCTTATTTTTTTTAGTGAAAAAGTCACAGAATTCATGACTGAATCCAGAATATCCTTTATTTATTTTTGTATATATTTGAGAAAGGTTCCCACTTAAGAATCTCAAGTACAGTAAATTAACTCCCTAACAGCGTGACTATGCATCCATTAGGTAGCCTGATTTGAATTTAATATATACCATTTCATCAAGGAACTTAGAAGTCAGGACCTTTAGTGATTACACATGTGCCCAAAGGAAACTTGCAATGATATCTAGTTTACAGACCTGGTCCTCTTTCAATAAATGACTTGACCCTAGGGATGGGAGAACTTCCTGTCAAGCAACCTCTAGTGGTTTTTTTTTTTTTTTTTAAAGCACTGGGTTTTATTACACCTTTAAACAATTTTTTTTAAATCCTCTTATTTTAAACTTTGTTTTTCCAGAAAACCATTAACTTTTAAAAAAACAATGAATTTCAAATTAAACAGAAGCCTTTGCTAAGAAAACAAGGGCGGGCCAACTCCTCAAGTCCTAACTTCAGTCTTGACCCTCCTGTTGTGATAATTACCCTTAGTGGGAGCTCAGCTGTGAAAAGTGAAAGTTCATAAAATGTCACAGTAACCTGTAACAATAAATGTTGGTGGGGAAAGAGGCAAAAGGAGAGAGATTGAGTAAGTCTAAACAAAAGGGACTGCTGAAATAGCTCTATGCCTAGGGGTTCCCAGAGAAATTTTTCACATAGTACGCACAAAAACCCCTCTCCCAACTGGCTCCCCTGTGCAGGCAATCAGTACAGCTGAGCAGGTCTTGAGGGTGTTGCTGAGTGAGTCCTGTGGGCAGAGCAAAGGGGACACAGGCTGCTGGAAGCAGGATTAGGCTGGGAAGGCCCATGTGCAGGGGAGAGGACACGTGATGCAGGAACCGGCTGCATGGCAGCAGTAAGGAGGAGCAGCATTTGCCCCCTCCCCATAGCCCCTGCGATACTGCTCAGTTTGGCCCTGCTGTCATGATGGAAAGACCCTGGGGCCAAACCTGAGTGGCCAGTGGAGTCATATGTGTTGCTCCTCCTTGACTTAGCACACCTGCCAATGGTATGCACCATGAGTAACCTGCGTCCAGATACAGGCACCACTGTCAAGAACTGGGTGATGATCATTGCTGATCAACAAGAGAAGCATGGAACTGGAAACCAACGAACAACAGTATGTTGTAAATTAGGTTTAATTGGTGAACAGAATAATGAGGAGATGGGCTATTCCACCCATCCCTCCCTTTTGGGGTCTTAAACTAGAGAGATTTTGAGAGGAAAACTGATGGAGTGCTGGCTGAGTGAAAGATGAGAGAAGAGGAAGGAGAAGGCTTCATTCATGGTTGCCACCCTTGCTGTCTTCTGGGACCCTGGCATCCAGTATGACATTATTGTGCTGCCTTTGTCCTAATTTTGAGTGACGTCCTGACCAGACCGGGCTAGATGACATCGCCGCCGCCTCTGGCTCTGGTTAAATCTCAATCATCATCTGGGATGTGCAACTTTGTCACAACTCCTACTTTGTGCGTCCTTTTCCTTCCCCACTTTCTTGACTAGCCCTACCCCCAGCCCCTTCCGCCCCCGTCTAACAAGACTCTGGATTTGCTAGCCAAGACTGTATATTTTGCAATATCACTGTAAGTCTCTTACCAGAGAGACAACTAAAAGAAATGTCCTAAACAGCCCACTGATGGTATAAGTTGCCAGGTGTTGGAGCATGCAGTGTGCCATGCCTGTGTTTTTCCAGCAGTGAGGTTGCAAATTAGAGTCAACACGAGAGGCACAAGCAGCATTTTATCTCTTTGCTCTTCTTTTCTCTCCCCTCTTGTGTGTGTGTTTGTCTTCTAGGAAACAAGACGAGACTTTAACAAAAACAATAGCTCCAGCCTATCTCAATTAACTCTTCTCTTTTCCTCAAAAAGGATAGCTATTTCCAACTTTACTATCATCTAAGAGACTTTCAGCATAGGGTTTTTTCCTTTTTAAAAACATTCTCTAGCTAAAGGGAACAAAGGATGTTATTAAAATGAAAGCCTTATTTAATAGTTTAGCTGTTTTTTTTGCTTCTTTTCCAGTATTTTTAATAAAAGGTGAAAAAGATTTTTGTGTTGGACAGGGACAGGCTCATGTTAACACTTTGACTCTTTGGGCCCATATATGCCACCAAAATTAATACAACAATACCCTGAACTCCGATGCCCAAATAGATTCCCAGTGACTTCAAGCACTAAAGCTGTGACCCTGCAAACATTTACATGTGTAGTCCCATTGAACACAACGGAATTACTTGTGTGAAGTTATGTTCACACACAAATATTTGCAGCATCAGGCAGAAGTCTCATTGAAAGCTGTGGAATTGTGGATGCTTAGAAGTCCTCGAGATCAAGTCCTTAGTTCTGTTAGCTATTCTTAACGGTGGCTCCTCCCTTCACTATGGCTTTCTCTATGGTATCTTGTGGAGAACCTTCTCTTTGTCAGGCTCCCCATGCCAGTGATGGAGTTTGGGCAGTAAAATCCCACTGAGAAATGCAGTAATACCGAGGATCCAGCAGTATCCAAGACCAAATCATTAAAATTTGTGCAACATCAAAACAAGGCAGAGGAATAGGACCCAACCTTCCATCTGAAAGAGGCAACGATCTGACCACAACAAAACTTTTGTTTTCTTTTCTTCACAGTCTCTCTATTGAAACCCAGGTCAAAAGCAGCGTCCTGACCATGTCCACTTACATGTTTATATAACTTCAGCCATTGTTTTCATAGTCAGGGCAATGAAAATTCCAGCAGCTAATGACAATTCTAGAGCAAATAAGCACTTTAATTTGCTGCTGAAATATACATTTCATTTCTGGTCTGCTTTGAGTCATAGCCAGGCTCTCCACATTCCACAAACACTGGTTGGGCCAGCAATGACCATCAAAATAAAATGAATGGGTATGAGAGATGGGCGGTAAATGGTGTGAAAATCTAAAGATGGAAATGTTGAAAGGTCAGTGGGAAAAATATTAATGCCATTTCATAACCCAGAATGAACAAATACCATGTCCTTATAATTAAAATAATACCAGTACTTGATGAAAGGAAAAAAGGAAGACTGAATACAGATCTCTCATGCAGAGGCTACGAGGGAAAAAGCCAAATACAAAGACCAATTTTGAAGGAACTCTTAAACATGTAAGTTT
Organism: Emys orbicularis; assembly: GCF_028017835.1. Classification (NCBI taxonomy): domain Eukaryota; kingdom Metazoa; phylum Chordata; order Testudines; family Emydidae; genus Emys; species Emys orbicularis. The sequence continues at coordinate 123,714,181 of NC_088683.1, forward strand.
TTAATCTCTAACTAGTATTGAGTGCCATGGTCTCTAATGACTAAGGGAACATTACTATCTGTGTCTTAATCACATGAAAACTCTTAGTAAAAACTTATGTTGCTCTCAGTAAACATTGCTTCAGCTGGTGTGCTAATATTTATCTATGTATCAATATCCTTAACAGCTCTCTGATTAGAACCATCACTCTCTTCTTCATTGGGCATCGTCATAGGCAAATTGGAAATTTCCATATTAGAATTTTAAAAACCCCAAACCAAACACAGACACACACACAAGTCTGTCTTTGCTATCCAGATGAAAGCAGGAATAAAAATAGTTTGTTCTTCTCAAACAAATAAAACATTACAGGGCTGACATTGAAAGACAGCATCTAATTTTGTAGGCACAAATGATGGACAGCTGAATTCAATCTAATTTTGGCCACAGTTTAAGCAGGTAGTGACTAAATCCTACATTTGTGCCCAGGATTGATTGTGGGTGTAAAAGTACCTTTGCAATTAATTGCAGGCACAAAAAGAATTGGAGGCCTGTCTAAGAAGTAGCCCACATGTTACCCTAGTTACTGTTTGGTCCTTTTTCATGGAAATGATCACTTGTGAAGAATTATTTTAATTTTACCACAAGTGCTGTCATTTCCTTGAAATACCTTGTTTAACATTGCAATGGGACTTGTATGATCCCTGCCCCCTCTTCTTCCCCAGAGATGTGGGGAATTCTCCATCCTTTTGAAATAAGATACAGCTACAATTTTGAATTTTGTAGTTTTACAGAAGGCTCCACTACTCTCTAATAAGGTCACAAAGACAAGATCCCTAATGGCCTGCAGCCATTCTACCTCGTGCTGTGATTCTCTCAGATCTTGTAAGTCAAAATGGAATGGGCCATGTCCACACTGAGAGAAGAGACCTCAAAGGGAGACATGTTTTACTATTAATGAAATTTGACTTAGAAAAATAAAAAAGAGTGCCTATCCAAAGTCCTGTGTCCAGGCAACATAAAGACAAAATGAAATTACAGCTGAATCACAGTGGCAAGTATATTTTGCTGGCTTCTCCTCACCTATCAAAGGCAGTTGAGGTGTCCCACTGGAGCAGACAGTGCTTAATTTGAGCTAGCGCCTGCCAGTGCTGAGTCCCGGCACCTCTTGGCTCGCTGCATCAGTTATGAATGTAAAATCATTTCTTGAGTCCAAGCATCTCTTTCATTACAAATTAAGCACTGAGAGAAGAGGGAACTAGAGATGGGACAGAGGAGATCTTGGAGAGAAAATTCTAGGAACAGATAAAGTTGGGAAGAAAATTTAGGTTAAGTTTTCTGTTTTGGTTTGGTCTGATGCAGTACAGTCTGTCTTACATCACAATGTGATAAGTTATAGCATTTTCATATTGTGGCATGATTTAAGTCCTGTGGTGTGCCTCTAAAAGGCATTTGATAGCATCCCAAAGTGGTGATGAGCCACTCCCTGATGCCATATATTTGTGTGTGTGGCTGATTAGGCAGTAGATCTCTAGTGAGGGAAGAGGAGAATAGGGTGTGATGACTGGAGAACTGCTACTGGTGACTGACTGAGGTTAGAGGATGCAGGGTCCATGTAGCAGTGGTAAACAGGGTCTGTGGAAAACAGGGAAAGGGTAAGAGTGTGGGTGGGATTTAGGTAGTGCCAGGAAGAAGGAGATGTCAAAACCCAGACTCTGGATGTAAAGATTCAAGCACCTGGGCATGTTTAAGGATATTTGCATTTGGGATACAAAAGATGTGCTGTTGACAAGTTTGTAGGAAATCATTATGTAAAATTTTGGTTTACTCATTTCTTTGATAGTCACAGGAAATGCTCCCGTCTGATTTTTCCCTTCGCAGAGACATTCTTCCTTTATGCCCTGAGAAAGAGATCTGAAAGAGGGTGTCATCTCAAGCTAATTCCATAAACGCTACAAAGAGAGACATCTTTAACTATTGTAAAAAGATGCATTGTGTGACTGGAGATTTGGAACAAGAATGGGTTATTATAGCTCAACCATTGTTACAGGTTAATGTTCCTATCATTGCATTCCTTTTTCTAGTTCCCATAACCAGTCTGTAATGATAGATAGATATATGAGCTATTTCTTTGTGTTGGCAAAACCACAATTCAGAAAGACACCGTTTCCTAAGTTATTTTTAAACTAATTTGATGGTTAGATGAACAAAACTGTCTTTTAAAAAAAACAAAAACATTTTCCATATTATACTGCCATTGCGGAAACCCAGGTTTTTCTTCTCTGGGTATGTTTACACTATGAAATTAGGTCGAATTTATAGAAGCCGGTTTTGTAGATATCGGTTTTATACAGTCGATTGTGTGTGTCCCCACATAAAATGCTCTAAGTGCATTAAGTCGGTGGACCGCGTCCACAGTACCGAGGCTAGCGTCGACTTCCGGAGCGTTGCACTGTGGGTAGCTATCCCACAGTTCCCGCAGTCTCTGCCGCCCATTGGAATTCTGGGTTGAGATCCCAATGCCTGATGATGCAAAAACAGTGTCGCGGGGGGTTCTGGGTACATGTCGTCAGGCCCCTCCCCCTCCATCAGAGCAACGGAAGACAATCGATTCGTGCCTTTTTACCTGGGTTACCTGTGCAGACAACATACCACGGCAAGCATGGAGCCCGCTTAGCTCAGCTCAGCTCACCGTCACCATATGTCATCTGGGTGCCGGCAGATGTGGTACTGCATTGCTACACAGCAGCAGCTAATTGCCTTTTGGCAGTAGATGGTGCAGTATGACTGGTAGCCGTCATCTGTGTAGCAATGCAGCCCCACGTCTGGGTGCTGGCAGACGTGGGGCTGCATTGCTACACAGCAGCAGCTCCTTGCCTTTTGGCAGTGGATGGTGTATTACGACTGGTATCCGTCATCGTCGTATTGCTCAGTGAGTTCAATCAGAGGGACCTGGGCAGACATGTTTTGTCTCCTAGAGACTCAGTCCTGCCGGCAGTCCTATTGAACCGGCTTGACGATGATGGCTAGCAGTCGTAGTACAGTATCTTCTGCCAAGCACCCAGAAGATGCCGCTGGCTATCAGTCAGGCTGCACTGTCTGCAGCCAGCTTAAGATGTAAAAAATAGATGGACCAGATTTGTTCTGTATTCATTTGCTTCCCCCTCCCTCCGTGAAATCAACGGCCTGCTAAACCCAGGGTTTTGAGTTCAATCTTTGGGGGGGCCATTCTGTGTGACAGTTGTTTGTGTTTCTCCCTGATGCACAGCCACCTTTGTTGATATTAATTCCCTGTACCTGTAAGCCATGTCGTCACTCACCCCTCCCTCCCTCCGTCAGACACTAGTTTCGCACCTTTTTTCAGCCCAGACGCCATAGCACTGGGATCATGGAGCCCGCTCAGATCACCGCGGCAATTATGAGCACTATGAACACCACGCGCATTGTCCTGGAGTATATGCAGAGCCAGGACATGCCAAAGCAAAACCAGGACCAGCCGAGGAGGCGATTGCAGCGCTGCGACGAGAGTGATGAGGAAATTGACATGGACATAGACCTCTCACAAAGTACAGGCCACAGCAGTGTGGAAATCATGATGTTACTGGGGCAGGTTCATGGCGTGGAACGCCGATTCTGGGCCCGGGAAACAAGCACAGACTGGTGGGACCGCATCGTGATGCAGGTGTGGGACGATTCCCAGTGGCTGCGAAACTTTCGCATGCGTAAGGGCACTTTCATGGAACTTTGTGACTCGCTTTCCCCTGCCCTGAAGCACCAGAATACCAGCCCTCACAGTTGAGAAGTGAGTGGCGATAGCCCTGTGGAAGTTTGCAACGCCAGACCGCTACCGGTCAGTCGGGAATCAATTTGGAGTGGGCTGCAGTGGGGGCTGCTGTGATCCAAGTTGCCAGGGCAATCAAAGACCTGCTGATATCAAGGGTAGTGACTCTGGGAAACGTGCAGGTCATAGTGGATGGCTTTGCTGCAATGGGATTCCCAAACTGTGGGGCGATAGACGGAACCCATATCCCTATCTTGTCACCGGAGCACCAAGCCACCGAGTACATAAACCGCAAGGGGTACTTTTCAATGCTGCTGCAAGCCCTGGTGGATCACAAGGGATGTTTCACCAACATCAACGTGGGATGGCCGGGAAAGGTACATGATGCTCGCATCTTCAGGCACCCTGGTCTGTTTCGAAAGCTGGAGGAAGGGACTTTCTTCCCGGACCAGAAAATAACCGTTGGGGATGTTGACATGCCTATCGTTATCCTTGGGGACCCAGCCTACCCCTTAATGCCATGGCTTATGAAGCCGTACACAGGCAGCCTGGACAGTAGTCAGGACCTGTTCAACTATAGGCTGAGCAAGTGCCGAATGGGGTGGAATGTGCATTTGGATGTTTAAAAGCGCGCTGGCGCAGCTTACTGACTCGGATAGACCTCAGCGAAACCAATATCCCCATTGTTATTGCTGCTTGCTGTGCGCTCCACAATATCTGTGAGAGTAAGGGGGAGACATTTATGGCAGGGTGGGAGGTTGAGGCAAATCGCCTGGCTTCTGATTACGCGCAGCCAGACACCAGGACTGTTAGAAGAGTACAGCAGGGTGCGGTGCGCATCAGAGAAGCTTTGAAAATGAGTTTTGTGACTGGCCAGGCTACGGTGTGAAACTTCTGTTTGTTTCTCCTTGATGAACCCTCTGCCCCCCCTCCCGGTTCACTCTACTTCCCTGTAAACCAACCACCCCACCTTCCATTTGCCTCTCTGGCTTTGTGGTAGGCTTGCCTTAGCTCCTTAATTTTCATGCGGCACTGCTGTGTGTCCCTGTTATGGCCTCTGTCCTTCATGGCCTTTGAGACCTTTTCTAATATTTTGCCATTTTGTTTACTGCTACGGAGTTCAGCTAGCACTGATTCGTCTCCCCATATGGCAAGCAGATCCCGTACCTCCCGTTCGGCCCATGATGGAGCTCTTTTGCGATCCTGGGACTCCATCATGGTTACCTGTGCTGATGAGCTCTGCGTGGTCACCTGTGCTCTCCATGCTGGGCAAACAGGAAATGAAATTCAAAAGTTCGCGGGGCTTTTCCTGACTACCTGGTCAGTGCATCTGAGTTGAGAGTGCTGTCCAAAGCGGTCACAATGAAGCACTGTGGGATAGCTCCCGGAGGCCAATAACGTCGAATTCCGTCCACACTACCCCAAATCCGACCCACAAAGGCCGATTTTAGCGCTAATCCCCTCATCGGAGGTGGAGTAAAGAAACCGGTTTAAAGGGCCCTTTAAGTCGAAAAAAAGGGCTTCGTCGTGTGGACGTGTCCAGGCTTAATTCGATTTAACACTGCTAAAGTTGACCTAAACTCGTAGTGTAGACCAGGCCTCTCAAAATGGGGAGCAACAGTTTTCTGAAATAAACTCATGAATTAAAAGGTAAACTAATTAAAACAAAGTAAAATCATGACTTGAAAGGGAAACTAATTAAAATAACACAATAAAACAAATGTTGCCAAAAGTTAACCAGTCTGATATTTATTTATATTATCTTATTGCTGTAAGACAATTAAAACATCTTTGTTGTTGTTTTCTATTGTTATGTTACTATAAGTTATTGCCAGGAGAGTGATGTTACCCAGTCCCCTAGTGCTAAGCAACATGGACTCCATACTTCTGTTTCTAGCTCTTTCACTGACTTTGTGTGACCTTGGACAAGCCATTTAATTTTTTTTGTGTCTAAATGTATTACTCTCTGAAATCTGTGTAACAACACCTACTGTATGTAAGTCAACTGGAGTGCTGCTTAATTAATATGTATGGAAAGCACTTTGTACCAGAGTAATATGCTGGTAGGACAGCATAGTAATCTGTTTTCACCACCATTGATGGTGTCCTGTAAAAGCCCCCTTCTTCTATTGCTAGGAAAACGGGTGTTGGTGGTGGCAGACTGGCACTGAATCACATTGACTGCCTCATTAGGAATTGTTATGATCTGATGCTGTAGGTTTGGGAGAAACAAAGATTTTCTTTTATTATGCCATAGTAGTAGACCCCTTGCAGGAAGAAGATCAGCTGATAAAGCCAGACTGCCTTCACCAGGGTTGAGAGAGAGATGATTTCAATCTTCTTTGTAGATAAGATTAATCAGATTCAGAACAGTCTCCCTGATGCTACAGAAGCAGTGGGGAGAAAGTGCACTGCCTTCCTTGTTTAATTTCAGTTGTCCTGAATACAGGACAGGGCCTGTCTATATGGGGGTTAGTTCACACTGAGTTGATGTATGCTAACTGGTGCGCACTACATAAGCTGCAATAATAGTGGCCATATGAGACAGCTCTCCTGTCTTTCAACTTTTGTATGATTATGTACACACAGTGGGGGCTTGTTGCACACTAAACATGCAGCATTTCAGGTGAGTATCCCATGATCCTTTACTTCTCCTCTGAGCTGCGTGCATTGTGGGATTTTTCTCTCTGTACATTGTGGTATGCATAGTAGAAGCCAGTGGAATTCTGGGACTTGGGGTCAAACTCCAGGAATCCTATGATTCCGCTCCTTCTGTCCCATGCTTCCTCTCTTTATGGGTGGGTTAGCAATGTTTTCGAATTGCTGTCAGCCAGCATGGACACAACAGTGCTCCACACCGCTGTGCTGGCAACTGCAAATATGCAGAGGCTGTTCTGAGCTTGATTTGAGCTCTTGGTGTTGGATGGCTTCAGTTTTGGACTTCATCCACTGCACCACCGAGCAGCTGATGGGGCTACAACAGTAGCAGCAGAGGGAGAAGCAGGAGGATGACACTGAGCGACGGTTACTATGTGAGCTCTTCCTAGAACGGCTTCACACAGTCCGGTGCTGTTTCTGGGCTTGGGAAACCAGCATCGATTGGTGGAGAGGATTGTTATGCAGACCTGGGATAAGCAGCAGTGGCAACAGAATTTCAGGATGGTGAAGGCAACCTTTTTTGAGGTCTGTGCTGAACAAACCCCGGAACTGCAGCAGCAACAGCGTACCCACATGCAGTGTCCCATAGCTATTCAAAATGTCAATGTTGTCATCTGGAAGCTGGCTACTCCAGTTACTGGTCCATAGCCAACCAATTTGGTGTGGGGAGGTCGAATGTTGGACCATTGTCATTCAGATGTGTGCTGACATATAGAAGGTATTGTTGCACTGTTGGCTTTGCATGCATGGGTTCCTGAACTGTTTCGAGGCAACTGGTGGGACCCATGTGCCTATCATTTGCAGCACCCCCTCTCCACCCTGCATTAGGCCTCGGAATTTATGAACGAAAGTAATGTTTCTCCAGGGAGCCTCAAGACCCGGTTGACCACCATGGCAGGCTTACAGATATAAACATAGGGTGGGCTGGAAAGGTCCACAATGCTAGGATCTTTCGGAATTCATGCTTGTTTACCTTAATGAGCAATAGAAAATTTGCTCACAGTATCACTATGGACATTAAGGGTGTGGTGATTGCTCTGGTTATTCTAAGAGACCCAGCTTAGCCTCTGCTTCCCTGGCTAATGAAATCATTTACATGCCACTTGGACAGAAGAAAGGAACTGTTTAATCATTGCCTCGGTAGTTGCAAAATAACAGTGGAGTGTGTATTTGGCCATCTGAATTCTAGAAGATGCTGTATTATGGCTAGGTTAGAAGCTACAGAAAAAACTTACCTAGAATTATAACTGTATGTTCTATTGTGCAAAACATTTGTGAGAGGAAGGGAGCAAGTCTTGGTGATGGGTGGGAAGCTCAGGTATAGTGACTTGCTCAATGGTAGGAGCAGTCATCCACTAGAAAGTGTAAACTGCCAAGGCAATACAGTCTGGAATGCCTTTGGTTCTTTCTTTGAGTCTGGGGCCTAAAAATGTGCAGCAGTACATCGGGAGGGGGAAGTTTTGGATTGGATTGTTAGCACTGGGTTGCTATTATGAGCTGTAGAGGTGACCAGCACTCCTTGATCTTGCATCTGGGTTTCATATTTCTGAAAAAATCTACCACCTATGAACATTTGTGTTTATCATGCATTGCTGATTTTTTGTGACTTGTTAATGGTTTTTATTGCACCAATGATGTCAGTACATAACAGATGAAACTGGAAAACACCTACAAATTTTGCTCATAGTGGCTCATAATAACAAGAAACACAGTTTTAAATTTTAAAAAAGCCCCTCCAAAATTCAAATGTGGTGGGGGGAGGAGGGCTTCAAGTCACAGGCTAGTGAATGTCTTGCCTTTGCTGCTGCTTGTATTTCTGGGCTTGAGTGTCAGGGCTCAAAGTTGCCAGGTGCATTGAATGGCTGGAACGTGCTGGGCTTTCAGGTGGTGGTGTTCTGGCTGCCCAAGCTGGGGCTGGGGAGGGGAGTGGTCCCTGGGAGCATGGCTGTGGGGCTACATCAGGGAACATCTGGTGTATTCCCAGTACTTTGTATTATCCAAGTTCTGCAGAATACGGCTGGGTCCTGCTTGGGAGCACTGCCTTGTCTGAGGGAGTAAAAGCAGCATGTGTTCCAGCAGAGTGTTCTGCCTGTCATTGCCTCCAGGAATTGCTTTTTTTGAATGTCCCAGTCTTTCTCCACTGGATCTCTGGTCCTGGCAATGCTATCCCATGCCACAGCAATGCTGTCTCAGACATCAAAAACACTCTCCAGCTCTCTGTAGTTCGTGTGTGTGTGTGTGTGTGTGTGTGAGAGAGTAAATCTATAAGGAGAGCTCAAAACATCACATCTTAAAGACCTCTGTTTCTTTCCCCTCAGGTTGGCCATCTGCTCAGCTGTTGATAAAAGCCCTGTCCATGAGGTCTTGCCATGGCAGGGGGGATAGTGACCAAAAAATAGTAATTTTTCATATAACAGCTATTTCCATAGAAGCAATGACAGCATTTTTTTGTCCTCTGTTTCTGAATTCCATCCCCTTAGATTCATCCCAGTTTCAGGGAGACCTCAGAGATGGGACATGGTTTGTGCACTGGGGCTAGATTTGAGATGATGTGATTTCCCCCCCCCCCCTCCATTTTAGGTGTGCAGTTTATGCTGTGCTTTTGTCAGGGTTCCCTCCCCCCTCTGAACCATGGGGTACAGATGTGGGGACCCACATGAAAGACCCCAGAAGCTTATATTCTACCAGCTTAGGTTAAAAACATCCCCAAGGCACAAATTCCTTTTCTTGTCCTTGGACAGTATTGCTGCCACCACCAAGTGATTTAAACAAAAATTCAGGGACGGGTCACTTGGAATCCCTATTCCCCCCAAAATATTGCCCCAAGCCCCTTCACCCCAATTTCCTGTGGTGGCTTGAGAATAATATACCAACCAATTGCCTTTAATGTAAGTACAAACCAGACCCTTTATCTTTAGGACACTAAAATCAATCAGGTTCTTAAAAGAAGAATTTTATTATAAAGAAAAAAAAAAGAATCACACCTGCAAAATCAGGATGGAAGGTAACTTTACAGGGTAATAAAGATTTAAAACAGAGGACTCCCCTCTGGACTCAGCTTCACAGTTACAAAAACAGGAATAAAATTACCTCCTATCATAGGGGAAATTCACAAGTTAAAACAAAAGATAACCTAATGCATTTCCTTGCCTTAATTACAATTTTTGTAATCTTAGATGGATTATTTCAGGAGATGATGTACCTGCCTGGTCTCTCTCTCTGTCCAGAGAGGTAACAAACAAAGAGAGCACAAACAACCCCCCCCCCCCAGGTTTGAAAGTATCTTCTTTCCTTATTGGTTCTTCTGGTCAGATGCCAACCAGGTTATTTGAGCTTCTTAACCCCCTATAGGAAAAGCAATTCAGTACAGCTGCAAGGAGGGATTTTATGCTACTCTTTCCTTTATATTTATGACAGCTTTGGAATTACTTATATGGGGTTGGAGGCATTGGGGGGGGCATTGTGAGGGGTCTGGTTAGTAATACCCTCTGCATCCTTTTTGGCTTGATGACATTACACTGAGGTGGGTGGCTAGGAGACAGAAAATGACCTTATTCAAAAAGGCTAAGGGCAGACAAGTGAGATACACTGTGAAGTTATTCACCAGGATGGTGCCCCTGAAGTGGTGCAGGAATATAAGGGAGTGGCAAGCTATACCAGCGGCAATGACCATGAAGCTGTCCCACAGAATCTCTGGACTAAAACCGAGCCGTTTCTCAGACTTAGATTCTGCCTTCTCTCCTCTGCACTGATGGTTTGAAATCTTAACAGCTTCCCTTCATTTTCCTTGAAATAGATTAGCCTGTGAAAAGCCATTAAATACCATCCTTAACCTAAAATTCTTTCCCTGTACCAGTCCCTGTTACTGTGCATATATGCGTCAGCAGGGAACAGTAGCCGTACTACCTTTTCAGGTAAACGGTGAATGCTAACCAAACTTTTTTTCCCTCTGTAACAACTGTATTAATAAGCTTCTGAATTTCACACAACTAAATAGTATCATTATTTGAATCTGCTGTGTGAGGGGAAATAGAGGTAAAAGTAGAGGATGTGGCTGCTCTATATGGCCGCCATTTTGAATACATGGACAGGATGGGGGATATACTTGGGTGGTGGTTGCTGGACAGGAGAGATGTGGGGTTGGGGGAGGGTGGAAAAGGAAATTAGTTGATGGGTATTTGCCCTTCGTGGCATGGATTTGTAAACATCCAGTGGTTGGAGTTTCAGCATGAGATAGAAGCCGATTGCCTCGCTGGTCCGGATGTCATTTTGAGAACATGTTAGGGAGGGGCAGAACAAAGGGCGGCAAGGGAGGGAGGTGGGGGCTGGAAACTCAGAAGGGCTCCTATCTCACATCTGCCAAAAATGGCAGCAGCCATGGGGCACCCGGAGGAGATGTTGGCACAGCAAGATAGCATAATAATGATAAACCATAAAGTTAGATACTTAGAATTGGACTGGCTTCCTACATGGCCACCCTCAGGGTCCTACATTCTGAAGACACCCTGTCTTCCTCCTTGGTTGTCATCCTCTGATCACTCTTGTTTGTCCCTAGTGGTGATAGCAGCAGGGGTACCACTGTCCATAAAGGCATTGGATTCTGCAATGGCATGCCAATAAACAATCCTGTCCAGCTCCTCATAAAATAGACAAGTCAAATGGGCACTGCTGGACTTTCTTCTGTCATCCCTGGGTTTTTGTACATGTTTTGTAGCTGTTTGCTCTTTATACAGTTCTGGTAGGCATCCTGGATGTGACTCTTCTCAGCCATCTGCTTTGCAGTCTCCTCAAAAAGTTCTTATTGCATTGGCTGGCTACAAGAGCTGCCTGCACTGTTGCTTCTCCCAGATGGCGAGGAGATCAAGAATCTCACCATAACTCCAAGCAGTTTAGCAGCTGCTGGAGTAATATCACAGCAGTGCTGATATAGTTGAATCTAGGATGAAAAAGGCTAATCCTGGGTAGGGGGGAGGGCACACAGGTCAACAGACAGGTCAGTCATGGACATCTGCAAAGCAGTGTGGAAGAGCAGTTGGAGGACCGCCAAAGTAGTGTGCAGCAGCAGAGAAAAATAGATCTACACTGACTCAATTCACATCAAACTTAATACACTTTGAAAGAGGATTCCAGAATTTGCACTGAGCATAGAGGTAGTTAGCTTTAAGGGGTCATGTCATGTGTTCAGGCATTTTCAATCCACACTAACTTGTGTTAGTATGGACTATACCCCCTCCCCATGTAGACAAACCCTTAATCATGGGTGGCAGGTTTGTAGAAATTTTGGTGGTGTCCAGAACCTGCCCCTCCCAAACTCTGCCCCCCCCACCTGCCTAAGGCTCTGGGAGGGAGTTTGGGTGGGGGGAGGAGGTCTGGAGTGCAGGCCCTGGGCTGGGGATTAGGGTGCAGGAGGGGTGCAGGGTGCAGGCTTTGGGTTGGAGTTTGGGTGGGGGAGGGTGTCTGGGGAGCAGGCTCTGGGATGGAGTTTGGTTGCAGGCTTGGGGCTGGGGCAGGGGGTGGAGGAGGGGGTAAGGGGTGCAGGCTCTGGGATGGAGTTTGGCTGTAGGCTCTGGGCTGGGGCAAGGGGTGGGGGTGCAGGAGGGGGTGAGAGGTGCCGGCTGTGGGAGGGGGTGCCGGCTGTGGGAGGGAGTTTGGGGCAGGAGGAGGTGCAGGGGTGAGGGCTGAGGATGAGGGGTTTGGGGTGTGGGAGGGGGCTCAGGGCTAGGGCAGAGGGTTGGGTGAGGGCTGTGGGGCTGAGAATGAGGGGTTCATGATGCAGGAGGGGGCTCAGGGCTGGGACAGAGGATTAGGGTGTGGGGGGATGAGGGCTGGGGTTGAGGGGTTTGGGGCATTGGAGAGCCTCAGGGCTAGGGCGGAAGGGCAGGGTAAGGGCAGCCTGCCCTGCCATTAGTAGATGGGGGGCACTAGGACCCTGCGGCAGCAGTTGATGCCGGGAGCCGGCAGAGCAGAGTCAGTAGATTCAATAGAGAATCTATTGTGTTGTATACAAATGTTAAATTATAAATAAGAACAATAACAATCTCTAAGTCATACCAGACAAAAAGGTCTATACTAATGTTGTTTGAGTTGAGACAAGATGGTGTAGTCTACCAAAATTCAGTGATTAATGGGAATTTCCACACTGATTATATTTGCTACAGAAGGAAGACCTGGCATAGAAGGAAATATAGAATAGAAATAAAATAACCAGACCTTCTTTCCCCTGAGATGAGAAAAGTAGAGATGTTTGAGAAAATTAACTCAGAGCATGACTGTGTGTTATGGAGATTTGGAATTCTTCTCTGAGCCTGATTCTCTTCTCTCTTGCATAGGTTTTACATCAGTATAACTCCTCTGATGCCAATGGCGTAGCTTCTGGTTTAAACCAACATAAGGGAGATAAGAACCAGGTCCTCTTACATACTAAGGAATCTCTTGAGCTCTGGGTCTGACAGATTCCATGATGTCTTCTCTCTTAGCTCTCCTGAGTTTTATTTATTTATCAAATGTGTATGAATAAAACATTTATTGAGTTAATACTCTTCACTTTTCTTTCTTTGGTGTCTTTCTGGAATATGCAGTATTTCCATGACGGTAAGGTTGCTACGGTGATTGCTCCAAATCGTTAAATAGCTAGCGTAACTACTCTTCTAAGTGCCATGGAACTTGTAAATATTTCAGTTAGTGAGTTCTGATGGCAGGCTTAAATTCTGTCACTCCATTTGATATCTTTTTAATATAAAATATTTTTTATTAATTTTTAGGCAAGAGATGGAGAAAAGCAAATTAATTATGACAATTAAGCTACTCCTTCGCAATATATAGTTACAAGGCTGCAGAGTTATTTTATTTTAAAAAAATCAAATCAGTGTATAAAGACAATCAATTTTATGTCCAGCTACAGTCCTTCTGGGACACTTGGGCTATCTGTCATCAACAGAAGACTTGAAGTCTAAATTCTTGGCATATCTTCCTTTTCTGGGCCACTGAATAGATGTGAAGGAAAATTTGTGATAGAAAACTTTGCCTTGGATTACTCGCAGATAGATGAAACTCAGAAAAGCGGTATATTGAGGGCTCTGTTGGAATTGCAAGCTATCACTCTAAGAGCGAGAGGTGAGGTTTCCTGGTGCAGGCTCTGTAGCAAAGCATGTGAGCAGAATCAGTAGGGATAAAGCCAGCTCTTAAAGCAAGGTGGGAGTGAGTTATGCCTCTCTGCCTTAGGGAGCAGCCTGTTTTCTTTCTCTCTCTCTGGGTTCTTGGATATTATCATTCTGAATTCTAAGTGATAAAGTAGTGTTATGGTAAGCCTTCCAGAAAGAGTATATATGTTTTTATCTAACGTCTCTGTATGTATGTCATGAATAGAACAGGAAATAACAATAAGCTGGCTAAGCTACGTGTGGTACATGCACCCTAAGACTGAGTAAAGACAATACAATAGATCAGGGGTCAGCAACGTTTGGCACGTGGCTCGCCAGGGTAAGCACCCTGGCGGGCCGGGCCAGTTTATTTACCTGCTGACGCGCCAGGTTCGGCCAATCGCGGCCCCCACTCGCCGCGGTTCGCCATCCCGGGCCAATGGGGGCGGTGAGAAGCGGCATGGGCGAGGGATGTGCTGGCCGCGGCTTCCCGCCACCCCCATTGGCCCGGGATGGTGAACCGCGGCCAGTGGGGGCCACGATCGGCCAAACCTGCCGCGTCAGCAGGTAAATAAACTGGCCCGGCCCGCCAGGGTGCTTACCCTGGCTAGCCGCATGCCAAACGTTGCCGACCCCTACAATAGATATTGGATGGTCGAGTATAAGGTATAATATTAGATGGATTCAGAATGTAGTAATCTTTTGGGTTTAGCAAGCTGTCAGTTTTCTTCCTCAGCAAGGTCAAAAAGGCCCACAGATGGCTTTAAAATCAAAATACTAACTTTTAGGCAATAGGCAAATGTTTTCATTACTATTATGTCTCCATTCAGTGTGTGAAAGATGCAGGTTCTTTGTTTCTTAGTAACAGTGGCATTAGCTGTCAGACCCCTGTTCTGCAAATATATGCATTAGTACAGATTCCTTCACATGTCTCATTGGCTTCAGGTACAGGGGTTTATACCAGTACATCTATTTGTAAGATCAAGGCCATAATGAGATCCCAGTAGCACTCAATTAGGGATGCTTGAAGAAAAACAACCGAAATAGAGGTTCTGTAATAGGATTTAAAGAGGAATATCAAGTCTTGTTAGTTTGTATTACCTGTTTGCACCCCGAGGCAAAGGTTGTATAGAATTATAGTGATTCGAGTTATGACTTTTATTTACAGGTCTACCATTTTAAGTCCTCTGAAATTGACATACTTAGATTCCTTTGAAATTTGGTGTGTGACACTACACCCCGTATTCTTCATAGAGATATTCTTATGATGTGATTATGGCATAACTAAGGTGTATTTTATGCAAGATGGGTCATATGAGATCATTGGAAAGGTTATGATTTACTGAATATGATTATCCTATTTGTATGTATAATTTTTGTATCTGAAGATAGGAATATTGTCTGTTCAGCTGTTAAATGTTTTTACACCTGGGGAATGCCCACTAGACAGAATGCAATCAGTCTAGATTGCTGACTGGAAAGGACCGTTAGGAAGAACAATAGGTCTTTGAAGATGCTAATCTCCCACTTTCCTGGAAAGCTTTCCTGTGGATGCTGCAAATAGACTTTGTCATGGCTGCAGGGTCATGTGATCAAGTCATCTGGTACTGGAATCCATCTTGGAATACCAGTGTTTTTCCACTGACTGGCATGGGAACTAAGTTTGGAAACAAAGGGTTCCCGCCATATGCAAAAGCTACTTAAGGCAGGGGAGTGACCTCGATGTGGTGGTTCTTCACTATCTCCCCAGCCAAGCTGATTGCTGTAAACACCTAAGACTGAACCCAGGCTAGAGGGTATCTGGCCTATGAAAAAAATACCTGGAGTTTTAAGCTACAAGCAAGAGCAGCTTGCCTTCAAGAACCTCTGCAATCTACCTAAAACAACATTTAGGATGAGAATTTGCTAGTTATAACCAGTTTCTTCAGTATATTAAGCTTAGCTTGCGTGTTTGTTTCATTTGCTAGGTAATCTGCTTTGATCTGTTTGCTATCCCTTATAATCACTTAAAATCTATCTTTTGTAGTTAATAAACTTGTTTTTATTTTCTCTAAAACCAGTTTGTGGAATTCATACCTGGGGGGAGGGGCAAAAAGCTGTGCATATCTTCCTCAACGTTGAGTGGGGGGGCAAATTTCAATGAGCTTACGCTGTGTATATAGTTCTCTGTGCAGTGCAAGACTATACAATTTTGAGTTTACATGCCAGAGAGGGGGTGCACTTGAGTGCTGGGAAATTCCTTAGCTGAGCTTTCCCATGCAAAGCTGATCTCAACATCTGTATGAAACTGCAGCTGTGTGTGTGTGTGCTGGTAAAGTGCAGTCTGAAGCCTGAGGGCTTGGCTGGCTTGCCTCAGCAATATAGTGTGAAGGGAGCCCAGGCTGGTGGGATAGGCAGGATCAGTGGTACCCCAGTTCCAAGTGGCACCCCGGGGGGAACCCATCACATGGTGTATCTCAGAAAGGTGCAGAGTATGGTTAGTGACCCAAATTTGGTTCATTTGAGATAGAGGTTGAGGAGATGTACGTCCTGAAAAAAATAGCCATTTTCCAAAAAGGTTTTAGATAGTTTTGCTCAGAAATAGGGATGAAACTATTGCTGAGATAAGCAACAGAGGGTCCTGTGGCACCTTTAAGACTAACAGAAGTATCGGGAGCATAAGCTTTCGTGGGTAAGAACCTCACTTCTTCAGATGCAAGTAATGGAAATCTCCAGAGGCAGGTATAAATCAGTGTGGAGATAACGAGGTTAGTTCAATCAGGGAGGGTGAGGTGCTCTGCTAGCAGTAGAGGTGTGAACACCAAGGGAGGAGAAACTGCTTCTGTAGTTGGATAGCCATTCACAGTCTTTGTTTAATCCTGATCTGATGGTGTCAAATTTGCAAATGAACTGGAGCTCAGCAGTTTCTCTTTGGAGTCTGGTCCTGAAGTTTTTTTGCTGTAAGATGGCTACCTTAACATCTGCTATTGTGTGGCCAGGGAGGTTAAAGTGTTCTCCTACAGGTTTTTGTATATTGCCATTCCTGATATCTGACTTGTGTCCATTTATCCTCTTGCGTAGTGACTGTCCAGTTTGGCCAATGTACATAGCAGAGGGGCATTGCTGGCACATGATGGCATATATAACATTGGTGGACGTGCAGGTGAATGAGCCGGTGATGTTGTAGCTGATCTGGTTAGGTCCTGTGATAGTGCTGCTGGTGTAGATATGTGGGCAGAGTTGGCATCGAGGTTTGTTGCATGGGTTGGTTCCTGAGTTAGAGTTGTTATGGTGCGGTGCGTGGTTGCTGGTGAGAATATGCTTAAGGTTGGCAGGTTGTCTGTGGGCGAGGACAGGCCTGCCTCCCAAGGTCTGTGAAAGTGAGGGGTCATTGTCCAGGATGGGTTGTAGATCACTGATGATGCGTTGGAGAGGTTTAAGCTGAGGGCTGTAGGTGATGGCCAGTGGAGTTCTGTTGGTTTCTTTTTTGGGCCTGTCTTGTAGCAGGAGGCTTCTGGGTACACGTCTGGCTCTGTTGATTTGTTCCTTTATTTCCTTGTGTGGGTATCGTAGTTTTGAGAATGCTTGGTGAAGATCTTGTAGGTGTTGGTCTCTGTCTGAGGGGTTGGAGCAGATGCGGTTGTACCTCAGTGCTTGGCTGTAAACGATGGATCGTGTGGTGTGTCCGGGGTGGAAGCTGGAGGCATGAAGGTAGGCATAGCGGTCGGTGGGTTTTCGGTATAGGGTGGTGTTAACGTGGCCATTGCTTATTTGTACTGTGGTGTCCAGGAAGTGGACCTCCCGTGTAGATTGGTCCAGGCTGAGGTTGATGGTGGGGTGGAAGCTGTTGAAATCATGGTGGAATTCTTCCAGGGTCTCCTTCCCATGGGTCCAGATGATGAAGATGTCATCAATGTAGCGTAGGTAGAGAAGGGGCGTGAGTGGACGAGAGCTGAGGAAGCGTTGTTCCAGGTCAGCCATAAAGATGTTGGCATATTGTGGGGCCATGCGGGTGCCCATAGCGGTGCCACTGGTCTGGAGGTATATATTGTCACCAAATTTGAAATAATTGTGCGTGAGGATAAAGTCACAGAGCTCGGCAATAAGTTGTGCTGTGTCATCATCAGGGATACTGTTCCTGACAGCTTGTATTCCATCTGTGTGTGGGATGTTTGTGTAGAGAGCCTCTACATCCATGGTGGCTAGGATGGTGTTTTCTGGGAGGTCACCAATGCATTGTAGTTTTCTCAGGAAATCTGTGGTGTCACGGAGATAGCTGGGAGTGCTGGTGGCGTAGGGTCTGAGTAGGGAGTCCACATATCCAGACAGTCCTTCAGTGAGAGTGCCAATGCCCGAGATGATGGGGCGTCCAGGATTTCCAGGTTTGTGGATCTTGGGTAGTAGATAGAATAACCCCGGTCGGGGCTCTAAGGGTATGTTGATTTGTTCCTGTGTTAGTGTAGGGAGTGTCCTGAGTAGATGGTGCAGTTTCTTAGTGTATTCCTCAGTGGGATCTGAGGAAAGTGGCCTGTAGAATTTGGTATTGGAGAGTTGTCTGGCGGCCTCCTTCTGGTAGTCAGACCTGTTCATGACGACAACAGCACCTCCTTTATCAGCCTCTTTGATGATAATGTCAGGGTGGTTTCTGAGGCTGTGGATGGCATTGCGTTCTGCACGACTTAGGTTATGAGGCAAGCGATGTTGTTTTTCCACAATTTCTGCCTGTGCACGTCGGCGGAAGCATTCTATGTATAGGTCCAGACTGTCATTTCGACCCTCAGGAGGAGTCCATGTGGAGTTCTTCTTCCTGTGTTGTTGGTGGGAGGGTATCTGTGTATCAGTGCGCTGTTCAGTGTTATCTTGAAAGTATTCTCTGAGTCGGAGGCGGCGAAAGTAGGCTTCCAGATCACCGCAGAACTGTATCATGTTCGTGGGGGTGCTGGGGCAAAAAGAGAGTCCCCGAGATAGGACAGACTCCTCTGCTGGGTTGAGTGTGTAGCTGGATAAATTGACGATATTGCTGGGTGAGTTAGGGGTACCCCTGTTGTGGCCCCATGTGCCAGGTAGGATTTTAGACAGCTTACGGTCCTTTTTCCTTTGTAGAGAGGTGAAGTGTGTAATGTAGATCTCCTGTCTTATTTTAGTAAAGTCCATTTGTGTGGAGGGTTGGTTATTTATGAAAGTGTCCAGGTTGGAGAGCTCTTTCTTGATGTTTATCTGTTTGCTGTATAGGATGCTGATCAGGTGGTTCCTCAGTTTCTTTGATAGTGTATGGCATAATCTCTCACTGTGGTCTGTGCAGTATGTAGATAGCAATGGATTTTTCACCTTCAGTCCATTTGGTATGATGTCCATCCGTTTGCATTTGGAAAGGAAGATGATATCTGTCTGTATTTGTGCAAGTTTCTTCATGAGGTTGATAGATTTCCATTCCATACGGCTAAATGCAGTGCCTTGCATGGTGTCAAGTATCAGAGGGGTAGCCGTGTTAGTCTGAATCTGTAAAAAGCAACAGAGGGTCCTGTGGCACCTTTAAGACTAACAGAAGTATTGGGAGCATAAGCTTTCGTGGGTAAGAACCTCACTTCTTCAGATGCAAGAGATTGCATTGCTGAGATGTGAGTCAAAATGGTCTCAGTATCTTGAGTGTTACTCAAGGTAGTTCATAGCAATCCCTAAATCTTTGGGGGACCCAAATTAAGAACGATATTTAAGAAAGTGTTCACTTCTTTGCTTGCGTAGACATGTAGTCTGGAAAGATTAGTGTGCATGCACCGATAAAGGGGAAAAACCCATGAGAGTGTTTCTATACAACCTCTTTATGCTTGGCTGGGTAGTTTGAGGGAATTGCTGGTGCCGTTACCCTGATGAACAGTTGGACACTGATATTTCTAGTCTGTACCTGTGTACATCTATACAATAAAGTTATAATAACTCCTGATGCTTGCTACATGTAGTTCCTGGTATATTATAACAGGATTTTGTTTTATGGGGTGGCTTATTGTGAGCACACCAGAATAGTCAGCAGCTGTTCTAACCAAAATTTCTTTTCTAGCAGGTGCAAAAGAGTTGGAGACAGAGAACTTTGTGTGGGGGGAAGGTAGAAGACGTAGGGATGGGGGTACAGGGAACTGGGCTGCAGTTGCAGAGGGGGTGGGAAATGAGGATGAGTGGTAGGCCTTCGATTGGTTGTTTGAGGAAAATCTGTATTTTACTAGCCCCCGGAAGGAAGATGTGTGTGTGATATGAGGAATTGGCTATTTTAATCTGCACCAAGATCAGTATATGGTAGTTCTGAAGACACAGCACAGAGGTATGGAACTGGCAACACAAGTATCTTGACCATACATGTGCTACCAGGGTTGCCAACGTGGATTCTGGATCATGAGATTGCAGAAGTTTGCAAGAGAGCAAGGAGTACCCCATGATAAGCGGAATGCCAACTACAGGCTGATTTGGCTGAGCATCTGAACAATTGCTACAATGACATAATAAAGCTATTAATAAACGTTGGAAGAACATTAATCCAGTGCCTTCACTCCAGGCACTGAATACGAGTCAGGTTGGGTGGGCAGGGGTGAGTACCAGCAATAGAAACGTTTGTACACCATGGCATGAAGACTTCTAGGAGATGCATTCTCTACTAGGGGGGAGGGATAGCTCAGTGGTTTGAGCATTGGCCTGCTAAACCAAGGGTTGTGAGTTCAATCCTTGAGGGGGCCATTTAGGGATCTGGGGCAAAAATCTGTCTGGGGATTGGTCCTGCTTTGAGCAGGGGGTTGGACTAGATGACCTCCTGAGGTCCCTTCCCACCCTGATATTCTATGATTCTATTCTACTTGCAGTGGTGCAAAGGGCACTGGATACAATACTAGGGAGGGAAGCAGGTTGGAGATGGGTCAGTGAATGAGTCAAGGACATGGCTGGGGAGATGTGCTAAAGCAGGGCTGGTGGGGCCCAGCTGATGGTGGGGGAGTGGGAGGCTGGTTGGCTTCGAATGCAAATTGGGGACATGATATGTACACATGCCTAAATGACTACTAACTCCAACCAGCAATATATCTTTTCCTGTTTAAAAAAAAAAAACTAGGAAATTCAATGGCAAAAAAACCTGTTAACTCAGAATTAAGGTTGCTTGGTGGTATGTCGTATCCATGCAGAATGCTGAGTTGAGCAAAACTCAGACTTCTCAAAACCAGGAAAGCACCCAATCCTGTGAGTGAGAGTGAATGAGTTGTAAAAGGAGATGAAGAGCCTGTACATTTCAGCAACTGTGGGGTTGGCAGAGTAAAGGTATGTGTGTTAAGGGGGCATATTGGGGCATTGCTGAAGGAGGGCAGAGTTAAGGTTGAATGGGCAAACTTTATTGTGCATTTCTTGGATTTCAGATATTTGAGTTTTGCTCAACTCAACATCTGTAGGGAATGACATACCACCAAGCAACCTTAACTTTGCATTAACGTAGTTATGTGCCATTGAATGTAATAGAAAATGCTAACCATTCTACAGGTTTTTTAAGATTTACCTATAGAATCTTTTACAGGTTGATAGATATAGATAAATCTAGATATATATCAATCTGTAGCAGATTCCATATGAAGATTTAAAAATATATATATATATATATGAGAGTGTGTGTGTGTGGGGGGGAGCTCCTCTGACACATTTGGTGGGTCATAGGTAGAAGTGGGTGAGCCCCACATGGGTCTGGGGGAAGTAAATCGTCCCTCATCCAGCTTTGAGGAATGTACCTGCAAGAGGTAATCCAGTCTGGGTCCTGCTGCAGCTAGTGGATAATCTCTAATAGCATGGCTCTAATGGAACTGAATTGCCAGAGAGAGAGGCTGCTGGAAGCCAGAACCAGCATGGAGGAATAGGGCCACTGCCTAGATGGCTCTGGCCTTCTGCAGAATTGCAAGGTTTGAAGCAGCTTTTCTGTGTCTTGGAGTGTGTGGGGGATTTAGCCCAACCTCCATCAAGGGACTGATGGATCTTAATCTCTAGAAGGAGGAATGCTCACAGAAATATTATTGCAAGATGTTTCCTCCTTTAGCTTTTAACACAGGTGTGCATAAACTGACCCATGAAAGGGATCTCTTTTTGTTGTTGCTTTCTGTAGGTCAGAGGTGTCACAACCATTCTGTGGGTTTAGTCTAGCCTGTCTGATGTGCTTTTGTGGTCTGTGTGGCAAATTTGGACTCCATTAAAATGTTTTTTTTTAAAGCGTCTAACCTTGAAAGCAATAACGTAGTGCTGTCTGCCTAAGCCTGCAGAAATGATGGCTTTGGGAGGTGTGAAATGTCCAACATTAGTCCTCTTGGGGGTATTAACTCAAAAGCCTAATGATTATTCTTCTATATGTCAGCATTAGCTGTTGTATCCCTGATCAGTTTAGCAGAAAATGTAGGAAATGGGAGATGCTGAAGGGAAGAAAACATAGAATAGTAGAATGAGGGGAGAGACAAAGTTGAGAAATAGAAAAAGGAAGAGTTAAAAACAAAGGGCAGAAATAGTTGTGGTATGAAAGGTGAACATCTTTCCCCTCTGAGTGATGCTGAATGCATCAGTAAGGTACTGAACAAATAATAATAACCAGAAGTTTAGTTGTTATGGGAAGGCCAAATGCTATATTTCATTTTTGTGCAAACCTCCCATTGCCGTGGGCATTCCACTGTGGACTGAGGGGAGTACATAGCCCTAAATTTATACTCTGTGTATAAAAATACAAATGGAATATGGCCCTTTCCACATAATGAGGTGATGCCCTTAATGCAGGGGGCAGGGTTATGTATATTCTCTATAGAACCCTATTGAATTTCTGTAGAACACTTTATCCCATATAAATTCTATAGGACTTTTCCATCATAGTGAACTCCAGGGCTTTGGCATGTGTCCACTTTCAGTATTCACCTGTATCATGGAGGCTACGCACCCTTTAGCAATATCATGAACAAAAAGAATCTGTGGTATTTGAACAGGAAGGTGTAGTATAGAGTGGGAGAGGGTCAGCCTACAATTCCTTGACAGATGTGGTTGAGACACATTTATTAGCATTATTTCCACATCATTTGCCTGTCAGAATCAATGAAATTTTTACCTATTTGAGTTTTCACGTTTATACAACAGAAGAGGTTCTTTATGGGGAAAACAAACAAACAAACCAGAAGCAGGTTGTTCTTTGCATTCCTGAGGACACTTTTATAATGTTAGCCAGAGGGCTGTGATCCTTGCCCCAACGAGCTTACAGTTTAGGCTAGATAAAGTAGTGTAATGAAGACACGCACAGGCGCGCTCTGTGTGTGTGTGTGTGTGTGTGTGTGTGTGTGTGTGCGCGCGCCATGGATTATCATAAGTGTTTCAACCTTCATTGAATAGTGCCACAGCACAGACTTGTATCACTTGAGCTAAAGAGATTTGTTATATATAAGAGAGAGAGAATGAATGAGATGTGCAAAAAAATCTGTGTTGGACCCCATCCCGCGCACACAATGTAGACCAATTGCAACCAATGCCACAACAGGCATAACTCCAAATTTGGTACCAACGTGTAGACACTTCAGTTTTAAGAAAGCAGATTGAAGGGGCTTCTCTAAGGACTTTGATAAGAAATTGACTTACATCGATTCAACCCTGGAGAATTACGATCTCTTCATGACTGCATTGCACAACACCTCCGAGAGGTATATACCTTGAAGATGTATACTGGCACTAGAAAAGGTTCAGAAAAGGGCAACTAAAATGATTAGGGGTTTGGAATGGGTTCCATATGAGGAGAGATTAAAGAGGCTAGGACTCTTCAGCTTGAAAAAGAGGAGACTAAGGGGGGATATGATAGAGATACATAAAATCATGAGTGATGTGGAGAAAGTGGATAAGGAAAAGTTATTTACTTATTCCCATAATACAAGAACTAGGGGTCACCAAATGAAATTAATAGGCAGCAGGTTTAAAACAAATACAAGGAAGTGCTTCTTCACGCAGCGCACAGTCAACTTGTGGAACTCCGTACCTGAGGAGGTTGTGAAGGCTAGGACTATAACAGCGTTTAAAAGAGAACTGGATAAATTCATGGTGGTTAAGTCCATTAATGGCTATTAGCCAGGATGGGTAAGGAATGGTGTCCCTAGCCTCTGTTTGTCAGAGGATGGAGATGGATGGCAGGAGAGAGATCACTTGACCATTGCCTGTTAGGTCCACTCCCTCTGGGGCACCTGGCATTGGCCACTGTCGGTAGACAGGATACTGGGCTATATGCACCTTTGGTCTGACCCGGTACGCCGTTCTTATGTTCTTAAGATGCAGAACTGAGCACATGCTGGGTTCACTCCCATGTTAGCAACTGAATACAAAAAATACCAACAAATGTTCCAAAGAGATCCTTTCTCAGAAGACGCTATCGTGGCAGGGACAGCCCTAACTAACAAGCTCGAAGAAGAAAAGCCACAGAAATGGAAAGAATTGATAGAAGGAATAGACATGACTCACACTAGTAGGATAGCATGGCTGACTATTTGCAAGCTGAATAATGACCCGACGAAAGAAAAGTAATACCACAACATCACAGCCAACCAGGTTGCACACCAGCTTCTGCTCAAGGGGAAAGCTCTGAACAAGCAGCCTAAAATACTAATCTGATGGCAAACTAATCTGGAAGAAAATCATTTCAGCACGCCGTACACAATAGATGAACTCAATGCTGGAATAAGTCACTAGAATAATGGCAAAACAGCTGAACTCGACGACACAAGCACAGAGCAGACTAAGCACTTTGGTGTCTCAACCAAGTTATGGGTATTATGCCTTTTTAACAATTGCTCATCAATCCTTAGAATACCTAAATTATGGCAACAAGCCTGTGTAATAGCTCTATTGAAGCCAGGGAAGGATGCCTCTGACCCAAAGAATTTCAGGCCAATATCACTCCTGTGTCATCTTTATAAACTTTACAAACACCTCATTCTCAATCATCTCTCTCCTCAGCATCTAATATTGGAACAAGTCAAATTTAGACCAAGGAAGTCCTGCACTTGCAAAATACTAAATATCACCCAGCATATAAAAGATGGATTCAAGAGAGGGATAACAAGTGTGATGTTCATAGACCTATCAGCGGCATATGATACAGTCTGCCACCAAAATCTGCTTGCCAGAATCTACTATATGACGCACAACTACCACCTAGTGCAGTTCATGCCCTCTTTTCTAGAGAACAGACATTTTTACGTAGAACTGAGTAAGAAACAGAGCCTCTGGAGATGACAATGAAATGGCCTTCCACAGGGCAGTGTGCTAGCACCAATCTTCTTCAACATAAATACCAATGACCAGCCTATACAGAGCAATACAAGGAGCTTCATATATGCCGATCTATACATCACATGACAGGAGAAGGACTTAGCCCCTGTTGAAAACAGATTGACGTGCACTGAGCAACCTCTCAGCTTATTACAATATGAACCAGCTTTTTGTCAACCCAACCAAGGCATAGGTGATGGCTTTTCACCTGCGCCATCGAGAAGCCAATCAGAAACTAAACCTCACCTGGGATGGAATCCCATTGGCTAACCATCCAAACCTTGTCTATGTGGGGATGACATTTGGACCGAACACTTTCCATCAAAGCATACAGAGAGGGTGAAAGGGAATGCCAGCACCCACAACATCTTCCAAAATTCGCTCCTCTCCAAGTGGGGAGCAAACCCAGCTACTTTGCAAACCACTCCTATTGCCTTGTGCTACTCCATAGCAAAATATGCAAGTCCAGTGTGATCCATCCTTGACATGGAAAGATCCATCCATGCCAAGAAACTAGACCCTCTTCCAAATGACAACTGTCGTGGAATAATAGGATGTCTAAAGCCAACACCAAAGGATAGACTGTACTTATTGGCTGGCATGGCACCACCTGATATCAGGAGGAAGGTAGAAAGTCAAAGGCAAAGATCACGCCAGATGGCATCCACTATATGGTTACACAGGAGTAACTAAATGCCTTAAAGAGTTTTCTGACCAGTGTTGTGCCTTTGGATATGACAGCTGGCAAGGCACGACTGAGATTATGGAATGAAAGATTACACACAGTCAGATGCATTGAAATAGATCTGGAACCCAGGAGAACCTTCCCGGGGGGCCAATACAGAGTGGTCAACGTGGCGATGCCTGAACTGCCTGTACATGCAAACTGGCAGATCAAAGACTAACATGATCAAATGGGGCCACTCTAATGACATTAATATATGCAAGTGCAGTGAAGTGCAGACCACAGAGCACCAGCTTGTTTGCCGATTCCTTGGGGAGAGCTGTATGAAGGAGGACCTCGTTGCAGCGACGGAAAGAGCCATGGCTTGTGCACAGTTCTGGAAAAACATCTAGTTTTGTGACAAGGACACGAAAAGAAGAAGATATAGAGGTTACTAAACTATCAGGTAGCTGTAGTATGCTGTTCCTCTGGTGGTTCAGGCACTAGAGAAGGACAAGATGAGAGAGGGACAAGATGTACACTTTGCCATTGGGTCACAATAACATAGGGAGCATTATTATGCAAAAGGGGTGACCAGAGGATGCTTACATTGTATTAAGGTTACTTGTTTTCAAATTAAATTTTCTTTACGCATCTACTTCTAAATCCCAGAGGTATGCTAATATTTTGCTAACCTTAATTATAATATTCAAATGTATATGGAGTCAAATTAATCTTTTTTTCAAATCAACAGTTTTCCATTAGTAAGGTATAAATAAGGACTACAGATTTTGGGCCACAGTGGTAAGATATGACCATAATACCACCACTAATTAAAAAGATGTGTCTCAATACCATGCAAGCCTGAGTAATAAGAAAGAGGTCAATAAAATATGTTGAAATTGAAAGACTGAGCGGTAACTTTGGTTACAAGGTCTCTTAGAGGAAATATTGTTTGTTTAGACAGAATGAGACAAAATCTATTTGCTTTGGCTGACAGGATATAGCACGAGAAAGCTGGGAAATGGCAAGTTGGGTATAATTATTTGTGGCACTAGTAACTATTCTCTGCAATTGTATTAGAGATGCTCCCAAACCTCAGTAATTTATCTGAATTTGGAGGGATTACACATAAAATTTAACCCAAATCCAAGTTGGGCATGATTTTGGATTGGTTTGGGTTTACAGAATATAAACCCAATAACAAGATTATGCAATACCAACACCATCCCTGGTTTTGCCCATTTCTATTTGAAATGAAGATGGACCAAAACCAGAAATATTTGTGGCTGGTTTTGATTTTAAAAAGCAAAACTTAACAGATGGCTTTTTGCAAAATGAAAACCAAACTGTCTGGCCTTCTTGTTGATTGGCTAGCTTACGTTCTAACCAGAGTTGTTTTAGTTCTGTCTTTCTAACGTGCATCTGCACTGAGGTTTCTTAAATCCGGTCACAAGTCAATTAAAGAGATATTGTCAAGTAGTTTAAATTCCCATCTGTGTTTTGTTAAACTGTTATACAAAAAGTAAATAAATAAAAAGAGATTAAAATGAATACAGTTTTTTTTTTTTAATTTAAACTCTCTCCTGAAAGTTTTGCAACTGTTGGTGGAAAAGACCCAGACGTGAAAATGACTAAAACAAAAACAGTTTAATTTCATTGTCTAAAATTAGTGAACTTGGGATCTTGGAACAGAAGAAAAGGTGAAATATATATCTTTTTAGTTTGATTAGTCTGGAGTGTTGTTAACATCAAACTTTTTTTAAATAAATGCATACTAAGACCACCAATGTCCCTTTTTAATATTTACTTTTTTAAGCTTGCTTGTTACATTTTATATCCACAAAGGCAAACATGTATTTTCAATCTGAATGAATTTTATTTTAAATTTAGGGGATAAAAGGCTTCAATACTGCAATGGTTTAAATATGTGCATAACTGTACATACATAAGTAGTCCAACTGATTTCAATCTGACTACTCTTGTGTGCAGAGTTCAATATGTGCATAAGCCTTTGCAGGATTTGAGAGTATAAGAATCAAGAAAAACAAATATAACATCAGCAAGAGAGAGCACAGTGTGTGTGATTCATTTTGTAGCAGAAGCTACAAAATGGGGAGGGATAGGGGGGAGGGATAGCTCAGTGGTTTGAGCATTGGCCTGCTAAACCCAGGGTTGCGAGTTCAATCCTTGAGGGGGCCACTTAGGGATCTGGGGCAAAATCAGTACTTGGTCCTGCTAGTGAAGGCAGGGGGCTGGACTCAATGACCTTTCAAGGTCCCTTCCAGTTCTAGGAGATGGGATATCTCCTTTAATTTATTTATTTATTTATTTATTTTATTTAAGCACCCATTCAGTAAACACCGGATGATATCTACCTCCTGCAGACAGGAGACTCCAAGAAATGTTAAGTCTTAGTGCAAAGAAAAGTGATAACCTATAGCTACAAAACACCATCTCCCATAGCTACCTCACTTATTTATTAATTAGTATTTTTTATTCCTACTTTTAAAAAAAGCCTCACATAATGCTCAGTGGAGCTATTCAGAAAACAGAACTTCCGTTCCAAATCCAAACTCTCAGACCCTCCCTCACCATCATTTTGCAATGTACAGATAGTGCAGAGTCCTTCTGGGTGGCCTCTGCATGTCCTACCTCCCCTATAAAATAGAACCATGGTAGTTCCACTATATTTAGGTCTTTCTGCCCTAGCAGAGGGGAGGCAGGGTAGGATTTGGCCTTCAGTGAATATGTAAACTGAAGGTCCATTGCGTTTGTTATTTATGTAATTCAGACTCTTAACTAAGTGCTGATATCTGTCTGTGAAGAGTGTTGCAGTGCAGGCAGAAAGGCAAAGGATGATTAGACTTATGTAGCTATAAAAACTCTGGTGGGAAATGATACAAATGTTCCTTAAAGAAATATAACTAGTTCTGAAGAAAACCATTGACCTTAATTTCCCTTTTGTTCTCCTTCACCTTCCAATAGACCCTTTTATCCCCCAGCTCGGAAGCTTTATTTGGAAGGAAATGTGGGTTATGTCAACAGCCAAAATGGCTAGCAAATTATGGAGACCGCCCTAAGTGTATAAACATTTATATTTGGGCAGTTGTCATTGGTAGTAAGGGAAACTATGATGAGGAATTCTGGACAGGAGAACAGAACAAAATATCTGGTTAATAAAAACATCATTTTTTATAGTGTCCTTATACTCTGGATTGCATAAGCCTTACTCACATCGATTAGAATTTATTTGTAGTCTCCATTAATTTAATGGGACTACTCAAAGTGTAAGATATTATTCAGTGTGAGTAAGGGAGGCAGAATCTGGCTCTTACATGTTAAAATGATTTCCTACGTGATCTGAAAATGACAGTCTGAAAAAATATATGCAGTTCTACATTTTCAGCAGATCATCATCATGAATTCATACTTACTAGCTAATCTTTCTCCAGCTCAGGAGGACTTCAGTTTAATCTAGATTAATCTAATTATGATGTTAATGAACATTAGCTCTTATTAAAAGTTACACATCGGTTTTGTTTGCATCAGGCATATGTGATTGAGACTGATTTGTTTTTGACATGCACAGTACAATTTGTTCTTAATAAAAGAAACAAAGAAAAGAAAATAGCAAAACTTTTTTCTCCCATCCACAGTACAGAAGCTCAGCATTGCAGTTTTCAAAATAAATGACTATTTTTTCCCTTTTTTAAAAAAATGCATGCGATGCAATCTTTGTACAAGAAGTTCCCAAAGGATTTTTAACATGAACAAAAACATTTCCCGCATTCTTATAATAATGCTGTGTTTACTTTGCCAATTAATGAATCATTACCCAAAACAGCTTGTGCATTACCAATGCCTCCATGTTGTGTTTATGAAGTTGGAGAACCAACCCTTTCCCGTGAAAAGTTTTGATATTGATGAACTGGCATTTTTCAGTGGAAAAACCTTTAGTCAAGGTATTCCCAACCAGCTCTCCCTGATAAGTTCTTTGTGCCATATCACTGAAAAACAGCAACAGCTTTCTGGCATTTAGCTCTTTCTAATTAGTGGTGGGTGACAGCTCAGTTAGGACAAGTTATCCCAGACACTTTGAACTAGAAAGCACAAGATTTACATTTTATTAATTGTCTGATTAGAATAGTATCAGGGAGCCCCAGTGTAGATCTTGTCTATTTAGATTGCAAACTGCTCTGGGCCAGGACTTACTCTTCCGTAGAGAGAGAGACAATCCCTGCCCTGAACAGTTTACAATCTAAATAGACAAGACAGACAAAGAGAAGGAGAAAAGAAATACACCTCTACCCCGATATAATGCTGTCCTTGGGAGCCAAAAAATCTTACCGCGTTATAGGTGAAACCGCGTTATATTGAACTTGCTTTTATCCGCCGAAGCACGCTGCCTCCCCCTCCCCGCCCCCCCCCCCGGAGCGCTGCTTTACTGCATTATATCCGAATTCGTGTTATATCAAGTCGCATTATATCGGGGAGAGGTGTATTAGTAGAACCATTTTACAAATGGGGAACTGACACAGGGAATCTTCAGCAGAGCTGGGGATGGAACCCAGATTCATGTATTACCTTAAAGTAAGCATTTGGTACGGGGATTGTGTTTTTTGTTCTATATTGAGGTCCTGGTCCATGACTCGGCCTCCTAGGTGCTTTTGCATTACAATTAATAAATAATAAGCCACAATACAACTTTCTTCTCTACACCTTTCTTTTCATGTACTAAAACAAAAAATGATTACAAGAAAATTGAAACCACCTTTCTGACTAACTTCCTGCGTTTGGAAAAAAAAGTTTCCAAATTGTTGAAATGGGATGTTTTAGTTTAAAACAACTTCATGTTTCTAAATGTACTTATATAAAAAATAAGTTTGAAATTGAAATGGAACATTTCTAATTGAAACGAAATGTTTTGATTGTCCCAACCCAATTTTTTTTTCCAGATGATCAGTTCATGAAAATGTTTGAAACTTTAACTTTTTGTCTTGCGTTGGAATAGAAAAATATTTCAAAAATTTGCTAAAGGATGGGAAAACTGTTTCCTGGCCAGTTCTAATATTGAGCACATAAATTCTTCATGGAAATACTGATGGGTAAACTCAGACTGTAGCAAAGCTAGACTAGTAAAATCCAGAGAAACTGCAAATAAACAGCAAGGATCAGTGAGTGTTTATGCTATTGAAAAAAATGGAAAGCAAAGACTTGAAAGTCTGATGAGAAAATTGCAACCTTCTTTTATGTTACTGTTACCTTCAGTATAGCACAAAGTGAGCGAATTAAAAATGACTGAAACTCTTCACCCTGGACATACCTTCAAAAAGATTTAGAATGCAGGCCCACTGATAGATGTTGAAGGGTAGAATTCTGCAAGAAAAGAACTTAGAGTTAAAGAAAGATCAAGAAGATTTAACTCAGACTTAAAATGCAAGAGGGGGCCATTCAAACCTCAGAAATGACACACTAATGGCTTCCAACATCTATACAAGGACAATTGCATTCCTACTTAATGCTGCTCATTGCAAGTCTGAAAAGAAAACCCTGCACCTAATATCTTGTGTTCAAGCTGCTGATGGTGCTATCCAAGAATGCAGGAAAAGGTATATGTGACTTGAGTATAACAGATGCCGCGCTTCTTGCCTGCATCTGCAGGCAGTCTGAAATAATAGCTTTGGAGAGGTGTGACCTGTTCAATGGGATGTTAACTGCAATGATCGCTTGTCTTTGGGAGGGAGGCATTAAGCACCAGCGCAGCAGAAGCCTCTGTGTGTGTGTGTGTGTGTGTGTGTGTGTGTGTGTGAGACAGGAAGAGAAAAGAGCAAGGGCCCTATCCTCCCCATCCATGCAGATACACCCTGGCTGCTGGGATAAATACTGGGGAGAGTGGGGTTGGCACCACTTCCAATCCTGCCTCTCTCTACTGGGTAGAGATGAGACCTTTACTACTGTCCCTGCTGCTTCCACAAGAAGGAGGGGGTCCTGCTGCTCCTCGGGGGGAGGGGAGAGGGAGAAAAGAATGGGGCACCCTGCCACTGTTACCTCAAGTGCAGGGAGGGCCACGTGAAACCCTGTGTTGCTGCATGCCAAGGACCTGGGTTACCTTAACTGAGCCGAGAGGAAATTTACACGTGTACATACAAGTTAGGAAGCAACGCATTGGGAGCAGGTAGGGTCAAGAGCCCCTCCCCAACAACCGGCCTGGATGGGGAGCAGAAGGAGCAGGGCCAGAGCAGACGGGACATGGCCAGAGCCTCTTCCAGCCGCTGGGACGCTGCCTGCTGCAGCGCAGCAGCTGCCTGGGAGAGTGCCTGGCTCCAGCAGTGGTGGGATGCCCCCCGCCCAGGCTTGGCTTCGGGGGACAGCAGCCGAGCGAGCCGGATTCCCCCCCCCCGCCCCCGGCATGTCCGTCCCCTGTCCCCGGAAGCTGAGCCCAGGCAGGGAGTGGGGTGCTGCTGCTGCCCCTCCTCAGCCAGGCTCTCTCCCAGGCAGCTAGGAGCAGCTCCGCCCTACTCCCTGCCCAGGCCTGGCTGCCAGGGAGAGCGGTCGAATGTGCTGGGGGCAGAGTTGGCTCAGTGGGGGGATAGAGCCCCTCCCTCCCCGCAGGTAATGTGCGGTGGGGAGGAGACACGTGGGGCAGTCACGTGTCCTCCCATTTAGCTTGTGCCCCCCGGTCGTTTCACAGAGCAAATATTAGGCCAGAGCCTTAATATCTCTAAATCAGTGAAGCTCATCACTGACTTCAGTGAAGCTAGGCTGCTTCATATTAGCTGAGATTCTGGCCTATCACATACGGCAACAGAAAATGTAACTCAGTTAACTTCAATGAGAGTTGTGCACCCATAACCAAGTCATGTGTGCAAGTTATTGTAGATGTGGGAGCTTTGATTGCTTCTTTAGTGCTTGTATGTAAAAGAATAGCTACAGTTTTCAGCAGTATAATTTTTTTACCTTAATTACATCGAGCCTAGTCTTGCAATCCTTACTCAAGCGAAACTATTACTGGACCATCTGAGCTCATCTAAAGAAATATGCAATTGTGACACTATTTTATTCTTTTGTAAAATTGATTATACCATCTTTCACTGTAAACTGCCAAATCAGTAAATTATGGCATAAATAGATACAGAGGAGAACTGACATCTGTTAATAATGGGCTGGAATAAAATAATTTGTTTTTATTTTGTATATAGCGCTTTGAGGGCTTGATCCAAAGCCCACTGCAGTCATTGGAAAACTCCCATTGACTTCAATGGCCCATGCTAAACATATATCACAGATTAAAAGGCCAGAAGGGACCACTGTGATCATCTAGTCTGATGTACTGTGCAACACAGGCCACTTCCCTGTTTGAAAAACATCCAATCTATTGGCAGTGATAGAGAATCCACAACCACCCTGAGTAAGCTGTTCCAATGGTTAATTAGTCTCACAATCTGCCTTACATCAAGGCCAAATTTGTCTAGCTTCAATTTCCAGCCATTGGATCTTATCCCTTTGTCAGCTAGATTGAAGAACCCTCTTCTATCAAATTTCTCTTCCCCATGTAGATACTTAGAGCCTATAATCAAATCAGCCATTAACCCTCTCATTGTTAAGATAAATAGACTGAGCTCCTTGAGTCATCACTCCACAGTATGTCTTCTAATCCTTTAATCATTTTCATGATTCTTCTCTGAACCATCTCCAATTTATCAACCACCTTCTTGAATGGTGGACATCAGAACTGGACATAGACATAGTATTCCAGTTGCACCATGCCAAATACAGAGGCAAAATAAAATTGCTACTCCTACTCGAGATGCCCTTGTTTATACATATAAGGATCATATTATCCCTTTTGGCCAATGTGTTGCACTCTGCGCTCATGTTCAGCTGATTAATCCATCAGGAGCCCTTCCCCCAAGCCTTTTTCAGAGTCACTGCTTCCCAGAAACAACAAGGAGTCTGGTGGCACCTTAAAGAGTCTTTAAGGTGCCACCAGACTCCTTGTTGTTTTTGTAGATACAGACTAACACGGCTACCCCCTGATACTTGACTGCTTCCCAGGTTAGTCACCCAGCCTGTAAGCATGGCCTACATTCTTTGTGCCTGGATGTATAACTTTACATTTGGCTGTGCTAATACGTATATTGTTTGTTTGTGCCCAGCTTACCAAGTGATCCAGATCACTCTGTATGAGTGACCTGTCCTCTTCATTATTTATCACATCCTCAGTCTGTGTCATCTATAAACTTTATCAATGATGATTTTAAATTTTCTGTTTGATCATTGATAAAATTATTAAATAGAATAGGGCCAAGAAATGATCCCTGGGAACTCCACTGTAAACACACCTGCTCACTGATGATTCCCCATTTACAATTACATTTTGAGACCTGTCAGCCCATTTTTTAAAATCCATTTAATGTGCACCATATTAATTTTCTATTCTAGTTTTTTAATCAAAATATGCTGCGCCAAGTCAAATGCCTTACAGAAGTCTATGTATATAACATCAACACTATTACCATTATCAACCAATGTTGTGTACTCATCAAAAAGAGATACCGAGTTAGTTTGACAGGATCTGTTTTCCATAAACCCAAGTTGATGGCATAAATTATATTACCCTCTCTACATTCTTTATTAATTTAATTTGATATCAGCCTTTGCATTATTTTGCCTGGGATCAATGTCAGACTGATAGATTACCCAGATTGTCCCATTTATGTTAGCTTTCTTCCAGTCTTCTAGAACTACCTCAGTGTTCCAAGAGTTATTGAAAATCAACATTAACAATCAAATGAGCTCCTCAGCCAGCTGTCTGAAAACTTTGGGATGCATGTTATCCAGATCTGTTGTTTTAAAAATGTCTAATTTTAGTAGTTCTGTTTAACATTCTACTGAGTTTCCATTGGAATGAAAAGTGTTTCATCATCATATGATATGACTACATCATCTGTTTTTTCACCCAAATACAGAACAGAAATGTTTATTGAACACTTCTCTTTTCTTCACTATTATTAACAAGTCTACTATTTCCATCTAATAATGGACCAATAGCATTGTTAGGATTCCTTTTTTCTCACATTCTTAAAAAGTTCATTCTTATTGTTCTTACCTCTGCTGGCTATAGACTTCTCCTTGAGTCCTTTTGCATTTCTTATCAATGTTCTACAAGTCCTAGCTTCTGATTTAATTTCTATGAACATCCTCTTTATTTTGTTTGTAATACTAGTTGTTTTTTAAAAATGTTTTGATAGCTGCCTTTACTTCCCCTCTTAGTTAGGTTGCTTTTTAAGCAATGTGGCCTTCTTCCTCACTTGTGGCTTTTTGGGTCCCTAGTAAAATGCTCTTAAACAATTCCCAATTATCATTCATATTTTTTCTGTTTAAATTACTTCTCACAACTGATCTGGTTCATAATTGTTTTCAGCTTTCTGAAATTGACCTTTTTAAAGACCAGGTGTGTGTGTGTATGTGTGTGTGTATATCACTTGTTTGGATTTTATTCAGTTTGCATATAACAAATGTGATCAAGTCATGATCACTTGTTCTAAGTGACAACTAATTTTTAGTTCTGTGATCAATTTCTTTTAATCTATCAAGATACGGTCTAATATAGAATTCCCTTGTGTTGGATGCAACACTTTGAGTTAGGAAATATTATCTACAATAAATAGAAATTCTGAAGGTGTTTTAATACTGGCAGCATGAGATCTTCAGTTATAGGTGCTGACTCTGTGGGTGCTCCAGTGTTGGAGCACCCATGGAAAAAAATTAGTGGGTGCTTAGCATCCACCAGCAGCCAAGCTTCCCCGCTCCTCTAGTGCCTCCCACCCACCAGTGGCCCCACTGATCAACTCCTCCCCGTCCCTCCTAGTGCCTCTCACCCACCATGGATCAGCTGTTCCACAGCATGCAAGAGGTGCTGGGAGGGAGGGGGAGGAGCGGGGATGGGGTGTGCTCAGGGGAGGGGGTGGAACTGGGCGGGGAGAGCCGGGGAAGAGGCAGGATGGGGGTGGGAAGAGGCAGGGTGGAATGGGGCCTTGGGAGAGGGGTGGACTGAGGCGGGGCCTGAGACAGAGTGGGGGCAGGAAGAGGTGGGGCCCAGGGCTGAGCAGGGGCCCAGGGCTGAGCAGAGGTTGAGCACCTCTGGGAAAAGTTGGAAGCTGGCACCAGTGTCTTCAGTATATATCACTCAGATTGAATTCCCCCTATGACCACACAGCTTTTTTCCTACACATTCTAGAAAGGTGTGTAAGGAGCCAGTCATCCTATTCCCTAGTGTGATTTGGTGGTCTGTAGCAGACACCAATTAGTACCCAATAGACACAAGTACTAAAGCATTAATTTTATACCAGGGGTCCAGATCCTGAGCACCTGCTGTTTGGTACTCAGTCCAGCTTTTGGGAGGCTGGTGTGGAAGGAACCCACAGAAATGGCTCACTGGTTCTGGGTTCACCGGGCACTTGTGTATTTGTATAGCACCTCACACAATGGGATCCTGGTCCTTGACTGGGGCCTGCAGGCACTAGTGTGACACAAACAAAATTTCCCTAAAAAGCAACTTATAGCAGCCCCATTACTGCCATAAATTGCATTGGTTGCAACAGCCCTCAAGGGACCATTCCAACAGAGGGGGGTCACCACATTGCAGGGGGTTCTCTGGCCACACACATTTTTCTATAGCCGTGGCCCTACACTAGATAGTGGTCTGTGCCAGCTCTGTACTACTCCGCTGGCTGCCCAAGTGGCACAAAGAAAACTAAACTCGGCCAAAGATCTGTTCTTGGGAGTTCCACTGCTGAATTCAATAGAAGTGGGATTGGGCCCGTACTGAGTATAAGACTGTAAAAAATAACAAGCCAAAAGAAAGGCCATAATTGACTGGCTATAAAAATGTAACTAAGTTTGCTCTCTAGTACTATTGCTGGGATAGCATTAGCACAAATACATTAATCTTACAATGTCATCTAGTGTCCACAAACTAGCCTCTACATTTTATTTTTCCAGGATTTTTTTGGTCAGTTTTTATAGGACAGCATGTACATTGTGCAATGCCAATAAACCAGGGCGATATTAGTCTTAGAGCTTTGAGTGAACAAATGATCCTTGCAAGAAATTAGGCAATAACCATATTGAAAATAAGCCCAATTAGGGCCAAAGTCTAGACATTTGCTTTTCAGTTATGAGGCTCTTATCATACTCCACTGAGCTCTGCAAGTCAGTAAAGTCTCCGAACATTAGCAGAGATAAAATGATGGTTGTAGAGTTGGCTAGAATCAGTGCAGTTTAAACTGTCTCACTCCATTATTTTATTTATGTACACATTAAAAATATAATGCCAACTCATGCATTATTTACTCTGGTCAAACTCCCATTTATTTCAAGAGGAGTTTTGCCTGAGTAAAGAGAAGCAGTATTTGGTCCCACGTCATGTAGAAATCAAAGAGATTATTGTAGTTTTAAACTGAGCTAAACTCAGAAGCGGCTATGGAGACTGAGCTACCCTAGAGAGCGTCTCTGGGGCAGGACTGAAGCCATTTGGCAGGACACCAAAGACAAACTTGCATTGCTCGTGTCTATGCTGTACCATTCAAGCTGTCCAACTTTCACCAGCATTCAGGGGCAGATCCAGCACTTTCCTCCACAGGCACCGTGCAATGGAGTGGATATCCTTCTGTGAAGGAGGAGTAAGGAGCCATGCCGGGTTTGGAGCCCCCAATATGCTGCTTCTCATCCTCCATCTTCCATCTGTGTGGAGTGGCTCCACAGCCCGGAGCAAGGATTCTTTCCCTTTCCTTGCACTCTCTGCAGAAGCTGGCTCAATGACGTGACCCAAGTGCTGTGGGTGGAATTAGGTCACTCAAACACATGCACAAATAAAGTAAAGGCCTTACAAATGTCACAAGCGCAGGCATTGGAAGAGACCATTCAGAAAGCAAGCCTAGGTAAGAGTTGGAAGCACAGATGTGGCACTAGACCCTGCTTGCCTTATGCAAGCAAACCCGCTGTAGTCAATGGGACTATACATGTGGGTGAGGTCAGGAGAATTTGGCCCGGGAGTCAGATTACACAAACATGCAGGTGTAGTATGCAGTGCCTGGGATGTCAGCGACAACATTTTGAACCTTGTGCATAACTGGAGGGTAAACAGTAAAGATGCCACAGAGGGTCCTGTGGCACCTTTAAGACTAACAGAAGTATTGGAGCATAAGCTTTCGTGGTGAATACCCACTTCATCAGACGCAAGTAATGGAAATTTCCAGAGGCAGGTATAAATCAGTATGGAGATAACGAGGTTAGTTCAATCAGGGAGGGTGAGGTGCTCTGCTAGCAGTTGAGGTGTGAACACCAAGGGAAGAGAAACTGCTTCTGTAGTTGGATAGCCATTCATAGTCTTTGTTTAATCCTGATCTGATGGTGTCAAATTTGCAAATGAACTGGAGCTCAGCAGTTTCTCTTTGGAGTCTGGTCCTGAAGTTTTTTTGTTGTAAGATGGCTACCTTTACATCTGCTATTGTATGGCCAGGGAGGTTGAAGTGAAGAAACTTGCACAAATACAGACAGATATCATCTTCCTTTCCAAATGCAAATGGATGGACATCATACCAAATGGACTGAAGGTGAAAAATCCATTGCTATCTACATACTGCACAGACCACACAGTGAGAGATTATGCCACACACTATCAAAGAAACTGAGGAACCACCTGATCAGCATCCTATACAGCAAACAGAAAAACATCAAGAATGAGCTCTCCAACCTGGAGACTTTCATAAATAACCAACCCTCCAAACAAATGGACTTTACTAAAATAAGACAGGAGATCTACATTACACACT
Source organism: Emys orbicularis (assembly GCF_028017835.1). Lineage (NCBI taxonomy): Eukaryota > Metazoa > Chordata > Testudines > Emydidae > Emys > Emys orbicularis. Next base: position 123,752,515 of record NC_088683.1, read on the forward strand.
TCACCTCTCTACAAAGGAAAAAGGACCGTAAGCTGTCTAAAATCCTACCTGCCACATGGGGCCACAACAGGGGTACCCCTAACTCACCCAGCAATATCGTCAATTTATCCAGCTACACACTCAACCCAGCAGAAGAGTTTGTCCTATCTCGGGGACTCTCTTTTTGCCCCAGCACCCCCACAAACATGATACAGTTCTGCGGTGATCTGGAAGCCTACTTTCGCCACCTCCGACTCAAAGAATACTTTCAAGATAACACTGAACAGCACACTGATAAACAGATACCTTCCCACCAACAACACAAGAAGAAGAACTCCATATGGTCGAAATGACAGTCTGGACCTATACATAGAATGCTTCCCCCGATGTGCACAGGCAGAAATTGTGGAAAAACAACATCGCTTGCCTCATAACCTAAGTCGTGCAGAACGCAATGCCATCCACAGCCTCAGAAACCACCCTGACATTATCATCAAAGAGGCTGATAAAGGAGGTGCTGTTGTCGTCATGAACAGGTCTGACTACCAGAAGGAGGTTGCCAGTCAACTCTCCAATACCAAATTCTACAGGCCACTTTCCTCAGATCCCACTGAGGAATACACTAAGAAAGTGCACCATCTACTCAGGACACTCCCTACACTAACACCGGACCAAATCAACATACCCTTAGAGCCCCGACTGGGGTTATTCTATCTACTACCCAAGATCCACAAACCTGGAAATCCTGGCTGAGATCAAGTTCAGGATTCCCTGTTCTATTTCCAGCATTTTTATCACTTGTCTCCTACCAGGAATATTTGTCCCAAACAGGCAGTCAGGATCCATGAATAAATCACTGGCTGGCCTCAGTGTCATTCGGGTTTTTTTTCAGTTTATTTTCACTTCAAAGTCATGCATAGTTATGCCCCTGCCTACAGTATTATTTCTTCTTGAGTGTTGTTTCTTGAAGAGCCTGTGATTGTCGAGAGAAGAACATTTATGGTGGCCTCTTAATGCAAAGTTTAATTATCCTCCATTTAAAAAATGCCTGGGTAAAAGAAAGAATGTTATTTTCTCAGCGTGGAATAGTTATGTGAAATATCATTAAACAAAAATTATGTGTATTTCTTCTGGCACAGCTGGTTTCATCCTAATATTGCTTCCTTTGTGTCACCTAAAGTGGAGATTGAATTTATCTGTTCCTTTTTGAGAATGATTCCTTTTTGCATTCAGTATTCCTGATCTACACCTAAATTATCGTCTTCCCTTGAAATGTGTGTCTTTTTATTGTTATGTCTCTTCCCCCAAATTGCTCAGCTGGTGTGTTTATCATCATAATTAGCTTCCCACTGGGCTTTTCTTTCAGATGTTTTTGAAAAGGGTGTAATTACAGCTCATGGCATCACACTGATTAAGTCACAGAAATCTGTTCTGTTGCAAGAGCTACTTGGTTCAGCCTCACTTAGAACCTAATCCAAAGCACTGAAGTCAAGGGAGTCTTTTCACTGATTATAGTGGAATTTGGATCAGACCCCCCGCCCCATTCCTTCCAGTATTTATTGAGATGTATACAGATGTTATAAAAGAGCACCTCTCCAAACGTACTATGTACCCTTGATGTAACTGGGGGGAAAAATACAAATAATACATAAAATACAGCAAGATAATTCAATATCTCAGCACCAGTAAGCAAGGCAATTTACAGCTGACCCCATTGTGATAGAGGCAGATGAGGCTGTTACATGTAGAGCATTTACAGTGTTTCCCTTTGACACTTACACTACAGACTTCCATGCTATGCTTGGATTTAGGGCTGGTGTCAGACTTCATATCTTTCCTCAAAAGCTTGGGGAGAGGGACTCTGTGGAGTTTGGTGCAAGACCCATTGTGGCATTACCCAGGGTACAATCTGGACCGTTGAATAGCTACATCTCCTTAATTCTCTAGCCTGGGGTGCCTTTTATACTGTTTTGCTGTCAGAACATCCACTCCTGGCCCCACACAGCCTTCAGCATTCAAGTTCACTACCAGCTAAATACATAAGCACTCTAATCAATCACTCATGAATTACATACAGGGTGACACCCACATATTCCTAGTCCCAGTCTTGCCCCCCAGAAATGTGCATCTTGTACTGCTCAGTACTCTTCTGAATGGTACAAGCCATGCCTGCCAACGGGGGAGGGAAGGTAAAGGGGGTAATTGCCCAGGGGCCTGGGTGATTTAAAAGGGCCCTTTTAAATCAGCCAGGCAGGCCGCAGGGCTAATAGGTGCATTCAGGGTGATGACCGCTCCGTGCCCCACTCTTTGGGGGGCCCTGTGGGCCAGCACGATTGGCCAGCACGGTCAGTCCCGGAAGTGACGGGTCGGTCCCGGAAGTGATGGATTTGTCACTTCCGCTCCGGGCCCTGCACCCACCTAGGGACGGCCCTGGGGCCCGGAATTGCTGTCAACAGGCCTGGTGCAAGCTCATAAAAATTCCATCATTTCATCAAAGGAAAATGAAAACATGCCAGCCTTGTTATCCCAAATGGATGTTTAATCCAAACACACTAGTTAAGATAAAAGCTTTCTGTAGTTAATAAACTTATTTTATTATTTTAAGTAGAGCTGTTGATTAATTGGAGTTAACTCACACAATTAACTGAAAAAAATTAATTGTGATTAATCGCAGTTTTAATTTCCCTGTTAAACAGTAGAATACCAATTGAAATTTATTAAATATTTTTGGATATTTTTCTACATTTTAAAATATATTGATTTCAGTTATAACACAGAATACGAAGTGTACACTACTCACTTTATACTATTATTTTTTATTACAAATCTTTGCACTGTAAAAATGATAAACAAAGGAAACAGTATTTTTCAATTCACCTCATAAGTACTGTCGTGCAATCTCTATCGTGAAAGTGCAACTTACAAATGTACATTTTTTTTGTTACATAACTGCACTCAAAAAGAAAACAATGCAAAACTTTAGTCCACTCAGTCCTACTTCACGTTCAGCCAATTGCTAAGACAAACACATTTATTTACATTTACAGGAGACAATGCTACTCACTTCTTATTTTCAATGTCACCAGAAAGTGAGAACAGGCGTTCGCATGGGACTTTTGTAGCCGGCATTGCAAGGTATTTACATGCCAGATATGCTAAACATTTGTATGCCCCTTCATGCTTCAGCTACCATTCCAGAGGACATGCTGCCATGCTAATGATGCTCATTAAAAAAAATGATGTGTTAATTACATTTGTGACTGAACTCGTTGGGGGAGAATTGTATGTCTCTGGCTCTATTTTTACCCCACATTCTGACATATATTTCTTGTAATAGTAGTCTCAGATGATGACTCAGCACGTTGTTCATTTTAAGAACACTTTCGCTGCAGATGTGACAAAATGCAAAGAAGGTACCAATGTGAGATGTCTAAAGATAGCTACAGCACTCGACCCAAGGTTTAAGAATCTGAAGTGCCATCCAAAATCTGAGAGGGACGAGGTGTGGAGCATGCTTTCAGAAGTCTTAAAAGAGCAACACTCCCATGCGGAAACTACAGAACCTGAACCACCCAAAAAGAAAATCAACCTTCTGCTGGTGGCATCTGACTCAGATGATGAAAATGGACATGCATTGGTCCGCACTCCTTTGGATTGTTATTGAGCAGAACCCATCATCAGCATGGACGCATGTCCTCTGGAATGGTGGTTGAAGCATGAAGGGACATATGAATCTTTAGCGCATCTGGCATGTAAATATCTTGCGATGCCGGCTACAACAGTGCCATGTGAACACCTGTTTTCAATTTCAGTTGACATTGTGAAAAAGAAGCGGGCAGCATTCTCTCCTGCAAATGTAAACAAACTTGTTTTGTCTGAGCGATTGGCTGAACAAGAAATAGGATTGAGTGGACTTGCAGGCTCTAAAGTTTTACATTGTTTTATTTTTGAATGCAGTTTTTTTGGTACATAATTCTACACTCGTAAGTTCAACTTTCATGATAAAGAGATTGCACTGCAGTACTTGTATTAGGTGAATTGAAAATTTCCTTTGTTTTATAGTGCAAATATTTGTAATCAAAAATAAATATAAAGTGAGGACTGTACACTTTGTATTCTGTTATAATTGAAATCAACATATTTTAAAATGCAGAAAAACATCAAATATATTTAAATAAATGGTATTCTATTATTGTTTAACAGTGCAATTAATCACAATTAATTTTTTTTAATCACTCCATTAATTGGGATTAATGTTTTTAATTGTTTGACAGCCCTAATTTTAAGTGATTACAAGTAATGATGCATAAAATTCAGGGTTGGTTACAAAAGAAATACAAGAATAAAATGCAAGATAATGCCAATTTAATAAACTAACAGAATTCAAAGCAAAGGTTTTCCTCCCCATATGCTGCAGTAAATTTCACAGGCTCGGTCTCCTTTCAACATGGGACCACTCTCTTTTAGTTCAGTGTCTTTCAGGTATTCATTGATGTTATGAGGTGTGAAGTCAAGCCTTTTCCGCTTCTCTTTATAATTCAATTTCTTGCGCTAAAAAACATCCTTGCTGAGTCACGGTGACAATCACTTGTGGACCTGAGGTTTGAACTGTCCCTGTGATAAAATGTAAATTTCTGATTTGCATCTTTCCTCAGAGAATGGCTGCTTAAGCAGCAAGGAGTCTGGTGGCATCTTAAAGACTAACAGATTTATTTGGGCATTTGCTTAAGCAGGTGTCTTTTAACACCTGGCTGGGTGTTGACTTGTCCTTTGTTCCTGAGAAACTGGTTTGGGCCTGCTTTTCTTAACTTTGGAGCATCATATAACAAAATTATGCAGTAGAATCTTGTAACTTTACATACAATACTGATACATATATTTTACCAGGACAATGATGTTCAGCCGATTGAGTTTTCAACTGATACCACACAAGGCCTACTTTGTACAAAATTTGTCATAGTCTTGTAACGGTGGTGAACAAAATAGTATACAGCAGTGTTTATCTAACTGGGGTCCCCGGGCCCTGCTGCTCGACTCCTCCCTCGCCCTCAATCTCCCGGAGGCTATTGAATCCAAACCGGGATATTTCAGATGCTAAAAGTCCAGTGACGCAGTGGGGCTAGGGCTCCCTACCTGCCCTGGCTCTGCACTGTTCCCGGAAGCTGCCAGCACGTCCCTGTGGCCCCGGGAGGAGGGCATGGGGGGGTCTCCACGCGCTGCCTCTACCCCGAGTGCCGACTCTGCAGCTCCCATTGGCCGGGAACTGTGGCCAATGGGAGCTGCAGGGGGGGTACCTGTGGGCAGAGGCAGCGTATGGAGACCCCCATGCCCCCTTTCCCTCCCGCGTAGGAGCTGCTGCCAGAGAGATGTGCCGGTTGCTTTCAGGAGCCGTCCATCTGGAGCCCACACCCTTCACCTCCTTCTGCACCCCCTCCAGCACCCAAACTCCCTCCCAGAGCCTGCACCCTGGACCTCCTCCCGCACCCAAACTCCCTTCTAGACCCCGCACCCTGAACCCTCTGCCCCAGCCTGGTGAAAGTGAGTGAGGGTGGGGGAAAGTGAGTGATGGAGGGAGGGGGGATGGAGTGAGCGAGGGGCGGGAAGAGGTGGGATGGGTCCTTGGGGGAAGAGGTGGAGTGGGGGCAGGGCCTGGGGCTCAGTAGTGGGGCTTGAGGGTCCCCAAAATTTTTTAAATCAAAATGGGGGTCCTCAGGTTGCTAAAGTTTGAGAACCGCCGGTATAGAGTGTCACACCCATCCCTAGAGTATGCATTCTATCTCTTTTTAAGACCCTCGATTTTCCTCCAACTAAATGAACTAGGCCATTACTATGCTTTTAGAATTAGTATACGTTTTTTCAGCTAAAACTTTGACTTAAAAGCCACACAGTTACACATGGTTCTAACAAAACAGCTAATAATTTTAGACATATTTAGGTTAGAGCACAAGATTCCTTCAACCCTCCTCCCCCCAAAATATATATATTTATATCAGCTCTGGCGCTGGAAACATTTTGAATCAAAAAGTTTTCTCATGAGCTACTCAGAGAAAAGCACTACACAGGGCATCAGACAGCACACTAACACCCCCTCCCACACCTCCCATGAATATTTAAATGTTTCATGAAGCAGAGTTAAGTAATTACATTTCAAAAGAAGCTTTCTTCTCTGCTCCTCCCAACCCTCCGCTAATAACACAGGGCCAAATCTTGCAGCCCAAGTAAGGGAATGGAAAGTCCTGAATGTAGCGAGGTTCTATGAGAGTTTTTAATTCTTGGGAGATCTATAATCATCACCAGGGGGTCGGGGGACAGGGTTGTTAGGCCTCTGCCCTGTGAGGCGCTCCACTAGCACCTGTGTGGCATTTCCTGGTGACTTTCAATGGGAGTCCATTCACATAGAGCATTTTGCAGGATTAAGACCTAAGACCCAGATCCACAAAGGTACTTAGGCACCTAAGTCCCAATGTTGGCTCCACTGCCATCCACAAAACTCCCACCAAACCTTGTAGGTACCTAAACTTACTTGGTACCGAAGTTTTCAGGATAAAAGTTCACTCAGAACCTGCATCTGGGCATGTGCACTGCTGCCTCTCTCTAGGTGTCCGAATGCCTATTTCCCACATAAGCCCCAAAGCGATTCACAAACTGGGGTAATACAGGCGTTCAGCTGCCTGCTCGCTTTTGGGGCCTAATCTGGTAGGCATGTTCAGAGGCTGCCTTCAAGATTGGGTCTCTTTTAAAATGTGACTGAAAGAGGAAGTGGTGCCTACCTTATAATTTTTTAGCCTAGTGGTTAAAATACTCATGTGGGGCTGGGAGACCCAGGTTCAACTCCTCCCTCTGCCTAATGGAAGAAAGGATGTGACCAGGGGGTTCCTATCTCTTAGGAAGGTGCGCTAATCACTGAGCATGGGATACTCCAGTGTAGAATGCTATCAGTCTCTCCTATTGAAGTTGTTGCACTCTGGCTGAATACTGAAAGAGCAACTGAAGCAGGGGGTCTGGATCATGCTTCTACCACCTCCCAGATGGGCTTCCTAATCACAGGACTACAGTCATTCTCTCTCGCTTTCTTTGAGCCAATGACTGTTCTACTTTGGATAAATAGTTAAATTAGTCACTGGGAGTGAGAGTGAGCATGAGAGAGCGCCCCACCCCCTTGGGAAGTGGGAGATCCTGGGTCCCCAAGCTTCAATTGCTCTTTCATTATTTAGCCAGAGCGCAACAGCTTCAACAGGAGAAACTGAGGGAGTCCCACATCAGAATAGGTCACAGCCCAGGGGTTAGAGAGCTCTTCTGAGAGGTGGGGGGCTTCTTTTGAAATCCTTTCTCGCCCTCTGGCACGGGGGGGGGGGGGGTGAGGAATGGAACCTAAGACCCCCATATCCCAGCTGGGCTAAAAGTTATAGCACTGCCACCGTCAATTCCTTCTCCAGAGGCCATTTTGTGGATTGAGGCAGGCTCCTACATTGTTCCTGCAAGAAATGCCTTAGGTGCCTAAAGCCAGCTGACTTCAAGCAGCTGGCTCTTGTTCCTGTATTGCTATGCAGAAATAGGCACCTCCCTGCAGTCTGTATTCAGGCATCTGATTCCTGTTTGTGGCTGTCTAGCAGAGAGAGAGAGAGAGTGTTGCTTTCCTGCTCCCAGAACTTAGTGTTCCAGTTCCTGGGCCTATAGGTGTGCATAGCATTGTGTGTGTACCTGCTGCTACATATCTGCCATTTGAACCATTGTTATGTTTTGTTCAGACTGTTGCTGACAATGCTGGTTCATTGTTATTACGTGGCTTGGTTGACTACTGATCTGCGTGTCTTGCTTTGATTTCCTTGTGTTTTGGGATTGCTGTTCTGGGGTGCATCAGAGTGTAACAGAAATAGATACCTAAGTCTTGACTTACACTATCTCTGAGAGAGGAGCTTAGCACACACCCCTTTCATTAGCATCCCCCACTGGCTAACTTAGGTGATTCCCTACCTAGCATGCTGACTTTTGTGGATAACATTCTAAGGTGCCTGCCTCTCTCCATTCATTGTACAGGGAGCCTAGGAGCCTAACTCAGGCTTTGCGGATCACAGTAATCTTCCTGCGATTTTCTAGGTGCCCTGACACTTAGTGTTGCAATGCCCAAGTGCCTTTGTAGATCCAGGCCTACATTTCTATTTTCACTGTCTCATGCTGCTTAGGCACTGCTGCAACTGCCTTTCTAGTGAAAATTTATCTAAAATAACTAGCCTCAGTGGTGCTGCACTCTCATAGTGCAGCACGCCTGCCTGCTTCTGGCCCTTTACATTTGGCAGAGTGAGGCAGCCACAGCCCTAAAGTGGCCATTTGTGACTGAGGGCTGCTCTTTGTAACTTCATCTCTTTTTGTTGGTAAGAACCTGTTGTTATATTTCCTCCAGTTTCCACTTTTTATATTGCTGAGGAAAATGGCACTTTTTTTTAACTTTTTTTTTCATGAAGCTTGTGCAACTTTAAAAATAAATGTTACTACAATGTGAGGAAATTGGTTGATAGTTCTGATTTAAAAACAGTATCTGTATTATAGTACCACATTGGTATATAGTGTCCATGTTCTCCAGCCTGGGCTCTGCTGCATTTCCTTTAAAAAATAATTCATAAATAGCTAAGGGATAAAATCTATGAGCTATATTATCCCTCAGAAGGGCTACTACTACATAGGAGATAGGAAACTGCTTGTTTGTGCTGAGCCTTGCTCTTGCAAGCACTTAATGCATATGCTTATCTTTGCACTTGCTGTGGGTACTTCCATTTAAGTTAATTGAGTTAGTCCTGTGTGAAGTTAAGCACACATGTAGGAGCTTGCTGAATCAGAGCCAGTTTCTCCCTCCCAAACCAGTAGAGTTCTCCTGAGGCTCATCTGTGCCATACTTGTTTCTTCCAGCACCTTGACATCATGGAGTCATCCTGTCGGGATTTCCCCACTGTCTGCTATCCTCAGCCTACACCACTCTGGGGGGAGTTCCAAATTGCTGAGGCAAGGGAGGAATGGGTAAGTAATACTGAACCTGTCAGAATTCATCTTACATACTGAATTCTGGTAGGTGTGTTGTGAGGAGGACCATGCTGTGGAAGTCAGCCATCTCTCTTGCTGCAAGCTTTTTAACAGGATAGGGCCTACCATGGGGCTGTGGAAATGGAGTATAATGTCTCAGAGGTGATATCACATAACTCTTTGCCCTCTGCTCTGTGTGTGTGTGTGTATATATATATATATGTATGTATGTATGTATGTATGTGTATGTGTGTGTGTGTGTGTGTGTGTGTAGGGTTGCCAATTTTCTACTCCCACAAAACCAAACACCCTTGCCCTGCCCCTACTCTCCTCCCAGGCCCCAGCCCCCACACACTCCAGCCCCCTTCCCTCTGTTGCTCACTCTCCCCATCCTCACTCACTCGCTCATTTTCACTGGGCTGGCTCAGGGTGTTGGGGTGTGGGAGGGGGTGAGGGCTCCAGCTAGGAGTGCAGATTCTGGGGTGGGGCTGGGGATGAGGGCTCCAGCTAGGAGTGCAGATTCTGGGGTGGGGCTGGGGATGAGGGGTTTGGGGTGCAGGAGGGTGCTCTGGGCTGGGATTGAGGGGTTCAGAGGGCAGGAGGGGGATCAGGGCTAGGGTAGGGGGCCAGGAGTGCAGGCTCCGGGTGGCGCTTACCTCAGGCAGCTCCTGGAAGCAGCGGCATGTCCCCCCTCCAGCTCCTACGTGGAGGAAAGGCCAGGTGGGTTTGCGCTCTGCCCCCCCCAGCTCCCATTGGCCACAGTTCCTGGCCAATGGGAGCTGTGGAGCTGGAGTTTGCCGTAAATGCATGACTATTGTCATTTTACTGTGGGTACAGTGAGAATAGTTTTTCCAGAAGATAAATTCTTTATTGTTATTTATTATTTGTATTTCAGTTGCCCTAGAGGCTCCAACCAAATTTGTAGCCCCATTGTTCTAGAAACACATAGTTAGAGACAGTCCCTGCCCAATGACCTTACATTCGAAATAGATAAAACTTCCTTTATCATACTCTTTGACTTATCATACACTTCTTATGGGCAGATTAAGGCTATGTCATCACTGCAAATTAAAAAAAAAAGATGTGTTTTTACATTAAGATAGCTAACTCGAGTTAGCCATCTCACTGTAAAATCCTAGTGGAGATGTAAGGAATGTTAGTATTTAACTCAGGGTAGCTAGTCAAGGATAACCCCAGGTTGGTGGGGTGGGGGCATAGGATTGACTTTGACTAGCTACATCAAAGTAAAACTACCTGGGCCTTTTCTCAACCAGGATTTAAAACAGGATGTACAAAACACGTTTTTTTCTTTTCTTTTCTTTTCAGTGAAGATGTAGTCTAAGTGATAGGTCCAAGGTTACATAGGAAGTCTGCAGAAGAGGCAGGAAATGAACCCTGATCTCCTGAATCAGTGATTTAACAAGAAGACCACCTTTCCTCTCCTATTAAAGAGACTTGATTAATTTGAATCCTCAGTTCCAGTAGCTTCATTTTAGTTCTCTAATTCTATGCTTTTAGTGTAAATGATGAAAAGCTTAGATGACATAGACGTAGTATCTAGGATTAAATTTTAATTATACTCAAAATATACTTGGATCTATTTTTTAGCTTCTTTTTTATGTTAGAGAGCTCATATTGAATTATTTTGGTCTGATGTTTACTATAAAGACATCTGTACGAGAAACAACGATTACAAAAATTAAAAATTCCCCATTAACTTCCCCTGATACCTCTCCGCATATAATACCACTCTGATTTAATAGCTATCTCTGAAGCTGAATACTGATGCTGTTGTTACTTGGTTAGCTGAGAAAAGCTACCTATTGCAAAGTTACCATGTCCAAAGCTCACTTTCCAAAGTGAAAGAAATAAAACGGATTGATTATCCCTATTTTGGTTCTGCTGCAGGTCTTTTCATAATCTCATAGATTTTAAGGCCAGAAGGGACCACTGTGATCATCTAATCTGAAATTTTGTATACCAGAGGATTTCCCTGAGATAATTTGTTTGAACTAGAATGTGTGTCTTAGAAAAATATCCAATCTTAATTTTAAAATTGCCAGGAATGGAGAATCTGTCACAACCCTTGATAAATTGTTCCAATGGTTAATTTATCCATATGGTATCTGTTAATTTCCCAAATGGTAACCATATGTTTCAGTGGTTAATTACCCGAGTAATTGGTGTCATAAAGTATAGCAGTTCTATATAAATTATTATACCATGTTTAGCACAGTAGCATCTGAGCACCTTCCAATAGAGCATTATGCAATGTGACTAAAATCTGTCAAATGTTTGTTTATTTGTTAGTTTGTTCTCTCATCCACATCCCAAAGGGGAGAAGCATGTGCAATGGAGTGACTTGTTTTGGTGGGGGTTGTTTAAATACCTATTAATATGCATTTATGTTAGAGATGGCAAAGTCAAAGAAATGTACCTTGCACTTGGAGTGGAAGATGGTGGGGTTTATGACGCAAAGTTTTTTTCCAGACCCAGTCAGTAAATTATAGAAAAAAATCTATGCAGGTTTGAATCCAACACGAATTATATGATAGTACACGTTATTTCGATTGACAGTCATTGTGAAATTCTGTATTATGTCACTACAATGTCTTGTTAAGTGTTTCACACATCAGTATGTACAGTATCCTAATCTTCTTGAGCATATTGTGTCTTTTGGGCTGTATAATACCCCTGATCTGCAGTGGAAATGCCACTGTTTTCAATGGGAATGCATGCATATATATATATATGCAAACTATATTAAAATTTGAATGAGTACTGGAGAGTCTTAAAGAACTGTGGTTCATGACAAAGAAGTAGGTACATTTTGACCACACTTTAAAGCTCTATCTTGTATTCAATTGTCCTTGGTTTTTGTTTTCTGTTTAAAAGAAGTCCTTGCTTTCTTTATTGATTATTTTTTTGTCCAGTTTCTCTCTCTCTCTCATCAACATGGTCTGGATAAAAGTGATGAAATGGAACCTGCGAGCTATTAAGCGATTTACTTTTGAACAGATGCAATATTGATTTTCAATTTGTTGTGCTGTCAGTCGCTGAAGTGCCTGAAACAACTGCAAGACTAATCCGTAACTTTCTGGGAAATGTCAATTAATGAAACAATTACTGTTCTGGATCACTTTTTTATAAGAGGCTAATGAAACTCATTGTTAATTGAATTCACATCTTTGTTGCTGGTATGCTTGATTACCCCAGTAGTGTTTTTAATGTGGAAGAGGAAAGGTTGAAAAAGAGTAGATGAGTAATGAAAAGATAACAGATCCAGGATTTCACCTGTACACAGGGCCGGCTCCCGTTTTTTTGCTGCCCCAAGAAAAAAAAAGGGGGGGGGGCGAAGCGCCAAAACCCCCCACAAACAAACAAACAAAAACAAAAAACCCAGAGTGCCGCCGCCGAAGCAAAAAAAAAACCCAAAAAAGGAATGCCGCCCCTTGAAAAGTGCCGCCCCAACCACATGCTTGTCATGCTGGTGCCTAGAGCCGTCCCTGCCTGTACAATTGACATCAATGGCAAAATTCCCATTGACTTCAGTGAGGACAGGATTTCACTCTAAGTGTTTCCTGGAAGGTTTTTCAAGATGTGAAATGCAAAACATTATACACGAAAAGGAATACAGTGATCCATGGAAATGTGACACCAATAGTTGCTTGCTATCTATCTATCTAGAAAGATGTTGAGCTCACACCTGTGTTCCCATCACAGTTCCCACATGATACTGATTCTTTGTCACTTTTGACCCTTTGAATCACTGATGACCAACATCCAGGTTCCTGTTTTTTACGTTCTTCCTAGACTGACCCAGTGTTAATTGTACCTTTTTAATTTCTTTTTTTAAAATCCGGTCTTTAAAACTGTTAACTTTAATTAGGTCACTTAGGCTTTTCCTAGTTTGAGGGGGAAAAATTCCTCTTTTTTTTTAGATTAACTAATCATTTAGTGGAGCTTTCCTCCAGTGGTATCATAGCAAAGATTAAAATTGCCTGGAATTATGGCAAGGAAGGGCGATGGAGATTAAAGAGAATTTTTTATGAATTTGACTTTTGTCCCTGAAGACCTTCTTTACAGCATTGTAGTTCAAGGTAAAATTGTTAAAAGGGCTGGCCTTGAGTATATCACATAACCATTGTGAGGCCTCAGTTTCCCCATGCCTTAAAATGAGAATTGTGATGCCTGCCTTTGTAAAGTCCTTTGAGATCTACAGAAAGAAAAGCACTAAGTGTCACTGTTTGATTACTTACCTATTCTCAGGGTTCTTGTTTAAATCATATTACTGTTAATGAGAGTTAAATATATGGGAGGAGACTGACGCCTTCTATCACAAATTGAGCAGGGCAGAAAATAGCTTTCCAATCCCACAAGACTTTTTGAGGTTTAAAAAAATTTTCCTCTCCCAAATTGGGATGAAGAGTCAATCTCTCAAAAAAATTTATGAACTAAACATAAAAATTAGATCAGTAAAAATTTCATTTCAATTTCAAAATGTTTTTGTTTCAATTTTAACTTTTAACTTTTTACTAGAAATGACCTTACATTTTGAAATAAAACCCATTTCTAAATAAAAATGAGACACTTGACAATTTCAAAACTTATTTCAAAATGGAAATTCAAAACTGACCCTTTTCTGCAAAAAGTTTCAGCTTTGATGAATCCGCATCTTCAGAAAATTGCCAACCATCTCTAATCAGCAGTCTGAGCAGCACTAAAGTGCTCTAAGGCTTTAAAACATTCCTATCTAGGGAATAGATGTCACGTTCATAGTATTAAGGGTCTACATGGATGCACCGTCTTGCTTGCCAGATAATGAGCTTGAGGGGGTTGAAAACGCCATCACTTCATATGGAGTGTTATTACAGTGGCTATTCGTTATATAGTTAATTATATATAATGCTAAATTAGAGTTTTCCAATGCTGATTATAATTGGTTGTTCTGTGGCACATGGAATTTTTAATGGTGTGTGGTTTAAATTGTAGTTCCGGGGTGGTAGTTAAATGGGATTTCTTCAGTAGTGAATTGACACCTGTAATTGGATAATAGATTAATTGAAGCAGATTTAGCAATTAAGAAATTCTATTTATAGTTGGAAGAGATTTCTCACTCCTCTTCTCCCCCCTTGTTTGTAACTCTTTGTTTAAGTGAAAGTAATAACCTTGCTCACAGCTAATAGATTTGTTTTGAGTAAAGGTGGATATAAGAGAGATTCAGATCTGGATTGGCTTTAGGCCAGGATTGGGGCCAAATCAGGGCTAGAGCTCAGATTCAACTCAGTTGTTGAAATTTTGAAAACTTTTTGTGAGAAATCCATTCAAAAAGGCAGTATTCTTGCAAGATCTGCTGATCTCATGAAATATCCACCATCCTGAAGGAAGTGGGTCAGCTGTGGGGTTTTGTGTGTGTGTGTGTGTGTGTGTGTGTGAGAGAGAGAGAATTTCATCATTGTAGTACAAAGTCTCAAGAGAATGACCCATTTCCTCAGGATTTTGGCAACAGCCAAACTGCTTCTGGGAAAAGAAGCCATCTTCTTTGTATGTGACCCAAAGACAAAATGATGGAGGTGGCTTGCAATCCAGGGTCTGGACTCTGAATTTTCCCTGCCTTCACACTTAGGTGGAATTTGTTTTGGTCCATCTTTACTTCTGACTTGTTTTCCTTTTCTGTGGTTTGACGACATACTTGAGCATTATAATGTGCTTGGAAGTAAAATACACATGGCCATGCTCAGGGGAAGATACAGTTTTGCTTCCTTTCCTGACTTTTTTGATTATTGCTAGTTTCTTGGTCCTTTTTTCGTGGAGCAGGAATGGCGGGGGCAATGGGAAAAGAGATTATTCATTGCTGACATGAACTGGGTAAGGGATTCTCATGGGTTCTCAGGGCTCCTTGAAGACAAACTGGGGTGAAATTAAATTGGGACTGTTTGTGATGTTTGCAGCTATATGCCTAACACAGTGGGGTCTTGGTCCGTGACTAGGGCTCCTAGGTGCGATGATAATACAAATAATAAATAATAATGATCTGTAACTATTGAGATTTTAGTGTCTGTGTGCTGCACTTTACACTTCGGTGAGTCTTTAGCCTGCAGCTGCCATTTTGTGAGTTAGTGTTGATGCAGCATGTCATAGAGGAGACCTATACTCTGCTCCCTTCTGAGGACTTGACTTTGGGGTTTTTTTGGTCATAAATCCTGCACAGAGGTCTCTCTAGAGGCAGAGGCCTGTTGAAGTCAGGCACTTGGCATGGTGGGTTTGCTTTGCCAAACTGGAGCCTTGTTTTATTGTTTTCTTTAAAGGAAAATAATTGAGTTTGTGGCCCTCTCCTTTTTTTCTCTGCTGCTGCTATTGATGTATAAGGAAAAAGCCTGAAATATTGTGGTTTTTGAAGATTTTCTTGTTGCGGGTTTTTCACAATAGAAATTCAGGTCCTTTATAGACTGAAAAGAGAACTACCAAAATGATGACATTAAAAGATTGAAGATGGTACAACCGGAGTTATTGGGAGGGGGGGGGGGGGCGGAATATTCAGCCAGACTGTAAAAAACTGTTTGTTTTTTTGTTTAGTTTTTGTTAACACCAGATTAACGTCAATGATGAATTAATATTAATCATGCAGGAAGCCTTTATTAAAGATTCAGTACCTTCACCCTTGGATTAAGGGGCTAAGAGCTCCTAATAAACATCCTTTATACCTGCCAGAGGTCCTTCAAAAAAGCTAGGGGTCAGGGAGACGACTTTCTTGATATTTCTAAGGTAAAAAGCAAAAAACCACCTTTCAGGCCTTCTTAATACTTAAAGGGAACAAGACCAAATTTTTGTAGGTCCCTTTTAATCTAAAAGTTTCCATAAACCATGGCTCTAGTTTATATGCATCCTGGCTCCCCTTCAGCCCATCAAGTAAAATTTTGTTTAGAAAATATCGGAACTAAAGATCTCAATTTTTCAAAATGAAATTGTTTTGTATTTCTATTTTGCAGAGAATTTTCAAATGTTTTGTTTTCATTCCAAATCAGAATCCTAAATCTCTAAATCCTCTGAAATGGAATTGCTGTCTCTGCCTAGCTCTACTTACAATCTATATAAACAAGACAGACAAAAGGTAGGGGACAGTGAACAGCTAGAGTGAATAGAATGGTGTGTTAGTATCACTACATAATTTTAATTCTTTGGGTGGAGTGGAATGAGGTGGGGGATTAGCTATTCAGAAAGAAAAAGGGAAGGGAGAGAGGGGGACAGGACAGAGGAGAAGAGGGAGGGGCAGAAGCTATGAAGAGGAGGTGGTGTGAGGCTGATGGGAAGACTGAGGGAGATAGCAGGAGGGGACTGGATGTTGTCTTTTGCTCTTCACAGAACAAATATATCAGGAAGGAACCAGAGTGGTATGGTGGAGTCCAATTAACTGTGTTCACAAGCATATATAACATGCAAGGCCTAGCTATATATATACACTGCGGCTCTGGTACAGTTCTGGCAGCTTCTGAAATAGGGCTCGTGAACTATTTCAAGTGTACTGCCCAATTCCTATACACTACATGGTGCAAACAGCCAATCAGCACAAGGCAGAGAATGTCTGGTCAAACCTGTAGAAGACACACTGATTACATCATTACTATCTATCAGCCCAAAGCTGTAAAATCTGCTGTTGCTGCTCCTGTTCTTGGTCCTACCAGCTTCAGTTTCTTTGGCCCGTAAGGCTGGCTCCTCCTTGCCCATGTGGTTCAGGTTATTGGTGTTCCCAGAAGGGTGTGTGTGTGTGTGAGACTCCCCTGCACAGTTCTGGGTCCAAGATCAGTGTGTGGAGGGAGGTGGTTTTGGCTGGGTCCCATCTTTCCCCCCATCAGTGCAATGCTGAGGTTGCTTCAGTTCCTTTGGGCCCACAAAAAACCTGTTAACCTTTTCTCCTCATGTGAACTACTCTTCTTCTGCCCCCTATGCACTTAGTTCACCAAGTTAGTCTTGAATATTTAAAGATGAACTACAAATATTCTATAAAATATTAATGAAAAATGGTCTCCTCTCACTGACCTAAAATTAGCTGTGCATTGTTTGGCAGTTTTGCCTGGATTTGCTAAACTGAATAACATAAAATCTCACAGCAACCTTTGGCATATAAATGAATTTGAAGTAATACTTTATTGATATTCTCCATTATAATACAGTGCATATGGTTGTATTCATTCAATAAAGTTTTATATTAAAAGAAATGTAACCTATAATCCTGCCACCAACTGCAAACGATTAATGTTAGCTTCTAAAATGAAAGTCCTGTTAGCTTCATTCTCAGAAATCAGTATCTTTATTGCATCAGTGCATGTTAATCAACAACAAATAATATAGCTACTTAAAATGATTTTTAATTTCATTGTATACTTAGGAAATACGTTGTTGGTTTTTTTTTTATCAGTGATTTCTTATGCTGGGAGGACAAAAATGTATCTGAGACCGATCCAGCTTTTCAGGAAACACAATATTCAGATAACAGGTCCTTAATCATATTTTTCTTTCAACAAACCTGCTTCGCTGGCATGTTTTGAGAATTGATACACAATCTGTCCATCTGAGCAATGCCATATTTGAAATCTGTTTTATGCAGCCCTCTCATAATAAGAGTATAAATCAACAGAAAGCATTTAAACTGTCTTTCTTGCATTTGCAAACATTGGGCCAAGTTATGCTGTCCTTGCTTTCAATTATAATTCAGCGTAGGCTTTGCTTAAGTAAGGACTGCAGGATTTGGGCCATAAAAATATTTTTAAAAGCATAATAGTGTAATTAGTAATTAAAAATAATAGTCAGTGTAATAGTGTAATTAAAAAACAAACCAAGAAGACATCATTTTTCCGTACTAAAACAAATTAAATTAGATTTGTAACATGTTCTCTCTCTCTTTTTGGATATTCTGATGCATACGGTGTAATGTTTCCTGTTGTTATAAAGGATAGTTCTGTTTCAACTTCTTTCTGTTCAGTAAATTATATTTGCTGCATTTAGAATATTGCCAAAAGTGGGTAAAATACAATACTTTCTCTGCTATGTTTAATTTTCAGTAAACTGTTGGTTTCAAACGGAAACAAAACTTAAAGTGAAATTCAAGAGTTGTGAAAGTATGCAAACTGAATATGACCCAAAACAGTTCAGTAAAACCTATGTGCACCACAAGAGGTGAGTGTTTTGCACAGTCGGGTTTTCAAGGTTCTGGTTCACACAGAGACATTCCTTATGGGAGGATCTATTTATGGAGATTCTCTATGTCCTAGTAAGGAGGAGAGGATGAAAGATGATAAAATACAGGTAGGATATGATGAGAAACAGTTAAATGAAAAAGAGTCTATTCAATTACATCATGTAATGGCAAACAGCTAAAAAGTAACAATTTTAAGTGCTTATATAAAAATGCTAGAAGTCTAAATAATAAGATGGGTGAACTAGAGTGCCTCATATTAAATGAGGATATTTATATAATAGGCATCACAGAAACTTGGGGGAATGAGGATAATCAATGGGACACGGTAATACCACGGTACAAAATATATCGGAAGGACAGAACAGGTCGTGCTGGTGGGGGAGTGGCACTATATGTGAAAGAAAGCATAGAATCAAATGAAGTAAAAATCTTAAATGAACCAAACTTTACCATAGAATCTCTATGGATAGTAATTCCATGCTTGAATAATAAGAATATAGCAGTAGGGATATACTGCCGACCACCTGACTAGGATGGAGACAGTGACTGTGAAATGCTCAGGGAGATTAGAGAGACTATAAAAATAAAAAACTCAGTAATAATGAGGGGGGGATTTCAACTATTCCCATATTGACTGGGTACATGTCGCCTCAGGATGGGATGCAGAGATAAAGTTTGATACCATAAATGACTGCTTCTTGGAGCAGCTAGTCCTGGTACCCACAAGAGGAGAGGCAATTCTTGATTTAGTCATAAGTGGAGCACAGGATCTGGTCCAAGAGGTGAATATAGCTGAACCACTTGGTAATAATGACCATAATATAAGTAAATTTAACATCCTTGTGGCGGGGAAAACACCACAGCAGTCCAGCATGGTAGCATTTAATTTCAGAAAGGGGGACTACACAAAAATGAGGAAGTTAGTTAAACAGAAATTAAAAGGTACAGTGCCAAAAGTGAAATCCCTGCAAGTGCTTGGAAACTTTTAAAGACACCATAATAGAGGCTCAACTTAAATGTATATCCCAAATTAAAAAACAGAGAGAACCAAAAAAGGGCCATCATGGCTAAACAACAAAGTAATAGAAGCAGTGAGAGGCAAAAAGGCATCCTTTAAAAAGTCGAAGTTAAATCCTAATGAGGAAAATAGAATGGAGCATAAACTCTGGCAAATGAAGTGTAAAAATATAATTAGGAAAGCCCAAAAAGAATTTGAACAGCTAGCCAAAGACTCAAAAAGCAATAGCAATTTTTTTTTTAAGTACATCAGAAGCAGGAAGCCAGCTAAACATCCAGTGGGGCCACTGGACAATCAAATTGCTAAAGGATCGGAGGGGTAGCCGTGTTAGCCTGAATGCACAAAAACGACGAGGAGTCTAGTGGCACCATAAAGACTAACAGATTTATTTTGGCATAAGCTTTCGTGGGTAAAAAAGATGCTAAAGGAGCACTCAAGGGTGATAAGGCCATTGTGGAGAAACTAAGTGAATTCTTTGCATCAGTCTTCACAGCTGAGGATGTGAGGGAAATTCCCAAATCTGAGCCATTCTTTTTAAGTGACAAATCTCTAGGAACTGTCCCAGATTGAGGTGTCATTAGAAGAGGTTTTGAAAGAAATTGATAAACTAAACAGTAATAAGTCACCAGGACCAGTTGGTATTCACACAAGAATTCTGAAGGAGCTCAAATGTGAAATTGCAGAACTACTAACTGGTATGTAACCTATCATTTAAATCAGCTTCTGTACCAAATGACTGGAGGATAGCTAAAGTGATGCCAATTTTTTAAAAGGGCTCCAGAGGTGATCCTGGCAATTACAGGCTGATTAGCTTGACTTTAGTTTCAAACAGTTTGCCTGGTACTGTAGTAAAGATTAGAATTGTCAGATACATAGATGAACATAATTTGTTGGGAAAGAGTCAACATGGTTTT
The DNA here is from genome assembly GCF_028017835.1 of Emys orbicularis. NCBI lineage: Eukaryota > Metazoa > Chordata > Testudines > Emydidae > Emys > Emys orbicularis. The sequence continues at coordinate 123,772,637 of NC_088683.1, forward strand.
TGTAAAGGGAAATCATTCCTCACCAATCTACTAGAATTATTTGAGAATGTCAACAAGCATGTGGAAAAGGGGCATCCAGTGGATAGATTCATAGATTCTAGGACTGGAAGGGACCTCGAGAGGTCATCGAGTCCAGTCCCCTGCCCTCATGGCAGGACCAAATACTGTCTAGAACATCCCGGATAGACATTTATCTAACCTACTCTTAAATATCTCCAGAGATGAAGATTCCACAACCTCCCTAGGCAGTTTATTCCAGTTTTTAACCACCCTGACAGTTAGGAACTTTTTCCTAATGTCCAACCTAAATCTCCCTTGCTGCAGTTTAAGCCCATTGCTTCTTGTTCTATCATTAGAGGCTAAGGTGAACAAGTTTTCTCCCTCCTCCTTATGACACCCTTTTAGGGTGAACTTATATTTTCAGAAAGCCTTTGATCAGGTCCCTCACCAAAGGCTCTTAAGCAAAGTAAGCTGTCATTGGATAAGAGGGAAGGTCCTCTCATGGATCGATAACTGGTTAAAAGATAGGAAACAAAGGGTAGGAATAAATGGTCAGTTTTCAGAATGGAGAGAGGTAAATAGTGCTGTCTTCCAGGGTCTGTACTGGGACCAGTCCTATCCGACATATTCATAAATAATCTGGAAAAGGGGGTAAACAGTGAGGTGGCAAAATTTGCAGATGATACAAAACTACTCAAGATAGTTAAGGCCATCGCAGACTGCAAAAAGTTAAAAAGGAATCTCACGAAACTGGGTGATTGGGCAACAAAATGGCAGATGAAATTGAATGTTGATAAATTCAAAGTAATGCACATTGGAAAACATAATCCCAACTATACATATAAAATGATGGGGTCTAAATTAGCTGTTACCATTCAAGAAAGATCTTGGAGTAATTGTGGATAGTTCTCTGAAAATATCCACTCAATGTGCAACGGCAGGCAAAAAAGCTAACAATGTTGGGAATCATTAAGAAAGGGATAGATAATAAGACAGAAAATATCATATTGCCTCTATATAAATCCATGGTATGCCCACATCCTGAATACTGCGTGCAGCTGTGGATGCCCCATTTCAAAAAAGCTATATTAGAATTGGAAAAGGTTCAGAAAAGGGCAACAAAAACGATTAGGGGTAAGGAACAGCTTCTGTATGAGGTGAGATTAATGAGGCTGGGACTTTTCAGCTTGGAAAAGAGATGACTAAGGGGGGAATATGATAGAGGTCTATAAAATCATTACAGGTGTGAGGAAAGTAAAAAAGGTAGTGTTATTTACTCCTTCTCATAACACAAGAACTAGAGATCACCAAATTAAATTAATAGGCAGCAGGTTTAAAACAAACAAAAGGAAGTATTTCTTCACACAACGCACAGACAACCTGTGGAACTCTACCAGAGAATGTTGTGAAGGCCAAGACTATAACAGGGTTCAAAAAAGAACTAAATATATTCATGAAGGATAGGTCCATCACTGGCTGTTAGCCAGGATGGGCAGGGATGGTATCCCCAGCCTCTGTTTGCCAGAAAATGGGAATGGGTGACAGGGGATGGATCACTTGATGATTACCTATTCTGTTCATTCCCCCTGGGATACCTGGCACTGGAAGACAGGATACTGGGCTAGATGGACCTTTGGTCTGACCCAGTATGGCCGTTCTTATGAGTCTGGTGAGCAATGTGGTTCTGGCAGCTAAGTGGAAGCTAGAATTAAAAAAGAAAAGAAAAGAAAAAAACAACCACACACTTAAAAAAAAATGCTGCCTCTTACCTGTTTGAAGGAAGAGAGAGACTTTGTTGGTCATTTTTCTTTTAAGAGGTACTCAGATACTATGGTCATGGAGGACAATATGAGTACCAGGATAGACAGATTTCGTAGAAGTATTTCCATCTCTGCATCTAAGGAGTTTATTTTTCACATGTATTACATTCCTGTATAGTGGAAGAGGATCATAGAATCATAGGACTGGAAGGGACCTCAAGAGGTCATCTAGTCTAGTCCCCTGCACTCAAGGCAGGACTAAGTATTATCTAGACCATCCCTGACAGGTGTTTGTCTAACCTGCTCTTAAAAATCTCCAATGATGGAGATTCCACAACCTCCCTAGGCAATTTATTTCAGTGCTAAACCACCCTGACAGGAAGTTTTTCCTAATGTCCAACCTAAACCGCTCTTGCTGCAATTTAAGCCCATTGCATCTTGTCCTATCCTCAGAGGTTAAGGAGAATAACTTCCCTCCTCCTTGTAACAACCTTTCATTACTTGAAAACTGCTATGTCTCACCCTCAGTCTTCTCTTCTCCAGACGAAACAATTTTTTCTATCTTCCCTCATAGGTCATGTTTTCTAGACCTTCAGTCATTTTTGTTTCTCTTCTCTGGACTCTCTCCAATTTGCCCACATATTTCCTGAACCGTGGTGCCCAGAACTGGACACAATACTCCAGTTGAGACCTAATCAGTTCAGAGTAGAGTGATAAAATTACTTCTTGTGTCTTGCTTACAACACTCCTGTTAATACATCCCAGAATGATGTTTTTTTGCAACAGTGTTACAAAAAATACTTTACACCTGTGAGAGTTCTAGGGGAAATCCCAGACTTCAGTTTTCTGTATTGTCCTTCTCTCTTGTAATGAACACTGCGCAGAGTAGAGCAGAAGAACTACTTCTTGTGTCTTAGTTACAACAATCCTGCTAATGCAGCCCAGAATGATGGTTTTTTTTGTTTGCAACAGTGTTACACTGACTCATATTTATCTTGTGATCCACTATGACCCCCTTTCCACAGTACTGCTTCCTAGGCAGTCATTTCCCATTTTGTATGTGTGCAACTGATTTTTCCTTCCTATGTGGAATATTTTGCATTTGTCTTTATTGAATTTCACCCTATTTACTTCAGACCATTCCTCCAGTTTGTCCAGATCATTTTGAATTTTAATCCTGTCCTCCAAAGCATTTGCAACCCCTCCCAGCTTGGTATCATCTACAAACTTTATAAGTATACTCTCTATGCTGTTATCTAAATCATTGATAAAGATATTGAACAGAACCGGACCCAGAACTGATTCTTGTGGGACCCCACTTGATATGCCCTTTCAGCTTGACTGTGTACCAGTGATGATTACTCTCTGGGAACAGTTTTCCATCCAGTTATGCACCCACCTTATAGTAGCTCCATCATGTGAGACAGTATCAAAAGCCTTACTAAAGTCAAGATATACCACATCTACCGCTTCCTCCCCTATCACAAGGCTTGTTACGTGGTCAAAGAAAGCTATTAAGTTGGTTTGCCATGATTTGTTCTTGACAAATCCATGCTGACTGTTACTTATCACTTTATTATCTTCTAGGTGTTTGTAAATTGATTGCTTAATTATTTGCTCTATTATCTTTCTGGGTACTGAAGTTAAGCTGACTGGTCTGTAATTCCCTTGGCTGATAAAAGAGACCCTGAAATTGGAAACTGATTTACACTTATGACTGTTGTTCCCTTTCACAAGGGTTTTATTTATGGAAATATTAACTCTTTCCTTGGTGAAAATGTGGTGGACATAAAGTATCTGCTTACCTTCTGTTGACCCACAGATATTGAATAATGCCTTACATGTACAACCCAGTCCCTATAAAATCCATATCTATTTAAAATTAATCTTTATTTTATGGCATTCACTCGGGAAGAAGCCCAGTATAGAAGTCATAATTTTAAATCGACAGAACAATAACAATAAACTGATCCCATGAATACCTATGATAATTCAGACTAGAGAGGGGCCTGAGCTGCAAAAATTGCATTTGGAGTCAAACTTTCTCAGAATTTGGTGGTGCACGTATCAGTGGTTTTAATTTAACCCATTATAGATCTATAGAGGGGTCAGCTGCATGGTTCAGTTCTACCACACACCTTCAAAGTTATGCAGTCTTTGGATCCAGGCATTTGTTTTGATCCTATTTATAATCCAGATTGGATGTTTATGGGGTAAAAGTTCAAAATGTTGCACCAGGACGTTAAATGTCCAAATCCCTCTGCCAGGCTTTGAAAATTTGGTACATCATTACATCCTTCCCATGCTGCTGCTGGCGCACAGGCTGGAAACTAGTCTCTTCCATTCCTCTCTGTCATTTGCTGCTGCTTCCATCTGCTCTGTGGTGTTGAGACTGACTCCTCTGCCCTCCCTGCTAAAGGTTCTTTCTCCGGTTTCTTTTGTCGGGGGGAATGAAGGCGCCCCATTTGACAGCCTCGTGGGGTCTGTGTGTTGGCATCTGGAGTACATGCCCCATTATATGTCCCGTGCTTCCTTCTAAATCTGGTGGAGATGAGCTGCTGGTTGGTGATTTCTCAGAGCTCTTCACTGGTAATGAAGTCTTTCCAACCAATGCCCAAAATCTTTCTTAGGCACTTATTTTCAAAGGTGTCTAGTTTTCTGTCTAATGTTTTGTCTCCAGCTTTCACAGCCATACGTTAGCATTGAGAGAATGTTTGAATTGAAAATTCTCTGTTTTGTTCTGGTGCTGTAGATCTTTGATTTCCATATGTTGTTGAGTTTAGTGAATGCTGCTGATGCCCTTCCTACCCTTAATGTCACTTCCTTCTTGAAGTCTCTGTTGGCCAATGTGGTGCTGCCCACGTAGGTGAAGTGTTCTAATTTCTTGATATTTTTTGCCTTCTGATGTGATGCTATTACTTGATGTCTGGGTATCAAGGATGTTAGTTTTAGCATGAATAATTTGGAGCCCTCTTTAGCCTGATGTTTTTGCCAGGTTGTCTGTCTTTGTTTCTAACTTTTTGGAGATGTTGCTCAGTAGTGTGATGTGATATCAACAAAATCTGGATCATTAAAATATTTGCCATTGACCCATGCCATACCAATGTTTGTGTTGCTGATACACTTCTTCATAATCCAGGCTATGTCAATGCCAAAGAACAGTGGTGATAAAATGCATTCCTCTTCATGCCAGTGTCTACACTGAACCACTCTGTTGTTTAGTTGTTCACCCTTACAGAGCATTTCACATTTCTGTTTGTGGCATTTATGATGATGGCCACTTTTGCTGGGATTTCATAGGACTGAAATATATTATGCAATGTATGTATGTGCCAGCTGTCAAATGCCTTTTGAAAATCAAGAAATCATTATGAGGGGAGCTTGCCATTGTATACATTCTTCTCTGATGGCCTGATCTACCCAGGTTCTCTGAATCCAGCCTGTTCTTCTCTAAGCTTTGCATCCACTGCCTCTTTCATCCTATAGAGTATCAGTCTGCAGGAGACCTTCCCTACAACAGAGTAACTCCTCTTCATACCAACAGAACTCCACTGGCCATCACCTACAGTCCTCAGCTTAAACCTCTCCAACGCATCATCAGTGACCTACAACCCATCCTGGACAATGATCCCTCGCTTTCTCAGACCTTGGGAGGCAGGCCAGTCCTTGCCCACAGACAACCCGCCAACCTTAAGCATATTCTCACCAGCAACCACGCACCGCACCATAACAACTCTAACTCAGGAACCAATCCATGCAACAAACCTCGATGCTAACTCTGCCCACATATCTACACCAGCAACACCATCACAGGACCTAACCAGATCAGCTACAACATCACCGGTTCATTCACCTGCACGTCCACCAATGTTATATATGCCATCATGTGCCAGCAATGCCCTTCTGCTATGTACATTGGCCAAACTGGACAGTCACTACGTAAGAGGATAAATGGACACAAGTCAGATATCAGGAATGGCAATATACAAAAACCTGTAGGAGAACCCTTCAACCTCCCTGGCCACACAATAGCAGATGTAAAGGTAGGCATCTTACAGCAAAAAAACTTCAGGACCAGACTCCAAAGAGAAACTGCTGAGCTTCAGTTCATTTGCAAATTTGACACCATCAGATCAGGATTAAACAAAGACTGTGAATGGCTATCCAACTACAGAAGCAGTTTCTTCTCCCTTGGTGTTCACACCTCAACTGCTAGCAGAGGACCTCACCCTCCCTGATTGAACTAACCTCGTTATCTCCATACTGATTCTTGCCTGCATATTTATACCTGGCTCTGGAAATTTCCATTACATGCGTCTGACGAAGTGGGCATTCACCCACAAAAGTTTATGCTCCAATACATCTGTTAGTCTTAAAGGTGCCACAGGACCCTCTGTTGCTTTTTACAGATCCAGACTAACACGGCTACCCCTCTGATACTTGACTCCTCTCCATTTGTTACAGTCAGTACGATCACCCTCTTTTGAGTATTCTGAAAATGATTCTATGTTTCCACTGGTCAGGAGAGGTTTCTTCCCCACCCCACCCCCAAACTTCGCTGCACAGTTCTGTCAGTTTTGTTAGAGTGATGGTGTTGAGTGCTTTTAGCATTTTTGCTGTGATTTTTATCATCTCCCTCCTCTTTATTTTTCAGCTTCTTGATTGCAGACTGTACTTCTGCCGTCTCTATTGGACCGATGTTAATGTCAAGTTGACAAATTAGCATGTTCCATCAAAATCTGGTGCTGAAGAGGGGCTGGGGCTGTTGAGGAGTTCTTAGAAACCTTACCTCTTAATAATTTATGATGGATAAGTCATTAAAAGTTCAGTTTGGCTAAGCATCCAGTAGTTCAAATGTTTATCAGAACCAATTGCGTCTGCAAAATTGGTCTGGAAATCTTAAAATAAGTCTTTCTCCATTATTTCAGTTCATTCATTTCCATTCCTGCCAGTACCACAGCAATGGATTCACAGGCATCTGGACTAGATTTTAAATATAAGCACCTGTAGGAGAGACCATTGTAGCAGGAACATAATATAATAGACAGGGCTGATAGCTCTGCCTGTTATTAAAGTTGCTCAACACTTCCCATTATAAGACCCTGTTTTCAGTTGATTGTAACTTTGCGAAACTTCAACCATTTGGGCTGAAATTTACCATGCCAGGTGTCTACCCGAAGCTGAATTATTCTGGAAAATATCAGCAAAAAAGGTTGTCCTCTCTGAGAAGAAGTCTAGGGACATACCTTGTTTTCAATGTTAAAAAAAATTCTGGCGAGCTTTTCTTTGGAAAGCTTTGGAGCAAGAATGTGAAATTAGACAGGAGGAGGCCTTTGTGTCTCCAGGAAAAGCCACTGACATTTGGCCAAAATTATCAACTTTTTAAAAAACCCAGTTTGCAAATGCTGAGTAGATACTCCTTGTGGTTTTTAGCAGCTAAAATCTCTGAAGATTCTGTCCTCACTGAGCATTCTCCAGCTTTTGACAAAATAGACTGCATTCAACATCCCCACAAAGCAACTGAGCATGCTCCAGCACAGAGCTACAGGGCTGAAGTTGGATTTTTCCCTATAATGGTTGCTCCTGGCTGGTAGGGAGAAAAGAGAGATCTGATAAGGAGCCAGGATGTAGAGGGAGACCTGGTCAAAAAGACATGAACAAGGAGTCTGAGTCAGGGGTGGGGGGGCTGTGGAGTGGAGGAGTCTGGGGACAGCTGGGCAAGATGACTTGATTTTGCTGCAGTAAATGGTCTTTTGACGTAGGTTTTTGTGTGTGGAGTTGATACAATAGATTACAGTAAAGCAAATTCAGAATCTATGAACTTTTTGTTTCTCTCTTCAGGTCAGCAAAATCATCAGTCCTTTTATATTTATATTCTTGCTGTGTTATTCCTAGTGCTGAAATATCTTAATCCCTTTAGTTTTTTTTTTTTTTTTTTTTTTTGAGGGAGAAAAAATGTCTGGCAGTTGGGATAGCACTGGGATAGCACAAACATCAAATGTGTTGTGTGAACATCTGGAAAACCTGACATTAAATATTGTGTTCAGCAATCCAAGTCCTTGACACTGGAATTGCTGCATGATCTCTGTTCTCAGAGATCAACATAAAGTGAGGCTTTTTCTAGGCGAAGTGGGTGAAGTGTCACTATTGAGCCATTTATCAAGGGTTTCTGTCACTTTGCAAAGTTCAGCAGACGGTCATGAGGGGTTCAGAAAGCACACTTTAACAGAACACTAATTTTGTGTTCAGTGCTGGAAAAATGAAAGCCTCGATCCCGCAAACACTTAACAGCATGAGTACCTCATTGGGTACGTCTACACAGTGAGAGGCCGAGAATCTCAGCGCCTGGGTTGACAGGCTCGGGCTACCACATTAAAAATAGTTGTGTAGACGTTGCGGCTTGAACTCTGATGCACCCCCACCCTGGGCTTCAGAGTTCAAGCTCCACCCAGAGCTGCAACATCTACACAGCTGTTTGCAGCATAGAGGTACCCATTGACATTAGTGGAACTGCTCATATGAGTAAAGTTGCTCCTGTGTGTAAGTGTCTGCAGAATCATTTTGGAAAGTAGTCAGTGCATCTAAAATGCTAAATATCTATGCCAGAGTCAAATCCTGGACTTTATTGAAGTCAGTCAATGGGACTTTTGCCCCTGACTTCAATGGAGCCAGGATTTCACCCTCATCACCGATTTTTATGAAATCTTTGGGTTTTTTTCAGCATGCTACCAACCTGCCAACAAGGCATGAAACAAATTTTGAAAACAATCTAAACTTCAGTTATGTCTTCAAAATCATTGTTGATACCTGGTTAAAATAGCCATAAGATTAAAAATAAGATCTAAGGGTGGGTAACACTTTCAGAGCCCAAGTCCCATTTTTGAAAATGACTTTGGCTCCTAAATTTCATTGAAAGTCAATGGGACTTAGATGTCTGAATGCCAGATGCAGTTTAGATGTACCCTTCAGCAGAGTGCTTCCCAGCTTGGATAGAGAGACTCATGCTATCTCTGCTTGAGCTAGCGCACCAAAAATAGCAGTGTAGCCAGAGATAGTGTTGACTGTGGCTCAGGTTACTCCCCCGATTACATACTCAGGGGGTCTGGGCAGGTTTATACTCAGGGGGCTACCCAAGCCAGTGCCTGTACTACCCTGGGCTGCACTGCTACTTTTTAGAGAGCTACTTTGAGCAGAGCTAGCACATGTGAGCATGGATAGACAGAAGAACAGTCCCAGTTTCTGTGTAGATGTATCCTTTGGGTACGTTTACACTGAAATTAGACACCCGTGGCTGGCCCGTGCTAACTGACTCAGACTCGCAGAGCTTGGGCTGCAGAGCTGTTTACAACTGAACCTGAGCAAAACAGAGATTATACTGGTGGGCATAGGTGCAGTCTCCTTGGTTGAATGCATGCACGCACGCACACTAAGTTAATTCAGTCCAGAGTTTAGAAGTGCTCCTGGATACCCGACTGATGCTAAGCTCTTATGTAGCAGCATCCACAACTAACACTAGATCACCACTGGTGAGCTAGAAGACTCCATCCCATCCTGGAGAACAATGACCTGGCCTCTGATATGCATATCACTGTCTAGCTGGAATAAAGCAATACAACAAACTTGGGCTTGAAACCCTCAGTCTCTATGAAACTTCAACTAGAATAGAGCACTGCAGCATGTCTGCTAAACAACATCGTACTATTGAAAGCACATCAAACTTGTCCTCTTTCTCTCTATCCTGGCTTCCCATAGAATATAATAATATATACACATAGTAATAATGTGAAAATAGAGTAATTTAGAAGAATATGGTGATGAAGTACAATACAGATATAAGGACCTGAATGGGATAGAGAAAATAGAGCTATTAAAAATAAGGGAAGTATTGGGAGGAGGTAATAAAATAAAGCTGGAAATTTGATCTGTCACTTTTTATCAGTTCTGAAATGTCACTTGCTGGTTCCATGGGTCTAATAATTATGAAGGTCAAAATCAAGACCTAATTGTCATAATCCCCTTTCAGAGATTTGTTCCTATTATCAATAATAATATTTGCACATTTCATATTCAGGATTTACATTCATTGTAAATTAAGAAGAAGGAGGTGTAGGCACATTGTAAATAGACTCTTCTATTACTGTTACTCTAGGGCATTTTTCCTTATCCCTGTTGGAGCAAAAGAGCTTGTTGGCAGAATAACACACTGATTTTGGAGGGAGATTTTTGCAGAGGTTTTTGTTCTCCTTTTATTATATTTTATTTATCATGTAGTACAACTACAGATGTGCAACAAATTACAGGAGATCACAAGGACTAATAGGAAAAGATCTTACGATGAAAAATAGAGAAGTAAGACTGAAAACTTCATCACAAAAGTGCACAAGGATACTATATATATATATATATGCATCCGAAGAAGTGGGCTGTAGCCCACGAAAGCTTGTGCTCTAATAAATTTGTTAGTCTCTAAGGTGCCACAAGTACTCCTGTTCTTTTTAAGGATACTATAGAACAGCAAAAGAGAAGAATTAAAGGATAAAGTACAGAAATGACATTGACAAGTATGAGTTCAATCTGTATAGGTTTCCAGATGAGGCTGCCACAACACACCATAGTAATAAGGTTGAGATTAACAACAAGGAGTCTGGTGGCACCTTAAAGACTAACAGATTTATTTGGGCATAAGCTTTCGTGGGGTAAAAAGAAGGTTGAGATTAATTATTATTTAACATTTGTGCAGTGTTTCGAAGATATGCACTTTATGTACTGTGTAGTAATAGAAGAGTTAGGTGAAAGACACTTGCTCAAATAGAATAATTGTTGTTCCATAGAACAATACTTGGTACCATAGCTTGTTTCCACAAAAATCAAAGCTACTAAAATGGACTTAGGGTACTAATGCTACTACTATCTCACAGAAGAATTGACTTTGTACTGTACTTAGTTTCAAATACCTCCAGAATAGCAAGCTGACGGTGTTCCAAACCTGCAACCTTTGGGCCCTCCAATAACTTATGTAAAACTAAAACTAAAACTGGATGAAATGTTTCTGCCAAAATGTTTGGTGAAAAATGTAGATTTGATTACACTAAAACATTTTGGAAATTTGTATCAATAATGCCAAACTGTTCATTTTGGGGGGGAACAAAACCAAATTAAAAAAAGAAAACAACCCATTTTGTTTTGACATTTTTGAAATCAAATGTTTGTTTGTTTGAAATGACTTTTCATTTTAAATTTCCTTTAATTTTATTTTTAAAAATCTTAGAATGTTTTAAAACGGTCAAAATTGAAATGAAATGTTTCATTTTGGGATGAACAAACATTTTTTTGAACTTCCAAAATTGCCATTGAACCACAAAATCCATTTGCCCAGCTCTAACTAGTAGCAATAGCCACTTTGCATTTCCAGGATAAAGTTACTCCAAGGCTACGTCTCGCAGATGTAAACCAAACCTTTGACCGCTCATGTTGTTTAAAGATCCCCATGTCACTTTTTGCAAGAGAGTGAGAGTGTTGTTAATGCCAGTGATGTAACAAAATTTTAATTTCATTTTGCTTCCTCAAATTCCTCCTGGACTATCAAATGAATAGGGTATTCCTTTGCGCACCCTGTCCTAAACTTCTGTGTAAGGTTGCTGTGGTCTGTTAAACATCTGCATGTTTCACACAGTGCTGTGGAAGTGAATGCTGCTGTGTATTTGATATTCCTAAAGTGCCTGGGATCCTTTGCAATTGAACTTGATATACATATAGATTTTTTTTTCCATTTTATATATGCAATTATCACACACACAGCATGCGAGAAGATGTATAAAGTCAAACTGGTACTTTGAATTTATCCAAAAATTGCTCCTTTCAAAAGCCAGGCTTATGCAATAACTAAAAAAGAACATGCATAATTTTATCACACAAAACATGGCAAAAGAAGTGGAGATTTTAAAAAAGTGGAAGTAGAGGTACAATAGTTGAAAACACAAAACTTAGCTTTCCAGTTTTGCTAATTTATAATTAACCCGTACAATATAATTAACCTGTGTAATTCCCTGTTGCAGGCTATCTTGAGGCAAGCAGTACTGTGTGTGTATGTATGTATGTATGTATGTCTATTATATATAAAATTATATACCGGTGTGTATCTCTCTCTCTCTCTCTCTCTCTAAACAAGAAGAGTAAGTATAGTTACAATAGCAAGAATAAGTTTGCCTTATTACATGAATATTGGTAGGTATACTGTGGGGTTTTACACCTTCTGCAGCATCCAGCTTTGTCTATTAGTGGAACCAACCAGGCTACTAAATTATTGTTCTGTTCTAACATGGTGACTCAAATTTTTATTTATTTGGATTACTTAAAAAAAAGTGGTTGAAGTGCCTATCATAGGCTCTTCTAGAACTTAAAGTTCACAATAATTAAAGACTCAAATAAAACTACTTAAATGAACTGCCACTCATTCCACACTTGTAATCATATCCAGCCTCAGAGCGTATTTATCCTGTCAAGAAATAAGTCTCATTGCATCCCTTTTCCAAATGCCTGATTTAAAAAAAAAAAAAAAAAAAAAAAAACCAGCTTTGCACCATGACCAAAACAGTAGCAATTCCAGGGTCTGGTGGAGAAAAGGCATGTTCTGGAGTCCTGGGAGGCCTCAAACAGAATGCTAGCAAGTACCTCTCTCTCTCTTTTGCATCAAAGAAACTCCAACTCGTATGCCTTTGATCAACAAGTGTGGTTGTACATAAGTAAATGTACCATGCCAACATTAAGCAGACCAAATCCCTGCACGCTTCCACCAGTATTCTATCAGTGTTCTGAAATAACTTTGGTTTTAGTTTGTTTTTGGAAAGTATTCTTAATTGGTCTCCATTAGCTGATCTAAACAATAACATGTCCAAGATTTTTTAATTGCATAGATAACTGCACAACCAAAATAAATGGCTCCGGAGTATTTTTTCTTTAAAGTTTGTGCTCTTAAGTTAAATTTAATCTTAACAATTTTAATATTTTTTTGAACTTTTTAACATCATACTATAATTTACCCCAATTAATTATGCTGCATCGTCATGGAATTCACACACCCCGTCCACTTTTCCAGTGACGCAAACTTTCAAAAGCAACTGTGCTGCGGATAACCTAAGTGCTGCCTTTGGAGCTAAGCATTCTGTCCTTGCTTGTTATTGTAACATTGATGTACATATCTTCCATTCCTCATTCGTTATATCCTAATGTCATTAGGATGAGCTTGCAGCAATTCTAAAAGCTGGCTGTACAACCTCTTTGACGTCAGTAGAGAAAGGTCCCGACTACAGGCCTGGCATATATGGTCTGTGATATGCTGTATAAAAATCCATGTCAGTGTTGGCTGTCAGGGAGCCCTGGAAGTGATTCAGCTGTCTGGAATGGGCAGATGGCTGCTATCAGAGTTTTATTATCACCATGATTATTATTACAGTGGTTTCTGTGACAAGTTGAACTTTCATATTGGTGTTAAAGCTTAAGTATTTGAGCAACACATAGTGAATCTCAAATCCCCTAAATCCCTTCCAACCTGGCACCAAAATGTGGGACATCAGTTTAAAGCTAATTAGACAGATCACTTGGTTCTATTTCCAAGTTTTAGAATAACTGTCTGAAAATTCTTGCTCTCATGTAAACTGCTGACTTAAATATTTTCTAATTGTCTTGATTTATTGGACAATTTAAATTAAATCTATTGTGAGCTTCTAGCAAAGTGGAAAAATAGTTGAATAAGTTTGAGTGTTGCACTCTAATAGATTGCATACCAAGAACTACATTTTGGGAAAGGTCAGTTATCGTAGGCCATCACATATTGCCTGCAGAGTAACTAAGCATATATTACTCAGGAATAGAGGATTTCTTTGTCTGATATCTGACCAGCAGCCACCAGTATAGACCTCTTGGGTATGCATTTTTTATTTTGTACAATGGTTGGGCAGGGGGAGACTAGATCATTTCGGGATTGGTATGAGACTATGCAGCCCAAGGCTGTCAATTCAAATACAGCTATGGTTGGTGGTTTACTGAAATAATCAAATCAATAATCGTTTTGGTGGTGTATGTGGGGGAAAAAATGGTGGTGTCTCTGTATTTCCGAATATCCATGCTGTCAAAACTATCATCTCAACCTTGCTGGCAGTTTTTTTCTTCAGAGACCGAATAAGCCTGGAGTCTAACCACCCTCTTTTTCATCCCTAGAGATGATCCCTCCAAAGCAGAATTAAGGAACATTGGGTACTTCTAACACCACTGCCTGAGTGCTACCTGATCAGTAAACAAATGGAAAACTTCAATCAGGCCAGGACTTTTCACAAACTCTAAATTCACTAAAATACCCATACAACTGTTCGTTTTTAAGCATCTTTTCAATGTATTCTGTCTATACCTCTCTGTGAGACTTAGATAATGCTATTTAGTGAATGACCATAATGTGTGAACATTCATTAAGTGCCTAAATGTAGCAGTTTCCACAGCAGTCAAATCATCCAGAATTATTTATTATTATTTTTGGTGCAGTAGCACCTAGGAGCCCCAGGTCATGGACTAGGACCCCATTGTACTAGGTGCTGTACAAACACAGACCAAAAATTCCTTGCCCCAAAGAGCTCACAGTCTAATGCCTCCTGAAGCTCTTTTGTGGAGGGGGAGAATGCAGAATGGTACACCCCTTTAAAAGCACAGCATATTCCACCCAAGAGCTGGATGAAAAATGTGGAAAACTGTTCACAAACATTTTTGTTAAAATTATGAACTTTGGAAGAATTTTAAATACTCTGTCAGCTGATGAAAAAGTCAAAATTTTCACGACAACCATTTCACATTTTTTGCAACATTTTTTTGCCCACATTTTGAAACTTTTCCAGATCATGTTGCTGGTTGTCCCCACTGACCTTGCATGTGTGTGAAGGTGGGGGAGCTGAGCAAACAGTACAGCTACTTCCTGTCCCTTCTTGGCCTCTTGGGACTCTGTGCTCCCTAGGACGAACATCTCAATCACAGCCTTGTTCTCCCCTGTGGGCAGAGGCTGCAATCCGAGCCACATGAGCAGGGAAGCTCCTTACTCCCTTGACATAGTCCAGGGTTTGACCAGGGTCTGTCAAATCCAACCCTACGGGAACACACATCAGTGTCTGGCAAGAGGTAAAAACTCAAGACCGTGTTCATTACAAGAGAGAAGAACAATATAGAAAATTGAAGTCTGGGATTTCCCTTGGATCGCTCACAGGTGTAAAGTATTTTTTGTAACACTGTTGCAAAAAAAACCATCATTCTGGGACATATTAGTAGGACACGAGAACGAATGGATATAAACTGGCCGTGGGGAAGTTTAGGCTTGAAATTAGACGAAGGTTTCTAACCGTCAGAGGGGTGAAATTTTGGAACAGCCTTCCGAGGGAAACGGTGGGGGCGAAAGACCTCTCTGGCTTCAAGATTAGGCTTGATAAGTTTATGGAGGGAATGGTTTGATGGGATAACGTGATTTTAGTCAATTAGGCATTAACGTGCCATCACGGGTAAAATGAGGGTCCGGCTGTAGAATCTTGCCTGTATGCTCGGGGTTCTGCTGATCGCCATATTTGGGGTCGGGAAGGAATTTTCCTCCAGGGTAGATTGGCAGAGGCCCTGGAGGTTTTTCGCCTTCCTCCGCAGCATAGGGCAGGGGTCGCAGGCTGGAAGATTCTGTTGTGGGTGGGTCAGCTTTTGTGGCCTGCATCATGCGGGAGGTCAGACTAGATGACCATATTGGTCCCTTCTGACCTTAGAGTCTATGAGTCTATGAGTGTTGTAAGCAAGACGCAGGAAGTAATTCTTCCACTCTACTCTGCCCTGATTAGGCCTCAACTGGAGTATTGTGTCCAGTTCTGGGAGCCACATTTCAGGAAAGATGTGGACAAACTGGAGAAAGTCCAGAGAAGAGCAACAAAAATGATTAAAGGTCTAGAAAACATGACCTATGAAGGAAGATTTTTAAAAATGGGTTTGTTTAGTCTGGAGAAGAAAAGATGGAGGGGGGACATAATAGTTTTCAAGTACATAAAAGGTTGTGACAAGGAGGAGGGAGAAAAATTGAGAATAGGACAAGAAGCAATGGGGTTAAATTGCAGCAAGGGAGGTTTAGGTTGGAAATTAGGAAAAACTTCCTGTCAGGGTGGTTAAGCACTGGAATAAATTGCCTGGGGAGGTTGTGGAATCTCCATCATTAGAGATTTTTCCAGAGCAGGTTAGACCAACACCTGTCAATGATGGTCTAGGTAATCGCGCAGGGGTGCAGGGGACTGGACTAGATGACTTCTCGAGGTCCCTTCCAGTCATATGATTATTTTACTGTGCCAAAGGGTGTTGGTTACTGTACCACTTGGGTATGAGAGTTGAGTCCCTTGGGGCTGATTTTCCCGCCTTACTCACATAAGTAATAGCTGGGACTAGTCCCAGGAATAAGAACTGTTCACATGACTAAGAGTCTAGGATTGGGTTACGCCTTATCCTGTATCTAAGGCTAGGTCTACACTACAGCGGGGGGTCGACCTAAGATACGCAACTTCAGCTACGTGAATAGCGTAGCTGAAGTGGCGTATTTTAGGTCAACTTACCTGGCTGTGAGGACGGCGGCAAGTCGACTGCTGCCGCGCCACCGTCGACTCCGCTGCCGCCTCTTGCCGCGGTGGATTTCCGGAGTCGACGGCAGAGCGATCAGGGATCGATTTTATCGCGTCTTCACTAGACGCGATAAGTCGATCCCCGATAGACTGATTGCTACCCGCCGATCCGGCAGGTAGTGAAGACGTGCCCTTACTTAAACTAGAACAACATGTACAAAACCCCTCAAGTCAAAGGACCAGATTCTCAACTGGAGTGAGTCAAGGTATGTTGAAGTGTATCCATGAGCTATGCTGGTTTATATCAATATATGCTGATTTGCTGTACCAACTGAGGGTCCGGCCCATAATTTTCATATTGAAGTTAGGTGCCTAACTTTAGGCCCCCAGGTTTGAAAAGTCAAACGGAGATGGACTCTGTCTTTGTCCCTCGACTTTCCCCAAGTTATCGATGAGTAAAATGGTGGTGCCACTTCGCAAACCCAGTTTAACCAAAGACTTCCACTGTGTTGGGGAATCCTGGGGTGGTGCATAGCTGCAGTAGCAGCTCCTCCACCACGCAGTAGCAGCTCCCAAGCTGGGAGAGTGAGTGACTGGGGGAAGTGGCCATAATGTCCCTATGCTCTGGTGATCACCAGCCTCAGAAATGGCCCTTTGAGGTCCATGGTAGTTGATGTAAATTAGAACAGCCCTAAGGCTGCTCTTGTATTGTGAATCTGAGCTACTGCAGATTGAGCCCCAGATCAGGGAGTCTTAACGGCATCTTTAATTCCCCCCCATCCATGAGTCTAGTCATCTATTTAACGTTCTCTATAGAGTTTCATATCCGGTTACTCATAGTCATATGCCTTTCACTACCCACTTTTGCTACAATAGTGAAAAAGTCCCTTCCAAATGAAGAAAAGAGAAGGACATCTCTACAATTTGGGAAGTTACAATTAGCTACTTTACCTGATTGATTAGAGCCACTTGATTCTGTATTCAGTCTATGAGCTCATAACCATAAATAAGGCTGAACAAATAAAGAGATGCTTTCTCTAAAAGACAGGAAAGCAGTAGTTTCTCCCCCAGTATTGATTGCTTCCTCTGTCAGAAGCACTAATCTTTTATAGATCTAGAGCCCACAGTTTCCAGTGACGCAGTTTCAAGGAACATAAGTAGAGCCATACTGAACTGCAGAAAATCGCTTGAACAGAGGTATCTCCTGTTTTGCAAACATCACAGGCTGTGCTGTGCTTAGTTACCTGATGCTGGGCATAATCCTGTTGCTGGCGATGTACAACACACCCCTTAACTTCTGTGGGAGCAGGGTGGTGCCATCAGCAGGTTGATGTACTATATGCACTTCTACCAGTTATAGCTGAATTGCTGGAAAGTCACATAAATCAGGGCCAGAGA
This sequence comes from Emys orbicularis, assembly GCF_028017835.1. NCBI lineage: Eukaryota > Metazoa > Chordata > Testudines > Emydidae > Emys > Emys orbicularis. The sequence continues at coordinate 123,790,410 of NC_088683.1, forward strand.
CTGCTCGGAGACTTCTCAGATGGTCATGGCAGAGGAAGACAAAATCTGTCTCATTTTGTACCTGGTTTTCAGCAAACCATGATTAATGTGGTGCCAGAACTCCAGTCTCTTATATTCCAAAAGACTTGTTACAATGCAACTTTATTGCGTTCCACTCCCATGAACCTTCTGTGGCTGTAACACACAACACTTCCAAACCTGGGAAGAGGGGGAGAGGTTTTTGCAGGTTATCCTGGAAGTTATAGTTCTCCAAGTGCCAGCGATTAGCAATGATTCCCAGTAAAACATGACATTATCTGACAGGGGGAAAACCCTTATAGAATCTAATCCACCTTTTCTCCCCAAAAGAGTGTAATCTTCTGGCGTGAATGCATGTTACAGGTCCCCCTTTGTGCCAATCCTCAGAGGATATGGGCCTAGTACAGCCCCTGCTAGAGAGTCTTGTCTCTTTGGCAACTCATACTATTATCTGTGGGGGTCCCTGGTTCAATCCCAGATGTGTCAGCCAAGATGTCAGCCATCACAAAGCACACAGGTATTTCATATAAAAATATACCTTCTTAGGAGTATTATTAAATCATTTGGTAGCAGCAATGCTCTTTTATTCGGAACAAGATCCTGCAAAATTCTGCATAACCTTAACTCCCATTTAGACCCGCACTGACACATATAATAATAAAATCTTTCAGGAAGGTTAGGATAGCAGAGGTGGTTTGTCTTTACTAGAAAATTAGCTCATAAAGTCGTGTTAGAATACAGCCTTGAACAGTCATATTCACTAGTGCAATGTTAAACATAATGCAGTATAAACAGGAGACAGTCAGGTCATGTGGGCTCACCCACATAGATCTGAGACAATGTTAAACACAATCCGTCTCTAAACAGTGGCTACTCAGTCATGTTTAACATTTTGTCAAGTGGACACGGGTAATGTCTCTGTCTACGTTCACTGCAAAGACTTTTAACACTGTGCTAGTTAACATGACTTCTCAAGGTTGTGCTCTACAATAAACTAATATTCTAGTGAAGGTGAGCCTAGTGAGGTTAATTTCTCCCTGTCTTCAGTTCAATTCCCCAACAACCCTGTGTATTTTAAACTATGGATCTCTGTCTGTGCATGCAGCTCTTTTCACATTTGTCTCCCAATTCCATTCCCTTTTGATAACGTAGCTAATAGCACATTTGGCTGACAATGACATAAAACATCTTTGATACCCAATCTCCCCCTCCCCAAATAATGAACATAATAGATGGATGCTCAAAGAGGTTTAGTATGATGAATGCAGACTAATTTATACAGCATAGAGCATCCACTGGATAGTTCACAGTGCTAGATTTCTCCCTCCATGCCTAATGTGTTCTGGCTGGCTGACTCAGAGCCATGCCAAGAAGGCTTGCCACTCAGGGTATGTAAGCGCAACACTGTTTATCAAATATATATCAAAAGGAAGCTTGCTTGCAGACAAAAGTGAAGATAGAAAGAGAAGTTGTGACCCAAGCCAGCCAGTGATGAAAAACTGAAAACCAGGAACAGGCTTGTTTGGGATGTAAAGCCTCTTGGGCTAGAGAAGAGGCAGGAGCCTGGTGCTGAATGCAAAGAGGATTCTTTATTAAGGATGCTATAGGGTTGTCAGCCACTTCAGCTCACAGACTTAACCAATCCTGCCTAAAGTTACAACCACGCAGAGTTTCCCTATATTGTACACTTTTATTAAGCAATCATGGAATAGATTGCTGACAACGCCACAAGGGGCATGGGAGCATGTACAGAGGAGAGAAACTGGAACCAGAACACAGAGTCTGAAACGCCTTGAATTCTGGATCCAAATTCCATAGCATGAGCCTATCTCTGGTTTAAATTTATTCTTGAAATAGCTTTGGCCCAGATCTGTGACACTAGGAGCAATATAGCAGAATTTGCATATTTTGCTTTAGCACCAGAACCAACGAAATTTAAAACAAGAGCAGAAATCAGACTAATGTTTCTTGGTCTAATTTCTTATGGAAATCTTAGCTGAGTGTTCTCTTTTTGCTTTCAAGAACACTGCCACTTGACCTATTTTTCTACTGAAGTTTTCCTCACACGCAGCATTTGCTTGTAACAAAAAAGAAAGCAGCAACTTCAGACAAAGAGAGAACGGCTTCTGATGAAGTTGTCTCATGAAATTACAGCCTGCTCTGTGAGTTCAGTCAGTGACCAAATTCTAAAGAGCTATAAAAATCTGAGCAGCAGTGCGATTGTAAGAGGCTCTGTAATATTCTCAATATTCAATTATTCGGGGAAAGTCACTCTCTTAATGGGTAATGAAAGTCTCTCTCTCTCTCTCTCTCTCTCTCTCTGCAGATTTAGTATTCCTCAATCAGATCTAATAGAGACGGTGGCATTTTGTTTTTGTTTTGCAGGGGAAGGGAGGAGGCAGGGATGTGCCATTTTTCATGGAGCAAAATGGCAAATTTCAGGGGGCAGCACTAAATTTTTTATATATATATATATATATATATAATATATATATATATAAATGGCTAGTATCAAGCAAGCACTCCTTTATAAGAAGCTAGAAATATTCCAAAATATATGGTAAAAAAAGAAACCAGGCAATACAAAGATTTCCACTTGCTTTTCCATGTTACTTTGGAAAAATTCCAAAAAACAAAGGATAACTTGTATATAATTTGTTCAAGAACAACAAACGTCAAAAAAAGCAATGTCTAAACTTCAATATTCTGAAGTATCTGCTGTAGGAACATTACTTTTCATATGAGTTCATAGGGCTGCAGCATAGACACATTCTCTGGTTTTGTGCTCCTTGCCATTAAGCAGTACTGCATAACATGAAAAGGATCCTTCATCAGTTGCACTCGAGCATTTTCCATTAAGCCATGACTCCAAAATTTGCCCCAAATGTCTGCATTATATCTCACCCTCTGACAAAAATATTTTCAGTGTCTTGTGTAATTCACAGTGTAATTGTGAAATACAGAATAGATTTTGACAGGATCAGATTTCTGGCCTCACTGGTTGTCTGTGCTGCAAATGACACCATGTGCTACTGGGGACTTCTTGGGCCAGCAAAAGTAGAATTTGCATACTACTGCTTGAAAACCACACATCCCTACCATTTAAGCTTCCTTTAGCTGTTAGTTTATGGCACATTTTTTAACAGTTCTGATTCCATTCAGCACAGGGCAGTGTTACATATGTGCACTTGCCTGTTATTTAAAATACGTAAGAACAGCCGCTCAATTTACTTTCTTCTCGTTGCTCATCACAAGGATTTTGATAGTCCAGATAGGCTTGTAAAACTGACCAATGCTTTATATTCTAGGTCCAACTCTAAGACAATAAAACTCCATCAAATGACCTATATGCTGAACCATTAAATTAAATACTACAATATATAGAAATCCATCAAAGCCCCACGCTGTATTCTTGGACTGACAGCTAATCAGTCTCTGTTAGACTAGTGCTTGTGCAGTGGTTGAATTAAAGCAGTTCTTACATTTTCATGACCAGAATTCTGATAAAAACAGAGCAATGAAAGCTTTAAATTAAATGTTTATTTCTGGAAAGATGTTTTCTAAGAAAAGTAATATGAATAAAAGAGTAAACTAGGCAAGGATGGTGTATAGTAGAACCTTACTAGTCATGTCTGCTAATCCATATGCTTGATAATTTACATATGAGAAAAGCTTCCTTTCCTCCCTAATCTCAGCAAGTATTTCACATTGGAGGTCCAGATTCAATAAGGGCATAATTTTAAGAATGTGAATAGCCTCACTGAAGTCATTACTTTGCTCAATCAGGGCTGGAATTGTCCAGTGAGGTCACTCATAATACATCCAGGCTGACTCCCATTGACTTCAATGTTGCAGGATGATGGCCAGTCAGGCATCATTATTTTTACAAAATATGCTACAGAACATGTACAGTATTAGTATAAATTAAATAAATAAATTTATGGAGATATCCTATCTCCTAGAACTGACCTTGAAAGGTCATTGAGTCCAGCCCCCTGCCTTCACACAGGACCAAGTACTGTTTTTGCCCCAGATCCCTAAGTGGCCCCCTCAAGGATTGAACTCACAATCCTGGGTTTAGCAGGCCAATGCTCAAACCACTGAGCTATCCCTCCCCCCTATATAATATATATAGTATATTAGTAAAGTAACATCTGAAATAAAATAATAAGTAATGCAGTTTCATAATTAAACTGCAATGGTAAAATACAGGGATGAGCTGTGGTGTCCCAAGTTACAGGGGAAACTCATCTTAAACCAAGTATCAGAGGGGTAGCCGTGTTAGTCTGAATCTGTAAAAAGCAACAAAGAGTCCTGTGGCACTTTATAGACTAGCAGAAGTATTGGAGCATAAGCTTTCGTGGGTGAATACCCACTTCGAGGGTATTGATCCATGAAAGCTTATGCTCCAGTACATTTGTTAGTCTATAAGGTGCCACAGGACTCTTTGTTATCTTAAACCAAGGGGCCAAGGTTTGATAGTGATGTACTTAAAACCATCAGCAAGGCCTTGTGTATTTCTGCAGCAAGCAGGACCTAAATTCTCAGGCAAGGCTCCCTGCTTTCTGTAGCACACAATAGTGCCGAATTTAGTAGCAAACTAGAAATTCTGTGGTAGCTTTCAGTAAATTTAAAAGGGAGAGTTTTAATGAATTAAATATGAAATTGAATAATACAATCAGCGGAGTATTCCATATGCTATTTATTTTTATATTAAAGTAAATTGATTTTTAAGAAATCCCCCACATTTTCAGTTTTAAATTTTTTGCAAATTTTTGCATTGAAAATACATAACTGCAACAAAACAAGTTGTCAGGAGCAAGCTGGGTAGAGGTCAGTGAAGGATTTTGACACCATGGGTTCATTAGAGGAGGAGGCTTAGGGTGGTTGTTTTTCACAGAAGGCAGCGAAAGCTTTGGGCAATGGATGGGTGGGGAATGAATACTCCTCTTTCCTTCCTCCTTGAAGCAGAGTCAAAGGTGGCATAAAATGTTTTTTGAGTGGTTTGACCTTCTAGACCTAGTCTAAAAGTTGTCCACTGTTCTGAATCCTTCATAGAATATCAGGGTTGAAAGGGACCTCAGGAGGTCATCTAGTCCAACCCCCGGCTCAAAGCAGGACCAATCCCCAACTAAATCATCCCAGCCAGGGCTTAGTCAAGCCTGGCCTTAAAAACCTCTAAGGAAGGAGATTCCACCACCTCCTTAGGTAACCCATTCCAGTGCTTCACCACCCTCCTAGTGTAAAAGTTTTTCCTAATATCCAACCTAAACCTCCCCCACTGCAACTTGAGACCATTATACTCCTTGTTCTGTCATCTGGTACCACTGAGAACAGTCTAGATCCATCCTCTTTGGAACCCCCTTTCAGGTAGTTGAAAGCAGCTATCAAATCCCCCCTCATTCTTCTCTTCTGCAGACTAAACAATCCCAGTTCCCTCAGCCTCTCCTCATAAGTCATGTGCTCCAGACCCCTAATCATTTTTGTTGCCCTCCGCTGGACTCTTTCCAATATTTCCACATCCTTTTTGTAGTGTGGGGCCCAAAACTCAAAACAGTACTCCAGATGAAGCCTCACCAATGTCGAATAGAGGGGAATGATCACGTCCCTCGATCTGCTGGCAATGCCCCTACTTATACAGCCCCAAATGCCGGTAGCCTTCTTGGCAACAAGGGCACACTGTTGACTCATATCCAGCTTCTCGTCTGCTGTAATCCCTAGTCCTTTTCTGCAGAACTGCTGCCTAGCCACTCGGTCCCTAGTCTGTAGCAGTGCATGGCATTCTTCCGTTTTAAGTGCAGGACTCTGCACTTGTCCTTGTTGAACCTCATCAAATTTCTTTTGGCCTAATCCTCCAATTTGTCTAGGTCCCTCTGTATCCTATCCCTACCCTCCAGTGTATCTACCACTCCTCCCAGTTTAGTGTCATCTGCAAACTTGCTGAGGGTGCAGTCCACGCCATCCTCCAGATCATTAATGAAGATATTGAACAAAACCCTATCATGCCCTATCAGATGTCACTTAGGACACAAGCAAGGTTCTACATTTCTGTCTATCCAAGGCCATTCTTTGCATGTCCCCTATGTTAAGTCCCATAAGTTTTCTCTCCTTGAGTAGTGTTTCTAACAGCATTTTCGCTCCATTGGTATTAGCATTGCTGGAAGCCCTAGCATAGACATGTTACCAGCTTTATCACCAGATGATCCCGTTTACACTATTAGCATGCACATGTTAGGGGGAAAAAAATCCCTCATTTTTATAATTATAAGGCATTAGAGTGGGAAATACATAATGCACATCTTTTCCTCCCCCTTCTTGCAGCCTTCATTTTGAAGGGTTTAAAAAACAAAAGCCACAAGCTTTTGGCTGCAAATGGAGCAAAAGTCTGTTGTTTCTCTTACTCCTTTCCACTGTCTTTCCCATTCCTCCCCTCAGTTCAGCTGCTGGAGTTTGCAGGCAGCTGGGTCACTTTATATGTAAAAGTTTTACTTATGAAATAGGTTCCAATTCAGATGTGTTTTTTTTCATGTAAATGTCAAACGTTAAACAACCCAGCTGCTCTTGTAGCCTTGTTCCACGCCATGGCCAGAGAAGAGTGGAGTTGAAATATGAGGAATTTCTCTTTGAGGTTTGGCACTGTGAGAAATTTTGGAGTCTTTTCCCCCACTCGCAGTTTTTGCTATCAACCTTCCCCATTGCTGGCCTCAGTGTTCTCTTGTTCACTGTACCTAGCCTCATCTCTGCTTGCTTATCCCTCTGATGTACCAAGTGTGCCACACCATAGCAGCTGGTGTAGCGAGTTGCTCTCTGTACTGTATGGTGAGAGCCTTTCAAAATGTAGTCTCCATGTTGGGATAGGCAAACATATTAGATAAAATGCATAACCCAATCCAGGCCTGAGAGATGTACAAAACAAGGAAGATCTAGCATAATGAGAAAGAGAGCGCCTGATCTACTTTTCTTATACCACTCTACTACTCTTTGCAGGACTCTCTATAATTCACATGCTGTAGAATAGTAAAGGTAGTTTTTCTCTTGTTTGCCAGCTGGGACAGTTTTGAAGTCTCGCAGTAAATAATACAGTACCTTTCATTCTTGACCAGTCAAGAGGCCTACTGAGGATCATGACTTTTGATGTACATAGTAAATCCTGCCCTGAAACTCATAGTGTTCATTACATTGATATTGCAGGTATGCATTAAAGAAGAAAACTGTTTCAAATAAGTTTTGCAGTTATGCTCTTGCCTTGTCTTTGTGTGGCATCTGGGATCCATCCAGGGCTGGCTCTAGGTTTTTTACCGCCCCAAGGGAAAAATTTTTTGGCTGCCCGCCGTCCCAGCCCTGGGCTCCTCGCCGGACCCCCCTGCTGCCCCAGCCCTGGGCTCTTCCCCCCCACCCACACCCCCTACCGCCCCAGCTCTGGGCTCCCTCATTCCCCCCCACCATTGCCACCCCCACACCTCCTGCCACCCCAGCCCTGGGCTCTCTTTCCCCCCCTCCACCTGCACCCTCCTTCCGCTGCAGCCCTGGGTCACTGGTAACTCGCTCCCAGGGCAGGTCATTCAGCAGGAATTTTAGATGTGCACAGAACACAGACAGGATTGGTTCCCATATGGTTACAGAACTGCAGTAAAGTGGAACAATTTTCAGCTTGTGTGACTGGAGGATATCTGGATGCATATTATAAGACTGTCCTACATAAATGAAGAAAAGTTGAGGTGCCTTTATTATTCTTTTGTTCCTCTCTTTCTTTCTATGGGGAATTTGCCAATGCAATATCACTGTCTTCCTTTTAAACAAACAAAAAAGGCAATGGCTGTTGAAAATAGCAATTCCAGTCCTAATAACCACTGGGAAGCATTTCTTGCTCAATTTTATCCTACTTTTTCTACAGCAAGTTACAGTGGATCAGTATATTTGATTTGGAAGAAATGAAGTAACAGCTGCCCAAACTGAGCTTGAGCACTCCTGAATTTTGAGGTGTTCAAATCTGGAAGGCAGGTGCTGGGGGGAAGGGGGCTGTGGCTCTGCGGGGGAGCACAGCAGCATGTATGCAGCAGTGTGTCTGGCGCTACGTGGAGCCAGACACGCTGGTCTGAGTGGCACGGTAAGGGGGCTGGGGGGTTGGATGGGGTGGAGGTTCGGGGGGGGGCAGTCAGGGGCAGGGAGAAGGGGGGGGTTAGATGGGTCGGGGTTGGGGGGGCAGTCAGGGGACAGGCAGCGGTTGGATAGGCATGGGAGTCCTGGGGGTTTATCAGGGGACAGGTAGGGGGTGGGGTCCTAGGGGGGAAGTTGAGGGGGGGGTCTCAGGAGGGGGCAGTTGGGGACAAGGAGAAGGGAGGCTTAGATAGGGGGTGGGATCCTGGGGGGCAGTTAGGTGCAGGGGTCCCGGGAGGGGGTGATCAGGGGACAGGGAGCAGGGGGGTTGGATGGGTTGGGGTTTCTGTGGGGGGCAGTCGGAGGGAGTGGATGGGGGCAGGGTGGGGCTACCCTCCCTCCCCGTGGAGTGTCCTATTTTTTGAATGTTAAAATATGGTATCCCTACCTTCCCAGTGCAGCTCTCCATTCACTGCAGCATGAAGTCTCAGCTACCTCCCTCCCTCCCACTCTTTCCTGTTGGTAGTGGCCAAGGGAATGCTGGGAACTGTAGTTCTTTCCCTGCTCCAGGGCTGGCTCTATAGGCAGGGAGCTAACCAAGGAACTACAGCTCCCAGGGCCCCCTGTTGGTTCTCAGCTCCCATGCTGGATCCCTGCCACCCCTGCAAATGGGCTGCCCCAAGCACATGCTTGCTTTGCTGGTGCCTAGAGCCGCCCCTGGATCCATCAAACTCGTATACAGCTGGTTAGATGTCAAACATATTGAGTGCACACAAATGTTGCCTTTTCAATTTCTCTGAATTGTTGCTATTGTATAGAGGTTTCCTTATCTCAAACCTAAAATAAGCAAACTTTTGAGTAGCAATACTTATTTCATGCTCACCAAACTTTTATTACCGAGAGCATTAGATGACATTCTATAAAGTGTGTATGATAAATTTGATCATGCTGCCACATATTTATTGTCAGGGCAAAATATAGTATGATAATTACTCAACTGATTATACAAACATAATCAATACTAGTTTATTAATGTGCTACTGGAACTATTTTTTTCTTTAATACTTAAAAATTTTGTGCCATTAGTACTTGTGACATGCTATGGTTTTACTCTGAGATTTCTTTTTTTATTTTAATTTTTATAAAATTAGGAGCACTCATTGGAGAAGGGATAAATTCATCTCAAGAGCAGTCAGAAGCAGACTCAGGATTATGTGCGTATGATTTGGGCCCCATTGCTCTGAGACTGGAGACAGAGCAGCGCAACAATGCTTGCATTCTCGTGGGGGGGGGTTGTGATTTTTGTCTCAAGTTTCTCAATATTTGATTATGATTGATGTAAAATTGTCTCTTTTTTTTTAAATCATCATTTTTTGATGCCTGACTCCTAATTTATGAACATTTGGGGTTGGCAATACTGATATTCATCAGCAGGTGTGGGAGCTATGGTCCTATCACCTTCAGCCAGGATTAGTTCATTGAGCAAATACTCTTCAGCCCCAACCAGATCTGCCTCAAGGCAAGGCTAGCAAGAAAATGTAGGAGATCCTGCTTCTATTCATTTTAATGGTAAACACACTGGCAGCCTTCTGAGTGATCGATGTGTTTTGATCATCTGAATTAAAAAGGCTGACTTTAGCCCCTGCAGTACCCACAGTCATATTTACAGGGCCTCTTAATCAAGGCTGGGTTGCTACCTCCTTTGAAATTCATGGAACAGTTCTGGTTTTCAAACATCTGTGGCCTGGTCTACACTACGTGTTTAGGTCGACTTTAGCAGCGTTAAGTCGAATTAAGCCTGGACACGTTCACACGACGAAGCCCTTTCTTTCGACTTAAAGGGCCCTTTAAACCAGTTTCTTTACTCCACCTCCGACAAGGGGATTAGCGATAAAATCGGCCTTAGGGGGTCGGAATTGGGGTAGTGTGGACGGAATTCGACGTTATTGGCCTCCGGGAGCTATCCCACAGTGCTTCATTGTGACCGCTCTGGACAGCACTCTCAACTCAGATGCACTGGCCAGGTAGACAGGAAAAGCCCTGCGAACATTTGAATTTCATTTCCTGTTTGCTCAGCGTGGAGAGCACAGGTGACCACGCAGAGCTCATCAGCACAGGTAACCGTGATGGAGTCCCAGGATCGCAAAAGAGCTCCAGCATGGACAGAACGGGAGGTACGGGATCTGCTCGCAATATGGGGAGACGAATCACTGCTAGCTGAACTCCGAAGCAGTAAACGAAATGGCAAATTATTAGAAAAGGTCTCCAAGGCCATGAAGGACAGAGGCCATAACAGGGACGCACAGCAGTGCCGCGTGAAAATTAAGGAGCTAAGGCAAGCCTACCACAAAGCCAGAGAAGCAAACGGAAGGTCCGGGGCAGAGCCGCAAACATGCCGCTTCTACGCGGAGCTGCATGCCATTCTGGGGGTGCAGCCACCACTACCCCAACCGTGTGCTATGACTCCCTCACTGGAGAAACACACACGGAAGCGGGTTCGGGGTATGAAGAAGATGAGGATGGAGATAATGTAGATAGCTCACAGCCGCAAGGAAGCGGAGAAACCGGTTTCCCCAACAGCCAGGATATGTTTATCACCCTGGACCTGGAACCAGTAACCCCAGAACTCACCCAAGGCGTGCTCCCAGACCCTGAGGGCACACAGGGGACCTCTGGTGAGTGTACCTTTGTAAATATTACACATGGTTTAAAAGCAAGCGTGTTTAATGATTAATGATTAATTTGCCCTGGCAATCGCGGCCAGTACAGCTACTGGAAAAGTCTGTTAACGTGTATGGGGATGGAGCGGAAGTCCTCCAGGGACATCTCCAGAAAACTCTCCTGGATGTACTCCCAAAGCCTTTGCAAAAGGTTTTTGGGGAGGGCTGCCTTATCCCGTCCGCCATGGTAGGACACTTTACCACGCCAGGCCAGTAGCACGTAGTCTGGAATCATTGCATAACAAAGCATGGCAGCGTATGGTCCCGGTGTCTGCATGCCAGCAAACAACATCCATTCCTTATCACTCTTTGTTATCCTCAGGAGAGTGATATCATTCACGGTCACCTGGTTGAAATGGGGCAATTTTATTAAGGGGACATTCAGAGGTGCCCGTTCCTGCTCTGCTGAACAGAAATATTCCCCGCTGTTAGCCACGCGGTGGGGGGGAGGGGTGAAGTGATCATCCCAGAGAATTGGGTGTGGGGGGGAGGGGAGTTAGTTGGGTTTGTGCTGCATGTTAACCCTGAAACCGCAGCCCCTCTTTTTACATTGCAAACCCATTTTAAATGGCCAACCCAACGGGTGCTTGGTATGGGAAATGAGAGCACTACTGTTTGAAACCATTCCCACATGTTAAGAAGGTTAAAAAAGCCAAAAGACTGTGTCTTACCATGGCTGCCTGCAAGCTGAAATCTGTGGCCTGGCACTGCGTGAGTGATCTCTCACACCAAACCGGCAGGCCCTCAATATAAGAGGAAAAATGCGACCTTGTAACGAAAGCACATGTGCTGTGTAATGTGAACAGCAAAATTTAACGTGAAAGAGTGTACCCATTGTTCTCTAAAATGTGTCCTTTTTAACCACCTCTCCCTTCTCCTCCACCAGCTGCAAATGTTTCTCCTTCACAGAGGCTAGTGAAGATTAGAAAGAGAAAACGTAGGACGCGGGATGACATGTTCACAGAGCTCCAGATGTCCTCCCACGCTGACAGAGCACAGCAGAATGCGTGGAGGCAGTCAATGACTGATTACAGAAAAGCACAATATGAACGAGAGGAGAGGTGGCATGCTGAATCGCGGGATGAACAGAGCAAGTTGCGGGCTGAAGATGATAGGTGGCGTCAGCTTGCAGACAGAAGGCAAGAGTCGATGCTCTGGCTGCTGATACGCTGGAGCATCAAACTGATATGCTCCAGCGTATGGTTGAGCTGCAGGAAAGGCAGCAGGAGCAGAGACCGCCGCTACAGCCCCTGTGTAACCAACAGCCCTCCTCCCCAAGTTCCATAGGCTCCTCACCCAGACGCCCAAGAACACGGTGGGGGGGCCTCCGGCCACCCAGTCACTCCACCCCAGATGATTGCCCTAGCATCAGAAGGCTGGCCTTCAATAAGAGTTAAAGTTTTAAACTGCAGTGTGTCATTTTCCTTCCCTCCTCCCCCACCCATCCCGGGCTACCTTTGCAATTATCCCCCTAGTTGTGTGATGAATTAATAAAGAATGCATGAATATGAAGTAACAATGACTTTATTGCCTCTGCAAGCGGTGCTCGAAGGGGGGAGGAGAGGGTGGGGTGGTTGGCTTACAAGGAAGTAGAGTGAACCGGGTGGGGGGTGTGGGGCGGAGGGTTCATCAAGAGAAACAAACAGAAGTTTCACACCGTAGCCTGGCCAGTCACAAAACTCGTTTTCAAAGCTTCTCTGATGCGCACCGCGCCCTGCTGTGCTCCTCTAACCGCCCTTGTGTCTGGCTGCGCGTAATCAGCGGCCAGGCGATTTGCCTCAACCTCCCACCCCGCCATAAATGTCTCCCCCTTACTCTCACAGATATTGTGGAGCGCACAGCAAGCAGCAATAACAATGGGGATATTCTTTTCGCTAAGGTCTGAGCGAGTCAGTAAGCTGCGCCAGCGCGCTTTTAAACGTCCAAATGCACATTCCACCACCATTCAGCACTTGCTCAGCCTGTAGTTGAACAGGTCCTGACTCCTGTCCAGGCTGCCTGTGTACGGCTTCATGAGCCATGGCATTAAGGGGTAGGCTGATACAATACATGAAAAATACATACTATTTTTATTACAAGTTATCAAGGCCTGGACATATTCTGTAGTTAAAAAAATAAGCCTTGAAAAACTTAGTGAAACTTTCTATCTGGAGACAATTCTGTTTCCATCTCATTTCTGTATTTCTCTCTTTTTTTTTATTGCTAGTCCCCAAGGATCACGATAGGCATTTCAACATCCCCAACGGTTATTTTCTGGTCCGGGAAGAAAGTCCCTTCCTCCAGCTTTCGAAACAGAGCAGAGTGCCTGAAGACGCGAGCATCATGTACCTTTCCCGGCCATCCCACGTTGATGTTGGTGAAACGTCCCTTGTGATCCATCAGGGCTTGCAGCAGCATTGAAAAGTACCCCTTGCGGTTTATGTACTCGGTGGCTTGGTGCTCCGGTGCCAAGATAGGGATATGGGTTCCGTCTATCGCCCCACCACAGTTTGGAAATCCCATTGCAGCAAAGCCATCCACTATGGCCTGCACGTTTCCCAGAGTCACTACCCTTGATATCACCAGGTCTTTCATTGCCCTGGCAACTTGGATCACAGCAGCCCCCACAGTAGATTTGCCCACTCCAAATTGATTCCCGACAGACCGGTAGCTGTCTGGCGTTGCAAGCTTCCACAGGGCTATCGCCACTCGCTTCTCAACTGTGAGGGCTGCTCTCATCCTGGTTTTCTGGCGCTTCAGGGCAGGGGAAAGCAAGTCACAAAGTTCCATGAAAGTGCCCTTACGCATGCGAAAGTTTCGCAGCCACTGGGAATCGTCCCACACCTGCATCACGATGCGGTCCCACCAGTCTGTGCTTGTTTCCCGGGCCCAGAATCAGCGTTCCACGGCATGAACCTGCCCCAGTAACACCATGATTTCCACATTGCTGGGGCCTGTGCCTTGTGAGAGGTCTATGTCCATGTCAATTTCCTCATCACTCTCATCGCCGCGCTGCAATCGCCTCCTCGGCTGGTCCTGGTTTAGCTTTGGCATGTTCTGGCTCTGCATATACTCCAGGACAATGCGCGTGGTGTTCATAGTGCTCATAATTGCCGCGGTGATCTGAGCGGGCTCCATGATCCCAGTGCTAGCTATGGCGTCTGGTCTGAAAAAAGGCGCGAAACTAGTATCTGATGGACCAGGGGAAGGAGGGAGGGAGGGAGGGAAGGGCGAGTGACGACATGGCATACAGGTACAGGGAATTAAAATCAACAAAGGTGGCTGTGCATCAGGGAGAAACACAAACAACTGTCACACAGAATGGCCCCCCCCAAAGATTTAACTCAAAAGCCTGGGTTTAGCAGGCCGTTGATTTGACAGAGGGAGGGGGAAGCAAATGAATACAGAACAAATCTTTTTTTTACATCTTAAGACGACGGTGCAGCATGACTGATAGCCCTCGGCATCTTCTGGGTGCTTGGCAGCAAATACTGAGCGCTTGGCAGTTAGTGTACTAAGACTGATAGCCACTACAGTATGATGACGATGGATACCAGTGATAATATACTATCTACTGCCAAAAGGCAAGGGGCTGCTGCTGTGTAGCAATGCAGCCCACGTCTGCCAGCCCCACGTCTGCCAGCACCCAGATCGCCCTCGGCCTCTTTGGGTGCTTAGCAGAAAATACTGGGCGCTTGGCAGAAAAAAGCATACTACGACTGATAGCCATCATTGTCAAGACAGTTCGATAGGACTGAGCATGTCTGCCCAGGTGCCCATGATTGACAGCCACTGCAGTACGATGACGACGGTTACCAGTCGTAATAAACCATCTACTGCCAAAAGGCAAAAGGCAAGGGCTGGTGCAGTGCAGCCCTACGGCTGCCAGCCCCACGGCTGCCAGCACCCAGATCGCCGATGAAGGCTACCAGTCATGCTGCACCGTCTACTGCCAAAAGGCAGTTAGCTGCTGCTGCTGTGTAGCAATGCAGTCCCACGTCTGCCGGCACCCAGATGACATATGGTGACGGTGAGCTGAGCTGAGCGGGCTCCATGCTTGCCGTGGTATGTTGTCTGCACAGGTAACCCAGGTAAAAAGGCGCGAATCTATTGTCTGCCGTTGCTCTGACGGAGGGGGAGGGGCCTGACGACATGTACCCAGAACCCCCCGCGACACTGTTTTGCATCATTCGGGCATTGGGATCTCAACCCAGAATTCCAATGGGCGGCGGAGACTGCGGGAACTGTGGGATAGCTACCCATAGTGCAATGCTTCGGAAGTCGACGCTAGCCTCGGTACTGTGGACGCGGTCCGCCGACTAGAGCACTTAGAGCATTTTATGTGGGGACACACACAATCGGCTGTATACAACCGATTTCTATAAAACCGGCTTCTATTAATTTGACCTAATTTCGTAGTGTAGACCTACCCTGAGTCTCATCCTATGAACCTAAAACTTGCAGGATCAATTAAAGGGCCTTGAATTAATTTTGAGCCTCACAACACAGTGTTGTGGTGATGTTGCATAGTCTCAGCATTATTTTATATCAACAGATGATGACCGCATTGCTTCACAACAATGTGATGACAAAACGTGGTTGCGCAATCACATAATCTAATGATATGAGATGCATTGCTCATGGAGAGGAATGTACAGGTTTTGGGAGAATCTCAGGCTAACTTGTCTGGCCAATTCCCAAATCGTAAAGACAGTGTGAAATTATATGGCATGTGTGCAGAGAGAGGTGCATTGACAAATTTGACATTAAGGAATTTAGGACAAAGGAACTAAAAATTTTGAGGGGGTTTTGATATCTTTTTAACCACATACTCAAAAACTTCCTGAGCTGGAAACAGTATCTAGTATTAGACCCTAATCCAGAGCGAACAGTCTTTACAAGTTATCAAAACAAACAAACAAAAATCTGTACCATGGAAGCATTTGGATGATGCAAATTGGTAGAAAACTGTTTCTTATCAGTTTTTTTAAATGCTAAAATTATTTTCCTGTTTTCTCTTCTTCCTTTCTTCTTCACAAAATGTGAACTTATGACAGTTTACTGTAGTTTTCTGGCTCATGGAATAACACTGTACATATGCCAGTAAATCAGGATGTACACTGTCTCTTCTGTATAATTTGCTGGATAACTTTCAATGTCAACCAGACCCAACTGTTTTTCTTGGAGTGAATTTCAATAGCATTTATATTTATACTGCACATTTCCAACATCTCATATGTAGAAATCCAGAATTTATTCCACTGGGAAACTGAGGAATAATTAATCACGTTGTCCACCAATAGCATCCATTTCACAATTGAATTTATAAAGAATTTCAGTGGGATCTTGGGGTGGAGGCTGGTGGTGCAATCTCTTCTGACCTATGATCTCCATACTCCAGGTTGGTTTTTTTACACTCTCCTAAAGGTAGTGGGAACATCAGCACTTAAAATGTGAAATATCCCATTGTATTCTCATTGTACGTTACTGTGGAATTTGTGTGCTCCATCACACAATGCATATTTCTTCTCTAATCAACCTAAATATTTATTGAATTTCAAAACTAAAACTTTTTGGGGCCTGATTCTCACTCAGGGTATGTCTTCTCTGCAAAAAAGGTGCGTTCTTAATTTGGGATAGATAGCCTGTGTTCGGTAACTCAGATTAAAAGAGCAGTGAAGTTATGACACCTTGTCTTTTAACTTGGGGTAGCAGCTCAAGTTCTACCCCAGGCTTCCCAATAGACTTTGCTAGCCTGAGTTAAAAGACACTTTCTTTTTCAGTGAAGACATTCGTCAGCCCTCTTTACACCATTCTGTTGGTGTAAAGTGCCCTTAAAATGGACATAAATTACATTTACACTTGCTTTACAACCCCTTTACAATGCCAGAGCAGTGTAAAAGGACCTTTGGCATAAAGCCCTGTAGGTTAATGTTGTTAAATTCTTCCCCTCTTATAAACACGACTATGAAGTGTATGGTGGGTACAAAACTTAAACATGAACAACATTTTAAGATTCATCATTTAGGGCTATCAGTAAATACTAAAAAAAGAACAGGAGTACTTGTGGCACCTTAGAGACTAACAAATTTATTAGAGCATAAGCTTTCATGGGCTACAAGCCCAAAGCTTATGCTCTAATAAATTTGTTAGTCTCTAAGGTGCCACAAGTACTCCTGTTCTTTTTGCGGATACAGACTAACACGGCTGCTACTCTGAAACCAGTAAATACTAACCTTCATTAAGGGTCCAATCCTGAAATCTTTGCTCAGGTGACTAATTCTTGCTCAGATAAGTAGTCGTTTTGAAGGCAATGGGACTGCTCATGTAATATTTATATGCTATGTCGGTCTTAGGATATTAGAGAGACAATGTGGGTGAAGTAATACCTTTTACTGGACCAACTCCTGTTGGTTTGTAAGCTTGTTTCTCTCACCAACAGATGCTGGTCCAATAAAAGATATTACCTCAATATTACCTTGTCTCTCATGTAATATTTGATTATGTGATCAAAGGCTGCAGGATTGGAGTATAACTTTGAACTTAAATCTAAGCTACTTGCTAACTGTAGCTACTCATCATCCTCCCCTAAAAAAAAATTACACAATTTTTGCAAAAAGCTGGGAAAATCTATATTGCCCCATAACTCAAATAGCTCATTAGATTTGCTTCAAAAGTAACATGAAAACAAATGTCATGCCTGGTCTTAGGCCAGAGGAGAAATTTCAAGGGAAAAAGGAGTAAGAGCACTGGCCTGGGGGTCAGATTGCTGGGCTCCATTTTGATCTCTGATACTCACTAGCTACATGGCCCTGGGCAAGTCTCTTTACTGCTCTGTTTGACCCATCTGTAAAATGGGGATACTTATCTAACCCATCCTAAGGAGTGTTGTGACGCTTCATTCACTAATGTTTGTAAAATATTAAGGCATCCTTCAGAGTGAAAGACTGTTTCAGGCAAAGTATTATAAACTGAGTAACAGTAGTGTTGCACCACAGAAGGGGCCGCATTTCAGCAGTGGGTGCAGTGCTTTCTGTGTAGCTCTACCATTTGTCTGCCTTTGAGATGAAAGGTGTAATGTAAATGTAAGGTATATTTTTTAATCAATGATGATAATTAGTATAAAAGTGGAAGTTCTGGGGTAGGGCAGAGTTCTTGCTCCCTTTTCCTACTTAATCCTTTTCTGATGCAATTGGTAGCTATGCAATACACACACAACAGCCACACGTGTTCAGAATATTATCTTGCAAGTGGAATTAGTTGAATAATGGAAAGCAGACTAATCAAATAATAGCTTTTGAAATATTTTAAAGTAATGAATATTATTTGACCAGCTGTACTTCCATCTCTGCTAGGAGCTGGGATTAGAATGACTTCCCATGAAATACAGCTCAGTCGCATACAAGAGTTTCAAGCTTCCTGTGTGAGGTCCAAGAGTTCTGTTCTCCACCCTTCACCTGCCTGAAATTCTGTTCTGCTGCTGTCAGGAACCTTTGAGGTTCTATTGACAGATTTGCCTGACCTCATCAGTGTGTTTCTATACACTTCTTTGTTATAGTTCAAGACAATGGTGTGTGTGTTTTTTTTTTAAGTTAGCATAGAATTGTGTACAATTAACTGTTCCTTTCAACAAGATAAATTATACTGATTAACCAGTTCTTTCCATGCAAGGATTAATCGCTATTACTAATGCCTAATTCTCCTTGCTGTTTAATGTATTAGGCTGGATACTCAGTTACAGTACACAAATAGAGAATGCATTCATGTTAATTTTCCTATTCATTTTTATTAACGCCACCTAACAAATTTAAAATTCCAAGGAAAATATTTTTTTAACTCAGTCATATTGAAGGTGAATCAAAGGCCAATTAAAATTGAACTCCAGATTTTATTTTTTTTAGAACACTATTACATTAGGCAGATTGCATGGTATTTCAATACCAGGGAAATACCAGAGTTTCGCAGATTGATAAATAGCATTCTAGTAACAACTTGTAGATTACATTCACAAAATATTCCAATTTTGATAGATTTTCCTGCTGCGGGTCAGTGCTATATGCTACCCACTAGAAGTGGCATTTTATATCCAAACATCTCTCTAGAAACTATTACGGTCTGCTGCTTTCCTCTCATTTTTCAGTTGAGAAAATTCCAGTGTGTGTTAATTCTTTCTGAACTGCAATTACTTGGAATTGCAGTGCCACTTTAAGATGTATCTGATGGCCCAATATTTTAGGTGCTTTGCTACTTTAATATTGTATTACCTAATGCAGGGAAATAATATGCCGTGGGAAACTACCTTCCCCAAGCCAAACGTTTCATCTAAGGAAAACCACTATGACTTCATATCATTTTTTCCATCTCTGACAAAGCAGTGGTTCAGGTTTGTGAGCTGGTGAACAGTATGTTTGGTTTTGTGTGGTCTTGTGTAAAACAAATCACCATAAAGCTAACAAAACCCCTGAACATTAGTCCCATGTCTTTACTGTGCCTGTTGTTTCCCTTGTTGTGAATTTTCACAGTAGGCTGAGTGTGAAACAGAGATTATGCCATATACAGATGGTCTTGATAAAGCTCAAAACAGAGGTCCTGAAGCAAATTATGCAGAGATATCAACTTTCCTCTGTTTAAATACTTGGCTATCCTAATATTTGCCGTGAGGCGTATCTTTCCATATGGTGAAGTGTTCACCCCTTCATTGCGTTATGCAAGAAGTTCATATAAAAAAGCTCAGTGACAAAATGCACTTAATCTTCTAATTTCTGAAATACATGGATCAGCTGTTGTTTTTTCTAAGAGAGATATGATGTAACAATGTATATGAGAGAGCTTTACAGTACCTTCAAGAGCAAACTATAAGGGTTTTTATTCGATCTACCACTGCACTGAGACTACTGAAGAATAAGAGAGAGAGATGATTTCATAAAGGGTGAAATCTACTCCTGTGCAGAGCACTAGCACAAGTCTTTTCCCCACTTGTGTCCCACATAAGTCTTCAAAATATAGGTCTTGTCTGTACAGAGATAAATTTCACCCAAATTGATGTAATCTTAAACTGAAGTATGTTCTTTGCAAAAAGCCTATGAACCTTGATAATCATTACAGGAAAAGTATAGTAAGAGCATCTAATTGCAACATATGATTACAAAGAACTAAAAAAAAGTTCAGATGTTAAAAGTAATTTTAAAGGCTACTTCTGAGCTTCCTTATAGTTTGATTCCGCTGCCCTTATTCCTGCCTACCTAGTACCTTATGCTGGGAGGTGCCCTGTTGATTTTAATGGCACTACAGATGGAGTAAAGTACTGCACAATATGAATAAGGATATCACAATCTGGCCCTTATTAATCAGTGACCAACACGGTGACTTGTTTGTGCATTTTAATAGATGTGTGGGTGTGGACTATTCAGCCTGAAATCAAGAACTCCTGAGTCCTTATCCCTGCTTTGCCATGGTCTTGTTGTGAGACCTTGGGCAAGTTACTTAACTTCTGTGACTCCATTATTCTATCTGTAAGACTGGGACAGTATTACTTTTTTTGTGTCATAATGGTGTTGCAGGTATTAATTGTTAATGATTGTGAAACACTTTGAAAATCTGTAACTATATATAAGTGCTAAGTATTAGTGAAGTTTACAAGATCAGGGCCTTACAAAGAGTACAATAGATTTTTATATGGAAGCTCATGAAATTAATCCGAAAAACACAGAAAAGTAGAATTTTGTCCAGTGAATTTCATGGTTTCCATGGCTGCTTCTTTGGTACTTGGTATCTGAAATTCAGGCTGTGTTCCTAAATCATGATCGGTCACAAGTTATGTGGGATGGCTTCTGTACTCTTGACTATATGAGTGTAATTCTCATAACTGATTTCTGGTGCAGCTGCTAGCTGAAGCCAAATTTAAAATTTGCTTTCCATTAGTATTTGAGTGTGAGCTTAAAATCTGTGCTAATGAAATTCAGCTGCATGAATATTCCTGGAAACCAAACACAAAAGGGTCATGAAGATGGCTGGAAAAAATTCATATTAAAATTCAAACAAACATTCACAGGAAATGGTTTTACACTATTCACTTGGGTCTAGCACAGAATTTAGAAGTAAAGACTATTCTGTGTTTGTTTTACTGCTCTCTCCCATCACGTTTTTAAGAGGAGAGATTTGGGGGCTTCATTCATTTACAGTAGTGCTAATCAGGAGTAATTCCATCAAAGTCAATTGAGACATATCAGTATAAAATCCCTGTGGCGTCAGAATCCGGCCCTTTTGCTTTCAACCACCTCTGCTTCTGATTTAAAAGCACAATCCAGCAAGTTGCTGAGCACCCTCAACTTCTTGAGAAGTTTCTGGGAATCTGAGTGCTCAGCACCATTTTGCAGGATTAAATCCTAAAAATGTGTGCATGGAATTCACCAATAAACTGGAGGAATGAATTCTGCTGATTTAGCATTTGTTGTTTGTTATTTTAGGCCACTTTACACTTGATCTGATCTTAAAGGTCAATGTTCTGGGGTCTGGTTTTAGAGTAAACAAGCCTGAATCCTCCTTTGACCAGGACAGCACATCTTAAAAGTATGTGTGACAGAGCTGGAGTTTATAATATAGTTGTTTCGACAGTTCATTTGTGATAGTCTGTAGTAACGGGGCACATTGTTGTTCTCTGTCAGGATTTATGGCCATGCCTTCATCATTTCTGCAATTCTTTATTGCTGCAATGTCCTGGGAAAGTTTTTTATCTGAGTATGGTAGGTGATAACAAAGTTTTTCACATCAGCATGACCAATCAGAATGTTAAAGTACAATTAGTGAGGTGTGTTGTGTTTTCCTCAACTGTTTGGGCTCTATTTATCAAGAAACTTCAAAATGAAGGACATTCTCAAATGCTCTTAAAAATTCCATGCTTTACCTTTAATATAAAAGAGAGAACAAATGAAGTTGAACACACAAGAAAGAAAAAAATAGATAGAAAATTACAACAAAGTGAAATACAGTTTGGAGACACTTGACCTTCTGCTGACCAAGAGCAACAACAGAGTGTACCATGCCACCCTGCAACATGCAGTCAGAAGTTGACACTTGATGAGAATGATCTTACCAATTACAGCTGTATGTATAATCTTCCACTCTTGAGCAAGGTCACTGCGAAGCTCTGTCTGCTGCAAAACCTGACTTCTGCCAATAGCTTAGATCGCCTCACAGTTGGATTTAAAACCAAAATATATCACCATGTGGAAAGTGGTTGTGATGGTAGAGCGTCTCTTCTTTAGCTGTAGCCAATAGATGACTCCTTGTCTGTATTCCTTGATCAATATGTGCACATCACCTCTCAAGATCTGACACTAACACCTAGTGGCCAGACTGGGAATTGTGTGCTTGGTGTACAATGTATGCCAATAAAGGGCCTTTTGGGGGGGAATGTTGTGGTGAGGAAATTCTAGTATCATATTCCTAATTAGTGACATAGTTTATCCAGTCAGATTATCTTTTTTATTATATCAGATATCTATCTAGATATATATGCTATGTGTCACCATGGAGTCTGAGAAACTTAAAATATTAACTACCTGGTTTCGTCAGATAGCTTGGACCAGTCCTGGGGAAAATCATAGCCAAGACTTGGAACCTGACTTTGTACTCAGTGTCTGAGCCACTGTAACAAGCAAAGCACTGGAATGAGGTGCTTTAGGAAGCATGCACTTCTGAGCTGGTAGATCACTGCATCCTGAACCAACTTCTGAGTGTTGGTAGCTTCATTCCTGTGAATGTAAAATTTCAGTAATCAAAACTAGAGATTATAAATGTCCTGTCATATATGGATCACCATGGCCAAGTCTGAGTCTATAGGATAGAGCATAGTCTTCTGACTAGATGTAGTGGGCAAAAGGTCTTTATAGGAATTGTCGGGGTATCCAGTAGTAGTTGAGTCCAGAAAGACCCTAAATCTATAGATAATCTAATCCAGCAGTTCTCAAACTGTGGGTCGGGACCCCAAAGTGGGTCACAACCCCATTTAATGGGGTCACCAGGACTGGTTTAGACTTCCTTGGGTCCAACGGTGAAGCCCGAGCCACACGACCCGGGGTCGAAGCTGAAGCCTGAGGGCTTCAAGGCTCACGTTACAGGCCCCCTGCCTGGGGCTGAAGCCCTGGGGCTTCAACTTTGGCCCCCCAGCTTAGGGCTCAGGCTTTGGCCCCACCTACCCAGGGCAACGGGGCTCAGGTGGGCTCAGGCTTCGGTTCCCCCTCCTGGGGTCATGTAGTAGTTTTTGTTGTCAGAAGGGGATCACAGTGCAATGAAGTTTGAGAACCCCGGTCTAATCTTTAACCCTCTGTTCCTCACTTCTTCCTGCAGCTGGTCAACATGCAGGAAGGTGATTTTATGAAAAATTTCAAAGTTGTCTCTATCTCAGAGGGTTGAACTTAGGGCTGGCCAGAAAACTATATTTCCGTTTTGCAAAACATGTTGAGGTTTCAACATTTGATTTTGTTCCAATGTGAAATGAAGCCAAGACCTTTTGAAATTTTTTGCAAAAAATCTTGAGAGAGAAACACAGCTCAGAATAGCCAATAGCCAAGTGGTTATGGCATTTACCTGCAATGTGTGAGACACAGGTTCAAGACTGATTTAGAGCAGGGACTGGAACCAGGGTCATATTCGAGTCAGTCTTTCCTTTCTCACTCTAGCTCTTCTCTTGCTGCTGTTCCATTTATGTAAATAATTAAATGTTTAGCGGACTAGAGAGAGACTAATTCTGTAGGCTGGTGGTTGCCTGGGAATTGGGAGACCCAGGTTCAACACTCTATTCCAGAATAAAGGCTTGAACTTGGGTCGCTCATGTCTCAGTTGAGTGCTCTACCCATGTGGCTATGATGGAGTGGGTTCATTTTCTGGTTTTGACCTGAAATGGCTTTCTGAACCTGAGAAACCTTACTGACAAAAATTTAATTGGTAAATTTTTGCGAAATCTTTCAGTTTCAATACATTAGCATTTTCCAGTTGAAAAAATGTTCCATTGAAAAATTTGTAACCAGTGCTATTTGAAATGTACCTTATCACAGGGTGGGCTGGCCCTTTAAGGGAGTTGGATTTAGCCCCACCCTGGTGATGGGTTTGAGGCCAGGGATCAGGTTGATAATCCTTAGACAAAGTCACCTTTTCCTTTGATAAAAGACCAATAATCAGCTCAGAAGGTATGTCTACACTCTGATTAAAATACCCACAGCACTGAATCTCAGAGCCCAGGTCAGCTGACTTGGACTCATGGGGCTTGGGCTGTGGGGCTAAAAATAGCAGTGTAGATGTTCGGACTTGAGCTGGAGCCTGGACTCTGACACAGGGCGAAGGAAGCTCCCTAAAAGTGGGGGGGGGGGCACAACAACCAAACCATAGCTCCACCCACTGTGCCACCCTGGCCCCTGAGGCCCCTTCACCCAACACCCTGCCTTCACCCCACCTCTTCATCCTGAGACTCCACCCTCACACCACCTCTTCCCCCCCAAAACCCCTTGCCCTGCTCACTCCTCTCTGTCCCCTGCCCCCATCGCTTGCCCTTACGGCTGGTAAAAAAAAGTTATGGGGCCATAGCCCTCTGGTTCCCCTGTTCCATTGCCCCTGCTCTGAGACCGTCCCCCTCATGGGGGTCTCAGCACCTGGGATCCAGCCTGAGCCCACACATCTACACTGCAATTGTATAGTACCTCAGTCTGAGCCCTGCTGCCTAAGTCAGCTGACCTGGGCCAGAGTGTGGGTCTTTTATCATAGTATAGATGTACCCAGAGAAAGTGGTAGGGAGCAGGTAGGCTCCTGCAGGAGCCCTGGGGTCAGGGGGTAGGAGCTGGAAAGGCTTGGAACTACCTGCAATGAGGAGCAGAAGCCTTAAGGGGAAGACACTCGAGAAAATGCCAGGCAGCAAAACCCAGGTTTTGGAAAATAACTGTAGAGCCCAGCAAGTGGGCTGAAGAAAATGTAAATTGGGTTAGATTTGTTATAAGTGGACATGTGAATTGTGATGTTTTAGTAAACTAGATGCCAAACAGAGGTGTTACTTGACTTACAAATATCTGGCTACCATTTTGAAAACCTCAAGAAAGGGAAACTGAGACCGTGTCAGGGTTCAATGCCAGATCAGCTATGACCTGTTACACACCTTTTTTCAGTATTTCATGAAACTTTTCCTGGATATTTTTTAACCAGAATTTTTACTGGGGGGGGGGGGGGGGCTTAAAACGTGTTTTCCAGTAAGCAAAACATTCCAATTTTTAATGATGATGGAAAAATTTCTATATCACTGACAATCTTTCATAAAAATTATTTTGTAAAAAGGCCTTTATTTAACAAAACAAACAAACAAAACCTCCACAATTAATCTCTTAGTCTCTAATCTTTATCTTCTGAGTTTCTCTGATGTAGATTTTAAGTATTATAGTGGGGCAAGAATCGTGTGTGTTTATTTTTAGCATCTGCAAAGTTGAGTATGTTAAGGTCACTGATCAGTAATCATTGTGAAATCCTCTATTTCATTATAATAAATAACTATTAAATATTTCAACAACCAAATTCTGTCTTCTACCATTGTCATTTCCTCAATATCTTGTTCGCAGGCTGACGTTGCCCAGACATGCACTCCTTTTTGGGGAAATACTTCAACTGACAGAGAGAGGTTGGCTTGGAAGACTGGGCACAGAGATTTTAGTAATAATAAGAGACAGCACAAAGTCTATGCACTACGTAAGATCTGGGATGTAAGTGATGCATAAACTGTGTGTTAGCCCACTGCACAGGTGTGAATTCCACACTATATGAGTAAGGAGATAAAGTTCCAGAACGCTTAACCTTTTAGGCCCCTCTCTATGATGTTTCTTGGGTGCTCTTTCTCCTTAGAGATAGTACTGGGTGAAACTTACACATATATAACAGGTTGTCCCATAAAACGAGATTATTAAAGTAATTAAAATTAATTAAAAGTAGCGAGAAAAAATTATTTGAAACAAAATCAACAGTTGTCTCAACACATCTAGATTCATACTGGGTAAAAGCTGAACTAGATAAGACCAGGTCTCCACTGCTAGGAAGGATAGCGTAGTATAGGTGCAACCAGCAAAGAAGTGCTTTTGTCAATATAGCTTATACCAATTCACAGAATGAAATGAGCTATAGCAGCAAAAGTACTTCTAGGATGGTATAAGTATATCTACACTAGGGCTTTTGCCAGTATAGAAATGTTGCAAACAATCACACTCCTAACCAGCGTTACCTATTATTAGCATTATAATGTAATATATCGATTTTATATTAAAATTCATATAGTAATATAAAAGTCAAAACAAAGTACATTTGAAATGATAAAGTCAAAGCAAAGCATTTTACCTTATCAAAATGAAATGTTTTGATATTACGGTAACAGAAAGAGAAAGTCAAAACAGTTCATGTTGACTTTTTCCTGTTGAAACTTTTTGTCAAAATCAACACATTCTCATGAAACATTTTGATTTCGAGTATTTAAATGGAAAACTGTTCTACCAACATTTTTTTGACCAGTTGTTTTTGGCCTAGCTATTTGGTGATTCTTTTTTGATTGCCACATCCCCTACATTTAAGAACAGTTTCATCCCACATCTCCAGTCTGTCTGGATGTAATTTCTTTCTAAAGTAGTTAACCTCTCTTGGTTATTAGGCTATAATTTAGGAAAGAGGAACAGAGGCACCTAGACACAGTTAAAGACAGTCCTTACAATCTACACAGACAAGATCAAAAGCAGACAAAGGATGGGTGGAAGGAAGTATTGGTATCTCTGTTTTTTCACATGGAGGACTGAGGCACAGAGACCCAGGGTATATCTACACAGTGAGCAAGTCTCAGAGCCTGGGTCCACAGACTTCACTCATGCTACCATGTTAAAAACAGTTGTGTGTAGATGGCTTCAGAGCTCAAGCTACAACTTCTACAGAGCTATATTTAGCATAGTGGCATGACCCCCACAAGCTCGAGTCTGACAGCCCAGGCTTTGAGACTCGCTGCTGCTTGCTGTGTAGACATACCCTAAGGGTCACATAGGAATAGTCTAACAGAGCCAGGAACTGAACCCTATGGCCCAGATCAGTGTCTTTACCCCAAGATTAGGCCTCCTTTCTATAATTAGCATCTTGTGCAGAAAAAGTGGGTCCAACAGTTTGCTATTCATTTCAGGACTAGCAAACCTGATCTTCATACTGGCTTAAATTTTAAAGGTAGACATCTGTGGCATCCCTATACTGAAATACATGTACATTGAAATGCACTATGTAAACTAAAATTAACTTTCCTAGTCATAAACTATCCATTTACCATTCGGGATCCTTCTCTGAAGTATTTAGGTAGCCATATCACCTCATACTTGCTTTTGCATAAATATGTGGGGTACCAATTTGACAAAAGTAATTGGTGAAATATGGGCCCTTGGTTGCAATGTAAATAGGTTTACTCCTTTATTTTAGAAAGCTACCATTGTAGTGAAGCAGTGAGAACTTCCACCTATTATTCTCAGAGTGCAGGAGTCTTAACAATCTATTGCACTATAAACAGTACACACAAACAGATATTCACATAGACTACAAAAGAATTCATGTTTTGTCTTGAGAAAAATGAAGTCCCAGAGGTAATTCCTGTACTGTGTGGGAAATGATGTCTCCTGGAAGAAATTTATAGCAATGATTGTTTAAAAGAAATGAAAAATATATCATTAACATGTTTTTAACAAAAACCCTCAATTGTTTTATACTTTCCATCAGACTACTAACACTGCCAGTTTATAGGAGTTATATATTCTGGGCAAAGGTTTGGGTCACTTCTTATAAATGAGTTTGATCAACTGTGGGTATTATTGTGGTCATGTATGAAATAACTTATTAATGATGCATCTTATTTGAATTAATTGTTAGACCTAAAAATTGCCTAAAAATTGAAAGTACTCTGTAGTTTTCTAGTAGGGTTCTAAAATTTTATTTGTAAGTAACTGTTAAGTGTGACTTTATTTATTTGCATCCAAGGTAGCCATGTTTTTGTATCTGTTTAGAGGGTGCCATATAATATGGGTTACCAAGATTAATTTTTTTCTATACACCTAAGGATCACATGTAGGATCCTATTTTCCTCTATGCAGAATTACCTGTATATGGGGAGAGGGAGCTGTGAGTTGAAACTCATCCAAGTTCCTACTCATTCTTCCATTGGAGTATATA
The DNA here is from genome assembly GCF_028017835.1 of Emys orbicularis. Lineage (NCBI taxonomy): Eukaryota > Metazoa > Chordata > Testudines > Emydidae > Emys > Emys orbicularis. Next base: position 123,818,438 of record NC_088683.1, read on the forward strand.
AGAATGAGGGATTCTGTTCCCTTAACTTGAAATCTGCTGCAAACAAGAAAAAATCATATTGATATTCCTTGCCTATCTCACCCTTATCCCCACGGGCCTCTTAAAAGGATGGTTTCCCTGACCATGGTGGCCCTTAGAGGACTCGAGAGTTTACACAGCAGGTAGGTCTAGGAGAATAAGAATCCAGACATGCTGAACTGGCTCTCCCGTTTTCCTTATTCCCACAACCTCCTACCCAGCTGCACTTGAGCTCTTGTGGGGGGTTCAGGATGACTTTGATCAACTTGCATAATCTCTCCTTGTTTCACGTTGCTCTGTCTATAAAATGAGTATGAGAAGTCTCCTGTTGCATAGCTGCTGTAAAGCCAAACTCATGTTTGCAAAGCACATTGAGATCCTTGGATGTAAAATGCTAGATAAGGGCAGATGAAGTATTATTTATGCAGATCAATTAAATATATGAGCAGTTCCAAGGGGGTGAAATTCACCCCCATCCCATAGGGTGTAAGTGAGATTTAAGTGGTTCATAGGTAGGGCTCTACCAAATTCACAGTCCATTATGGTCAATTTCATGGCCATAGGATTTGAAAATTGGTAATTTTCACGTTTTCAGATGTTTAAATCTGACATTTCACAGTGTTGTAACCGTGGGGTTCCCTACCCAAAAGAGGATTGTGGGGGCGGGGGTCACAAACCTGTTATAGGGGGGTGTAAAAGGGTTTGTGCCGGGGCTCGACCCTTCAGGACAGGAGGGGAGCCACACCGACTCCCTACTGCACGAATTAAACAGTCAGTTAGCTCAGGTCTCAGGCCCTCTGGTCCAGGGGCTGAGTAAACCACAGTCACAGAACCCAGGCCCTCTGGCGCAGGGCTGGGCTGGCAAACGGTCACTTAGCTCAGGCCCTCTGATGCAGGGGCTGAGCACAGCCAGCTAATTAGCTCAGGCCCTCCTGTAGCAGGGGCTGAGCACAGCCAGTCAATAAGCTCGGGCCCTTGGATGCAGGGGCTGAGCGCAAACAGGTAATAAGCTCAGGCCTTGTGTAGCAGGGGCTGAGCACAAAGAGTTAATACGCTCCGGCCCTTTGTAGCAGGGGCTGAGCACAAGCAGTCAATAAGCTCAGGCCCTTTTCAGCAGGGGCTGAGCACAAGTAGTCTATTAGCTTTGGCCCTGGGTCAGGGCGGAGCACAAATAGTCAATTTAGCCCAGGCCCTCTGGAGCAGGGGCTGAGCGCAAGCAGTCTATAAGCTCAGGCCCTTTGCAGCAGGGGCTGAGCACACGCAGTCTATAAGCTCAGGCCCTCGGGAGCAGGGGCTGAGCGCAAACAGTTAATAAGCTCAGGCCCTTGGATGCAGGGGCTGAGCACAAGTAGTCAATAAGCTCAGGCCCTTTGCAGCAGGGGCTGAGCACACAAGTAGTCTATTAGCTCTGGCCCTGGGTCAGGGCGGAGCACAAACAGTCAATTTAGCTCAGGCCCTCTGGAGCAGGGGCTGGGCAGGCAAGCAGTGTAGTAGCTCCGGCCCTGGTTCAGGGTGGAGCACAAACAGGCAATTAGCTCCGGTAGGTAAGGGGCTCAGGTTCCTACCTGACCGTTGGGTGAGGGGGAAGCCTGCCACCCGTGTGTAGGGGTGGCAGGGGGGGACACAGGCCCACCCACTCCACTGTGTCCCAGCCCGGGGCCCTAGCAGCGATTAGTGTCGCTGCCGGTCAGTGGGGTATCCTGACCGAAACACACTGCCATGGGCTGACAGGCCTCTGTAGCCTGACTGGGGTCAGCTATCCCCGGGCTACTTCCATTATCCCCCTTGGGGCCTACCTCGTCTGTGGCACCGGTTGCGGTCCAGTCCATCAGTGGAGCCTCCTCTCGGCCGGGGTTCCTTTGCCTCCAAGTATGACTCCCTCCTCCTTTTATATAAGGCTTTCCCTTCAGGATTGGAACCTCGGAGCTGAACTTAACTATCAGCTTCCCACAGACCTTTATGGTCCCTGGGAGGCAGGGCAAAGCTGTGTCGTGGTCAAAGACACCCACGCATTGATTTTAGTTTACAGACAGTCTTTGACCACGACAGCTGTAATGCCATGGACACCAGCCACACCTCTGATCTGTGCCATAGTTCAGAAGAGTGGGCATAGAGCCTTTATAACAGCTCTTCACCAACATGGGAGGCCATATGCCCAGGAGATATTTGCAAGACACCATTTCCAGAGACCCAATTAAGGCCCCTTTATACTGCCAGAGTGGTGTAATGGGGCCTAGGGTAATGGAGAATCAGGCCCTTTGAGGTGAATAAACTATGAGTGACTGCTGGTGTTGCAATTCAGAAGGGTACCAACAAGTGTTGGGACGTGTATGTAGGGGACGATGATACAACCAGGTATTTTCTCCATGAAATAACTATTCACAAACTATTACGACCCACTTGTTTAGTCAAACAAATACTTCCAAGATAGCAATCAGACATTTTTCAGCAAATCCCTCACTGAAACAATTGCTTGTTTCATATTTTCCAAAAGCCTCCACAAAAGTCAACAGATTTATGAGTTAGTGAAAAACACCCTATCACATACAACAGCTTGCAAAAGTAAACTTCCTTCTAAATATGATGTGCCCTGATCATCATGTAAAGCAATTTAAAGTAACATTACTGCATAAAAACCCTCGAAGTGTTAGGCTATATGTCGCTTTTTCGGTCTGTAAAACATTCATGTTGGTTGCTACCACTGCTCACCGTTGTTGTATACTCATGTCATAAATACTCACATGAGTAAGTGCTACTCATTGTCAATAAGAATATTAGAATCTGATCTTTAGTTTGGAAGAAACTACATTTAATCTTTGATCAGTTAGAATCTTTTTAGTTAATCCAGTCTTCTGTATAAATTCATCCAGCTTTTGAGGCTAGATTGCACTTTTGGCACTTAGCCCTCAACTTCTGATGGTTACAATTCTTCCCACACTCCCCTCTTGCTCCAGGGAAAAGTAACTTACTGCAGTCCTTGAAAAGGTGCAGATTACTTTTCTCTTTATGCCCATCCAGCTTTGCAGGTTGGTACGTGAGGGAGAAAGAAACAGAGCCAAAGTTCCACCTATTCCCCCTGCATAATATTCCTCTTTCTCATCCACTTGCTCCCAGTGGATGGGGAGCACAACTCCATCCCTCTGCACAGGACCAAGGTCCAGGTAGCCCTAATACAGCTGTGAGAAGAATGGGGCAATACTCTCTTAGGTCTATCCATTTTTTTCAGAGTATAAAACTGCATAAAATGTCTTTTAGGCACTTAAACTGCCATTTTAACTAACTCATGTTTCTGTAAATTCTGGCCCAAATGTTTCAGAACCCTGATAATTACCTTTGTGGAACTAATTCTCTATATCATGCAAAATATGGCAACAAACCTGGAATTCACTTATACTGACATTCCTAAGAGCAGCAGTGTGAACACCACTGCCATAGCAATGTAAACAAAAATGCATTACACAATAATACAATTCATAGCCAAAAGGTTTCACATTCTGGCAAAAAATGTAAACACAGAAAAACCAGGAAGTTCAATTATAATATCCCACAAAAAAGATAACTGGGTTCTGTTCCCCTTAAGTTCTAAGGTATTTTTTATTGTTTGTGTGTGATGTTAATTCAGACTTTAATATATGCAAACAATGTAGGACTTTGTCATTACTGTGGGACCAGTAAGCTTGAATTTCTTGATTTTTGTGCATTGGAATTCTCAGTCATAACCATATGTCGCAATAAGACAAGGCCCAACAAACACCTGAAATGAGGGGGACACAAATTATTTATACAAGACACTTAAAATGTTGAAGGGTTCACTTTAGTGTAAATAATGCTCCAACCTCTGTTCCAGAATACTTTATTTCTGATGTGAATAATTTTCAAAACTAAAAGAAAGAGGACACCTAAATTTGAGGGCACACAAGTATGATCATAAGGGCTTCTACGAAATGTTTTTTGTACTACATTTCCTCTTTTCCTTAGAGATTTTTTAAATAGAGAACAAAAAGATCCAAAAAAGTGAGTGATTTGTATGTTATGCAATTTTAGATTCAGATAACTACAGCTTGGTATGTCATTAAAAATTGGTGGAAAGTTCATTCTTGAAAATAAGTTTTGGTATAATATGCTCCAGTTAGCCTGAAGATTGTCACCACCAAGCCAAAATCGACTCTAAGCTTCTGTTTCCAAGGCTCTTGGTGTTAGCTCAAAAGCTTGTCTGTCTCACCAATAGAAGTTGGTCCAATCAAAGATACTATCTCATTCACCTTGTGTCTCCAGTTTCCAGGGCTGACAGTCTGGGACCTTTTTAGAAAAACTAAACTCACTTTCATTTAACAAGAATAACAAAAGGTGCCAAATGACTAGTTCTGTATTCTGAGAAGCAAAAAGTCCCCAGAGAACAGAGAGAGTGTGAGAACCTAATGGCTCATCCTCATTTTTCATTTTGATGTGTACTGTACAGTAGATGTCTTCAAACTGAAATGGGAAGACACACAGATTTATGATGAATTAATCTAAAATAGTTATGGGTACATTGTATCAGATAAGTGTTGTATCATTCACATTCTAGGTGCCAGAACTGCTTTGCTGAGCAGTTCTAGCACCTGAAATGTCAACAAGATAACACTCTTATCAGATAAGATGTACCAACATGCATTCATAGTATTGAATAAAAAGAGGAGTCCAGGTCTTTAGCATAACTGTCACCTTCATATTTATAAATTGTACCCATTCCTGTCTAGCCTTTGAAAACATGGTCATATAATTCTGACAGGATACAAAATAACATATTCTTCCTCTTCACATAATTTATGGAAGGCCAATGTTAATAATGTTTTCAGGTTGCATCACTCTCAATTGACAATTTAAATAAAGCAAGGATGTAAGAATCTACCAAGTCCTAAATTAAGTTAGACACTTCCATGAAATCCTCTATGCGATGACATATGAGCAATGGAGTTTGTTACATTTTTTCCCCTTCATCACCCACAAAACACCAGGGATGACTGATAGGCTGCATTCTGTATCAGAGAGATATGGATTCAACTCAAAATCTCAGATCCATATACAGGGGCAAGGGGATTGTCTCCTCACTGTACCAGACATTAGCCCCAACCCAGGTTCCTCGGTTTCTTTAAGGGATACCTTCCTCCTAAGTCCACTTTCAGCTCTGGTTTATCTGGGAACCGGATCCCCTACGGAATGAGTACTTGCCCTGGACACCTGCCCCAAGGATTCTCCAGCAGTTAGCGTGGCTGCCTCACACCCAGCCAGGTTCCCAGATATTTAACAATTTCTGCCCTAATGTCAGCTAAAAATACATCCACTGCTTGGTCAGACAGGTATACCCCTTGTCCCTGAATGAGGGCGTGAGGCAGCGCCCCCTCATGCCTTCTGCTGCAGCATTTCAGACCAGTTTACAGTCACCTGCTGGAAAAGGTCCTGGTTCTGCCCTAAATCTCTCTGTGTCCTCATGATTAAATCAACACTGTTACAAAATCCCACAGTTTTCACCCAGGTGTACAATAGTCATTGCAGGTGGCTGGTTCCTGGCTGCCAAAGAGCACGAGGGGCATTAGCTGACTTTAGAGCATGCACCTCTTCCCATGCCATTCACCTCACCACTGAGGCCTAGCTGTGAACCACCAGAGGAACTGGCTGCTTGCCTTTGGGCCCAATACCTACAGATCCAAACTCTGGGTCTCATGACCCATTCTCTTGCTCCCCTCCATCCATGCCGAGTCAAAACTGCCTCACCGCTGAGTCCCAGCAGTGCATTCCCAGGGGAACTGGCTGGGTGCCTGTGGGCCTAATGCACAATATTTTGTCCGCACATCCAGTCACCCCCTTCAGTGATTCTCTTTTGTGATCCTGAAGGAGGGGATATACACCTCTGAATTATCCTCCCCAATGGAGTCGGTATGTGTTCAGAGGCCACCATTGATAGGCGTAACCCTCTGGGCTCTTATTCCAAGGTGTGGTGTAGATGTAACCAATCTAATCCTAAATAAATAGGATCCCACTTCACCAGGGAATCCTGAACAGTATGCACTCATTGAAGTGAAATTTCCTTTTCCAGAATAACTCTTCCTCATGAAGGAAGAGTGAACCAGCACCAACAGCCTCAGCACTAAACAAATCTGCATTGCTTTGACTGGGAAATCCCAGCATCCCCACAGTATTATGACTCACCTTGCCACCCCTAATTGGTTTGTACCCTCTGTGGGAGTCAGGGTATCAGATTTTTCCCTCCCTGACTGCAGATCCCTAAATTCCAGAGCCCTGTCTGAACACCTTATTAAACATGATAGAGAATGCCCCTCCCATAGCCGTGACACCACTGACTGTAGTGTCAAATTTGGAGGTGGCGCGCATCCTGTCCACACATGGGAACAAAATCCTCCATCTCCTCAATAGACACCTGAATGTGCCAATTGTTTTGCAATAAGACAAAACTGGTCGAGGACAAAGGTTCCAGATATCTAGCTGAATGCCTGAATAGACTCCTTGCTAGCTCCCAACACCAACTCTCAAATTCTGCCTACCTCATATTCTGAGGGATTTGAAGACCTGTCAATTACCTCCTGGACTACTGCCTGATTTTCACTTCAGAACTGTCTCTTGCTCTTGACTTCATTCTTGCTAGTAGTCACTTCCACTAAGACAGGAAAGAGCTCCTACTGGGTTATATCCCTGTCTCCTCTCAGATCCAATGAGCACCCTTGTCCCTGCTGGAAACACCAGATCCAATGCCTTCAAATCAACTTTCAAGGCCAACTCTGGCATCCAGTCCTCCCTTCAAAAAAACCCTATTGCCCGGATTAAGGGTTTGGTCCAACACTCGCTAAAATCTCCATCACTTAATTTGCCTTTAGTAATAGATTGGCTCTGGCCATGACTGAAGATAAAGAAGACTGCCAAGTGCAAAATACCCCAAGTGGTGCCCTCAGGATAGGTGTGAAATTGAAGATGGCCATGCCTGTAGTTCATGCAAGATAATTTTCTTGAACACCTCAGCCCTCCTAGCCAACTCCTACAACCCTGCCAGTGTACTGACAGTGAGTAGACATACCTGCCTGGATCTTTTAGCTCAGTCTCCAGACAAGCCAGCCTAGCGAGGGGGGAATGCTCTCTGTGGTTCTTTTGCTGGCAGTACTCCTAAAGTAGCATCTAATATGCAGTGAAGTCAATGAGCATGTAGCCTCACATGAATCCACCCTTGCTGCAAACAAAAGGGTATTCAAGTGGCCCACCACATGCAAAGCTGGTCTTAACCAAGCTGTAACTCCTGGTTTCAGTCACTCAGTGTCAGTTGGGGAAGGGATTCATGGCATGCCCTCTCCAGGGGTCTGTGTCTACCCTGGGGCTGTGTCTACATGAGTAAACTATCTTCCCTCTTTGGGAAAGCCTTATGTTCCTTCCCAAGAGACCAATTCCTCTCCCTGCCTGGCCTTTGTGTGGGCTGCAAGTTAGGGTCGCTTGCAGGGCTGGCTCCAGGGTTTTGGCTGCCCCAGCAGCCAAACGAGGAAAAAAAAAAAAAAAAAAAGCCGCGATCGCGATCTGCGGCGGCAATTCGGCGGGAGGTCCTTCGCTCAGAGCAGGAGTGAGGGACCATCCGCCGAATTGCCGCCGAACAGCTGGACGTGCCGCCCCTCTCCGAAGTGGCCGCCCCAAGCACCTGCTTGGTAAGCTGGTGCCTGGAGCCGGCCCTGGTCGCTTGACTGAGGTTTCCGCCATTATCCATGGCTATCCTCTGAAAAGGAGTCAATTAGAGGGAGCAGCCTCATGACTGCTATACATATACCTTGGGCTTTTCCTAACCTGAGTAGGAATCACATATTCTGCAGTACTCCTTAATTGCTTCTGTTCCCCCACTTTCAGCAGGGGTGTTGGCCACAGCAAAAAAAATGAGCCGTGCCTCAGTTTCCTCAATCTTGGTTCCCCAGTTTCAGCTGGGATCTTATCTGCAGTCACGCAGAGCGGTGCCTTCAGTTGAAATTACAGGGAGAACTTTGGGCAGCGCAGGACGTCAAAGATGGTGCTAGGGTGGCAGGTTTAGCCTGGTGTATTTTTAGGAAAAGTCACCAAGTGCTTATAGAGAAAGGGTCACAAGGCATAGAAAAAATATATAATGATGTCTGAAACTTGACTTTATATATATGAGGTGTCAGAGACATTGTTTTGTACTCCAAGTAAGCTACTCCCATCCCCATTTTAATGCAAAAAATGTGTGGTGAGCTTGGGTAGCTCTGAACACAGCGGTTGCCTTAGAGCCAAACTTGTCAAACCCAGCCTAGTTCATCAATTGGTTTGGTTTTTTTTTAAATGTCATCTTAGGAGAAACCTAGTCACATTTGGTGGAACTAAAATTCTGAGTGAGGGCCTGCTCCTGCTTCTATTGAAGTCAAAATGGCTATTGACTTTAATGGGAGTATAATCTGACCCTTTTGTGCAGTGGCTTATTTTTATATGTTTCACTGTATTTTTTTTTCTGAGTTCTTGCTCCCTTAGAGACTCCCATGCAACCCAAGATTTAATTTGGCAGCAATCAAAGGTCTAACTGAAAAAAGTTTAGATATTTAACATCACGCTCCACCTGCAGGGAAAAATCTCAGCAGGTCAAAAGCCAGGGATATTTAAAAACAAAACAAAATAAAGAGCCAGGAATGATAACATCCATTAATTCCAGGGCTTAAAAAAAAATCCAGCCTTATGTATAATTGTAGTGTTGAACATCTAGCTTGTGAGGAGTGGGAAGATGCAGTAAGAGCTGAATGACTCTGAATTTGCTGGTGCTTCTGTGACACCAAAGACCCAGTGACATTTCACTATGGAGTGATTTCTGACCAGGATATGGTCAGTTTGCTTCCTGGCATGTCCACTGTTTGAAATCCAGGTCCAGCAATCATTGTTAAGGTGCCTAAATCAGGAGCCCATAACAGATGAATCCTTGGTGGCATACATCAAAAGCCAAGTGCCGATGTCATTTGGTGAACCCAAACCAAAGGGACCTATCATGGTTTCATATCCAGTTCGGTCATAGCACTGAAATCTCTGAGCACTAGCAGTGTGTCATGGGGCAGAGTTGACTGCATTTTTAATGCTAACTCATAGTAGAATGCATCCCTTTCCACAGATGAGGCCTCTTCTGTTGGCGTGTAAGCCAAAACAACAAATAAGTGTCCATGATGATGTTGGGGCTGAGCATAGGGTAAGCATGTAGAGATGGGGTTCAACGTGGTTAAAGTCTGTGCTAGAAGTTTTCTGATAACACGTGACACACCTTGAGTTTGGTGTGGACCACCAGAGTGCATCTTCCACAATCATTTGTTTGCTGAGTGGCACGCGGGCCTTTGTAATGGATGAGTTCTTTTATGAGAGGTATCTTGTACTCAGTGCCATCCAGTGTTAACAGATTCCATCTGGCTACATGGAACATGCCTCAAAAGTCTGGTTTGGACTTCCAGGAAGCTGTGGTCATTGAGCCTACGCTTTTCTTAGGCGGTATTTGGGTTGTGCCCGTCCTAAGTGTGAAGAACACCTGGGGTTGGTAATAAAAGGGGCTTTAACCCAGGTGCTCTTGTCACAGTTTGTGATGGCTGATCACACCTTTGTTTCACTCTTCACTCTGAGGAGTGGGGAGATGTAGAGAGATTTTATTTTTGGGGACACCCTCCCCCTTCCCAGGAACTGTTCCACCAGATGCCATTGGTTCCTGATGGTTTGGATGAGTGCTACAAAGATCTAGCTCTTCTTCCTCCCTGTGTGGTTCATGCATCCACAATCACGGTTTCCTTCAATTGTTCATTATAGTCAAAAGCTGCATTGCACCTTTTGGTCATGTCTCTGGGATGGACAAAAACACCCCTGGCACACCATTTTCAGGTGTGTGCTCTGTCCCTACCTGACACAACCCATTGACTGCCCCAGAGATTCATGGATTTGCAGGATTGATCCAGTTCTGGGAACTTCACTACACAATGCCTGGTGCGACGCCACCTCCGTGGTCACTATGACTGGTGGTGTAGTCCCCAGTAGACGACCTGCATTTGATGATGCTTATGTATAATCATTACTACAAATAGTGTACAGGATTAATGTTTGACTACAAATTCTAACAAAGGGGGGGAGAGCAGGTGTACTACGTTGCTCAGAGTTGCATGCTGTGCATTAGATCAGCATACTTAAAGATGGGTTTGAAAGTTTCATTTAATCAAGAAAAAAGGCCTCAAGAGACACTATGCAGTAATAGAACTGAGGCAGGTTGTGGTTAGCAAGTTTGAATTTGGGCAAAGTTTGGTAATTTCAGATTTGGATACGCCTTTACAAATATGAAAATAAACAGAGTCAATCAAAACAGCATAACATCTATTAGGGTTCCTATTAGAGGTATATCGTTAAGACCTATCTAAATTTTGGATATATCTGAAATTCAGATACCACAGGCACAACAAAATAATTAAAATTCTAAAATGTTATCCAAAGTGTAGTTCTGGTCCCTTCCTCACCTCTCTCTTAAATCCCTAAGTACTCTCATTTTGTATGTGGCATTGCGATTTTATAATCTTATGTGTCAGGAATCCTTGTTACTGCTGTTCAAATGATATTCAGACCAACAAGAGTGACTTTGCTTTTCAAATTCTGAGACAATAGGATTAATGTCATTTTCAAACCACAGCCTGAGAGCAAAACTAAGTTATGTGTCTTTTGATGTTCTTGTTTCCTTAAGAGTCTTTAACCTTCTTCAAAAAGAACAGGAGTACTTGTGGCACCTTAGAGACTAACAAATTTATTAGAGCATAAGCTTTCGTGGGCTACAACCCAGAAGTGGGTTGTAGCCCACGAAAGCTTATGCTCTAATAAATTTGTTAGTCTCTAAGGTGCCACAAGTACTCCTGTTCTTTTTGGGGATACAGACTAACACGGCTGCTACTCTGTAACCTTCTTCAGTTGCTCCTGGGTTCCAGCCAGTTGAGATGCACATTCCAGTTAGCTGAAAGACTTTATTCCTTTTCTGAGATGTACCATCATAGCTTTTTTTTTAATGGACTCTTTTAGGGACATGAGGTAGAAATCTCAAGAAATGTTGAGAAAATTAATACTTGAGAAAGGGCCGCAAATAGACCAAACAGAACTTTATGGAGAGAAAAAAAAACATAAAAGGAGCCATAAATGGGAGAAGTGGTTAACACTTCCAGCCACAGAAATGATGACAGTAACACTTAGCAATGAGGGAAAAAACTGATACATTTGACCACATGCCTGAAGAGAATGGCATTTTTAAAACATGGTGCAAGCAGGATTAGTCATTGTTACAACTACAGCTGAATGTGTTGCTTTAGGAAGAAGGAAGAAAGATTCCCCTGTTGGATTTGGGAAATTGTTACTGTTAGAGATTGAATGCTTCCGCAAGTTGTAGTTTGGGTGAGAGGGAGAGAGAGAGCCATCTAATGAGGATGGCTTTGCTGTAAGGGAACTGGATTGGGACTTATGAGATCTGGGCTGAGTTCCCGGCTCTGCAACAGATTTCCTGGGTGACTTTGGGCAATTTGCTTTCTCTGTGCCTTAGTTCTCCATTTGTAAATTGGGGATAATACTTCCTTGCCTCATAGATAGGGTGACCAGATAGCAAGTGTAAAAAATCGGGACAGGGGGTGGGGGGTAATAGGAGCCTATATAAGAAAAAGACCCTACAATCGGGACTGTCCCTATAAAATCAGGAAATCTGGTCACCCTACTCATAGAGGTGTTGAAATGATAAATTAATGTTTGTGAGGTGCTCAGATATGATGATTCAGGCTGATAATTAGATGGATAGGAGCTGGCCCACAGAGAGAAGCCACTTCTACTGCCCAAAATAAGAGTTCTCCTTTAGCTCAAGTCGTTGGTGGAAAGCTGTGGTTTTGGATATCATATTGGGGTTTTAGTCACTGTGTGTATCTGATTTATTTGATAATTGTGGATGTTTGCAGCACATGTGATATCTCCATAATGGTAGAGCTGAAAGACAAAGGGGAGCTACAGCCTTCTGGGTCAGTTGCTTTGAGCATTTCTCAAGGGAACTTTTCTTACGTTCCAGATGTCACGGTTGCTACAGAAAGACATTGCCAAGAGGAGCAATGTTGTGCAAGCGTTGGAGGAAAATTGGGAAGGAAGCATAGAAATCATTGAAATGTAGGACAGGAAGGGACCTCGATAGTTCATCTCCACCAATTCCCAGCACTGAGGCAGGACTGAGTATTATCTAGACCATCCCTGACAGGTGTTTGTCTAACTTGCTCTTAAAAACCTCCAATGACAGAGATTCGACAACACCCCTAGGTAATTGTTCCAGTGCTTAACTCTCCGGACAGTTAGAAAGATTTTCCTAATGGCTATCCTAAATCTTCCTTGCTGCAATTTAAGCCCATTGCTTCTTGTCCTTTCCTCAGTGATTAAGGGGAACAATTTATAACAACATTTTATATACTTGGACTGTTATTATGCATCCCCCCACCCCCCCCCTAGTCTTGTCTTCTTCATACTAAACAAACCCAATTTTTTTTCAATCTTACCTTGTAGGTCATGTTTTCTAGATCTTTAAACAGTTTTGTTTTTCTCCTCTAGACTTTCTCCCATTTGTCCATATCTTTCCCAAAGTGTGGTGCCTAGAACTGGACATGTAGCTTAAGCTTTATCAAAGCTGAGTAGAGTGGAAGAATTATTTCTCATGTCTTGCTTACAATACTCCAGCTAATACATCCCAGAATGATGTTCACTTTGTTTGCAACAATATTACATTGTTGACTATCGTTTAGTTTGTGATCCACCATAACCCCTAGATCCTTTTCTGCAGTACATCTGCCTAGGCAGTCATTTCCCATTTTGTATTTGTGCAATTGATTATTCCTTACTAAGTATTGTACTCTGCATTTGTCCTCATTGAATTTTATCCCAGTTATTTCAGACCATTTCTCCAGTTTGTAAGATCATTTTGAATTCCAATCCTGTCCTCCAAAGCACTTGCAACTCTTTCCAGCTTGGTATCAGCTGCAAACTTTATAAGCGTATGCTTTATGCCATTATCTGAACCATTTATGAAGATATTGAACAGAACCAGACCCAGGACAGATCCTTGTGGGACCCCATTTGATAAGCCCTTCCAGCTTGACTATGAACCATTGATAACTACTCTCTGAGTACAGTTTGCTAACCAGTTGTTCACCCACTTTATAGTATGTTTGTGTAGGCTATATTTCCATGGTTTGCTTATAAGACAGTCATCTGAGACAGTAAGTCGAGGTACATCACATCTACTATCCCACATCTATCCTATCTACAAGGTTTGCTACCCAGTCAAAGAAGACTATTAGGTTAGTTTGACATGATTTGTTCTTGCCAAATCCATGTTGTCTATTACTTATCACCTTCTTATCTTGTAGGTGCTTACAAATTGATGTTTGATTATTTGCTCCATTATCTTTCTGGGTACCAAAGTTAAGCTGACTGGTCTATAATTCCCTGGGTTTTCCTTATTCCCCTTTTTTATAGATAGGTACTATATTTGCCCCTTTCCAGTTCTTTGGTATGTCTCCCATACTCCACAAGTTCTCAAAGATCATTGCTAATGGCTCAGCGATTTCTTCAGACAGTTCCTTAAGTATTCTAGAATCTATTTTGTCAGGCCCTGGCAACTTGAAGACCTCTAACTTGTCTGAGTAATTCTTAGCTTGTTCTTTCCCTATTTTATCCTCATATCCTACCTCATTTTCACTGGTATTCACTATGTTAGTTGTGCAGTCACTGCTAATCTTTTTGGTGAAAACTGAAATTAAAAAAAAGGCATTTAACACTTCAGCCATTGCTGCATTTTCTGTTATTTTCTTCCAACTCCTAATTGAGTAATGGGCCTACCCTGTCCTTGGTGTTCCTCTTGATTCTAATGCATTTGTAAAAATTTTACTTGTTACCCTTTAGATCCCTAGCTAGTTTAATCTTGTTTTGTGCCTTGGCCTTTCCAATTTTGTCCCTACAAGTTTGTGGGTTTTTTTAAAATAACATGAAATACCAGTCAAAAGTGTCAGCTCTAAAATGGACTATTTGTGTTTCTTAAAGTTCTTCTCTTTGTTTTATGTATTTTATTGTTGCTGGAGAAAATGAAGGTAGGAGAGAACAATGGGTGGGTGCAGAGAACACAAAGATACTGGAATCTCAACTTTTCTTCAGTGATTTTTACTTAGGTTCAATGCGAAACAAAGTGTATACAGGCAGGTGTTTTTCCCTACTGCATCACTTAGCACCTCCCTAGACACAGAACAAGCTTTCCCCAGATATTTCTATCTGCAGCCTCTCCCCCAGTCTTGTCTTGTACAGAGCTAAACTTATTCTCAATGTGGAACAAATTAATATGCAATAAAGCTCTTCTCAAAAGCCCCGAATTCTTTTTCACAGCTCCTTTCTTCTATGTTGTTGTTGGGTGTACTTTCCTCTTATTCCCTTTCTCTGTTTCCCTCTGCCAATATATGGGGTTTCTTTCCCCACTGCTTTACCTCACACCTTCTTTCTTTTCTTCCCACCACACAGGATGAATGCTTGTGGGAGGAGCAGGTTCCAAGAGTCTGGTTCCCTTCCCCTGTAACAACAATTCACTTCCAAAGCAAGCAAGAAAAAGGCAGCTATATTTTACCAATTGTTACTAAGGGCATTACTTAGATCACAGGTGCTGTGGGGAAGGTCCTTGCCATGGCAACACTGCTTTCCACTAACACAACCCCTCTGCCCTGCTGTTCTTTGCATTATTCTGTAGCATGTTTTTACGGTTTGAAGACCGGAGTGGGACCAAATCTCCTCCTGTGTTCTAGTCCCAGCTCAAACACTCGCTCTACAGTGGCCTTGTACAAATCACCCATCCTCTTACCTCAGTTTCCCCCATGTGTAAAAATAGGGGAGTGTGTTAATTAATAAAAAAAATCTGTAAAGATTAAAAATGTAAAGTACTAATTACATATTTTCATTGCAGAGTAAATCCTCCTCTCACCCACAAATGTAAAACATATTAGCTGGGAGAAACTGGTCAGTCAGGTTTTGCTGTACGTAATCTAGTACAGAGCAGACGTCAGCTGGGAATATTGCCTGTTGAATTCACAGAAATGCTTTGACCCTTCTCAGACAGCTGCCTCTTGTTTGTAGATTCAAAGCTCACAGCTAATCTAATAAGATTTTCCTGTTACCTTTATAGGAGCTTTGTCTGCTAATGATATTTTTGTCACAGAGGCAGAGCAAGGCTTACCTGTTTCCAGATTGAATGACAGTGGCTTAATAAAAAGTAATAATAATTAACATCCGCACTGTTACTGGTAACTTTATTGAAAGCAAAGGAAGACTCATCACAGCTGGTTACAACAGAATGGGAGAGAGCCAAGAACTTAATTTTAAAAAAAATCTCCTGTGGGAGGAAGCAGAGCCACAGAGGTGACAGGGGCTAATCAAGAAAAGGCCTTTGGAACACATCAGTAAGCAGTGTTAGTGGGGAGTGAGAGGAGGAAAGAAGATGTGCCATAGGCAGGCAGCATAAAAGGAAAACCAACGTCATTAGAGTGGAATTTATTCTCCTTAGATCAAAAGGTCAGTAGCATTGCAGTTTGCTGTTTGTGTAAAAAGAAGCACAAGGAGAAAGGAGGATGGTTCAGTATGCATACATAAGAACATCTGCTTTGATGAACCCACTCGAACGATAATCATAAAGCAATGTGGGAGGTACAATTCTAGAAGGGCAGAACCAGGGATATATTGGGACAAGGAGGAATTCAGAAATTTAAGCAAGACCAGGAACTGGCCTTCCACTGAATAGTTTAACTTCTATCACTACAGCCCTATGCATAATGGCCAAGATTTTCAAAAATGACTAGTGATTTTGGATGCCTCAATTACAGGAGTAATCAACTTGTGACAACTTAACTGGAGACCTGATTTTCAGAAAGGGCTGAGAACCCACCTTTTAAAAATCAGGCCCATTCTATGTGTCTCAAGGTCAGCGCCCAAAACACTAGGCACTTCTGAAAATCTTGGTCACTAACCCTCTATAAAACTAAAGAGATGAAAGGGAGGTAAAGAAACCCATAGATTTCCCCATTAGATACCTTCGCAAACTTTTATTTACCTTCTCACAAAGGTTCCTACTAACTACACTAACCACAGGATTGGGCCCTAACAGTATTTTCCTTGAATTAACCTAACCTAACCAAACCAGAACATACACATCCGTCCCCCCCAAAAAACCCCACCCACCTCCACAACAGCACACACTTCTGTGCACATTTCCATTACCCTACACCAAACTACAGTAGATATACACTGTATCTAATCTGTTCAGTGAAATATTTCACATCTCTGTGTTCTCCTGAAAGCCCTGGATCTGAAAGCTTATGAGTAAAACATAATCATGCCTCTGGCATAAGCACTATATGTAAAAAAAATGAAGACTGTAGCAAAAGTTAATGAAGAAACTGAAACAACTATTCCTTCCAGAAAGTAAATTAACCCAAAGCCTCTGCACAAAATATGAACAACTGATATTCAGTTTACTTGCTAAATATTAATTGGAAAATAGAAAGTGGCAATACAATAATTATTATTTAATAACATGGGAAATGCAAGTCCCATAATGAGAGGCTTTTATATATATATATATCTCAAGCAGCTGGTTTCCTATAGAAACATAGACTTTAAGGTCAGAAGGGACCATTATGATTGTCTAGTCTGACCTCCTGCACAACGCAGGCCACAGAATCTCACCCACCCACTCCTGTAAAAATCCCTAACCTATGTCTGAGGTATAGAAGTCCTCAAATCATGGTTTAAAGACTTCAAGGTACAGAGAATCCTCCAGCAAGTGACCCGTGCCCCACGCTGCAGAGGAAGGCGAAAAACTCCCAGGGCCTCTGCCAATCTGCCCTGGAGGAAAATTCCTTCCCGACCCCAAATATGGCTAAACCCTGAGCATGTGGGCAAGACTCACCAGCCAGACACACAGGAAAGAATTCTCTGTAGTAACTCAGATCCCACCCCATCTAACATCCCATCACAGGCCATTGGGCATATTTACCGCTAATGATCAAAAATCAATTAACTGCCAAAATTAGGCTATCCCATAATACCATCCCCTCCATAAACTTATCAAGCTCAGTCTTGAAGCCAGATATGTCTTTTACTCCCACTGCTCCCCTTGGAAGGCCGTTCCAGAACTTCACTCCTCTGATGGTTAGAAACCTTCGTCTAATTTCAAGTCTAAACTTCCAGATGGCCAGTTTATATCCATTTGTTCTTGTGTCCACATTGGTACTGATCTTAAATAATTCCTCTCCCTCCCTGGTATTTATCCCTCTGATATATTTATAGAGAGCAATCATATCTCCTCTCAGCCTTCTTTTGGTTAGGCTAAACAAGCCAAGCTCTTTGAGTCTCCTTTCATAAGACAAGTTTTCCATTCCTCGGATCATCCTAGTAGCCCTTCTCTGTACCTGTTCCAGTTTGAATTGATACTTCTTAAACATGGGAGACAGAACTGTACACAGTATTCCAGATGAGGTCTCACCAGTGCCTTGTATAACGGTACTAACACCTCCTTATCTCTACTGGAAATACCTCGCCTAATGCATCCCAAGACCGCATTAGCTTTTTTCATCGCCATATCACATTGGCGGCTCATAGTCATCCTGTGATCAACCAATACTCCGAGGTCCCTCTCCTTCTCTGTTACTTCCAACTGATGCGTTCCTAGCTTATAATAAAAATTCTTGTTATTAATCCCTAAATGCATGACCTTGCACTTTTCACTATTAAATTTCATCCTATTACTATTACTCCAGTTTACAAGGTCATCCAGATCTTCCTGTATGATATCCCGTCCTTCTCTGTATTGGCAATACCTCCCAGCTTTGTGTCATCTGCAAACTTTATTAGCACACTCCCACTTTTTGTGCCAAGATCAGTAATAAAAAGATTAAATAAGACTGGTCCCAAAACCGATCCCTGAGGAACTCCATTAGTAACCTCCCTCCAGCCTGACAGTTCACCTTTCAGTAGGACCCATTGTAGTCTCCCCTTTAACCAGTTCCTTATCCACCTTTCAGATATTGATCCCCATCTTTTCCAATTTAACTAATAATTCCCCATGTGGAACCGTATCGAATGCCTGACTGAAATGAAGGTAAATTAGATCCACTGCATTTCCTTTGTCTAAAAAATCTGTTATCTTCTCAAAGAAGGAGACCAGGTTGGTTTGGCACGATCTACCTTTTGTAAAACCATGTTGTATTTTGTCCCAATTACCTTTGACCTCAATGTCCTTAACTACTTTCTCCTTCCAAATTTTTTCCAAGACCTTGCATAATACAGATGTCAAACTAACAGGCCTGTAGGTACCCAGATCACATTTTTTTCCGTTCTTAAAAATA
This sequence comes from Emys orbicularis, assembly GCF_028017835.1. Taxonomy (NCBI): domain Eukaryota; kingdom Metazoa; phylum Chordata; order Testudines; family Emydidae; genus Emys; species Emys orbicularis. The sequence goes on from NC_088683.1 coordinate 123,836,887, forward strand.
GAGACTATGTTAGCAATTCTCCAGTCATACGGTACAACCCCTGAGTTTACAGATTCATTAAAAATTCTTGCTAACGGGCTTGCAATTTCATGTGCCATTTCCTTTAATATTCTTGGATGAAGATTATTGGGCCCCCCCGATTTAGTCCCATTAAGCTGTTCGAGTTTGGCTTCTGCCTCGGATGTGGTAATATCTACTTCCATATCCTCATTCCTATTTGTCATCCTGCCATTATCCCTAAGCTCCTCATTAAAGACTGAGGCAAAGTATTTGTTTAGATATTAGGCCATGCCTAGATTATCCTTAACCTCCACTTCTTCTTTCTTTGTTTTCTTCTTATTTATATGGCTGTAGAACCTTTTACTATTGGTTTTAATTCCCTGTGCAACGTCCAAGTCTACATGGCTTTTGGCCTTTCTCACTTTATCCCTACATGTTCTGACCTCAATAAGGTAGCTTTCCTTGCTGAGCCCTCCCATCTTCCACTTCTTGTAGGCTTTCTGCTTTTTCTTAATCACTTCTCTGAGATGCTTGCTCATCCAGCTTGGTCTACAATTCCTGCCTATGAATTTCCCCCCCTTTCTTGGGATGGAGGCTTCTGATAGTTTCTGCAACTTTGACTTGAAGTAATTCCAGGCCTCCTCCGCCTTTAGATCCACAAGTTCTTCAGTCCAATCCACTTCTCTAACTAATTTCCTTAATTTTTTAAAGTTAGCCCTTTTGAAATCAAAAACCCTAGTCATAGATCTATTTTTGTTTATCCTTCCATTTAGTTTGAACTGAATTAGCTCATGATCGCTCGAACCAAGGTTGTCCCCTACAACGATTTCTTCTATGAGGTCCTCACTACTCACCAAAACCAAATCTAAAATTGCATCCCCTCTTGTTGGTTCAGCAACTATTTGGTGAAGGAATCCATCAGCTATCGCATCCAGGAAAATCTGAGCCCTATTATTATTACTAGCACGTGTCCTCCAGTCTATATCTGGGAAGGAAGTTAAAGTCTCCAATGATCACACAATTCCCATTAGTATTTACTTCATTAAAAACATTAAAGAGGTCTCGATCCATATACATATCAGACCCTGGTGGTCTATAGCACACCCCAAGCACTATCCCAGGGGAGGCTCTAGTAGCTTTCTTTCCCAATGTGATTTTTGCCCAAACAGACTTTGTCTTATCCATTCCTCTTCTCTCTTCCATATTTACAAGGTTCATTGTAACCCTGCCACGTTACCTGTAATCTAGAGATTTATGGCAGAATAAACTCATTAATCCTAACAGCCCAGTTTTCATTTGGAGGCTGGAGAGACTGTCAATAAACATCAAAAGAAGGAGTTGTTCTTCAGATGACACCTGTTTAAAACAGAAGAGGGGCTATTAGACATTACACAGAGTCTCTGTGTTATAAACTTTTTACGACTGCAGGTTTGTGCTGACTGCATTACACCACTTGTGAGCCAAATACAGATTTTCTCAAGCAAAGGGGAGTTAAGGACTTCATACTATGTCACCACATACTTTGTTTATGCTACAAAGGTTTCCTTTCGGTGTGCTTTTAAATATGGTCTTCATACTTTACCCCAATTGGAAGTATTTTAGGGCCTGGTTTTACAACCCTTACTAAGTCGCACTCTCTCTCTCTCTCTCTCTCTCTCTGTCTCTCTCTCTCTCACACACACACACACACACACACACGAGTTATATAAGCAGACCCACTGAAGTCAGTGAATGTGTCTTACTCATTATGGACCTAACCCAGTGGAGTCTTTCCATTGAGTTCTGCAGGCATTGCACCAGGCACTATGGGTTAGATTATGACACTGCTACTGCACTTTTACCCCATGAGTAACCCCAGATAATTAGAATTCAATGGACTATTCATGGTGTAAGGTACTAATTAACATGAGTAAGAATGGCAGAAACTGGTCCTCTGGGAACAATGGTAGCATGCCAGTACAGGCAGAGTTTAATGCAGAATTATATTTACTTCAGGGTTTTAATTTTATTCCATGGTGGGTGAAATGTCATAGCTTCATGTGGTAGCTTCATTACCCTGCCCATATACACGATGTAGGATACATTTTTATGCACTGGGAGAAATTGGCACATACTGGTTTGAGGATTAAAAGGTGTGTGTCATTTAAAATGTAAGTAGTTGTGTGCAGGGAAGAATACTGATAATATTGAAAATTTTAAAATGAAGATTTTTAAAAAATAGACACTTTAAAGCTTAGGTTCCTATGGCCATAATTAAACATAATTAAATTATAAATGAGTGACCTGAGTTTCAGAAACATTCAGCAACCAGACCTGAACTGATGGGAGCTGCTGGATTCTCAGTTCTTCTGATATTCAGGCCACTTATTTAGGTGCCTAAGTGTCTTAACTTTATGGACTTTTTTTTTCTTAACATCTTGGCTTTTATCCATAAAGCCAAAGCATTTTGGCAAGGGAAGAAATGAGACCTGCCTGGTCATGCTGTTCATGCTTCACTTATGTTGGTGGTGTCTAAGAGCCAAACTGGACTCCCATTAAAACTTAATTTGTCCTCCTCCATTTTGTACAGGAGCCAGCCTGAAGTGTGCCAGGAAGATTGCAGATATTTTGGCAAACGAACACCCGTGTATATGTGAACATGGACTATGATGATTTTGGATTAAGGAAGGCCTTCAGTACAGGATCTTGCCCAATAATAATATTTGATGTTCACCAACAGTTCCATTTCTGTTTATACACAATTTGAAGTGAAAGCAAAACGTACCTACTGTTCTCGGAAAACTCTTCCCACAAATTACTGTCTCTTTAGTCTTCCTTAGCTTTTTCTCAGTTTGTTTTTATGGAATTTATTTGGTTTGTGCTTTATGAATTTTCCAGAAATTTTTGCTAATAGCATGATTTACCTGTATTTTTCCAACAGAAAATGGCTCAGGCACAATGCCAATTTTCAGAATTTTATTACCAGCTGAGAAAAGTTGTTTGGGGAATGTGGCATTTCAGCACCTATGTTCCCAGCTCTGCCAGTGATTGGCTGTGAGTACCTGGATAGGTCTCTCTACCTTTCTGCATCTCAGTTTCTCAGACTATAAGGTAGGGGATAAGAATGCTTACCTACTGTCAAGGCTGTATCCCCACTTTGAACTTTAGGGTACAAATGTGGGGGCCTGCATGAAGGCTTCTAAGCTTAACTACCAGCTTAGATCTGGTCCGCTGCCACCATTTCCCACAAGCTAATTCCCTTCCCTGGGAAGCTTTGAGAAACCTTTCACCAATTCCCTAGTGAATACAGATCCAAACCCCTTGGATCTTAAAACAAGGAGAAATTGACCCTTCCCCCCTCCTACCTTTCACCAACTCCTGGCGAATACAGATCCAACTCCCTTGGATCTAAAAACAAGGAAAAATTGATCAGGTTCTTAAAAAGAAGGCTTTTAATTAAAGAAAAAGGTAAAAATCATCTCTGTAAAATCAGTATGGAAAATAACTTTACAGGGTAATCAAACTTAAAGAGCTCAGAGGACCCCCCTCTAGTCTCAGGTTCAAAGTACAGCAAACAAAGATAAACACTCTAGTAAAAGGTACATTTACAAGTTGAGAAAACAAAGTAAAACTAAGACGCCTTGCCTGGCTTTTTACTTACAAGTTTGAAATATGAGAGACTTGTTTAGAAAGATGGGGAGAACCTGGATTGATGTCTGGTCCCTCTCAGTCCCAAGAGCGAACCACCCCTTAAACAAAGAGCACAAACAAAAGCCTTCCCCCCCCCCCCCAAAGATTTGAAAGTATCTTGTCCCCTTATTGGTCCCTTGGGTCAGGTGTCAGCCAGGTTACCCGAGCTTCTTAACCCTTTACAGGTAAAAGGATTTTGGAGTCTCTGGCCAGGAGGGATTTTATAGTATTGTTATTTCCCTTGGCGGTATGAAGCCACTGTAGCACAGCATGGTCTGTTTGTAGATGGAAACGCTGTCCCCAAACATATGGGCGTAGCTTTTCCAGCGCGTACACAATGGCGTAGCATTCCTTTTCGCTGATTGACCAATGGCTTTCCCACTCAGACAGTTTCTTGCTGAGAAACATGACAGGATGGAATTCTTGATCCGGTCCTTCCTGCATTAAAACTGCTCCCACGCCTCGCTCGGACGCATCTGTGGTTACTAGGAACGGTTTGTCAAAGTCTGGGGCCCTTAGCACAGGGTCAGACATGAGTGTTGCCTTAAGCTGATTAAAGGCCTTTTGACACTCATCAGTCCACTGAACTGCATTTGGCTGTTTCTTTCTGGTTAGGTCTGTCAGCGGGGCGGCGATTTGGCTGTAGTGTGGTACAAATCGCCTATAATATCCGGCCAAGCCTAAGAAGGATTGGACCTGTTTCTTTGACTTTGGAACCGGCCACTTTTGGATAGCATCCACTTTGGCCTGTAAGGGATTTATAGTTCCTTGACCCACCTGGTGCCCCAGGTAAGTCACTCTGTTTTGGCCTATTTGACACTTTTTAGCCTTAACAGTTAGTCCTGCCTGCCGGATGCGCTCGAAGACTTTTTCCAGGTGCTCCAGGTGTTCTGTCCATGAATCAGAAAAAATGGCCACATCATCGAGGTAGGCAACTGCAGATTCTCCCAATCCTGCTAGGAGACCATCTACAAGTCTTTGGAAGGTGGCGGGTGCATTTCGCAACCCGAAAGGGAGTACATTGAATTCATACACCCCTGCCTGGGTGACGAAGGCTGACCTTTCCTTAGCGGGTTCATCTAGTGGTACTTGCCAGTACCCTTTTGTTAAGTCTAAAGTAGAGATGAATTGGGCATGTCCCAATTTTTCCAATAGCACATCTGTGCGTGGCATTGGATAGTTGTCAGGACGAGTTACAGCATTTAGCTTACGGTAGTCCACGCAAAAGCGTATTTCCCCATCTGGTTTGGGAACTAGAACCACTGGAGATGCCCATGCACTATTAGAGGGGCGGATTATACCCATCTGTAGCATGTCCTGGATCTCCCTTTGTATAGCAGTTTGGGCATGAGGTGACTCCCGGTAGGGTGGGGTTCTAATTGGGTGAGCATTACCTGTGTCAATGGAGTGGTATGCCCGTTCGGTCCGTCCTGGAGTGGCTGAGAAAATTGGTGCAAAGCTTGTGCACAGCTCCTTGATCTGCTGTCGCTGCAGACGTCCAAGGGTCGTGGAGAGGTTCACCTCTTCCACGCCACCATCCTTTTTTCCTTCGTAGTAGACACCTTCAGGCCACTCCGCGTCATCTGTTTCCTGGGCTGTAAACTGGCAAACGTTTAATTCTCTGGAATAAAAGGGCTTAAGAGAATTAACATGGTATACCTTAGGCTTTATGTTGGAGGTGGGGGAGGCTATGAGATAGTTAACAGCTCCTAGGCGCTCCTGGACCGTGAATGGTCCTTCCCACGACGCTTCCATTTTATGGGCCTGGAGCGCCTTTAAGACCATGACTTGGTCTCCTACTTTGAAGGACCGTTCTCTGGAATGTTTATCATACCAGGCCTTTGGCTCTTCCTGAGCATCCTTTAGGTTTTCTTTAGCAAGGGCTAAAGAGTGTCGGAGGGTGCTTTGTAGGTTGCTTACAAAGTCTAGAATGTTAGTTCCTGGAGAAGGCGTAAACCCCTCCCATTGCTGCTTCACCAACTGTAATGGCCCCTTAACCTCGCGGCCATACACAAGTTCAAATGGTGAAAACCCTAAACTGGGATGTGGTACAGCCCTGTAGGCAAAAAGCAACTGCTGCAACACTAGGTCCCAATCATTGGAGTGTTCATTTACGAATTTACGTATCATGGCCCCCAAAGTTCCATTAAACCTCTCCACCAGACCATTGGTTTGATGGTGATGAGGGGTGGCAACCAAGTGATTCACCCCATGAGCTTCCCACAGGTTTTTTATGGTCCCTGCCAGGAAATTAGTTCCCGAATCTGTAAGGATGTCGGAGGGCCACCCTACCCTGGCAAAAATGTCTGCTAATGCCTGGCACACACTTTTAGCCCTGGTGTTGCTTAAGGGTACAGCTTCCGGCCATCGGGTAGCAAAATCCATGAAAGTCAGTACGTACTGCTTTCCTCTGGGTGTCTTCTTTGGGAAAGGACCCAGAATATCCACAGCTACTCGCTGAAATGGGACCTCAATTATGGGTAGTGGCTGGAGACGGGCTTTAACCTGGTCTTGGGGCTTTCCCATTCGTTGGCACACCTCACAAGACCGGACATAATTAGCAACGTCCTTGCCCATTCCCTCCCAGTGGAAGGACTTCCCCAACTGGTCTTTGGTTCTGTTCACCCCAGAATGGCCACTGGGATGATCATGGGCTAAGCTCAAGAGCTTTACCCGATACTTAGTGGGAACTACCAACTGTCTTTGAGGATGCCAGTCTTCCTGGTGCCCACCAGAAAGAGTCTCCTTGTATAAAAGTCCTTGTTCTACAACAAACCGAGATCGATTAGAAGAGCTGAGAGGCAGTGGGGTGCTCCGTGCCGCCGCCCAAGCTTTCTGAAGGCTGTCATCTGCTTGCTGCTCGGCCTGGAACTGTTCCCTTGATACTGGAGACATCAGTTCCTCCTTGGACTGTGGACTGGGGCTTGGTCCCTCTGGAAGCGATGCAGGTGCTGGGGCTGTTTCCATTGACTGTGAACCGCTGTCCGCTGGTGCACTATGTGGTATCTCAGGCTCTGGCTGAGCCTCTTGGGTAGGGTTATCTGCTGCTTCCGCCAGTTCAGGCTCGCTGGTGCCCTCTGGCATTGGAGTTGTAGACGGGTTTGCAAGCGCTGGACTCAGTGCTGGCAATGGTTCTGGTGCTGGTTGCGTTGCCAGTTCCGGTTCTGGGACTGGCTGTGGCTGGGTCTCTGGGATTGGATCCACTACGGCTGTTGCAGTCATTGGATCCGGTTCCACCACCTTTGTTTGGGTCTCTGGTAACACAGACGGGGCCCTGGTGGACGGCTCAGGAACAGGGATGGGGGTGAAAGCTTGCTTAGCCTGGCTGCGGGTGACTATTCCCACCCTCTTGGCTAGCTTCACATGGTTGGCCAAGTCTTCCCCCAGCAGCATGGGAATGGGATAATTGTCGTAGACTGCAAAAGTCCACATTCCTGACCAGCCCTTGTACTGGACGTGCAACTTGGCTGTAGGCAAGGTTACAGACTGTGACACGAAGGGTTGAAGTGTCACTGGAGCCTCCGGGTTGATGAGTTTGGGGTCCACTAGGTATTGGTGGATAGTTGACACTTGTGCCCCAGTGTCCCTACAAGCGATAATCTTCTTTCCGCCCACTCTCAAGGTTTCCCTTCGCTCCGAGGGTATGAGAGAGGCATCTGGGTCTGGCGATCTTTGGTGTGATTGTGGTGTAATGAACTGTAATCGGTTGGGGTTCTTGGGGCAGTGAGCCTTTATATGTCCCAGTTCATTACATTTAAAACATCGCCCGGCTAAGGTATCACCGGGGCGATGTTGGTTGGTGGAGACTGGTGGGGTGGGGTGAGAAAGCGTCTGGGGTTTCCCTTGGGATGTGGGTGGGGCCTTGGGTTGTCCCCGGTGGTAAGGTTTTGTTTCGGCTTGCCCCTTCTGGTATTCGCTCCAACTGCTACTAGTTTTTTTCTTTTCTGCCACCTCCACCCATTTGGCTCCAATCTCCCCCGCCTCGGTTACAGTTTTGGGCTTCCTATCTAGGATGTACCTTTCTATTTCCTCAGGAACACCCTCTAAAAACTGCTCCATTTTTACTAGGGAAAGCAGATCTTCCAGAGATTTAACATTTGCTCCTGATACCCAGGCATCATAATTTTTGTCAATGTGGTAGGCATGCCGGGTAAATGCCACGTCTGGTTTCCACCTTAGGGCTCTGAACCGCCGACGGGCATGCTCGGGTGTTAGCCCCATTCTGAGTCTGGCCTTGTTTTTAAAAAGTTCATAACTGTTCATGTGTTCCTTAGGCATTTCAGCCGCCACCTCTGCTAAGGGTCCACTGAGCTGCGGCCTCAGCTCTACCATGTACTGGTTTGGAGTGATGCTGTATCCAAGGCAGGCCTTTTCAAAATTTTCTAAGAAGGCCTCAGTATCATCGCCTGCCTTGTAGGTGGGGAATTTTCTGGGATGGGAAGTGGTACCTGGAGAGGAGTTGCTAGGATGGGCTGGTGCATCCTGCCTAGCCCTTGCTACTTCCAGTTCATGCTTCCTTTCTTTTTCTCTCAGCTCCATAGCTCTCTTGTGGGCCTCCTCTTTGGCTTTTTCTTCTTTTGTAGTCATTTTCCTGTTTTCTTGTGCTGGGTCACACCCCTCTGCAGTTGACTAAAACTGGGATGCACTTAGCTCAGGCTGCTGCTGAGTTAACAGAGACTTTCTAACTAGCTACTCCTGAGGATGTAAAAAGAAAAAAAAACAATTCAGCTTGTAAATTCCTTTTACCAGTCGTTTGCTCATTAATTGAACCCTTCTCTTAACAAAGGCTCTTGTTAAAAAAACTTAACACCTCTGCCTTCAGGCCAGGAGAGATAAGATATGCATCTACCTTCAGCTCTGCTTTCCAAGCAGCTAGAAGGGGAAAAAAATCTTACTGGCTTTTGGGTTTAAAATGATCTCCACCGCTATGCCACCATGTCAAGGCTGTATCCCCACTTTGAACTTTAGGGTACATGTGTGGGGGCCTGCATGAAGACTTCTAAGCTTAACTACCAGCTTAGATCTGGTCCGCTGCCACCATTTCCCACAAGCTAATTCCCTTCCCTGGGAAGCTTTGAGAAACCTTTCACCAACTCCTGGTGAATACAGATCCAAACCCCTTGGATCTAAAAACAAGGAAAAATTGATCAGGTTCTTAAAAAGAAGGCTTTTAATTAAAGAAAAAGGTAAAAATCATCTCTGTAAAATCAGTATGGAAAATAACTTTACAGGGTAATCAAACTTAAAGAGCTCAGAGGACCCCCCCTCTAGTCTCAGGTTCAAAGTACAGCAAACAAAGATAAACACTCTAGTAAAAGGTACATTTACAAGTTGAGAAAACAAAGTAAAACTAAGACGCCTTGCCTGGCTTTTTACTTACAAGTTTGAAATATGAGAGACTTGTTTAGAAAGATGGGGAGAACCTGGATTGATGTCTGGTCCCTCTCAGTCCCAAGAGCGAACCACCCCTTAAACAAAGAGCACAAACAAAAGCCTTCTCCCCCCCCCCAAGATTTGAAAGTATCTTGTCCCCTTATTGGTCCTTTGGGTCAGGTGTCAGCCAGGTTACCCGAGCTTCTTAACCCTTTACAGGTAAAAGGATTTTGGAGTCTCTGGCCAGGAGGGATTTTATAGTACTGTACACAGGAGAGCTGTTACCCTTCCCTTTATAGTTATGACACCTACAGTGGCAAAATACTTTTGGACCTACAGATGGAAAAGGTGATATATAACTGCTAAATGATATTACTATTATTGGGCCAAATCCTGGCATCCTTTAGTACATTTTTACTCCATTCTTACTTAAACTTCCAATGACATGAAGAGGTTTTTGCTGAGTCATACTTCTAAAGATCCCAACAAATAGTTCAGGGCGGCATCCACGTGTCTTTGAGTGTGGTAGGGTTTTGTTGTTTGGTTTTAGGGTTTTTTGTAATCAGGGTTTTAAAGATGTTGAAATTAGTTTTACTGAGTGTTTCATTCCGTCTTTACTCAGGCAAACTTTAACTGTTGTCAGTAGGATTTTGACCAAGTAAACACTGAGTAACATATCCTCAGGATGTGTGCCAGTATTATTTTTATTAGAATCATTAGAGGCTAGAACCATCTCTGATTGTAATTCTTTGAATTCAGTGGGAGCTGGATTGGGTTGTGCAAGAAGACGTAAGTCAAACCAAAGCCCCGCTCTCTAGTACATCTGAAGGTAAGGGAAATTTGCTTCCAGGTGCAAAGTTTGCTGTTCAGGTCCATCTCTTCCTACAAGAAGCTGCTTTTGCTACTTTCTATTTCATATATATTTGGACACCTCTAGTATGATAAGAGTTGTTCTCCTACACTAATACAGTATCAAAAAATCACCTTATCCACCATGTCAGTGCTGTCTTTCTTCTTTTTATAAATATCTCATAGTTTTCCTTGTTTCCTGGTGTACCATTTTTCTGGTAATAGTGGAAGACGATGGAATACATTCTGAGTTTAGTTTAAGGGCACAATTTAGCACAATTACGACATAGCTGACGTTTTGAGAATGGAGGGGAATTGGTGTGACACTCACAATGATTTGACAGATCTGTTATCCTATTTCTTTGTCAACAGCACACTTGCCTTATTAAGGGAATACTATGTAAGAAATTCATTGAAGCCATACCTGCTGGGGGTTTTTAAAGAAAATTGGAGAACAAAATGTTTCATGTAGAGATGGGCCCAGACAGGAACATTTGGTCCAAAACACCTCACCCTCTGGGGAAGTTCAGAGCCTCCTTGGCATCCAAACGCTATCGATCTTTATCAACTGGATCCTACATGAAACAGTGGTCTGGAATACCTTAAGGAAGTTTGGGTCCAGATCCAAATTTTGCAGTTCAGGTCCATCCCTAGTTTTATGTAATGTGTTGTTGAAGGGTTTGGGGAGGTGCTGTGGAACTTGAAGGTAGCTCATGGCATCTCCTAAGGCACTGCAGATACAGGTGATAGAACATATTTTTTAATTTGCTTTACTGAATGATAGGCATCTCAGTGCCTGGCATCAAGCCATACAGATATCTTTCAAGTTTAGAGCAGGTCCTGAGACTGAACAGGTACACTGTGTGCTGTGACTCACTGCGTGCTAGGAGGAGCATTTAACAGTTGGGATAGACTGAATAATCTGAAAGGCTGCAGTCTTAAACTGATACATTTCCTCCCTGATGTTACTAATAACAAGAAAAATATGAGCACTTCAGGGTGATCATAAAGACTTTCTGGTCTTTACTGAATGTACTCTCAGAGTATCTTTTAGAACAGGTTATTTGTTTACTTTCCCTGTCTATAAAAGTTTTCCTTCTGTAAAATGTGCATATATTTACATTTCTATTTTATTACAATCCTGTTATGATTCTTACTAGGCCCATCATTGTTACAGATCAGGAATAAGAGTGAACTTTTTTTTTTTTTTTTTTTACTACCCTGCGCTACAGTATTAAGGAACAGTATATTTAGGTGGAAAGGAGCCTAACATGGCAGCCCTCCTATAACATGCTACTGTTACATACATAGAGAGGAAGCAGGGAAAGAATCCTTGGAACATTATACAAACAAAATGAAGGGCATGGATGTAATCTAAAAGTAACCTCTTGTTACTGCAAGTTTTGGAAGAGGGCCACAGGCAATAATATTTTCTTATAAAGCATCTCCCATCATGATGGATCCCCAAAATACTTTATAAAACATACATGTAGCACAACAAATGCAGCTATGTTTGGGTTATGGGGTAGCAGCCAAGCAGATAACCAGGGCCCAACATACAGAGAGAGGTTTTTTTTTTTTTTTCTTTACTAGGGAAATAGACAACCCTCCACCACCACTTTTGTTAAAAGAGTCTTCAATATCCATACACCCCAGACATAACCACCATTGTTAAGGTCTCGGAGTAGATTCTATAGAAAAGCCTAAGCTAGACAGATCAGCCTGATTTCCCACTGCATAACAGCAGTTTTACTCTGGTGAAACACCATAGAAACCAATGGAGTAAAACTGGAATAATGCAGAGGTGAATCAAGACTTCTTTTACTACACTGATTTTTTTTTTATTAAGTTTCACCAGTGCAAAACTGGAATAATGCACTGAATTGGGCCCGTAGAGCTAAGGGAATTGGTCCTTAATGGCCACCACTCTACCATCACACATTAAATAAAATCATGAATAAAAATAGTGAAGACTGACTATTATTTCACTGGAAGCCAAGGCCGGTGTCATATTTTTTTTATATTGTGGAATTCTTGGAATGAGACCATTAGGCGCCTCATGAAATAGAAGTGATTCCAATTTACAAGAAGAGAATGCCACTCAACTTACTGGCAGTGCTTTGTTTTTGTTTTGGTGTTGTTTTTTATGCTACTATTGGTGACCATTAGGAATGGTTTAGGGCCAAAACAGCCTTCATGTAGATCCACGCTGGTAATTTTCTAGCCGGACTGTTGGATGCATTCACTTAGAATTCCATGTTTTGTGAAACAGCAAAAACAACTTGCCTGTTTCTATTTTTTCCTCCTTCATAATTCAATTGTATTGTCTTTCTGGAAAATGTGCTCTTGTAATTCAATATTACAATACAGGAAAATTAACAATATTGGCTTTTTAATCTGAAGTCACATCTCTTTTTAAGAACCCCCTAAAAATACTGCATGCTAATTCTTTTTGGCCCCCATGATATATATAGGACAGAGCAAAGTTGATCTGCAGCAGTTATCCTGCTACTGAACTCTGCCAATAAAGTGTTCCATACTCCAAGCAGATGTTTCTCTTTTAGTCTAATGGAGCTCTTGTAGACCATTTTCCTTCCCAAGAGAAAATATCAGCACATCTGGAGGCTGGAAGAGCTCCACTCAACAACAGAAGCAAAGTGCCAACAGCAGCAGCAGTTTAATAATAAAAATACCATGGATGGAACAGCAATTGTACTTTCTTTTTTTTTAAGCTTGTTCTCAAAAACACATTTTTCTTCCCTCAGGAAGCCCTTCTCTCATTTGGAATCACTTTTTGTTGTAGCAATTTACTTCCAGGTAAGGGGACAGACAAGGGATCTTCTTCTGTAGCGGTGCCAGTGTTGGTCAAGAGATAAGAAAGTAGAATGTAGATTATGTACAGTATTTATCAATAAAATTCAGCCTTTACTCAGTTACCACACAGGTGGTAACTGATATACTGTAGCTATATCCTGCTCTAGTAAAGTAGGCCTGTGATCGCACAGTGTAAGTCAGGAGTAAATCCACTGAAGTTAATGGTGTTACACTCGTTTTACACCAGTGTAAGTGGAAAAAAGAATAAGGCCCATTGTATCTCCTCCAAAAGAGAATGGTAGCAAACAGATCTGGGATTCCATAGAGCTTGAATGACAACCTGAATGTGACTAATTCCTGGAAACTTTGTAAGCACTTCTGGGAAGAAATAGCTTGTACTGGGTTTGAACAGCAGCGAGTATAATAGAGCCTAGATTCTGATTGGTCCCGCTGAGCACTACTGTATAACAAATAAGTGATAACATTACCCTGGGCATTTTGCTCAGTTTCACTTTATATTTATTTATTTATTTTACTCCTAGGGGAATTCTGTGCCAAAAAATTAAAAATTCTGTGCACAATATTTTAAAATTCTGCATATTTTGTTTGTCAAAATAAAGTAATATAATCACACTGGTTTCAATTATTTTGGTAATTTATTTAAACTACAATACAATGGATGGAGAATGGGAGTCGGGAGAATTGGAGGAAATCGCCAAACCCCCTTTGTCTAATAGTAATGTAGCTAGGTTTCACCCTTTATTTCTAATTATTATTCAACAAATATATGCAGCCATATGCTCGGTGTTACATCATAGGCAACTGAAGAGAAAGTGAGGGCTGGGGGAATCAAACAAATAATTTATATTGGCTATTGACCATCTCCAGAAAGGTAACAAACAGTTCATGGAGCACATTTTGATAGGAATTTTTTTCAGTCCAAAAATTTAGACCAGTTCTAATCACTAAAGCACCATAAGCATTTACAAGGTCATACTGTCCTTTTCACCAATCTGGCAATGTAAAGGAGGCTTTTTACACCTGTTTTATACTCCTGGGGGAATTTACAAAGACAATGGGAACAATTCACTAAGCAAGCAGGCTGCTACATTCTGCTCTGCCTGAGCGGACAGAGCCTGCCCCACACCTACCTCCTCAGAAACAACCCAAAGCCCTGCCCCTCCATGCCAAGTGTGCCATAATAGTGAGCAAGAGTGTATCTCTCTCATATGCACGACTGCCCAGCCCCTCCCTGTGGTGATTTACGTCTCTACTGGCTGCTCTGGGCGCCTGAACCAACCTGCCTGAGCTGCTGGGGAGGAGCGCATGACTGCTCTTGTGGCTTCCCTTTGCTTCCCCATCAGAAATCATTTTTCTGTGGGGAAGCAAAAAAATATGCGGGGGACATGAATTCTGTGCATGCACTGTGACGCAGAATACCCCCTGGAGTATTATTTATATAGCAGCACAGCATCCAAGAAGAAAGAGGAAGAGCGAGTTCTGCTTTCTTCCCTACATCTTCCACCCCTTTCCCCGCAACTGGGGAGGGGTGAATTGCCAGAAATTTCCCCTGCCAGCAAGAAGATGGGGGAGAGGGGAATGTGTTCCATATTTATCAGAAACTACTTATCAGGGCAGATAGGAAAAATGGAGTGCCCAAGAAAACCTACATATAGCATAGCACCTACCACCCCTTTTGATCATATGGGAGTAGGGACATACATACTAGATGCCCTGGAGCCTGCTGCTCACTCTCTCCCACCCTGTCTTTTGTATCAGTCTTTAGGCATTGGGTGCCTGGTAAATTTTCTAAGCTGTACAAATACTTGAACTGTCTTAAACAGTAACAGGCACACTGGTTATTGCCATTATTCGCTGGCTATCTTGACTTTTAGTGATATTTCTGCTGTTCGTGTTGTGAGGAGGGGGACAGGAAATAAAAAGTAGTTTCCATTCTAATCCAGTTGAAAGGACGTGGCAAAACAAAAGTAGCTCTCACATTTCCTTGCTGGGGCAGAAACATTTGGCTTTTAAATAACATCTTCTTGAGATTATTTACATAGTCTATTTGGCATTATCCATATCAGTTCATGCCCTTTGTGTGTTTTAGATAACATTGTTGTGTTTCCTTTGACTTAGCATTTAGTTCTCTGTGAACTTGCCAATAGTCAGAGCAGCACAGGACCTTCTCTATGTGATCCCTTACAAAAGCTGTTTATTAAGTAGTTATTAATTATTTCATATTGTAAATTCACCTTTCACAATGAAAGCCTCAGAAGCCACTTCGGCAGTTTCTCTCTGCTTCTGCCTCCAGCACAGTAAGTCCATCTCTGGTGTTTACAAACTAGTGGTTCTCAAACTTTTGTACTGGTGACCCATTTCTCACAGCAAGCCTCTGAGTGCAACACTCCACCCCTTATAAATTAAAAACACATTTTTAAAATATATATTTAGCACTATTATAAATGCTGGATGCGAAGTGGGATTTGGGGGTGAAGGCTGACAGCTCAAGAACCCCGCGTAATAACCTCGTGACCCCCTTAGGGGTCATGACCCCCAGTTTGAGAATTTCTGGTTTACACCTATTGGCACTTATACAGCAAGAGAGTTTACACAAATCATAAGAGGGAAAGGACACAAAGGTCAGTGATATTTCTAGCTGATGTGGATACAGATTTTCTTGGAGTCTGTGCCTGAAAAGCTGAGATAATTGGCAAAGTCCACCTCCAGATCTGAACTTCCCTGACTCAGGGATGTTCTAGTTTGGGCTTTTGGTTTGGCCCATTATATAAATCCAGCCCCCACCCCCACCCCTAAATTCCAGATCCAAACTTCTCTGCCTCATATGTTCAGATCCAGCCAATTTCCATGCAAGACCCATGAATGCCCTATTCACAGCAGCACTTGTGTGTAAGTAATACCGAGAAAAAGTGATGATGGCACATGGAGGACAAACTGAATCAAGGAAATACATATCCAAAAGAGCTCAAGACGTATTTCGTTCACCAGCTGCAAGCACCAGCCACAAACTAATCTGAACACTGACCCACTTGTTAGTAACATGAAATTCAAAAGAACTTCATGCCAAGGGAGCAGAGATACACTTGTGACTCAAGAAAGAGAATTCTGATTGCTTGGGACTAGGTAAGCCATAAGAGTATTGTAATTTTATCCAGTCTAGAGGTAGCTAAGAACATTATGAGGCTGTGCCAGGAAACAACTGTTCCCAGATTGCAAGCATGCATGAGCCATCATAAATGTCTTTTCCTTCATCTCCTCTGTTCCCTAATCACCGAATAGCACAATCCTTCAGGAGCGGAGACGATTAGAAAATCTATATGCCTTTTCCTTCTATCAAGTGAACCTCACTTGGTCGGGTAGACCAGTAGTTCTCAATCAAGGGTACGCATATCCCTGGGGTTAAGCACCGGTCTTCCAGGGGGTACGTCAGCTCATCTAGATATTTGCCTAGTTTTACAACAGGCAACATAAACAGCACTAGAAAAGTCAGTACAAACTAAAATTTCATATAGACAATGACTTGTTTATACTGCTGTATGTACTATTTTATATGGTAATGTAACATGCGTATATGCACTGTATTAGACATGGGTTTTATGTCATTTACTGATGCCTGCAAGCATGTTAATGAGGTTGATGTTGTCATGGGGTTTATGCAGGTGTGATGTAAAAATGGATAGATTTTTAAAATGTGGAGCTGGAAGCGGCGGCAGTGGCAACAGTGAAAATTGTAAGAAATTGAAAATGACGGGGGGAAAAAAACCATTGTCAATTCTGCAAGGAATGTATTGCTTTTGGATTTACATCTATGAATAGCGATCCATCTCAAGCTTTGTTTCCTTTACAGAGAAACTCTATCAAATAATAGTTTGAAGCTGGCACATTTGCAATAACATCACTGTCCACAGCTCCTCATTCGAAGCCCCGCCTCTAGTTCCCTCTGTGTTTTTGCACTGAATTTAGTTCCACGTCCTCACGGTCAAGGCTCTTCACAGTTCCTCCTTGGCCTAAATCTCTGCTGTCGTTTCAACCCACTCCCTTGTGGATTAATAATCAGGTGTTTTCAGTCTAACTTTAGAAACACTAATTTAATTTAGAAACGTCTGTCTTCTTTAAAATTTAGTTCCTAGAATGGAGACTGCCCTATAAATGGGTTAGCAGTAACCTGAGTATGCTAGCATGTGCCACTCTTTTCTTCTTGCATCTATCTGCAGCATTTTAATACTGCTGACTGTCAGCTTTTCTTAAATTGGTTAAACTTCTGCATTGCTGTATCTGGCATGGATGTCTTATGGCTTAAAGCTTGCCTTTGTTAATAAATGTAGACCATTGTGCGAGGACCCCAGCAGTGATGCCAAATTGATTTTGGGGGCCCTGAGCCATTTAGCTTGGCCCATGATATGTTTTGCCTTTACATACTTTCTTGGCTGATTTTTCTTCTTGCCTCGACTGTGAAATATAGGGTGATAGTATCCAGATATTTTGTCAGTTGCCTGCAGATCCTGTGATCCTTCTTGCTAGGTTGACATAAGCGTGTGTTAAAAATCACAACTCTGGCATGCATCCCTGTAATACTTACTGTTGTCAGATGCTACCGGTGTGGTGCTCTGCTTTCTCCTATGTTGATATCACTCGGCTGCGTGCGTGTGTTCCCTCTGTGTGCTGTCCCAGCTCTGCAGATAGCTGACACAGCAAACCCGACAAGAACCCCCAATAACCACAGAGTCTAGTAAGATGCAAAGTCACATCAAGTAGGTTTATTGCGACCTTGGACACAATTGTAGTTCCCCGTAGATTACTTAGTCTACCGGGCATACTACTAATAGATGCCTCTTGGCAATGGACCCAGCTCAGTCAGTGGCGGGACTTTCCACTGCCCCCTTGTCCGGACAAAGACACCACCCCAGGGATACATTCTTATACACAGGTACAAACAAGTTACACATCACTCCTGACATATTGAGGTGCAACCCCTCTACGCAGCAAGGTACAACCCTTCTACGTTGTAAGGTGCCGCCTCTCACCTTGTACATGTTGGTTCGATCAAAACAACTCTATCCATCATTTTACCCTTTTGCCCCTGTCATTGGGATGGGTCGGCCTGTTCCATGTTATCTGTGGAATGTTCCAGTATAGTGTATGTTCTAATATCTGGTGTCCAGTACCTTTTAGGTATGTCTCTTTTTGCAGCATCAGCCCTTTCCTTGCCAACTTCTGTGAGCAGGGCCTGCCTCTGGCTCACAGCTTAACTTTGCTTTATGTTAGCAAAGTCTTGACCATTACATTAGTTCAGGTCTTAGGCCTCATACCAGGCCTCTGATACCAAGGTTTATATTTCAGGGCCTCCTCTTACTACACTTACGTGATCCCTTTACCTATAAATATTCATGTTTCATTCATGGTGAAATGTTCTCTCCTGTTTACATGTGTGCCGGTAGGCAGAGGAGTTCTGTCCACATGTTGCCCCAGGGTTTTTTTAAATCTGCTTTATTGAATTTAAAAATATATTCTAACCACTGCATCTAATTACAAAGCAGACTAAATCACTTAGCTAAGCATTAGTCTGTGCTGTTTCATGTAGCATGATATTAATGTAGTAAATAAAACTACTACAGGGCTTTTTGCACCGTTGTCTGAAACATCTGGTTCTGGCCACTATCAGAGGACTGAATATCAGACTAGATGAAACACATGTCCAATCTAGTATTACATATCTTATGTTTCTATGCAAATATAATCAGTTTTGAACCTAAGTTCTAATTCTCTGCACTGATAGAGTGCCATCGATTTCGGCAGGGATATTCCTGATTTACACCAGTGTAAGTGAAAAGTTAATCAGGCCCAATAAGTTCAGAATGGGCCAGATCTAGGCCCAGGTGACATCTCCTTTGCAGCACTCTGGTGGTACAAAGCAAAGCAGCCATAAAGCTGACCAAATTGGGCAGCTGAGGAGTCCCCCACTCCTCAGCTGATATGCCTGGGAATAGGGGGAGTGGCTGAAGTGCTGTGGCACTGTCTCCAGTCAGGATAACTCACTAGCCTTCTATGATGCTGAGGGACAAACTGGATCCCAGTATTCCCAGGGACCCAGAAAATAGAGATGGTAGGTCTCCTACTCCTCTAGTGCTGGTCTAAGCACAACCTGGCAAAACCCAAAAATATGAGCTATCAAGCCTACTCTTTCACGCTTCTTGTTAAGGGATCTGTCAAGGCAGATTCCCCAATCTGGCACTTCGAGTGCAGAAGGTGGGAGCCCGCAAGGATTCTAAAAATTAATACTGGCCACTCCAGGCTTGTATTAAACTCCCAAGGTTACAGCTTGTCTCTGACCTTGGATGTGTAGATGTTGCCACTACCCAAATGCAAAAACTCCCTTTTTGGAACCCAGGAAGGTGCACTTGGGAATTCCTTCCTGTGGAGTACTCTCAAGCCCTTTCATGCCCCCTCCAGGGAAGAGCCGAGAAAGAAAACAAAGGAAATTAGCTGTTGCCCCCAGTTAATTAAACAACATATGCACAAACCTCTTGGGACACCAAAAATCCAATCCTGTTCTTAAAAAAAGGTAAATTTTATTAAAAACAAAAAGAAAGAAAATACATCTGGAACTTCGGCTTTTGCTAGATTTAAAAAACCCACTTACAAAAATTAAACATCAAGAATAACCTTCTTGAGATCCAACTTCAAGGTTACAAGCAAAACAAAAAGCATTTGGGGTTAGCACAGAGGAGTCCACAAGCCAATAAGAAACAAATAGAAATAAACCTAATCACGTCTTTCTAAACATTCCTGATCTACTTACATATCTGGGTTGTTAAATAAGTAGTTCTAAATATGATGTGACGATTTTCATATGTGGCCTTCAGCTTCTCACAGCATAACTGCTCCCTGTTCCCCTCTTTCCCAGAGAACAACAACAACACCACACAAAGGGAACGCTTTTGTTTTCAATTTTAAAAAGTTCTAGCCTTCCCATTGGCTCTTTTAGTCAGGTGCCCACTCCCTTCCTTTTACCTGGACTTTTTTACAGGTAAAGTAAGTAGAGAACAACTAGCAAGAGGGACTTTATGGCTGGGTGGGTGTCCATAAAAGGGAGTTCCCCCCCCCCCTTCATTTATCACAGGATCTCTAAATGGATTTGGCTTGATTGAAAAGAAAGAGTTTTTACTCCATAGTTGCATAGGAAATTTTCTCCACCAGCTGTCCTGTCAACATAATTTACCTTATCTTGAAGTAAATTTAGAAAGAAGCAGTAAAAGGCAAGGTATCTGACTGCATTTTGTTTATATCTGAGCTGTTAAACCTCAACACTGGGACCCCCCCCCTTTTTTTCACCTGTGTGTGCACCCTTTCCTTTCTTATGAGACTTTTTCTGGACAGCGAAAACACTCATCAAAGAAGAAATTCATTGCTCATTGAAACAGATCCAAGTTGAATGAGCTGTGAGAATGTGATCTGTTTTTGCAGACAAGTGATTTTCCCAGAGACTCAGAGTCCAATTTTTTATTTTCCTTGGAGGAAGAGGAAAGGGTTTTGCAGACTTTTCAAGGAAAGTCTGGGAGATGTCAATATCCTAGACAAACCTTACTGAATTAAGTTTAAGTAGCTTAGTAATTCATTGCATTAAAACTGCAAATGTTTAGGTATTATTATGGGATTGTATGCAACGTCTCGGTCCGGGGGGGAGGGAGAGTCATGACATGTAAATCCTGGGAAGTGTTCTGAGCTTCAAAGAAGTATTTGAAACAATGGGCCAGACAAAAATGAATTTTTGAAGTTAAGTGGGTTTCCCAGGAAATCCCTAGGGGAAGGGGTATGCAGACACAGCCTGTTGAATCTTTCCCCTGCAGAGGGGACCTTTGTCTGCTGATCACCTGTCACATGGGAACAAGATCAGAGGCCCACACTGCATAAAGGAGTGACTTTCAGGTTCATGGGTATTCTTGTTCTGAGTCTAGGCGGTTATGAACCTGTTACCACAGAAAAACCCCTGTGTGGGATTCAAAAGACTGACTCCTACCAGAGTGCTTGTTGGAGTTGGAGAGGTCTCTGGTAAGCTTAATAGCATGCATGTAGATTCTTTTTAACATGTTTTCTCTGCAATGCTTTCACTTCACAAATAATTGTTTTTGCTTAGGGAAAGTTGTGTGGTACCTTATAACTGTGGGCAATTACGCTGTTTACAACCTCTAAGGAGAACAGTAAAGCAAGCTTGCTTAGGCAGTCTGACTTGCTGGGGAATTTGCAGTGTACTGTGCAGCCCGGAAAAAAAAAACAGTCAGGAGTGAGAGAGATGCAGGTGTCCACCTACAAGAGTTGGTACCTAGAGGCAATGTGGCTTAGTGGATAGGGGGTCAGGGTTCTGTTCCTAGCTCTGTCCTGCAGTGTAACCTTTGGCAAGTCACTTCACCGCTCTGTGCCTCTATTTTTTCTTTTTCTATTTAGACTGTAAATTCTTTGGGGGCAGGGACTGTCTGTTATGATATGTTTATACAGTGCCTAGCATAGTGGGACCCTCATTTTCAATGGGCTTATCTAGGTGCTTCAGTAGTACAAATAATGCTACTTGTTTTGTGCAGCTTAGTTCTCACAGTCCTGTTCCTCTTTAAAACAATGGACAATGAAAGAATACATACAAATATATGAGTGCACAAAGGTATCCAATAACTTGGTTGAAAACTGTAGTTGAACTAACTGTATGTATAATTACTGATTTACACTATTTTTAAAAGTTTTTTTTAATAACACTAATAGATAACTCCAATTTTATACTCGCTACTCCCACGCTTCTGATATTTGGTGGTAAAAAAAGAAAATTCTCAATAGTGGCATCACAACAGTGGGATCAACGTGTTCCTAGGTGCTACCATAATGCAAATAAATAATAATTATAACTAGGGAGGGAAGGAGAAGGCTTAGACACGAGCAGCTGCTGGAAGGAGCGATGGGTCTGTTCAGCTTTTGCCTTGTCAAATGGCTGCAAGGCTGAGCAATCCTCTGCTCCAAGAATTGCTAAAAAAATGTCTTGGTGCTTTGTGTACAAAGTGTACATGGAAATATAACTTCTTCCGTGTTAGCCTAATATTGGATGGAGTACAGCCTGAATGTTTGGTAGGCAACAGGTTAATTCCTTAATTACAAGGTTACTTTCCCACTTCCCTTGGAGGGAGGTGTATCAGAACACTCTCACTGAATAGAGTTTGAAATTTCAAGGGTCTACTGATTTAACAGTTGAGAATGTAATGGGATAATTAAGGGATAATTTTCCAACTAGCTATTGATCAACAGGTGTGCTGAACCATATGAAAGGAAAGCCTGGGAAAGAAACCACAGGGAACTTTTGAGTGGGTTGGGTATATTAGACTTCTAAAACCTTGGGATATTGTGCAGGGGATTATCCTAGCCCTGTTGAAGCCAATAACAAACTCAATTTGACTTCATTGGGTCCAAGACTTCACCTTGTGTATTTTTGCTTTCCCCAGGAACTATACCTGTAGGAGTGGGCAGAAGTTAACAAAAGCAAAAGTGGTTGTGACTTGTTCATTAAGAAAAAAAAAACTTTTTTGGGGAAGGAAAGGAGTGGTCATTCTTAAATGGATAGACCAAATGAAGCAGGTAGCATCTGTTGAAGCTGCTCTTGTCTTTACCTGGTATTGGCTAAACCAAGTTGATAAAAGCATGTTCTTTAACTGGATCAGAAGTGATCCACACACAGTAGTTGTGCCTATATAACTGGGGTGTTTTCTGCTTATTTGCTTTCTAGAGAGATTTTTTTGAAGGGGGATTTTATATGGAATTTTTGACTGATACTGCTACTATTTATAATCCTAAAGAACAGGTTATGGATTGACCTACAGTCAGTCATCTCGTGTTTTCTTCTTTGTTCTCACAACTCCCTCTGTGTGTTGCAGTGTCTGTGTGATTCTCCATGATTATTACTGCAGAGCAACTATGTGGCTGCAGGAACATATACATGGCTCTGGGCTGTGTAGAGAGGTTGGTTCCATGGGGTGTTTATTTCTGAATGTGGATCCACCTCAATATTTGTACATAGTTCAGGAACAGGTTCTGGGGCTGGCACATATGTAAAGTGTCTCCAGGCAAAGCAGCTTTCATCTGCTCTGCTAAGAGATAGGTATTTTTATTATCCATCTTGTGGGGGCTCTTATTCCTGGTTCTGATGTGGACTCACTTTGCGAGCTTGGGGAAGCAGTGTATACTTCTAGTGCCTCAGCTGTGAAATGGGGTTTATGAAAAGATCCAGAGATGGATTCTGATCTCACACCATTTTATATCAGTGCAATTCTATTGATTTCAACAGAGATTATTATTATTTACACTGAAGTAGCAACTAGAGGCTGAGACCCATGGTGCTAGGCATTGTGCAAACATATAACAAAAAGACAATCCTTGCCCAGAAGAGTTTAGTACAAGAGGCAATAGATGGATATGATAAATGAGGAGGTGAGGAGGGGAGCACAAGGGAATAGTGACAGCATGAACACTGGAGTAAGAAGACGTCATAGCACGCTAGCTCTCCTAATTATTGTCTAGTGTTTTGTAGAAATCATGGCATATGTGGGTTTAAAGGAGAATAATATACTTGGTATATGGCGTGAGATGGGAGAATGCCCAATAGTGCTTGTTGGAACATTTGATAAATTGGCAATCAAGGGCATTTTTATTAGTGGGGCAGAGTCAGGAGTCAACAGCTTGATAATATTTAAGAAATGATGGATAGAGTGGGGAGAGGCCATGAAGTACTTTAAAAGTGAAGACAAGTAGGTTGTCACTAGTGCAGTGTAGAAGGGGCGGGGTGGTGGTGAAGTGAACATTGGGATACAAAAAAGCCAGGGGAAATAGTCAAAGCAACGAGCCAAGAAGATATTTGCAGCAGCATTTTGATGGATTTAAGTGGAGAAAGACAGGATTTGTTAAGAAAGGAGGACGTTGCAGCAGTCAAGCTATGAGGTATGGAGTAGGGCTGGTCAGGAATATTCTGACTAAACATTTTTACATTGGAAAATGTAGATTCATTGAAACTGAAACTGGTTGTAGGAAAGGGTCTGTTTTGACAAATCTCCTGATTTGAAACATTTATGAGGAAAAGTTTCAAAATTCTCAAAATGGCCCCTTTCAGCATTTTCTAAAGGGAAAAAATATATTTTTCTGCTTCAAAACAGTTTTTTGTTTCAAAATTATAGTTAATTTATGCTAAAAGGGGTTAAAGATTAAAAAGTTAGCACAAAAAGTTTTGAAATAATCAAAGTAAGATATTTTGATTGAGCCAATCTGAACTTTTTCAGAGTATGGGTTTGAGTAATGTTTAAGATTGACTTTTCATTCTAATTTGGAACAAGAAAAAATGTCAAATACCTTGCAAACTCTCATGGGATAGGAAAACCCTTTCCCACACACCGATAATAATGAGGGCCTGAACAAGAGTGATTCCTGAGTTATATTGGGTGTGAGAACTGAATCAGGCCCACTGAGGTGAACATCAAGATTTATTTCAGAGTAGCAGCCGTGTTAGTCTGTATCCGCAAAAAGAACAGGAGTACTTGTGGCACCTTAGAGACTAACAAATTTATTAGAGCATAAGCTTTCGTGGGCTACAACCCACTTCTTCGGATGCATATAGAGTGAAACATATTGAGGAGCTATATATACACACATACAGAGAGCATGAACAGGTGGGAGTTGTCTTACCAACTCTGAGAGGCCAATTAAGTAAGAGAAAAAAAACTTTTGAAGTGATAATCAAGATAGCTCAGTACAGACTAACACGGCTGCTACTCTGAAACCTGATTCAAGAAAGAAGGCTGAAGTGGTTTGGACATGTTATACAGATGTCAAAAACCTGTATTCCTAGCCCTTGATTGGATACCACTTGGTAGAGGACCACAGATGATAAATAGGAAAACCGTTGAGAAAGATATGGCTGTCATGGAAACTGGTCAAGAAACATGGCATTAGACAGACAGAGGTGGAAAGACTGGGTTGCTTCATGTGTCACAAGGCATGAGAGCATCTTATAATATATGAGGTCTTTGTAACTTTTACATTCATTTACAGCTAAACAAATTGTAAAAGCATTGGGTATGCATTTTATAAACACACATTAAGTAAATACTAATAGTAATATTCACTTATTGCCAATACACCCAATATTCAGAGATGCAGAGGTTAGTCTAGTGCTTAAAGTCAGGGACAGGAAGTTAGAGCCTCCTGGGTTCTGCCATTGGCTTGCTGCTTGACCTTAAGAAAACACCTATCCATTCTGAGACTCCTTTCACTCATCTGTAAATTGGGTCTAACAATACTTACATATCTTATAGAAGTCTTCTAAGACTTGCATGCATGTTTGTGAAACACGTTGTGGTTCTCAGATGAAAGGGGCTGTATAAGTGCAGTTATTAATATATCCCATAGACCAAAAATATACAGTATAGTTGATGGCAAAGTTGTTCACCTGTCCAATTTTCTGGACTTTTCTGGCAGGAGTTTGGTTCAGTTCCAGTTCTTACTTGGTCAACACTCTTTCACTTATCCCTAGTTAAAAATGCAGAGCCAGGTCCTATGAGGCTCAGCTCCCTCATCTTCCATTAAAAGTCGAGAATGCTAATTGTCTTGCCGGCTCAAGATCCTTAATGGTTCAAATTCATTTCTGATGTAAATAGAGTTCAGTGGAGTTGCATCAGAAATGAATTTGAACTGTTTAGGACCAGTCTCTGTATTTATAACTATGGATAAGTAAAAGAATTTGGACAAAATAAGAACTGGAACTGAACCATACTTCTCCCTCCGCCCAGTTATTTCCAAAGTAAGGAACAATTAATGAAGTTGAAAACAATACTCATGTTTGAGAAAGTCAGATATAATGGATTGTTCTCACTTCTTGTATATTGTCTTATGAAATATAGTAAAACCGACTAGTGATTCCCATTGTAAAATTATTTGTTTGAAAGCCTGCTTGTATGAGAGAGAAACATACTATTTCTAGGCCATGCTTGAAGACAATCAAGAGTATGTCTGGCAGAAATTCTGGCTGAAGTACAAATCAAACTGATGGATCTATAAGCCTCTAGGATATTCTTGTTATATTGCTTAATAACAGAGATGTGATTGTATTTCCCTTCCAAAGATCAGTATAATTACCTGTTTCTAAAGGATGAGCCTTGGCTTCAAAGACTGAATACAGAATTGGACTCTTCCCAAACTCTGGTGGTATTTGGCTTCAGGTTCTGGTTTGGTCCCATTAGAGAGAATGAGAGCCACAGAATTTGGACACTGATTTAGATTCAAATCAAAGTTCAGATTGGTTTGGATCTGGGATTCTGTTTTAGGCCTGTCCAAGTCTATTGTAATATGTGTGAAAGGTTTAGTCAGGGCAAGAGACCACTAATCCATTTTTCAGTATGCACTGCTGCTGGATTCATATCCACTTTATTTAATCACAATTTTATTAAATCTCTTACTAACTCAGTTAAAACAAGGCAAGGTGCTCTAGTATTTTTCTTGACTTTGTGGAGTTCTAACTTCCTCCTGTACTACTTTTTAGTATGCACATTAAGATAGCCATCTGGTTTGTTATAAGGGGCCATTTTATGATAACCCTATTCATGCAGAATAATATCTGACTCTATGAATAGTTTCATTCAAGTCAATCAAAATATTAGTGAAGGAAGGTTCTACCAATCGTGAGTGAGGAGATTAAAGTAAATGGCAGTAATATTCCCACTGAAATCCGGTAACACTACTACAAGTATCAGAGTGGTAGCCATGTTAGCCTGTATCAGCAATAACACTGGACACTCAGTAATAGACTTAAAAGTGGCAATTCTTCAAAAAAAAAAAAAACTTCAAAAACAGACTCCAACGAGAAACTGCAGAACTGGAATTAATTTGCAAACTGGACACCATCAAATTAGGCCTCAATAAAGACTGGGAGTGGATGGGTCACTACAAAAACTAATTTCCCCCCGCTGATACTTGCACCTTCTTGTCAACTGTTTGAAATGGGCCACCTTGTTTACATTGGCCTCATTAGCACTACAAAAGTGATTTCCTCCCCTTCTTGTCAACTGTTGAGAATAGCCCACCTTAATTGAATTGGCTCGTTAGCACTGACCCCCCCCACTTGGTAAGGCAACTCCCATCTTTTCATATGCTGTGTATTTATACCTCCCTACTGTATGTTCCACTCCATGCATCTGATGAAGTGGGTTTTAGCCCACGAAAGCTTATGCCCAAATAAATTTGTTAAAATCTAAGGTGCCACAAGGACTCCTCATTGTTTTTACTACTACAAGTTATGAACGCCACTGGAGGAGATTGTAGCCATCCCTCCTCCAAAGCCTCGGAGGGAGGCCACACCCCGTCGGTACCGCACCGCTATCAAGATTAGGCGTACTGGGATATTAGTCTCTGAGGCCCTGTCCTTCTAGGCAGGGCCAAGCAACAAGTAGTCCGGGGCTCTGACCTCAGGCAGGGCACAGCAACAACACAGTCTAGAGGCTCAAGCCCTCAGGCAGAGCAGAGTGACAGTCTAGGGCCTGTTGGCCTGGCTCTGGCAGACGTCAGACAAATGCAGGCCTCTCGGCCTAAGATGGGGAGGCTGCCACCCCCGGGGTGGGGTTGGCAGCAGGGGGTAGGGACACCCTGGGCCCACTCTACCCCTCTGGGTCCCAGCGTAGTGCCCTAACAGTGGCGGATGGTTCTGTCACCGGGTCAGCAAGGATCCAGCCAAAACACACTGACCGGAATTCTGGCCACACAACCAGACTATTGTCTGGTGTCCCTGGGCTACTTCCTGCAACCCCCTTGCTGCGTACCTTTATCTGTGGAGTTCCTCCATCTTCCTCAGGTACACAGCCAGCAGCAGTCCCAGCAGCTCTTCGGCATCCTTGTCGGTGATGGACCTAGCAGTCCCTCTGAGTCCTCAGTGTCACAGAGGTCCTCTTTGGGCTCCCGCTCCAGCAGCAGGTGGGAAGCATCTGTCTCCTTCACCGGCTCCAGCCAACTGAGTTGCAGGGCCTGCCTTTTATATTCCCCGTCCTGCCCCTCTGCTTCCAGCAAAGTGGATGTGGCTTCCCTGGCTCTCCCCACCAGGCAGTGGGCAGAGGTTCCTCCCCATCAGTCTTTGAGGGAGGCCATACCCCCTCACTACAGCTACCCATTACCAATCTTCAAAATGTTCTTCCATCTTTCTCTTTGATAGCAAAATATTATTTCTTCCACATAGCTTGAATATGGGGTTCTTTTTAAACAGAGGTCTGGATATATTTTTTGAGTGATCAAACTTTAGATGAAGTAGCCAACA
This sequence comes from Emys orbicularis, assembly GCF_028017835.1. Classification (NCBI taxonomy): domain Eukaryota; kingdom Metazoa; phylum Chordata; order Testudines; family Emydidae; genus Emys; species Emys orbicularis. The sequence continues at coordinate 123,864,932 of NC_088683.1, forward strand.
GATTCTTCAGTTCTTCTAATGACCTATTCAAACTTCTCTCCAAGGCACTACATTAATGATCAAACCAAGACGATGCTTGCTTTTGATCCTAACTCCTTATAATTTCCCCCTTCTAGAAGACTGATCAGTAATTTCATAAAATATTAAAATGTTGATTCAAAATGGAAGAATCCTCAAAAAGATCCGTATGCTGCATTTCTCTTCTAACAGTCATCACATTATCTTAAATTGTTATGCTATTGGTGAGTTTGAGAAAAAGTTTGTTTTTCATACTGTTCTACACTGTTTAATTCTCATGAAACTTTCCTTTGTTTCCCAGGGCGGGTGAAGGGTCTGGGGCTCCCCTCAGCGGCTCGGGCTTCCTGGGCAGCTCTTATGATGGCCCAGCTCCGGCTTCTGGCCTGGCCAGGGGAAGGCCCCAGGGGGAAGAGGAGGAGCAGTTGGTGGGGCCACAGTTTCAGCACTGGTGGCCCCCCCTTTTCTACACAGGTTCTGGCACTCCTGTAGGTACCCCTGGGCATGGGCCCTGTGGCCCCATGTATTAATCCACCACTGCATTAGGCAGAGGATACAAAAAGGAACGGGAGAGAAGGGGAGATTGCTCTTCACTGCTTGCCTCAGGCGCTAAAGGCCCCTTAAGAGTGTAGGAGTACAGCTGTATAGTGTACAAGAGAGGTAGGAACCAACATTGTAAATAAACTGCACTGGGTGTTTTTCCAGCATAAAGGTCTCTGAGCTGTTAGTGAACTTGAGCAGAGGCAGGAGCGAGTGGCCCCTGCTACACTGCTGTTATGTACTGAGTAGTCTAGACACTACTAATTTCACACTCACTCTCGGTCACATTTAAATTGGTTTATAATGCTAGGTTCTATTACTATATAATTAGTAGTGGGGAGGCATAACACTGATAGTTAGCATTTTGATCTCTACAAAACCACCACTCAGGGTTCTCTCGAAATAAACATGTAATAATTGCAATAATCAAGAGCAATTAAAATTAGAAATTAAAATTATTGTATTCCAAAAGAAATCTGGAAAACTCCTAATTTAATTCTCCAAAATTGATCTTCTGATTCTATGACCTGCCATCTTCTAATTTATACTCCGGGGGGCGGGGGGGATTCTGCGTGACTGCGCGCCCACAAAAAACGCCCTCCCCCTCCCCCCCTGCAGAATTTCTGTGCTTCCCTGCAGAAAATGGCAGGGAAACCACGGGGGGGGGGGGGGGGGGGGGAAGCAACCATAGGTGCAGTTCTGGGGGAGGATTGCCCCCCCCAAACATAGGGGAGGCATGGTGGGCACATGGGGTTACGTGCAACTGCCTCCCCCCCCCCCCCCCATTTCTGAAAGCACAAAGCTGCCTAGCTGAAGGAGGCTGCCTCCCAGCTCCACTGACTCTGCAGCTGAACGCCACCTCCTGGGTCCTAGTGCCAGTCGCGCTCCCCTTCTGTGTGTTGGGAGCCTTCCTGTTTTCTGTGCAACAGTGAGTGCCCGCGGTGGGGCTGGGTAAGGGGGGTCAGGGAAATGAGGGAAGGGGGGGTGAGGGGTGGAGGGAAGAGGCAGTGGGGAAGGAAGAGGGGTGGAATAGGACGGGGAGAGGAATGTGGGAGCAGGGAGAGGGGGATGGAGAAGAAAAGGGGAGAGGGGAATCACAGGGGGAAGCAGGAGCCCAGCATGCGGCATCCCCTCAGCTGCAGCTGGGACTCCCCCATTAAGCAGGCCCATCGAACCCTCACCCTGACAGGCCCTACCCCCCTACACCTGGACCCCACCAATGAACCCCCCACACTCAGACCCCCACCCCACTGATCCCCAAGCTGCTGCACATGGACCCCCACCCCATCAAACCCAGACCCCCCTGCTGAGCCCACACCACCTTCACCTGGATCCCCTGCAGAGTCCCCTTGTCCCTCCACCCAGAACCCCCCAATGAGCCCCTGTACATCTTATTTTTAATTAGATATTTAAATTAAATAAATACATTATGGAATGAAATTGGCAAGAGTCCAGCGGAGGGCAACGAAAATGATTAGGGGGCTGGGGCACATGACTTATGAGGAGAGGCTGAGGGAACTGGGCTTGTTTAGTCTGCAGAAAAGACGAGTGAGGGGGGATTTGATAGCAGCCTTCAACTACCTGAAGGGAGATTCCAAAGAGGATGGAGCTAGGCTGTTCTCAGTGGTGGCAGATGACAGAACACGGAGCAATGGTCTCAAAAGTTGCAGTGGGGGAGGTTTAGGTTGGATATTAGGAAAAACTATTTCACTAGGAGGGTGGTGAAGCACTGGAATGGGTTACCTAGGGAAGTGGTGGAATCTCCTTCCTTAGAGGTTTTTAAAGCCCAGCTTGACAAAGCCCTGGCTGGGATGATTTAGTTCAGGGGACGGCAACCTTTCAGAAGTGGTGTGCCGAGTCTTCATTTATTCACTCTAATTTAAGGTTTCGTGTGCCAGTAATACATTTTAACGTTTTTAGAAGGTCTCTTTCTATAAGTCTATAATATATAACTAAACTATTGTTGTATGTCAAGTAAATAAGGTTTTTAAAATGTTTAAGAAGCTTCATTTAAAATTAAATTAAAATGCAGAGCCCCCCGGACCGGTGGGCAGGACCCAAGCAGTGTGAGTGCCACTGAAAATCAGCTCACGTGCCGCCTTCGGCACCCGTGCCATAGGTTGCCTACCCCGGATTTAGTTGGTCCTGCTTTGAGCAGGGGGTTGGACTAGATGACCTCCTGAGGGATCGTCCAACCCTAATCATCTATGATTCTATTAAACTAAATAATAATATAAAACGTTTAAAGAAGCACAAAGTAAGAAAACACCTAAAGTATCAAGTAGGCTAATTACACATGAATCACGATCAGGTGTTTAATCTAAAGACAAGGAAAAAACTGATATACAAGATGTAACTGAATATGAACAACAAAGTCAAAATATACAATAATAAAACATTTAAAAGATTAATATATATATATATATATATGAATATGGCACCAAATACAGCAGGGGGTGGTGTGTGTGGTGGACATGTGCACAGCAGGGGGGTGGGGAGCCACTGCCCCTGCACATCGTGCAGGGCGGACTGGAGCCGGGCCCCACGCTGCTGCTGGCCTGGCGTGGCGTTGCAACATGGGTGCGGAGCTGGACCTCGTGCAGTGGCTGGTACACGCATGCACAAGCTGCACCCACGCGGTCCGCCTGGCATTTGAGTGGTGCTGCGCCTGCGCTGGCTGGTGCCCAGCAAGCTGCTGCCGGGTGCGCTACTTGTACTCAGCGAGCTGCTGGATGTGCTGCTGGGTGCACTCTTCTGGCACGGCCAGGGCTTCCACATGCCCGTCTGGCTGCCTTCACCACCGCCGGTACCACCCCCACGTGCCTAGGAGCCCTGCAGCCCACCCGGGCGATTGCCCTCTTTGCCCTCCCTTCCCCCGTTGGTGGGCCTGCCCAGAGCTCCAGCCTTGTGAACCCTCTGTTTAACTCTCCAGGGACACAACATAGTTGAAACACACAAGACACAGACTTTGCTAAGGTTTCTAATACAATCACTCTCTACTTCAGCTAATACAAGAAACATACAGATGTAGACAAAACCATAAAATGCCTGTATACATTTCCTTGCTCAGTTTCCTCACCACTCTTCAGTGTTCTTTGGGCTTTGGTCAGAGTACTGTAAGAAGTCCAGGATCCTGCCTATACCACTTCACTCCTGCACATGGAGTCTCCTCTCACTTCTGCAACCAGCTTTCTGCTTCTAGTCTCTTCTCCCTCTCTATAATGGCTGGTAAGAGACCCTTTCTTTTATAACCTCCAGTCCCCTTGTCAGATGATGGCCATCAGGTGATCCATTGCTTAGTTACTTCCCTCCTGGAGTTCACACTTGAAAACTGGTTTGTCTTGGATAGTAGCCATCTTTTTATCCAAGGCAGCTCCATTTGAATGGATGGGTACGTCTACACTTACTTCCTGGTTCGGCGCCAGGCAATCGATCTTCTGGGATCGATTTATCGCGTCTTGTCTAGATGCGATAAATCGATCCCGGATCGATCCCGGAAGTGCTCGCCGTCGACGCCGGTACTCCAGCTCGGCGAGAGGAGTACGCGGCATCGACGGGGGAGCCTGCCTGCCGCGTCTGGACCCGCGGTAAGTTCGGACTAAGGTACTTCGAATTCAGCTACGTTATTAACGTAGCTGAATTTGCGTACCTTAGTCCGAAGTGGGGGGTTAGTGTGGACCAGGCCGATGATCATGGTTTAATGACACTCCATTATTAGCCCTGTGCCAAGTGCAAGAATTTCTCCTGTGGGTTTTAGGTTAATATGGAGCCAAAAGATAACACAGAAGGCAAACGTGCCCCATAATAAAAATGGAGTTTGCAGTATAAACGTAGCTGCACAGAGATTCCCCAATATTAAACAGAATTTATAACCTGTACATAGACAAATTTCTCCCCAGTCATCAGTCAAGTATGTAGTATTCAGCTTTCAGCAAAAGATAATATAGCTTTTGCTTGAGAGGAAGATGAAAATATATTGGTATCAGAACAGCTTTTAAAGGATGCCTAACGTGTTAGATTTCAGTAATGTGCATAGGAAATTTAGTGTATAATGTATTACACTGATTTACAGCAAATGGTGCAAATTATATCTTAAATAATTTTGGATTTCAGGATGTACGTTTGCATATACAGTATGTAATGAAGGTTGGTCTTCAACTTTTAGCACTAAATCATGTAGGAAAAGTTGCACCATATATGTCATTGGAAAGATCACTTTCACTAGACTTGCAGTGAGGATTCAGACTTGATTGGTAACCTATTCCTAATACATCCACAAAAATTGTTTGTTTTGGCAAATGTATTTGCCAAAAAAGTTGACGTAATTCCAGCACAACTTTTTTTCTCACTCTTAAAATGACTGTTAAAATTTCACAGTCTAATCTCTATGGATGACTTGCAAGTGAATGTGAATAGTTTTGATCCAACCTAGATCAGTTTAGAGTTTGATGGGAAACCAGCAAAAAACAACAACATAATATTTAATGCAGGAATTACATGTTGGCTTAAACTAGTGGTCTAGATACTGTAGTCCAATGTATCCTGACAATGGCAAGTACCAGTTGCTTCAGAGAAAGTTGCAAAAAACCCTGAACCATGAGTGTTTATATCTCCCTAAAAAATCGTATGCGTCTAATGTAACTGTGGATGCTCTCAATATTCATATAAATGTCTAATCCTTTTGTGCGTCTTATTTAACTGTTGACCTCAATGACATCTTATAGCAACGAGTTTTAATTTCAGTTTTTCAGTTCATATTAACTGGAATCTCAAAGCAATGCTCAGGATGTGACTTGTGTATTAGTGAGGGGTGTGGCTGCAGAAACAAAAGATCATCTTCCATTTTGGAAGCTGGGTCTCTGGACTGCAGGGACTGTAGACTCCAGCTTGTGACAGGCTGTGGTTACTGTATTCTATCATGTTTAAATAAAAATGTCATTGTTAAATACAAGCTCTCTGTGCCTTACAGAGAAGCGCATAGGTGAACCTAGGTGAATATAGAACAAAGAAAATATTTGCATGAACCCTGGTAATGTATGTACAAGCACCGAGTTCCACACAGCTGCACTTAGAACCCCTCAGGCCCCTGTGTCCTGGCTAAGAACATGCATTACTCAAGGAATTTATATTCATGCTATATCTGTGTGGGTTACGTCAGTTTGCTAATTGCAAGTAACCTACTCAGCAGGTAATATCTTGTAAGATTTCCCAGAGGTAGCTTTTTTGTTTAAAAGGTATCCCTTTAAAAACTTCAATACAATGGTATTTGCACGTTGCTCCACATGCTGTTATGTTTCAAGAGGTTAACCTGACATAACTCAGTGCAAAGCAATATAAATCTTAGGGCGCCACAAAGTTTGAAGTAATACTCTGTAAATATATACCAGCTGCTGCAGGTATCAATAAAACAAATAAAAACGTATACAGCCTGAACTACTGTAGTTATGGGTCAGTGGTATTAAATATCTTTTGCTGTACACAGTTATCAGAGCAAAACTGAGCCAGCTATGGATTCTACTTGCAATTCTAGCTTCACTGCCAGCTTTGGGACAGTGTTTTCAGTCACTTAAAGCTTGGTCATCCACAAATGGAGCCGTGCAGTTGCTGTTACTTCAAATTCAAGCCTAACTTCACTGGTCGTAATTCATAGAATATCAAGCTAGATTGGCACCATTAAAAAATCATCCAATCTGCCCTCCTATCGTAGAATGTTACCACTTGCTCCTGCAGTGGAATTTAGCCCAATAACTTGTGGTTGCAATTAACAAATCTATCTTGCCTACCCTCAGAGAAGAAGTCCTGTCATCTTCATTTTACAGAGGGGGAACTGAGGCAGAAACATTGAGGGCCCAAGGTCACAAAGAAGGAAGTCTGTGGCAGAGTCAAGAATTGAGGTCCCTTGAGCCCCACAATATCATACTTCCTCCTCTCAGGATCATTTCTGTAAACTCATATATAGATTAGATTTTGTTTCAAACATGAGGGCCTGATGCTACAGTCCTGCCATCTACATTGTTAATCCTGGATTGCAAGGCTTCACATTTCTCCTGGAGCTGAAAATCACTGAAGCAGTAATTCTACCACTCCTGGCAAGAAACTACGTAACATTTCTTTTAATGAACTGTACCCCTTCAGAGGATTCTCAGTGCATCCATGGTGGTCAAAGCTGGCATTGGGCAGAGTATGAAGCTGGATGCCACGATCTGGAAATTGACTAGATTTCAAGTTAAGCTCCCATTAAAAATTGCAAGAAATCATAATGTAGCTCACATAATGGTGCCTATCTACTGCAGTCAGATTACTTTCTGAGAGCATGCATATGATAATAAAAAGCAACAGAGAGTCCTGTGGCTCTAAGACTAACAGATGTATTGGAGCATAAGCTTTCGTGGGTGAATGCCCACTTCGTCAGACGCATCACCCACGAAAGCTTATGCTCCAATACATCTGTTAGTCTTAAAGGTGCCACAGGACTCTCTGTTGCTTTTTACAGATCCAGACTAACACGGCTACCCCTCTGATACTTGACATATGATAGTAGTTTCCACTGTGTATAATATTCCCAGACAACAACTTCATGAGAAGATTTAAGGCTGAAAGTGTGTTTTAGTGCAGCCTGCAAAAAATAAAAGTGTAAAATATCTGGAAATGAAAAGTGAATCAATCCAGCCAGTTCCTTACTCAGTTTACAGATAACAGTTCCATATAATCCTTCATCATTTGCTATCTCCCCACCAGATTCACACTGCTCACTCAGCCTTCATCTCTGTCTCTGTTTCATGCCTTATTTAAAGCTGTCTGTAGTAGCCTTCAGACCTGAACCATTCTCTCCCAGCTCACCTTTTAAGTTACTTCCACCCAGTTTTTCCCAGACTAGCAGGAAACTTGAAATTAAATCTCACTACCAAAACATCCCTTTCTCCTTAGGTGTCCCTGGGGTGAGCTTTTCCCAACACTCCTCCACAGTTTTAGAGGCAGGCCAAAATTCAGGCTCATTCTGCCTGGCCTGAGAGGTTAGCAGGGAGTCCTCGTCCAACCAGTATTCTCTGCACCCTTTGTTATCAGGGAAGAAGCAGATTATGTGCTGCCCTCCTTTCCAGAACTTGTCCTGGTTGATGAAGGGAATGAAGGCAATTCTGCCTCACATTACAAGGCTCACCTGGCCAAAGTCCTAAAAGAGAACAATAGTCTGGTTTGGGTTGACACCAGCTGTTATCCTTGGACTCTTCCTTTCTCTTAGCAGCTCTGTCTGTTGTTCTCTGGGTTTCTCTGTTGGTGAGAGAGACAAGCTTTGAGTTTACACAGAGCTCCTCTTCAGGTCTGGCAAACTTATTTAGGCCTTGTCTACACTGCCACTTTACAATGCTGCAACTTTCTCGCTCAGGGATGTGAAAAAACACCCCCCTGTGCGCTGCAAGTTTCAGCGCTGTAAAATGGCAGTGTAGACAGACAGTGCACCAGCGCTGGGAGCTACTCCCCTTGTGGGAGTGTTTTTTTACAGTGCTGGGAGAGCTCTCTCCCAGAGCTGGTACCGCGACTACACAGCCATGTTAAAGCGCTGCTGCAGCATCCCCTCAGAATACCACAACTAAATACAAGATGGAACAGATTGTTTAGCATAAGTAGTTAACACATATTTCAAGAGGCCATTCAAAGTGAAGTGGCCTGTTAACACTCCTTCAGTCATAGGGAGAAAAGGAAAGGAGTGTTGGGGAAAAGGCAGCTGGTGGGGGGCGGGTGGGGGACAGAGGGGGACTCCTGCAGTGGGATAGACTGCCCTTCCCCCTGCACACCAAGACTTCCCCTCTAGCCTTAAAGAGCTAGTATACCCCCATTTCACTCCCCTCAGTGGCCCCCATTCTGTTAGGCACAGGCAGACCCTCAAGTCCACATGTTGGAGTTTAACTTCAATGGGGCTCTGCATGGATGCAGGGATCATTCTGTGCAGAGCAGCTTGCAGGTCTGAGAGCGTTGTTTGGCACATATCCCTCACTACTTGTTCAACTAGCATCCCCTCTCTCTCAAAATCCACTTATCTCATGAATTCTTCCTTTGATCTAGCCTCACTCGCACATTCTATTGCCCTGTGCATTTCTTATATGTGATCACTCTGTAATCATACTGAATCAGCATGTAAGTATCTTTCTAATGTGCACAGGATGTCTGTGGCAGAGCCAAGAGTTGAACCCAGATCTCTTGTGTTTCAGGATATTGCCTTAAACAAGACAACGCTTCTTTTCTAGCTATCTTTATGCTCCACTGTTTTCTGCATTCTGGGGGACCATCTTTCCAAAATTGTATGTGCCTGTTAAGTTTCACATGATGCCATTAACCATCTTATGTACTGCACAAAGACGTATAAAGTACAGTATTTTTCATTCCCCCTCTCCAACTCATTATACATCAAGAATCAAACTATTCTGTTTCATTTGCACTGGAATCCAAACAGTAGCATGGTATCTGAACATGTCGAGCTGTTACATGATGTCAGTTACCTGGGTCCTTTTGTTTTGTAAACCCTTTCATTTGATTTTTGTTTTGAAATAACCAGCTACCTTTTAAAACATTGTGGAGTTTTTATGTTTCTGCCCAGCATGAGTTGGCTCCCACTATTTTAAATCAGACCTTTAGACCATTCATGATTTATTTTACTCACAATAAGCCAACAGATGAGGTTCCTTCTTGATCCTGCAGCTGATCGTGAAACTGTCAGAAGAGATTTATGTACTTAAGTAAGGCATAAATCACATAGTTAATCATAATTAAAGTTGCGGAAGTTAGACAGAAATGAGTTAAGGGCAGAAAACCCATCCAGCAGCCATTGCAGCTGCCCTTTGCACAAATCCATCATTTTGAACAAGATAAGCATTCAATGAAAAACAAATACCTTTTGCTTGAACACACACAATTTCCATACTGAAGAGCTACACTGAGATCCTTAAATAATTTAGCTTACTTATCCAGAACATGAATTAGAGATAAAGATTGGATTTTTTTTAATGTATTTGCGAAAATCCCTCTCTTGCCCAACTCAGAGTTTGCCTAAGGTGGGAAGTACAGATCATTTTTAGATCTTTTAGATATTAGAAAGGGGGATAAACCTGAACCCCTTGAAAAGGTTCAATATCCAAACCTGGGTCTTAGTTTTGCAGCTGACTCCCATCTCTTGAATACGCTGAACTGAAATTCTAGATCCAAAGCATCCTGAACTTGGAGACTTGTGATATCCAGATCAGAATTTTTCAGGTCAGGCCCATCTCTATGAAGGGCTCTCTTGTGGCTGTTAGCTACAGCCCTGCAATGTGAAGACCCAACGCTGCTGTGATTATTTCTGGTGTAAATATTCCTTTAATGTTTGTTCTTTGTTTCCAGCTATCTCATGAAACGCTCTGGCAATAAAATGCTCAGTACAAACACTGCTTAGAGAGGCTTGGTATAGAAATTACTGCATGACATTCCATGGCCTGTGTTATGCAGAAGGTCAAACTAGATGATCCCAATGGTCCCCTCTATTAAATAATTTCCATGACAATTGTCTTTTTGAAACCGTTTTGAGTAAATTCAGGGTTGACATTGCTAGAGTATGGTGGGGGAAAGAAGGCGATGGGAGACTTTTTCTCCCCCCTGCCCTTTGTGTATACTGGTAGAATGCTGCAACTAGCACTCCCTGGGCATGGGGTGGATGGTGGGTAGCATACCAGGTGGAACTCTGCCAGCTCAAAGGGGTGGGATCAGCTCCAGGGGAGTAGAGCCAGACCCTCCTCACCCCTTTATGGCAAAGTCCTATAGAACTGAATAGGAATTAAACCAATAGGATTCTATAGAAATGTACTGGACTCCAACAGAAATTATTCTTTAAAAACTATAGAATTTAATCGTGAATGATCTTTCTATAGAGGTCTATTGCAGGGATGTAATTTTCTATCATGTTTTATAGGATGATTTTTTTAAATTCCCTACAGAAAGGTCATCATCATGTTCTATTGCATTAAAAATGTTTTGTGAGGGCCTCAACACCCACTGGTGTCCTCCACAAGGCTCCAGGGGAAGCATATGTTGCTTGTTTATAAAACTGTCCCTGCTGGGTGTGCTTCTACTCAGCTGTCTGAGCTATTCAGCTTGCATCTCCTGTGTGCAGGCGGAATGAAGTGGGGAACCTCCACTCAGCCACTGCACACTTAAGTATCTTAGAAATACAGGAGAGAGAAAAATACAGCTCTGCTCTCCACCCACCCACACAATCATTGCAGGGGAATGTTATACTCTAGCTTTAATTCATTCATGCTCCTACAGAACTCTGTCCATAGGTGAAACTGCTGGCTGACTAAAGCTACATTGCAAATGAAACAATATGCATGGCCTTGGTGCACAGATGCTACCAAAATGTGCATGAGTAACCCATTTCTCTGGTATCCCGATAAGTATCATTTGGGTGTTTTGTTCCCACAGAGTTACCAGAAAGGTTGCTGTCTTGGGTTTGTTCTAAGTATGCTCTCATTAGATGTCTGTATCCCTCCATTAAAGCCAGAGCTGAACAAGCAGGAAATAAAACAACTTAAAAGTGTGTGTTATATAAATGGATCAATGGAAACAGAATCACATTTACAGCAATTGGGAAGGATTGCCAAATAATTTGATGCACACAGAACTTTTGCTTTCATGCACCTTATTTAAGGTGCTCCACCCTAAGGCTTTAAAACATGAAAGCCAAAAAAATCCAAAATCCCATGCTGCTAAAAATGGCTAAATGAGGGGTTTGTGCCTCCCCCCCATAACTGACTCCTTAGGGTTCTGTGAACCCAGGTGAGGGGGGGGGGGAAGGAGGCAACACAGAGATAGTCAAGGGACTGATCACACATCTGACACTGTCAAAAGGGCTCAGAGATACCAGTTGTAATATCTTAATGATGAGCACACCGGTGTCATGATAAACTCTTTATTATGACCAGAACTATGTGCAGAAATGAGGTACAGTAATAAAACATCCTACTCAGTGTAGCTGCAGCCTGCAATTGCCCTGTCCTGGGCTTCTTTGTTTCTGCCCCAGCAGGATGGAAGTGTTCCCAGAAACCAAAGACTGCATTTAGAGTGTACAGGAAGTATGGCATCTCTACATGTATGGGAGGACTTATTCCATAGCACATCTTCCCTTTTATAAATTTTTTGACTGAACTAAAGTGCTATTAAATTAAACTATCAAACAATTAAAAATACAAAAACTGACTTAACTCTTCAAGTTTCTTAAACACCACCCTAATGTGTCTTGATCAATCTCTTAGGGCATTTCAGCAATCTTCCTGATCTGCTGTATTGCAAACCCTCTTTAGTCAAATCCTTGTCTGGTACAGACTGTTCAGTCTCCTGGTCAATAACAGGGACAGTTTTTGAATTTTTTTCAACTTGTATATCTGCTATCACTTCTCTTGGCCAAGTTGTCAGGGTATCTTGAGCAGATGCTTAGATTTTACCTTCCTCTCTGATCACTGAAGTTGAGCAAGGCGAGTCTTCTCTGACTTTGACTACTCATTGTCCATTTTACCATATTCTCACCATATATATATATTTTTAATCTGTGAAATAAGTCTTGCTTTTTTATTGTAATATTTGGTTTGATTGTATTTTCCCAGTCTTTTCCTCCCTGTCCCCTCCTACTTCTGGGAAATTGGTAAAGTCGTCCACTCTAATCAGGTGATTGTGTCTTCCCAGATTGAACATCTCAGTTCTGACTTTGTCCCATGGAATTGCAAACTGTTCATGTGGTCTCATTGGTTCTTTTTGCTGGGAATCTGTACTTCTGACATCTTCCACACTTGCTCATCATTTCTTTGATGTCACTAATCATCAGTTGCCAGAATACAAATTCTCCAGCTCTTCTTTTTGATGTGGTCATTTCCAGGTGCTCTGCTTATATTTGTTTCAATATTTTCCTTTTTATCACTGTAGGAACCATGATCTGTGTTCCCTTCAAGAGCACTCCTAAGATCACGGAAAGTTCATTTTTATAATGGTAATAAGCTGGTGGGAAGTGTTGATTCCTCCCCCCCTTTACCTATCACTTGTATCAGTGCTTGCAGCATTTCATCTTTAGCTGTTTCTGTCTCCAATTCGTCCCATATGCCTAGAGATATACAGCATGTGACATTATCATGCTCACATGTATGTTTACTGCTTGTTCCAGATCATCGGGCTGTGTATTGTTAGATGGAGCATATGGTCTTGAGAGTATGTCGGCCATTACTAAGTGTCATCCAGGTTGGAACTCCAGGGTCATGTAATACTTCTGTATTTTCAAAAGTAGTTTCTGTGTCCTGTGTGGTGCTTCTCCAAGTCCCTTTCTGTGTATTGCAATCAGTGATTTCTGTTCTGCTTTGAAGCTATGACCATAGAGAAAGTCATAAAAATTGTATATCCATATACCAGACCTTGGTCTCATTTTCAATTTGTGCATACATCGTCTCTGCAGCTGTCCTAGCCCTAGATGCATATGAGACTGGCAATGTTGGTCAAAAAATAGCAGCACTGGCGATGATGTCAGAATGTCCTTGAAGTCACTGAACTCTCTTTTATGCTCCAGCATCCATGCCCATTCAGTGACCTCATGGAGGAGATGTCTTAAGTGAGTTGTGCAAATGGTATATAGTTAGGTCTGAATTTTCTGATGTAATTCAACTTGACTAACAGCCTTTGAATTCCCTTTTTATCTTCAGGTCTTGGCATGTTCAGTATTGCTTGAATCTTTAATTCATTGTGCAAGATTTCCTTGGAAGTCATTCTCTCTCCCAAGTATGCAATTTCCATTGTTTGAAAATTACATTTGCCCTTATTCAGTTTAAGGTTATTAGCTCTCACAATTTCCAGTACTTTCCTCAGTTGCTCCTGATTTTCAATAACAGCACTGCCCCAAATTATGATGTCATCAATGTACACTTTCACACCTCCTAGTCCCCCTAGCATCTGGCTTGTACAGTGAAATTTCTGGAGCTCAACATATTCCAAAAGGCTGTCTAAGGAAGCACGTATCTGCCAAATGGTGTTTTGAAAGTGCAGATCTTGGAGGTCTCACTGTCCAAGGGGATCTGCCAAAATCCAATTGATGCATCTAATTTGTTGAAGAATTTGGCTCCTTACATTTCAGACAACAGTTCTCTTCTTGCAGGCAAGTGGCAGTGTTCTGATTTTTGTTTTTCTCTAGCTCCTTAGGGTCCATACACATCTATTGTCCCCCTTCTTTTTTCTCTATGATTAATAAGGAGTGAAGCCAATCTGTTGGTTCGTCTGTTCTCCGAATGATACCACTTGCTGTCATATTTTTCAGCTCTTCTAGCCTCTTTCTTAAGGCTCGTGGAACTTCTTTTGTCACATACACCACAGGTTCTGTATCTTATTTTAACTGTATCTTCTGTGTTTCTGTGAGACATCTTGTGAATATGTCTTCATGTGATGTTGTTAATACTTTCGTATCTTGTTCTGTGTTGTCTTTCTGTCTCTCCATGGCATACATACTCTTAACAAGACCAAGCACCTCACGTGTGTAGGCACAAGACTGGTTGCTTGCTTCTGTGTACCACCACAAACTTTTGTTTTATCATTTTCCCTTTGTATTTAAGTGTCAGTGTGCGTTCTCCCAACACTGCAATTATTCCTCCATTATAGTCCTTCATGGGCACTTTTATATGCTCCTTATATCTCTCTTTTTCAGTTTCTGTTCAGTTACATCACTCTGTTTCAGTTTCACTTGTGCCCCTGTGTCTGTCTTGTATGTCACATATCTCCCATTTTAATTAGCCCATCTTTTGAGTTTTCAGCCACCTCCATTATTATGCTTAAGAACAGCTATTTCTTTTCACCAGAGGAATTCCTTTCTGCACTTAATACATGCACTTTTTTGCTTTCTATGCACATTTTAGCATAATGGTTGGGTTTATTACACTTTCTACATATTTGCCTGAATGCTGGGTGTGACTGGTGGTGCCCGGGGCAGCCCTCACTGGAAATGCCAAGCCTGCAAAAGGGAGAGTAGATCTCCCAAGAATGGTGGGTAACATTGAAGTTAAACTCCCCAACCAGTCAGAAACTGTGCTTCTGATCCCCCACACTGGTTATCAAGAAGCAAAAAAAAAAAAAAAAAAGAAATCACACAGCCCCCTTTATTGCATTCCAGTTCTCTGGCTCCCAATCAGCACCTGGGTCCAGTACAGTGAGAAGTTATTTAAAAAAACTCTGCTCACATATACAAAATGTTCTTCTGGCCCCAAAGGGTCAGCCACGTTACCAGATCAGTATAGGTTTGGATCTCACCGAAAATACCATGCTGCCACCCAATCCGTTAGTGTCTAAAACTAAAGGTTTATTATAAAGAAAAAAGAAAGAACAAGAAGAGAGATGTTAAATGGTAAAACAGTCACATACATACAAAGACTTCAGAGTCCATATATCAGGTTCCTAGCAGAATTGGTGAGTTTGCTGGCTTGAAAGTCTCTCTGGAACACATCCACAGCTTGGATGGGTCATTTAGTCCTTTGATCAGAGCTTCAGTTGTAGCAAAGTTCCTCCAGAGGTAAGAAGCAAGATTGAAGACAAAATGGAGAAGATGCAGCTGCCTTTTATAGTCTTTTGCCATGTGGCCTGTGCTTCCTTTTTTTTCAAACACAAGCTGCCAAGCACATGGCTTGAAAGCCTTAGGCCTTGGCTACACTCGCGGATTCACAGCGCTGCCACGGCAGCGCTGTGAAGCGCGAGTGTAGTCGCGCCACCAGCGCTGCGAGAGCTCTCTCGCAGCGCTGCAAGTACTCCACCTCTCCGAGGGGAATAGCTTGCAGCGCTGCAAGGGAGCGTGCAGCGCTGCAGGCGCTGATTACACTGGCGCTTTACAGCGCTGCACTCGCTGCGCTCAGGGGGGGTGTTTTTTCACACCCCTGAGCGCAGCAAGTGCAGCGCTGTGAATTGCCAATGTAGCCAAGGCCTTAGAGTTCTGTGCATAGGCATGCCCCTGCATGCCTAGCTGAGTCATAAGGTGTATCTGCCTTCTCTCAATGGGTCATTTGTATAGCTGATGGTCCTTAATGGGCCATCAAGCAGGCTAGGCAGTGCTGATGCCAAACTGTCTGGGGGTGTCACCCAGAAGCATAGAACAAGTTTCAAATACAGACATACATACATATCTATAATGCATAATACAAAGGTGATACAAATACATACATGAGATTATCATATCTGGCAAATAATAATATTTTTGCAGATATCTTACATGGCCTATTTGGCATAACTCATTACAATTTTACAATATTGATATTCATAATATCCTCAAGTGTCCCCCAGATTCCATACAGCATCACATTGGGCATTTCCTATACTCATGCTGGTTGCCAGATCACTGGCATGGTGTCCTGTTTTTCCATGTTTCTGTCCTCGGACAATTTAATTTCTGTGAACTTTTCCATTGATGGTGCAGCTATAGTACTCAGAGTCATGTACTCTGTGCCTTTATCTAGGCTTTTTATTTGTGTTAGAACATAGAACATATGAACGGCCATACTGGGTCAGACCAAAGGTCCATCAAGCCCAGTATCCTGTCCTCTGACAGTGGCCAATGGCAGGTGCCCCAAAGGGAATGAACAGACAGGTTATCATCAAGTGATCCATGCCCTATCACCCAATCCCAGCTTCTGGCAAACAGAGGCTAGGGACACCATTCCTGCTCATCCTGGCAAATAGCCATTGATGGACCTATCTTCCATGAATCGATCTAGCTCCCTTTTGAACCCTGTTATAGTATTGGCTCTCACAACACCCTCTGGCAAGGAGTTCCAGAGGTTGACAGTGCGTTGCATGAAAAAATACTTTCTTGTGTTTGTTTTAAACTTGCTACCTATTAATTTCATTTGGTGGCCTCTTGTTCTTGTATTATGAGAAGGAGTAAATAACACTTCCTTATTTACTTTCTCTATAGCACTCATGATTTTATAGACCTCTATCATATCCCCCCTTAGTCGCCTCTTTTCCAAGCTGAAAAGTCCCAGTCTTATTAATCTCTCCTCATACGGAAGCCGTTCTATACTCCTAATCATTTTTGTTGCCCTTTTCTGAATCTTTTCCAATTCCAATATATCTTTTTTGAGATGGGGCGACCACATCTGCACGCAGTATTCAAGGTATGGGCATTTATATAGAGGCAATATGATATTTTCTGTCTTATTATCTATCCCTTTCTTGATGATTCCCAACATTCTGGGTTTGCTTTTTTGACTGCCGCTGCACATTGAGTGGATGATTTCAGAGAACTATCCACAATGACTCCAAGATCTCTTTCTTGAGTGGTAACAGCTAATTTAGACCCCATCATTGTATATGTATAGTTAGGATTATGTTTTCCAAAGTTAGGATTATGGTTTCCTGTTTGTTCTGCTGCTTGTTACATACATATTGCCCTTCTGGTGTCAGATCCATCTCCCTTAATAACTGTTTTTGGCCTTTTTTGATTTTTACACCCCAGGATATTCTGGTCTTTAATGAGAGAGTCTTCTAGTATTCCATATTTGCAGGACTGCCTTTTTAGTTTTAAGTTTGTGACAAAGTCCTCTCTTTCCCCTTCACTCTGTGTTCCCATGAATGTGTATTTTTCATAAGTAACATTTTTTCTAGGGACACAATAATCCTCAAACATTTTCATTATTTCTGTAAAGCTTTCCTCTCTTTCCCCTCCATCATCCTTATGGAATGTATTGTAGACATCTAGGGCTTCTGTGCCTGCCGTTATTAGGAGCAGAGTAATCTTTTGCTCATTCTCCAGTTTATTTGCCCATGTGGCTTTCATATACAGTTCGAATTGCTGTTTGAACATTTTCCAGGCATATTCAGCATTTCCCCTGGTTCTTAGGGCTGGTGGAGAAGTTACTTGTAGTTGCACAAGCTCTGTAGCAACCATTGCAATGTTACCTCTCTCATCCAGTACACTGTACCTTCTACTTCTGGTACCATGTAGTATCTTGCTTATGAGCACATTAGTGTCCAGATAAATTCTGTATTCTGAGCAGAACTATGCACAGAAATGAGGTAACCAAATGTCCTACTACTCTTTATAGCTGCAGCTTGTTACTTCTTTGTCCTGGGCTTCTTTGTTTCTGCCCCAGCAAGAAGAGTGCCTGGAAATCAAAGACTGCATCTTTGCACTTCCAGAAGGACTTACCCCATAGCAAACCACTCTTTCACCTCCCCAACCAGGGCCGGCGCTTCCATTTAGGCGACCTAGGCGGTTGCCTAGGGCACCAGGATTTGGGGTGTGTGTGGCATTTTGCCGCCCTTGGCCCTTCCACGCTCCGTGTCTTCAGCGGCAATTCTGCGGCGGGTCCTTCACTCGCTCCGGGACCCGCCACCAAAGTGCCCCGAAGACCGGGAGCACGGAAGGACCCCCCCGCCGCAGAATTGTGGACGACGACCGGGAGTGCGGAAGGACCCCCGCCTAGGGCGCCAAAAACCCTGGTGCCGTTCCTGTCCCCAACACACACACACAAATAGGAGCCACAGCCATGATTAATTTAGCAGACACACACTAACACATCTCTCAGGTTCCCACTGAGTTACACACATAGGGCACCTCTGCAGCCCTACTAAAAGCCCGCAAGATACACTGCAGAACTGGAGCTGCACAAAGAAGATGGGAGAACACCAACAGAGCGAGTGAGCAAGCATGTCCTATGGAATTCTTGGGAAAGGACTTGGAAGGAGGGGGTGAATAGCTATCAAGTAGTGGCCCCATCCCCAGGGACAAAATGAGGGATAGTGGAGTGAGAAGAAAGAGGAGACCATTGTGACAAGAACAAGCCCACACATACAGGAAGTTTAAAAAAGAAAAATGCAGTTTGCTGTGCTTGGACCAGCAGCAGTGTCAACTACAAGTACAAACATAAACATACAGCATCTAGCTATGGTAATCGACACAATAACCAAGAAGCAGTAAGTAAAATGGTCTAAGGAAACATGATACATATTTTTTCTGAGTGGGGCTACGCTATGCTTTCTCTGTTGTTCATTTCTGTTAATAACCATCCCACTCAAAGAGGCTTTAATGCTGCCTATATCTCCCAGCCCTACATTTGTGGTGTAGTAGGCTCAGTAGAAGAAAGGAAGGATGGTGCAGGGATTAGGGCATTGGCCTGCATCTTGAGAGACTTAGGCTCAGTTCCCTGCTTCACCACAATTCCGTTTCTGTGTGACCATGGGTAGATCCTTCTGTGACTGTTTCCCATCCGTCAAATGGGAAAAATAGTAATGCCCTACTTCACAGGGGTGATATAAATACACTGAAAATTGAGGCTCTCTGATACTACAGTAATGGGGGCTGAATAGGTATGTAAGATAGATTTGCCTCAACAGCTGCTTGGGAGAAAGAGCATTGCTGGAAGAAGCAGAAATATTGTTGTCTTGTGCATGTCTAAATGGTTTGGAGAGCCATTAACTCTTAAGAAAATTTAGAAAGGTCCACACTTTTATTATCTGATGTTTAAAGATAGAATTAACAAATATAATTGTGATGGGGTGGACTAAGCCCTGAGGCCCCCTGCTGGAGGCCCTGTGGCCCTGCCACATCCTGCCTCAGAAAAGGGCAGAAGAGAGGTCCTCCAAGCTGCCTAGAGCGGCGGTGTGGGAAGCAGCCAATCAGGGCCCAGCATAGGGTTACCATATTTAAAAAATAAAAGAAGAGGACACTGGCCCTGGCCCCGCCCCTTTCCCACCCCAGCCCCGCCCCAACTCCGCCCCTTCCCCAAAGTCCCCGCCCTAACTCCGCCCCCTCCCCTGAGCGCCCCGCATTCCCCTTCCTCCATCCCAGCCACGTGAAAAGGGCTGCCCGAGCGCTACTGGCTTCACGGTTTGCCGGGCAGCCCCCAGACCCTGTGCCCCTGGCCGGTGCTTCCCCAGCGCAGCTGGAGCCCGGGAGGGGAAGCACCCAGCCAGGGGCGCAGGGTCTGGAGGCTGCCCGGGAAACCGTGAAGCCGGTAGCGCTCGGGCTTCGGGCAGCCCCCATGCCTCCAGACCCTGCGCCCCCGGCCGGGCACTTCCCCTCCCGGGCTCCGGTGGCTGCTGTGCTCCCTGAACTCCTGGGCTCTGTAAGCGCTGAGTTGCCCGAGCGCTACCGGCTTCGGGCAGCCCCCATGCCTCTGGGCCCTGCGCCCCCAGAGCCCGGGAGGGGAAGTGCCCGGCCGGTGGCTCAGGGTCCGGAGGCATGGGGGCTGCCCGAAGCCGGTAGCGCTCGGGCAGCTCGGCTCTTAAACAGAGCCGAAGAGTCAGGGGAGGAGCACAGCAGCCGGAGCCCGGGAGGGGAAATGCCCAGCCGGCGGCTCAGGGTCCGGAGGCATGGGGGCTGCCCGAAGACGGTAGCGCTCGGGCAGCTCAGCTTTAAACAGAGCAGAAGAGTCAAGGTAGGGAGCACAGCAGCCGCGGGAGGGGAAGTGCCCGGCCGGCGGTATTTTTCCCGGACATGTTCGGCTTTTTGGCAATTCCCCCCGGACGGGGGTTTGATTATCAAAAAGCCGGACATGTCCGGGAAAAACCGGAAGTATGGTAACCCTAGCCCAGCAGGCTTGTATAAGAAAAGCTGCAAGGCCAGAACATGTGAAGTTTCTTGCTAGAGCTGGAGGAGAGTGGGTTCCCTGGGCTGGGACTCCACCAGGACACAGGCCCTGAGGTAAGGATGAAGAAGGTACTGGAGCTATGGGGAAGTGACCTGGGGAATTGTAGCAGCAACACAGTTTATTTAAATGGACATGGTGGATGGCTGCTATCTATGGGGTCCCTGGGCCTGCGTCCCCCCACCAGCCACTGTGAAAGTGGTCTGGACTTTGATACACCCCAGAAGGAAACTGTATTTTTTTAGTGGCCAAGCTGAATAATGGGGGCCAGAGAGGTAAAGAGTCTCCATGGAGGGAGCCCTGGGGGGATGTGCTCTGTAGCAGGGCCGGGACTGCTCAAAGAGCAGGGACAATTTGAGAGAGCCTAGAAGGGGCTGAGACAATTCAAGCCAGGGTACTATGATAGGCCATGCTGGACTGATTGAGGAGCAAGCTGAGAGACAGGGCTGCCGATTGAGGGCCCTTATAAAGGGTGCCGCGATAGGTCACCCGTTGAACTTATACCCCAGAATGGGGTTAGCTTTGATTTTATTTCACACATAGATGGTGTCTGACTTGGCTGGAGGGTTGAGTCACCAAAGACCTACCACAAAGTGTGTGTGAGAGAGAATGCAGGCGCACACACTTGGCCAGAGGGTGCTTGTGAGAGGTGAGGGCACCTTATTACAATAATATTTTGTCTCTCTGATCCACTTGTGTTTACTCAGCTCGTGTTTTAATGTCTTACTGTGGGTTTATGAGCCCATAGTCTGTCAGAGGTCATGTTATAATTCTGAATGATGTCATGACATTCTTTAATTAAATGTGTTCTTTGTAACTGTGTGACCCAAATGAAAAGAATAGCACTATTGTTATATCATTCCTTGATGTATAGAGAAAACTAAGCACAAAGGCCCAGATCCTCAGGGTATTTAGGTGCCTTATAACCAGGGAGTTAGATGCCTACATACCTTTCAGGATCTGGGCCTAATGTCTTCAGTGGGGAGCTAGACGGCTCAGGCCGTCTGAAAACTGCGTTCTACAGGTAACATTTTCAAAAATGCCTAAGTCACTTAAGAGCCTACATTCCATTTTCAAAAATAAATCAGGCACTGAAGATGAAGTCTCGCTGAAAGTCAATGGGATTTGAGCTCTTAAGTGCTTTTGATGATTTCCCCCCCATGTATTTTATCTGTTACAGGTTCATGAACACCTCCCTTTGAAAATAAATGAATTGGCACATTGAAACAGGATTTAAATTGAGCCTTTAAAGACTAATCATGGGAGTGGATTATAGAAGGACATTGCATCACTGGAGGCAAAGCAAAGCAAAATGCTTTAGGGGGCCTGGGGCAGTGGACTCCCCTCTTCCTCTTCCCCTCCCCCCCCCCCCCCCCCGGTGATTTCATTCCAGTGGTTTTTGCATAAGCCATTTACTGTATTTTAACAATTAGTTTAGATGCTGATGAGAAACCAAGTTCATGGTCTTCCATTATTTATACTGCCGTTTCAACAATGGTGCAGATCAAGTTTAGTTGCTATTGGGTATGCACATACCCAGCTGGCTGTATGATCCATGAAAAGCAAGTTTAATTGTTTGGATACAGTGTTAGGGATATTTTTTTTACCCACATATCTCAAATAGGAATGACAAAATGACTTGATCTATTTCCTGTACCACAGTCTCACGGTCTTTTTTTTTTTTTTTTCCAAAAAGAAAAACATTGTTTTGTAGGGATATTATTAGGCAATAAAAAATTCTGTTTGTTTTTTCTGTCCACTGAGATAACGGCAGAATGTTTTGTCTACGCCCAGCCAATCTTCATTAGCTGCTGGAAGATGTGAAACTGATTTGAAGTTCTTGGAACTTCAGCTCAATAGCAGGCATAATTTATAATGTTTTGGATGGGAAGTTTCTGAGAAAAGAACTTTTTGTGATAGTTTTTAGAATTTTTGTTTAAAATACATTTTCAATCAATTGCTGTGCTCTGACTGTTCATATGGTTTTTAATTTTGTGTTTTTACTTTTTTTGCCATCTAGTATATCTGCCTAGGCATGTCACAGACAGGTTCAACATGACTTATTAGTTTATTATTTTTATCAATTGTAATGCCTAGAGGTCAGCTAAGAACAGGGTCTCGCTGTGCTAGGTGGCATGCAAACCAAATAAGAGCCAGTCCCTGCCCCAAAGCCCTTAGTCTCTAAATAGAGAGTTGGGGAAAAGGAGTATGTATAACACGCAAGCAGAGTGAATGCCATGTTAGTTCCACAATTTTTGTTTGTTTTAAATCCTTTGGGTGGGATTTAGTGAGGAGGGGATTAGCTAAAAGGGAAGGGAGAAGGGTCACTGAAGGGAATGGCATGAGGGTGATGGGGAAAGGGGAGAAGAGGGAGGGAAGGAAGGTGTGAGTCTGAAGTGAAGAGACACTGAAGGAGGAGGTGGAGTAAACAACCAATGGGCACAGCCTGAAAACTAGAAAGCTTTCCTGATGCACTAAGGGCTTGTCTATACTACCCTGCAGTTCAGACTCCAGGGGTGTGAATAGCAGTGCACACCACAGTGCTGTGCTGTAACTCCCCCGTGTGAACGCTGTGGATGCAAGCTAAAAGGTTGCTAGTTTGTGTTAACATAGTCCTCTTGGAGCAGGACTACGCTAGTGAGAACTAGGAACCTTTTTGTTTATGCCCATGCTAGGAGAGTTACAGCACAGCACTGTGATGTGCACTTCTGGTCTCACCCCTGGAGTCTGGGCTGCAGATCAGTGTAGATATAGCCATAGTCGGCATCCAACAGTCCCTGGTTAAACTGCTCTGCAGCAATTCTACTGGCTTATTAATAGTTTTGCCAGTAAAGGTTAGTTTCTTTACTGGGGGTCCAGTCCAGTTGGATGACTGACTTTTGGAAGTTTCCAGCATCCCACATCTTTTTCCCTGCAGGTGGGTGTGGCATTCCTATGCTTCTCCCCCCATGCCTGCATGGTTCCTGGCTGCTGGATGAACTCCTTGGGGCTGTTGGCCTTAAACTGCTTTAATTGACTCTGAGGGACTGACCAGCATGTAGCCAGCCCAGGATTAGGGGAGCACAAAAGTAGCTGAAAGGCACCTTTGCTACCTGCAGTTCAACAGAGGATCTTAGCCTGTCTATTTTGCTATGGAAAAAGACAGGCAAGTCAGCGGTGTGCTTCTAAATAATTCTGGGGAACTTGCAACCTTTTTGATAATCTGAGTTTCAAAAAGTCTGCCTTCATGTGATGTAACTGAATGGGACTCTCTATTAAAGTGTAAACACATTGGTTTCTATGCCTGTCACATAAAACTTCCTGGCCCATGTGACATGAACAGTTAGGAGTACCTCAGCATTGTGCAGATTTTGCTTACATAACCCTTTCTTGGCATTTTCCGGCTTCTGGAACTCTGGACTGAGCCTCTCGGGGCATGTCTACACTCCAGCTGGGAGTGAGCCTTGCAGCCCATGCGGACAGACTCCTACAAGTGGTGCTCAAGCTAGCATGCTAAATATAACAGTGTGATGCTGCACTTCAGGCTCTCGTGCCTAGGTGGGCTCAAGACCCTGAGCTATAATCCAGCTCAATATCCACACTACTGTTTTTAGCATGCTAGCTTGACCCCCTGCTAGTGCAAGTCAGTCTACCCGGGTTGGGAGGCTTGATCCCAGTTGCCACGTAGACAAACCCTATAGGGTCCTACCCTATGGATGACAACAACAGTAATGGCTACCATAGCCCGGAGACACCATTTCTCAGCATAGACCCCTACAGGATTCGACCCAGGA
The DNA here is from genome assembly GCF_028017835.1 of Emys orbicularis. Classification (NCBI taxonomy): domain Eukaryota; kingdom Metazoa; phylum Chordata; order Testudines; family Emydidae; genus Emys; species Emys orbicularis. The sequence continues at coordinate 123,888,885 of NC_088683.1, forward strand.
AGCTTGGAGAGGAAGACACAGTAAGGGAACTCCTTTTTCTTTTGTTTAAACTGGCCAACGTTCACAGTGCTACGTACTCATATATCCAGACTCAACCTTAGCATACCATCTGCCTGGGGAGGTTCCAGGGAAGGAGCTGGTGGTTATGAAGAGATGGGGAATTTGTTGATTCGTAAGTTTTATTACTTATTCGTTTATCCTAACCCTTTCCTTTCCCAGATCCTATTTTCCTGCTCCCAGTAAAGTTCCCCTTTGTTATAATGTTGGTTTGGGGTGTGCCATTTCTTTCCTGAGGTTTGTGTTGATGCTCTTCACTGTTTCATGTGTACTAGGTTTTATTCTCCTTTCCAGCCATAGTAGCATTATTCATTTCCCCAAAACACACTCATTAGGTCTCTGGCACCAGTGAGGAGTCACCTTGGGTGGAAGCACCAGCTATCACAAAAAAAGAGCCCAGGATGCAACCTATGCAAGGATAGGGGAGAGCCACTCCAAACAGTCACCAAGGAGGAGGCTTGAGCCACACCTTGTGGGAGGGGCTATGCTTAGTTGGTATTTTATATATATATATATATATATATATATATATATATATATACACACACACACACACATACACACATACACACAATTATTTATTTTATGCCCTCATTTTACCAGTGCTGCAGAGACTCAGTCAAAGGGAAATCCTTATCTGGAATCTCACATGAGGCCTTTTAATGAACTTGAGCCTGGGCCATCTGCTAGTCCTACTGATAAATTGGAGAACTACTACTTTCATGTTACTATTCACATAATGGTTGATGTGCAATTTATGTTTTACGCTCAATAAACACCTCTGGGCTCTTTTGTTTATTCCAGTGTACATAGGAGCTGTCTTTGCCACAGCTGCTGCATTCTCATTATGTTCAATTTTAACCAAAATAACTTTGGAAAAACCAGTTACATAAAGTGTTTACATGCCAAATGCCTAAGCTGTAGTGACAACATTGTTAGTTTTTAAATCCAAGTAATGTGGCGTATACCGGAATAAATCATATGAAACAATAAAGGCCTTTATTAATTCATTGCCAAACAGTTTTTCCAGAATAAGATAAGTCACTGACCTTCATACCTTTTGGCTTTGACTATTTCTCTGATGGAAGAGGACAGGGATGGTTTGATCCTGAATTCCTGGCTCAAGAGAATAAAGGTTGAAGGATCTGGCACCTGCTTATGAGGAACAAATATTTATTTGTTGAAACTGACACAGTTCTCAGCCCTGCACAAAACATACCTTTTGCTTCAAGGTGCTTACCTTCAAAAATAAACAAGATAGCACAACTCTATAAAGTCACATACTGCCCTCACTTACACTGCTACCACTGAGTTTGCCGTTGCCTGCAAAAGAATGGAGCAGAAAACTGAGTAAAGGTCCATTGAAAGTATCTTAGATTTTAATTCCACTTTATGGCCAAAGAAAGACCGGGTCAAACTTTTTTTTAAACCCTGAAAGATCCAAGTTATATTTGAGTGAAATAGGAACTTCATATTTTTTTTGTTCCAATGGAAGCAGTAAGTAAAACGCAGGGACTAGGAATCGGGACTCCTGGGTTCTCTTCTTAGTTCTGACACTGATGACTGATCTTTTCTAAATCTCTTTTCCATACAGCAATTCATTAATCTGTGAACTAGATATATTTACTGTTTATATTGTAGTAGTGCCCAGAGGCTCCAGCACCATTGTGCTAAATACCATACAAATATATACCAGGAAGTTGATACTGCCCCAAAGATCTGATATCTGCAATAATGCTTAGCTACCTCCCATGGTGTTATGAAAATAAATTAGTGTTTGTAAAGAGCTTTGAGATGATCAGATGAAAGGCCCTGGATAAGTACAAAGTATAGTTATTGGCCAATATTTAACATGGATTTATGATCAGAATATTGTCATTGTAAACAGTATTTAACTTGGTAAACAGAGAGTGAGAGCTGAGTTGCCCACTTCACCATATGGTATTTCTCTAATCCTTCTGGAACCAATCTTTAAAAAAAAAAAAAAAAAAGATTGACTTCAGTCTTTAGCTTGTTTCAGCTTAGTCACAATATTCTCAAATTAGGCTACTTTGTTGATTAAATATTGTTTATTTTAGTTATTTAAAAAATATGCAGGAAAGATCCACTTGTTTTCAACAGCTGTTTTTACAAGGATGTCTTGGCAAGAGTTAGTCATTTATTCTACCAACAACAGAATTAACTCATTCAAAGTTTCCTCTTAAACTCTCCAAAGGAAATGTATATTTAAAGATGAAACTACATCTTTAACCTCCATTGTGCCTATGCATTGCAACACATATGGCTCAGGTCCTCATCTGGTGCAAACTGAGGAAGAGCCATTAACTTCATGGGGCTATGCTGATTTACAGACTTGTATAAGCTGAGCATCTGGCTCATAATATTCAGCCACTGTTTGACCATGCTACAAAAAATGTGATTTCTGATATGAAGGGATTTCAAAACATATGAGTGTAACAGTGACAGACCCTAGTGGTCAGCAGGTGGGATTGAAGCTGGGACCTCTGGAGCTAAATGCAAGCACCTCTACTGCATGAGCTAAAAGCCCAATGGCTCTTAGCTAAGGCTGTAGAGCAGACTCATTAATATCTCTAAGTAGCCTCAGTGCCACTAGGGGGGACAGCACACCACACCCAGGATGTGCGTGGGTTACATAAGGACCAAATTGGAAACCCTGTGGTTGATTAATATCACAAAGGGCCATAATGATATTTCATTAGGTCCTATAGCACTCATTGTATCAGTATGACTATGTTATATACCTTTGCTGCACCTACTACTTTAAGGGTGAAATTTGAAGAAATTAAGGTCAATGCACAGCTGTGCAGCTGCAGTTATATTAGGTGATAAGTATTTAATGCAAAATGTTGTTCTTTAAACAAAATGGTAGAACACCAACCAAACATTGCTTTGTCCACATGTAAAACTATATTACAGTTCATTGTTTGCTTTTAAAGGATAAACCTGTCCCAAGAAGGGATTTTTTTAATATTCAAATTAAATTATTGATCAGTTATGGTGGGACTTATTTGTCCAATGATGTTGTTTCTGTTCCCTGACAAGGTATGTATAACTCTTAGAATGAGGTTGCTGGTATGAATATGCACACTGATTGACTCAAAATTCACATTTGCTCTAAACCCATTCACTAACATGCTTGATTAAATCAAACAGAAAATGGGCACAAACACAATGAGTCAGTCCTGTAACTGACCCCATTGCAGGATATCACTGGGAGTGCTCTGGTACACCAGTCACTCTAAGGGTGACTTTTGAGTAATAGAGAATGACTATACTAGGACTTGCAAAAATAAAGGGTGCAAATACTCCTAGGCACAAGTACTTCAACGGATACAACAAAGAAATCAACCTAACAGTTCCTAATTCAACCCCTAAGGACAGTCTAGGGGATGGGTATTTGCTGAATTGTTCTTAGAACTATAAGAACAAACATTTATCTCTGGAATTCTAAGATTTCCTTCTTAGCTCTCCTCCCTGTCTTTGAATCTATCTTCCCTCTTCCAACTACCCTACCAGTCTCTTGGTTTCCCCCACACACATCTTGAATGTTATCCAATTAATTTTCCTAGTCCCCTCAAATCCACCCCTCCTCCCCCACACAAAGCACCAACAAATAGACAATCCCTTCCAGCCTGTGTCAAGTCTTCTGCTCCACAGTCACCTTTCCTTTCCTTACCTTACCTTTTCAGTATGCAGCTACTTCTTGGCTCCAAATCGGGAGTATCTCCAGCTGTAGCTGCCTGGCTCCATGTTGCTTCCACACACGGAACAGTGAACAGGATCTGCCAGGAGAATAGGACATTAAGCAAAAGGGTTAGACACACGGATTAAAAACACTTCAGAATTGACACCAACCAGAGGTTCTAACCTACCACTTTCTCCTCATGGCCACAGGGTCCTGCGAGCTTCCCCTTAAGCATCTTAAGACTGCCTTTGGTCACTAACTTTTGATTTCATTCTTTGTAGAAAAAAATATCTCCCATAACACACATGGGCACAGGGGTTAGAGATTGAGGAGAAAATATTAGACTAAACTGAAGGCTGAGGGCACTCAAAAATCTGCTGGGTTTAATTTAAATTTAGCAGTCAGTGGAATGAGTTCATAAATACCTGAATGAATCCTCCTTATTGCTTCAAATCTGTCAGATTTTCATTTAGCAGCTGTTGTCACTAATGCTTTTCATTCTTTTGCCCTGTTTAATTCCAACAAATTGGGGAAGTAGTGGGGGTGGGGGAGGAGAAGTGAAACAGTCTAACAAACCTCAAGGCCTCATAATTCATTACAGGGGAAAAGGCATATTCCTGAAAAGGTCATTTTAAGACTGATCAGGGCAGCAAAATGTTCACTGATTAAGTGTTGCCCACAGTAGTTATAAATAGAACCTTTCCTCATTAATGCCAGCTAGATCTGGGCCCACAACATTCACAGCCCAGCTCCAGGCAAACAGATCTTGTGCCAAACAGTAGGAAAAATGGAAGGTTCCTCAGATGTTAACATATGGGATGTTGAAGACCAGATGATGAACTTATTTTAAGCCTGCAATCTTTGCTGCAGAAGTGGTAAAATATCACTAATGCTGGACTAATTTTTCCATATTGTCTTTCTTGCTAGATGAGCAGGCATCACTATGCTTCTTACAACACCTTTTCTTTCAAAATTAGTTTATTCAGTCATAGATCAAGGGCCCACTCTTACAGTTTTCACTCAGACAAAACTCTATTAATGTAAGTTTTGCCTGAGTAAGGACTATCTAGTCAAGTCTCAACAGATTAATATTAAAAATGTCATGTTTTAATGTGCTCCCTTTTACACACTTGCTACGCAATATAAGATTCCTGTTTCTGTACTTCTCTAACAGTGAAATGATCAATAACAGTATTAACAGCAAAGAATTCTTGTTTAACATCAGGCTTTTATACACTTGATCTCTTGAGTTCTGTGTTTCCCTTCCTGAACATGAAGCCCTAAACCCTCTGTGTAGCAATAACTTATCAGTCTAGTTTTTTTTTTTGATTATTTTTTTATCAATAGTCCTCAAGCTTTGTGTGCTTAACAGGTAGTTCTTCAGTATTATTTGTATTGTGCTTGAATCTAAAGGCCCAATTAACAATTGGGATCCTAGGTGGTGTATGCACACAACAAATTATTGGTTCTTGACCTCAGAGAGTTTACAATGCAAGTAAGAGACAACAGGTGGGTTCAATAAACAGATGGGGGGCCCACAAGGTAATAATGAGACTATTCTAAGTTTAATGAGCAGCAGTCACAACACAACAAATGTCTGGCTGCTATTGAGTATTTTGCAGGCATGTCTGCAGTTTTAAGGATTGATTTGGAGGAAGTTAGCCGATAGTGACACTCTCCAAATGGCATTGTGGAGATTGATGTTTGTTGTGTCTCGATTGTTTTCATATCATAAAGTATTCAGTTTTACAAGCACAAAAGTTTTCTTGTTTCTTGGTTTGCTAGTCCTACAAGCTCAGCCTGGGAACTGAGAATGAAGCTGGGTTTATCATTTCATGTATATCATGACCAGTCATGAAGATCCTGCAGGCCAAATTCTGCCCTCAGTGACATCTGTGCAGCCTCCCTGTTTTTAAACAGGGGTATCCAGATATAACTGATCAAATCTTATTAAAATTTTATAAAGATACAGAAGGGATAGACTTCACTCACTCAGCTGTATTAGCTCTGCAGTGCTAACAGGAATAAGTATGACTTGTTCACAAATGCCAGCAGATGACTGAATATACACAGGTTACAGATCTCTTGAGTAAAGAGGTGCCATTTTTTACTTAGCGTGGGTTGGCTTCTCCAGCTGGGAATAATCAGGTGTAGTTGAGCCTAGACAGATTTAGAACCTTAAAGAGAGAAAAGTGTTACTGTCTAGAAGGCCGAGGGCCAGAGCTCTAGACATAGGAGAATTGCTAGGTTCCTGCTGTTTTAGTTTATAGGTGGTTCAGGGGTGTGTGGAAGGATTTAACCCACAAACAGGGAATGTGGCTAGAGATGCTGTTAGGGTTTTGCTTTGTGTGGCTATGCTTTTGATCTCACCAATGCTACCCCCATGTTTATAATTCCTTTTGCAAATTGTAGTAATGCTTTTCCAAATACTTGGATTCCCCCCCACACACACACGTGCACTACAGCTGGTTCTTCACCTTCCTCAACACTTTAGTTCCGAGACTGTTACAGGGTGGGGGAGCTCCCACCTTCATGGTGATGAGCTTGCACCTGCAGACCTTGTTGTCATAGTTCTCCTACATCCACTGCAGCTTTTGCAGTCTCTTTGGTCAGGGTTCCATAGCAATAGACACATCGCAGGGCAACAGCAGAGCATCCTGCAAACTTCTTACCAGAGCCCCAGGTGTCTGCACAGCAGCATAGGGAACCTGGCCATTGCCTGTTGCTGTGTTGCCCCAGGAAAACTACCAATTAAAATCCACTTGTAACACAGAAGCTGCTGCAGTGGGTTTAACAGTTTCTTCACATCTTCAGAGAGTTTCCTACTCTGAGTGACTACAGTTTTCCAGAGTTAGCATATAACTCCATCTCTCCTCAGCCAGAGACTGCAGCTGTTTTGGCATTCCCATAATTCCTCTGTAGTAAACTTTTCTTCAGCGTTGCTGATTTAGAGTGGGTGCTTTTGTTCCAATCCAACAGGAGCAGCATTTCAGTGTTTGGTGAGTGATCTTTATTTATACTGTGTTTTAAAAACTCTAGAGTGTTTGGGAATCCTTAGGATAAAAAATGGTTTTGATGAAGGTTAGCTGAATGTAAATTTAATTGTAGGAATTTACTCAGCTCCAGGCAAAGAGAACAATACAGTAAAATGCTTTCATGTTACCCAGGCAACAAATTAGTGGATAGAAAGCCCCCCAAACACACCAGCATATAGAATTGTTTTGACTTAAATGTATCATTTAAATCTTCTGTTGTTTGTTTGGCTAAGAGACTGTCCATTCTTTAATTCAGGCCTAGATGGTGATGGTGTAGAAACTAAATATGTAGCCAAACTGTCTACCAGAAAACCTGCTAAAGAGTTGCACTAAGAAAGTTTGAGTGACTATAGGTTGACCCATCTGATCTATTTAGATTGTGAACCATTAAAATATTTAATTGATCAGCAATTGTTCATTTTCTCATGCTTCACTTGCTAGGCAATGGAGATTATTAGGTTTAGTGGAAGACGAGCTATGGGGCAAGCATGTATGAGGCCAGATCAAGTAACTCTGCTGAAGTCAATTATAACCCAAGGATTCATTTAATAGAGTCTAACATACAGTTCATAATACCAGAAATCTTTGAGCCAAACAATCTATATTTCACTTATTCAGAGGCGCCCTTTTTTGGCTTGCATGTCCCTGTTTCAAATTGTTTGTCTAATAGAAGAGATCATGTTAGCTAAGCTAGCTTGTATTTTTTGAGCAAGGGTTTTGCTGTACAGTAGAATGGTCTTAATTGGAATAGATGCTGGTGGAAAAAGAAACATGGCAATTAAAGTTTTGTCCAAATTGTCAGAGGAATATATTGTGCTGACAGAGCTGCTTTTATTTCCATTAATGGCTTTAAATATATACGGTGAGTGCAACTATTATGTCAAGCATGTAAAAAATAGGACATTTCAACCATTAGGTTCCTATCATAACATTAATTAGTTCCCACTGTCCATCCTGCATGTTGAAGGCTATAGGCTAATTTACATAAATAGTGCAGTACTTTAAAGTGTGCATGTAACAGGGAGAACAGGAACATGTAATGCTATTTGTGTGCAGTGTACTGAAGATAACATTGCTGTGGGAGCCTTATGACTTTGAATGCTTCATCTCTCAGCCTTACTTTTACGTTAATCAAGCCAAATATCTGTGGTATCTAGAGAGAAGCCTACAGCAAGATCTTAGATCCACAAACCCAAATTTTGCAAATAATTTCTACCTTTATAAAGGGATAATGTGAAACCTGGGATCAAAAAGCCCCCTAAATCTTGGGGAGGGGGGGGGTTGAAAATACAGATGCAAAATTTGCATCTTCAACCCCATTTCTCTTGTTCACTAGAGTAGTTTTTGGGCAAGACGTGAGTATATGTTAATGCATACTAAGCGCTGCTAATGCCCTGATCTTGCAATGAGTGCATGGAGTCCCACTGAATTCAGTGGGGCTCCAAGTGAGCATAGGGTTCTGCCAGCGAGCATCTCATTAAAGGACCAGGGCGTAAATGCTTCACTTACCTAGTCTACTTGGTCACAGTTTATTTTATGAAGACTTAACAGAGGCCTTTTGAAAGCTTGATTTTTAATAAAAGTTAAAGGTTAGCTAGACATTTAAAGGGATATAGGGATGGTTTATTTTGTTCTACCTTTAAATGTTAGGATTAGTTTGAGAAGCAGAGACAGTGCCGAGATTAATGTTATGTATATAGAAAAAGGAAAATATTGTCAGAGCCAAATTTCTGAAGCATTGTGTATACAATTGAAGTAAAATAAAAGACCAATATTTTTCATCCTTGTGTTTTTGTGAGGGTGTTTTTGAATGTATTGGGATGTGTTCTGAATACCTTTTGGAAGGCATATTAAAAGAATAGGTATATGCGGTTTTTTTTAATGTTTAAAATACGTTTATAAATCATTGTGGTATGAAGGGTGGCAGCTGATTCCATAATCCTCCCTGTGAAATGGTGAGCCTGTAACTATACAGCTTATAAAGACTTATTACAGCTCTTCCCTTTACCATGTTTTTTCAGATTTGTACTCATAGGCAGGACACCTTCCTAAGGCATTTGAGGGAGTTGTCTTTTTAAATAAAATTCTATTGATGGGTTTATTCAATTTATAAAGATCATGGATATAGTTAATGTATAGCATGTATCCGAAGCTCATCCAGGAGCAGAGTCCACGGTGTAAATAATGAACATAACAAAATTAACCATACAGCACACTGCACAAAGGACCAGATGATTAAGTATTTGAGAATTATGGCCACAGAAATACAGGGTGACGTTCTTGTCCCATTAAAGTCAATGGCAAAACTCTCATTGACTTTTATAAGGCTGGGATTTCATAAGAGTGTCTATGCAGGTTATTTGGCCCCCTCCTTGAATATATATTTGGAGGATAAGGAGGGAAAAGATGAATGAAAAGGGGGAATTATTCCACTATAGAATTCAAAGTAATATGAATGCAAATGTTATACTGCTCCTATATCTCTAGGCCAGAGGGTTTTTAACATGCATTTATGATTCCATAAAAGCTCTAAGGGATCTCTTTATAGGTTTCTAGTCATACCTATCACTGTAGCATCTGTGAATAACTTTGTGTATAAGTTGTCTAGCTGAGGGTGGGGGTGCACTGAGCACAGGACTGGGGGTGCAGGGTCTGGGAGGGAGTTAGGGTACAGGAGCAGGCTGGGGGTTGGAGTGCAGGGTCTGGCCAGGAGCTAGGGTGAAGGAGGGGGCTCAGGGTTGGGGCAGGAGGTTGGGGTATGGAGCGCTTACCTGGGGTGGCTCCCATTTGGTGCGAAGGGTGCAGGAGCTCCCATTTGGTGCTCAAGGTGGGGAGGGGGATGCATGAGTTAGGGTTGGGTGTGTGTGAGGGGTGTGTGTGCAGGAGTCAGGGCAGAGGGCTGGGGGTGTGGGCTGGGGTCGTGGGGGTGCTCCTTGCCCTGAGCGGCTCATGGCAGGGGCTGGAGGGGGTATACCCTGATTCCACCCCCTCCCCCAAGGCCCCGCCCCTGCTTCTTCTCTGTCTCCTCCCCTGAGCGGCAAGCACGCTGCGGCCTACTCCTTCCCCTCCCTCACGCAAGCAAACAGTTGTTCGGCAGCCGGGGAAGCACTGGGAGGGGAAGGGGCGGGAACACAGTATGCTTGGGGGAAGAGGCGGGGGCAGGGGGAGCTTGGCTGCTGGCAGAGCCTGCCCTGCAGCAGGAGCCGGCAGGACCCAGCTTCTGCCCGCTGCACCCGCAGGAGAGGGGGGGGGGGGGGCAGCGACGAGCAGGCTGGAGCCCCTTTGAACCATGGGCCCAGCGCCATGGTAAATACAGTACTGTCTTTGATAATAAACGTATTCTCATTTCACATATGCACGCACACAAAATGATGTGTGTTAAGCAATGGGGTGATCCTGAATGGACTCTGTCGAGTTGCTGTGTGCTATTCCTTTGGGAATAGCAGATCTAAGAGCTCTGTGCGTATTCAGTGGAACGGGCTGAGCACTCCAGAGGGATGCTTGGAGGACTCGGGAGTTGGTGTGTGCCTATTGCTAACCTCATGGGCAGTGGGTATCAGAGGCAGGGGAAGGCTCTGCCTCCCCAAACAGTCTGGCGTGGCCCCGCCCATGCTCCACCTCCAGCCCCATCCTGCCTGCTGTTCCCTTCTGTGGCCAAGAGGCTGGGACAGGCAGGCTGGGGGCCACGGTGCGCACAAGACCCCCGGGCTGGGGCCGTGCCACCTGTCCTCCTGGCTCTGGAACTGCACTTTTTGCCCAGTGCTCCAGGGCTGGGGGCATTCCAGTCGCACTGCCTGCCCAGCGCTGGAGCTCGGGGCGCGTGGGGGGTGCCGGTGGCCACAGGGTATGTGTGTGTGCTCTGGGTTCCAGTGGGGAAGGAGGGCAGAGGGGGAGGGGCCTCAGGCTGAGGGGGAGGGGCTGAGGGCTAGCTTCTTCCAAGGGCACGTTCACCCGCCACTCATGGCTAACCTGTACTGAGAAAGAGAGAGAGAGAGGCTGGTGGAGACCTGGAAGGCAGTGCTTGGGTTGCCAGAGGCTGATGGTTTCAGGGAGCTGATCCATAGCAGGTATAGACAAGGCTTAGGTGCCTCACAAGCCTGGGTACCCCTGGGAAGCACCACACGTGTATAGCGTTCCTGTCATTCCAAAACACTTCACAACTAAACTGAATTGCAAATAGGGTGACCAGATAGCAAGTGTGAAAATTGGGCCACTCTTTCCCCCCTCCCCCCCCCGCAGATGATGGGTATAGTTGCGTATACAAGTCAAACCTCTTAATATCAGGCCAGTCCCGATCATATCGGGACATCTGGTCACCCTAATTTCAACCACCTCAGAAACATCTGTCATTGATTCTTGTCTCACTGTCATTAGCCTGGTCTCTTACTGATAATTTCCAAAGCACATACCATGGGATCTAAGGCCTTGATCGTGCAATTTACAATTCAGGCTTGACCCCGTAGGCCTCAGTGGAGCACCACTGAGTCTGTCGGCTGCAGCATTGGAGCCTTTGTGCAGCCATGGAATGTTGCAGAACAACATAGGGAAGGGAAATTTTGGCCCAAAACATTTAGAGATACTGTGCCTTTAAGCTCGGTATAATGGACTCGGCAGACAGAGCCTCTGTTCTTCTGTCTGAATGACTGGTCGCCAGTGTAAGTACATTAGCTTTACTGAAGTTACTTTGATGTACATTGGTGTAAATCAGAGTAGGAATATCCTACTGTTTTTAAGGTTTTATCCAGATGCCGAGAACGCTAAGCTTCAATAGCTCAGTTGAAGTCAATGGGAGTTGTGTGTCTAAATCCTGTGCAATCTGTTGAAATTTAAATAGTTATAAATAATGAGACATTATAGAAACTGTTTTCAGATAAATACTGCAGCTTGCCAATGCAATTCCACACAACTCTGTTTAAGGAAGCAGCCTCTTGACCAAATGCATTCTTTAACTCGGTAGTAGGCTTGCCTAATACAATAACACCACTATACCCATTGGCAGACAGTAATAAGCATGTATAAGATAAACAAACTTTAGTGGCAATTTCCTAACTTGGCTTTCAAATGTAAAAATTACACATGTCTAGTTAAAGTGTTTGTTGGAAATGAAATAAAATGGAAACTGTGGGACATAATGGGCCTGATGTTGTTCCCAAGCTGTTTTTGACTCCATTGTCTTCAGTGGAGCTGTTTCTTATTCACATTCACACAGATGTAAGTGAGGGCAGAATCGGACTCATAGTCACAAAATTATACCCAGGAAACAGTCACTGTAGAAATTGGTGTGTGATTAAATCACAGAGCTTGAGAATTATCACGCACAATCCTGGCAAGTTAGTATATACTCCTATCCCTTTTAGAAATCCCCAAAGTGTAGGGTGGATGCTCAGGACCCAGTGAAAATGCCCCCCAAACCTGTTGTTTGGTATTGGCCAGTTATCACTGTTTAGGGCCACTGCCATAGCACAAAAGAGAAAATCAAAATATGAGACTTTGATTATACAAAATTAAAGGCCCTTTTTAGTTTTTATAATAGTTTATTTTGAATCTAATGGTACCTCGGCTATCAACAACTTTTTGCTTAATTGATGGGGAATTTTTTAGTGTGTGGATTTTTTCCTGCTCCCTTCAGAAACTAATAAAAACCAAAAAAAAAAAAAACCCCTATATTTTATAAGGTAACAGACATGGTTTTTTTTTTTAAAAAAAAGGGTTCAAACAGTCTTTAACACATACAATAATGCAGCATATCAACAGCAAATGAGAGGATCCAGAACTTCCTTAGAATAGTGAAACTACATCTGGAGCCTAATCCTTTTTTTGTTTTTAAACTCTTATCCACCAACATTTCCTCCTCCTCCCAAGAAAAAGAAGTTCCCATGTCCATCTAGACACCCATCAAACATTTCACCACCCGATCAGGAATCAGCTTCCGCCCATTAATTAACCCACCCTCCCCCTTCCGAGAATAAGAATTTCAAAAGAACAGAACAGATGATTTGGGGTGTGGTATGAGAGCTCCCATTCAACATGACTCAGTAATTATTTTGTTTCTTCTGAAAAAGAGGTAGATCTGAAAGAGAGGTCAGAGACTCACTTTGCACTGGTGTAAATGACTTCACAAGACTGAGGAGAACAGTAAATGGGGAACCCCACAACTGAGAATTGCTACTAATATGAACTATTACTCAAGTGTCATTCTCAGCTTTCAAATAGCAGGCTTCTGCACGTCTGCAAGGCCTCAGCTATCTTCTGGTGGGCAAAAAGGTGCCATTGCACTGGGTTTGCAAAATGAATGTTGCACATTACCAACATGTGCTTTTAGGACATAGGGGTTTAGGAGAGAATACTTTAAGCATCTCTCTCTGACTTCTCTATGGCATCCTTTCCTTCTGTAGTGGACAGAAAAGTCTTTAAATAAAATGTTTTTCTTTTCATAGTCCCACTTCTTCCTTTGTTGTAATGCTGCTAAGACAGCTTGCTGTATCTGGGGAGCTATAGAGCTGCACTCTTACAGTTCTTGGCCTTTTGTTGCTGGGGGTGGGTCGGAATTAATGCGCAATGATTAAGGTAGATTTTTAGGTGATTATGCTTGCATTCCTGATTGAAGACCTCAGAGAGCCACCTTTCAAGGAATGGTCTCAGAGGGAGCATTCAGCTCTTTTCTGGAGTTCCACAAAACACACAAATTATTCCTTCTATTTCTGTATCTTTCATATGCCTCCCCAACATTGCCACCTCCCAGGTATGAGGTAATTTTCATTGAACCTGCAGTGTGTCATCCTCTAGGGCAGTGAACCTTCTTTCTGTCCACTCTGGTTGCTGCACACATTCAGTTGAGTTTTCCTTGTATTTTGTCTATTGATGAAGTGACAATGGAGGCCTTAGGATCAAGTCTGCAGCCAAAGTGATTTTAAGATCAAGACTTTCAATTACTGCTTCTGAATTTCTTTTTACTACTAGGGCTTGTTAAAGACTGTAAGCTGCTGGGCCAATACATTGGGTGATGCATCCAATAACTTTCCCAACAGCAGGGTGTCAAGCTTTTTTCTTTAGGGTTGAATTTTATTTCTCCAAATCAAAACAGTTCAACATAAATCCTACAGATAAGCGGGCCCTTTCCCTTGACTCAGGCTAGGGCCTCCTGCAGGAGCCTATGTGCTCCCTGCAGGTCTGCACTTCCGGGCCCTCTGCCTGGGAGCTAAGGAGAGCCTCCCTGTGTAGGGTAGCTCAGACAGTGCTCCTTTGAGTCTCTCCCTGCACTCTCCCCACAGAACTTGAGTTGACCTTTACATCTCCCAGCTGGCTGAGCCCCAACCCTCTTAAAAGGCCTGGTCATCCTGTGACAAGCATCACTTGAACCACTCATTCCTGTTAATTCCTCTTCTTGCTTTGGCCCATAGTGGGATGTTTTTGCATCTTTGCCTCCTGCCCAAGGCTACGTTTATAAGCCAAGATTGGTCTAGAGACACTCTTCCCCAAATATTAGTATTTTCCCCTAGTTTTCACGTTGCTAACTGGAATCTTAAAAAAATGAGTCCCTGAGGTGGGAAGCTGGGTTGTGGTGCCACTCTACTTCGTATGAGTGCTGTTCTGCCCATCCTGTTTTAATACAGTCAATTAAACACAGAAAGGCAAATAATCGTAAAGGCTCATATTCTCCCTCTCCCCCCTGCTGCTACTAAGGATAGGAGATTTGAGGGAGGGTGAAAGGAAAATGTCAGGCGCCCACTGTTAGTTCTTAGGCCTTGACTTGCTCTTCTACTATTTCCTGCCTTTATTTCTCTATCAGTTTTCTACTAGCGCCCATTGCTGCAGTATTTGAGGGCTTGCCTACATAAACATTTACTTTGTGGCAAGCTGGGGTGTAAATCTATCCCACATTAACACACTAAGTGGACCCTGCTACCATGCACTAAAAGGTCCATAATGCGATTGAATCTACTTCCATTTCAAAGAGGGGTTGATCAAAGCACACTACAGAACTTTGAGTGCATACTAGCTGGGTTGTAAATTCTAATGCGCACCAGAGTGTTGTGCACAAACTGGCTTGTACATGGACCCTGTTGGTGCATGAAGTTTCCTGGTGTGAGTTAATGTAATCCTGTTTCCAGCAGTACTATGTTAACAGGCAGTAGGGAACTTTTAATGTGCTCCCACAGGGACCACGTGGGTTGGTTAGTGTGCAATATGCTGGTGCACTAGTGAGGATTAAGCCCTTAGTGTGTGGTGGGGTGGATTTATACCTTAGTTTGCAGGGTAGATTTATACCTTAGTTTGCTGTGAACTAAGGCTGTGTCTACAATATGGGCGGTACAGCTGTAACACCATAATGCAGATGCTTCCTGCAGCAACAGAAGAGGTTTTTCCATCAATGTGGATAATCTCCCTCCTGAGTGGCAGTAGGAAGGTCAGTGGAAGAAGTCTTCTGTTGACCTAGCCATGTCTACACCAGGGATTAGGTTAGTTTCACTATGGCACTTGGGATGTGAAAAATTCACACTCCTGAGTGCCGTAGCTATGTCAACCTAATTTTTAACTATAGACCAGGCATAAGTGTTTATACATACAAGATCCTTATTGCTCCCTATTTTAGTTAGATTGGCAAAGTGAGATCCCTAGTCAACCTCAGAGAGTCGTCTTGTCTTTTCCCTTTTCTGGTTAAAGGGGACTCTGCTTATAGTAGATTTTTTTTTGTGGGGGTGTGGGGAGCAGGGAAGGTGTTTGTGTTAAATCCATTACAGAAAGGCTTGCCACTACTAGCGGTGAGAGGCTCCCTTAAAGAAAAATCCTTTAGAATTTAATAAGGAGTGAACCTATAGGGTTCTATAGAAATATAATGGGGATCTATAGTTTTAAATGTTTGGGGTGTTCTAGTCCACCTATAGAACATCATAGTTAGGGATATATTTCTGTATTGCATTCTATAGGATGGTAACAAACAAACAAAAATACCAACCAAACACCCCAACAATTGTGGACAAATGTCTATACAATTCTGTAGGACTGTTCTGTGGGGGCGGGGAAATAGATTAGAGAAAGGATTTGTCCCTTCTAGAGAAAAATGACCATTGGTGCTGAGTTCTACTGCTTTCTCCCCCCTGCCCCTTCCCTCTCCTTGCAGTATTGTTCCATTAAAACTCAAGGTCTGGGATCTTTTTTTATTAATATTCTGTAAACAAATGGCACCTCAATACAAATACTGTGGTGAATTTATTACCTTTTTGGTTACATAAGTGTCTCCAGTGAAAATACATCCAGGAGAATAATAAGAATGTACACAACTTTAATATAAATTGTAATGTGTGTTTTGTGCATAAAGGATGACTAAGGTCCTGATGCAACATATCCCTTAAGGCTTAAGCATATGCTTCACTTAAAGCACATGAGCAGTCCTGTTAAATTTAATGGAACTACTAGTGCTTTAAGTTAAGCATGTGCATAAATGCTTTGTTACATCAAGTTAGGCATATGCTTAAGTGTTGCTGGAGTAGGGCCTATTATACCTAAACATATACTTTTTTTCCTAAGAAATTAAAGTTTCCCTTGTTAACAATTGCAGATAAAAAGCTAGTCTTAACTTGTCATTTATTTTTCAACATTATGCTGCATTACAAATTCATAGTCCTAGGATTTTGACCTCCAGGTTATTGTGAAATATGACCGCAGTTTGTGTTGGTGAGATTAGGGGTGTTGGTTAGCTTTGGGGATTGGCAAAGCAGTTTGTATAAATAAAAAGCGCTCCTGAACTCATGTCAAATTGAAAGGAACCATTCTGGAGTTTATAAAAAATGTTGTTAACTTTAATTCATTGTTTTGAAAGTTTGCCTGCCTCTGCGCTTAAGGCTTCTGTCTGGGACTGTAAGTAGAAATACAAAACAGAGAGGCTGTTTCTGTTTTTGTTCATAGCCAGTCTGGAAGCAGGAAGTAACAGAAATCTTTTGAGATAGTCAAACCTTCTGGCTCTGGAAATCTCATAATTATAGGCTAAGTGGCCATGCTTTCAGGTATGAGAGAAAGGCAATGTCTGTTGGTTAGAACAGATGGCTAGTCATCAAGAGAATCTATTCCTGACTCTGCCACTGACTTACTGTGTGACCATAGACACTTCACTTAACCCGATTCCTCTTCTCTTCAATATGTATAATATACTTCAAAAATATGAATGAATTAGGATTCACAGCAGACTTGTGAAGTACTTTCAAATCATTACAGGGACAATGCCATACAAATGTAAAGTACAGAATTATCTTTACTAAGCCCTAAACAATGGAAGTAATGAGCCTAACTACTTTTGAGCATATTAAGACCCAGTGGAAAGACTGCTATTGACTTCGTTTTCTTTGTATCAGATCTTTAGAGGTTCACCCATGACTAGCTAGCTGTTGTGATGTCTGTCACTTCCCCATAAAATTGCAGTGTCATCATCTTGTTATCCTTCATACAGATGTGTGTGTGTGTGTGTGTATGTATATATGTATATGTATGTGTGTGTGTATATGTATATATGTGTGTATATAATTCTTCCTTCCCGTCACTGCCCATCCCCACACCCTAGTCTAAGTTACTTTTATTGAAGTGCTGTGTTTGTACTGGCGTAAACCTAGAAAATGCAGTTCTTTCCAGTGTGAATTACCTTTCCTTTAATGGAGAGTAAGATTGAGGGGTTAGACCATCAGCAAAGAGAGACTGTTTTCAAGACTGGTCATTCCTCTCTTTTCTGGACTGGGAGGCCAGGTTCTACTATTGAAAAAATTAAAGTTGTTTCCTACAAATACAGTACATATTCCAGAATGAGCCACTTACTTGCAAGATCCTTTCTTGGTTTTATTGATTAGCATACAACTGTAAACGCTGTTCTGCTGTCACTTGCCATCTTACTGTCAGGTGATCTCCGGAGGGGGATCTCTGATATGTTACAGCCATTACAAGTTCACCTGTTACTAATCATCATGTCTTCATGTACAGTGTTGACACCACCATCATATAGGTATAGTTGGTTGGTTCTACCCCACAGGGATTGATGATGTTCCTGCCCTTGCAACTTCCACAGAACATCTTACATGATTACAGAGGCAGTTTCAACATAGGCACAGAGTGTAGTCCCTGTATGGAAGGACAAGGACTCTCCTCACAAAATGTAGCTCTCAAGGACCTCTTGGACTTTAGGTGGAAGGCACTTAGCTAGCAAAAGGAGATGTTTACATCCAATACAGTGTTGAAAACTTATTTCTACCTATATAGTAAGCAGCTATGACACGCTGGAGAATGGTTTTGTTGAGTTAAAACCCGCTGTAGTTCATTTTCAGAATAAAACCTCATTTTAAGAGCTAATATGTTGAGGATATTATGCAAACTGCAGTAAAATAATACAGTACTTAGGCATAGAAAATTATTGGCCTTTTAGGGACTTTATTTGGATTTATTTTTCATCAGAACTGAGACACATGGTACACATTGCACCCTAATCCTACAAAACATTTATTGCTGCTTAAGACCATGGAATGCTGTGTGTGTAATGAGGAAGTAACTGGTGTTACTGAGTCTTTTTATATGATAACCTTAAAATGCAGACTCTCTGCTGGGTGGTTATAAATAACATCAGCCTATTGAGGTGTATATTTAGCAAAGAGAGATCGTTAAAGAGATACCATACAGTAGAAAGGAGGATGTGTGGGGTGGTGAGGTAATGAATTATATGAGATACAGATCATAACTCCTTCAGCAAGATTCATGATTCATAAGCGCCTGCCATGTACTCTGATACATTAAGAGTTTTTTGATTAAAAATTAAACAGAGCATCTAATTTACAGTAGATGCAGCTTCCTGACCTGATTTTGAAGGGGCATATATAAATAAAACAGTGATTTCAACATCAAAAATCCTCTTTAGGATGGGCTGTGGGACCCTGGTGTTTCAGCAGAATCTCATTTTCCAAAGCAAGCTAGTAACATTTTTAGCTGACCAAGATTTCTGCCGGTAAAGACATGATGGAAGCCTATTCTGAATCTGAAATTCAGAATGAGGTACCTTGTGGAAACCAATATGAGGAAGGAAAGATCCATTCAAAGTGAAAAACGAAATTTTTAAAAATGCCAGTTTGTTCTAAGTAGTAAAATGCATACAGTATGATAGGACTTGAGCCAACCCACCAGATCCTAGCCCCTATGGAGAAATTTGAATCTGAATTTCACTGCTGCCCCCTTTGTAGGGCTTTCAGGACTCCAAATAGGGGGCAAGACTTAAACAAGGAAAAATACAGTGCACAATACAGTATGACCTACTGGACATTCAGGGGGGAAAATGAAGGATAGTCACTCTGGCCCCTCCCATCACATAGTCAATCTGTAATGTAAACGAAATTCCAGGCTCATGCTTCCACCCACAGCCATATACCAACAGAACAGGGAAAAACAGCAGACTCTAGAAGATAAATTGATTGCCATGGAACTCTATGGCTTACACCAGCTAAGGATATGACCCCTTTAAAGGGTCATTTCATAGGTAAAATTTTTGTCCAAAACTATTTGCCAAGGAGAACTTACTGTCTCCTCTTTATAGGTGGCTTGAAACCAAACCATTGATTGAAGTCTAGGCCCATGTCTATTATCCTTGTCTCATGTGACATTAACTTTTTTTTTTTTTTTTTTTTTTTGCAGGGCTAAGGGGAAATGAACCTGGAGAGAGAGAGAGAGTGATTGATTTATTTTTACAGAGAGCAGTGGATATATTGTAAAATATTTTGTCCTCCTTTGACCCTGACTTTTCATTTAGTCAGTTTCACCAGAAAGAGTGAGAAGGAAATGAGGGCATGATTATATGAATAAATATAAGCAAGGCAACGGAGAACAGGTATGAGCTTTAAAAATTACTAGGTTATTTGCACATAATTACATCCAATATTCACATTATGGTCAGACGGCACATGGTACTAATGTGTGAATGATATTGCTCGCTCGCTCTCTCTCTCTCTCTCTCTCTCTCTCTCTCTAGCACTTGTGTTTATTTTAATCACACATGCATAGCAGGAAGCCTTCATGTGAGATCTCATCTGCCCATGAAGTTATTAAAAAGCCCTTGATAGAGGGGTGGGGACACCAGAGAGTTGCCCTACCTATCACTTCTGTGCACTATGCCCTGCCCTTCCCTTTTCCCTGATCCTTCCATGAAGCCCCAGGGAAGTTCAGCGAGATCAATCAAGAACACAGGGCCCATAATTGTGCCTGGTCCTTGTGCTTGCCTAGCAAGAGGTAGAAAGGCCAATTGGATCCCTCTCCCACATAAGGGCCAGGGACCATATGACCGAAAGCTAGCAGCCAGAGATTTGGAATGAGAGGCCGAGACCTTGCCACTCTTTTCTTCCCCCCTCCCCAAATAAATAAATGTTCCTGTGAATGTGCAATGCAAGCACAGGACAGCTGAAGGCTCCACACTGCCCAGCCAAATAGTCTGCAACAGTGTGTACTCTTTTGAACTTCTGCAAAAATTCACGTCGTTTAACTTCCTACTTGGCTCACTTTCAAGGGAATGCAGAGCTCTAACCCAGTCCTCCCTTTAGAATGCACAAGGGACTGACCCACAAATATATTTCAGCTAGAGGCACAAACTCTACATACACAAGCCATCGGCAGGGGTGAGCAATAGAACCTCATTATAGTCAGAATAATTGTCATCACAAAGGAGGAACAATAACAGAACTGAATAATTTTTCCCTGTTACTACTGCAGGCAATGGGAGGTACTGGCATGAACACAGTGAATAAACCAGCAGAAATGCTAGCTTGCCTGGTGTACTTTTTAACCCTTTACAGGTAAAGCAAGTAAAGAACAGCTACCAAGAGGGATTTTACAGCTAACTGGCTGACTGGGGAGCTATCCCCCCACTTTATTTATCACACCTGGGCTATAGTGACTGAACCAAATGTAAATCATAATCAGACCAGGATAAATTTGGAGAAACTCCACCCACATTTATAGAATTACTCCAGATTTACACTGATGTAGTTGAATGCAAGGTAAAACTTTATAAAACACCTAAGAGATTAGGAGCCCAAGCCCCATTGACTTTCAATGAGACTTTGACTCCTGCGGACTTAAATAACTTTTGAGAACTTAAATAACTGTTGCTCCTAAGTCAGCTAGGTACTTTTGAAAATGGTATCCTTTGTTCGCAGAGCCAAGAATTTGTCTGTACCTATTTAGTAGATTTGTGGGAACTTGTTTACATGTCCTAGCGAACGATCACAGACTGTTCCCACCCTGTACTATAAATGGCAGTTTGCAGACTGATCTGTACAACTAATGAAGTGCGCATAACGGACTGAATATACATCAGTGGCCCAATTAGAGGAGATGAAAATCATTGATAATGTTGCACCTTTTCCCATCCACTTTGTGATTTCTTTAATACACGGGGTTCTTATGTGGGGGAGGGGAGCGGTAAGGAGGAGGGATTATTTAGCTCTCTCTTTCGAGGTGAAAGATGATATGGGAAGCTTTACTCTCGCTGATCAGTTTCAAGATTAACCTTTTACTTAAAAATATGCTGCTCAGGCTACTTCCAAAGTCACTGAGGTCCTATTAAATGGCGTAATTAGGATGGATGGAGTGATGGCTGGAGGTTTCCTTGAGCATGGTTGCTGCTATTGTTGTGTGTGTTATGTAGTGAGGTGCAGGCCTCAAAAAGTTGGATGTATGGCTTGGTTTGGATACATATGGGAGAAGACGCTTCTCTGAATGTACTCCAGTTGCTTTTGTCTGGAAATCTGGAGCAACATGGCTGATGACCAGTATGCTTTGGTTTTATGCAGTCCCAAGAATAGCCTGTCTCGTGTTACTTTCTCTTCTGCAACTGAGATGTAGGAGAACCACGTCTTTGTGAAGAACCAAATAGTGTTCACGCTGCCATCTGCCAAACTCTACTGCTTCCAGGTACCAGTCTAATTTTCCCACAACCTCTCTCTTGCTCTTATTCAGTCTTCAACATTACTTTCAGGCCACTCTCCCTTCATCAATGGGCTTTCAGCACCAGTCAACGTTATTGGTTTACTGAAACTGATGACTCCTAGACACCATTGACTGATTCTATCATGATTGCACTGCACTTTTGTTGCTAATGCTGTTTTCAGGCTACTTCCTCTCTTCACCTATTGCTGCATTTGAGAGATTGAGATGCTCAAATTTTCTTCAGGGAGCTATTCCAAAGCAGATGATGCGATAAAGGGTGCTTGAGGCTGGGAAGTGTCTTTGGGAAATCTCCCACTTGTGGTGATCAAGTGGGTTTTGAAGTTTCCTGAAAAGCAGTAGCTTATTTCAGAAATAACCATGGTAACAAGATGAAGACAGTGGGCAGAATTTTGCTCCTATACTAGTATCAATCCAGAGTAGCTTCACTGAAGGAGCTACTTCGGATTTACAGTGATGCAAATGAGAACAGAATTTGGCTAAGTGAGAAGAGAAATGTTTAAAAATGTATGAATATATGTGGGTCTAAAAACTATCAAATGAGCACACTTGTGCAGGTTGAAACACTCAAGCATAGAAGATCCAGTCCTGATCCCATTGAAGTCAGGAGAAAAACTTCCACTAGAAGCAGGATCAGGTCCAGAATTAGGAAAAAGAAAAATGTCCTTCTGTTTTGCTTTAGTTTTTGTTCTTAAGTCTTACTGCTGGTTCTGCTGAATCATAAGTCTCTTGTCTCCGCTATAAGAACTTTTTCCTGGATCAGAGATTCAGAAAATGAATTTTATTACATTCCTCAAGTGTAGTTCATCTCCAATAAAAGTCTGTTTCAACCATTCAACTTTCCAGATTGTAAACCTGAAAAAGATATTCTTGTCTTCTAGAAGTATAAAATCTCAGGTTGCAAATAAACTTTATAAGGTTAACATTTGGCACTCTGTGGAGATGGATAAGCCATTCTCTTTTGCCCATAGTCTTACTTCATAGTGAAGCAAAACTGACACAATACATCAGAAAACACAACTTTTTCATGAAATGCAATCTGACTTGGCTGAAGTTTAACCAAGTACAGTCTCAGCCTCATGGGATGAAAGAGAGAACACAGAAATGGAAGGAGTGACCAAAAAAAAGTAATAGTCAGAAGGGAAAAAAAACAAAACCAACTGTACATATACCCTGTACTATGGTACTTGGTTGGGAATGGGAAACTTCAGTGATGTGTATATAATGAGAGAGAGGAAAACTCCACAATGGAGCTATGATCATTCAGACCAACTGAGGATCTGCCCCATAACTGTCATGACCTCTATGGGTCTCAAACGTGGGTCTGCAGGGTTTATAGGAGCAGCCATGCTCCAACCCTCCATCTGGCAGCCTGCTGACGCTTGCTTACCCTGCAACTATGAAGCCCAGCCCCAGTTTGAGGCTCCACCCTGTAGTCGTAGTGGCAGAGTCCTGGAGCAGCTGATTGGTCTGCTGGCCCTATTTAAGCCAGCAGCAGGAACAGGACAACATCTGAGTGCTCTGCTGGTAGGAGCTGTGACAGTATGGGATGGGGAGAGATGCAGTCGCTCAGGGAGGCATGTTCAAGGCCTTTGCATTGAAGGAGCATTGTGAGAGCACCCTTTAAAATACTGTCCATTTTTTATTTCATTATCTTCAGCATTTTCTTCTCTTGCACACGTGACACGCACACCAAGATGCAGTATATCAGGTCAGTCAGAGAGCAGGAAGTTTTAGTGCAAGGTTTTTGCTTCCTCGTGCATATGCAATTCTCACTCCTGAACTGTTAGCAGCACTGTCAACCTAGTATCTTTCTCAAGTAGTAACTTGCATATTTTATTATTTTTACAGGGAACCGGCTTTTTTTAACCTTTTGATCACAAAAACATATTTAGAAAAAAAAACCTTTCCTCCCTTCATTTAAAAAAAAAAAAAAGAATCAATCCAAGAAATAATTTCAAGTTTACTGCACGCATCCCCAATTGCCTGATCTCTGATTTACTGAAAATCTCAGTTAAATGAAGTCATGTGCCCTAAGATTAATGTATAAACATGCATTTCACTCCCACTTATCCACAATGTTAATTTTCCCAGCGATTTCACATATACCCAAAATCTTTTAGAAAATAAGGACTGCACTACTACTATTTCAGTCAGAGTAAATAAAAACTGGTAGGGAGGGTGGACATCGCTGTTTTCTAAGAATGTCACTTGTTTTAGTCCCAAATTTTGCACGTTCTATTGGGTAGAGATTCTACACGGCTTTAAGTCTATCTTTTACTGGGGCAATACAGTCCTTCATAGTGCCAATGTAGGTTGATGATTTCAGTGGAATAACCTGACCTAAATCTTCCAACCATTTAAAAAAAAAATTGCTAGCCCCAATCTTTCCCATAGAGAAGATTCTGATTAACTTCTTGTGGTGACTCATTCAATTTTGTGCTACATTTTCCTTATGTTTGATTACTGTACTTTAGTGATAGCACGTCAGCTATGTTCCATGGCATTACTGACTGGTACTCTCTTTTCCCTGCTGAATTATTGGGTAACTCATCATATATATTATTACTTTCACGGCTTGTCGTCTAAGTTTTTATTATCATATGCACCTAACCCATTGTACAAAAAATGGGTAGGAGGAATTCATTCATGGTGTCAGGTAGCAATCATCTAAAATATGAGCTAGTACCCTTTTCTAAGTACGTATTTTCACTCATTTTAAGTGCTGTTACTGATCAGAACTTTTTGAGAGTACAATATTTTTCTGTGTGCATTTTTTGCATGTAACCTGGTATAAATTGTCATAGCTGGCTCCATTGAAGCAAATGGCACTATGACAATTTACACCAGCTGTGGATATGCCCCCCAGGTATCTGGATTGTCTTTCAAGTGAAAATTATAAACCACAGAAATGATTTTGCTCCTATAAATTATATGCTGTCAACTCCCACACTTTCTTTAGAATCTCAGACTTGAAATTATTTTATTTTATCCCACTGAAATAGGAAATATTGCCAAATAAAAAGACAATTGTATATGATGTGATTTATTTAACTATAAGGAAACCATTCAAAAATAAAATGTGCACATCTACATAGCAATCTAGTACTGCATAGGTCATGTACTGGGAGCAGTGCCACTGGGAGGCCATTTTATTCTGTTCTTTTTTGCCTTAATACATACTGGCAGCTTTTCTTAAAACAACTCTTTCATTTCAGCTTTCTACGTAATTGTTCTGTTTTGGCTGGTTAGTAACATTAGCTGAAATACCACTTCTTATCTTCAATCTCACTTCTGGCTGTTGTCCACTTCTCAGCTACTCCTCTAAGTCCTCTGGCTTCTTAAACTGCTTGAAGAAAGCATGTATAGTGCTTTACTGTCTTCTCCTTGCTTTTGCGGCTTTTTCAGTAGTAGTCCCACAATTGCATCAGTAAGGCATTTTACATCCTCTTGTAAATCACTATAACATGGATAGCGGGGGGGCTTTGACTGCATGACCGTTGCTTGGAGGACTCCGCTTACTTCACTTGCAGAGCTTCACAGGTATAGATAACGAGTGTCTCAACGTTTATCTTCTGATATCCCTAGAATACTTTTGTGCTCACTGTTGTATCCTGCTGTCACATAAGTGTTATCCCAAGGTGTTATTTAATGGCACTGACAGCAAGAAACATCCCTTTCCCCCTCCCTACTTGTGGAGTTTATAATGGGTGCCGTGTGGGAATTTGTCTTCTCATTAGGAGTGAGAGAGATTTTTAAGGAATTGCTGCAATATGTCTCCTTGTATGCTTAATTTTTTTTCCAGTAAGAACCTGGAATTACTCGTGTTGTGTAGTCCATCAAGACTTTTACGATTCTCAGAGCAGGGTATGCTTTTTGTTCAATTGTTCCAGCTCAAGTCTTGCATACCAGAATGATGAGTATAACCAACCCTAGAGAGACAGACACACAGAAGTTCTATAGGGCTAAGCAAACCCTTTCTTCTCATGTACCTTCTTTGTGTGATATACCGCAGTGTGGCATTAGCTCAGTCTCATTTTAGGCCAAAATGAAGTCTTTCCAGTCCAACTTTTCATTAGTGTTTTGTTTGATTTCTGGATTTAAACTGTTTTGAAAAACTCTGCAAGACCATTTCTGTGGAGAGAATGAAACAAATCCTCATCACACTGTGTGAAAAAAACATGATGAAAGTTTTTTGGTTAGCCACCAATTTCTTTTCTCATGCTTACAGTCTCAGATTATAAAGCTATCATCTGGCATTCTCACATGTGCTAACTAATTGCCATGCAGTTGACAAATAGCACATTTATAAGTTCTGGAGGATGGCGTGGACTGCACTCTCAGCAAATTTAGAGATGGCACTAAACTGTGAGGAGTGGTAGATACGCTGGAGGGTAGGGATAGGATACAGTGGGACCTAGACAAATTAGAGGATTGGGCCAAAAGAAATCTGATGAGGTTCAACAAGGACAAGTGCAGAGTCCTGCACTTAGGATGGAAGAATCCCATGCACATCCCTGTGGTGGGAAGAACATCTCAACAGCCCAACACTGTGGCATTTAATTTCAAAAGGGGGAACTATGCAAAAATGAGGGGGTTAGTTAAACAGAAGTTAAAAAGTACAGTGACTAAAGTGAAATCCCTGCAAGCTGCGTGGGCGCTTTTTAAAGACACCATAATAGAGGCCCAACTTCAATGTATACCCCAAATTAAGAAACGCAGTAAAAGAACTAGAAAAGAGCCACCGTGGCTTAACAACCATGTAAAAGAAGCAGTGAGAGATAAAAAGACTTCCTTTAAAAAGTGGAAGTCAAATCCTAGTGAGGCAAATAGAAAGGAGCATAAACGCTGCCAAATTAAGTGCAAGAATGTAATAAGAAAAGCCAAAGAGGAGTTTGAAGAACGGCTAGCCAAAAACTCCAAAGGTAATAACAAAATGTTTTTTAAGTATATCAGAAGCAGGAAGCCTGCTAAACAACCAGTGGGGCCCCTTGATGATCGAGATACAAAAGGAGCGCTTAAAGACGATAAAGTCATTGCAGAGAAACTAAATGGATTCTTTGCTTCAGTCTTCACGGCTGAGGATGTTAGGGAAATTACCAAACCTGAGCCGGCTTTGTAGGTGACAAATCTGAGGAAATGTCACAGATTGAAGTGTCACTAGAGGAGGTTTTGGAATTAATTGATAAACTTAACATTAACAAGTCACCGGGACCAGATGGCATTCACCCAAGAGTTCTGAAAGAACTCAAATGTGAAGTTGCGGAACTATTAACTAAGGTTTGTAACCTGTCCTTTAAATCGGCTTCTGTACCCAATGACTGGAAGTTAGCTAATGTAACGCTAATGTAATATTTAAAAAGGGCTCTAGAGGTGATCCCGGCAATTACAGACCGGTAAGTCTAATGTTGGTACCGGGCAAATTAGTCGAAACAATATTTAAGAATAAAATTGTCAGAAGACATAGAAAAACATAAACTGTTGAGCAATAGTCAACATGAGATCTGTAAAGGGAAATCGTGCCTTACTAATCTATTAGAGTTCTTTGAAGGGGTCAACAAACATGTGGACAAGGGGGATCCAGTGGACATAGTGTACTTAGATTTCAAGAAAGCCTTTGACAAGGTCCCTCACCAAAGGCTCTTACGTAAATTAAGTTGTCAAGGGATAAAAGGGAAGGTCCTTTCATGGATTGAGAACTGGTTAAAAGACCGGGAACAAAGGGTAGGAATTAATGGTAAATTCTCAGAATGGAGAGGGGTAAATAGTGGTGTTCCCCAAGGGTCAGTCCTCGGACCAATCCTATTCAACTTATTCATAAATGATCTGGAGAAAGGGGTAAATAGTGAGGTGGCAAAGTTTGCAGATGATACTAAACTGCTCAAGATAGTTAAGACCAAAGCAGACTGTGATGAACTTCAAAAAGATCTCACAAAACTAAGTGATTGGGCAACAAAATGGCAAATGAAATTTAATGTGGATAAATGTAAAGTAATGCACATTGGAAAAAATAACCCCAACTATACATACAATATGATGGGGGCAAATTTAGCTACAACGAGTCAGGAAAAAGATCTTGGAGTCATCGTGGATAGATCTCTGAAGATGTCCGCGCAGTGTGCAGAGGCGGTCAAAAAAGCAAACAGGATGTTAGGGATCATTAAAGAGGGGATAGAGAATAAGACTGAGAATATATTATTGCCCTTATATAAATCGATGGTACGCCCACATCTCGAATACTGCGTACAGATGTGGTCTCCTCATCTAAAAAAAGATATACTGGCACTAGAAAAGGTTCAGAAAAGGGCAACTAAAATGATTAGGGGTTTGGAACGGGTCCCATATGAGGAGAGATTAAAGAGGCTAGGACTCTTCAGCTTGGAAAAGAGGAGACTAAGGGGGGGATATGATAGAGGTATATAAAATCATGAGTGATGTGGAGAAAGTGGATAAGGAAAAGTTATTTACTTATTCCCATAATACAAGAACTAGGGGTCACCAAATGAAATTAATAGGCAGCAGGTTTAAAACAAATACAAGGAAGTTCTTCATGCAGCGCACAGTCAACTTGTGGAACTCCTTACCTGAGGAGATTGTGAAGGCTAGGACTATAACAGCGTTTAAAAGAGAACTGGATAAATTCATGGTGGTTAAGTCCATTAATGGCTATTAGCCAGGATGGGTAAGGAATGGTGTCCCTAGCCTCTGTTTGTCAGAGGATGGAGATGGATGGCAGGAGAGAGATCACTTGATCATTGCCTGTTGGTCCACTCCCTCTGGGGCACCTGGCATTGGCCACTGTCGGTAGACAGGATACTGGGCTAGATGGACCTTTGGTCTGACCCAGTACGGCCATCCTTATGCTCTTATGTATGTTCTTATGTTACAGACTAGGGACCGAATGGCTAGGCAGCAGTTCTGCAGAAAAGGACCTAGGGGTTACAGTGGACAAGAAGCTGGATATTAGTCAACAGTGTGCCCTTGTTGCCAAGAAGGCTAACGCCATTTTGGGCTGTGTAAGTAGGGGCATTGCCAGCAGATGGAGGGACGTGATCATTCCCCTCTATTCAACATTGGTGAGACCTCATCTGGAGTACTGTGTCCAGTTTTGGGCCCCACACCACAAGAAGGATGTGGAAAAATTGGAAAGAGTCCAGCGGAGGGCAACAAAAATGAGTAGGGGGCTGGAGCACATGCCTTATGAGGAGAGGCTGAGGGAACTGGGATTGTTTAGTCTGCAGAAGAGAAGAATAAGGGGGGATTTGATAGCTGCTTTCAGCTACCTGAAAGGGGGTTCCAAAGAGGATGCATCTAGACTGTTCTCAGTGGTACCAGATGACAGAACAAGGAGTAATGGTCTCAGGTTTCAGTGGGGGAGGTTTAGATTGGATATTAGGAAAAACTTTTTCACTAGGGGGGTGGTGAAGCACTGTAATGGATTATCTAGGGAGGTTGTGGAATCTCCTTCCTTAGAGGTTTTTAAGGTCAGGCTTGACAAAGCCCTGGCTGGGATGATTTAGTTGGGGATTGGCCCTGCTTTGAGCAGGGAGTTGGACTAGATGACCTCCTGAGGTCCCTTCCAACCCTGATATTCTATGATTCTAAGTTAATGTGTGGAATGTACAACTAGCTATACTAATGTCAATTTACATGTTGTCTAGATACAGTTTTTGTTTGTGATTAGGATTAATTAATTCATTTCTTAATTGTTTGGCATAGAGAAACTAAAGGTACAATCCAAAGTCCTTTGAAGTCAATAGAAAAACTCCTATAGACTTTAAGAGGCTTTATATCATGCCTTTTAATGCAATGGTGGTCAACTATATTGTGGTTCCAAAATAAAATGTATTTAAAAAATACACAGATGCAATTCAGTAAAAGATGGATATAAAAAGGTGCTTTACATTTATCTTTATGCATGTAGCTTTTAACATGCTGGAGGGGAAGAGCTGTATGTGAATGTACCTGTTTTTTTTTTTTTTTAAAGTAGGTTAAAAAGATTATTCGGGTTGTAAAGTCAAGCACTCAAAAGTCAGGAAGTGCCAGAATTAAGGTTGCCTATGCAACCTTAATCCAGCCCACTGTCCATTATGCTACATTCTTTAATTACATGATCCCATACTGTTTCTCTCCCTCTTCCCCCCCCCCCCCCAGACACGGGTGCACAGAATGAGCTGTGCTCACTTTACAAGCAGCTATTCAATATTCCCCCCCACTCCCCCCATTGTTCAATGTGTGGGCCTAGGCCTTATTTACTGCACACTATTCTGAAGACAATTATTAGTTTCCTCGTGGGCTTTTCTGTGGGGCTCGTTACTACGGTATCCGAGTGCTTCACAAACATTAATGAATTTATTTTCACAACACCTCTGTGGCATGAGGGGGCATTATTATCCCCACTTTACTGACATTCTCCTTCACTACACAGCGCTGATTCATCTTCAAAGCGGGTCCATCCTATGCACTGAAAGAAGCGGGGGGAATCTATGGAAAAAATATTATGTGATCCATGTAATTAAAGTCTGTATCATAATGCTTACACACGGAGGCTAAATTAAGGTTGCATAGGTAACCTTAATTCTAGCATTTCCTAACTTTAGAGTGCTTGACTTTGCAACCTTAATAGTCTTTTAATGTTGTTTTTTGTGTGTATAATATAGTATAATGAGAGACAGAGACCCCTAAACTGAAACTATAGCATCAGTAGCAACTTTGGCAAAGAACAGGTATGGATCTGAACCTTACAATTTAGGCCTTGCTCTCTAATGGGCTGAATTGAAATACCAAACCCAAACAACCCAGAACACTGAAGAGAAGAATTGCAATTTACAGACAAATCTGGCTCTGGACTCCACTGCCTGAGCTCATTTCTGAAGTCTGTCTGAATGTTTTTTTTTTGTTTTTTTTAGTTGCTGGGCAGTCACTTTCTTTTTGGTGTGTGTCTGGGTGCAAGACCCTTTTAAAGCATTAGATAGCACCCGAGGGAACTTTATTTAAATATCATAAGAACATTACGGCAGAAACAGGGTCTCTGTTGAGAAGACCAGACTACACTGTAGGGAAGATCAGAAACCATGCATGGTGGGAAGACAGACAGCACAAAAGGGAAACCCGTGCAAGTTAATGTTAGTTGTCATTAACTTGTCCTAGAGGTTCTGTGAGGGAGAAACAAGTGAAGTTTAGCTGGCTCCAAGCCAACCACTTCGGCACCCATTGAGTCTGTAGGTTGTGGGAGTTGAGGCCTTCTACAGGGTTAATGTCACAGTGTGACTTGCCCCCCCCCCCCCCCGTGAGAAAGAGAGCAGGGTCCAGTGCACCTGGACTTGATGACCTGCTGCCCAGTGGGGTTGGCACCTGGGCCTTATAAAAGGGAAAACAGCTGCAGGTGATTGGGAGTGATGTCTGCAGATATCGTAGGGAGTAAGATGGATATTGCAGGGCCCTGAGTCAGCAGGGAGAAGACATCAGAGGGGAAGGCCTATGAAAGAGGCTCAACTCCAAGCAAGAGGTGCAGGGAGAACATGATGACAGACCCCCAGGGAGGAGGGGCTGTGCCCCTGCTTGGACTGAAGAAGAAGAAGAGGGTTGGAACTCTGAAGGGAAGACAGACCCTCAGGGAAGAGGGGCTGGGCCCAGCTTGAGACTGGGTCAAAAGAATTGTTAAATAGAGGACAGACCACAATGGAGGAGGGGCCGGGCCCAGCTGAAACTGGAATGAAAACTTTGTAGGTTTGAGCTTTCTTTTGAAAGACGTTGTGCTAGATGTAATAAATAGGACACCAGAAGGTGGAATGTTTTGAACATGTGACCTGCATGAACTTTTTTAAGGGAGCCTGAGCTAATGAGAAATTGAGGCTGGCTCAGCACAGCCACACTTGGTCATCAGGGGGCACTACAGGGCATGCATGCCCATTTACAGGTGACAATCCCCTTTCTATTCAACACACCACAGCGTACCCTAAGTTGGTATCCAGATAATGTCGAGGAACATTTAGCCTTTGAGTTTAGTGCTCCTTTGAGTTTAAAAGGCTTTGAGGTATGTAATTCCACTTTGATATATGTAATTCCATGTTCCTTTTAGCGTCTGTGTTCGATTACAACATGGGATACTCTTCTCTTCTGTGAAGCAAGTTAACAGCAATTTCCATCACCAAGTTCTCAAAGTGTGGCAGCAAGTTCTAAGATTAAATTCACTTAGGAAAAAATGGCTATATGCTCTTTCTTAAAATAGTCTAACTGGGCAGAGGTTTGTGGATTTTAAAAGGCATTTGAGAGGTTGTCACAACCTGTAGTTGTGGATGATCAGTGGGGATCTTCTCTTCTATAAATAAAGGCATGAATCAACAGGTGCCGGGGTTTCAGATTATGTGGAGCACTGTAACTCAACATCTTGGAAAAAATTAGTAAATGACTCCAGTGCCAAAAAGGAGCAAAATGTCACTTGTAAAGTAGGGGGATGCTTAATTTTGAGGTTCAGACGTCAATCACAACTCTTGCTTCACAGGCTCATGGAGACAAAGACAACACAGAAGTGATACGTTAAGTCTATGGTGGGGGTCGGAGGGAAATTGCCAGAGCTGAGGAAGGGCCACTTACATTTGTTTTGTTTTGTTGGCATTGGCCCTGGAGCAGTAGGACTATTCACTTGCATTGCAAGCTACTGTAACCTGCAGAAAAAATCAAGAAAACTGGGAAAGTCAGGATAGATTAATTGGTCAAGAAGACCTAGCTGCCATAAGGGATTCATAATGGGATACAGGAGTTTTCTCCTCTAGGTCTCCAGTTCAAATCCAACATGGGTTGGTAGGGACTGAAAGTCGTCATTCAATTGCTGCTTGGTGGCCTCTGTGAAATAAGGTCGGGCTGTCAGTCCAGTTTCTAACTGACAGGCGTCCATTTCACAGATTACCATTGCAGTTGACTCTGATTCTCAATCTCAGCAGAAAGGCCAAGAACTAAATAGTCCAAAGGGATTCAATTATGCTTTCACCGTCAGAGGAGAATCCTCTAAATCAGGGCTGAGGCATGCATTGGCACTGCAGCGTGGGGAAGCTTTCCTCATGGCTGCTTCTTTCATACCTGTCCTGTGCTTAAATAAGGGACTCCATCTCAGGCTGTCACTGTGGTACTTTGGTAAGTACTTGGAAAACAAACAGCAGGTCCCCATTGAGTCCCAAAAGATCATAGTGATTTTGCCATAATCCAGAGGAGCACTTGACTCAAAGAAGAGGAATCTGCTATTTTAGGTGCACTGGTTCTCTACTTGCTCAGAAGTACTAGGCCACTCTACATGTTGTACGCTGGATCTCTAGTGGGGATTTTCATGCTCAATATTAGGGAGGACAAAAGCCTGAATGGACTCACTCTCTATCTACCTGAACTTCAGTCTGACCATTGTAGGCAGTTCCATTTCCTCACATATATTAAAAAAACTACTTGATGATAAACCGAGATAAGTACGTTTGAGACAGTCATTCTGTTTATTATATTATCTCTTCCTTCATGCCATCACCTGATTAGATTTTGTTGTTGTTCATCCCAGCCTAGTTCTGAGATCAAATGCTCTGAATTGAATCCATGAGGGTCAACGTACAAGCTATGATCTGTGTTAGTGATGGAAAAACTCTTTGTCAAGCCACTAATGCACTGGCATAGATAGATGGACTGTCTCATCTGAAAATACCGAGCCACTTAAAGGGATCTAAAATTACCACAGTTGTTTTCAAAAGTGATGAACGGAGGCAGACAGTTAGCAGACAATACATACTATTCAAGGACATACTTCAACAAAAGCTGTGAATTACATTCTGTTTCATTACAAAGAAAAGAGCTGAATTATGTTTGTCAAATGGAATTTTCTGCTACCTTGCCCTACTTAAACTGCAACCAAAAATAAAATTTGCCAGTTTAAAAAATATAAATAAAAATTCTATTTGTATTTTCAACCTCCCCAAAAATAGTCTATTGAAAAAATCCTCAATTTCTATAGCATCTCAAGCCATCCTCTGGAAGTGGTTCATTCCCGACTTGTTTTTGTTGTAAAAGAAAGGCTCTGTCTTGTATGTTGTGATGGACTCATGAGTATGCTTCGAAGATCCCAGGAGTCATGGCATTTAATTTGTACCATGGGCCTAGGTATGCACACCTGGACAAATCTTGGACCTATTTATCTTAGTGTAATTCATCCAGGATTCATTTGGGCAGTAGGTAGTTCCCCTTTTCCATCAGGTTCCCTCAGATGAAGTGTAGCTACAGCAATAAAGATTTCCTGTTCCTAAGAACACCTTCTTCCCCTTTAACACTGTCCCTAAGCAAAGCAGCTTTTATAACCTTTTAAAAGGTCAGCTGCCTTGCAGCCAGCCAGCCAGCCAGAGTACCTCCTAAAGGTTGATCCAAACTTTATCCTGCTTTTCTCTTTCTCAGTTGATTTTCAGGGATCCAGAAGCTATGGGTTTCTTCTCTGAAATCTTGTGGTTGCTTCACTACTTTCCTGAGCCTCCATGCATGTGCTGTTACCTAGTGAGAATCTGAAATGCCACAGTAATTATCACTGTTTACATGGCAGAGCTATATGACTCGCATCTAAAATAGGAATATACCCATATCATACATTTCATCATGTAAGGCCGCTTGTTAAAAATTATTACTACTATTTATATATCAAAAATGAGATGTACAGTTTACAAAAATATTAAAAAGGTCTCTGCCCCAAAGAGCTTACTATGACAGGTATGGCAATTTCCTGCAATATCCCGGGTAAACCTTATTGGATTAAGGTTACGCATCCTAAGAGTTCATTGTATTAAGAATGCAAATGTTTATGTATTATTGGGGAATTGTATGTAACTTTAAGGGGAAAACATGGCTAACATAAACCCTGGGAAGTGTACCCTTTTGAAAATGTGCTAGACAAAGTTAAGTGGTATTCCTAGGAAATACTTAGGAAGAGGGGAATGCAAATTACCCACCTCTAGATCTATCCTTTTGAAGCTGTCCCTTGAGGAAAAAACCATAGTCTGGCTGATTATCTAGTCACCGTCTCTTCAAAGACCCAGGTGGGTTATAGTAATGACAGTAAAATTCACGCTTGTTGTGAAACAATGATTATGAACCTATAACCACAGAAAAAACTCCTAGGTGTGGTCTGAAGGACTGTTCACCTGCCACAGTCCTTGTTCAAGGTGGGGTGATTGCTGGTAAACTTATTAGTATTCATGTAGGTTCTTTTATTGTTTTAATGTTTTCTCTGTAATGCATTTACCTTAAGAATAAATGTATTTGCTTAGAAAGAGCTGTGTGGCAACTTAACTGTGGCGCTTACCCTGTTGACAGTCTGAGGAGAAAAGTAAAGCAGGCCTGCTTGAGGCAGTCTGACTCTGCATGGGAATTCACAGAAGAGGCTGAGAATTGTGCAGCTTGGAAATGCACCAGTCAGGAGGGAGAGGGAGAGAGACACGACTCTTCACCTAAGAAAGATGACTTGCTGAGGAGCTGGAAGCCTGAGAGTGGCTGGACTGTATAGTGGGGATATAGGTGCAGTTGCCCAGAACTGCGACACTTACAACCATGGGTGGAATTGGGGTGGGGCATAAGGGGGTGTTGTCCCCCCAAACTGCAAACCTCTGGCAGGCAGCCTTAGTGTGCAATGTAACCTTCTGCAGAGGAGACAGGAGACTGCTCCCAGCTTGCGCCTCTGAGACAGGGAGTCAGAATTTTGTTTATAAACCAAGTGATTAACAGGTGATTAAGTTAAGAAAGGGCTGTTAGGATGTTTCCTAAAGTTAAATGATCTGTTCCAAGCTTGGTGAATTGCAAAAAGTAAGTAGCCTAAATGGTAGAAAGTAATTGACGATTTTTCTACAATTGTTTCAATTCTTGTATTCAAGAGGTAGTAACAAAGTTACTAATATTTCTTTGAGAAGGTAACTGATTTTTTTAGACAAAAGAAATGCATAGATCTAATCTACCTGGATCTCAGTAAGACATAGCAAAACTGGAGAAGATGGGGATTAATATGAGAACTGAAAGGCGGATAAGAAACTGATTAAAGGGGAGACTGCAACAGGTCACACTGAAAGGTGAGCTGTCAGGCTGGAGGGAGATTACTAGTGGAGTTCCTCAGGGATCAGTCTTGGGACAAATTTAATTTAACATTTTTATTACTGACCTTGGCATAATAATAATAATTTTTATTACTGACCTTGGGTGTGTGCTAATAAAATTTGCAGATGACACAAAGTTGAGAGGTATTGTGAATATGGAGGAGGCCCGGAATATCATACAAGAAGATCTGGATGACCTTGTAAACTGGAGTAATAGAAATGGGATGAAATTTAATAGTGCAAGGTCATGCATTTAGGGACTAATAACAAGAATTTTTGCTATAAGCTGGGGATTTATCAGTTGGAAGCGACAGAAGAGGAGAGAGACCTTGGGTGTATTGGTCGATCACAAGATGACTGTGAGCTATTAATGTGATGCAGCCGTGAAAAAGGTTAACACAGTCTTGGGGTGCATCAGGTGAGGTATTTCCAGTAGAGACAGGGAAGTGTTACTACCATTATACAAGGCACTGGTCAGACCTCACCTGGAGTCAGGGCCGGCTCTAGGTTTTTTGCCGCCCCAAGCAAAAAAAAATTTGGCCGCCTTCACCCCCCCCCCCCCCCCCCCCCCGCCGCCCTTTTTTTTTGGCTTTTACACATTTGCACTTTGCAATGTTTTGTTTTGTTTTTGACTGTTTAAAAATTTTTAAAAATGAACACAGAGAATTTGTAGTTAGTGAAATAAAACAGTTTCCTACTAGTGTACTCATTACTCACTGGGCTGGCCAAGGAGCAAGCTGGGCTGTGTCTGCCTGGGCAGAGCTAGGGCTGCCCCAGTGCCGGAGGCCTTGGCATAGGCAGGACATCAGTGCCAACCCCAGGGCTCATGTGGTCCGTGCGGGTCGGACCAAGTCACGCTGCTGGTGGGCTACCCAACCTGGCTGTCGCTGCCGAGTAGCCAGAGGGGCCTGGAGCTGCGTGGGAGACACCGAACAGCTCTGCCTCCTGTCTCTCCTTCCCCGCGAGCACGCTGGGGGCTTGGTGCTGCCCTCCGGAGCTGGGCGTCGCAGCCCTGTGCTGGCAGGAGCAAGCAGCGGGCGTGGGGGGCGGGGGCTGCCCGGTCCCTCCAGCCAGGGCACAATCACCTCCACTCCCCTGGTGCCAATCCCAGTCTGAAATGGCTGTAGCAGCCCTGCTCACGGTCCCACGTCTTGCTGGGAGGGGAGGGGAGGAGGCTCTGAGAGCAGGGCTGCGGCCCGGCTCCCACACTGGCCTAGGGCCCCCGTGGCTGGAGGGGCAGCGGACCCCGGGGAGCCTGGCTTGGGACAGCCTCAGCAACACCCCAGAGTCCCGGGCAGTCACCCCGCGGCGTGGCCGGGAACAGAGCCAGCTGGGCGGGGGGCACCGCCTGTAGCTCTCACGCGGAGCGAGCTGGGTCAGCTGCAGGGTTTGGCTGCTGGGGTCCAGGGCAGGGCTGCCAGCGGCTGGTGATCACAGGGCAGCGTGCCCGGGCCTCCCGCTCCCAGGGACCCCCGCGAGCCAGCCGCGGGCTCAGCCTGCACAGCGGCATGAGTTCGGCTCAGCCCAGGCTGCCGCTCCCCTCCCCTGGCAGGAGACGGCGCAGGGGGGAGGAAGAGGCAGAGGCAGAGGTGGGGACAAGCTGAGGAGAGGACCACAGCTGGCGCTGGAGGAGCGGCCCGCCTGGCCGCCATGTTCCGCCGCCGCACCCTGCGCTCCGCGACCGGGGCAGGGCCATGCTACCGGCTCCTGCCTGAGGGGGGCTGGCTGCTGCCTGTGGGAGAGCGGCAGGGACACGCTCCCCAATGAGCTGGCTCCCCCTGCCCCGCTGCACAGCCCCGGTGGCACCCGGTCAGAGAACAATAGGGTTGTCAGGATCCAGCGCAGGGCACTGCCCCAGGTCGGAGCTGGGGCCCCAGCATTATGCCGTCCCTGGTAATTTGCCACCCCAAGCACCTGCTTGTTTTGCTGGTGCCTAGAGCTGCCCCTGCCTGGAGTACTGTGTGCAGTTCTGGTCTCCCATGTTTAAGAAAGATTAATTCAAACCGGAGCAGGTGCAGAGAGCAGCTACTAGGATGATCTAAGGAATGGAAAACCTACCTTATGAGATGAAACTCAAAGAGGTTGGCTTGTTTAGCCTAACCAAAAGAAAGCTGAGGGGAGATATGATTGCTCTCTGTAAATACATCGGAGGGAGAGGAGTATTTAAGTTAAGCACCAATGTGGACCCCAGAACAAATGGATATAAACTGGCTATCAAGTTTAGGCTTGAAATTAGGCAAAGGTTTCTAACCACTAGAGCAATGAAGTTCTGGAACAGCCTCCCAAGAGGAGCAGTGGGGGCAAAAAACCTAATTGGCTTCAAAGCTGAGCTTCATACGTTTATAGAGAGGATGGTATGACAGGACTGCCTACAATGGCATGTGGCCCATCATTGATTGACTGTAGCAAAAATCCCCAACAGCTGGAGACAGGACACTAGTTGGGGAGGGCTCTGAGTTAGTACAGAGAATTCTTTCCCAGGTATCTTCCTGTTGGATTTGCCCACTTGCTCAGGGTCTAACTAATCACCATATTTGGGGTCAGGAAGGAATTTCCCCCCAAGTCAGATTGGCAGAGGCCCTGTGTGTGGCGGGGGGTGCCTTCCTCTGCAGGATGGGGCCTGGGTCACTTGCAGGTTTAAACTAGTGTAAATGATGAATTCTCTGTAAGTTGGTCTTTAAATCATGATTTGAGGACTTCAGCAACTCAGCCAGAGCTTAGGGGTCTATTACAGGAGTGGGTGGGTGAGGTTCTGTGGCCTGCAAGGTGCAGGAGGTCAGACTAGATGATCATGATGGTCCCTTCTGACTTCAGTAAGCATATATGAGTGAGAATATATATACAATTTTACACCTAAGCAGTGTCCCTTAAATGACTTGCCACAAGATGTCCGAACATGTTAGTATTAGAGCTGAGTGGGTATAATATAATAGAATCATGGGACTGGAAGGGACCTTGAGAGGCCATCTAGTCCAGTCCCCTGCACTCATGGCAGGACTAAGTATTATCTAGACCATTCCTGACAGGTGTTTGTCTAACCTGCTCTTAAAAATCTCCAATAATGGAGCTTCTACAATCTCCCTAGGCAATTTATTCCAGTGCTTAACCACCCTGACAGGAAATTTTTTCCCAATGTCCAACGTAAACCTCCCTTGCTGAATTTAAGCCCATTGCTTCTTGTCCTGTCCTCAGAGGTTAAGAACAACAATTTTTTTCTCCCTCCTCCTTGTAACAAGCTTTTATGTACTTGAAAACTGTTATAATGTCGTCTCTCTCCCCCTCCCCCCGCCCCAGTCATCTCTTTTCCAGATTAAACATACCCAATTTTTTCAATCTTCCCTCATAGGTCATGTTTTCTAGACCTTTAACCATTTTTGTTGCTCTTCTCTGGACTCTCTCCAATTTGTCCAATCCTTCCTGAAATGTGGTACCCAGAACTGGACACAATACCCCAGTTGAGGCCTAATCAGCGCAGAATAGAGTGGAAGAATTACTTCTCGTGTCTGCTTACAACACTCCTGCTAATACATCCCAGAATGATGTTTGCTTTTTTGCAACAGTGTTACACTGTTGACTCATATTTAGATTGTGGTCCACTATGACCTCCAGATCCCTTTCTACAATACTCCTTCCTAGGCACTCATTTTCCATTTTGTATGTGTGCAACTGATTGTTCCTTCCTAAGTGGAGTACTTTGCATTTGTCCTTACTGAATTTCATCCTATTTACTTCAGACCATTTTTCCCATTTGTCCAGATCATTTTAATCCTATCCTCCAAAGCACTTGCAATCCCTCCCAGCTTGGTATCTTCAGCAAACTTTATAAGTGTACTATCTATGCCATTATCTAAATCATTGATGAAGATATTGAACAGAACCAGACCCAAAACTGATCCCTGCAGGACCCCACTCGTTATGCCCCCTAGCGTGACTGTGAACCACTGATAACTACTCTCTGGGAAAGGTTTTCCAACCAGTTTTGCACCCACCTTATAGTAGCTCCATCTAGGTTGCATTTCCCTAGTTTGTTTGAAAAGGTTATGTGAGAGAGTATCAAAAGCCTTATTAAAGTCAAGATATACCACATCTACCACTTCCCCCCATCCACAAGGCTTGTTATCCTGTCAAGGAAAGCTATGAGGTTGGTTTGACATGATTTGTTCATGACAAATTCATGCCGACTGTTACTTATCACCTTATTATCTTCTAAATGTTTGCAAATTGATTGCTTAATTATTTGGGCCATTATCTTTCCGTATACAGAAGTTAAGCTGACTGGTCTGTAATTTCCTGGGTTGTCCTTATTTCTCTTTTTATAGATTGGCACTATATTTGCCCTTTTCTAGTCTTCTGGAATCCCTCCCGTCTTGCATGACTTTTCAAAGATAATCGCTAATGGCTCAGATATCTCCTCAGTCAGCTCCTTGAGTACTCTAGGATGCATTTCATCAGGCCCTGGTGACTTGAAGACTTCTAATTTGTCCAAGTAATTTTTAACTTGTTCTTTCCCTATTTTAGCCTCTTCTGATCCTACCTCATTTTCACTGGTATTCACTATGTTAGACGTCCAATCACCACCAACCTTCTTGGTGAAAACCGAAACAAAGATGTCATTAAGCACCTCTGCCATTTCTACATTTTCTGTTATTGTTTTTCCCACCTCATTGAGTAATAGGCCTACCCTGTCCTTGGTCTTCCTCTTGCTTCTAATGTATTTGTAGAATTTTTTCTTGTTACCCTTTGTCTCTAGCTAGTTTGATCTTGTTTTGTGCCTTGGCCTTTCTAATTTTGTCCCTACATAGTTGTGTTCTTTGTTTATATTTGTATATCCTTTGTAATTTGACCTAGTTTCCACTTTTTTTTGGTAGGATTTTTTTAATTTTTGGATCATTGAAGATCTTCTGGTAAAACCAAGGTGGTCTCTTGCCATACTTCCTATCTTTCCTATGCAGTGGGATAGTTTGCTCTTGTGCCCTTAATAATGTCTGTTCAGTTGTTTTTCCCCTTAGACTTGGTTCCCATGGGATCTTACCTACCAACTCCCTGAGTTTGCTAAAATCCACCTTCTTGAAATCATTATCTTTATTTTGCTGTTCTCCTTCCTACCATTCCTTAGAATCATGAACTCATCATTTTATGATCACTTTCACCCAAGCTGCCTTCCACTTTCAAATTCTCCACCAGTTCCTCCCTATTTGTCAAAATCAAATCTAAAACAGCCTCTACCCTAGTAGCTTTCTCCACCTTCTGAAATAAAAAATTGTTTCCAATACATTCCAATATTTAATTTTCTTTCTTGATATAGGAATTAGATACAGAGCTCCTGTCAGATAACTTCTAAATTATCTGTTGCCTAAGTAGCCCCTGGAATCGTGGTTAAAATCGTCCCCTCCCCCCCCCCCCCCCAAATGGCACGCCTGTGGGCAGGCACAGAATTTGTGACCCCATTAGCCTGACTGGAGATGTCATGTTCTTCCCCCCCCGCCCCAATATAGAAGTCAAACTACACCTATACTTACAACCTAAAAAGACAACGTACAAACCAAGGAAGGGGAACAAAAGGAATAAGGAACAAAAAAATCATTGCTGGAGTGGGTGGGTAGGGGTGTGTGTATGTGAGAGAGAGACAGAAATTTTGACTCTTTGTCGAAGACCCCTAATTAATTAACTTTAATTTTTTTGCTGTTTGAGGGGAAACTAGATAAGTTCATGGAGGATAGGTCCATCAATGGCTATTAGCCAGGATGGGCAGGGATGCAAAACCAAAAACTGAAGTTTTCAATTATTTTTAAACAATAAATTAAAATTTTTTCAAGGGAAGCTGATACTTTCTGTGAAAATGTTCATCTAGTTGAAAACCCCATTTTCTGTTTTCTGTTGGGGGGAGAAAAAGTTTCAATGGATAATTTTTTAACCTGCCCTACTCTCATCCTATTTCTTTCCCCCAGTTGTTTATAAGGAACTAAGGGATTAGGTTGTTTGAGGGGTTGTAGAAAAAGATGAGTTCAGAGGCAGAGGAGAAAGAGGAAGGATGTTACATGGCATATGGGATCAGAAAGAACATTTGAGGAGTGCAGGGCAGCATGCAGGAAGGACAACGATGCCTATGGGAGAAAGGAACAGAAAGGTGAGTAGAGGGAGGTGGAGTGACGGTCATGTCCGAACAGGAGAATGGTTGATATTTGTTAATGACTTATTTCCTTTTCTTATAGTATTTACCAAACATACAAAGAACATTAAAGGAGAAATGGGCTAGAAACCAAGTCCCGGGTCCAGGTATTCCTAAAATTTTGGGAACCAGACCTGAACACCCTGGCTTGGGCCCATCTCTGGCCACTGGGTTACATCAGAAATCCTCAAAAAACATTCTTCTCAAGACTGTTTTCAGCTTCATATACTTGACAGCTGTTTCTCATTGTTCTTGAACTCAATAACCCTGAAATTTGATTCAATTACTGAAAACATAAAAAGAGTAAAATTTGAATTCTCTATTACACGTGCCACCACAATGAGTCCAGGGTCCTATGTGGCTGTATTGTAGCTTGGCCTTGTGGTTAAGGCAATGTGCTGAG
Organism: Emys orbicularis; assembly: GCF_028017835.1. Lineage (NCBI taxonomy): Eukaryota > Metazoa > Chordata > Testudines > Emydidae > Emys > Emys orbicularis. The sequence continues at coordinate 123,931,318 of NC_088683.1, forward strand.
ACTCAGGAGATCGTCATTCAAGTCCTGGCTTTGCCACAGCGTTCCTGTGTGGCCTGGGACAAGACATTTTATCTCTCTGTGCTCATATTATCTCCTCACCTCCAAAATGGGAAGAATACTTCCTTTCTCCCATGCTTTGTCTGCCTTATCTATTTAGATTGTGAACTCTGGGCAGGGCCTTCTTTTTCTTGCTATGTTTCTGTACAGCACAAATGGGGCTCTGATTCAGAGGGGAGCCTCTACATGCTACAGTTATATAAATAGAAATAATAGTGGTCCCTATTACTTTCATTATTCTTTTCCAACAGTATATTTTTTTTGTTTAATATTTTACAAAACAAATGTTTTCTTTAAAACAATAAAAACCAATGCATTTGTTGATTCCAGTGTTGCTTTGTGTAGTTATTCCACAGTAGCTGAAGGAGAGTATTCTAAAGAGAATGGTTTAGGACAGCGGTTCTCAACCTGTGGTCTGCGGACCATGTCTAAGGGGGTCCGCAAAAGACTTAGACTGAAACCTGACTGAACAGAATTCAACTATATATACAAACAATAGATTTCCAAAGGGGTCTTCACCTCCATTTGAAATTTCCAAAGGGGTCTGCATCTCTCTTCAAAAATGTTTAGGGGTCTGCAGATGAACAAAGGTTGAGAACCACTGGTTTAAGAGACCTTCAAATCTGTTCTCAAGGCCAGCTTCTACAAGAAATTAGTCAGCTGGTAAAGTGGACGGGGACAGACAGGTGGGAATATTTATTTTCTAGAAATTTTGTATGTATTCCTCTCCCTCACTTCAACCTTGGTCTATTGCCTTTCTTTTCAGATGGTGAGCTCGTCAGGGCAGGGGCTAGCTCTTCTTGTATGTGTGGGCACCCTGTGAGCACTACTATACCATTATTAAATGGGAAAAAGAAAGGCCAGATCCCTGGGTACAGTCCACACTGGACTCTTGTTTGCGAGTTGGGGAAGGTGGCTGTAAGCTACCTTTCCATTCTCATGATCCTAGGGTATATGGGATCTGGCTTGACATGAGTAATTGGAAATGGGTGAGGAGGCCTCATTTCTTGGGAGACGGGATTATGGAGGTAAATGGATCAGCAGGCTGGAAACAGAATGTCTGTACTAGCTAAAATAAGGGGGAACACCCAGGGAACAATTTACAATGGACAAGATACCAATGAATAAGATAAGCCTGGAATATAAAATGAGGTAAAGAATAAGTTGTGCTTGGACATGTATGGAGAGAGCATGCTATACAGGGATTGGTTCCTGCAAAGTGACCAAGCGAATCCCAAAACATGTGATGCAATGTAATGTATAAATGTATATAAAGGCAGAGGTTTGCTGTGTAACTTTGGATGTGCGGTATGCCCTATAGCCACCCCCTGTGGTTGAGTGTGATCAACTCAGCATAGCTTTGCGGTATGTCAAATAAAGGAGCCTGAGTGACGAGGCTGGAGTCAGACTGAATTCTTGGGGAACTGAGTGGAAGAGGTCTCAGGGGAACCCCAACATGGGAGCCACAACAGCCTTGGGTGTAACTTAGCTTTGTCTTCACTGACACACAGATATTGTTTTGTGTTACAGCTGGATAACAGCTAAAGTGTGATAGTTATTTTGCTGTAAAATCCTAAGTGGAGACAAGGCACTTCTAGTGTTTACTGTGAGGTAGCTAGGCAAGGTCAGCACTATAATCCTGCCCGGTTGACTTTGCCTAGTTTACCTCGCAGTAAAACTACAGTACCTTGTCTCTGTTATGTTTTTACAGCGCGATAACTAATATGCATTAACTATCTCATGGTAAAAACACACCTTTTTTGTCAGTGAAGACAAAGTCTTACGGCACCCGTAGGTTCACACTCTGGAAGAGCTACACATATATCTCTGCTACCAAGGGACTCCTCTGCATTAGGGGAATCCCCAGTTGCCCTTCAGAGCAGCTTTCCAGCTTGAGTACGGTGCAAATTGGCCACCTGAGCATTAGGTCATGAATTTCAAATATTAGGTGCTAAAGAAAATAATCCTGGTATTTTGATGCATTTTTCAATTGAGTTTTGTTAATCTAAAAACAAGTTTTTAATTTTTTTCCTCCCCACAGAATGGTCCTTCTTGACAAAACAAAAAAAATAGTTTCCTCTGCCCATTCCAGACTGCACACTAGACAGCCCTTGTGCTTTTATTTTGGTTAGCAGCTTGGACTGTGTTACTCCACAAATAACCTTTACAGATATTATGCCTTGCTTAGATCATTTCTAGAGAACAACTTCCAAAACAAGCAAAGGAAACTACACAACAAATCTCCTTCTGAAGGAAAAAAACCAGCCAATTAATTACCCTCCCAAAGAATGATAGATGATCATTTTGGGGCATTTTGCAAAAGCAAGAAGTACAAGTCCTATAGATTTTTAAATCAGGAAGCTGGGGAGGGGGGAGAGAAAAACATGCACAGTAGTTTGAACCAGCGTCAGCCCTCCTGTGCTATGTACACAGTGTAATAATATCCTTAGTAAAACAAGGAATAGTTTATACAGCCACATGCTGCATAAGAGCCCTGTAAATACTGGAATTTTATATAATATACCAGTGTCACACTTTACAGCAATTATTACATATTTTCGCTACTAGAAGTGAGGTTGTGTGGTTAGTAAAAATATTCAGCTGTGTGTCTTAGGCTGCTGCTGAGTGATCTTGAAGTCAATGTGGATTTTAGGATGCTCTCTCCTCTCACGATCAGACCCCAACATATCTGCAGCCAGTCAACCATACAAAAACATATCCCCATTCTTGCAGGTTCAGCAACCCGTTAAGATTCATTATGAGGATTGCTGATCTATTCCCAAACCACAGACCCACACATTATCGCTTGGGCAGCCATCATCTGAACTCGCAATCGCTGCTTCCTTAAAATAAATAAATAAATACATTAAAAAAGGAAGGGAACCGAAGTTTATTTACTGATAAAGGGATTGATCTCGACCTATGAATTAATGTTGGTGGTTTACTTCCTGAGCACAGGGAAATTTTTACTTGATAGATGCTGCTCCATCTCTTACACGGTCACTTAAAAATAGCTACCCGAATGCATATCTGTTCTGGCTGTTGAAGGAAGTAGGAAAGGGCTTAGTCTCACAGACAGTGGAGGAGTGCACTCTCCAGAAACTTGATGCCTTCTACAGCAATGATCAGCCCCCAGTCTCATGCTCTGACCTGGATCCATGACTGGGTCTGAGGAAAAGTTAGTGGCATGTGTGCAGTAGTGTTTCCAACATATGATGCTTGTTTGTTTGGTGTTCTGGCATCAACTCTTACAATATGGGAGGTTTATTATGTGATAAGTTCCAGTAATTATTGCTAGATGCTAGAAAGAAATCTTGCAAAATATAATGGAGATAAACCAGTCCCACTAAAAACTGTAATATTTACAGGGGGGAAATATCTAAAAATTCTAAAATCTAAACATCTCCTTGTCTTTTCCTGGCACTACCCACCACCTTTTTAAAAGCTTGTTCTCTGTCTTGTTGACTTTTTTTTTCAGTTAAAACCAGAAAAAGTAATTCATTTCAGTATCTTGCCCAAAGAACAGTTTGCTCCTCACATCCTCCGCTTGCCTGCATGAACAAAGTTTGGCTGGCATGCACCAGTCTACTGATAATGCTACCGTATTGCTTTATCCTATCTTCCAACTGTGAAAATGTGGTGCTGAGGCTAATTCAACTTCCTGCCTCCCCAGTGTTTAACAGAATCATTGAAATTAGAGAAGGAAAAGACCTTTTATGTCATGTCTAGTCTGTTCGTGAAGGCCAGTGCAGGATTCTTCTCAACAGTCTAATTTCTAATGTCACAAGCCAAGAGTTTTAAAATGGAGAGTCTCAAGTTAGCTTCAAATATTTGTGTTTAGGCACCTAAATAAAATGGCCAATTTTAAAAAGTTCTGAACACCTTACAACTCCCAGTGAGGCTAATGTGATGGCAGCGGGAGGTGCTCAGTGTGACCGATTGGGGAAATGTCTGTGACAAATTGGGAACATCATGTTGTCTGGTGAACCCCATTTTGATTCAGGGGCTCTACCCCATACATGACCCTCATGTAATATTGCAGCCCTCTTTGTGGATTAGAGCATCCATTTTCTAGCAGGGTCTTAGGCTTTCCGCTAGGTGCCATCTGAGAGGCTAAGGCAGAGCAATCAAGAGCCATCTCCTCTACCTGAACAATGTTTTTTGTACTGGTAGGGCCATTGACTTTGAATGACAAAAGCCAACCGGGGGCAGGAGAAGTGCTGGAGCTCAGAACTCTCCCAGCTGAAGAATGTGGGCAAAAGGGGGACAGAGGTTGTTTTAAAAGAGGGATGCTTCTCTTAGCAAGAAACCAGACCACTGCAAAAGGAGACCAGGCTAAGGAGGCAAGAAGGGGTGCCTGGCTTAAGGGTGCTGACCAAATCCAGGTTTCACTGGAAGGGTGAGATCCGCTTTAGGGGCTTGTGTTCAGGATTTTGTAGTTCTTCACACTGTAATGCTGTAGTGCTTTCAAAAGTAAAGTGTTTGTGGTTGAGAAGTTGCTTGCGTATTTGTCATATTATCCCTGACGGGTTTATCTGGAAACCAGAGCTCCCACAGCCAGGTAGACTCTGGGGGGAAGGTGCTCAGGAGGGCTGTGTCTCTGGTCCTAGGTTCTAAAGATCCCACGTCCCAAGAAGGGTGTCAAACATGGGTTCTGCACCTGGGTGTATGCCTGAGAGACCTAGAGCTAGGGAAAGTGACCAGTCATATAGAGCCAGTAGGTTTAGATTAGAAATATGTCGCTCTACCAGTTAGGTCCACTCACACCAGACTGGCATCTGTCCAGAGAGTAGCAGTGGGCCAGATTGTGACATTCAGCACTTCTGAAAATCCGGTGACTTATTCAAGCTCCTAAACTTGGAGCCTAACTTAAGGGTCCCCTTTTTGAAAATCTGGGCCTTGTGTCTTGGGGTTTCCGCTACTTCCCCTCAGGAAACTCTTCCATAGTATTAAGATGTTTTCCTTTAAGTTTAGCCTAAAACATTCTCACTACTGCCATAGAAAAAGGGACCATCACCTCCGAAGTTCGTAACATGATGCTTCTGAGCATGAAGTCCAAACAAAGCTATTGCTTTTTAATTTGACATGATTGCACTGTATGTTCATTTCTAATTTACTGCCCAATATCACTCTCATCTCTTTTGGCTGTCCTCTTTCCCAGGCATCTGCCTCCCATAAATATCTGTGTTTTAGATTATTTCCCACCCAGACACTGTATATCAGCATTAGAAACGTATTGTGTCATCTCAGAATATGACAAGAAAATATGTTTTGCGCAAGCACAGGCTGCTTGTGACAGGGGTTCTGAGTCAGGAGCTGATCCCTACCAATATAGGTTAATTGGGACCTAAATAGAGGTTCAATTAACAAGTGGAGCCACAGCTGAAGGGCTAATTAGGAAAGCAACTGCAGCAGCTTTGAGCAGATAAATGGAGAGAAAGGAAGCCTTGGTGGGGGGGGGAGCACCTGAATGAAGGCAGACCTGGCCACCGCTGCTGCTAGTACTGCTCCCTGTCCCCCCCAGAAGTAAGATGGGGAGCTGGCTGGGACTTACAATTATATAAATAGCATGACAGGCAATAGCCTGCTGGAACAGTATAATAAAGCACAGGGTGGTGAAGGTGGCCTGGAGGGAGTGTGATTTGTACTTTAGGGGAGAAAAGTCTTGCAGAGGACCATTCCGTGACACTGCTATATAGTTTTTAATCAAAATCATGCAATATTCTTGGTAGCCACATAAACCAAGATGAAACTGTGCAGATTAAAATGTATTTTGCTTTGAGATATTGTGGGTATTTAAAAAAAAATAACCTTAACTTCTGGGTGAAAATTAGTGTTGAATCCAACTGGATAGAAACCTAGAATGTTCTTACACAAAGCACTAGGAAGTTAAAATTTGCATGATTCCTCTCTTCTTCTGGAATCCGGGAGACAGAACTGGTTAATTTGTGTTTCTATGATACTGCTGTCAGTGTCTTTAAAAAGTCAAATGAGGGGAAAAAAAAGATTCTTCAATTGAGCCCTGATCCAGAAGATACCAGCACATTACAGGAAGGTGCTGACTGCCCTCCATTCCTACTGAGCCTGATTCTCCTCTCACCTACACTGGTGTGAATCAGGAGGAATGCCAATGACCTTACGATATATGAGAGAGAGAGAGAACAACTAGGCTTATTGAGTTCAACATCAACGCAGGATGCTCAGAACTTCCAGAAAACACCATCCTGGCCACTATGGACGTAGAAGCCCTCTACACCAATATTCCACACAAAGATGGACTACAAGCTATCAGGAACAGTATCCCCGATAATGTCACAGCTAACCTGGTGGCTGAACTTTGTGACTTTGTCCTCACCCACAACTATTTCACATTTGGGGACAATATATACCTTCAAGTCAGCGGCACTGCTATGGGTACCCGCATGGCCCCACAGTATGCCAACATTTTTATGGCTGACTTAGAACAACGCTTCCTTAGCTATAACGCCCCTACTCTACTTGCGCTACATTGATGACATCTTCATCATCTGGACCCATGGAAAAGAAGCCCTTGAGGAATTCCATCATGATTTCAATAATTTCCATCCCACCATCAACCTCAGCCTAGATCAATCCACACAAGCGGTCCATTTCCTGGACACTACTGTGCTAATAAGCGATGGTCACATAAATACCACCCTATACCGGAAACCTACTGACCGCTACACTTACCTACATGCCTCCAGCTTCCATCCAGGACACACCACACGATCCATTGTCTACAGCCAAGCTCTAAGATATAACCGCATTTGCTCCAATCCCTCAGATAGAGACAAGCACCTACAAGATCTCTATCAAGCATTCTTAAAACTACAATACCCACCTGCTGAAGTGAAAAAAACAGATTGACAGAGCCAGATGAGTACCCAAAAGTCACCTCCTACAAGACAGGCCCAACAAAGAAAATAACAGAACACCACTAGCTGTCACCTTCAGCCCCCAACTAAAACCTCTCCAGCGCATCATCAGAGATCTACAACCTATCCTGAAAGATGATCCTTTACTCTCACAGATCTTGGGAGACAGACCTGTCCTCGGTTACAGACAACCCCCCCAACCTAAAGCAAATACTCACCAGCAACCACACATCACTGAACAAAAACACTGACCCAGGAACCTATCCTTGTAACAAAGCCCGATGCCAACTCTGTCCACATATCTATTCAAGTAACATCATCATAGGGCCTAATCACATCAGCCATACCATCAGGGGCTCGTTCACCTGCACATCTACCAATGTGATATATGCCATCATGTGCCAGCAATGCCCCTCTGCCATGTACATTGGCCAAACCGGACAGTCTCTACGCAAAAGAATTAATGGACTCAAATCTGACATCAGGAATCATAATACTCAAAAACCAGTGGGAGAACACTTTTAACCTGTCTGTCCATTCAATGACAGACCTGCGGGTGGCTATCTTACAACAGAAAAACCTCAAAAACAGACTCCAACGAGAGACTGCTGAGCTGGAATTGATATGCAAACTAGATACAATCAACTCAGGATTAAATAAGGACTGGGAATGGCTGAGCCATTACAAACATTGAATCTATCTCCCCTTGTAAGTATCCTCACACTTCTTATCAAACTGTCTGTACTGAGCTATCTTGATTATCACTTCAAAAGTTTTTTTCTCTTACTTAATTGGCCTCTCAGAGTTGGTAAGACAACTCCCACCTGTTCATGCTCTCTGTATGTGTGTATATATATATCCTCAATATATGTTTCACTCTATATGCATCCGAAGAAGTGGGCTGTAGCCCACGAAAGCTTATGCTCTAATAAATTTGTTAGTCTCTAAGGTGCCACAAGTACTCCTGTTCTTTTTGCAGATACGGACTAACACGGCTGCTACTCTGAAATCTGAGAACTTCCAATACCAGTCATGTAAGCTCTGAATATTCTGAATATTTAAGTATGGCACAGGCATGGTTTTAATTAAACCACTATAGGTAACATTTTCAGAAGTGCCTGAATCCCATGTTCAAAAGTGACTTAGGTGCTTTTGAAAATTTTGCTGTACAGCCCTTGAAATGATGTCATGCTTCTCCTTTCTTAATTAATCCAAAATTTTCAAAATCTCATTATTGATTGTAGCCTTAACAACTCTGATGCCTATCCTGTCCCATTGGATTGAATTAGGTCCCACAGGGTTAGATTAGGACCACAGAAGTCCAGATTCTACTCTCAGCTGCACCATTGTAAGTGTGATGACTGCCATCTAGGTGCAGAGGCCAGGATTTGAATTGGGGACATCCAGATCAAGATGCAGCATGAGTTGCTACAGTTTGAATGAAAGAGCCAAGCTATGCAGCTGAAGGCTGCAGCAAACATATATCCTCTGTGGATCAGGCATAAATGAGAATATGTAACACACACTAGCCAGTGGGTTACCTAAAAATAGGGTGAATTATGGAGTTATGCCACACAAATCTTGGTCTTTATTTTCCAGGGGTTTATGTTAGTACTTACTTGGTTTCTATCCAGCCACTTATGAAGTTACACTCTTGTAAACGAGAGCACAATCTAGCCCCGTATCTATCCAGCATTGGAGCAAGAGACACGAATCAGTAGATTTTAGTCCCATTACATCCCTCTCTAATCTTGCTGTGTAATTGTGCCAGTCACTTAACCTTGCTACATCTCAGTTTTTCAAGCATGTTAAATAAGGACAACACTGACTCAGTTTACATGCTTTGAGTTCCTCTGAATTGAGTTGCTATGTAAGCATGTAGTAGTGCTATCATAATACTGTACCTTGACTTTCTAATCTCAGGATTTCAAACTGCATTAATGAATGGTAAAACAGGACGAACACTGATCAGCTCAGTCTCTCAACCTAACGAGAGGCAGCTTGGGGTTCCATGTTGTTTTATACTCAGCAGTAAAAGTTGCTTCTGTATGTCTGAGTTGACCCATAATCTATCATCCTCTTGTGCTCCCTTTGTTGTTCACTGTCTGTGGTTGAGGATCACATTTTTTATGATTTTAAAGAAAAAATATGGCAATAGTTATGAAGATTATTAAAACTGGGGAAAGGATGGAGGGCTAGATTTTGTGACTTCTCTGTGCTGAGTATACTCCATTCCCATTGACTTCAATGCTAGCAGCAGGCCAGGCTATCCAAAAAGAGTTGGTCTGTCCCCATTGAAGCACCAAATGGGTCTTTTTGGACATCTTTGGGATGACGGTCAGGGGATGTCAATATAGGAATTCTCCATGTACAAGTAAAAGAAAGAGAGCCCGCTTGCCACCCATCCTCCAGCTAACAGTGAGTGGGTTGCAGAGGCTGCCACACAGCTTGAAGAAACCATTAAGAAGCTTCATGTTTACCTGGACAGGTGCTGAGCATCACTGGTAGTAAGCATAGAAGAAGAGGATCAGAGGCTGAATAGTTTACTCCCACCGCATTGGGATCAAGGTGAGGCTGTGACCAAACACCAGGCCCACACAGAATTAGAGCTGGGCTTGAACCAAAACCCTAGATAGAAGCATCAATGAACTCTGAGGAAGTTGAGATCCTGATCCTAAGTTAGCTTCTCAGGCTCCCCTCTAAAACAATACAGATATCCATGAGGAGGCCTAACTACATGAACAGTAATATTCCAGATTTTGCTGTTTGTTTGGTGTTATACAGTCGCTACCACAAGTGCAAAGGCTAAGGAGGATTCACAACAATCAGGTCTTCATGGATTGAGACACCATGGTTATGGGAGAGGACTATCATGTTGCTAAAATGTGGGGATTAAGATACCTCCAACAGATGAACATTCAGAGCCAGACAAATTCAGTTTGTCAGATGAAATAAGTTGATTTCTGACATGGGGGTCACTCAGGTCACTTTTATCTTCAACTTTAAAAAAGCTCTGTGGAAATCAGACCATAAACCTGTGTCCACAGCAGTGTAACACTGCTTAGCATAAAGACTAACATTAGGTTTCTAAAATATAATGTAATTAATATGGATTTCTGTGCAACAATATCTACATTTTCATGATTTTGTTTTTCAAACACAACATTGTTGCAATTTTCTTGACCTCTGAGTTGTTTTCCAAGTGTTGCCTATGAAACAGAATATTACATGTAAAATCAGTACCAAACTCACTGTGGGCAGCTGTACCATGGGGAAAGGAGAGACATATTTAAATCAAAAGATCTAAACATAAATCAGTTAGCACAGCTGTTACAAATCAACTGAAATTTGTGCCTTGAATGCAACAAGATTTTTGGCATGAAAGATCCTTCACCAATATTTTAAAAAAGAAGGGTCTCTTATTTAATTACAAATGGGCATCTTCCAACAGTGGTTCTTTCACATTTTCTTGTTCTTGGCCGATATAAATAAATAATCATATTGGAGAGGGGCTTATGGAGATAAGCTGGAATTAATTTGCAAATTGGACACCATTCAATTAGGCTTGAATAAAGACTGGGAGTGGATGGGTCATTACACAAAGTAAAAACTATTTCCCCATGCTAATTTTTCCCCTACTGTTACTCACACTTTCTTGTCAACTGTTTGAAATGGGCCATCCTGATTATCACTACAAAAGTTTTTATTTCTCCTGCTGATAATAGCCCACCTTAATTGATTAGTCTCGTTAGAGTTGGTATGGCAACGCCCATTTTTTCATGTTCTCGCTGTGTGTGTGTGTGTGTGTGTCTTCCTACTGTATTTTCCACTGCATGCATCTGATGAAGTGGGTTTTATGCCCAAATAAATTTGTTAGTCTCTAAGGTGCCACAAGTACTCCTCGTTCTTTTTGCTGATACAGACTAACACGGCTACCACTCTGAAACCTGTCAGACAGTACTATACACAGCCTTATAGTGGTCACAACAGAAATGTTTCTACTATTTTAAAAGTTTTTACTGGTTTGAGATAAACTTTCTATTTGCATAATATGGAGTACTGATCATCATCATCATGTTCCTATTACGCCTCTGGCGTTTGGGGCAGTGACAAAGCTCCTCCACGCCTTTCTGTTTCCGGCAAGACTTTCAATGGTTCCCCAGCTGTGCCCCAGGTTTTTCAGGACGGCTTCCACAGCTCTTCGCCATGTTGTTTTCAGGCGGCCTAGTTTTCACTTGCCTTCATGTGTCCATCTTATTGCTACTCTGGTGATGGAATCGGTTTCCATCCAAAGCATGTGACTGATCCATCTCCAATATCTCCTGGCAATGATGGGGCTCAGATCCTCTTGGCTGCACTGTGTCAATAGATCTTAGTTTGAGATTGTTCTGGGCCAAAAGATATGGAGGATTTTTCTGAAGCAGGTTGTATGGAATGAAGACAGTTTGGACATGCCATACTTTCTCATTCGCTGGCATTCTGCACTATAAAGTAGTGATAAATCTTGCTTGGTTTTGGTGTTGTGTTTTTGATGATTTCCAGACTGTATTTAAGCTCCTAAAGGTGTTCCTGGCTTTATTGATTTTGTTCCAGATGTCCTGGCTTGTTCCACCATCCTGACTGATGGTGCTGCCCAAGTATGTGAATGTTTCTACATTGGTGAGAACATAATCCTCTATCCGTACTGGCGATGGTGAGGCAATATTAAAGGTCATGATATCTGTCTTATTGTGGTTGATTTTTCAGTCGAATTTGCTGGCTGAATGCATTGAGTTGAGTTGTTTTTTCTTGTATATGGTGTTGGGCATGTGATAGGAGAGCGACATCATATGCGAAGTCCAGGTCTTCAAGGGATGAGAAGAGTGTCCATTTAATGCCTCTTGGCATGTCTTCTGTTGTATGCCGCATTACCCAGTTAATGGCAGTGCTGAAGAGGATTGCAGATATGACACACTCCTGTTTTGACTTCAAAACAGCTCAGTGATCAACCCTGCATGTAAAGTTGAAATACACCTCTACCCCGATATAACGCTGTCCTCGGAAGCCAAAAAAATCTTACCGCGTTATAGGTGAAACCGCGTTATATCGAACTTGCTTTGATCCGCCGGAGTGCACAGCCCCCCCACCCCCCAGAGCACTGCTTTACCGGGTTATATCTGAATTCGTGTTATATTGGGGTAGAGGTGTAGAAGCTTTTGATGACGTTGATTATATGGAAAGGAATTCCATATGCCCGCAGAATGTACCGTAGGCTGATCCTGTGAATGCTATCAAAAGCCTTCTCAAAGTCTAAGCACTGTTCTATTATGTTTCGTAGAGTAAAGATCTGGTCTGTGCATCCACACCCTTTCTGAAAACTAGCTTGCTGTTTTCTGAGAATGCTATCAACTGCCTCTGATATACCCTGGACTATGATCTTACACAATACTTTGCTTGGCACAGATAAAAGTGTGATACCATGCCAGTTATTACAATCACTGAGAGTTCCTTTCTTTGGTATTTTCACTATAACCCCATTGGTCCACTCATCTGGCAGTTTTTCCCTTTCCCAGACTTATGTAAATAGATGGGCCAGGATAGATGCTGCTAATTTAGGATTTACCTTGAACAATTCTGCATTCAAGTTATCCTTGCCAGGAGCTTTCCCATTTTTTAAGGATTTGATAGCTTGAATGATCTCTTCCTTAGTTGGGGTGTCCGTGTTGATATCAAGATCTTCTTCTGCCTCCTGGATGTTTGCTTCCTCTTTAGATGGCTCCCTGTTCAATACTGGTAGAACCACTAGAAACTTTCAAACGGATAGAAACTTTTAAGTGCAACCACTGTAATACTTGCATGTATGTACAGACTTATATACACAAATACAACATTTACCAACATTAATGTATAACGCTGGAACTGCAGAGAATGTAGTATTTCCCTATGTAACTCCTGTGCATCAAATATTAGAAATGAGTAACTTGATAAAAGTTGACTTTATTAGTGTGTACACACACTGATTACATTGGGCCAAATCTCTCCCCCAGTAAAACCCATTGAAAAAGTATAGAGCCCAAAAATATATAAACCCAAGGCAATGGGGGGAAAAAGTGATTGTGTAATTATAAATTTTATCACAATTAATATTCACCGGGGGGAGGGGCTGAATTAAGGCTGTCTGGTCCATGTTCATTTTGGCATTTCCTAACCTTTGAATGCCTGACTTTCCAACCTTCATAATGTTCCTTTAATGTAGTTTTTCGGATGTAATTTGTGTTATGGTGAAAGTTGAGTGCTAGTTGAACACTCTCACATGTGGATTCCCAGCTAATCAGTGAGTGAGCAAGTTGCTCTTTTTATGCTCAACATTCCCACCTCCTGCCTCCCCTCTTTGCTGTGCTGCTTAAATGGCTGATAAGCAAAAGGCCTCTGCCTTTCTGTGGATGTCTTGCCCACCAAGCTTAGCTACAGACAATGATTTATGGTATCAGTGTGTTGTCAGAAGTGGACAGTTGGATTTAAGGTATTTTGACAAAAATATAAAGAGTAAATTAGGTTAGAGCCTCATACTTACTCAGAGGGCCAGGTTGGAAGCTCCATTGTGTGGACTTTCCAAATGAGCAAAATACGGATCCACTTTCAGCTAGTAATCAACACACCAGTAGTTGGAAACTCCCATTGTGCGCTTTTTCATTTTTTAACCTGTTAATTGCTGGTCATTTTGGGCCATAATTTCTTTATGGAGGGTTAATTGTAATTGCTTGCTTCAGACTAGCAAAGCAGCAAAATATACACAGGAATGTGTACATATATGATACAGCCAGCCTATGTCATGGTGATTTTCTGAGGTTAATTTAAAGTGAGTTGAGATCCTTGGCTAGAGATGCTATGTACATGCAAAAAGTGTATATGCACACATTTGCTTTTTATGTCTTTTTCTTAGTTTTGTATTTTATATTTTTAATCCTGATTCCATATCCAGTTATATGTATTTTAAGACCTTCCAGAGATGAACTTTTTTCTTTATTTTGCAGTTCAACAGGTGCCAAGATGAAATATGTCTCGATCAGATTATAAGCTTGTCCACGGAGATACTGTGGGTAAAATTTTCATAAGTGCTTAAAGCCTATTTTGAACAGTGTAATTCACATTGAAAGTCAATGGGATTTGGGCTGCGTAAATCATGTTTAAAAATGGGGCTTAGGTTCCTAAGTCACTTAGGTGCTTTTGAAGATTTCACTCTCTTCCTATGTGTTTGTATTACGCCTGTATAACCCAATGAGACCCGTATCCTATCTAGAGTCTTCGGATGCTTCTGCAATACCTATAATAATAATAATCCATCATTATATATGAAGTTTTCCATGGACATCAGACCTAAATTATTTTTAGTGACCCTGGCTTATTTAAAATTTGTGATCATTGCTCTTCATCCTCCATTTAGAAGCATATTCCTGGACAGTTGCCAGAAATCACAGGAGCTGAAAGCAAACCTCTATGCGCTAACAATTGCTGTAACAGTTATACCCAATGCTCTCTAGTCCTATGACATTCCTGCAGTTGAGAGAAACACATTTCTGTGCTTGCCTTGCCGCTTTAACCGCTTAAAGTAAAATTTTTGAAGTAACCACCCCTCAATAGATCATTGCCAAAAATTACAGTAATAACCACTTTCTTAATGGTCAAAGCATGATGCCAAAAACAACAAACCAGTTCGCTGTGGTAAATTTTGAAAGCATTGATATAAACCATAAAAACATATTATCAATTATTTTCTTAAGATGCTTTTTTTATTTGTAAGTTGCAGGCAGAATGGTGGCCTATTACAGCTATAAGTGAGAATGAGTATCCCTAGCAGTAACTGAATTTGAACCATAGGAATCACTGTGACTGCACTGGGTCAAATCCTATAGCCCTTACTTAGTGCTGGAGCAAATTTTTCCCCCTCCCACCCCCCCCCCCCCCCCAATAAAAACCCACAGAAACAGGACAGAGAGGTCAGAAAACTCCATTAAATTCACATCCTGATGTTTTCTGTGAATGCTGCAATTGGGATGAAATGTTTGTTGGGCTATGAAGGAGGCAGTGGGGTCATCCTTCATTGCCTGTGAACTCCATGAGTCCACAGGGAAAGGAGGCTGCCGCACTGCGGAAAGTCAGAGACTCTTCATTGACAGCTATCCAACTTCTCAACATGGCTCCTGTTAGTTCCTCTCTGCTTGCACATATCTCCACTCTCTTATGTGGGGGCAGATGGGAATTAGTCCTGCCTGGGGCTTGATTATCTGCCAGGCTCAAAGGGAAGCCTGCTGTGGAATTCTGCTGCTGCTCTGGCGTTCTCCCTCCCCTCCCTTACTCCATCAGATGCCCTTGAAGGTCTGTGGAGCCAGGGCAGAACTTCCGCAGCATTGGCAGGCAGGGAAGGGTGGATAATGACATGGGGCAAATGCTCCACCATTTATGTACTCCTGCTCACCTTGCCCCCAATGTGTTCCTTTGGTCCTGTGTTTCATTTATGTTACCGAAGGAAGCACTTAGGCCCAAATTCATGCTCATACAAAACTCAAGAGTAAAGACAGTGTAAAGAATGCACAATCTGGCCCAGTAAAATGTGGCACATTGGAAACAGTCAGATGCACCAATGGCATTAATATCTGTCAATTTAGGAGGTGATTCATATTTAGATGGTAAGATCTTCGGGGCAGAGACAGTCTCTCACTTTGTGTTTGTATAGTGCCAAAACACAATGGGCGACTTGATCTTGGTTGGGGTCCCAAGGTGCTATTTTTATCAGAATGGTACAACTACTACACACTGGTATAAATAACTACACGAGATATAGGTCAATGATGAATCAGGCCTCCAGTATAGGCAAAATCTCTCATTGAAGTCAGTGGTAGTTTTTTAGCTGCATAGGGATTGTAGGAGCGGGTAAGTGTTTTTCATCCCATCGTGCCAGAGCTTATGATGTTGCTTAGCTCAATATTAACATGACTGACTGTTTCGGTTAGTTCTTCATCAGCGTGACTAACTGCGGTAGAATATATTCTGTCATACATAAAGAAAAATCTGAGTTATAGAGGAATGTGCTTAATATATTGAATTAATTTGATTACCATCAGTCGGCTCTCCTTATGCTCCACTTATTCCACATTTAGCTGTATAAAAAAAGAATAAAAACATTTTAAATCCTTTCTAACAAGGTTTGACTTTTTTGAATTCCAAAGGAATGATTTCTGAACTATCTTTTTAACAAGCTAACGTTGTAAGTTTGCAACTGGGGATCTTTTTTTTCAGAGTAGTGAAGTGAGCTAATTTTTCAAGGCACAACAGAAAAGTTACTTTTAAACATATGGTTCTGGGATGGAAAATGACGTGTAGAGCCCCATATGTTGTGGGGCAAAGCGTGCCCTCAGTTACACCTCAATCCTACTGACGTTACCCATTGGCTTCATTGAGGGGGTTGCCAGGGTGTGCAAAGGAGTGTAGCTTGGTCCTAGATTTGTTTACCCTGCTGCTTCAGAATTCCTTTAGAAATGAATCCTTACATTCTTGCTTTCCAGAGAACAGTGATGGGCTTGTTCACAACAGCTTTACTACCTTTCACTTATGTTTCTTTTTTTTCAGTTGCTTCAAGGAGGGGAAAAAATCATATGAATCAACATTTTGTTCAGAGGGATAGTATATGCTGGTTTAACCCTCCGTACTCCAGGGCTGTTTATCTTGGCATCCTTCCAGACACACCATCTGATATGTATAGGACGCACTTTGTCTACATTTTAGTCATGAAAAACATATAATTCCAGATTTTATTCCTACATCATCTGTTTGCTCCCTAGTCCTAGAAGACTATATTTATCTAATCTACATTTCAAAACTAAGTTGCCTACGTCTTCCTGTCATTGGAAATACTCAGACTTAAACAAACAAACAAAAACTTTATTTTGTGTGCATATTATCACTTGGACTCATTTAACAGGAAAGGCTGTTTACCAATGATTTCCACCTCCATCCTTTAATGAAGGCCTGTTATAACGACAGAAGGAATGACTCTATTGAAATGGGTTAGAACTCCAAGGTTGAGATACAGACCTGAACCTCCCCAACCCTTGAGATATTCAGATCTCATATTTTTGTTCAGATTCATCACACATGATTTTATTGCTAAGGGTTATAGGATCACGCAAATATAAGATTGAAATGGGTTTAACTGCTATCTTGAAATCTTGTTGATCAATAGCAGCTGGAGGGGACACACTGTTGTACTACTCAAGCAGAAACTTGTAAATATTCCAATATTTTAAATGCGTAGTTATTCCTGTATAAATGGATGGTTTCTTACTTAGCTTTGTGGCACTGTACAACATGGTTTATGGTCATTTTAAAGTATCAGCAATGGCCTACGTTATGCAGGAGGTCAGACTAGATCAGGCGATCTCAAACTGGGGATTGGGATCCTACAAGGGGTTGTGAGGTTATTACATGGGGTGCCGTGAGCTGTCAGCCTCCACCCCAGGCCCTGCTTTGCCTCCAGCATTAATATGGTGTTAAATATATGTGCTTTTAATTTATAAAAATTATGAAATGTTGAAATTTTAATGAAACCACACCTTTTGATCAACCCACAAGGATTTTTTTTTATTTTAATTTTGTTTCATGGGAAGTTTCAAATTATTTTGGGGTTTTCCCCCCCTCTATTTTGATATAGGGAAAACATTCCGAATCATGATATTTCCCATCCAACTCTAATAATTGAATTTACCACCCAAATCCAGTTCCCACCCAACTCTAATAATTGCATAGTTTTCTAGGTGCATTATAATGTGGGTTGTACATCTTCCTCTGCAGTATTTGTTGTCTAATGCTGGAGTCAGGATACAGGAGTATTGTCCACGTGCCTTTGATCTGGTTCTTAATAGCTATATCCCTAAATCTATCTTAGGTTTAGTATCTATCACACTGGTACCTAAATGATCCAATTAGTTGTTTACAGTATGAAGGATGTTTACAGTATGAAGTAAACAACTGATTATGAAGCTGTAAAGCTTCACAATTTTAATATCTATTAAAATTAGATTGTAACAAGCTGATAGCTTTAAACACCCTACTGTGTTAGTAGGTGGTAGTCCTACTGGTTAATGATTAAATGGGCTCTGCTAACTCCCTGAGGCAGGTCATTTGTCACCTCACCTGGATATAAGGACAATGGGAGTGGTTCTTTGGGACACAGGCTATTTAGCCCTGGTCTACATTATGGGGTTAGGTTGAATTTAGCCACATTAGGTCGATTTAAAAATGAATGCGTCCACGCAACCAACCGCGTTCCGTCGACTTAAAGGACTCTTAAAATCGACTTCTGTACTCCTCCCTGGCGAGGGGAGTAGTGCTAAAATCGACCTTGCTGGGTCGAATTTGGGGTAGTGCGGATGCAAATCAACAGTACTGGCCTCCAGGAGCTATCCCAGAGTGCTCCATTGTGACTGCTCTGGACAGCACTTTGAACTCGATGCACTAGCCAGGTACACAGGAAAAGCCCCAGGAACTTTTGAATTTCATTTCCTGTTTGGTCAGCGTGGCGAACTCAGCAGCACAGGTGACCATGCAGTCCCCCCAGAATCATAGAGTGTAAAATGTTTCTACGCTCCCCCTATCATCTCCGTCCCTGAGGTTATGACAGATTAGAAGGCGGAAAAAAACGCACTCGCGATGACATGTTTTCCGAGCTCATGCAGTCCTCCCGCACTGATAGGGCACAGCTTAATGCATGTAGGCATTCAGTGGCAGAGGCCAGGAAAGAATTAAGTGAGCGCGAAGAGCGGAGGCAGGACGCGATGCTGAGGCTAATGGGGGAGCAAATGGACATGATGAAGCATCTGTTGGAGCAGCAGGAAAGCCAACAAGAGCACAGACCCCTGCTGCATCCACTGTATAACCGCCTATCCTCCTCCCCATGTTCCATAGCCTCCTCACCCAGATGCCCAAGAACGCCGGGGCGGGGAAGGCTCCGGGCACCCAGCCACTCCACTCCAGAGGATGGCCCAAGCAACAGAAGGCTGTCATTCAAACAGTTTGATTTTTAGTATGGCTACAATAAGCAATGTGGCCTTGTCCTTCCCTCCTTCCCCACCCCACCCGGGCTACCTTGTCCGTTATCTCTTTTTAAATTAATAAAGAAAGAATGCATGGTTTCAAAACAATAGTTACTTTATTTTGAAGGGGGGAGGGTGGTTGGCTTACAGGAAATTAAAATCAACAAAGGGGGCGGGTTTGCATCAAGGAGAAACACGCACAACTGTCACACCGAAGCCTGGCCAGTCATGAAACTGGTTTTCAAAGCCTCTCTGATGTGCAGCACACCTTGCTGTGCTTTTCTCATCGCCCTGGTGTCTGGCTGCCCAAAATCGGATGCCAGGCGATTTGCCTCAACCTCCCACTCTGCCATAAACGTCTCCCCCTTACTCTCACAGATATTATGGAGCACACAGCAAGCAGCAATAACAAAGGGAATGTTGGTTGCGCTGAGGTCTGACCTAGTCAGCAAACAGCACCAGCGAGCTTTTAAACGTCCAAAGGCACATTCTACCACCATTCTGCACTTGCTCAGCCTATAGTTGAACTGCTCCTTACTACTGTCCAGGCTTCAGGAGCCCTGGGAGCAAGGGGTAGACTGGGGTAGGTGCAACCGCGCGGTGCTGCCGGCTTGGAGAGCAGCCTGAGGCAGAAGCCTCCAGCTCGCATGATATTCCAGGCAGGACTGAATCTCCATGAGACAAAACTTAAAGAAGAGAATGACTTGGAGTCTCTGGCTCCCATTCAGTGCTCTAAGAGGAGGATAGCCATGTCTGTCCAGGCACGCCTGATCAATCTGACTGAGGTCTGCCAGGAGCACCCGGGAGACGTCCGACGGCTATCAGTCCTACTGCACCATCTGCTGCGAAGGCAAGGAGCTGCTGCTGTGTAGCAATGCAGTACTGCATCTGCCAGCAGCACCCAGGGGATGTACAGTGACAGTGAGCTGAGTGGGGTCCAAGCTTGCCGTGGTATGGCGTCTGCATGGGTAACCCAGGAAAAAAGGCATGAAACGATTGTCTGCTGTTGCTTTCACGGAGGGAGGGAGGCCTGACAACATGTACCCAAAACCACCCGCGACAATCTTTTTGCCCCATCAGGCATTGGGAGCTCAACCCAAATTCCAATGGGCAGTGGAGACTGCAGGAACTATGGGATAGCTACCCATAGTGCACCGCTCTGTAAGTCAATGCTAGCCACGGTAGTGAGGACGCACTCTGCTGACTTAATGCGCTTAGTGTGGACATAAGCAATCGACTGTATAAAATCGGTTTCTAAAAATCTACTTAAATAAAATCGACCTAATTTCGTTGTGTCGACATACCATTAGGATGTGGACTAAGCAGTCTTGAAGGAGGAAGCTTAGGAATACCCAAGCCCGTGGAGAAGATTTTTAGCTAATCTTTTTTTATTCTATTTTTCTTTGTTAATAAAATCAAACTCCAGGAAGCCTGGTGCATTTGGACTTTAAATAATATTTGGACTTTGACTCCAATCCAGAGACCATTGAAGGCAATAGAAGGATTTCAATGGCTTATGGATAAGAATGCCTGGGTTTGTAGAGCAGGTTAAAAAGGGCTTACAAATTTAAACAAACATCAAAACAGGATATATTTATGCAAAAGATGACGCACTCAGAAGAAATACAATTGGAAATGCACCGATAGATATTGAGCTACAGTTTGCCAGCCAGAAACTGAAAGAAATCCTTTTTTTTTTTTTTTTTGCTTTAATTCTGTAAAAAAATAACAGCACATTTACTGCACTAACAGCAGTGAATTAAAAACTGCCAGGATGCATAGTGTTTTATGCAAGAGAAATCCATTAAGAAATACACCGCTTCCTCTTGTGCTAAAACGTTTGCTTTGGTTCAAGCCTTTAGACTACAGAACATCTAGTTTTCTGTTCTTAAAGCCTAGGGATGTTTGGTATAGTTGGATGTCAGAGAAAATGATGCCAGCAGAGAATGGATGTCATGAAAAGGCAGTTGGAGAGTTTTTACTTTTGGTTTGACTTTTAAAGATTGTTTAAGGGTGTGTGTGTGTGTACATATGCGTGCTAGAGTCTGAATTTGAAAGTATCAGAGGGGTAGCTGTGTTAGTCTGAATCTGTAAAAAGCAACAGAGGGTCCTGTGGCACCTTTAAGACTAACAGACTTCTGTTAGTCTTAAAGGTGCCACAGGACTCTCTGTTGCTTGAATTTGAAAGGAAGCTTTCTGTGTGGGAGAGCTGACTCTCTCCAGTTTCCCTTTGTGAAGGAACTCTCTGGCAATTTTTGCCTAGTTTTGTAGTGTATATTTCCTTGTTTTACTTAATGCTTTTTTTAGTGTACAATGCCACAGCAAGACCCTTCCATGGTATAATCCTTTTTGCTCCTACAGTCAGGAAGCTAAGGAGCTGTTGTTTTTTGCCTCAGCTGAGGCTTCTGAGGGCAGGATTGAAGACTTTCTATTGCTGTCAAATTCAGGGCGTGGTTACAACAGAACCATTGTCATATTGCAGCATTTCTCAAACTGGGGTCTGTGGACCCCTGGGGGTCCGCAAGGGAACTCCAGGGGGTCTGCACATCCCACTGATCAACTCCTTCCCCTCCCTCCCAGTGCCTCCTGCATGCCGTGGAACAGCTGTTTCCCAGCATGCAGGAGGCACTGGGAGGGAGGTGGAGGAGCCGGGGACAGGGTGCGCTCAGGGGAGGGGGCAGAAAGAGGAGGGGTAGAGGTGGGTGGGGGTGGGGCCTTGTGGGAAGGGGTGGAGTGGGGGCGAGGCCTGGGGCTGAGTGGCGGGGCTTGGAGGTCTGTGAAAATTTTTAAATCAAAATGGGGGTCCTTGGATTGTTAAAGTTTGAGAACCACTGTCATATTGGAAGTTTTGTGGGGGGGAATGACAGGATACCATTAGTATTTATTTATGCTGTGGTAGCACCCAGGAGTGATAGGTACTTTATGGACACTTTGAAAGATATAGTTCCTACTCTGAAGAGCCTTCTAAAAGTTGAAGACCAGACCAAGGGTGTGTGAAAAGGATGCAGCTTTCAAGCAGAGTGGTCAGGAAGATGACTAGAGTACATAAAGATAGTGTTGCTGTGGTGGAGCACAGAAATATTATACAAACAGAAAAAGGGTTAAAGAGAGCCTATGGGCCTAGCTAGCCTTGCCCTGTTACACCTGCAGCCAATGCCAGGCCTGGAGGGGTGGGAAATGGGGAGAGCCTGGCTCAGTTCAGGGCTGACTGGCTGCAGGAGGTAGCTCTGCCTTTCTATAGGAAGGGAGATTCATTGTAAACCTGACAGGCAGGACAGCCAACGGGAAAGAAGCACTGTGTCCCTGACCAAAGGGGAGAGTGCTGAGGAGACTGGGGAGCACCCAGCAGAGAGTGAACTTTACTATTTGACTGTAAGGCCCCTCCAACCTTACATCTGCCCTCAGGGACCTGAGGCCATGGCAGGATACTGAAAAAGGTCCACAAGAGGGCGCTACTCCAGGCGAGCCACTGCAGACTGTTTGGGGCACAGCCCCTATTGTCCATCTGAAGGGATACAGATAAGACGTAGTTCAGGGCTGGGACCCAGTAGACTCTGCCAAGAGGACCCTGATGGTGTTGCTTCACGCAGGGCCTTGGACTGGGACCTGGTGGACAGGTAGGGCCCGAGTGCCCCTATTACACCCTCTTCAGGGCTGAGGTCCAGATGCAAGTGGAGGCCAGAAGATTTCTGGCTTAAGGTCAGGAACCAGGCACTTCTGCCACCCGGTCAGGGAAGTTAGGGGCCACACATCAGGTGCGCTAACCACTAGGCCACCCGGCCCTCCAAGCATCCTATCAGAACCCCCTTTTAGTTTTATTTATATAGACTATACCCAGATGTTCTTCCTCCAAGTGACTGGGTTGATGCCAAAATGGTCATAATATTGGTCACTATTTGGTCTATTTTGGGGGCCTCTAGGCACCATCATAATACAATTAATAACTTTTCAAATGATGGTCCATAATTTATGGTGAAAGGGGGAGGTGCCTACTGGTCGACCTCCAGCTAAGACAGTTGGTTAAGTTTGAAAGGGGGACACGTGTCTTCAAAATGGGCTCCTTGCTAATAGTAAGAACTTACTGTACCTTTGATCCCACTGCTGACTGAAGAGGAAGGGAAGACAGAGGCATGGGTTTGGGAAGAAGCTCTACCTCTGATCCTGGATTTTCTACTGTGAGTTGATAGTTGGGCTTTTCAACTATAAAATAAAGAAACAAACGGGTGGCCTAAGGGGAACTGTTAAGCATCAGTGCAGCAGATACTTTAATGGTCTGAGGTAAGGTTGGAAAACCTTGTCTCCAAAGACCGCGCTGGGCAACAGACTCCACAGTTCCCATTCTCCTCTTGAAAAATCACTACTTTACTTCCCAGTGACATTTAAGGGGGTTTCTGTAGTGGCCTGTAATCTGCCTTCTCACCGCTGACAAAGGAATACTAAGGGTTAAAGGATATTGGTTTGCTTTTCTGTTTCAATCTTAGCTGCTTAGCTGGTTACTTCAATTTTTACTTTAGGTGTTGTCAACTTCACTTACACAAGAGCACAAAACTATATCTGCAAGCAGATTTATGCTGACAAATATATAAATCTTAGGTTTCAGAGTAGCAGCCGTGTTAGTCCGTATCCGCAAAAAGAACAGGAGTACTTGTGGCACCTTAGAGACTAACAAATATATTTGAGCATAAGCTTTGGTGGGTTACAGCCCACTTCATCGGATGCATAGAATAGAACACACAGAAGATATTTATACATACAGAGAACATGAAAAGGTGGGAGTAGCCATACAAACTGTAAGAGGCCAATCAATTGAGATGAGCTATCGTCAGCAGGAGAGAGAAAAAAACCTTTGAAGTGATAATCGAGATGACCCATAGAAGGTGTGAGGATATTTTAACATGGGGAAATAGAGTCAATTAGTGTAATGAACCAACCATTCCTAGTCTCTATTCAAACCTAAGTTAATTGTATCTAATTTGAATATTAATTCAAGTTCAACAGTCTCTCTTTGGAGTCTATTTTTGAAGTTTTTTTGTTGCAAAATTGCCACCTTCAAGTGTTCTCCCACTGGTTTTTGAATGTTATGACTCCTGATGTCAGATTTGTGTCCATTTATTCTTTTGCATAGAGGCTGTCCAGTTTGGCCAATGTATATGGCAGAGGGGCATTGCTGGCAGATGATGGCATATATCACATTGGTAGATGTGCAGGTGAACGAGCCCCTGATGGCGTGGCTGATGTGATTAGGTCCTATGATGGTGTCACTTGAATAGATATGTGGACAGAGTTGGCATCGGGCTTTGTTGCAAGAATAGGTTCCTGGGTTAGTGTTTATGTTGTATGGTGTGTGTGGTTGCTGGTGAGTATTTGCTTCAGGTTGGGGGGCTGTCTGTAAGCGAGGACTGGTCTGTCTCCCAAGATCTGTAAGAGTGAGGGATCATCTTTCAGGATAGGTTGTAGATCTTGGATGATGTGCTGGAGAGGTTTTAGTTGGGGGCTGAAGGTGACGGCTAGTGGCGTTCTGTTATTTTCTTTTTTGGGCCAGGTGACCACTGGGTACTCTTCTGGCTCTTAAAGACACATGATCAGTTGCCCAAAATGAAATTTTTCATTTGTCATTAATACACTCACCCTACACACACACACACACACACACACACACACACGCATGTGTCTGTCTGTCTGTATCGGTAGATACATTTGTTTAGAGTTGTTGCGGAGACGGGGGTAAAGACAAAGATCTTGGAAACCATCTTATACAATTATAGAAACCATTTTATAGAATTAATGTTATTTTAATGATCAGGAAAAAAGGAGCAGTTAAGACCATAGAAGTATGAGCGAGTGTTAGAAAAATATAAAACCCGATCTTAGAATTCAAATGGGATTTAGAATAAGAAGATGAAGAAGAAAACTAAAAACCAAAAGATGCCACAAGTAGATTGAAAGAAAACATTAACAAGTAAAACAGCAGAGATTAGTCCCTTGAAACACTAAAACTATCTCTTGTAGTGAGACTTGTTAAAAAAGAGCAGTGCTGCTGGAGACGTCAGTCTGATCAGAGTGAGCAGAAATGTACTAAAGTGAGAGCCTGGTGTAGTCATCAGCCAGAACCATCTAATAATGATCACCATCCGGTCTACTTGGTGTTACCAACCAGGAGACAGAATATTATTGTTGTTGCTAAGAAGCTAAAGTAAATTGTAAGCGAAGTGGCCGGAGGAGTATGAAATAACACACAAAGTAGTCCTGGTAATCTGCAGTATCAATTTTATGAGTCTGGTAGGTATAAGGAAACCAAAATTCAACATAGAAAGTTATATACTGAAACCATGGAGAATAAGGAATGCTTGTTAATTTCTTCCAGCACAGATTCAAGGCGCCAGCCATCTGATATCAAATGGAGCACTAGCTAGTCTTTGATTATAACAGAAGCAGTAAGGTCCAATATATTGTAATCTAGACTGTTTTCTCTCATCCTTTAGAAAATCACACATAATTCAGTATTAGAGGGGAAAAACAGAGGAATAGGTAAGACAAAGAACCTAGTACTGCTTAGAAAGAATGAGGAAGGCATTCAAAACAGACTTAAAAAAGCTTCCGTTGACATAACTTTTGCTGTTGCATTTTTTCTCATTCCCCATTCAACGTTATTGTAAATCATTAACATTACATTAATATAACTTAATTATCCTTGTGAACCTTAAACTAACAAAACTCAGCCTTCATTTTTACCATTTAGCAATTTTCCCATCATTTGACACCTTAGTCCATCATACATGTGTCATCCTAAATGATTTATTAACATAACCTTTATTTTTTTTATTCAAATAGGAAAGTTATGGGGAACACTATGTTCTTCTGTTGGCATATTCTTATCTTTTCCAAACATGGGCTTTTAGGGGATTTCTGCTCGCAGTTTAGCAATTATGCTACTAAATCATTTTTTATTTACCTCAGGAGAGCCTTGTCAGCAATTTTGCCTGTTGCACTTTGAGATGCTTAGTCAGTTATGGCCTAGAGGCTTCACTTTTCCTTAACAGGACTTCTGTGGGAGCGTTTCTCCATTCAGGAATGGCTTGCTGCATGTTTCCTCTGCTTTTTGCATTTTTCTTTAATACAGTTAGCAATTTTAACTGCCTATTTGGTGGGCTGTGGTATGGTGATTGATGTGATATGTTTAATACTCAATCCCAAGTAAATTATACCAACTCACTGCAACTAAAATGGGTTCTGTTGTCTGAAATGACATAGTTTGGGATACCATGTCAGCTGAAATGCTTCATTGCTTTGTCTGTGATGGTCATTGTGGTCATGTTTTACAGTTCATCTAGTTCCTAGAAGTCTGAATAGCAGTCTATAGTAACTAGGTACTTTGTGTGGTTTGTGGTGAAAAGGTTCGTTCCTATTTTGCTCCAATGTCTGTTGGGGATGCTGTGTATTTTCATGGTCTCTCTTTACTGCTTGGCCTATGTTTCTCCCTGGGTATAACAAATGCTCCTCAGATATCTTTACTCATGTTCAGGCACTAGGCAACATCTCTGGCTTTTCGGATACAGGCTTCTATTCCAGAATGGCTCTGTTATATTCTTGAGAACATCTTTCTGTTCTCAGTGATCTGAGTATTATGATTCAACTGCCTTTATATATGATGCTATCTTGTATGCTCGTCTCATCTCAATAGTTCCAGTAGTCTTGAGAGGCTACTCGCCTGATGTCTGGCCATTCTGACAGAATGATGGACATGAGCACTTGAACATAAGAAGGGCCATACTGAATCAGACCAACGGTCCATCTAGCCCAATATCCTGTCTTCCACCAGTGGCCAATGCCAGGTACTTCAAAGGGAATGAACAGAACAGGGCAATCATTAAGAGATCTCTTGCCCAGTCCAAGCATCTGGTAGTCAGAGGCCTAGGGACAACCAGAGCATGGGGTTCATTCCTGACCATCTTGGCAAATAGCCATTGATGGACCTATTCTTCCTGAACTTACCTAATTGTAAATATTTGTCTTTTATATTTTCATATGATCATTCTGTAACACTCCCCCATTCAGAAGTAAATTTGAATAAAGTAAATAAATCAGTCTGAATGGCTGTAAACTGCTGTAGTCTCTTTTTGCAATGCTTGCTAAAAAAATGTTGTTTCTTTGTTTTAAGTGCCATAATAAGGGCGGTTATTAGAGGGAAAACATGAGGCTTACATTTTCTTTACTTTCTTTACATTCTTATACCTCGCGGAAGGATCTAGCTGCTGAGAAACTCCAGTTCCCCACACCATGTGAGTTTCACCCTACCTGTTGTCAGCTTCCCACTGAGGGTAGCTGTCATCTTAGGGCAGGGTCATGGACAGTTGCAGTTTCTTAGGGCTTGTCTACACTACTGCGCGGGGAAGATCTAAGATATGCAACTTCAGCTACGTGAATAACATAGCTGAAGTCGACGTACTTAGATCTACTTACCGCGGTGTCTTCACTGAGGTATGTCGACAGCTGATGCTCTCCCGTTGACTCCGCTTGCGCTTCTCGTTCTGGTGGAGTACTGGAGTCGATGGAAGAGTGCTCAACAGTAGATTTATCACGTCTATACTAAACACGATAAATCGACCCCCGCTGATCCGGCGGGTAGTGAAGACAACCCCTTAGATAGCAAGGGTCCAGGTAATGGGGGGGTTTGATCTTCAGCATAGATGGAATTTAAGGTCCTTCGAGAGCCAATGCTCTGCCTTGAGCATCAGAATGATATGTTCATGTAGCTCTCTGTTGAAGATAAACTGTCACATGTTGTAATATCTGGAACTTTTTAAATTTTCATTCATGGCATTTGACTACGAGAACAGCAGTATCATTTCAAGTAACAGGACAATACCTAAAACTGGTCAAGAAATGGAAAAGAAAAATCACAAGAAAAATCCAAAGTTTTGAAGTAATTTTTGACTTACAGGCTTAGAACGGGAATAATTTTCTTGTTTGTTAATTTTTTGTGTGAATATTTTTGGCAAATATTTGATTTTATAACAAATTGGCTTTCATTTTTTCTTATTTTCAGTGTTAATTTCCCTGCCTTCTCACCATCCCCTTTTTTTCCTTTTGTATTTGTCACCGAATAAGGGAGAGGGATGGGAAGGAAAAACAATACTGCCAAACTGGAAAACAAAAAATCAGTTTTTATTATTGTTTTCCAGTTTCATCCAAAAAAAAAGTGGGGAGGGGGGTGGGGGGGGAGAGCTTGAAAAAACTATTTTTGCAAGAATTCCAAATTTCAAATAGGCCATTTTTCAATGAAAAATGTTTGTTCCAAAAATTCTGACCAGCTCTAATAACTTCTTCGTTTTTAACTTCCAGAAATCCTTTATTGGGCCAAATTCATTCATGTCAGGTGTAACTCCAGTCCTTGTGAAACCACTACGTTGAATACAGTCCAAAAAAGGGAATAGCATGGGTCCAGTTATGTTTGTCTGTCTTGTTACCATTGTACATGTTCTCCCAACAGCCAGGCGTCCAATTTAAAGTTGCCTTTGACTGGTTTAGTTTTTGCTTCCTTTGGTCTTTGTGCTACTCATCCGTTGTTGGGGGAACCTGCTGCACTGTCCGGACCCACTGTTCTGTGGTGGTGCGCTTTTGTTATACACCAGCAATGCTCTCCACAACAGTGTTGCTTGAGTATAGGGAGGGGGAGGAGGATCAGGGCCTGCCATAATTTTGTGCAGCCTGTTTGGAAGATTGGACAAACTAATCTGTGTCAGAATCAGGAATGCAATCCAGATGTCCTGCTAACCACATTTGAAACTGTTACAGTTTCACCTGGGTCAGATTCTTGTGACCAACCGAAAACTCAGATTATGTTTGTGGAGGGAAAAAATTGTGACAATCTCAGTTTAGAATTGTAAAGCAGACAAAACTTGGTAGTTTTAGCCAAATTTCACTTTGAATGTTTCAGTTCTTTCAAATGAAAAAAAACCCGGATTGTGAAAATGTGAACCCATTTGGTTTGATGCAGCTCTAGTCCTATTTTAACCATTAGAGCAACACTATTTGGCAAAAAAAAAAAAAAACCCCAAACAAATTAACTAAAAAAACCTCTCTGCCATAAGGTAAAATTTTGTTTGGTTTTGGGTGCGATTGTTTTGTTTCTGTTTTTTAATTAACATAACTCTTTTAGGCCAACATTAATCCTGATCCTGCACCTACTGACTGCTGTTAGGAGCTGATTGTGCGTCATGTATTGGTAATTTCAGCAGAATATATGGCTAAAGGTCTATTGTAAGAAACATCTTCAAAGTATTATACAATATCTGTATTGTGTTTGTAGAAATATAAATACATAAAAGATAAAGCATGCATAAAATTAAGTAACCAGAGCCACCTAAAAGCCAAACAACCATTGCAAAGGAAATCTCCCATAAGCCCAGTAATTTCAAAGCACAATAAATGATAACTAAGTATACAAAATAGCTTTAGAATTTGCCTACTCTTATCCCTTTACGTGGCACTGACAACCAGACATTCAGGGAAGCTAACTACTGTGCACTTGCATGGAAGTAGCAGATGACTTTACAAGATTCACAGACTCATAGACTTTAAGGTCAGAAGGGACCATTATGATCATCTAGTCTGACCTCCTGAACAATGCAGGCCACAGAATCTCACCCACCCACTCCTGTAACAAACCCCTAACCTATGCCTGAGTTATTGAAGTCCTCAAATCGTGGTTTAAAGACCTCAAGGTGCAGAGAATCCTCCAGCAAGTGACCCTTGCCCCACACTGCAGAGGAAGGCGAAAAACCTCCAGGGCTTCTGCCAATCTGCCCTGGAGGAAAATTCCTTCCCGACCCCAAATATGGCGATCAGTTAAACCCTGAGCATGCGGGCAAGACTCACCAGCCAGCACCCAGGAAAGAATTATCTGTAGTAACTCAGATCCCACCCCATCTAACATCCCATCACAGACCATTGGGCATATTTACCTGCTAATAATCAAAGATCAATCAGTTGCCAAAATTAGGCTATCCCATCATACCATCCCCTCCATAAACTTATCAAGCTTAGACTTGAAGCTAGATATGTCTTTTGCCCCCACTACTCCCCTTGGAAGGCTGTTCCAGAACTTCACTCCTCTAATGGTTAGAAACTTTCGTCTAATTTCAAGTCTAAACTTCCTAATGTTCAGTTTATATCCATTTGTTCTTGTGTCCACATTGGTACTAAGCTTAAATAATTCCTCTCCCTCCCTGATATTTATCCCTCTGATATATTTATAAAGAGCAATCATACATGTTTGAGGGGGTTGATTGATTCTGTGATTATTTGGGAATGGGGTGTGCTACGTGAATTAACTGGATCCCAAGAGGGAAAAGAGAACGGTAAAATGCATGGGTGGTTTTTGTTTGGTTTGGTGTTTTGGGGAGAAGTGATAAGAGCCATCTTTGTCTACTTGCTCACATCCCGCACTGAGTGCAGCTCAGCTACACCTGAGTATGGGAACCCATGACACAGTCTAGGTTCTGGATCCAGGTGCTTCCTGGCTGATGAAGACAGAAAAGGTGATATTCAGCCTGTGTTTAATGGAGACTGGCAATACCTCCCTTTTAAGGAGTGCAATGTCTCAGCTTCCCTTTTGCTATTATTATTTGTATTACCATAGTATCTAGGAGCCCTAACAGTGGGCCAGGACCCCATTGTACTAGGTACTGTACAAACACAGATCAAAAAAGGCAGTTCCTGCCTCAGGGAAGCAATGATATAGTCCTTGCTCAAGAAACCATCACTTTAGGTTGGCAATCTGGTCAACTATCATCCTGTTCATAATCTTCCTTTTGTGGTTAAAGTTACTGAAAAAGTTGTGGCTGGAGCTCTCATGGTATCTAAAAGAACAGGAGTACTTGTGGCACCTTAGAGACTAACAAATTTATTAGAGCATAAGCTTTCGTGGGCTACAACCCACTTCTTCGGATGCATAAGTACTCCTGTTCTTTTTGCGGATACAGACTAACACGGCTGCTACTCTGAAACATGGTATCTAGTTGTTTCATGTTTTCTTGATCCTTGTCAATTTGGGTGCCACACAGACACTGAGCTGATTGTGTTTGGTTTATGATCCCTTTGTAGTGCAGGAAGATCTCATGACCATGACCATATTAGTACAGCTGTCATCTGCCTTTGATACTATTGACTTCAAGCTGGTGTTGACTTACTTCTCAGCCTTGGAGGGAGTGGGAAGGTTTGTCCTCAAGTGCCTTCATTCTTCTCAGAGCAATCTCCAAGGGTCATGTTTGACAGGTTTTTGCTTCTACCTTAAGGATGCTCTTGGTTATGCAGGGCTTCAGCTTGTCCTATGTATATAAGGCGGAGAGGCATGTTAGTGAGGAAGAATGGGTTGTGGTGTCTTCCTGAGGCTGGTCACTCTCTCAGCTTTCTGTTTCTCTCTCTTCTGACTCGTATGATACAGCTCAGCACCTTATCCAGTATCTGGCTGGGGAAAGCAAATGGAAGCACAGGGAAAGTTTTATATCTGCCCATCTAACTGATGGTGTGTGTCTGCCCTTTGTTACTTGTATTCACAACTTGGGAAGCCAAGCCAGGTTCCTAACTATTTTCAGGTGATATGGTTCCAGCACTGGCCAGGATGGCTTTCTGTTGTTTGCATTTGGCCATAAAGGTGTGGCCTTTTCTTTTGGCTGCAGATCCCAATGGGTGATTAATGTCTTATACAGTAGTCTAATCCTGAGATGACAAGTCAATGCCTTTCTATTTGGAGCTACATCTTTAAATACATTTGGAAGCTGATGCTCACTGTTTAACTGAGGATCTTTCCCCATAATCATGTTGCCACATTGGCTAAATGTGGGTTTTCAAGTGGACCCTAAGATATTTGTTTTGACCCATAAGGCCATATATAGCCTGGGAACTGCCTGCTTCAGAGATCGAAACTCCCTGTATCTTGCTGCTGCTGTTTGAGATCAGCAAAGGCACTCAGTTGGGAGAAACTTCGATTTAAAAGGGCCTGTAAGGATCTGTCGACTTTAGAAATCAATCCCCCACTTAAGTCATCTGGATTTGTTGGCTTCTGGGGGCTTCTAGCAGTACACTGGAGTTTATTGCTGGATTGGTCTTGATGTTATGATTTGTGGTTTTAATGGAATGCCATGGGTGCCTACAGCTTGGGATAGCCCCCTTTTTATGGTCTTATAAATCCACAGAAATAAAATGAAAAGTAGTAAACAAAGATGCACAACTGAAACTGAGCTTTTCAAATGCTTCTTGGAGCACAGACAATGCTCAAAGGAGCATTTTAAAACTGAAACCAAGCTTTCCAACCTTAAAACTGAGCCACAAGGCAACACTTACTCTGCGTAGAGTGTCCAATATGGATTAGGGTGGCCAGGTGTCTGGTTTTCGACTGGACTTTCCGATTGAAAAGGGGACCTGACAATGTCCAGTCAGCTCTACTGACTGGGCACCCAAAGTCCAGTCACTGTGGGCGAGGGAGGCACCAGGGCCACTTCCTGCCTGCATCAGGTGGCTGCAGCTCCCAGCCTTGCCAAAGCAGGTGAGTCCCTCCCTACCCATGCAGGGATGGGGGGAGGGGAAAAGCAGTGAGCAACAGAGGGAGGGGGGGGAAAGGAGCAAATGGGAGGCAGGGCTTCAGGGGGAAGGGGCAAGAGGAGGGCCTCAAGAGAAGAGGTGGGGCAGGGGTGGGTCCTTCAGGGGAAGGGGTGGGGAAGGGGAGGTTTCAGCACTTCTGCTGGAGTGTCTGTTTTTTTAATATTACTAAGTTGGCAACCCTAAATATGGTGGTCACAAGGAGTGTGTATAAAACTTTTGTGAGTCCCACTGGTGCAAGATGTAGGATTCCATGAGTCCTCTTTGTATTTAAAAGAACCGTACTTCAAGCCTGTTGCTATTGATAGTATCCCTTGTTTTAAATGCAACACTCTGGCAAAGGCAGTGTTTAACAAACTGTTTTCCAAGTGCAGTTAATCTTATTCTTTTGTCATTTGCCAGTTTAAAAAATCACTCTAAATGATGCCCTGATTCCAGCCTCACCTCAGTGTATTGGAGAAGGAAATAATGGTATTGAACTTTGTGTTCTTTATTAAAATAATGCAAATAAGGCAAACATATATGGTCTCAAACTGAAACCCTGGAAACTAACATCCCTAGACTTTTGATTAAGTTCAGATCTCTGATCCAAAGTTTGCAGCTGATCTCCGCCTATATAACAGGCTGAAACAAAATATGAACCTTAATATGAACCACCACAGACTTTGGCTGTTTGGATCTGGATCTTAACTTTGCCGCTTTGGCACATCTCAAAATACAAATAAAGGCCCCAGTCCTGCAACTGGATCCATGCAGTCAGACCCAGGCAAAAGTCAGTGCTGCTCTTGATTGTCAGTGCAGCTCTGATTGCAGAACTGGGGCCAAAGTGTTGGGTTAGGTTGGGGTTTTGTGTGTGTGTGTGTGTTAAGTCTTACTGGTGTGCATTTCCCACTACCTCTATATGTTTTGGAACTTAGGCTACGTCTTCACTACGGGGGGGGGGGTCGATTTAAGATACGCAAATTCAGCTACGCGAATAGCGTAGCTGAATTCGACGTATCGCAGCCGACTTACCCCGCTGTAGGGACGGTGGCAAAATCGACCTCTGCGGCTTCCCGTCAACGGCGCTTACTCCCACCTTCGCTGATTGAGTAAGAGCGTCGATTCGGGGATCGATTGTCGCGTCCTGTCGGGACGCGATAAATCGATCCCCGAGAGGTCGATTTCTACCTGCCAATTCAGGCGGGTAGTGTAGACCTAGCCTTAGTTGGGTTCCTTCTTATTTTGCAGCTGGAATGCATGTATTTCATGAGGACCTCTATTCTGGTTTTTCACTTAATTTCACAATGTTCCGAGGCTACCCCACATGCTTTGTGCAGCTTCCAACTAGTGGCATGACATCAGCAATCTTAATGAAAAACCTGCCCAGTCCAACTCTGTTCGTTAAACTTTCCTAGAACAAAATATTAAGTACTATTGTTATCAGGAATGTAATTTGCACTGGTGTAATTGGGAACAAAATTTTACAGTGACTAGTTTAAAAAACAACCAACAACAAATACTTACTGGGGCCGGATTTTGATGGAACGGATGCAAGTGTGCATGGTCCTGTGTTTTGAAAGGGTCTGTGCTTCCATCCCCCGGAACCAGAGAAGCTTTCCCACATCCTCTGACCCCCTCAGTTGCCACAACCCATTAATTATGGCTAGAGACCAATCTTCTTTTATGTGGTTTATGTGGCTTATGTCTCTCGGGTGTATGTATCACCATTGGGGTTGGAGAAGTCAGTCTGGGGAAGGAGCTGAATGGAGTCCTACAAATTCTTTTACAGAGGGTCCTGCAAAAACTAGGGCTGATCTGCTATTTAGTGTATTTAAATATATTCAGTCACTATTCCTGCTTTTTACAAGTTATCTTAGGATATCACTGCTTGCTTTTAGCAGTGCAGTTTTCTTACCCATATGGGGATAGGGCTATGAGTTAAACCAGTATAAGTGAGAGGAGAACTGGACTCTGGCACTTCATCATAAATTCCAGAAGTGCCACTTCTGACACAGCCAAAAAAGCTGATTTGCTTAAAGAAACTGTTTTTCTGGGAGCACCAGATCTTTTGGGCAGAAACACAGGTGAAAAGGAGTACATGTAGGTAGGAAGCAGATCATGTTTAACACTTTTTGTGCAAAGCAGTTCTCTCTTTTTGATACTCCAATGGGTTTCTGCTGTTCAGAATCTATCACAGAGAGCACAGATGAGTGGGCTCCTTATTTCTGATTGTACTACGGAGGGTTGTTGACTAACTGGAAAATGGTGGTGAGAACAGCATTTTAATTAAAGAGTTCTGGGATTGTTTTAAAGATCGGGGATAAAAGAGATGGGTGGGATAGAGACTGATGGAAAGTGTCAGAGAGGAGAAGTGGGGCTAGAGTCTGTTTCACCCCCTCTGAGGGGCCACCTAAGGGGAGAAGCACAAAGGTCACTTTATACCACCTTGGCACCTCTCCTGGATTCTGGCCTGCTCCGAGGGTTAGGGTGGCCCATAGCATAAGTTATCATAACCCCTATGCCAGCTTTACACTGCCTCTGCACTGGAAGTATTCCCAAAGGACCTGTTAAACTGGCTTTATTGCCTGTTAAAGTGGCCTTTCTGGCAGCTGAGTTGGACTCAAGACCACAGTGCTGGGGGGAGGGGAAGGCTGATTGGCGTGCTTTCTCTTTTCTTATCTAATTCAACCATCAGCAATGGGAAGTGAAGGTATGGTATAGTCACCAGTAACATCCCTACCCTTACACGCACGTGCACACATAAATTTGTTAGTCTCTAAGGTGCCACAAGTACTCCTGTTATTTTTGCGGATACAGACTAACACGGCTGCTACTCTGAAACAGTGAGGATGTATAGTCCAAAGCAGCTCTCTTCAGAAAGAACCAAAAAAAGCTGATCTCCATTTATATTTAATATCCGCTCTGTAATCAATACTAGCCTCCTTCATGCTTATTTTCCATGACCTTCTGCCAATTTCAATGTCTTTCAGACTTCTTTTGTACATCCCGCAGGGTCCTCCCGACACGCAATGTAAAACCAACAAAGGACTGTTAAATAAAATATATATACAGTAGATGACTCAGGCTGCTCTGGATATATGCTTTTTTAATTACTTTTTTTTCAGTTCCAAAGTTTAAATATTACTCTCCTGCTCTAAGCTAGGAATAACAATAATGTAAAATACAGAAGCAAATCTGTGTCAGCACACAGTTGGCTACAGACCTAAGAATAAGCACACTTCTTCTGAGTATGCCTTTCTCTATGGCCTGAGGGCTAAAGCTTTTGCTGGTGGAAGTAGGTGTAGCTCTATGGATTTCAATTGAGGGGTTTTGCCTTTTCAATCCAGCAGAGAATATGGCCCTGAGAATCTATCTTAGATTTTCCAGATTTGACCTCTGCATTCCCAGGTTTATTAAGTTTTTCTAAACAACTCCTACTTCTGAGCTAAAGAAGGAAGCAACTCTTTCTTGGTGTTTTGTTACCATTGTCACATGACAGCTGCTAAAATAGGCATAATCACTCTTGGAAAGGCATCACATATTCTCCCCACAAATTTTGTCCCTCAAGTACTGTACAGTTGCCCAACAGTGTACAGCATCTGCTCATAATAATTATAGCAGCAGCAATTGCACATAATAACCGATGTACTGTATAGGAATTGTGTTGTATCCCTTTAAATAGTGGTTGAGCCCCTTTAGTAACGCTTTCTGTGTTTAGAACTGTGCCAGAGTAGAAGTGTGTATATGTAGCTAGACCTTGCCTGTTGTGTATAGTTAGTACAGTTCTTTGGACTCCACTGAGCACATGGTTCATATCAGAATAAAATACAACAATCTACATGATCATTTCCAAAGCAACAGACTGTGATGTAATGAACACAGACTTATGACTTCAAGTTGCAGGGAATTCTGGTTTGTGGGGAAGGAGGCTTGCGATGAAATGAAAATATAACCTACTGTAAAAAATGAAAACCGAAAATTTCTGGCAATGTAAATTGTTGTCACGTGTTCTTCCAAATCTACTTGAGCATGAAAGTCCTTATTTAAGAAGAGGGTTTGTTCATTTAATGGTATTCCAACCCTCAAGTAGCATGACCAAGGTAAAATATTTGTTTTAAGTTTCTAGCTCAGTATATTGTGCAACCTACATACTTGTACAAAATATACTGTGAGCGCTAGTATTCTGATGAAATAGATGCTAATGAAAACACTTCCAAAAATATTTCCAAAATGTCTGGTCCTGAGGAATACAAATATGAGGAGTATATGTAACTTAGTTCTTATCAGCTTATAAAGATACATAAAACATAAAAGCGCAGCTCTTTTATTGACTAATTCATTAACATTATTCCTCATTACCAATTAACCCAACAAGTAATATTGAAGACAATTGCAAAAGTCATTTAGAGGTTCCACTTATCCTACTTGGCATTTAAAATATACCATGTGCAAATGTTTGGTTGTTTATTCTCAGATCTTTTATTATTATCATTAATAAATGAAAAATGGAAAGAGTGATGGTCTCAATCCAGTTCCAGGGGACAGGTGGCCACATCACAAAACTCAGTGTCATAATTGGGCACACTTCTTGACAGTCTCAGCAGAGATGCCAAGCACTTGAATGAGCATGGAGAATAAAGGCAGATCCTCCAGGGTCAAGGATGAAGGCACAGTGGTAGGGCAATTTTGAGAAGCTTGCATGTTCACTTCCTGTGCAATACTTATTCTAGAGCTATCAATCCAACACCTTTTAGTAAGCATTAAATGAAAATCCTTTTCCAGTATCCTACCCAATACATACGCATCACCTCAGACATTCCCATCTCTTCTAGCATTTGCTCAGTGAATGAACTGGAAGATGCACATAGTAGTTGGATACTGCTGGGTGTTATGACTGTCTTCTTTGACCTAATCTTTGCTGCTGCTCTGAGACCACACCAGAAAAGGTAGCTATTAACGTTTACGGGCTTTTTCCCGCCAATATGTCCAGATCAATATGCTGTATTGTGACATTCCCCAGGGTACAATTTGGAAGGTTGAACAGCTGTGTCCCCTTAACTCTCTAGCCTGTGGTGCCTTTTACACTGCTTCACTGTCAAAACATCCACACCTGGCCTGCTCACACAGCCTTAAGCTTGTACTGCTTCTTGTATTGTCCAGCACATTACTGAACAATGCAAGCTCATAGAAAGTCCATCCTTTCATCAAAGAAAATGATATGTACACCAGCCTTGCTATCCCAAATGGACTGGTCCACACACTATAATCCAAAACCACTGGTTAAGATAAAATAATAAGATAGTTTAACTATAGAAAGATAGATTTTTAAGTGATTACAAGTAATAATGAATAAAAGTCAGGATTGGTTATAAAAGAAAATAAAAGGTATTAGCTTGTCTATTACTCTAACTTGACAAGCTGAATGAACTTAAAAGCAAAGATTTTGTCTCACCATACGCTGTTGTAAAATTCACAGTCCGCATCTCCTTTCACCATGGGAATCACTCCCCCATTTAGTTCAGTTCTTGAGCAGACAGACAAGAGGAGGAGAGGTGAAGTGGAGATCACTCTCTCTCTCTCTTTTATGCTACCCTCCCCTCTTTGAGGATTATCCCCTGCCAGGGTGCAGACAGTC
The DNA here is from genome assembly GCF_028017835.1 of Emys orbicularis. Classification (NCBI taxonomy): domain Eukaryota; kingdom Metazoa; phylum Chordata; order Testudines; family Emydidae; genus Emys; species Emys orbicularis. The sequence continues at coordinate 123,969,555 of NC_088683.1, forward strand.
TCCTGTGTACGTGAGATTTGAACTGTATCTGAGATGAAATGTAAATGTCTTGTTTACACTTTCTCTCCTGTTGGCGAATAGCTGCTTAAGCAGGTGATAGCTTTTTAACACCTGCTGGCATGCCAATGTGTCTTTTTCTCTGAGAAAAAGTTTTGTGGGTGTTACGTTGTAATTCTGGGTATTTCAGTAACAGTCATAGAGAAGGATCTTACAACTTTACACATAGTGTTGTTAAGATGTGTCACAGGACAAAGATGTTCAGCAGATTGAGTTTTAAAATAATACCTCACAAGGTATACTTTTGTACAAAACTTATCATAGTCTTGTAAAAGTGGTGACCATAATAGTATAGACTGTCACACATATCTATATATAAGATCATGCTATGATCAGGAACATGGTATGATTCATCATCAGAAAGCCTACTGGGATGCAAACATGTCCTGTCGTCTGATTTGAGGACTGTTTCAGAGACCTACTAGAACACCAGTAGAATAGTTCTCAGTGCATCTGTCCACTTCATTCTAACGTGCTCTCCTTAAGTATTTGAAGAATATTGGGTCAGCTCAGCTGGTGTTCCATCAACATTGTTTCATTCACTTCAGCGTAGTTCCATTGCTGCTGGATTAGAGCAACAGAGGATATGGCCTATTGTTTATATTTGCCCAACACTGGATTTAGCAAAGGATTTTTCTCTTCATCTGCAGCAAAAAGTGTGGCACTGGTAATGACTTTGGAACCAAGGTCTCTGAAAGATCATCTTTTAGCCCATGCCCGAATTAATCAACTCCTACAGTACTTTTCATGTATTTGAATGACAAGGTGTTTTATGGTACTTCCACAAAATCCTTGGGAATGGGATAATAGCCCAACATCCAAACCCTGCCTCAAGAGGGATAGCTCAGTGGTTTGAGCATTGGCCTGCTAAACCCAGGGTTGTGAGTTCAATCCTTGAGGGGGGCCATTTAAGGAACTGGGGTAAAAAAAAAAATCTGTTTGGGGATTTGTCCTGCTTTGAGCAGAGGGTTGGACTAGATGATCTCCTGAGGTCCCTTCCAACCCTGAGATTCTATGATTAAGATTTAAGAGGTCTATTTTTTTTAAAAATCCAATTTGGGATTTCTGCAGTCCCTACCCACATTTAATGGACATACCGAATATGTTTTCTTGGCTACTTGCACTGCTACTTATTGGCATGGTGTCCATTTACAAGTCAAGAGAACATTTATCTAGGAACAAAGGTGACTAGTGAATTGTAGGTTGTATTCACTCAGCAAGTGTCATTCTTTTGCAATAAGATCCCTCTCCTGTGACAGCGTGAACCAATTCATTTTCACATAGCTGTTGGCATTTGATTGCACCCACTGATACTTTAAATGCATTACAAATTAGATAAGAGGCATACAGTAAAAGACACAGAATATTAAAATTACATGCAGGCAAACATCTGGGAGCATATATTTGGGAATAATTTCCTCATAAAAATTGGCAGTCAGGCAGTTTACTGGACTAATTGGATAAACAAAATAATATTGAAGCTTTCAGGCATTTTATATACAAGGTCAACTCGAGATATTCTTAGGATTGCAAAATAAGGCCCTGATCCTGGATGCACTTACACACTGGAGTAACTTTAGAAATGAGTTAAATGGGACTACTAATGTGCAAAATTCTGAGTAGTCCCAGACGAGTAAGAACATAAGAATGGCCATACTGGATCAGACAAAGATCTATCTAGCCTAGTATCCTGTCTTCTGACAGTGACCAATGCCAGGTGCCCCAGAGGGAATGAACAGAACAAGTAATCCTCAAGTGATCCATCCCCTGTTGCCTATTCCAAGCTTCTGGCAAACAGAGGCTAGGGACATCATCCCTGCCCATCCTGGCTAATAGCCATTGATGGACCTATCCTCCATGAACTTATCTAGTTCTTTTTTGAACCGTGTTATAGCTTGGCCTTCACAGCATCCTCTGGCAAGGAGTTCCACAGGTTGACTGTGCGTTGTGTGAAGAAATACTTCCTTTTGTTTTAAACCTGTTGCCTATTAATTTCATTTGGTGACCCCTAGTTCTTGTGTTATGAGAAGGAGTAAACAACACTTCCTTATCTACTTTCTCCACACCAGTCATGATCTTATAGATCTCGATCATATCCCCCCTTAGTCTTCTCCAAGCTGAAAAGTCCCATTCTTATTGATCTCTCCTCATATGGCAGCCATTCCATATCCCTAATAATTTTTGTTGCCCTTTTCTGAACCCTTTCCAATGCCAAAGTATCTTTTTTTGAGATGGGGCAACCACATCTGCACGCAGTATTGACGATGTGGGTGTACCATGGATATATATAGAGAGGCAATATGATATTTTCTGTCTTATTATCTATCCCTTTCTTAATGATTCCCAACATTGCTACCTTTTTTGACTGCGCTGCATATTGAGTGGATGTTTTCAGAGAACTATCCACAATGACTCCAAGATCTTTCTTGAGTGGTAACAGCTAATTTAGACTCCATCATTTTATATGTATAGTTGGGATTATGTTTTCCAGTGTGCATTACTTTGCATTTGTTTGGTGCAACTATTCACGTGCTGAAAGTTGTTCATAGTTGTGAGCGTTTTCAGGATTGGGACCTAAGGGCTCAACCTTGCAAACTTCATTCATGTGCATAGCCATATTAACTTCAAAGGAACCATACACATTGATATGGACTATTCACATAAATAAGATTTGTAGGATCAGGGTCTTAGGCAAAATCTGATCATAGTTACAGCCATAAAATTCTTAAGCTAGACATCAGCTGATATATATTCTGCAGTTTCCTATGAATTATACATTTTAGTCTGCATTGAGCGTCTATAAATTTATTATCTCTTATTAAAATCAAACATCAAAGCTCTATTATATTTGAAAGAAATTTGTGGTGGTAGGAAGAAATTGAGACACCAGATTAGTTTAAGATCATGGAATGAAAATGAAAAGATGTCAGGGATGCTAGCTTGAAATTCTCTCTGTTCAAACATTTTCACTGACTATTTTAGGCAGCTAGGAAAAGGCCCGATGCAAAGCCCTCAATGGGAGTCTTTCCACTGACTTCAATGGGCTTTGAATCAGGGCCAAATAGCATAAGTGAGACCAAATTTCTAAAACAGTTGTCACAGAGGTTCATAATGCAGAGGTGAATATCCTTCCCTACAATGTCCGGGTCTATCCTCTATATGCTTATATGTAGGAATAAGCTGTTATACAAAATAAAATCCATTATGTGGAAATTCCATGAATTCCATATTTGTGCCCGGAGACACCTCAGGCCTGCAAGATACATTGAAAGAAAGAGATTGATGAATTAAAATAGAACTGAGGATGGGGAAATGAATTACATTCTTGCCGTAGATAGAAAAAGTGCTACATATAACTGAGGAATGGATTCTCACACTGAAAAGAGATTGGTGTTACATTATAGCTTATAAGATTATATTTGAAAATCATTTGTGGGTTGTATTGATTCTCACTCTGGCTTATAACATTAATAAAAATGGACTGAATACATTAGGGGCTTGATTCTGACCTTGGTTACACCCATTTAAATCCCGAGTGATGCTAATGAAGTCCCTGAAATCAGATTTTGGGTCTTCTATGGTCTGATATAGATTTGTTTAAATCCTTGCTGTAGAAGGTTTTGTTTTGGGCTTTGTTTATTTTTTGTTTTGGTTGGGTTTTTGCCTTAATTTATGATTAAAAAAAAAATATTTTGAATTATATTAACTTGAGAAATGTTGTTACTATTTGAATTTAAATGGTAAACAAATACTGGGTCACATCCTCAGCTGGTATAAATTAGCATAACTTCAACTTCAGTAGAGCTACACTGATTTCCAACAGCTGAGGATCTGGCTCATTAACTTCATAGTAATCCTTTGCATTTATATAGTTCCCTAAATCTTAGGATTTCAAGCCATTCACTAATTTATTATTATTGTTATTGTTAGCTTTCACTTGAACAACTTTTATCCAACATGCAGAATGCATGTTACAGACATCATTTAGTTAACCCTCACAACACGGCTATGATGTAGTCAAGTTTTATTATCCCTGTCTTGGTGATTGGGAAAATGAAGCACTTGTCTTGCCTGAGGTCATATAGTGATACAGTGTAATAGTGGATGTTGGGAATCTAGAGACCCAGTTCTGCCCTCACTTCTATAGGTGTGACTCCCATTGACTTCTCTTAGCATTGGAAATCTATGAACAAGAACAGCATTGGGTTCCAGGGATTTTAACTACCATGCCTTGCTTTAATCACAAAATGCTGGATTGAAAACGTACATAGACAGAATAAGAGGCAGCATGGATCTTGTCCCCGGATTTAAATCATGATCTAGTTCCTTCTTCCCCAAGTGGGAAGTAATCTGCATGAACCATTGTCATAACTATAAAGGGAAGGGTAACAGCTCGCCTGTGTACAGTACTAAAATCCCTCCTGGCCAGAGACTTCAAAATCCTTTTACCTGTAAAGGGTTAAGAAGCTCGAGTAACCTGGCTGACACCTGACCCAAAGGACCAATAAGGGGACAAGATACTTTCAAATCTTGGGGGGGGGGAAGGCTTTTGTGTGTGCTCTTTGTTTTAAGGGGTGGTTCGCTCTTGGGACTGAGAGGGACCAGACATCAATCCAGGTTCTCCCCATCTTTCTAAACAAGTCTCTCATATTTCAAACTTGTAAGTAAAAAAAGCCAGGCAAGGCGTCTTAGTTTTACTTTGTTTTCTCAACTTGTAAATGTACCTTTTACTAGAGTGTTTATCTTTGTTTGCTGTACTTTGAACCTAAGACAGAGGGGGGTCCTCTGAGCTCTTTAAGTTTAATTACCCTGTAAAGTTATTTTCCATACTGATTTTAGAGATGATTTTTACCCTTTTCTTTAATTAAAAGCCTTCTTTTTAAGAACCTGATTGATTTCTCCTTGTTTTAAGATCCAAGGGGGTTTGGATCTGTATTCACCAGGAGTTGGTGAAAGGAAGGAGGGGGGAAGGGTCAATTTCTCCTTGTTTAAGATCCAAGGAGTTTGGATCTGTATTCACCAGGGAATTGGTGAGAGGTTTCTAAAAGCTTCCCAGGGTAGGGAATGGTGGCAGCGGACCAGAACTAAGCTGGTAGTTAAGCTTAAAAGTCCTCATGCAGGCCCCTACATTTGTACCCTAAAGTTCAAAGTGGGGATACAGCCTTGACAACCATTCTTTGTTTGATGCAGTTTACTTTATCTTGGGACACTGGCAGACCAGGTGCCAGCTTTGGCCAAGGCTGTCAGCATCAGCTGTTCACTGACAAATTCATACCTAGAAGCCAGACCAACTCACCTATATATTAGTATTGCTCAAGATAGGTGTTAGACAGAATGTGTTCTGTGTTTAGACTCTAACAAATGCTTGTAAGTTGCTGAATGCATTAATCTTAGTTGTCATGTCTGTATCCGATGCTACAAAGGTAAAATATGTTTGCTTTGTAACTGTAAAAGTGCCTGCTCTGAATTTGTGAACCTAGGCAGGAAGAGTGGTTTCTCCACCCATCAAGAAGGACTATCAAAACTAAATGGGCCATTGTAGGAGAAAAACGTTGTTGATTGCCCCATTCGCCCCATGAAGAAGTTATGTGCAGGAGCGCTTGTTCCCATTGGTTTGAACGCGGGGGAAGGGCATATAAAGATGCTCACAAGAAGAAATAGTGATCTCTTTGCTGTGTGGACTCTCACAAGGGCTAGAGCTAAGAAACAAAAGTAGAGATACCCTAGGGTCAACCTGGGTTAGCCCTAAAAGATATTCAGTAGACCGACTACTACATCTGTCATATTTTGGAACGATAGACTGTAACTCATTTGTGTATATATGTTGCCTGCATTAAACTGTAAATAAGTCTCTCATTTCTTTATTAATAAATCCTTAGATCGTTTACTATATGATTGGCCACCAGCATTGTCTTTGGTGTGAGATCTAAGGTACAAATTGATCTGGGGTAAATGATTGGTCTCTTGGGACAGGGAGCAACCTGAATATTTTGCAATCTTTGGTGTGAACATTTATCACCAAGGCCAGCTTGTCTGGGTGGCATGATAGTCTGGAGAGTTGAAGGGGACTGTCTGTGACTCCATGGTAAGACGCTTCAGGAGTTCACATTTGTTATTGGGTTAGTAAAATCTCATTATAGAACATACCACCAGTTTGGGGTGACTGCCATGCTTTTGACGGTCTGCTGTGAGGTTGGTATCCACAGTAGTGAACCACTCCAGACAGCATGAAAACCCTATCAGTGCTGTCCCGGCTACACCAGCTAGCATGCTGGAGAGCAGAGCCTTTGCTCAACCTAAACCTTGTCATCCACTCTCTGCCTCCTAAGGACAGAGGAATAGCTGACCTCAGGTGGCTTCTTTCTGTCCTTCCCCAGACTCTGGCATTGCATATGGTCCGTACTGGGGAGTAATACGGCTCCTTATGACCCCATAATCCCTTCACAGACATACAGCCGGATTCACAACTGAGCCCTAAACTATTAACTTCTTTCTCCTGGCTTAATCCAGGCACGTAAGGCAGTTTTTGAGAGTCAAGTTGCAAACTCAGACAAACAAATCCCACAAAGTTTGTGAGCGGTCTTTGGCCAAGTGTAACAGGGCAGGTTCCCCTCCTGTCCTGTGATCCCACACAAACTGTCTTGTATGCCTCTTTGTTGTTAACGCCTCTGAGTGATTTATTAATATTACCACCACTGTCAAAATCCAGAGCAGTAGCTCTAGCTACGGCATTCTTCAGGCATCAGTCCTTTATTGAAGGAAAGATCTCATCCCCCTGAGATCCTTTTTCCCTCAGCTCTGCTAGCCTTTCTCCCCCTCCTGCTGCACTTTCTTCCTGTGCTTTTTAACTACACTTCCAACTGATGGGACAATTAGTTCCTTAGCTCTCCAGATTAGATAATTAAGCATTCCATGCTTCAACCAACTCTTCTCTGGGGAAACTAATCACAGTTTAAGTGACCAGAGTGCTGGGATAGCTGTTAGCACTCAGCCGCATGAAGAGTCTGCTCTTCAGCTCAAACCTGAATGACCCCATTAAACTTCTGCTAAACAGCAAAGAACGATCCTAAATGTAGCTTTGTGTGTTTGAAAAGCAAAGTCCTTCTGAGCTTGAATCTAACTCATTTTTTGATGATGTTTGTGTTATGCCATCTAAGAATTAACTAGAGACAGAGAAAAACTTCCACAGGAAGAGATATTTAATGATTAGATATTTACAAAGATAATAAGGCACCTCAGGATGCAGATAGGTGCCTAGTCAGATTTACAAAGCTGTCTAAGCAGGTTAGGCACCTACCTGGCCCTATGTCTCTGTTCTAAACTGCATAGATCAGGGGCAGGCAAACTTTTTGGCCTGAGGGCCACATCGGGTTTCGTAAATTGTATGGAGGGCCGGTTAGGGGAGGGGGTCGTGGCCCGGCCTCCACCTCCTATCTGCCTCCCCCCGGGACACTCTGCCCCATCCACCCCCCTTTGTGCCCTGACGGCCCCTCTGGGACCCCTGTCCCATCCACACACACCCCGCTCCCTGTCCTCTGACTGCCCCCGGACCCACACTGCCACATCCAACCCCTCCTCTCATTCCTGATGGCCCCCCTGGGACCCCTGCCCCATCCAACCACCCCTTCTCCCTGTCCTCTGACTGCCCCAGACCCCTGCCGCCACATCCAACCCCTCCTCTCATTCCTGATGGCCCCTCGGGACCCCAGCCCCATCCAACCACCCCTTCTCCCTGTCCCCTGACTGCCCCCGGAACCCCTGCCCCTGACTGACCCCTGCCACCCCATCCAACCCCCCTCATTCCTGATGGCCCCCCTGGGACCCCTGCCCCATCCAACCACCCCTTCTCCCTGTCCTCTGACTGCCCCAGACCCCTGCCGCCACATCCAACCCCTCCTCTCATTCCTGATGGCCCCTCGGGACCCCAGCCCCATCCAACCACCCCTTCTCCCTGTCCCCTGACTGCCCCCGGAACCCCTGCCCCTGACTGACCCCTGCCACCCCATCCAACCCCCCTCATTCCTGACTACCCCCCCTGGACCCCTGCCCCCATTCAACCCCCTGTTCCCCCCCGACCACCATCCACACCCCGCCCCCTGACCACCACCCCAAACTCCCCTGCCCCCTTACTGCACTGCCTGGAGCACCGGTGGCTGGCAGCACTACAGCCGTGCCGCCTGGCTGGAGCTGGGCCACGCTGCCGCCGCCACCACCACACAGCACAGAGCACCAGGTCAGGCCGGGTTGTGCAGCTGCGCTGCCCCAGGAGCTCAAAGCCCCACCGTCCAGAGCATTGCGCCGGCAGCGGAGCGAGCGAGCTGAGGCTGTGGGGGAGGAGGGACAGCAGGGGAGGGGCCAGGAGCTCGGGGTCTGGGCAGGATGGTCACGTGGGCTGGAAGTGGCCTGCGGGCCGTAGTTTGCCCACCCCTGAAATAGATCATCAACTGGGGACACGGCAGGTGTAGATAAAATAATGGACAGTGTAGAGAAGTTCAGTTAATAATCCTAGTTACCTTTTCATTAATTGCTAGAGCCAGGCTAATGCAAAACTAGGACTGACAGAAGTTTAAAGGAGACAATTTTAAAATTGGTAAAGAGGAGTGGTATTTTTGCAGAACACATAAGAGACTAGTGAAAGTCTCTGCCAGGAAACACAACTGAGGACAAGAGATTAGCACAGGGGTGGGCAAAATTTTTGGGCTGAGGGCCACATGTGTATGGGGAAATGGTATGCAGGGCTGGGGTAGGGAGTTGGGGTGCAGAGTGTGGGAGGGGGTGCGCTGTGCTGGAAGGGGCTCAGGGCAAGGGATTGGGGCAGAGGAGGAGTGTGGGGTGTTTGAGGGGGCTCAGGGAAGGGGGTTGGGGTGCGGCAGGGGTGTGGGGTGCGGCAGGGGGCTCAGGGCAGGGGGTTGAGGTGCAGGGTGCAGCAGGGAGCTCAGGGTAAGGGTGCGGGGTGTATGAGGGGGCTCAGGGCAGGGAGTTGGGGTGCAGGAGGGGTGCAAGGTGCAGGCAGGGGGCGTAGGGCAGGGAGTTGGGGGGCAGGCGGGGTTCGAGTTCCGGCCCAGTGCCACTTACCTAAGCGGCTCCAGGGCGGCAGCGGCAAGCACCAGGGCAGGCTCCCTGCATGCTTGCCCCCGCCCTGCTCTAGGAAGCGCTGCAGCCCCTGGGGGGTGGGGTGGCAGAGGGCTCTGTGTTTGCTGCCCTTGCCATTCCTCCAGGGACCTCCCCCGAAGCTCCCGTTGGCCAGGGTTCCCTATTCGCGGTCAATGGGAGCTGCAGGGAGCGGTGCCTGGAGGCAAGGGCAATGCACGTGGAGCCCTCTGCCCCCCTGCCCGAGGGCCACTTGTGAGAGCAGCACGGGGCCCGCGGCACCACAGGGGGCAATCCCGCGGGCCAGATCCAAAGCTCTGAGGGGCCGGATCTGGCCCGCGGGCCGTAGTTTGCTAATCCAGGGGTGGGCAGGATTAAAACAAAAAGAAGTAAACCTTTATAAGGAAAATGAGCATCCACAGTTACATTAGATAGGAGAAACTTTTAGAAGGGGTGTGTGTGTGTGTGTATGTGTATTTGTGTATATATGTGTGTGTATGTATATATCCTTATGCTTCAGGGCATAAGGTGTGAGGATTAATCTTCACATATGGAGAGGTTATTCCAATGTTCTCCATTACTGTATATTTTTTAAACCTTCCTCTAAAACATCTGGTAATGGTTGATGTCGGAGACAGAATGCTGGACTAGATAAACCACTGATCTAATCTGGTTTGGTAATTGCTAAGGTCATTACTGACAACTCGGCAATATAGATATTATTTGTTCTGGGTCGGGACTGTTGTATTAATTTTGGTGGAATATATGGGCCCAAAGAGCCAAAGGTGTTAACATGAGCCTGTCACTGTTCAACATGTAAGCAGTTTTAAATAAGGTTCAGGATTTGGTAAACAGAGACCTCAGCCTGCTTAGTATCATGGCAAAACCATATTATTAAAATCTTTTAAACCTTTTATTAAAGAGGAAAAGAAAAAAAAACAGTTAATGCATTTGAAATGTATAGTGTTATGTAAGACTTTCATTTTAACAGTATTCCTTGTTCTCTTTCTCTTTAGCCGGAGAGAGTTTTGAGAAGGAAAGCCTCCCTATTTGACAGTTTTTTAGATGATATTAAAGATAATAGTAAGTATCTTTTTGGGGGAGAAAAGTGGAAAAGTTAGTTGAGATGGGCTGCAGTTGTTGAAGTCCAAACCCATTTCCTAAGAAGACAAAACAAGACTCTCACAAAGGGGAGAGAAAAGAATAGCAAAGGTAGAAATTTCAGTTTCTGTCTCTGGTGTTGACACTCTCTTGCAACTTCACTGCTCGAAAACCCAGGCATGGTCTTGTTAGCCACTCCTAATGTTGGCAATTTATACCAGCATCAGGCTATCGAGGGCATTGCTTTTAGCTGCTTCTTTGGTCACAGGTTTGTAGCAAAGTCTTGTCTGACTAAGTTGAAAGGAAAGAAATGGGTAAGAGATGAAATAAGGTAGGGAAGGAAAGGACACATGGGATGGGGCGGGGGGAGAGACGGTCTCGTATCCCAGGTTATGTTCAAGATGTAACTGGTGCTGGTGGAGGTGGCAGTTGTCATCTGGGTTCCTCTCTTTGGCTGAGTCTGATCAGGACATCTCTAGGGATAAGGATGATGAAGGCCCAGTGGTGTCATAGTGAATCTTAAGGTCCCAGGAGATGGTGGGGATGGCAGCCATGGTGATGAAACTTTTTTCTTCTTTTCTGTCTCCCAGCCAGCAGTTGTCAGACAGCTTCTTGATTTCTCCCCAAAATATAGTGACGGGTGGAACAGTGATGGGTGAAAAATCTTTTTCCCCCCCACAAATTAGGCCTAATTTCTGACACACCAATTTTGGTCCTTTGATTTCTGGGCCTACACTTTTCTTGTTCACCAGGCATGATCTTAACACAGTCCTTGAATTACATTAGTAGGCTTTTTTTGTTTGGACTAATTCAGTCTTTCTGTCTCCCCTTTGCATCTTTTTTATCAACATTTATTGATATAGGTCATTTTTATTTATTAACTTCTACTCCTCACAATTGAGCTTACCATTAGGGTAAATTTATATGCACTGTTACTACAACAGGATGTGTCAAAAGGCTGTTGACTGTTTCCCATTTAGCAGTTTGCAGTGTTGTTGTAACCATATTGGTCCCAGGATATGAGAGACAGTACGGGTGATATCTTTTATTGGGCCAACATCTGTTGGTGGAAGGGACAAGTTTTTGAGCTACACAGAGCTCTTGCTCAGATTTGGAGAAGGTAACTAGAGTGTCTGAGTTAAATACAAGGTGGAACGGATTGTTAAGCGTAAGGAGTTCACATGTGCTATAGGAGACCACTTAAAATGAAGTGGGTAATTAAGGGTTAGTAGGCAGTAGTAGAGTGTATTGCAAATTTGCTGTAATGAGTTATAAAACTAGTGTGTCTGCTAAGTCTGTGGTCTTTAGTGTCCAGCAGAGTTATGAATTTAAGTTCCCAACCTTGTCTTTTGAAGGAGTTGGGCAGGTCTCCTCTGAGTACAAGGACTGAGAGGTCAGATGTGGAGTGATTGCTTTGTGAAAAGATTTTGCCTATGGATGAGAGCATGTTTTTGTTTATCATTTTGCTCTATGAGTTCACTTGAGAGCATATTGATTGTCTGGTTTCACCCACACAATTGTTGGGACATTTGATGCATGGGTGAAGTACGTACACCACGTGTTGCGATAGTCATGTGTAGGATCTGACATTTAGCAGAAATTTTGGGGTTTGTTTTCCATTGCACGGCTAACTAACCACAATGGAAGCAAATGTGCGATTTTTCCACTAACAGTGGTATAGTCTCTCTTTTTTTTTTAATCACAGGCATAAACTAAAGAATTTTAGTGAGTGTTTTAACTAAACCCCCAGAATCTTGAAAGAGTTTGAAAGCCATAAATTTGAATATCTGAACCTCTTGCTGCTGATGCTCTAATTTAAGGACCTGGAAAAAAACATGTGGTCTGTCAAGATCTGTGCTTCTAACCCTGGGAAATACAAATCAATCTGTATTTCATCATCATACTCACCTAAGAGAACACCACCTTAGAGTTATAGTTCTGTCTCTGCATTATTATGTCATGCTAGCTGACAATTCTGCATTCTGTCCTATGGTGTGGTAAACTACACCAAACATTTTAACTATGGCCCCAGTTTAACAAAGCACTTAAGCACAAGCTTAAAGTTAACCATGTGTTTAAGTGTTTTGCTAAATCTGTGCCTTTATGAGGAGAGTCATGGAATAGATTATAAGGCCAGAAGGGACTATTAACCCACTTAGTCTGATCTCCTTTATAACACAGGCCATAGAATTTCACCCAGTTACCCCAATATTGAGCGTGTACCACAGGACTGCATGGAAATTTCAGAGTGTGTATATAGTAATGAGTATATTGTTGTTTGTCACCTAAATATGAGCAAATGTTTAGTGACAAAATAACAGTATTTGGTTCTTCTCTAGCACATTACATCTAAGAATTTCAAAATGCTGGACAAACATAAATTATTCCCCATGATACACCTGTGACTTTCAAGCTGTATTAGCACAAATGCAAAAAGTTATTTTTCAGCACTACTGCTCAATCATTGGTGGCAAGTGAATTTTGAATTGAATATACAAATGATAAAAGTCACAATTTGCCATTTGCTCTGTGATTGTTATTTACATAAATAATCCAGGCAAAGAAAGAAATGCTGTTTGTGTGACTTAACTAACTGCCAGGCATGATCTGCCTATCATTAATTAATATTTGGTAAAGCATAATTTGGAATAAAGAATGAATTTGAGGAACTTGTGATCTGTGTGAGAAAAACATCATGAACAAAAATTTGTCAAATAAATTATTTGTTACAAATTATTTACTTGGCTCTACTGATCAGACATCAACAAAGGCAGAGGGCAGATATTTTGTCTCTCTTCTATTTTGGCTAAGGAAAAATGCTGGAAAGTTAAACTGTATGCACCACTTCCAAATTCCTTGTAAACACTATTGCAGAAAATGTACCATAAGCCATTCAACAAATATGCCCTAATTTATTGTTCTGAACTTACAGAGAATTCCTATTCCTCTGACAGTAACACTATCACATTAATGTTAGCACAACTACAAAATATTTATGGAAAAACAAGAAAGTTGAAACTGCCCATTGTAAACTCAGTGGCTGTAAATTTGGATCTCGCTACAGTAATATGCTGAGCTCACGCCATTTCAACACTAAACTGTTTATGAGCTCTGTCATTGTTTGAGTTATACATGTGTTTTGAATTGAAGCCTGAGATATTTATTTAGCTTTATTTAGTCTAATAATGTGATTGCTACAAGACTGAAACAAGGCAACATAAAAGGATGTAGTATTCACAATGAAAAGAAAGTCTCTGTCATCATTTTTGCTTTTCAAATTTGGAAAGTCAGAAATCCTACCCATTTTTAGTTTTGCAAAATGAAAATTGATTCATTAAAATCTGTTCAAGAACATAGTTAAAAATATGAATTTCTCTAACAGTGGAGCATACTTTATTAGTCACTTTCTTGGACCAACTCTAATTAACATGTCAAAGCAAAAATACAAGTAATTTCTTGCTTGTATTTTTAATACAAGCTGTCCTGGAGTCCATACTGTACCAGTGTCCCATCAACCTGCTTGCTAGAGTTGACATATTTTGGATGAGAGAAAAAGCTGAGGTCCTGACTACTTCCGGTCATTAAACATCCCAACGCACTTTTTGCATAGTAAGGGAGTGTTGATCCTGGTGTGCTGGCAAAATTCCAGTTTGGGTAATTACATTTCACCTCCCTAATTTCCAACTGTATTTTCAATTAGGTACATTAATCTTCTTCACTTCCAGCCTCATGCCTGTGTGTCGTATTTATTGGAGCTGTTAAACAGTTGCTGTGTTGAATCCCAGAAGTGGCTGTATTTACTAGAAGGTGAAGTAATTTGTGTATATATATATATATATATATATATATATAAATACTCTGCACTTCCATAGTGTTTTTTACTGGAAGTTATCAAAGTACTTTACAAATATTAAAAAAGCCTCAACATCCCTTTGCAGCTAAGTAAAGATCCTTTACATTGGGTCCTTTACCTTCATCTCTGGGAACTTACCTCCAAAGGAATACTGAGGCTTATTTAATGCATATAGAAGACTGAGGTTTTCTGATAGGAAAAACTATAGATGTGCAGAGTATTATTATTGTTTGTTTGTGCAATACGGAAATTGTAGGGCACATCTCTATAAAATTAGGCATTTGGGCTGACCTACAGAAGGTGTAACTAGGTTATGTAGAATTGGAGCTATGTGCTCTGTACAAGTCTATGCTCATTATTACAGCCTGACCTAGCTTTGACTGTGCATAGCCAATTAAAGGAAGAGTTAAATCAAGTGAAAGAGGTTATATCTGTACATGCAGAGACTACCCAATTCACTACCATGTATAATATTACATACATACAGACAAGCTATATTAAAAGAACATTATTAAGGTTGCAAAGGTAAGCACTCAAAAGTTAGGAAATGCCAGAATTAAGGTTGCCTGTGCAATGTTAACTTGGCCCCTTTGTGCAAATGCATCGTGATACGGTCTTTAATTACATGATCACATTCTATTTTTTTTCCAGAGGACCCGTGGCCTCAGTCAGTACAAAGGATGGACAGCACTCACTCAATGAGCACCTATTCAATAATTTTGTTTTATTCACATTGTTCAATGTGTGGCCCTAAGCCATATTTACTGCAGATTATTCAAGTCCTGCTTTGAAGACAGAATCATCTATTTCCTTGTGGGCTTTTCTAAGGCCAGGTACTCACCACTAGAGTATCCAAGAGCTTCATTAATGAATCTAGCCTCACAACTCTTCTGTGAGGTAGGGAAGCTTCCACTTATTTAGGGTGCCATATTTGAGATGCCTAGGACATGTTTTTTCAGAGCACTTAGCATTATATAACACTTTATACATTCAAATCACAGGTCCCATTGACTGCAGTTGCAGCTGTGAGTGCTCAGACTTTTTCAGAGCAGACCCTTGGGTCTCAAGCTGACCACCCAGAAAATGAGGAACATACAATTAGTGGCCACCTGTGAAAAGTTTTGGTTAAGTGGCTTGCCCAGCCTCACATAGGAACTGTATGTCAGAGGCAGGGAGAGAAACCAGTTCCCCAGGGGAGTATGCAACTGGCATAACCATAAGAGACCATCTTTTCTCTTCCTGCAGTCCCCTGCCTTATCCACTACTAGAGCTGGTTGGGAAGTGGAATTTCAGTTCTATATTTTCACCAAAAAATGTGTTTTCAGGAAATGTTTTTGTTCTGAATCGCAGACCTGAAATTCCACAACATTTTGTTTTTGAAACACCAAAATGTTCTTGCTGTGGAAACATTTCAGTATTTCCTAAATAAAATAGGATTCCCAGGATCCCTGGCTGCTTGCCTGATGGACTGCAGCAGAGCCAGGAACCTGGACACCCTGGGGTCAGTGGATCCACAGCAGCCTGTCTGGCAGGCTACCCTGGAGCCGGAGAGCCTGAAATCCTGGGCTCCCCAGCAGCCCACCTGGTGAGCTGCTAAGAACCGGGGGAGCTGGACAGCTGGGAACAACTTTCCTAAAGAAAATTGACATTTTCTTGTCAAATTTAAATTTTCCCATGGAAAATTTCAGTTTTGCGGAAAGTGAATTTTCCATTGGAAAATTATTCTGATGGAAAATGCCCAAGCCAACTCTGTTCTCTACCCACCACCCAATTTCTGCAACTAACAAAACAAGGATTCCACTGATAACAGCTTCCTTCACTACACATCCCTGATTCATTCCCATAGAAGGCCCATTCTATACATTCAATGAGGCAGGGGTCCTCTGAAAAAAAAAAAAAAACATTATATGATTAAAGACTATATTATAATGCATACACACCTGGGCTCAAATTAAGATTGCACAGTCAACCATAATTCTGGCATGTCCTATCTTTTGAGTGATTGACTTTGCAACCTTAATACTGTTCTTAAAATATAGATTTTTGGTATGTATTTTCATAGATTTAAAATAAAAGCAAACTGAAAATACAGAAGTTCCATCATGTGGCATCTTCGTGGGCCATCAGCAGGGCTTGAACTTTAGATCACCACACTGACCTCTGCTGCTTGAGCCAGTGGAGTAACTGGCAGCAATAGCAGATTACTAGTGGACAAGCACTAGAGGGGGATGAGATGCATACTTTGCCAGTGGATTTTACAGTATTTGCGGAGAGCAGAGGAATGTTGAGACTCAGGATTTGTCGACATTATAGGCTTCAGTGTAGTCTAGCAATGCACGTACATGCCACAGAGGACAGGATGGGCTTGTACACTTTGCACTGAATCGTACCACTCCACCTTCATTGCTATTATTTAGTGCGCTGGCTAGATTAAAGGTAGCATAGGTATGTCTATCTGAGCTGCAAATTACATTTTTGATTGCAGCGTAGACATACCCACAGGAATCTTGGGTTCCATTCCAGGTTCTGGAGGGGAGCGTGTTCTAGTGGGCACAGACTATTCTGCTCATTCCAACCAAATTTGACCCCTTCTGCCCCATCCTCATCAATCTATTCCTGTACCACTTCTACCTCTTCCCCACCCTTGACTGTCCCAGTCTCTCTGCCTCAGGCTTCTTATCCCAGTTCTAGTCTCCTTGCCCAGCCAGTCTCAGTTCTCCTCCCACATGGCAGCTCCTTGGCAGATCTCTCCCGTCTCCTCTCCTCTCCCATTCCCCTATCCACTGGTCCCAGTCCTTGTCTGTCCCCTACTCCACAGCTCCTCATTCAGTGTCAGTGTCCCCTTACCCCAACACCCATTACTGTCATCAGCTCCCAGTCCCAGTCTTACCAGACTGCTTGTCCCAAGCTACTTTCTCTCCCCACCCTGGTCCCCTCTTCATTCGAATGAGATGGCTTCCTCCTCTGTGCTGCCTGGATGCCAGCCGGGGTGCCACTGAGAGACCAGGTGAGACAGGCTCCCTGCTCTCAGTTAGAGTGCCTGGCCACACGCTGGCAAGAACAGCTGGGACAGCCAATACAGTGAAAGTCTGTCTTTTCCCTGTAGCCCTGGGCTGAAACACACTCAGTCTCTCGATGTATGTGCAATCTGGTCAGCACCAGGAGCTGAGTGAGGTGCAAACTTAATCACTGAGGATGGACTCTTCCAAGATTTCAGCTGCTACAGTCTTAGAAGACTCTACTGAGCATGTGTGATTTTTCACATTTTCAAAGACTTCTATCACTTTGTCAAATTTCGGCAGAATCTTATGGACATCTCCTTGACACACAGGTCACTCCCTGTCAAATTTCAAGCCCCTATTCCAAAGCATGGGGGTGCTAGAACTGTACAAACAAAAAGTTGCCATACATTTTTAACATGGGCAAAATAACACATTTTCCTGTAGCTGCATTCTTGGAAATTGCTGAACTGTTTTAGCTGAAAGTTTCCAAACAAATTCAGCCTGAGGCAGACACCCAGAATGGAAAATTTCAGCCTCAATGGTTAAAGCTTGGCAGTGTTATAATGAACTGAAAACAGGCTCTTATAAATGGGAAATGTTGCGCCACCTTAATAGTAGGCAGAGCTACCAGCCCCACCTATAATAAACCAGCCAGCATAACTCAAATTCCTAGATATTTCATGGTTATTATAACTGAGTTTATTGTAACTTGTCTTATTTGTGTATATCTCACATACCAACCTTCCAGTGTTTCATAAAAATCTTGTATTTAAGCTTCTCTCCTTTAAATTTTCCCTGGTTTCCTGCACTTTCTACCTGGTTGTCCCTATATCTCAGTGGATCACATGTAGAGAAGAGAGGGTTGTTTTTATCCCCCCTCCTCTTAATTGCTACTCTTGGTAAAGATGATGTTGAGAAACAGAGTGATATCTAGTCCAGATCTCCTGCCCCAATGAAGCTGTTTTGCGCTATTAGTGGTATACAATGGTTATAAATCTAGCCTGAGCATCCAGCTCAGGATTTTCATGGTGTAGCCAGCGTAACCTCTAGAGGTGTCTGCATCTAGCATTTTTCTCTTGTGATGAGTTTACTAAATAAAATCAGAAATAAAGTTGTCAGCCATTTAGACTGAAATAAAGAGTTTGTCTTCTGAAACAAGTTCATAATTACTCCGAACAAACCCCAAGCCCAGATATAAAAGAAACTATAGGCAGAGATGGAAATCACGGCTGAGCCAACGGTAGTAATGGATGGCTGTAGCTTGACTCAGATTGGTGCTGCTCTTAAAGCATCTGAAGGAAATAATCTATGGTGTTCTAGTAAGAGTGAAACTCCAGCATGTTAATGTTGTGTGTACAATTGTCTAGAAAAATGTATCCAGGGTATGGAAGAAATGAAGCCTGAGGGACATTATGGGCCTGCTTCAGATATCTCCACTCACGCTGAGTAGCACCTTGTTTCACAAATATTCTCACTGACTTCTGAAGGAAAGTTCTACTCAGTATGCATCCAGGTAGGAATTAGGCCCCAAATGACTACTGTAGTATCACAGAACTACAACTGTGTACTATGGCTGAGCTCTCACAAGACACTGTCCCTTTTGTTCAGACACTGAATACAAACAATTGTCCTGACTCTCTCAATCTCTTGTTAAGCATCCAGAAAAATATAGCTAAAGCCCTCGAGCACTTTAAGATGTTGATTTGGTTCAGTTGTTGTTTTATGTTTCCTTGCTATTTAAGGTTTCTGTGAGCCATTGCTGTATTTCTTTTCTGTTAAGGACAGATTTTGTGCTGACTTCCTGAGATGTCTCTCTCCTGCCATAACCCACTCCACCTAGCACCATGCCCATGTAACACCAACAGATCCCGGTCGCCGGCAGGCAGAATCAAACCAGGGATCTCTGGAGCTTAGTGCATGAGCCTCTACAGCAGGGGTTCTCAAACTGGGGGTCGGGACCCCTCAGGGGGTTGTGAGGTTATTATGTGGGGGGTCGCAAGCTGTCAGCTTCAGGGCCGGTGCAAGGATATTTTGCCCCCTAGGCGAAACTTCCACCTTGCACCTCCCACCCCCACCCCTCCCCCTGGAGCATCGCTTATTATAAACTTTCAAAAATGAATACTGAATAATATGGCATTGTTCATTAGAACTAATACATATTCAGCTTGAAAATTTATTAATTTCATTATTTAGACTACATATTTAATGAAAATAAATTAATAACTTGACAGGGTGTGGGGCTGGCTGGCTTGGGGCAGGGGGGTGCGGCAGGGGTTGTGGAGACAGGGGTGTGTGGGGCTGGCTGGCTTCGGGCAGGGCAGGGGATGCGGAGCTGGTTGGAGATGAGGTGCGGGGTTGGCTGAAGACGGGGGTGTGGGGCTGGCTGGCTTCGGGCACGGGGGTGCGGCAGGGGTTAGCTGGAGATGGGGGTGTGGGGCTAGCTGGCTTCGGGCAGGGCAGGGGATGCAGAGCTGGTTGGAGATGGGGTGCGGGGTTGGCTGGAGACAGGGTTGTGGGGCTAGCTGGCTTCGGGGAGGGGGGTACTGTAGGGGTTGGATGGAGGCGGGGGTGTGGGGCTGGCTGGAGGCAGGGCAGGGGGTGTAGGGCTGGCTGGCTACGGGCATGGGGCTGTGGCAGGGGTTGGATGGAGGTGGGGGTGTGGGGCTGGCTGAGGGCAGGGTGGCGGGTACCAGGGCTGTCCCTAGATATTCTGGGGCCCTACGCAGCCCCCCGGGTGCCCCAGGCCTCCATGGGGGAGGTGGGAGCGGGGGGGGCAGACTTCCATGGGGTTGGGGCTGGCTTGGGGGGCAGGGGAGAACCACCCCCCAGCACTCAACGGTGGCACGGCTGGGGCCGGGTCTCTGTACTTCCTGCCGCCGGTGAGTGCAGCCCCAGCCCAGCTGCAGAGCTCAGGGGAGTGGGGGCAGGGCAGGGCTGGGCTGAGCAGGGGTGGGGGCCCTGGGGAAGAGCCGGAGCGGAGCAGCGCAGCGCCCCCGGTGGCCGGAGGAGGAATGACATCACTTCCTGGCCGGCTGGCCAGAGCTGATCAAAGCCGCAGCGCCCCCTTGCACAGCGGCGGAAAGAGGGTTACACATTTAGCCGGTGCCGGGTGAGCATCCCTGACATTTTGGGTACCGCTTTTTGGCGCCCTCAAATCTTGGCGCCCTAGGCGGCTGCCTAGTTTGCCTAGTGGATGCACCGGCCCTGGTCAGCTTCCACCCCAAACCCCGCTTTGCCTCCAGCATTTATAATGGTGTTAAATATATATAAAAAAGTGTTTTTAATTCATAAGGGGGGGGTCGTACTCAGAGGCTTGCTATGTGAAAGGGATCACCAGTACAAAAGTTTGAGAATCACTGCTCTACAGCATGAGCTAAAAGCCAACTGGCTGTTAGCAGACTCATTTTATATCTCTCTCTAAGTGGTCTCAGTGCCACTAGATGGGACAGAACACCACATCCAAGAGGTGTGTGGGTTACACCCACACTGCTCTTTAATTTCTTGTAATACAGGAAGTAAATACCGTAACAGCCAGGGAAATTTTAGGCAGGCAGAATGACCAAAATTTAAAAACCAAGAGCCCTAAAATAAGGCTCCTGAATCCATGTTTAGGAACTTGTCTGTTTTGTCTGAAGTGCGGAGATCAGTGGGAGGTTTTGGATGCTCAGAACTTTTGACAATCATAAGGTGATTAAATATGTCCTTTAGGCTCCTATTTTTGAAAATCCTGACTCAAGTGACCTGGATTCCAGACTCTGCCAGTGACTTGTTGTGTGACCTTGAGCCAGTCATTTAACCTTCTTGTGCCTTGGTTCCCTTGTTTGTAAAATGGTGATGATAATACTACTGGCTGCCCACTTTTGTAAAAGGACTTACAAATCTAGATGAAAAGCAGTGGTAATAATGGTAGATATTATTAATTATTATGTGGCAAACCTGGATTCTATAAAGATGTACTGTTATAAATAACTTGGAGATCTTTGGATGAAACGCACTATGTACAGTCAGTGCAAAATGTCACTATTATTACAGTAAGCATGTCTTACTCTTTCTCTTGTGATACAATGGACATTTTCATAGCTATAGTTTTGCTGATATTCAACAGGTGTTGGAACATCATTTGGGCCTTGATATTTTTCACCGTTACTTCCTGATATCTTTTGTTTATGAACCAAAAATAAAAAATGAACCTAATGTCACTGAGAAGAATTGCATTTATCTTGTAAATTGGTGGAACTTTAGATGACCATAGAACACATTTTGAAATATTACTTCCTTGTAGGTGGTGACAGATTTCGTGGCTTAAAAATGAATACAACTTGTAAAACTCACTTTCTCATGTTGCAATCACCTCCATAATAATAAACTGATTATTCTTTTCTTTTCCATTTTAAGGTTCTTAGCCTAAATCTGAGGGATGCTGAACACCCACCTCTTCCAAGGAAGTCACTGGAAGCTGCAAGTGCTCAATACCTCTCAAAATTAGGCCTGTACGTAGCGCACAAGGAACTATGCTATAGTTGTGGTTCTGTTGTAAGTTACAATAGTGAGTATGCTGCATTGCCATAAGTGTGTTTTTAAATTAAAACAGTCTGAGCTATCTTTATGACTCTTGATCCCATGCATTCTGCCTCTCTGTTTCTGTATCTGCCAGCTGCTGGCCAAACACTAGAGCAGAATAGCAATGGGTGAAGACCTCAAGAGGAGGCTTAACTCACTGGTTCAAATTCAGAGCTGATGCAAGAAGCTGTAATTCCACTGCATTGGGCCCACCATATGGGGGTTGGACTAGATGACCTCCTGAGGTCTCCTCCAACCCTAATCTTCTTCTGATTCTATGATCTTCTGTGGTTCTATATCTTTGCATTATAGCTGGGTGACCATCTGTAAAATGGGTTAATAGTGCTTCCTTATCTCAGCAGGATGTTGCAGGGATAAACACATTATCGATTGCGAGGTGCTCAGACACGATGATAATGGGGCTGTATAAGTACCAAAGATAGATAGAACTTCCCAAAATTCATGGATATTCAGATCCAAGGTTTTGATCTGATCCATTATGGAAACACAGCCTGAAGCAAATTTTAGCTCTGGATCTGAACTTCCCTGATAGTCAGGAGCTCTGGGATCCAGAAATTTGGTTCAAGCTCATCTCTACTTTTGACAAACTTGGTCTGAGTTTTGAGGTTAGAAGAAAAGATGAAGCCAGGTGAGTTGTGCGTGGTTTCAGGTTTCACTACAAATGTTTTTCACAGCTCTTGCTATGGCCTGCATACATTATTACAGTTGAGATGTGTTTCCACAGTACCTGTGGAAAACACAAGATGAACAAATTGTTCTCACAGCTCTTAGGTTTCTTTCTGGGTAACACCCACATAAATGAAGATACAAGGAAAATATAGTGTAAAAATTGTAGTCCCTTTTTACCCCAAAATGTAAATGAGCATATCCCAAAGTAACGGGCAAATCTGGTAACAGATGAATCAGAATCTTCACTGCTCATGCTTACCGAATGTCTCTTGGTACTGAGATCCTGGTTGGTGGGTGATCATCACTCTCTGGTACGACCAGACTCTCCTCCCTTTTCTGCTGGTGCTCCCCGCCTATTGGAGGATTCCAAGGAGAAGGAGGAAGATTTCCCTTCTGTCTCATCCATCTCTGCCCAGCCTGGACCCAGTTCTAACCAGTAGGCCTGACCACCCATGTCTCGCTCCACCACCATCCATGGCCGATGATTTCTGGCAATTTCAAGACTGTATAAAGTAGGTAGCGGACACTTCAAATACCACTGAAAGATTACAGGGTCACACTAAGATCTCTGGATATATATAGTCCTATGAATTAAAGAAGATTTAGTAGATCACGAACTATCCAGAGATCTCATCAGTTCTCTGGGTTTCCAGATCCACTGAACCTCCTAGGAAGAAACATAAGTTCCAGAAAAAGAGGGCTCCTCCTCCTCCTCCTGCAAGTAACCAGTAATCATCAAAACAACAGTTTTGACAGTTGATTGAGGGTTCGAATCCTGCGCAGCCTCTAGTTCAGAACCTGCAAACCTTTGCCTACCCTCTCCCCTTTTGGAGATCACCTTCCCATTTCCAACATGCTTGGAGGTGAGTCACTACAGACAAGTGGTGTTAGTCATAACATCAGGCTACACCATCCACTTTACATCCTTCCCTCCTTCCAATCTCCCCTCCCTATCCCTTTTCAGGGACCCCTCTCATGAGCTTTTACAGAGACGAGAAATAAACTTTCTTCTTCCGATTAGCGGCAATAGCTTTGTGAGCAGCTGGTCCCACCTTCTCACAAAGGAACAGGGTACTAGTTGACGTATTTCCTTGTGCCAAAGAAGGATGAAGGGTGGAGACCAATTTGGATCTAAGACTACTAAGCAAATTCATAAAGTCTCAAAAGTTCAGGATGGTGACTCTGGCAGGTATAATCCCTTTATTAGACGCAGGACATAGATTTTTTTGGTTCTTGACCTATAAAACACCTCTTTCCATATAGGGATACACCCATCTCTCAGAAAATACCTATGCTTTGCTATAGGCCAGGAACATTTTCAATACCAAGTACTTCCCTTTCGCCTTTCCTTGGCCCCAGTGGTTTTCTCAGAGGTCCTAGCAGTAGTGGCCACTTACCTTTGCTGGGAGGCAATTTTAGTCTTCCCTTAGCTCTATGACTGGCTGCTCAAGGGTTGATCTTACGAAGCAGAACTGTCATCCAGTCAGATGGCCCTTTCTCTTTTCCCAGAACTGGGTCTTCAGCTCAATCTAAGAAAATCCACATTGATCTCTTTACAGAGAATACAGTTCATAGGGGTGTATTTGCATTCGTTGGTAGCTAGGGCATATCTTCCGATGGACAGATTCTTAATGTTATCAGATCTAGTCAGGATCATTTAAGGGAGTCCTCAAACCTCAGTAAGAAACTGTACAGCTCCTGGGTCATATGGCAGCTTGCACCTTTGTGATCAGTCATGCAAGACTACCTCCATTGCTTCCAGGGCTGGCTCAGAAGGATCTATTCACCAATCAGACACAGCTGGACAAGCATAAAGAATGCCCCCTTCACATAAAGAATGCCCTAGATTGGTGGAATGATCAACTCAACATTGGTGCCAGCACTCCTTTCATTCAGTCACCTCCAACAATAACTGTAATAATGGATACATCTCTGTTGGGATGGGTAGCTCACCTCAGTTCTCTCACAGCTAAGGGCAGATGGTTGCCTCAGGAAACCAGTTTCCACATCAGTCTGTTGGAACTCAAGGCAGTCAGGAGTGCTTGTCTTAATTTTCTACTCTCATCAGGGCAAATCCATCACGATCAAGATGACAACATGGCCTTCACGTTCTATGTCAACAAACAGGAGGGAGCAAGATCCCCTTCCCTGTGCACTGAAGCAATAAAGCTGTGGAACTAGTGTATAACCATCAGAGCTAAATTTCAGCCATTTACCTCCCTGGGGTTCCGAAAACCGAAGATGATACCCTCAGCAGGCATTTCTCACAGGATTCTCAAATTCCCCACAGTATATCTGAAAATTGGGAGACTTCCAGAGATGGATCTCTTTGCTACCTCCAGGAACAAGAAGTATCATCTGTTTTGCTCAAGAGGAGGTCTACGCCATGACTCTCTGGAAGACTTTCTCTGATCTTGGATGAAGGGACTACTCTATGCATTTCCTCCAACACCACTAATACTGGTGATGAACAAGATCAGACAGGACAAGGCCAGGGTTATCCACTCTGGCTGAGACAAGCTTAGTATCTTTACCTGCTTCACCTGTTCATCCACCTGACAATCAAACTGCCAATCATTCCTCATCTCCTCTTCTGAGATGCAGGTTATTTACTTTACCTCAACCTAGGGATCCTTCGCCTCAGCATGGTTCCTTGATGCATCGCAGTTTAGAATCTATCTGCTCTGCAGAAGTACAAGTGTTACTGAACAGTAGAAAGGAGTCAATCCAAATTACTTACCCGCAGAAGTGGAAGAGGTTCAACCGTTGGTGTCAACACCATTAATTTGTGTCTGAATCCTCGTCACTCTCAGCGATGCTGGATTACCTGTAGAATCTAAAGAAATAAGGGTTATCTGTTAGCTCAGTTAAGGCTCACTTGGCTGCAATATCAGCCTTTCATCCTCCAGTAGAAGGATTTTCTATATTTTGTTCAGCCTCTCTCTTCAATATTTATTGAAGGCTTGGGAAACCTCTACCTCCAAGGTAGGACCCCACTCTGAGTTGGAATCTGAACCTTGTACTTCGATGTCTTCCAAGGCTTCCATTCGAACCAATGGCAACCTTTTCTTTACTTCACTTTTACATGAAGATAGCATTTTTAGTAGCTATCCCGTCAGCGCGTAGAGTCTGAGAAATTGGGTCCTTGATGGCAGACCTCCCTTTTATGGTGTTCTTGAAGGACAAAGTCTCTATATACCGCAAAAATAACAGGAGTACTTGTGGCACCTTAGAGACTAACAAATTTATTAGAGCATAAGCTTTAGTCTCTAAGGTGCCACAAGTACTCCTGTTATTTTTGCGGATACAGACTAACACGGCTGCTACTCTGAAATCTCTATATACCCTCACTCTAAATTCTTACCTAAAGTACTATTGGATTTTCATCTTAACCAGTCCATTCATCTACTGGTGTTGTTCCCCCCCCCCAAAACCATATAAGTCTCAACAGGAGACTTATTTTCACACCTTAGATGTTAAACAGGCATTGGCCTTCTATCTAGATAGGACCGAAAAATTTCAGAAATCACCTAGACTGTCCATTTCCATCACAGAGAGATCGATGGATTCCATGATCTCTGCCCAGAGACTGCTGAAGTGCATCTCTGGGTGTATTGTTGCTTGTTTCAGTGCAGCTGGTTCTCATCCCCCACCCAAAAGGAGATAGAACATTCTATCAGATCACAAGCAATGTCTACAGCATTACTCAAAAACGTTCCAGTATCTGAAATATATAGGACCACTATGTGAGCTTCAAGGTATACATTTTCTAAACAGTATGCCTTGATATATGCCTCGATTTCAGATGCTGCATTTGGTAATGTGGTCCTATCTTCAGTTCTGGACTCGATTCTGCAGTTCCCTCCTTCCTGTGGGGATACTACTGGGTAGTCACCTGAAGTGGAGCACCCATACACATCTTGAAGAACCACAGTTACTGCACAGGGTGAGTAACCTCTTCTTGTGTTGGACATAAATGGGCATGAGCCTAGAGCTGGCACCTCAGGATTTACTCTAATTTTTAAGCAACAAAATGTATGGTCTAACACAGAACCAGGATTTGGCATAAGATGGCAGAAGTCTTGTCAGAACGCTGATCTCAAGAGACTTTTTTGCCATTTGGGGCTGCTAGTTTGTTAGATGTTGGTGCCTTTGAAACTGAATTATAGCCCTATTTTTGCCTCAAACCCAAGTCCCATTTTAAATGTAATCTGGATTCTGATCCAAACACCACCTCCTTGGCTCATCTGTCATTTTTAGCAGAGACCATTCTGGCTTCCCTATCTAACAAATATTTTTTTCTTGCCCTGAACCATTTCTTCCTTTAACTGTGGAGAGAAAAATGGCAAATACTTTGAAAAATTGAGATAAGGCAGGAAAAGTGACGGCTTTTACATCTCAAGTTGCTTCTGCCTTCACACTCCATATGAAAACTCCTCTCTGACAAAGACAGAATTCCACCCTTTTTGGGCAGAAAGTCTAGCCATACCTGCAATTTCCTTTATGGAATAAGTTCAAACAGCACTACCAGTACGTGTCCTGTTACCCTACATAACTAAGTAGTGAGCCTTCCTCTAACTGAGCCTGTAAGAGCTGCGCTTACCTCGCTGGAGACAGATATTTTCACATTACACGTTGTTAAAATGCAAATAGACATATTTCATATTTTATGCATTTTGAAACCTTTTAGTGCTGTAATGACTTCACACACAGCGAATGAACATAGGTGTAGTTCTAAGTGTATCCGGAGTTGAACAGGTTCGGCTTAACTAGTACATTCTTCAGTTTTCATTCTGCTCACTTTAGGAAACTCATTTCACTGCTTTCAGTGCTCAACAATAGACAATGCATCTTGCAAAATCACTTGCTCAGAATGGTGGATGAACTGCACTTGATGTACCCTGCTGCTCATTGATCTGAACTTGTTCAGTTGAATCACAAGGCTGCAGATTGCATGATACTGTTGCAGCAGCCTGTCTATGTGGTTGTGGGAAGGAGCAAGGGAGTTCATTCTTGTTGCAGCATCATGATAATACAACAAGATTATTATTTCTTGCTTGATAAATACAAAAAGGTTAGGGTGACCAGATGTCCCGATTTTATAGGGACAGTCCCAATATTTGGGGCTTTGTCTTATATAGATGCTTATTACCCCTCACCCCTGTCCCGATTTTTCACACTAGCTATCTGGTCACCCTAAAAAAGGTGGCAGCTCCAATTCTGATTTCCCCACTGCATCTGCCATATGATTGGTTTCCCAGGTTAAAATTTGCTACAGCAGACTCAGCACCACAGCCAGTAGCTATTTAGCTCATTAGTGAATATATATGTACAAAATAACAGCAAAATCCCTTAATGTGCAATAACATTTCAAGCATTAGAGCGGTGATTGTTGACTCTTTCATGGATGATTAACATTTACTGTCACTTTGCAGACATACTTACCAAAAGGTGTGAGTGCCAGCACAAGCCCTTGATTGTAATACATAGCCTGCTGCAATGCTAGATCTTCACACTGAGAGCCAGGTTAGTTCTCTATCACACTTTCCCCACATACCAGGAAATGGTACCATCAGGGCTTTCAGGAGCTGGGAATTGTCTTTTGCCAAATGGCTGTTAGTTTGGATTACCTTTTGAGATAAATCCACTCTTAATCTGCATGTGGTAAATGCTAGCAATTTAATATCAAATCTGTAATATATTGTGATATTGAAATATTATTTCAAACTAAGGTGGTGGTTCAATTAAGAGGCAAAATCTCCCCTCAGTTAAACCTGAGCAATGCCTTGGAATCAGTGAGATTGCCTGGATGTGACTGAAGGAAGAATTGGATGTTATATTCTTACACAAGAGGATTGTTGTGAATTTCAGGTCCTTCAGAATATTCATGCTATCATCTGACAAGTAAATAAAGGGGGGGGGGTCATGATTGAGTTTTAATGAAAAAATGATGGACCAGATCCTGGAGTACTCACAAAATGCACAGAGTAGAAGACTGGGGAAGGGTTATGAAGTCACTCACTTGCAATGCCCCATCCCAGTTCACTCATGCATGCTGTCCACGATGTAGCTTGAAGGCTCATCTAAGATACCTGTTGTGTTCTTTGTTCTTTACCCAGCGAATGTGCTATGCACCACATACAGGGAAGCCCTAGCTACAGGTACACACTGCTGCTCTAGCAGGGTTCTGGCAGCTTCTGAAACATAGAAGACAGTGAAGGCCACAACTATTTAAAGGGATACTACCCAATTCCTATATGCTACAATACCTTGGACTGTAACTGGCAAATGGCTAGCCCAGGATTCAGAAGAGCAATTCTATCCAGATCATAGCTCCTTTTTTGGTAACTGAATTCTCCTTCCTTACTGTGCTGACAGCAAAGGGGGTTTGTGGCATATGTGATCATATGCCACATCAGGATCACACTTGTACTGAGGTGAATCTGCCTGGCAGTTTAGTAGATATTTGTGCCCACAGTCCATTAGCATTGTAGTGCAAAATGGGCACAATACACCCAGGAATCAGGCCTTGTGCATTAGAAACTGAGACCACCTTTTAAGGCCTGATCCAACATTCACAATCAGACAGCTCTTCCACTGACATCATTGGGCTTTGGATCAGCCCTGTAGTGATGATTCAACCAATTTCAGAATATCAGTAATCTAGTGTTAGTTAATTAAAATAAACTTGGTGCTATGACTGAGTAGGAGTTTCTTCATGGTTGTATTAGAGAAAAAGGCAAGTTGTAATATTTAATTATAATCCTATCATGTCAATTATTTATGTGCTAGATCCTACAACCTTTGCTCGTGATGGTGCTGTTGACTCCATCATTCAATTTCAGTAGCAGGATCTACAAACTACTGAAATATTGGATTGCACAGGAGTGTACTGCTGGCTGCAAAATGACCTTCCTGACCCCCTCTAAAGTCCGAAGTATGGTAGCACCAAGTGCAGCACAGTACAAAAGAGTGAATTGAGAGTATGACAAATTCAGTTTCCAAGGAATGGGTTACAAGATCTGCTCTTATTTGCTTTGAAATAAGGAATGCTTCGAGGTGATCTTATATACGTTTTTTCTTAATTCTCATTCCTGTGCCCTTTTATGCACATTATTTCCACTGAAGTCAATGGGAGTTCTGCCTTAGGTAGGAATTGCCGGATCAGGATCAGGGAATGGATAAAAGAGAGATTCCTAGAGGACTAAATTCATCTTTGGTGTTACTCCATTGGCTTTAGTGCATACCGATAATTGGGGATCATAACCTAGAAACTAGGAGGTATGAGACAAATAGGACAGAGCTACTTCCCAAAAGGTAATTAATACACAATACATTACTAGGAATGTTGATAGAAGCCAAGAATATAAATGAGTTCTCAAGAATTACCTATATTTGTTTCCAGAGAAGGGGAGAGGATTGAAGAGTTATATGATAAAAAAGGCAGGCGGGCATAAAATTGGGGGAAATATATAACTTAAATCAAGTTAGTTCTGCTGGCCATTTCCTGTTCATAACATTTCTTAGGTTGTATCTTACTACCACTGTTGCAACTACTTTTAGTTCCAGTACAGAATAAATCAAGGCTCAAATGGCTGGACTCTCCCATGACAGTTTCTGTTTCTCTAATGCATACATTTTAATTTACTGACTTATCTTAATTAGCAATTCATGGAAAGGAAGCATTGTGAGCCCCTTCCTACTCTCTGCCAGAGACTTCCTTAAAATGAAAGCATTTTCAGGCTCACCTAAGGAAGTGGCTGATGGTGATGGATTCCAAAGGGAGTGAGTGCTTACTCTGTGCACAACATGCAAGCTAAGTTTGAAAGACTAATTAAAAATTAGTTTTGTACTTGAATTATTGTAGGAGGGGCTGTTATTTAAGTTGATTTTATTTAAGTTGCCTGACACTTCCCAATTATAAGAACCTGTTTTCAGTTATTTATAACTTTGCCAAACTTTAACCATTTTCCATGCCAGGTGTCTGCTTCAGGCTGAATTTTACTGGACATTTTCAACTATTTCCAAGATCAAGGCTAGAAGAAAAAATGTTGGTTTTGCCCATGTTAAAAATTCTGGCAACCTTTTCTTTGAATAGCTCTAATGCCTCCATACTTGGGAGTAGGGACTTGAAATTTGATACAGGGTGACCTTTATGACAGGGATGTGCCTTTTGCCATTCCCTTTAAAATTGGCCAAAATTTGGCCAAGTTATAAGCTTTGTAAAAAGAGCAGTTTGCATATGCGAAGCAGAGACTTCAGTAGCTAAATTCCCTTTAGATTCCATCCACACTAGGCACGTGCCAGCCAGAGGCAGAGCAGGACTTTCTCTACAATTGCTACTCTAGGTTGCTCCAGGCTGTGCCAGGTCTGGACACATGA
This sequence comes from Emys orbicularis, assembly GCF_028017835.1. Classification (NCBI taxonomy): domain Eukaryota; kingdom Metazoa; phylum Chordata; order Testudines; family Emydidae; genus Emys; species Emys orbicularis. Next base: position 124,000,290 of record NC_088683.1, read on the forward strand.
GCCTCCCTTGTTCTCTCAGTGACCCCTCTCTTGGGCTCAGGCACAATAGAGGAGGACGCTGCCTGATTTGAAAGCAGAGGCAACAAGAGCCCAACGTGCCCAGGAGAGAAGTATATCGGGATGGGAAGACTGATGAGTGGTGGGGGGAAAGAGAAATAAGACTAAGAAATTGGGAAACTTGGAGTGGCTAGGCAAGGAAACCAGTACTTGGAGCTGGGAAAGGAAACGGGGACTGGGGATGAGTAGGTGGTGGGGAGACTGGAACAAGCAGCTAGACAGTAAGGGGACAACACAGATTGAAAGAAGAGCCTAGGGAGGGAGATGGGGAATGAAGGTTGGGTGTGTGACCAGGGTGAATGAGGTAGTCACATTAGATGAAGAGACTCGAGGGAGTGAGAGTAGTACTTGCTTAGTAAAGAAACTGGCATGGGGGAGAAGCCTGAAGAGTAGACACTGGGACTAGTTAGGTGAGGAGAATGGGGTTGGAACAATGAGTTCTGGGAAGTGAAGAGACTGGACTAAGACAAGGACAGGTTGTAGGGGCATGGCAGAAGGGGTTATAGTCGGAGTCAATGTTCAGAAGAGTCTCACTACAGCACAGTCACCTCCAGAGTCTGTATGGCTAATCTAAGGGTTCCAACCTTCCTGATGCCACATAACGGAATTTGTTTTTTTCAGTTTGCTTTTTTAAAAACCTAAGAATGTGTACACACAAATCTATGTTAAAAGAACATTATTAAGGTTGCAAAGTCAAGCACTCAAAGTCAGGGTATGCCAGAATTAAGGTTGCCTGTGCAACCTTAATTCAGTCACCTTCTGTGTATGCATTATATGATCTCTAAATACCTGATTCTATACTATTTTTTCCACATGATCCCTGCTTCATTCAGTGCACAGGGTGGACAGTGCTCACTGAATGAACAGCTATTCAATATTTTATTGTTGCCGTATTGTTAAGTGTGTGGCCTTATTTACTGCACTATTCAAATCCTGATCTGCAGACAAAACTATGAATTTCCTCATAGATTTTTTTAATGGTGCTCATCACTAGAGTATCCAAGTGTTTCACAAATATTCATGAATTTATTTTCACGACACCCTCTCCCTCTCTTTCTCTTTGCGCCCCAATCCTAAACCTTCCTAATGAAAGTTTCATGGAAACTGAAACCTCTCCACAAAACATTTCAGCTTCAACAAATACCATAATTGCTGAAATTTCATTTTGGCAAGCGTTCTGACCAGCTCCTGGCATGACCAGCAACACACTATACCACCATAGGATGAGGGTAAATTTGTCCAAGGAAACCAGGAAAAACCTTCAATGAAACCTGAGAGTAAGATTTACTTTCTTGGGTTGCACTGGTCCTGGTTGTAGGCCCTTGGTGCTACACTGAGAAGAGAACAGATAAGCACTGAGTGGAAGTATAGTAATGAAAGACACCTGTGATCAAAGATGCTCAGAGAGAGTTCAGTAACCATCCCAAAAGTTGGTCTTTCTGGCCCAGACTTGGCTAGCTGTGCTTTGCCCATGTGGTTTCAGTTGACAGGATTCTTGTGGATCCCCAAACAAATTTTCAAGGTGGCCTCTCTTGGAGTTAATTCTGTCCACTGTCCAATGCAGCTACCTCTGCACAGGTGCTAATTGGCTTCCCCTGTGCCCGCAGATGTAAATGTGGCCTCATTTATTTACTACTTGAAGAATAAATGATTGAATTGACTGTTGGGAGTTGAACTCATGTTTCCAGGAGGCGAGGCTTCACATCGGTAGGTTGGGCCAATAATCCATCCCCTCTAGCTAAATAAAGACAATAATAGAACGTTCCTACTCCTTAGATAGTATAATTGCAGTTACAACACTTTAACATGAATATAGGTACTGTAAGGGTTTACGCATACATCTCTTCACTATTGGCATACCCTGCTGCTGTTGGTCCAACGTTGGGAGGAGCAACATTCAGAGGAAATATGTTATTTATCATGAGAACAAGGAGTTATAACCTTTCAGTTTGGGGAGCCATCATTTTCTTCCTCTTAGCCTGCGTTTTATGTGAACATGGTGCCAGTTCCTTGTCAAAGAGTGCTTCTGAAAGCTCTGGATCACCTGACAAAGGCAAACACTACATGAAAAGGTGTGGGCATTAAAATGACAAACAAACGGCCAGTGAGACATTTGGAAAACAAAATAGCATTATGATATAAATCTAAAGGATTTACACAACAGGTGCTCTTCTCGTGACATGGTATTCACACATCATCCCTCCATGCTCATTGCAGGCTCAGGTTTTATATGAGAGCTCTTCCTGCTCATCTTTCCTCACAGGCTTTCCCATCCCACTCTGAAGTATTTGTTTTTTACCACAATCTCATGTGCCGTGGCTACGTGCCATTTAGGACTACATTATCATAATGGGCCCAGTCACATTCTCACACAGCTAGATTACTTGGCAGCTTGGGCAGTGAAGAAAGAAACCTGATGTGTATCTGCTGTCAACTCCTTTTTAGAGTCCATACAGTACATACTCGTAACAGTGTACTTGGCAAAGAGAAATCCCTGATTGCCCTATGGGTGGGCTTTAGATGATTCTTTACATATTAGACAGACATCATTAAAGAGCAGGGACCTCCATTTGTGCGTCCTTCAAGAACTTGAATATATCTTCACAACTGGATTATATTTTATTTAAATTTTATTTATTTATTTTATGTACAAAGCTATAAAATGGTATAGAATAACACAACCTAGAAAAACACAAAGTCAAACTAAAAAATATCCCAGAAACCTCCGCAAGACCAAATCCTAAGCTTCTTATTCAATTTTGGCTCAGTTGTTATTCAGGCAAACTATTGAAGCCAATGAGGCCCTCAGGTTGTGGGCTTTATAGCCTGATTCGTCTCCTCTTCAAGACTCTCATTGAGTTGATTTGGACTCGTAGGACTATTGTTCCATCCTTACATGGAGTAGTATCTTACGCTGTAAGTAGCCCTATTAATGTATTCAGTTTTGCCTGCCAAAAGACAGAAGGGTCCAGCCTTTTATATGCAACTCAGAATCCTGGTGTAAAATTACCTCTTAGAACACTCCTCCACCATTTTTTTTTAAAGGTTTGTTTTAATAGCACAGAGGTTTACACAAAATAATGGAAAGTATGAGTATCAGTCTCAATACGCAAAAGATATTTGTAGCTGGTGTTGGTTCTCAAGCAAAAGGCGACAAGTTAGGCATCACATTATCTGCCCTGTCTTTTTATTATACCAAGAATAATTCACATAATCTTTACACACTAATATATCCAGAAGAAGGGACCGTGTGGCCCCAAAGCTTGCGTATTCTAAATTATTCTTGTTCCAATAAAAAGTATCACATTATCTACCTTGTCTATTTAAACATATGTTCAAAGTGATGAATTAATCTTTATTTTTAGTTCATTTTTAAAGTGTTATTAACTCATGTCTCATTTAACTTATGCAAATATTTTCTGAGTTATAAACATGTATGCTTTATATGCCAAATTGAAGTATGAGCCCTTTTCTTTGCTAGCTGGCCTGGACTACCCTGTGCTAAGCCTGGATGCCTGGGCTTAATGCAGGGGACAGGATTTAGCCAAAATGTGCATGCTTAATTTTCCTGGTGCTTACCCCAGTGACAGACAGAATTAAATGGGAGCACATATCGAATTCCCTTCTTTTTTTAACTGGTTGTTCTTCATTTAAGGGCAAGTTTTCAAAAGAGTTGCCATAAAAATTCCAGTGGTAAATTTTGCACCCATGTTTGAATTGTGGTAAAAATATGATGATGATGATTGATAATAGCACCCAAAATGGCTAAGTGCAGTATAAGCATATTGGAAGTTTCTGCTCAAAAATGTTTGCAATCTAAAAAGAGTGCAAATGGCTGAAGAATGTGGGGAAATGGATATTGTAAGTAAAGTGACCAGGGTGATGATTGGCCCCCCCATCTTGTTACTTCTGCGTTGCGTGTATATAAAAATTACAAACTATTTCTGTTATATGACAGAAAAACTTAGTTTGGGTTTTTTTGGAGGATGGGAATGGGGGAGAACAAAGGGCATTGGTGTAAGGGTGGGGCATTTGTAAAGAAAGGGGAAACTGTGTGAAAGGTAGAAATGGGAGACCAGGAGAAGGAGAAACATAATGTGCAGGGCAAGTTGGCAACTGAAGGGTTGCTGTGGTAGGAAAGAGGTGGCATGCATGAGAAGAACAACCAATGACCGTACAGAAAATTCGGGGGGGGGGGGGAATTCAAAGCTCTTGTTTCTGAGCTGAGTGGATATTTCTGTCAGGAGTTGTGAAGGTTCCTCACAATTGCTGCTGGTATACCATGTGATTTAGAGAAGGCTGTTGTGAACATGTTTCAGGAAGATCCCTCAGAGTCCAGTGGAGAGTGGAAAGGGCTAGAAGGTCCTAATTTACACTATCTAGCCTTAACTGCAGTTGGCACTGGCTGTTGAGAGAGCCTGGCAAATCAGGTCATTAGAAGTACATTTAGGCCTGGTCTACACTACGACTTTAATTCGGATTTAGCTGCCTTAATTCGAATTAACGCTTGACCCGTCCACACAACGAAGCCATTTAATTCGAATTAAAGGGCCCTTTAATTCGATTTCTGTACTCCACCCCGACGAGCGGAGTAGCGCCAAAATCGAATTTGTCAATTCGAATTAGCGTTAGTGTGGCCGCAATTCGATGTTATTGGCCTCCAGGAGCTATCCCACAGTGCACCATTGTGACCGCTCTGGCCAGCAATCTGAACTCGCATGCACTGGCCAGGTGGACAGGAAAAGCCCCGGGAACATTTGAATTTCATTTCCTGTTTGCACAGCGTGGAGAGCACAGGTGACCACAGAGAGCTCATCAGCACAGGTAACCATGCAGGCTGATAATCGAAAAAGAGCACCAGCATGGACCGTACAGGAGGTACTGGATTTGATCTCTATATGGGGAGAGGATTCAGTGCTAGCTGAACTGCGTTCGAAAAGACGAAATGCCAAAACTTATGAAAAAATTTCCAAGGGCATGATGGAGAGAGGCCACAATAGGGACACAGATCAGTGCCGCGTGAAAGTCAAGGAGCTCAGACAAGCCTATCAAAAAGCAAAGGAGGCAAACGGTCGCTCCGGGTCAGAGCCGCGGACATGCCGCTTCTACGCTGAGCTAAATGCATTTCTAGGGGGGGCCGCCACCACTACCCCACCTCTGACTGTGGATTCCGAGCTGGGGATAATCTCATCAGGTACACCTGATGATTCCGCGGAAGGGGAAGAGGAGGAGGAGGAGGAGGACGAGCTGGCAGAGAGCACCCAGCTCTCCGTTCTCCCCAACAGCCAGGAACTGTTTCTCACCCTGACTGAAGTACCCTCCCAAGCCTCCCAAGCCAGCACCCAAGACCATGACCCCATGGAAGGGACCTCAGGTGAGTTTACCTTTTAAAATATAAAACATGGTTTAAAAGCAAGCATTTTTAATGATTAATTTGCCCTGAGCACTTGGGATGCATTCGCAGCCAGTACAGCTACTGGAAAAGTCTGTTAACATGTCTGGGGATGGAGCGGAAATCCTCCAGGGACATCTCCATGAAGCTCTCCTGGAGGTACTCCAAAAGCCTTGCCACAAGGTTTCTGGGCAGTGCAGCCTTATTCCGTCCTCCATGGTAGGACACTTGACCACGCCATGCTAGTAGCAAGTAATCTGGTATCATTGCCTGACACAGCCTGGCAGCGTATGGTCCCGGTGTTTGCTGGCATTCAAGCAACATCCGTTCTTTATCTTGCTGTGTAATCCTCAGGAGAGTGATATCGCTTAGGGTAACCTGGTTGAAATAAGGGAATTTAATTAAGGGGACTGAGGTGGCCGTTCCTACTGGGCTGTTTGCCTGTGGCTGAAAAGAAATCCTTCCCTGCATTTAGCCAAGTGCAAAGGGGGGGGGAGGATTGGCCCAGAGCTTTTCGCGTTTTGCTAGCAGGGATCTTCCCTGATACCAGCCACGCGGTGGGGGGAGGGAGAAAGCACTCATCCCAGAGAATTCATGGCGGGGGGGGGGGGGTGTTAGTTTCGTTCCTGCAGGGATCTTCCCTGATACCAGCCACGCGGTGGGGGGAGGGAGAAAGCACTCATCCCAGAGAATTCATGGCGGGTGGGGGGGGGGTGTTAGTTTGGTTCCTGCAGGGATCTTCCCTGATACCAGCCACGCGGTGGGGGGAGGGAGAAAGCACTCATCCCAGAGAATTCATGGCGGGTGGGGGGGGGGTGTTAGTTTGGTTCCTGCAGGGATCTTCCCTGATACCAGCCACGCGGTGGGGGGAGGGAGAAAGCACTCATCCCAGAGAATTGGATGGGGGGGGGGGGGTGTTAACCTTCAGCAGCAGAAAACAAGCTAACAGGAAAACTGCAGCACAACGGGCTTTGCTTGGTATGTGGGAAAGCAGGGCGCAGAAGCCTAAAGACAGTGGCTTACCATGGCAGCATGCAAGGTGAATTCTGTTGCCCCGACCTGCGTCTGTGATCTCTAGCAGCAAAGCCACAGGCACTCAATATTAAGAGGCAAAATGCGACCTTGCACAGAAATCACATGTGCTATGTAATGTGAATAGTATACACCGTGAAAGAGTATAAGCATTGTTCTGAAAAATGTATCTTTTAAAAAAATTCTCTCCTTTTTTCACTCCCTCCAGCAGGTGCAAATGTTTCAAGCCTCCCTCCTCCTTCCCGAAGGCTATCCCAGATAAGGCGTCGTAAAAAAAAGACGAGAGAAGAGATGTTTTCCGAAATCATGCAATCCACCAGGAATGAAAGAGCTCATCTGAATGAGTGGAAGGAGACGATTTGCAAGTATAGGAAAGAAGCCAGTGACCGTGAGGACAGGAGGGACCACCGTGAGGACAGGAGGGACCAACGTGAGGACATGAGGGACCAACGTGAGGACATGAGGGACCAACGTGAGGACAGAAGGGACCAACGTGAGGAGAGGAGAGACGCTCGAGATGAGAGGTGGCGGCAGGAAGATCAGAGGAGTCGGGAAGCAACGCTGGGGCTGCTGCGTGAGCAAACAGACATGCTCCGGCGTCTGGTGGAGCTTCAGGAACGGCTGCTGGAGAACCGAGTGCCGCTACAGCCCCTGTATAACCCCCCTACCTCCTCACCATGTCCCATAGCCTCCACACCCAGACGTGTAAGAACACAGGGGGGAAGGCTCCGTACACCCTCCCATTCCACCCCAGTGGACAGCCCAAGCAAAAGGCTGCCATTTTTTTAACCTTTTTTTACTGGGCTTTTCCTTCCCGCAGATCCTCCTCCCAAACCCCACTCAGGTTCTGTGCCGCTACAGCCCCTGTATAACCCCCCTACCTCCTCACCATGTTCCATAGCCTCCACACCCAGACGTGTAAGAACACGGGGGGGAAGGCTCCGTACACCCTCCCATTCCACCCCAGTGGACAGCCCAAGCAAAAGGCTGCCATTTTCTTAACCTTTTTTTACTGGGCTTTTCCTTCCCGCAGATCCTCCTCCCAAACCCCACTCAGGTTCTGTGCCGCTACAGCCCCTGTATAACCCCCCTACCTCCTCACCATGTTCCATAGCCTCCACACCCAGACGTGTAAGAACACGGGGGGGAAGGCTCCGTACACCCTCCCATTCCACCCCAGTGGACAGCCCAAGCAAAAGGCTGCCATTTTCTTAACCTTTTTTTACTGGGCTTTTCCTTCCCGCTGATCCTCCTCCCAAACCCCACTCAGGTTCTCTCCCTCTTTTTATAATCAATTAATAAAGAATAAATGATTTTTAAACAATGGTGACTTTATTTCCTTTGAAAGCAAGCTGGGGGAAGGGGGAGGGTGGGTTCCTTACAGAGAATGAGTCAATAAAGGGGGCGGGTTTTCAGGAAGGATAAACAAACATAAATTTCACACTGTAGCCTGGCCAGTCATGAAACTGGTTTTCAAAGCTTCCCTAATGCGCAGCGCTTCATCGTGTGCTCTTCTAATCGCCCTGGTGTCTGGCTGCGAGTAATCAGCAGCCAGGCGATTTGCCTCAGCCTCCCACCCTGCCATAAAGGTCTCCCCCTTGCTCTCACAGAGATTGTGAAGCACACAGCAAGCAGTAATAACAATGGGGATATTGGTTTGGCTGAGGTCTGAGCGAGTCAATAAGGATCGCCAGCGACCTTTTAAACGGCCAAATGCACATTCTACCACCATTCTGCACTTGCTCAGCCTGTAGTTGAACAACTCCTGACTCCTGTCCAGGCTGCCTGTGTATGGCTTCATGAGCCATGGCATTAAGGGGTAGGCTGGGTCCCCAAGAATAACAATTGGCATTTCAACATCCCCCACGGTTATTTTCTGGTCCGGAAAGTAAGTCCCTTGCTGCAGCCGTTTAAACAGATTGGTGTTCCTGAAGACGCGAGCGTCATGAACCCTTCCCGGCCAGCCCACATGGATGTTGGTGAAACGTCCCTTGTGATCCACAAGTGCTTGCAGCACCATTGAGAAGTACCCCTTGCGGTTTATGTACTGGGTACCCTGGTGCTCCGGTGCCAAGATAGGAATATGGGTTCCATCTATTGCCCCACCACAGTTAGGGAATCCCATTGCAGCAAAGCCATCCACTATGACCTGCACATTTCCCAGAGTCACTACCTTTCGTAGCAGCACCTCCGTGATTGCTTTGGCTACTTGCATCACAGCAGCCCCCACAGTAGATTTGCCCACTCCAAATTGATTCCCGACTGACCGGTAGCTGTCTGGCGTTGCAAGCTTCCACAGGGCTATCGCCACTCGCTTCTCAACTGTGAGGGCTGCTCCCATCTTGGTATTCTGGCGCTTCAGGGCAGGGGAAAGCAAGTCACAAAGTTCCATGAAAGTGCCCTTACGCATGCGAAAGTTTCTCAGCCACTGGGAATCGTCCCACACCTGCAACACTATGCGGTCCCACCAGTCTGTGCTTGTTTCCCGGGCCCAGAATCGGCGTTCAAAGCCTATAACCTGGCCCATTAACATCATAATCTCCAAAGCACCGGGGCCCGCGGTCTCAGAGAATTCTGTGTCCGTGTCCATGTCCTCATCACGCTGGTCGCTGCGCTGCAATCGCCGCCTCCTCCTCCTCCTCGCCTCTTTTTTCTGGTCCTGTGTAAGCATAAACTCCACGAGAAAGCGCGAGGTGTTTATAATGTTCAAGACTGCGTTCTGGAGCACAACGGGATCCATGCTTGATGCAGAATGGAGTCTGCAGAGTTCACTCAGGAAAAAAGGCGCGAAATGGTTGTCTGCCGTTGCTTTCAGGGAGGGAGGGGGAGGCTGTACCCAGAACTACCTGCGACAATGTTTTTTGCCCCATCATGCACTGGGGTCTCAACCCAGAATTCCAAGGGGGGTGGAGACTGCGGGAACTATGGGATAGCTATGTAAAAGCTACCCACAATGCAACGCTCTGGAAATCGATGCTACTATGGTAGCTTGGACGCAAACCACCGAATTAATGGTGCCTAGTGTGGCCGAATACATTCGAATTTATAAAATCGGTTTCCTAAATTCGAATTATATAAATTCGAATTAATCCTGTAGTGTAGACATACCCTTACTCAGGGCTAGTCTACACTTACCGGGTAGTTCGACGGCTGCGGATCGAAGTTTCGAGTTCGATTTATCGCGTCTGGTGTGGACGCGATAAATCGAACCAGGAAGTGATCCCCGTCGACTGCGGTACTCCAGCTAGACGAGAGGAGTACCGCGAAGTCGACGGGGGAGCCTGCCTGCCGCGTGTGGACCGCGTCTGAACCGCGGTAAGTTCGAAGTAAGGTATGTCGAATTCAGCTACGTTATTCACGTAGCTGAATTTGCGTACCTTACTTCGACTTGGGGGGTAAGTGTAGACCAAGCCTCAGTTTTGCTCTCACAGTTCATTTTGTGGATGCAAATTTTACTGCGGCAAATTTAACCTATAGAAAGGGAGCCCGAGCTAAAAAATGTAGGCAGCTGTGTGTTGAAATTAGAACTGAAGATCAATGTTCACCACTGGGGTTAAGACTGATGAATAGACGTAAGCAAAAAGGCTGATCTGATCTTGTTTGTATGATTCCTGCAAGCAAGCTCACCTTGGTCTATGATGCTGACTGTATAGGAACCGTTTTGTTGAAATATCTGCAGTAAAGGGCATGCATACATTTTTTTCAGATGGAGAAACTGAAGTGCAGAATGGTTAAAGAGATTTGCCTATGGTCACGTGGCGAGTCAGTGGCCAAGCCAAGAACAGCATCCAGAATTCCCATGTCCACTTCTCTGCTCTAAGCACTAGATACATTGCCTCCTGAGGCTCCATTTGAAAATTGCAGCATTATGGTACAATGTTTATTACTGTTTACTGTGTATGGGTTTGGTTTGGTTTGGTTTTACATATTTTATTAGAGTCAGAGCATTTTGTAACTAACATATCAAAGAGGACGCTAATAAGAAAAAATACTAGCTAGCCTTAGTGAACCACAGTGCAATTACTGCCTTACCATCAGGAAAGCTGTTCTACTCTAGACTAGGCCCTGTACTTATTGTGGACTAATTAAATACATGTCTCTAAATTACTAGTAGTCATGAGGGCAAAAAGATACGGGCAGAGTTGAAGTTTGTGGTGTGACTTGGATTGAATATTTCCATAACTTCCTTTTCATAGGAACTTTAACTTTGGATTCCTCATGTTTCCAAACTGTAGCTTCATTTTAAACTGTAATCGTTTAAAGAGACAAGGGGGTCTTTTATTAGACCAACTTCTGTTAGTGAAAAAAACAAGCTTTTGAGCTACACAGAGGTCTTCTTCAGGTCTGGGAAAGTGAGTCACAGCTAAATACCAGGTGAAACAGATTGTTTCCTGTAGGTAGTTAACACATATTGTAAGAGACCATTCAAGGTGAAGTTGCCTGTGAACAAGTCTGCAGTCATAGAACAAGAAAGGGGGGTTAGTGGGTTGGTTCAAGAAAAAGATATTGCCTCACCCAACTTCTCTGTAATATCCTGGAACCAACAACACACAAACATTACAAACATTTTCTTTTAAAACATTTACTACAAAATTTATTTTTTTCACCTGGGAATTTCCTTACATTTTGAAAAATGTTTAAGAAATGCCCAGTGACCTTGCAAGCTGAGTAGGGATGGACTACATTCCTTACAGTAGTTCCGCTGTCCACCCCACATGGCTTCCTCCCTCCCATTCCCCATACCAGGGAAATTACATCTCTATGGTTTGCCCTCTTCCATTCCTTCCAGACTGGACACACTGGAGCCCTATATCCCGTTCCCTTAATCAGGGCCATCCACATCTTGGCTATCCAGAATTTAGTGTACATCCGGCCATGAACACATTACAAAATGCTATTGGGGCTCCTCACACTTTGTGAAGTCTGCAATGAATGGATGCCAGTATTATTATGTGTGCGTCTAACTGATGTGTATTTGTAATGTATGCATCAGCCACAAAGACTTTATTATGTAAATGAAAAGCACGCTTAATACCTAGATAGTGCTACACCCAGCTTCCCCATTAAAATCAATCTAAAAACACCACTCTTCAGGAAAACAGAATAAACAAATTTGGCCAAGCCATTCTGGAGCTGGGATGAGCCAAGAATAGATGGAAAATCTTGAGAAAGTGAAAGAGCACTAATGTTTTTTAATTCCCTATCTCCCAAATGTCATATCAGATTTGCCCCCAAACTTTTCAGAAAATTTCTAACCTTGGCTAAGATCTGACATGAAATGTCAAATGGAATTCATTGTTGTGGGCAAAGTTAGGGCACGAATGATGCTGGGAAGCTACTTTTACTGTTAACTAGTCTATCCATAATGCTCTCTTTTTAATGGTTACACCATACATGTTGATGGAGAAGGACTCCTTCATGTGAAATGCAGAGTTAGTGTTAAAATTCAGGCCCAATTTTGCCTTCACTTATGCCTAGGCCATCTTACTGAAGTCAGCAGAGTTACATCAGGTATGAATTTGACCCACTGAATTCAAATTCATAAGATTAAGTGAGGGCCAGTTTTGTCTCTAGGCCTGTTTCTTTTGGTGGTTGTCAAAAGGAAAATCTATTTTCATGTTTCTCATCTGCAGCCGGGTAAGCATTTCCAATCATTCCTGTGTTCCACTGTGTACTCTTGAGAAGGGTCTCCATGCTGAACACAGTGCAGCTAAGGCATTTGTGCTGCAGAAAGAAGATGCGTTGGAAGGAAAGAATATGTAAACAAGAAGACACATACTCACATACAAAATTCAGATACTTCCATTTAGAATCTACAACTGTAGCCACCAAATCTAAAGACTTATCATATACTACCACATGGTGTTTCATGCCAGAGTTTAAAACGATTCCTCTTCAGATTACAAAAAGCTGCTATAAGTGGGGGGAAACAGCCCTCTAAGGGTATGTCTACACTACGAAATTAGATCGAATTAATAGAAGCCGGTTTTATAGAAATCGGTTGTATACAGCCGATTTTGTGTGTCCCCACATAAAATGCTCTAAGTGCTCTAGTCGGCGGACCGCGTCCACAGTACCGAGGCTAGCGTCGACTTCCGGAGCATTGCACTATGGGTAGCTATCCCACAGTTCCCGCAGTCTCTGCCGCCCATTGGAATTCTGGGTTGAGATCCCAATGCCCGAATGATGCAAAACAGTGTCGCGGGGGGTTCTGGGTACATGTCGTCAGGCCCCTCCCCCTCCGTCAGAGCAACGGCAGACAATAGATTCACACCTTTTTACCTGGGTTACCTGTGCAGACAACATACCACGGCAAGCATGGAGCCCGCTCAGCTCAGCTCACCGTCACCATATGTCATCTGGGTGCCGGCAGACGTGGGACTGCATTGCTACGCAGCAGCAGCAGCTAACTGCCTTTTGGCGGTAGACGGTGCAGCATGACTGGTAGCCTTCATCGGCGATCTGGGTGCTGGCAGCCGTGGGGCTGGCAGCCATAGGGCTGCATTGCACCAGCCCTTGCCTTTTGCCTTTTGGCAGTAGATGGTTTATTACGACTGGTAACCGTCCTCGTCGTACAGCAGTGGCTGTCGATCATGGGCACCTAGGCAGACATGCTCAGTCCTATGGAACTGTCTTGATGATGATGGTTATCAGTCGTAGTATGCCATTTTCTGCCAAGCGCCCTGTTGGCTCATCGCACGTTAGCAGAGTCTTCCCTGAGCAGCAGATCGTGCAATAGGCCTGAAGGCTAACTGCCAAGCGCCCAGTATTTGCTGCCAAGCACCCAGAAAATGCCGAGGGCTATCAGTCATGCTGCACCGTCGTCTTAAGATGTAAAAAATAGATTTGTTCTGTATTCATTTCCTTCCCCCCTCCCTCCGTCAAATCAACGGCCTGCTAAACCCAGGCTTTTGAGTTAAATCTCTGGGGGGGGGGGGGGGGGGGCATTCTGTGTGACAGTTGTTTGTGTTTCTCCCTGATGCACAGCCACCTTTCTTGATTTTAATTCCCTGTACCTGTACGCCATGTCGTCACTCGCCCCTCCCTCCCTCCCTCCCTCCCTCCTTCCCCTGGTCCGTCAGATACTAGTTTCGCGCCTTTTTTCAGACCAGACGCCATAGCTAGCACTGGGATCATGGAGCCCGCTCAGATCACCGTGGCAATTATGAGCACTATGAACACCACGCGCATTGTCCTGGAGTATATGCAGAGCCAGGACATGCCAAAGCAAAACCAGGACCAGCCGAGGAGGAGGCGATTGCAGCGCGGCGACGAGAGTGATGAGGAAATGGACATGGACATAGACCTCTCACAAGGCACAGGCCCCAGCAATATGGAAATCATGGTGTTCCTGGGGCAGGTTGATGCCGTGGAACGCCGATTCTGGGCCCGGGAAACAAGCACAGACTGGTGGGACCGCATCGTGCTGCAGGTGTGGGACGATTCCCAGTGGCTGCGAAACTTTTGCATGTGTAAGGGCACTTTCATGGAACTTTGTGACTTGCTTTCCCCTGCCCTGAAGCGCCAGAATACCAGGATGAGAGCAGCCCTCACAGTTGAGAAGCGAGTGGCGATAGCCCTGTGGAAGCTTGCAACGCCAGACAGCTACCAGTCAGTCGGGAATCAATTTGGAGTGGGCAAATCTACTGTGGGGGCTGCTGTGATCCAAGTTGCCAGGGCAATGAGAGACCTGGTGATATCAAGGGTAGTGACTCTGGGAAACGTGCAGGCCATAGTGGATGGCTTTGCTGCAATGGGATTCCCAAACTGTGGTGGGGCGATAGACGGAACCCATATCCCTATCTTGGCACCGGAGCACCAAGCCACCGAGTACATAAACCGCAAGGGGTACTTTTCAATGCTGCTGCAAGCCCTGGTGGATCACAAGGGACGTTTCACCGACATCAACGTGGGCTGGCCGGGAAGGGTACATGATGCTCGCGTCTTCAGGCACTCTGTTCTGTTTCGAAAGCTGGAGGAAGGGACTTTCTTCCCGGACCAGAAAATGACCGTTGGGGATGTTGAAATGCCTATCGTGAACCTTGGGGACCCAGCCTACCCCTTAATGCCATGGCTCATGAAGCCGTACACAGGCAGCCTGGACAGGAGTCAGGACCTGTTCAACTACAGGCTGAGCAAGTGCCCAATGGTGGTAGAATGTGCATTTGGACGTTTAAAAGCGCGCTGGCGCAGCTTACTGACTCGCTCAGACCTTAGCGAAAAGAATATCCCCATTGTTATTGCTGCTTGCTGTGCGCTCCACAATATCTGTGAGAGTAAGGGGGAGACATTTAAGGCGGGGTGGGAGGTTGAGGCAAATCGCCTGGCCGCTGATTACGCACAGCCAGACACCAGGGCGATTAGAGGAGCACAGCATGGCGTGGTGCGCATCAGAGAAGCTTTGAAAACGAGTTTTGTGACTGGCCAGGCTACGGTGTGAAACTTCTGTTTGTTTCTCCTTGATGAAATCTCCGCCCCCCCACCCACCCGGTTAACTCTACTTCCCTGTAAACCAACCACCCCACCCTCCCCTACCCTCCCCCCTTCAAGCACCACTTGCAGAGGCAATAAAGTCATTGTTACTTCACATTCATGCATTCTTTATTAATTCATCACACATCTAGGGGGATAATTGCAAAGGTAGCCCGGGATGGGTGGGGGAGGAGGGAAGGAAAAGGACACACTGCAGTTTAAAACTTTAAAACTTTAACACTTATTGCTCGGGAAATCTGGGGTGGAGTGACTGGGTGGCCGGAGGCCCCCCCACTGTGTTCTTGGGTGTCTGGGTGAGGAGGCAATGGGACTTGGGGAGGAGGGCTGTTGGTTACACAGGGGCTGTAGCGGCGGTCTCTGCTCCTGCTGCCTTTCCTGCAGCTCAACCATACGCTGGAGCATATCAGTTTGATGCTCCAGCAGCCGGAGCATCGACTCTTGCTTTCTGTGTGCAAGCTGACGCCACCTCTCATCTTCAGCCCGCGATTCAGCACGCCACCTCTCCTCTCGCTCATATTGGGCTTTTCTATAATCAGTCATTGACTGCCTCCACACATTCTGCTGTGCTCTGTCAGCGTGGGAGGCAGTCTGTAGTTCTGTAAACATTTCATCACGCGTCCTTCGCTTTCGCTTTCGAATGTTCACTAGCCTCTGTGAAGGAGAAAGATTTGCAGCTGGTGGAGGAGAAGGGAAAGGTGGTTAAAAAAGACACATTTTAGAGAACAATGGGTACACCCTTTCACGTTAAATTTTGCTGTTCACATTACACAGCACATGTGCTTTCGTTACAAGGTCGCATTTTTCCTCTTATATTGAGGGCCTGCCGGTTTGGTGTGAGAGATAACTCACGCACTGCCAGGCCACAGATTTCAGCTTGCAGGCAGCCATGGTAAGACACAGTCTTTTGGCTTTTTTAACCTTCTTAACATGTGGGGATGGTTTCAAACAGTACTGCTCTCATTAACCATACCAAGCACCCGTTGGGTTGACCATTTAAAATGGGTTTGCAATGTAAAAGGAGGGGCTGCGGTTTCAGGGTTAACATGCAGCACAAACCCAACTAATTCCCCTCCCCCCCACACCCAATTCTCTGGGATGATCACTTCACCCCTCCCCCCCACCGCGTGGCTAACAGCGGGGAATATTTCTGTTCAGCAGAGCAGGAAGGGGCACCTCTGAATGTCCCCTTAATAAAATTGCCCCATTTCAACCAGGTGACCGTGAATGATATCACTCTCCTGAGGATAACAAAGAGCAATAAGGAATGGATGTTGTCTGCATGCCAGCAAACACCGGGACCATACGCTGCCATGCTTTGTTATGCAATGATTCCAGACTACGTGCTACTGGCCTGGCGTGGTAAAGTGTCCTACCATGGCGGACGGGATAAGGCAGCCCTCCCCAGAAACCTTTTGCAAAGGCTTTGGGAGTACATGAAGGAGAGCTTTCTGGAGATGTCCCTGGAGGATTTCCGCTCCATCCCCATACACGTTAACAGACTTTTCCAGTAGCTGTACTGGCCGCGATTGCCAGGGCAAATTAATCATTAATCATTAAACACGCTTGCTTTTAAACCATGTGTAATATTTACAAAGGTACACTCACCAGAGGTCCCCTGTGTGCCCCCAGGGTCTTGGGTGATTTCGGGGGTTACTGGCTCCAGGTCCAGGGTGATAAACATATCCTGGCTGTTGGGGAAACCGGTTTCTCCGCTTCCTTGCTGCTGTGAGCTATTTACATTATCTTCATCCTCATCTTCCTCGTACCCCGAACCCGCTTCCCTGTGTGTTTCTCCAGTGAGGGAGTCATAGCACACGGTTGGGGTAGTGGTGGCTGCACCCCCTAGAATGGCATGCAGCTCCGCGTAGAAGCGGCATGTTTGCGGCTCAGCCCCGGACCTTCCGTTTGCTTCTCTGGCTTTCTGGTAGGCTTGCCTTAGCTCCTTAATTTTCACGCGGCACTGCTGTGCATCCCTGTTATGGCCTCTGTCCTTCATGGCCTTGGAGACCTTTTCTAATATTTTGCCATTTCGTTTACTGCTTCGGAGTTCAGCCAGCACTGATTCATCTCCCCATATGGCGAGCAGATCCCGTACCTCCCGTTCTGTCCATGCTGGAGCTCTTTTGCGATCCTGGGACTCCATCACAGTTACCTGTGCTGATGAGCTCTGCGTGGTCACCTGTGCTCTCCACGCTCAGCAAACAGGAAATGAAATTCAAACATTCGCGGGGCTTTTCCTGTCTACCTGGCCAGTGCATCTGAGTTGAGAGTGCTGTCCAGAGCGGTCACAATGAAGCACTGTGGGATAGCTCCCGGAGGCCAATAACGTCGAATTCCGTCCACACTAACCCAATTCCGACCCACTAAGGCCGATTTTATCGCTAATCCCCTCCTCGGAGGTGGAGTAAAGAAACCGATTTAAAGGGCCCTTTAAGTCGAAAGAAAGGGCTTCGTCGTGTGAACGTGTCCAGGCTTAATTCGATTTAACGCGGCTAAAGTCGACCTAAACTCGTAGTGTAGACCAGGCCTAAGATATCGTAACATAATGCAGAGACACAAACTACTGAATTCTGCCAAAACCACTTTTTGTTATGTAGAAATGAATTTAATTGCTTTAAATTTGCATAACAGATTTATGAAGGAAACTAAACTTATTAAAGCATTTTTTAAAAAAACTAGAACAATGAGATCTTGGAAAAACCCAGCTGGAAGGATGTTTTCTCTTCATTTATTTTTTATGTAAAACTTTCCAATCTCTTTTGCTGCTGCTGTTCTTTGTGACTTTTAATGCTTGTAAAAGGTGCCAGATTGACAACTGTGGAGGCTACGGTCTTCTTTTTATAACAGCACAACTATAGTTGGGAGAGTAGAAGCTTTCCCATGCTGGTGTATATCAACTTTGCCTGAGAAGGACGGTGTCTGGAAATAAACGGTAACTCTAGCTCCAAGATTGCCTGTGCTGCAAAAATGTATGACATGTATTTACCTCACATGAGTGTTGTTAGATTTAATGAAGTAATCTTTATAAAATACTTTGAATTGAGTGAGCAGGGTCCAGAGTTAAGGCCATTATTTGAATTCATAAACAAAGTCAAAGTAAAAACTATTCTAGTTTTGAATGCTGTCTAGTGCAAAAATGAGTGCTCAGCGATCCAAAAGGTCTATAGAGTATGAATTTTGAGAAGTACATTGGAAAAATATTCTGCATATTCTCTGTGTTGTAACTTTCTGTGTTATTTTTCCCGAGGAAAGAAAAGTAGGATTTAATGTCAAAAAGTAGGACATTTGGCTATCCTACCTTAGGGGAGGCAGACAGCAGAATGCTTTGCTAAAAAGTAGGGCAATCCTTCCAAAAGTAGGACAACTGACTACCTATGAGTATCTTGAGAAGATCTTTGGATTATGCATAGTATATTCTGCTGACTTTACACATATGCTTAGTACCTATGATTTCAAAGTGGGACTTCTTGAAGGAGTAATTGAGCAGGATTTGCTGCATAAGGTAAGTGAATCATACCATATGAAGCCCATGCAGACTCTGAACACATATTCATTATGAAAAGAACCCAGAAATCAGCTACAAACTGTTTAGTTCAGTTATAGAAAAATACTGTGACCAGTCCTTTATAAATACCTATGTCACTGATTAGAAGCATGAAGTAGATTGGTATTAGATGTGATTACACAGACCTATTCTAGCAGCTACACTTAATCTCTTAATAATTACATAGTTTTTTAATATAACTATTAAGAATCAGATGGTGTCTGGCATTATGTGGGGGTGCAAAGGGGAAAAAGAACAAGGGAATTTGATAATCCTGAACCTTTGCATGGGGAGCAGGACAAAATCCCAATTTCTGGCCTGTACTGAAAGTCTAAGTGGGACTTGTTTGGTGCATAGACATTGTGCTGGCCATCTACAGAGGGTTGAATTTTACCTAATGAGCACAAGGACTTTTCCAGGCTATTGCTGCCTTAGCTAGGCAACGCCCAC
Source organism: Emys orbicularis (assembly GCF_028017835.1). NCBI lineage: Eukaryota > Metazoa > Chordata > Testudines > Emydidae > Emys > Emys orbicularis. The sequence continues at coordinate 124,019,258 of NC_088683.1, forward strand.
CCCGTCCACTGATCTGCAGTATTTATCCTACACAAGGTGGGTAACCAGATTCTGTATGGGAGGGTCAAGTGATTAAATTGCTAGCCAGGTCCATGGGAGACCCACATTCAATTCCCTGTTCCACCACAGGTTTCCTGTATGATTCTGTCTCAGTTCCCCATCTATAAAATGGGCATAATAGCACTTCCCTACCATGCAGAAGTGTTGTGAGGCAAGCTATAAAGATTGTGAGGTAATCAGATGCTCCAGTGATGGGGGCCACAGATAAATGTAATACACTCCACTCTGACCTGTGCTGACCATGCCTTGGACACATGGCCTCCAGGAGCTCTAGCTCTTTGCCTCTTTGCACTCCCTATAGCCCAAACTATATTGTACTGTATCTTAACAAGAAAGAAAAAAGACACTATTATCCAGATTGTCTTGAAACAAAACGTAACAAGCTTCTTCTAAAACAAAATAAGTAGGGCTATCGATTAATGGCAGTTAAGTCGTGCAATCAACTAAAAAAAAAAGTAATCGTGATTTTAAAAAGTATTCGCAATTAATCGCAGTTTTTATCACAGTTAAACAATAGAATACTAATTGAAATTTATTAAATATTTTGGATGTTTTTCTACATTTTCAAAAATATTGATTTAAATTACAACACGAAATACTAAGTGTACAGTGCTCACTTTATATTACTTTTATTACAAATATTTGCACTGTAAAAATGATAAAAGAAATAGTATTTTATATTTTTTAATTCACCTCATAGAAGTACTGTAGTGCAATTTTTTTATCATGAAAGCGCAATTTACAAATTTAGATTTTGTTGTTGTTACGTAACTGCACTCAAAAACAAAACTATGTAAAATGTTAGAGGCTACAAATCCACTCAGTCCTACTTCTTGTGCAGCCAATCGCTAAGAGAAACAAGTTTGTTTACATTTATGGGAGATAATGCTGCTCACTTATTTACAAAGTCATCTGAAAGTGAGAACAGATGTTCGCATGGGACTTTTGTAGCCAGCATTGCAAGGTATTTGTGTGCCAGATATGCTAAACATTCGTATGCCCCTTCATGCTTTCGCCAGTATTCCAGAGGACATGCTTCTGTGCTGATGACGCTCATTACAAAAATAATGCGTTAATTAAATTTGTGACTGAACTCCTTGGGTGTGGGGAGGGGAATTGTATGTCTCCTGCTCGGTGTTTTACCCACATTCTGCCATATATTTCATTTTATAGCAGTCTCGGACGATGATCCAGCATGTTGTTCGTTTTAAGAACGCTTTCACTGTAGATTTGACGAAACAAAAAAAAGGTACCAATGTGAGATTTCTAAAGATAGCTACAGCACTCGACCCAAGATTTAAGAATTGAAGTGCCTTCCAAAACCTGAGAGGGATGGGCTGCAGGGCCGTCCTTAGGCATACGCAGCATACGTGGCTGCGTAGGGCACCAGAAAATTTGGGGCACCACCATGGGTCTTAGTGTCCACCATCCTGCCTCTTCCTATCCCTGTTCTGACCCTTCCTGCAGGCTCCCACCACAACTAGCTGCTGCAGCCTGGTGAGTCTTCCTCAGGAGGAAAAATAACAGGAGTACTTGTGGCACCTTAGAGACTAACAAATTTATTAGAGCATAAGCTTTCGTGGGCTACAACCCACTTCTTCGTTGTAGCCCACGAAAGCTTATGCTCTAATAAATTTGTTAGTCTCTAAGGTGCCACAAGTACTCCTGTTATTTTTGCGGATACAGACTAACACGGCTGCTACTCTAAATTCCTCAGGAGGGGATCTAGTACTTAAAAGTGAACAAGCCTTCCAGCCTGCCAGACCTATTAGCACAACACTGAAACTGTTAAAGAGCCATTCAAGTGGTAATGAAGCTATTTAACAGGCATTTGCCAACCCCCAGGTATATACTGTCAGTTTCTGAATTTACTGACAAACAGTTGTGCATTACTGTAATATTTACTCAAAACATGTTAGTCTACAGGATCGTCATTTAAAATTTGCTTTAAAAATATTTCATAAGTGTGTTGCTGAAGATGATAAAATCACATCTCTAAAAAATCCTTGCATAGATTTTTAGATGCACAGTCTGAGTATTCATCTTTAGCCTTAAATGCTTGGATCTTCAGACATATAGTTTTTTAAATAAATCCTTCAAAAGACCACCCTTATCTAAAATACACATGCGAGCCTTGGCTGCCCTCGGGCATAGGGGCACCAGTTTAATACTGCATAGGGCCCCATAAATCCTAAGGACGGCCCTGATGAGTGCGGAGCATGCTTTCAGAAGTCTTAAAAGAGCAACACTCCAATGTGGAAACTACAGTACTCGAACCACCAAAAAAGAAAATCAACCTTCTGCTGGTGACATCTGATTCATATGATGAAAATGAACATGCGTTGGTCTGCGCTGCTTTGGATCATTATTGAGCAGAACCCATCATCAGCATGGACACGTTCTCTGGAATGGTGGTTGAAGCATGAAGGGACATATGAATCTTTAGCACATCTGGCACATAAATATCTTGCGACGCCGGCTACAACAGTGCCATGTGAACATCTGTTCTCACTTTCAGGTGATGTAAACAAGAAGCGGGCAGCATTCTCTCCTGTAAACAAACTTGTTTGTCTGAGTGATTGGGTGAACGAGAAGTAGGACAGAGTGGACTTGTAGGCTTAAAAGTTTTACATCTTTTTATTTTTGAATGCAGTTATTTTTGTACATAACTTTACATTTGTAAGTTCAACTTTCATAATAGAGATTGCACTACAGTACTTGTATTAAGTGAATTGAAAAATGCTATTTTTATTTTACAGTGCAAATATTTATAATAAATAATGAATATAAAGTGAGCACTGTACACTTTGTATTCTGTATTGTAATTAAAATCAATATATTTGAAAATGTGGAAAACATCCAAAAACATTTATATAAATGGTGTTCTATTATTGTTTAACAGTGCGATTAATCACGATTAATTGTTTTAATCACTTGACATCCTAAAATAACCTTTGTATACAATATACAACTTTAACTCAATCCTTTACCTTGTCAGTTGAGCTACGCTCATGCCAAGCTATCATATCAGTCCTTAATATTTATTTTTCTCTTCTCAGCGCACTAAGACTCGAAGCCAAGCTAGAAATTTAGCATGATATGGAGACTGTTTCCTGGCACAGCTTCTTGACCTTTTTAGCCCAATCCATTAAAAATTAATTTACGCAGACATTCTGTGATTTTAGGAGCTGTGCTGAAATATGAACCAAATGTACAGAAGTATGTGGGAGAACGTAGGTGAGAATACATTAGCATGCAAAAATTTAATGCAACCCCAGTGAACCACTCCCTTCTCTCCAAAGCAAACGCACATATTGTCAAACAGATCTTTGCTTTGCCTACTGATCTGATCCAATGACTTTATTTTGTATGTCTGTTGTACTAAAACGATGTCCTGCTGGAAGAGTGGTGGAACCAGAGCGCCTTTACGAATCTATACTTGTATATGAAGGAAGGGAAATTCCCCTTGCACTCTTTCCCATACTAACAATAATATTTCAGGAAGGGAAACTGTGTTTTCACTTCATTTGAATCTAAGTCCAAATTAATTCAACTACCAAATCAGTGCAGAGAGCTAGTGATTGGAGAAAGAGTTCCATATTTTTAGGATGAGGAAGTTGATAGATCTGAAAGATTACTTGTATTTGGGAAGATGTATCATTGGAAATTAATATCCAGGTGCAAAAAGAAGCCCAACATGGTGAGGAAGAGGCTTGGCTTCATTTTGGAAGAACCTTGACTGATCCAGAATAATCACAGCATCAGACCTAGCATGACCATAGGTTAAGGGTTTGATGGGGGAAAACAAGTCATGATCAGTTGAGGGAGGCAAATGTTGGCTACAGCAGATACAATACCTTTATTTTTTCTAGGGGGATAAAAGGCTGAGTGGAAGTTCTCCATTTACAATGGAAACCTGAACAAGATGGCTCAAAAACTACAATGTGTTGTTATGCAGACATCTTCAAAGGTCATTAAATGACAAACCTCACCACACTCCTGAAGGAGATAAGTAGAACCATCTACATTTCACAGGTAGCAAGGTGGAACACAGGGGTTCTGACTTGCCAAGACCACAGAGTGAATCAGAACCTGGATTAGAACTCAGGACTTCCAGGTAACTGGTCCTGTGCTCAAGCCATTACTTCATTTCCTTGTCTATAAGCAATATAATGGTGGTTAGGTTTAAATTTTCTTGTAATATTACAGCTCTAATAGCTGCTAATAATTGAAAACACTTCATCTCACAACAACTGTCTCGAGTTTCAATGATAACCATGTGACTGTGTAATGAGAATATGAGTTAATTTTGTCAAGGGGAAGTTGGTACTTTTGAGGGATAAGGAAATAAGAATTCAATTACTTTCCATTAACTGGGTTGGTTGCTATAATTGCTTGTTGGTCTAACAGGTTTACCCATTTTGATGTCTACTATTATGTTAACCTAAACAGAAAATAAGTCTAAACCTAATATACGCCCAGGTGGGACTCAGTAAAATATTTTGAGCCATAAAACCATCAATGTCATACACTAATCAATAATATAGATTTTTTTTTAAAAAGAGTTGTTAATTTAACAGAAGTTTAACTATTCATAAACCAGTTTTTAACATAAAAATAGAACTTCTCAGTACCTTTTTGAAAACTTTTAAATTTCTCTTCATTCTAACAGTGAGCTCATTTGCTGTGTCCTAATCTACATAGTTAGACTGGCAAGATGGTCAGTCCATGTATATATTATTCATTTATATTTAAGACACCATTTTTGTTTGTTTAGCACCAGGGCTTGCCCAGGTGTAACTGAAGACAGAATTTAGCCTGAAGTGTTTAATCTACTTTGTAGTTAGATGCAATGATAAGAAAAACATGTATAAAACATCATAATTTTTTCTTTAATGAATTCTTCTCATGCTGATGCTATATCTGTCTAGTTATATTGGATTACTTAGGTGCCTGTCCTGCAAATGGATCCACACACATCCCTGTACCCACAGAGAAACCCATTGACTTCATCATGGGTGCAAGGTTCACTGCTGAAGTGTTGGAGGCTGATGTGTAAGGATCTGACAACTTGCAGTTGCTGTAACATCATAGTTGATATCTGGTGGCTTCAATTATAGCCCTTTTTATTTCTTTATTTATTTTACATACTTTGAACTTTTCAGAACATTGATCATTTGGGCTGAAATTTTCCATGTCTTGTGTCTGCCCAAAGGGGGAGTGTTTTCGAAAAGTGCAAATAAGATCCTCCCAGACATGTTTGAGTTTGGCAGGAATGAGGAGGGCGGGGGAGGGAAAGGAGAGTTTCCCATTTGTAAAAAAAAAAAAGGGGGCTGTCAATTAATTGCAACTAACTCACGCAATTAACTCCAAAAATTAACTGTGATTTAAAAAAATAATTGTGATTAACCGCACTGTTAAACTCACTTTATTATTTTTATTACAAATATTTGCACTGTAAAAATTATAAACAAAAGAAAGTATTTTTCAGTTCACCTCAGACAAGTACTGTAGTGAAATCTCTTTATCATGAAAGTGTAACTAACAAATGTAGATTTTTTTGGTTACATAACTGCACTCAAAAACAAAACAATGTAAAACTTTAGAGCCTAAAAGTCCACTCAGTCCTACTTCTTCAGCCAATTACTAAGATAAACAAGTTTGTTTACTTTTACGGGAGATCCTGCTGACTGCTTCGTATTTACAATATCACCTGAGAGTGAGAACAGGAATTCGCATGGCACTGTTGTAGCTGACATCGCAAGATATTTATGTGCCAGATGCGCTAAAGATTCATATGTCCCTTCATGCTTCAACCACCATTCTATTATATATGCATTCATGCTGATGACGGGTTCTGCTCGATAACGATCCAAAGCAGAGCTGACCAACGCATGTTCATTTTCATCTTCTGAGTCAGATGCCACCAGCAGAAGGTTGATTCTCTTATTTGGTGGTTCGGGTTCTGTAATTTCCGCATCGGAGTGTTGCTCTTTTAAGACATCTGAAAGCATTCTCCACACCTCGTCCCTCTCAGATTTTGGAAGATACTTCAGATTCTTAAACCTTGGGTCAAGTGCTCTATCTATCCTTAGAAATCTCACATTGGTACCTTCTTTGTGTTTTGTCAAATCTGCTATGAAAGTGTTCTTAAAATGAACATGTGCTGGGTCATCATCCGAGACTGCTATAACATGAAATATGTGTCAGAATGTGGGTAAAACAGAACAGGAGACAGACAATTCTCCCACAAGGAGTTCAGTCTAGGGTGACCAGATGAGGGAAACAAAATATCGGGACACATGGGTGGAAAAAAAAAAAAGCCGAGTCAGTCCCGCCGGCGGAGCAAAAAAAAGAATCCGCTGCCGGCGGATATCAGGACAAATTGCGTCCTGACCAAAGATCAGTCGGGACACAGGACAAACCCCGAAATATTAGGACGGTCCCGATATTATCGGGACGTCTGGTCACCCTAGTTCAGTCACACATTTAATTAACGCAGTATCTTTTTAATGAGCATCATCCGCATGGAAGCATGTCCTCTGGAATGGTGGCCGAAGCAAGAAGAGGCATATTAATGTTTAGCATATCTGGCACGTAAATACCTTGCAACACCGGCTTCAAAAGTGCCACACGAACACCTGTTCTCACTCTCAGGTGACATTGTAAATAAGAAGCAGGCAGCAGTATCTCCTGTAAATGTAAACAAACTTGTTTATCTTAGCAATTGGCTGAAGAAGAAGTAGGACTGAGTGGACTTGTAGGCTCTAAAGTTTTACATTGTTTTATTTTTGAAGGCAGTTATTTTTTGTGCATAATTCTACATTTGTAAGTTCAACTTTCATTATAAAGAGATTGCACTACAGTACTTGTATTGGGTGAATTGAAATATACTATTTCTTTTGTTTCTTACAGTGCAAATATTTGTAATCAAAAATAAATATAAAGTGAGCGCTGTACACTTTTTGTATTGTGTTGTAACTGAAATCAATATATTTGAAAATGTAGAAAATATCCAAAAATATTTAAACAAACAATAATAGAATACCATTTAACAGTGTGATTAATTGAGATTAATTTTTTAAATCGCTTGCAAGCCCTAAAAAAAATTAATTTGAAGACCACTAGTTTGTTTAGAAAGGACTGCAACAAAATATGCAGAGCTTTTCAACTCAGCATGGCCATAATTGCATTTGCTTGGTTTGTAGGGTTACCATACGTCCGGTTTTTCCCAGACATGTCCGGCTTTTCGGCAATCAAACCCCCGTCCGGGGGGAATTGCCAAAAAGCGGAACATGTCCGGGAAAAATACCGGCCGGGCACTTCCTCTCCCGCGGCTGCTCTGCTCCTCCCCTGACTCAGACTTCGGCTCTGTTTAAGAGCCAAGCTGCCTGAGCCAGCGCTACCGGCTTCGGGCAGCCCCCGTGCCTCCGGACCCCAGCCGCCGGCCGGGCACTTCCCTTCCCGGCTCCAGCTGCTCTGCTCCTCCCCTGACTCAGACTTCGGCTCTGCTTAAGAGCCAAGCTGCCCGAGCCAGCGCTACGGGCTTCGGGCAGCCCCCGTGCCTCCGGACCCTGCGCCACCGGAGCAGAGCAGCTGGAGCCCGGGAGGGGAAGTGCCCAGCCGGCGGCTGGGGTCCGGAGGCACGGGGGCTGCCCGAAGCCCGTAGCGCTGGCTCGGGCAGCTTGGCTCTTAAACAGAGCCGAAGTCTGAGTCGGGAGGATCAGAGCAGCTGGAGCCGGGGAGGAGAAGTGCCCGGCCGGTGGCTGGGGTCCGGAGGCATGGGGGCTGCCCAAAGCCCGAGCGCTACCGGCTTCACAGGTTTGCCGGGCAGCCTCCAGACCCTGCGCCCCCGGCTGGGCACTTCCCCTCCCGGGCTCCAGCTGCGCTGGGGAAGCGCCAGCCGGGGGCGCAGGGTCTGGGGGCTGCCCGGCAAACCGTGAAGCCGGCTGCGCTTGGGCAGCCCTTTTCGCATGGCTGGGAGTTAGGGCGGGGACTTTGGGGAATGGGCGGAGTTGGGGCGGGGCCAGGGCCCCATGGAGTGTCCTCTTTTTTTATTTTTTAAATATGGTAACCCTATTGGTTTGAGCAAAAACAAACCAAACCAACATCAACCACACCCAAGAACCCTGTTTCATTTAGTAAAGATAAAAGGTCTGAAACTTGTGTACAGAACATGTGTAAGAGAGAATTTCTATAAGTCCACAGAGGCATATCTAACTAAGCCCTTATATGTATAGTTAAGTATGCAGGAAGTTGGTTTAAAGGAAATTGGCTTCAATTTAAGCCAGAAGGTCTTGTAAAGCATGCAGTGTGATGACTTCCAAATTTCCTGGTGTGTTTAATCTAAACAAGGGTAAGATATTAACTTGAAGAGAAAAAAAAAGATTGCTGATACAATGTTAACGTTGCAAGATCAAGCACTCAACAGTCAAGACATACCAAACATTGAAGTTGATCTAGCAACATTAATTCAGGCAGGTTGCACATATGCAGTGTTGTTAAGCTGAAAGGTGCTAATGGCTGCCAGCAGGGGAGTCTTATTAGATCCAGAGACAATCACAGACCCCATTAAAGCCAGTGGGTGTGCCCAGCACTTTTAGGGTATGTCTACATTGCAAGAAAAGACCCGCAGCAGGGAATCTCAGAGCCTGGCTCAGCTGACTCGGGCTCATGCTTTGGGGCTCAAAATAGCAGTGTAGATGTTCAGGCTCAGGCTGGAGCCCCCCTCACTGGGTTTCAGAGCCCAGGCTCCACCCTGAGCCTCAATGTCTGTGCTGCTATTTTTAGCCCAGTATCTCCATCCCATGTCAGTTGATTTGGGCTCTAAGACTCACTGCTGTGGGTCCTTTTTTGCAGTGTAGACATACTCTTGCAGGTTTAAGAGAAGGAGCAGCCAAGCCCCTTTTATGTATTGAAAGCAACTGGGTACTGTGGGGCTACCACTACCAAGGCACTGACTAGGTCACATGGCAGGTCAGAGCGAAACCTGAGGCATTTCCCTGATTGCAAACACAGGGTCTAGGATAGCAGCAGCAGGCTAGGTTAGAGACAGAAAGCCAGGAGGAGGAGTAAGTGGGGCTCTGAGAGGAAGCAAAGAGACAGGACTTCTGAGGCAGAATTGGGATTTCTGAGCAAGGTAACTGCCTGCTGCCGTTTGTTTCTACTGTGTTGATGGAAACAGGACTTTGTGTACATATTTTGTCAATAAACAAGATTACACCAAGAATAAACTTGATTCAGGTGACTGTTTTCTCATCCCAACAGAAACAATCCTGCAAGGCCCTGAATTTTGGCTAAGCTCTTAGGCCAAAAGGGGCAACAGTATTTTCTATTTCTCTAATTACCATTTTTTCCATAGTATTTACAATTAGCTAAAAATACAGGATCTCTGGCATGGCCCAGTTAACAATGCCAAAGCACCTTTTATTTCTGGAATTTTTTTGACTATTGAGTTCTTGACCTTGCAAACTTAATATTGTATTTATGCTGCTATTTTTTATTGCATTTAGTAATAAAAATTTTTGAAGATAAATAAAAAGCAAAAGGCAACTAATTACAGTATTTTATCAGATGCTACTGTAAATATGGACACATTTTGTAATATAAAATAGAAATGAACCTTAAAAGCTCCTATTTCAAGAAACCGTCACAAAATATTGGGAGGTGGTGGGTAGAAGGACAGGGTGGAAGTGACATTTTTATGTCAACTGTCTTCCAGAAGGACAAAGACAAAGTGGGCAGCTGGAGCCTCTCCAGTTTAAAGGGAGCCATTTCTCAGCTATTGCAAGGAGAAATCTTTAAATATTTTTGGGAGTGTGATTAAGATCAGCTCTGTATTAGCCTTCCCACCACTCCCATAGGGATAGATGATGGGAACTGCTCAAGGGAAATGATATGATCAAATCCCTCCACAATGGAGAGGGATGAGGGGTCCAAAAGCGACAGAATCCTGGACAAAGTTTGTATAAATATAATAAAACATTTTTCCTGCTCTAATGCTCTGGCTTCTGAGATATTGGAGCAACTTGATTTGCTGAGGAGAACTCCATCCTGTCCATATAGCATATCATATTCTATAGCATTCCTGACTACACGGTTGTGCTGCCATCAGAAATACCCTCCCACAAAATCTATTAAAAAATAGGGGATGTAATAGGGGACTTTTCTTGTGCTTCTTTTATGTTTTTATTTATGATTTCTTAAAAATAAAGTTTTGTTTCTGCAATCTTTCATTTTCTGGTATAGAATGAAGGTAGGAAAGCACCTCATAGGTCATGTAGTCCATCTCCACAGCAAGGACAAGATTATTTATCGCATTATTTTCCAGTTCTATGACCAGGCTGCATTTCAATTGCCCAAGCTATGGACTTCCAACCATTCTCCCACAGATGCTCTTTCACAGCTTAGGTGTAACTGTTAAGTAATTTATCCTGATATTCAGCCTAGATGTTCTGTTACTTAAATTCATCCCATTTCTCCTAGTTATACCTCTGTGTACAAAGGTAAGCAGTGGCCTTCACTCTTGATCCTTTCAACCATCTAATATGAGTGCATTTATCATATCCTGCTTAGCTCTCATTTGTTCCAGCTGTAGATATTTAGGAGGGTATAAGTTGGAGATGTCAATTCTGCATCTCCATGCCATTATACCTCTTTTACACCAGTGTAAAAGCATTGAAATTACCTGAAATTTCCATCTATGATTCAGATGGAAAGATGCAAAAGTAAAACTTTATTTTTATAATATCATAAATTAAAACAAATAGGGAGCATTCTTCCTCCCCCCCCCCAAAAAAAATCTCTATATATTTTTATGCATATATTACCTAAATAATATACCCTTTATATATTAATTCCCATTTAGCATTGCTAATAGCATTACTAATTATTTCTCACCAGTGTGGTTGTAGCCTAAATATGTTGTACAATGGGTTTACGCTAGTGCGTACCTGGTGTAATGCAGTGGAGTATCAGAATCTTGAGGTTTAGTAGTTTTTTGTGGGGAAAGAGATGGGGTCTATTAACTGCCGAACTCTGTGACTGGCTATCTGATGAATTTTTGAACTAGAAATTACTAAAGTGTTTGGAGGGGAGGGGTTAAATGATGTGAGTTGAAAAGAGCTGAAGATAGGTGCCAGAAAGGTACAAATACATTAATATTTATGCCCAAAGTCTTCAGTCCTTAATCAGACAAAAATTCCCATTGAAGCCATTGTGAGTTTTGCTTGATTAAAAACCACAGAATTTGTGTTTTTTGTGTGTGTGTGTTTGTTTTTTTAAAATCTTTCTACATTAGTGGATCCCTCCAGACGCTTATTGATTGTTCTTCTCTGAACTTCCTCATGTATGTGCTCATTTCTGGTAATGAAAAGCTCAGAGTGACTGCAGTATTTTAGCTGCAGTCTTACCAGTACCAGCTGATCTGGCATATTCTCTGTTTTAACTAACTGAGCAACCTGTTCTGTTAGGAAGGAGACAAATATGTTGATGACTGTGAATGATAGCCAGTCTTCTACCCCTGTTGGGGAAGTTACTGAAGCCCGGAAGATCTATGCAATAATTTCCCGTGTGACCTTTGAGCCATCCTTCAGAAGGTCCCTTCGTCAATTAGGGCTGCACACCAGAGGCTTCCCTTGCTAGCCCGCTCACACTACTCTTTACATCTGTTGAGAGAATACAGGAGATCATATAGTACCAGTCCAATATGCATCTTTCACTTACTTCCACCTCACTTGCCTTTGCAGTGTTTTGGTGGCCCCTTCCAAGTGGCAAACAGCAATGGTTTCCAAACTTTTTCATTGTGTGGCCCATTTTGCAAGAGGGAAATAATCTCACAGATCCACTTCCTTTCGTAATCCCCTGCCACCCAGTGTTTGTTTCTTGAAATGTTTCATTCTTGGAGTTCCGGTCCCTATGTGTATTACATGCACCTGACACTGAAGATTTGTAGCAAGTATTTTCCGTTGATCAACACCTGCACATTTGATCTCTTCATGCTCTGATCTGAGGGTATTATGGACGGTGCAGAACTACGTCTTTCCAGTTCCTTCTCACCACCACATGGACTGAGTCGGAATCCTCCGGGTCTAAAGATAGCTCCGTGTTTATTCTTCAGAACCTGTAAAAAAAAATTTAAATAGTTTATTTATTATTCTTAGTGTTAGGTTTAGTGTATTTAGTCTAGTTCGTGTAGTTTAGTTCTCTCTGCCTCAGGGAGTCTCTCCCTGTGCACCAGGACAATGCCTAGAATCTCAGAATTTAAGAACTGCATCTCTTGCCCCCACTCCTTTTCTGTGAATGATGAGCACCCATGTTACCTTTACAGTCTTGAGGAAGCTCACATCTCTGTTAAGTGCAGCATTTCTCACTCCTTCTCTCCCTGAACCTGCGAGGGACAAGAGTGCTGACTAAAGGCACTGTGATGCTGGTAAACCAAGTGCCAGCTCTGGCCAACGCCATAGGCGTTAGCTAAGAACGGACAAACTCATAGCTGGAAACCAAGCCAGCTTCCCTGTATATTAGTTTTATTCAAAAGTGTTACTCTTATAAGATTATGTTTAGTGTTTAGTCTCTATGAAATACTTGTAAATTGCGGCATGCATTAATCTCACTGGTCATGTCTGTATTCCATGCTACATGGCAAAATATGTTTTATAATTGTAAAAATGCCTGCTCTGAACTTGTGAACTCAGATAGGAAGAATGGTCCCCCGCACCCACCAAGAAGGATTATCAAGACTTAATGAATCATCTAGGATAATAAGCTTTGTTGATTACCTCATCCACCCATGAAGAAGTTACATGCAGGAGCCCTCACCCCATCTGTCTGAGCTCTGGGGGGAGGTCATATAAAAATGCTCACAAGAAGAAATGGTTATCTCTTTTCTGTTTGAACTCTCACAGGGCGAGAGACACTAAACCTAAGCAGAGATCCACATGGGTTACCCCTGGGTCTGCCTAGAAACACATTTTGAATTGACAGATTACAACATCTCTGTCTTATTTATGAACCATGGATGGCAGCTCATGTGTGTATATGCTTGCTTGTTTTAACCTGTAAATAACTCTCTCATTTCTTTTTCTGAATTAATAAACCATTAGATAGTTTATTACAGGATTGGCTACAGGCATTGTCTTTGGGGTAAGAGCTAGGGTACCAATTGACTTGGAGTAAGTGATTGGTCTCTTGGGACTGGAAGCAACCTGAATATTTTGTGATTTTTGGTGTAAGTGACCATTTATGACGAAGTCCAGCTTTTCTGGGTGGCAAGAGGACTGTCTGTGGTTAGACTAATACAGTGATCCAGGAGTTCGTATTTGTTACTGAGTTGGTAAAATCTAATTATAGAACACACTACCAGTTTGGGGTATCTGCCCTGTTTTTGACAGTCTGCCCTGAGGCACTCACAGTTGGGAACCACTCCAGACAGCGTGACAGATGCATATCATGAAGAAGGCTGTGAGATCTCAGTCGGGCCCAGCCTGAGGAGATCCTCTTGTACAGAGACCTCAGTCAGTGGGCAGTGCCCCTCCAAGCACTAGCTCAGGAGCTGAAGGTGGAGCTGTTAAGCCAAAGAATTTTTACCAAGGGCTTCTCCCTAGAGGAAGGGGCACTCTCACAAGGACAGATTTTCTTCGAAATCTGCTCCAAGGCTATGTCTACACTACAGACCTTACAGCAGCACAGCTGTACCACTGCTGCTGTGAGGTCTCCTGTGTAGCCATTCTATGCTGGCAGGAGAGAGCTCTCCCACTGGCATAATTAAACCACACCCAACAAGTGGCAGTAGCTATGTTGTTGTAACAGCCTCTCCTGCTGACATAGCGCTTTCCACACTGGCGCTTTTGTCAGTGAAACGTATGTCAGTCAGGACTGTGTTTTTTCACACCCTTGACTGACAAAAGTTTTACTGACCAAAGTGCTAGTGTAGATATAGTCCTAGATGAAAAGATTCCTCTACAACTCCATCCAAGTTGGGTGTGTCCTCACACCCATATCCTAAGGATTTAGGTCCGCTCACACCTCCTGAACATGAAGATATGGTTCAAAGGAGTAAAGGTCCGTTGGCACAAACTTCAGTACCAACACATAAGAGCTAGGATCGGCATGCACTGACACCATCTTGGAGTTCCAGGCTATACTCTGCTCTGGCGCTCACTCCTGCAAAGAACCACCATTCCCCATAACCAGTGCCAGATCCATCAGTCCCAACCACCAGAACACCCCAGATGCTGGAGTGGACCAAAACCTCCCCAGAGGACATCTTTACCTTATCTTAACCACAATCACCTTTTCTTTTGGGTCTGACCCTACTCGGAGAAATACTGACACTGGAGGAAGAAACCATCTTGAGAAGACAGGAAAGCTTGCCTATCCCATCCAGCCAGAGCTCTGCCAGTTGAACTGGACCCTACCTTCTCTTTGGCTGAGTCAGAGGCTCACCACAAAACATCATCTCCACATAGGGAGGCTACAGAGACTCTCAAAGATCTGGGATCCCTCCTCCTCCCAGATATGACTATCCAGGGAACTGGTGGTACCCCAGTGCCATGGAGTCCTCCACGACTGGTCAACCCTTCATACTGGCATTATTTGGGGGCCATGCCATACCTATGCTAGAAACCCTGGATCCATGCATGAATTCCACCTAGCCTCTCCTAGCCAACACCAGCCCGCTCCATCGGGGTATGAGGAATCAGAAATGTAAGGCTGGAAGGGACCTGGAGAAGTCATCAAGTCTAGCACCCTGTGCTGTGGCAGAACCAGGAAGAAGAAATTAAGTCAGATCTGCTGGGACCGACTGTTCCAATGGGTGTATTCTGCTCCTTGTCAGAAGAGGCAGTTGCCCGATCTTTGCCCCCTTACCTGATGACCTCAGGCAGGCTCCTGTACTCCAGATCCAACTTGAGGTGGTCCAGAATACTCAACGTAGGATCCTGGACATACTTCGGCCTTCTGGTCCTAGCCGTGTAGCCGTTCCAGTGAACAAGGCCATTATGTAACCAATCAGGGTAGTTTGACATATTCATGCTTCCTGCACCCCCACTCTAAAAAAAAAAAAAAAAAAAAAAAAAAAAGGGGTTGAGAGGTTTTATTGAGTACCAGCAAAGAGAGCAGAGTTCCTGTTTACACACACAGCACCCAACTTCCTGGTAGTGAAGCAGCTACTGAGAGATTTAGACTACAACATCCCCAGGCAACACCCGTGGACAATAGTGCTTAAACATCTTAACCTCGTAGGGAAAAAGGTATTTTCTTTCACCAACGTTCAGTTTCGATTGCTAGCTACCAGGCCTTGTTAGCAAAGTATGATTTCACCAACTACTCCAAATTTTTGAACTTTAAGAAGAAATTCCCTCCGAGGACAGGGCCCAGTTCCAAGCCCTCATTGTTGTGGGCAGGCTAAAATATCTCTTTAGGCTGCAGTGGATGCTGCTTCTAGAGGGATAGCTACAGCAATGGTCATGAGATGCAAGTCTTGGCTCCTCCCCTGGGGGTTCCCTGTGGAGGTACAAAATATCATTGAGGACCTACTTTTTGACAAGGCTAACTTGTGCAATGAAAAAACTGACAAGTCCTTTCACTCACTCAAAGACTCCAGAACATCCCTCGATTCCCTGGGTATGTATACTCCAGCTCCAAAGAAGAAATACCACAAAGAGGTCCAAAACTGCCCACTCAGTTGTTCTATCACCAGCACCCACTACACAAATGCCAGAGGGTACAAAGACCTAAGTGCATACCATCCTTCCTCCAACTCTACTGCTGCTGCTCAAACCCACCCACCACCAATGGGTTTCTTTGATGAGATGTTAGAGAACTATGTTCCTCTATTGATGCCATCCTACCCCACCCTTCAAACTTTTGGTAGCCTTCTCACCCATTTCACTAACAACTGGAGGACAATAACAGTGGGCAAGTGGGTGCCACATGATCAAGTTTGTCTGTCTGACCTCCTGTCAAGGCTGCTTCCCCACTTTGAACTTTAGGGTACAAATGTGGGGGCCTGCATGAAGACTTCTAAGCTTAACTACCAGCTTAGATCTGGTCCACTGCCACCATTCCCAAAGCTAATTCCCTTCCCTGGGAAGCCTTGAGAAACCTTTCACCAATTCCCTGGTGAATACAGATCCAAACCTCTTGGATCTTAAGACAAGGAGAAATTAATCATCCCCCTCCTTTCTCCCACCAACTCCTGGTGAATACAGTTCCAATCCCCCTGGGATCTTAAAACAAGGAGAAATTAACCATCCCCCCTCCTTCCTTTCACCAACTCCTGGTGAATACAGATCCAACCCCATTGGATCTAAAAACAAGGAAAAATCAATCAGGTTCTTAAAAAGAACGCTTTTAATTAAAGAAAAAGGTAAAAATCATCTCTGTAAAATCAGGATGGAAAATAACTTTACAGGGTAATCAAACTTAAAGAGCTCAGAGGATTCCCCTCTAGCCTCAGGTTCAAAGTACAGCAAACAGAGATAAACACTCTAGTAAAAGGTACATTTACAAGTTGAGAAAACAAAGGAAAACTAACACGCCTTGCCTGGCTGTTTACTTACAAGTTTGAAATATGAGAGACTTGTTTAGAAAGATGTGGAGAACCTGGACTGATGTCTGGTCCCTCTCAGTCCCAAGAGCGAACAACCCCCAACACAAAGAGCACAAACAAAAGCCTTTCCCCCCCCCAAGATTTGAAAGTATCTTGTCCCCTTATTGGTCCTTTGGGTCAGGTGTCAGCCAGGTTACCCGAGCTTCTTAACCCTTTACAGGTAAAAGGATTTTGGAGTCTCTGGCCAGGAGGGATTTTATAGTACTGTACACAGGAGAGCTGTTACCCTTCCCTTTATAGTTATGACACCTCCACATCACAGTCTCTCTTCCTGGCCCTTTTTCAGGGACCACTCCCACAAGAAAATCCTCTTTCAGGAACTCAACTCTCTTCAGTGAAGGGCTATAGAGTAAGTGCTACCTCAACATCATGGGAAAGGATTTTACTCATATTTCTTAGTTTCCAAAAAAACAGGGTGGAGTCCAATTCTCGATCTATGCCAACTGAACGTCTTGATTCAAAAGTCAAATTTCCACATGGTCGCATTGGCATCAATAGTCCCCTCTCGAGGAGGGCATGCAGTTCACAGCTCTTGGAATGGAAAACACTTACTTTCGTGTAGACATTCATCCACCCCACAAAAGTTTCCTCAGATTTATGGTAGGACAGAAGTATGACCAGTTCAGAGTACTCCCATTTGAACTGGCTTCATTGCTGAGGGCCTTCCAAAAAGGTCTTCTCAGTAGTGGTGGCCCAGATAAGAGAAAACGTCTACACTGTCTATCTGGACAACTGACTCCTAATGGACATATCCAGCGAGGAGGTCTACTCGGCGACCCTATTCCTGCTCCATCCACAAGCTTCCTTGGGAATCTGTGTCAACAAAGAAAAGTCCACTCTGACTCCCACGAAGACCATAGGCTTTATAGGAGCAACCCTAGACTCAACTGCAGCAAGGACCTACTTCCCTATGGAGAGATTCGAGACAATGAATGACTTGATAAGACAGGTCTTCTTCAGATGTTGGCCTCATGTACTTATGAAACACCATTTGCCAGGCTCTACCTTCATTGTCTACCAGCCTGGCGCCAGTCCATTTACTCAGCAGACAGGGACAACATGAAGTCCAGGGTAACAGTTCCCACCAAGGTCACAGCATTTGTTGCCTAGTGGATGAACCCAGAACAAGGTCATCTGGGAGTACCTTTTATTACATCCACACCCAACAAAACCATTATCATGGACACACCCCTCACAGGATGGGGAGCCCACATGGGCAGTCATACTGCACAATGCTCCTGAACCTCTCAAGAAGCCAGGCTGCATATCAGTCTACTAGAGTTGAAAGCATACTGTCTATCTTGCAATGACTTTCTTCTACTTATTCAGGCTTACCATATCCAGATAATGTCAGACAATAGGATGACTGTAGTTTACCTAAACAGAGTAGAGCAAAATCTCTTTCTCTGTGTGTAGAGGCAGACAACTTACAGAACTGGTACTCAGGAATGACATAGCACTTTCAGGGACATAAGTACCAGGTGCATAGAATTTTCTGGTGGACAATCTCAGCAGGCACTTCTCCAGACTATGAATGGGAGATACATAATTCTGTGCTGAAGGAGATTTTCACTCATTGGGGATGCCATCTTGGAACCTGTTCGCCTCCTAGACAAACAAGAAACTCACACTATATTGCTCCAAAGCAGCTCTGGGCTGGGATTCCCAGGGTGATGCCCTTTTACTATCCTGGACAGACCACCTCAGATGTGCCTTTCCCCCCATTCCACTACTACCACAGGTCCTGCAAAAGCTTTGCCAGCACAAAGCTCAAGTCATTCTCATTGCACCCAACTGGCCCAGGTAATTCTGGCTCCCAGCCCTTCAGCAAATGTCAATCCGTCCTACTGTCAGCATCTGACCCTTCCCGGATCTATTAACTCAGGTGACTAGGAAGGCCAGACCCCCAATACAGAGTCCTTCCACCTCACAGCCTGGTATTTGGCTGGATATCAGACCTAGAGCATTCATGTTCAGACACCATTCAATCCCTTCTCAGTCAAAGCAAAAAGGATTCCACCAGAGAACACTATCTGGTTAAATGGAGTTGTTTCTCCACCTGGGCACAACAGAACCATTTGCCTTCAGTGTCTGTGGGTATTCCTTCTATTCTAAACTATATCTTTAACCTTAAGAAGTTGGGCCTTTCTATTAGCTCACAGCAATCAGCACCTTCCATCCTCCAGTTGAAGTCTATACTATTTTTTCTCAGCCAGTAACAGTCAGATTCCTGAAAGACCTCATTGGAGCCTTCCCACTGATAATGAAATCAACACCACAGTGGACCTTAATCTTGTACTTTCCATGCTTACTAGATCTCCCTTTCAAATACTGGCAACCTGTTCCATGTCTTCTCTCTCCAAGAAGGTTGCTTTCCTAGTTGCCATAACATCAGCTAGAAAGGTGAGCGAACTGGAAGCCCTTATGGCAGATCCATGCACCATATTTCATTGGGTTACCCTTCACTTCCATTCGAAATCCTTAAGGTTATTTCTGAATTTCATATGAATCAACCTATTCACTTACCGTTATTATTTCCTAACCCTCACGCATTAAAGGAAGAGAGGAGACTTCACTCTCTCAACGTCAGACGAGCTTTGGTGTTCTATGTGCAGAGTACAAAACCAATTAGAAAAATTCCTAGACTATCTGTTATAGTAAAATGAACATGAGGACAAGCATTATCCTCCCAGAGACTCTCTAAGAGGATTTCTGGTTGTATCCTCCTTCGCTATCAGTTAGCACATGCATATCTTCCTGAAATGGGTGAGAGCCCATTTCACCAGAGTACAGGTGACTTCAGCAGCATCACTGAGATGTACCTATACTGGACATTTGTAAGGTGACTACTTGGCAATCTATTCACCCCTTCATGAAGCCCGGTGTCCGGGCTTCTTCTACAAATGCAGCTGCTGGGACAGCAGTGTCCAGACTTCTTTACTATCTGAATCCTTGCACCCCACTCCTATTTGAATACTTCTTACCAATCACCCACATGTGGAATACAAACAGGGAAGAAGAAATGGAGGTTACTTACCTGTAATTGGCAGGTTTTTTGAGATGTGTGGTCCCTATCTGTATTCCACTATTTGCCCTCCTTCCTCTCTGCTGTGGATCATGACTGGATTTGTGGTATGAACAGGAACTGGAGAGGTGTCGATCTGCACTGCATCTTACACCCTCGGATCAGAACACAAGAAGATCAGACGTGGACCAACAGACTCAACTTGCTACAAATCTCGCTTCAGGCGCATAGAGCACATGCATATCCAGGTGTGGAATACAGATAGGGATCATGCATCTTGAAGAATCTCCAGTTACAGATAAGCAACCTCCATTTCTGTAGATCACAAGGAAAAGCTTTGTAGGTGGCTGAATGAGAACTACTACCATAAAGGTTGGTACTAGGGGGTCATGTTCTTCCCCATGGGCGGGGGCATCCAGTCTAGATGGAATGAAAGTGAGCCCAGCATTTAAAAGGGTGGTCATGGTATAGGAAAAGTTGAAACCCACTGTCATATACTACAATTCAGAATCCATCAATCTCCCCTCAAATTTGCCTTGTTCCTTTTCCTTTTCTCTCCCAACCCCCTCACCTTCACATGACCCCTTTTAAAGATTTTACTTGCAAATAAATGCTTGGCACTTATATCCAGAGACACAAGCAAATATCCAAAGGGGATTTTGCCTAAGTAAGTGAATACTCCTATTCAAAATTCTGTGGCTAGATGAATGGATATGTGACAACACTGATGAATAAATAGTGGCTGGGACTGCCAAAAACCCGACATTAGAAAGCATAAACAAAGCAATACTGAAAACAGATGGATTCATTTTAAGTCTTATCCTTTTTCAGTTAAGAGATGCTAATGAGGCAGCTTCACTTTGTACCATGACCCTGTCACATTGTGTGCTAACACCAGTGAGCAGCAGCAAGTGACAAGAGGTCTGAGTGCCAGTCCACAGCTGCTTTTCCGCAGGAGTAAGTAATTATTACGGTAACTACAAACAGCATGAATTCTCCTGCTGCACGTTGATAGAATTAAGTAGCAATAGGGTATTTTGTAGCTGGCACCAGAGTTGTGCAAAACTAGCAATTTTTGGTTTGTGAGTAATTTAAGTTGAGGGTGAAACTTCCCCATTTCTGACAGTAAATGCAGTTTGTTTTTTATAGTGAATTTTCTTTGGGTGGGATTTTAGAAACAGGAATGCACCTCCTCTCAAACATCTGGCAACAGCCACTGTCAGATGCCAGACATGCTGTCAATCCAATCCAGCGTCCTGCCTCTGACAGTAGCCATTGCCAGATGTTTCAGAGGAAGGTGCAAGAAACAGTGCTATAGGCAGTTATGGAATAACCTGCCCCCAGGGAAAGTTTTTTTTTTTAACCCCCATTAGTTAGATGAGTTTGACTTATGCAGCTTTCAGATTAAAAACAGCTTTTCATCCTGAAATGCTGTGTTTCCAACAAAACAAGGCTTACATCACAACCATTTATTCTTAAGATGTTGTACCTATGGTTCCATGGGGAGCTTTGTCTGTAGAGTTAGTCCAATCTGCAAAATTACCCATGTAGCAGGTCACATTGCTTTGCATTTTGTCTCTTCACAAACTCAGTGATTCCTTCTTTCCCTTTTTGCCCAGATATGAGAATAATTTCCCCCCCATCTCTAGCTGGTACACGACAAACTGAGGAGCTTTTTTGTGTATGCTGCACTTGTAGGGCCAGATTTTATTCTCAGTTCATGTATGTAACCCCAGTTACTTCAATAAGGATGTATGTTTAGAATGGAGCTAGAATTTGGCTCCCAGTATGTTGGAATCAAAACACTTGTGTTGTAATTCACTGTTAGTTTTCATGTGGTCATTATTGTAGCTTAGCTCTTTGCACTGTATCCTGTAAACAAGAGTCTGTCTCCACACAAAAATGTGTAGCACTGTATCCTGTAAGTACAATATATACAGAAGGGATGTACTTAAGCTGTGCTTTTAACAGTTGAACTTCCTTCGGATAAAGCTGTTTAAAAAAAAAAATCAGTTTTCATCCAATCCCTCTTCACAACCACTGTAAAAATGACTTATGACCTTAGCCCTATGCTGAAATGATCTCATGTAGCCTGGGTATAACTACAGTATATGGAACCAAGGCAGGCAATATGATTGTCTGAATGCATTTTTTTTTTTTACCATTAATTGATAGAGCTGGACAAATAATGGATTTTTCAGTTTGATGGCTGAACCAAAAAAATCTGATTTCCCAAGCCCCCTCCCATTTTGAAATGACAATTTATTGGTTGTTCTCATGAAAAGGGGGGGGGGGGGGGAATTCCGGTCAAACGAAACATTTCAACTTCTTCAGATTTTTCCGCCCATTTTTTTTTTCATCCAAAGCTACTTGCCAAATTCAAACAGAATATTCAGAAACAATCTCAGCTGACCCAAAACTGCTTACGCAAATAAACTATTCACTGGGGGGAAAAATCGCCCAGCTCTACTAGTTGGTACATTTTTCTCACCTGCTGAAAATAAATGTTATAATTGTACGAGAGAACTTGGCAATAGACATAACAATGGAAGGCCAGATTCTCTTTTTAAGAGGACGCCAAGCTTGTAAATTCTCAGACAATGGGGAAATCAAAACTGTAAAACAAACGTGTTTGAACACAAAGCATACACAGCTGACTTCCTTCTTCTCCCAAAGGGTGTGGTGTACTCTTGGAAGTGCCCTTGTGATTTTCACAAAGTGTATCTCCCCTTTAATATAACCACCTCCCTTACAAGGGCATCACACAATAAGACTATACACACACACACACATTTAAAAAGTTTTTAATGTTTCCTTATAATTAATCTTTTAAGTATCCATTATTTACTGCTAAATGGGATGAATACTGAATGGGATGCATCTAGGGATTAATGGTTTTCCAGACCCTTTTCCTGTTCTCAGCTCATATAATTCCATAATGATAAGAGCTTAATAACCTACGTTGCTGCTCTTTGTTCTCATTTCATGGAATGTCTTTTCCATAGTCTCAATGGACTCAAGGCCTGGATCTATGTCTAATGAATATGTTCCTCTAGAACCAAGGATGCTCCTCTTGTCATATCAATTTCCTTGTCCTACTGAGGCAATACGTGTGTGTGTGTGTTGGCATTTCAAATTCCCTTTGCTCATCGTTTTCTATTCCCCCACCAATACTAGGATATTTCCTACTTAAATAGAATATGATGTTGAATGTGTAATTTGTTAATCTAACTCATTCATATAAAAAGATTGAGAAAGATCCTTATACCACTCCCATCACCATGACAGCTGAGAAGCCCTCTTGGCTCCCACTGTGATTAGTAGAATTAAGGTGGCTTAATAGGTTTCTATCAGTAAAAGGACTGTAATAATAGCATAAACCAAATAACTATTGAATTTCGTGGGGACAGTCCTACCATCCAAATTTAAAGGAGCGTCAGTGTTTCTTTCTAACCTTTCAAACCTTGACTAACAAATGCAATTACACATTCAATTCCTTGTTGTTCTTGTGCAAGGACTGTGCATAATCCTTGAATTACTGGCATCCGTACATCATTTGAATGGTAAATTACAGTTGGGATATGCTAACACTGGAGTGTGTGTGAGAATTATTAACTGATTAGAAGCTTGTTGGCGCTTCGTTGTTGGTTCCAGTGGTTAGCTTAGCTTTTGTCCCTTTTTGATTTTTTATGTAATAGTTGTGCTATTTTCACAACATTGGTAGAGCTGGTAGAAAAATGTCTGTCCTCCCCTACCCCCACCCTCCAAATTTTTTTGACAGAAAATTGGATTTTCAACTGAATGGAAGTATTTATGGGAAAATGTCCATTTTTGTCAACACCCCCAAAATTCTATGAAAAAATATAAATACATAAGTAATTTCTTTTTAAAAAACTGTTTATTAAGGCAAAGTTACAATAAAATGTCAACATACCACATTATACTTTGCTTATTTCTTATTCAGGATCAGGTTAATAATCAAAGATTCTGGCTTGCTGGCAGGGGAGCACTCCTCCTCTGAGTACACAAAAGAAGGATGACCAAATTTATAAATACTTATCCTCTTTATGGCACTTATCTTGTAGACACACTTGGTGTGAAAGCTTTTCCACTACAAGGACAGTCCATATTTTACTGCTTATCACAATCCCCTTGGAGAGGAAGTTTTTTTCCAATAATGGGCAATAACAAAGTCTTTCTGCTAACAATAAAACGGAAAGTTTTCATTTTTGTTAAAGTTTTTCATGAGGGAAAAATAATTTCCTACCAGCTGTAAACATCAGTTCTGTTTTACCAGAATGATTTGTAACTACTGTTGTGATCAGTATGGAGATATTTAGATCTTTAACCAACAATGATAACAATAATTATAAGCATTAGCATATAAACTAATTTTAGGCATCTTGTGCCCAATTTCTAGAATAGTTTTTTTCCCCTAAGTGCTATTGATAATGACTCCACTACCACTGACATTAGCAAAAGAGTCAAGCACAACCATGTAGTTAGATTCTTTCATATAAAGAAAAGGCATTGGTGTAACCAAGAACAGAATTTGGCATCACCTCTCTGGATCACTGTTATACAAGGATAGACTATCTGTCTAAATCTGAGACCAGAACTATATTTTTCTAAAATAATATTAATAAAATGTTCTTCACCCTTTTCAAAGATGTTTGACATCATGGGAGGTGGACATGGATTCTACTTCATATCTTGATTATCTCATACCATATCATAAATATCTTCATGTGCCCGCTGCTTGTACCTGTTGTCTGACTGATAAATGCCTGTTAAAATTATAGTCCTATATTTAAGCGATTGGCTTAAGTTTTCAGTAGTATTTTATCAACTGCACTGAGAAGGGAAACTGGCCAGTGATTGCCATGTTTTGTGATGTTCTTTGCTTTGAATACCAATGAAATGACAGTTTTGTTCACTATTGGAGAGAGTATTCCAGTCGTAGAAGTGTGTCACTATTTTTGGAGTTAGGGGACCATATTCAGGCCTAGTGTAAATTGATGAAATTTTCATTTACTTCAGTGGGAATTTCACATGCCTAATTTGAGCTACCATCTCCCTAAAATTCAATAGAACTTTCCTGGATTGCCATAGTTCCTTAAAGACTTCTCAGTTCTAGAAGACTTCAAAGCTTCCCAAACTTTCTCAACAAATGTCATTTTGTAGGTGTGTTTTAGGACTAATATTTAGGGGATTGTGATAGGGTGTATAAACCCCACACCATGACAAAGGGTTTAAAGAGCTGCGCTCCTCCAGCCCTGTCAATCATGTCAGGGTAGAAATAAGGGTTTAAAAGTAGGAAGTGTTGGGCAGCTCTGAGAGACAGAAGACAGTAGCTCTACAACTTCCAAGAACTCCTGCCGAACTTCAGAGAAACTACCCTCAAGAAGTTCATGCACCAATTTCCCATGCTTACTAGGAGACAGCAAACCCTGGTATACTGGCTGGGCCGGAAAGATTCAGCAGAGCCCCAAGGTGAGCTGTTAAAAGTTCTGTGCTGCAACACTTCACTCTTCCCAGGGGTAATGAATCAGGGACTATACTGAAAAGACTTGGAGAGTGGTAAGCCAGTAATCTCCATCTCCTTCACATACAGACTGACTCTTGGGCTTAATTTAGTATTGAGAAGACTCCCATTTATGTGGGCAGGGTTGCCCTGTGGATTTAGCAGCACTCAGACTGCAGTAGGCGCCCCTCAGTGACCCAAGGAGTGTGATAAGGTTGTTAAGGTGTTATAAGGCTGTCCTTACTGGAAGCTGCTGATGAAATCTCTTCATGTATAAGTGATCTATCAAGCCCATGTATCATAAAAAATGTATCCATTTCTGAAGGCTACTTGACATATATTGATAAACTGCCAAGCTGGATATCAGCTGTTAGGCAGGCAATAGCCAGCTTTTATTCTTCCAGGGTCTCAATGTAGTTTTTTAACAAGTAGTTGTTTTTTCTTTCTTATGGCACTTACTCAGTTTAATTATCCATTCTTCATTGACTTAATGTCTTAGTTCAGCCCCTTTATTTTTTCTCATATGATGTTCATTGATTTTTAGTAAAAATCAGTATTGCAAAAGACTGTTACAGGAAAACACAGATACAAATAATCTTTGTAGACTAATGGAAAAACCTGGGTGACACGCACAGCAAACAGCAATGACAACTACAAAAAAACAAACAAAAAGTAAATTATAAAGTGTAATTATATATATGTATGTTTTGTGAACAGTGTATTTTTCATGTCATTCAATTTTATTTTTCATATTTTCTTCCTACTTCCTAATGTTAATTTCAAAAGTCCTGATTCAGCAAAGCACTCTTAACCATGCATAACTTTAAGCACATGAGCAACCCCATCCCTATTCAGCAAAAGCATTAAGCACATACTTCAGACCTATATTAATAAAGGGCTTGGTTATTCAACATATACCTGTTTACCAGACATAAGCCTGAATCAAACTCCAGGTCCAAAGAGCTGTGAAGTTTTGGCACGGTGTATCTGAATCTGAACATTGTTGCTTGAGCTTCTCTCTGGTGGCTATATTATACATGTACTTCTGCTATTTTTAACATTGTTATAGCTCTGCTAGTTACTTTGCATCTTCTTGTTTTCACATCAGTTCTTGGCCACTCTCTGAGAAGGAATAGCCAAAAACATCCTGTGAAGTTACCAAGGGAACAGCTCTTTCCCAAGGTTGTTATGGGTAAACTAGCCCCTCCCTATAAACAAATTTAAAATCAACAGTTGGACTTTTGATCACTGTTGGGAACCCTCCTCATTCCCATATCCAGTCCAAGTGTTGAGGGGAAGCATAATTAATTAGAATTTTCTCCTTTGGATCCCCAAAAGATGAAGCTCAAAATTATCTTTGAGAAACTCCTGCAAATCGAGTTCTGTCTGTAAAAGCTTAGACTATCAAAGAAACAACTGAAGCAATTAAAGCTTTAAAATATAGAAAGGAACTCAATAATGTCCCCACAGAATTTTATTTAATTTAGAAGGAAACTCTAGTGTCCAACTTGTTAGGCATTTTGAAGACATGATTGAAGTATAAATCTATTCATATCTTCAAAATGGGCTTCGGGAACCTTTAATTAAACACTTTATGCTGATCAAAAAGTCAAACATATAACAGCTGACTGTGGAAATGACAGGCCAACACTACTGATAAAGTATGATTGTAAGATATTATATAGGCAAAAACATTTGGCCAGATTGGAGTCAGTAATTCATTTTCTCATTCATTCTAGCCAGGTTTGATTTCTAAAGCAGAGCTAGTGTACTAATAATGTAAGTCTTCAATGCAATTCAGTCCATTTGGTTAAAAATACAGCCTTGCCACTACTATTTCAGACAGGGCCGAATCCAGCACTCTCTGAACTCAGTGGAAAGACTCTTATGGATTGGGCCGTTCGATCCCAATTCTTCAAACACCTCCCTCCATACATGCTTAACTTTACTCACATGTGTAGTCCTGTTCGGTTCAATGGGCCTATCCACGTTGTGTAAAGTTACTGACATATGTAGGTATTGCCAGGATCAGGGGATTAATGTTGAAAATATTTGACAGGCTGGAATGGGTATAGATGATTTTTGTTTTGAACTGGTTTGTTTTTTGGTCAATAGCTGAACTGACATCCATTTTATATACAAAAAATCAGAGCAAAATGGACCATACATCTGAAAAGGTTTATTTGTATACAAATACCCAACAGAGATATCATGTTTCCCCATATCTCATTTTATTTTGGAAACCAGTATTCAAAATAATCAGAGTGGTTAATGTCAAAGGTATTATAATGGGCAGACACAATTTTACATTGTTATGTGTTGTGTGAGTACATACATACATTTTTCCTTTGATATGGACTCCCATGTGTAAATTATTTTGGGACTTGGATTATTGGTCAAATATGGAAAAAAAATCTTTAAAAATTATTTGCATTCTTCATCATGTAGTAGAGTGATAACAAAATTTAAGGATAATCATATTACCAAGCAACTGGTGCTGCAGTTGGTATCGATTTGATAAAGCTAAGGACATTTGGATACAGCATTTTATAAACTTATATAATATACCATTCAGGTGTAAACTTATACCAAATATATTTGCCCCGAATCCACCAACTCTTTCTCTGCATCAAGAGGTTTTAGAACCTTAACCTTTTTATTAACTTGTTTTTTGGGGGGGAACTTTTATATGTGGATTCAGTATTGTATAAAAATTCCGTCCCATTATGAACACTATCAATAAGGTAAGTGTAGTGAGCAGTCTGATTAAAAACTTTATGGAATCATCTGGTGGGCTACATATGTTCCAGACCGTGCTTAATTTGTGCCAGGGCTTACCAGGTCTGAGCCCCAGCACCTCTAGGCTTGGCAATATATAGCACCGGCACTTTGGGCTTTCTGCATCAGTTATGAATGTTAAAAAAATTGCTTGAGCGCTGGCACCTAACTGCATGTGCCCTGGCACATCTTTCATTATAAATTAAGCATTGGTTCCAGATACTATACAAAAGATGTTCTGGAGAACAGGAGATAATGACCTTTAGCTTCAGCCACAGTTGTATCACCTGAGAGTGGGATATTCTTGCAAAGGAGGCAAGCCATCCCTCTCTAATTGGATGTGCAGGGTGCAGCAGTACCCAGTCTTTCTTTTGTGATATCATTATGTTCTCTTAAGGAAACTTGAAAATCTTTTGTGCTGTTTTATGTGGAGGT
This sequence comes from Emys orbicularis, assembly GCF_028017835.1. Classification (NCBI taxonomy): domain Eukaryota; kingdom Metazoa; phylum Chordata; order Testudines; family Emydidae; genus Emys; species Emys orbicularis. The sequence goes on from NC_088683.1 coordinate 124,047,692, forward strand.
GAATTCTCTTTCTCTCATAAGCTGATTTTTGTGCTTTGGGTGAGAGATTTAGATATATTGGAGGTCAGACAGCTCCGAATAATTAATGGAGATATATTGCTGATAGCTCAGGAAGTCTTGTCTGGTGATATACCCTCAACAGTGGCAAGTCTCAGTCACATTTAGCCACCCCGGTTCACACTGAGGACTACCTTATTTTACGAATGGGTTCGTTGCCTTTCTCTGTATCTTCAGCTCACATCTCTAGATAGGTCATCTTGTTTTGAAGTAGTTTCACCATTGCCTCTGCCAATGTCTGAGTTGGCTCTCTGTTTGTAACTCCTTTGCATCCGATCTTGAAAGCCATCCACCCTGATATTCCATTGATGTGGAAAATTTTGTTTCCATAATGCTTGTTAAATTCAGAGTAAATTCTTGTATTATTCTAGTAGCCATGTCAGATTTCTCCTCCCCCTTCTGCCCCCCGCTTTTTTGAATGTCTTCCAGGACTGACCCTGCTTTTCTGGAGCTCTGTGTTTTCATCTTAGATTTTGTAGAGATCTTTTTCTTTTTTCTTGAACTTGAAAGGTATTTCTGGGATATTTTCACAGCTTAGTCTGTAACTGATCTGCAGGAAAATCCACTGTTTCAGTGCCAAAATCAAGTGGTTTGATGTGTCAGCTGGAAGCCCACAAGGGTGCGCCCTCGCCCACATGCTCTGTCATTAGACCACCTATAAGAATGTTTGAGAGAGATTTGCTGTGACCTCACCTCTAGATGATGAAGTCCTGGTACATCAGGGTTGTGTTTTGAGGCACCAGGCCAGAGGAAAGAACAAAACCATTTAAATTGAAGCACTGTGCCCTTAAAAAAAAGGGGGGGCAGGGGAGGAGGAGGGAACAGAATATAGAGAACCTTGAAAAGCTCCTGGCACTGTCTGCTGCTGCAGCTGGGGTCTATTCTGAGTTTCTGTTTGCAGGAAAGTGGAATAAGAGTGAAGAGGAAGATGGCAGAATCCTCTCCGGGCTGCTACTGGGGCTAGCCATTGAGATATTTTTAGATTGCTAGAAAGGAATCTCTAGGATGAACCTTTTAGATCTTTTGCGGTCAGCAAGAATAGACTCTGTGTTTTCATTTTTTCATCTCATACAAAATAAGTTCTGTTTTATTACCTCTATTCTCCCAACCTGCAGTCCATTAAGAATGTAATGAACTGTTAACTAATTTCCTGTGGAAGAAAAAACCCACCTAACTGGATAGAAAAAGCCTCTTTGAAAGGATTTGCAGGAATGGGTGAAATTTTCTGGTTTTCAAAAATACTGTTGGGCGCTCATTCTGAGACCAGGGATAAAATGTTCAAAATTTTCTCATTTAAAGTCAATGTGGCTCCTAAGTTTCTGAAGTACTTCCAAAATTTTGCCCAAAGTCCTTTTGGTTTAAGGCTTTTCTAAAGTACGTAATGGCAGATTGGCTATCCCCAGAGGCAAACCTTGCAGCCTCTTTTAATTTAAGCATGTTTTGATGTGTATTCATTGTGTGGAAAAAATGGCCTATTATAACTTTTACATGCTCTGCTCTATTGGCACGCCATCAGATGTCTATGAACAAAATAACACAGACCAAATCTGTTTCCGTCTGTCATTTCAGGACAGATAAAATATTCATTTAACTGAAGGACCCCGGGGCTTCATCAAAACGGAATAACTACAGTGGGTCACTGATAAGATTCAGTCTCACTATTTCCTAGTTTTTGTGATATGTGCAGCTTCAGAATGGCACAAGGCACAGCAAGCCACTCTTCGTTCGTGACCCGCTGATCCTATCTGTTTCCCAATAGATATGTATAAAAGAACAAGCTGTGTCGGGATTTTATGAAGGCTCCAAATCTGGCTTTAACAATATTTGCTCAGGCACTGAGAAGGTCTGGGAATTTGATCTTGGCAAATATTTTGAACCAGAAAAAATAGAACAGTATATGGGCACATAAAAGATCTGGCACAAATTCATCTGTTATCCCAACTGTCATTCCTGAGCATTCTCAGGGCTGTTTAGACTCCTGTTAGACTTAATCAGGCCAGTATATCTGAATCTACATGCCATGTATATCTGAATCTAATGGTGCTGGACCATGGCTCAACAAAGCATATTAAATAATTAGGAAAATGTTTTGATTTCTTTTGCAGACTGATTTAGCCAAATCTCATTCTTTTTATATAAACAAAAGAAAGCTATTGCTTTAAGAGCTGAAATAATGATGACCTTTAAAAATAATGTGGAGGTCACTTACTGATTTAGTCTCCAGTCCTGCAAAAATATTCCACACAAGCTGGCCCTTCTAGCCAATGGATCCCTTTGCAGTTTTCCCCATACGTAGAGTAGGAAATAAATGTGATGATAATGTGGTATCATTTGGTGCAAGCTGATCTTTAATGGGCGACTAGTGTAACATCTTATCTCACGTGGTTTTAAAGTTAATGTCCACAGCTGTAGCAGCCCTGTCTGTACTGGCTAACTGTAGTCTTCCTTTTAAGTGCTCTTTCACTTTTTGAATCTTAACAGGTAAAAACTGAAATACCAATCTGTTCCTGAAAGGCTATTTAGATCTGTGCCAGTTGCTATTCTGAAATTTGACTGGTTTCAGATTTCATTACAAAAGTTGAAACAGCGTAAATTAAATTGAGAGCTTAGTTTAGAAATCTCTGTAGCAAACCTGAGCCAAATTATGGTTGTCCATTAAACCTATGCATGCCTCATGCTTGCAATGTGAAATCAGAAACACAACGGTCTGAAAGGCATTTAACTTTGGCTTTAGGCTTGCTTGATACCCACAGCTCAATGGAGAGGTGAGGATATGAACCCCATGCAAAGGTTTGTTCAAACCCCTGAAAACCAAAACAGTTGTTTTTTTTCACTCATCTCTTATGCTTCTATGGCACCTTTTGAATGTGTATATTTGCTATTGGTAGCAACATACCATTGAAAATGTTGCTTTTCCTGCTACTCAGTACCCTGTTTTAATAGAAAGCTCTTCTATAATTATTCATATTTGTACTGTGGTATCACCTAAAGACCCCTTTCAAATATGGATCTCATTGCAGTAAGCATTGTAAAAAGACATAATGTAAGAAGACACTGTCACAATGCTGCCATGAAGTGATTACAATCTAAAGAGACAAAACATGGAAATGGTGAGGAAAAAAGGAACAAAATGTAATGGCCAAGTTCTTCGAACGCTGGTTCTTATGTGTAATCTTATATGTACGCATGCACTCCATGTACCTGAGATTGGAGATTTCTAGCAAGTATTGTCTGTGATGCTGGCAGAGCAGGTGCCAGCTCATGCCAAAGCCCTGAAGCCTCCCTGAACACTCACAAATGCGTAGCTGGAAACCTGTGTTGTTAAAATAGGTACTAGATTTATAAAAATGTGTTTAGTGTTTAGACTTTATGAAATGGTTGTAAATTGCTTCATGCATTAATCTCACTTATAATATCTGTATCCCATGTTATAAGGTAATATTTAAGTGTTTGCTCTATAACAGGGGTCGGCAACCTTCGGCACGCAGCCCATCAGAATAATCCACTTGCGGGCCGGGAGACATTTTGTTTATGTTGACTGTCCGCAGGCACGACTCCCCTGCAGCTCCCCTAATGGCTGCAGTTCACCGTTCCTGGCCAATGGGAGCTGTGGGAAGCGGTGGCCAACACACTGTTGTAGTGCCTGAGGAGTTCACACTTGATACTTGGTTGGTGAAATCGAAGTATAGAACACACAACCAGTTTAGGGTTTGTGCCCTGCTTCTTAACAGTCTGCTCTGAGGTTGGCACTCACGGTCGTGAGCCAATCCTTACAGCTTGACAGCATCCATTGGTCTGCAAATGCACAGTTGTTCTCCTCATGCTCCAAACTGAGGGCATAAAGGGCAGTGTGGACCGAGGCCGCTCCAGTTCCTTCTTACTGCCGCATGACCTGTGTCAGAATCCTCTGTGTCCAAAACAATCTTCATCTATCTTCTAATCTGTAAATCTATGTACAGTATAATGCACATAGTTTTAGTATTCTTAATGTTTTTAGACTTTTAGTGTTGATAGTTAGTTTAGTTCTCCTTGCCTCAGGGAGTTTCTTGCTATGTCCAGAGTTTCATAGAATATCAGGGTTGGAAGGGACCTCAGGAGGTCATCTAGTCCAACCCCCTGCTCAAAGCAGGACCAATCCCCAGACAGATTTTTACCCCAGTTCCCTAAATGGCCCCCTCAAGGATTGAACTCACAAACCTGGGTTTAGCAGGCCAATGCTCAAACCACTGAGCTATCCCTCCCCCCTGCTAAGAAATTGTATTTCTTACCCCTGCGCCTTCTCCATTAGTGCCAGATACCAGCACTCTCTTCATTGCCTTGGGGAGGCTCAGATTGCCACCAAGTGCAGTATTTGTCACTTCTTCCCTCCTCGAACCTGCAATGGATGAGAGCTCCACCTGCGGAAACATTTCATAGGGAGGGCTACAGGACCCCAGGTGGGCCCAGGCCAGGGGACCCCCCCCAGCCCCGTACAGTGGCCTTAGATGGTGAGCAGCACCCCCTCTAATCATGAACTCTGGACCAGAGACCAAAACTATTAAGTCTAAGAAACCCTCTCAAGAATAGGGACATGAACATAGGCATAATGACAGATCCCTGGTCAGATCTGCCTCTCCAGAAAAAAATTGGTCCAAGTCAGGTGAGTCCTTGTGTGGCGCCTAAAGAATTAGGTCCACGTAAATCTTCCAATCACAAAGCAAAGATGTGAAGGAGGACAGATCTGTTAGTACTGGCTCCCGCTCCAACTCAGGCAGAAATACTGGCACCCATCCGTTCCAACTTCAGTACCCAGAAAGATAATGGAGCAAATAATCAAACAACAATTTGTAAGCACCTACAAGATAATAAAGTGATAAGTAACAGATAACATGAATTTGGCAAGAACAAATCATGTCAAACTAACCTAATAGTGTTCTTTGATTGGGTAATAAGCCTTGTAGATAAGATAGATGTGGGATAGTAGATGTGATGTATCTCGACTTTAGTTAGGCTTTTGTTACTGTCTCAGATGACCGTCTCATAAGCAAACCATGGAAATATAGCCTAGACAAACCTACTATAAAGTGGGTGAGCAACTAGTTGGCAAACTATACTCGTAGTGTAGTTATCAATGGTTCATAGTCAAGTGGGGTCTCACAAGGCTCTGTCCTGGATCTGGTTATGTTCAATACCTTCATAAATGGTTTGGATAATGGCATAAAGAGTACGCTTATAAAGTTTGCAGTTGATACCAAGCTGGAAAGAGTTGCAAGTGCTTTGGAGGACAGGATTAGAGTTCAAAATGATCTTGACAAACTGGAGAAATGGTCTGAAATAACTGGGATAAAATTAATTAAGGACAAATGCAGAGTACAATACTTAGTAAGGAATAATCAATTGCACAAATACAAAATGGGAAATGACTGCCTAGGAAGGAGTACTGCAGAAAAGGATCTGGGGGTCATAGTGGAACACAAACTAAATATGAGTCAACAGTGTAACACTGTTGCAAAAAAAGTGAACATCATTCTGGGATGTATTAGCAGGTGTGTTGTAAGCAAGACATAAAAGTAATTTTCCCACTTAACTCAGCACTCATAAGGCCTCAGCTGGAGCATTGTATCTAATTCTGGGCACCACACTTTGGGAAACATATGGACAAATTGGAAAAAGTCCAGAGGAGAGCAACAAAAATGATTAAAGGTCTAGAAACCATGACCTATGAGGAAAGATTGAAAAAATTGGGTTTGTTTTGTCTGTAGAGGGGGAAACGATAACAGTCCAAGTATGTAACATGTTGCTATAAAGAGGAAGGTGATAAATTGTTCTCCTTGATCACTGAGGACAGGACAAGAAGTAATGGGCTTAATTTGCAGCAAGGGAGATTTAGGTTAGACATTAGGAAAATCTTCCTAACTGTAAGGGTAGTTAAGCACTCGAACAAATTACCTGGGGAGGTTGTGGAGTCTCTGTCACTAGAGGTTCTTAAGAGCAGGTTAGACAAACACCTGTCAAGGATGGTCTTAATACTCAGTCCTGCCTCAGTGCAAGCAACTAGACTAGAAGGAAGGAAGGAATTTTCCTCCAGGGTAGATTGGCAGAGGCCCTGGAGGTTTTTTGCCTTCCTCCGCAGCATAGGGCAGGGGTCGCAGGCTGGAAGATTCTGTTGTGGGTGGGTCAGCTTTTGTGGCCTGCATCATGCGGGAGGTCAGACTAGATGACCATATTGGTCCCTTCTGACCTTAAAGTCTATGAGTCTATGAGATGATTAATTGCAGTCCCTTCCAGTCCTACATTTCTAGGATTTTTAATGACTGCAAGTGATCTGGATCTTGGTTTTAGGTTTCATCCAGCCTCTAACCCCATGCTGAGGCATTGGTTCAGTACCAACGCAGAGGGAAGAGGGTCACCTACTGAATCACCAGTACCAATCTATTTCCAGCTAATCCATATGCTTATTGAAAAGTAAAATCAACAGATATATTGGAACACTTTACCAAGAACCAACTGTCTCCTTTATTAGTTAAGATGGCAATCAAATCTTTGATAGTAAAAGGATCCCTTAAGAACATAAGAATGGCCATACTGGGTCAGACCAAAGGTCCATCCAGCCCAGTATCCTGTCTACCGACAGTGACCAATGCCAGGTGTCCCAGAGGGAATGAACCTAACAGGTAATGATCAAGTGATCTCTCTCCTGCCATCCATCTCCACCCTCTGACAAACAGAGGCTAGGGACACCATTCCTTACCCATCCTGGCTAATAGCCAATAATGGACTTTAACCTCCATTACTTTATCTAGTTCTCTTTTAAATCCTGTTATAGTCCTAGCCTTCACAACCTCCTCAGGCAAGGAGTTCCACAGGTTGACGGTGCGCTGTGTGAAGAAGAACTTCCTTTTATTTGTTTTAAACCTGCTGCCCATTAATTTCATTTGGTGGCCCCTAGTTCTTATATTATGGGAACAAGTAAATAACTTTTCCTTATTCACTTTCTCCACACCACTCATGATTTTATATATCTCTATCATATCCCACCTTAGTCTCCTCTTTTCCAAGCTGAAAAGTCCTAGCCTCTTTAATCTCTCCTCATATGGGACCCGTTCCAAACCCCTAATCATTTTAGTTACCCTTCTCTGAACCTTTTCTAATGCCAGTATATCTTTTTTGAGATGCGGAGACCACATCTGTACGCAGTATTCAAGATGTGGGTGTACCATCGATTTATATACGGGCAATAAGATATTCTCTGTCTTATTCTCTATCCCTTTTTGAATGATTCCTAACATCCCGTTTGCTTTTTTGACTGCCGCTGCACACTGCGTGGATGTCTTCAGAGAATTATCCACAATGACTCCAAGATCTCTTTCCTGATTAGTTGTAGCTAAATTAGCCCCCATCATATTGTTTGTATAGTTGGGGTTATTTTTTCCAATGTGCATTACTTTACATTTATCCACATTACATTTCATTTGCCATTTTGTTGCCCAATCACTTAGTTTTGTGAGATCTTTTTGAAGTTCTTCACAGTCTGCTTTGGTCTTAACTATCTTGAGCAGTTTAGTATCATCTGCAAACTTTGCCACCTCATTGTTTACCCCTTTCTCCAGATCATTTATGAATAAGTTGAATAGGATTGGTCCGAGGACTGACCTTTGGGGAACCCCACCAGTTACCCCTCTCCATTCTGAAAATTTACCATTTATTCCTACCCTTTGTTCTCTGTCTTTTAACCAGTTCTCAATCCATAAAAGGATCTTCCCTCTTATCCCATGACAACTTAATTTACTTAAGAGCCTTTGGTGAGGGACCTTGTCAAAGGCTTTCTGGAAATCTAAGTACACTTGTCCATATGTTTGTTGACCCCTTCAAAGAACTCTAATAGATTAGTAAGACATGATTTCCCTTTACAGAAACCATGTTGACTTTTGCCCAACAATTTATGTTCTTCTATGTGTCTAACAATTTTATTCTTTACTATTGTTTCAACTAATTTGCCCGGTACTGATGTTATACTTACCGGTCTGTAGTTGCTGGGATCAGCCCTAGAGCTCTTTTTAAATATTGCCGTTACTTTAGCTATCTTCCAGTCATTGGGTACAGAAGCCGATTTAAAGGGCAGGTTACAAACCTTAGTTAATAGTTCCGCAATTTCACATTTGAGTTCTTTCAGAACTCTTGGGTGAATGCCATCTGGTCCCGATGACTTGTTACTGTTAAGTTTATCAATTAATTCCAAAACCTCCTCTAGTGACACTTCAATCTGTGACAATTCCTCAGATTTGTAACCTACAAAGGACGGCTCAGGTTTGGGAATCTCCCTAACATTCTCAGCCGTGAAGACTGAAGCAAAGAATTCATTTAGTTTCTCCGCAGTGACTTTAACGTCTTTAAGTGCTCCTTTTGTATCTCTATCACCCAGGGGCCCCACTGGTTGTTTAGCAGGCTTCCTGCTTCTGATGTACTTAAAAAACATTTTATTACTTTTGGAGTTTTTGGCTAGCTGTTCTTCAAACTCCTTTTTGGCTTTTCTTATTACATTTTTACACTTAAGTTGGCAGTTTTTATGCTCCTTTCTATTTACCTCACTGGGATTTGACTTCCACTTTTTAAAAGATGCCTTTTTATCTCTCACTGCTTCTTTTACATGGTTGTTAAGCCACAGTGGCTCTTTTTTAGTTCTTTTACTGTGTTTTTTAATTTGGGGTATACATTTAAGTTGGGCCTCTATTATGGTGTCTTTGAAAAGTGTCCATGCAGCTTGCAGGGATTTCATCTGGAAGGAGGGTCCCAACTATGGGAAGGTTTCCCTCTGCTCCTGTTGACTGCTCTCCTTCCCTGAGCCTTTCATCCTCCTTAACAGCACATGGGCTGTCCGACCGGAGTTGGGACAAATCTACAGTGTCCCAGAAAGCCTCATCAACATACCTCTCTGCCTTCCTTAGCTCCTCCAGTTCCACCACCCTGGCCTCCAAAGCCCGTACGTGGTCTCTGAGGGCCAGCAGCTCCTTGCACCGAATGCACACATACGCCGCCCGCCCACAGGGCAGGTAATCATACATGCTACACTGAGCGCAATAAATAGGATAGCCCCCCCCTCTGCTGCTGGGCTTCTGCCTGCATTTTCTCCTACACCTACCTAGGTTAATGATAGGGTTTTTGTTTAAATCAAGAAGTTTTGATTATAGTTTAGTTTAAAGGTTTTAAAGAATGGCAAGTGTACCTCGCCCCCTTCCCACTCCCCTTCCAGACTCCCTCTCGAAACTCCCTGTTAGTGGCCCCGGTTCGCAAAGCTCCCTGGTCGCTTGCTCACTGCTTTATACAGCCCTGGCCTTCCTGATAGCCCCGCCCCTTACTTGCATTCCATTTTGCACGGTATTTATGAAGTAGGAATTCTTCTTCACTTATTTTAAATTCTGCTTCTCCTGTTGCATTCTTCACTCATTATTCCCTCCTTTTTTGTGCCACCCCTTCCTAAGTTCTCTCTTCACTTCTCTCTTGTCACCTCCTGTGTTTTGAATTCCCTAACACATCTGCTTCTTTCCATCTTCTCTTGCTCTCTGCTCCACTTCTGGCTACTTTCAGAAGCTATTTCATCTCCACCAAAAGCCCTTAGCCAGATGGGTACGGTTTTCCCAAAATGCCAGTTCAGGCGTAAGGATGATGGATGGCCTGGCAACAGTCTCAATACCTACTTTAACACTGAGCCTCATAAAGTCAGAAATGGACTGAAATTCAGAGCTGCACTGTACAGGAGTGGCTAGAACTGCTGCTCACACTGTACCAAAACCAACTACAGTAAAGAAATTCAAAACCGTTAACAAGGGAAAAAAACATTATTCAGTCTTATTTTAAAGGTACATGTAAGTGGGGGAATGATCTGGCTATTGTGGGGACTGGGAACTTTTCTGGCTTATACATTATCCTGGTAAAATGGGCTAACAAAAGGATCTGAGTTTTTGATCCCACTTCCTTTACCGAGAGGCCTGCCTGACCTCGAGTACTCCCCTTCCACTCCCCAGTGTGGCAGAGTCCTCGTAACCCCAACAAGGCTGGGCCCATTGATTACTGGGGGGCTTGACCCCAACCTTGTTGTGGTCACTTAGAATAGGGGCTGGGGTGTCCTCGCTCCAGGGTGCACTCTCCGCACCGCATAGGTGCCGACTCCGTGGATGCTTCAGGGCTGAAACACCCATGGGGAAAAAATGGGGAGTGCTGAGCACCCACCGGCAGCCCTCCTATCAGCACTTCCCCCTCCCTCCAGCATCTCCTGCCCACCGGCGGGCCCTGCCAATCAGAGCTTCCCCCTCCCTCCCTGTGCCTCCTGCCCACCGCAATCAGCTGTTTCGTGGCATGCAGGAGGGGGGAGGAGCGAGCAGAATGGGGTGGGAAGAGGCGGGGCAGCGATGGAGGGGAGGGTGGGAAGAGGTGGGGAAGGGTGTGGCCTTGGAGGAAGGGGTGGGGCCTGGGGCAGAGCCAGGGGTCAAGCACCCCCGGCACAATGGAAAGTCAGTGCCTGTGCCGCACCGGACACTTCTCTGACCCGCTGATCATTACATACAATTCAAAGGAAATACAATTTATTAAACAGCAACCAATTTTTAAAAATAAGGAAGAAATGGGAAAAGTTAAAGGAAAGCATGTAACCCTACTCTGTGGCACAGGGACATCACAACCAGCTGTCGCAGGAATGTAAGGGAAGTTCACAATCTATTCCTCACATGTCCCAGGCCTCCTTCTCAGGCCCTGGCTGTGCTGCAGGTCGGACACTTGCTCTGAGAGTGGCCACACGCTCTCAGGCTCTAGGTGGCAGGACCCTTCTTCCCAGTGTCAGCCCCCCCATCGGGGTTATGATCCCACTTCAAGGCCCTTGCAGGCCTCTTTGCTGGGGGCATCTCCCTGCGCTGGACCCTCTGCCCTGGGCCCCCGTGCTCTCCCCAGCTGCTCAACACACCAGTTCCGGACTGCTCCAGCTCCAACCCCAACTCCATCCCCAGCACTGCTGCTGCTCTGCTTCTAGCCCCCTGGACTGCTTTTATTGGCCCCTCTGGCTCTGGTTGCTGCAGTTCTCCTAGCACAGGTCTGCACCCTGGGCTGCTTCTGTGGTTTTTGTTGCTGCAGCCCTGCTTCCAGCATAGATCTCCCCCCTGGGCTGCTTCTCTGATTCTCTCTGGTGGGTGTGGCCCTGCTCCCCAGCTCAGCTCAGGCCTCTGCTCTTTCCTTAGCTCGGCCCCACTCTGTTCCAGGCAATTCCAGCTCACACGAAGGCTCTGGCCTCCTGACTCCCTCATTAGTCTGCTCGCCCTGTCAATCAGGCTGACCTGGAGCATTGGCTTCTCCCCATTGCTCCTGGGAACTGTCAGTCTCAGGGTCCTGATTTCCCATCAACCCTTCTCTTTTCTTTTGGTACTGGGAGCTAGCCAACAAAAAAAACAACCTACTGAGTTTTAGTAAGGGGCCAACAGCCCCTTTACATATAGATGGGCTAATTAGTGGAATTTTAACAAGCTAGAACTAAATAACATGTTATGTGAAGTTAAAGTTGGCAAAACATTTGTGAATCTCAGCAAACCTAGTTCAAGTGCTGAGTTTCTGACAAACTGGGTTTCAACCCACCTAGTTCTGGGTTTTATTATAGAGGGTTGGCACAGCTCTAGTCAGCATCATAGGCCCAATTCTGAATGTGCCGCTATTGCCACTGACGTCATTGGGAGTTTTATGCATGGATAATTCGCAAGACAGAACCCCAATTTGTGTCTGTTTAACTCTCAGTTTAGTTACAGCTATTAATATGCTAATATCTGGGGTGTCTGCAAAAAAGTGTCTTGCGATCACCAGATACAACCATGATTTCGAACAGCTAAAGGAGGTATAGCAGAGCTCCTTCTGGCTCAATTATCAAAGAAGTTTCCTTTCTGGTACCGCTCCTGTTTGTGAACCACCAGAGTGTGTGTTAGTCTCAAAACCTGTGCATCAAGACGGTATGAGGATTTAAGCTGATTGACTAATCTGTTCAGAATGCCTGGCCACCAGTTAGCGGATGAAATGTGTAGCCATCTTTTAATTACCTGATGTGTGCTCAAATCTGTTAAAAATGTTTTTGAGTCTGAAATCCCATAGCTTTGTGTTCTTGAGAGTGAGAGCTGCCAGTGATGGTAAAATTGACCACCTGAGAGAGAGAGAGAGAGAGAGAGTGTGTGTGTGTAAGTAACAAGGTAAATGAAGCTATACAGTGAAAACACTTTATGCCTTTTTAAAATCTTCCATAATGGCAATGAGAAGAATAATAAATTAGAGAAATATGTGAGAGAGGATCTCAAAGTAATTTACACACCTTAACTAAGGTCAGATTGCCCCTTCCATTTATTTAAAAAGGAATGGATTAAAAGAGTCCAAAAAAGTTTTGACCCAAACTACATCAGAGAGAGAGGGATTGAGCCTACCTGGCATCCTCCTCCTTCCCTTAACACCATGCACTTGGGATTTTGATGGGGGTGAAGAGTTAGGTGAGGATGGCCTCTTTCTTTAGTGTCATCAGTTCCTTCCAAACCCATGGCATTTCTTCCCACTGGCTGCTCCTCTGAACATAACCAGCCTTCCCAGAATGGGGGAGTTTGGACTCAGCTTTTGATGGGGCGGCATTAGTGACTGACCTGGTCAGAGGGCTGGAGCTGCAGAAAAGAGGTCTTAGAATCCCCACCTTGGGCTGTGGGGGGATTCCTCTGCTGCAGGCTCTGTGGAAGTCAGCTGTAAGGCTGTCCTCTAAGGACTCCCTCACAAGCCTAGTGTAAGTGGTATGCTAGGAGTGAAGAGGTGTGTTGGGGAGCAGGGCTGCAGCCTGTGGAGATTCCAGGCTGCACTGTAGCCCATAAAGCAGCCCCAGGAAACAGCTGTAATTTAGGCCCCATAACTGTGTAAGTTATGGTGGGGGGCCTCTCTCCATCTCTGAAGCCATACTCTACAGTCTGCTGACATGTTGACAGTTTTGCATGAATTAATGAAAGAGGGATCAGAAGTAGCTGACATGGATTGTTTGTTTATTTTTATTATTATTAAACTGACTTGTGTATCCAAGTTACTGCTGTGAGAAAAAATTAAAGTAAGAGGAGAGCTGGCAAAAGTCTTTAAAATGTATCAATAAAAATATAGAAAATCCCTTGATTTTTAAGAGCGAGGCTGCTGTCTTGACTTGAGGCAGCAAATTCTTAGTCTAAATCATAAATGCAGCTGGCTTACTGGCATTGCATTATACATAGAGAGGAAATGAAAAGTGATGTTTCCAACACTGAAGAAAATATGGCCAAGCTTTGATCACTTAATAAACAGAGCACTACCTTTATTTAGTTCTGTTTGCTTAAAAGGAAAAATGTTAATCCTATTTAAAAGAAATCTTCTGGATGGTGTCCTTACAATATTTTTGTACATGTAAATCAGTTTTAAATGTTTTTGTAAAAAATTATAATGCATAAGAAAAGTCTGACCAACCAAACCTTAGCAGCTCCACCCATTTCTTCCCCCCAAAGCAATGAGGCATCAAGGCAATATGTTATATAAAATCCAGTGTAGTTGTAGACATGTCAGTCCCAGGATATTAGAGAGACAAGGTGAGTGAGGTAATATCTTTTATTTGACCTGCTTCTGTTGGTGAGAGAGATGCTTTTGAGCCACACAGAGCTCTTCTGTGGTTCTCTCTCTCACTAACAGAAGCTGGTCCAATAAAAGATATTACCTCACCCACTTTGTCTCTCTAATATAAAATTCAGTCTTTATTGATTTGTACACATGCCTTTTTGATCTGCACGTTTCCATTAATATGCTTTAGCTTTCCCCATGCATTCTGTATTTGGCCATGTACTTGGTTGGCCTGTGGTAGTAACCACAGACAAACTGCACAACTGCTGCAGGCTTCCAACAACAGGGGCCTGGCACGTACTGGACAACGATTGCATGGCATATGCCAGCTCAAACAGGGACATTTCCTCTTTCTGTTTTTCTGCTCCCAGAAGCCAACCAATCAAAGATGAAATTTCTCTATTCTTGGCACATCTATTTTAGAAAATCAGTAATAATAATTATGCTTTCATTCCAACCTCAGCAGGTGCTGGAAAATGAGCTGTAGTCTCTCCAAGAACACAGGACTGTAGTGGATATGTTCACCTGGGTATCTTAAAAAATGCTTAACACATGTTTTATAATATATATCAATTTATACTGAGAAAGTACCTTATCTGTAAAATGGCAGTAACCATGAAATAATAGAAATAGTACTTGTGCACCTCAGAGGGGTGAGACTAAGGACAAAGATTGCAAATCTGGGAAACTAAAATTATACACCTAAATCCATACTGAGGCAGACCTCAATGAGAGCTTTGGCTATTCAGTTCATCTGAAAATCAAGCCACTAATTTAGTTGCATACATACAAAATCAGTGTAGCCCATATTAAATGGGTTAAACACTGGCTAACTGATGGATCTCAACAAGTAGTTATAAATGGAGAATCGTCATCCAAGGGGGTTGTGTTTATTAGGGTTAAACTCAGAATTTCCACTATGCAGAAAACCCCAACATTAAAAAAAAAAAAAAAAAGTTACCATTCAGAAAGAAAATATAAATTTCAAAATTTCCCACAAAGGGGAAATTCAGAAAAAAAAATCATTACAAAAAACCTAAATGTTTCATTTTGAAAGTGATCCAAGAGCTTCCAGGCTGCCTGATTTGTGAGACAGCTGGGTCTCCAGTCTGCCCAATTCCCTAGGCCTTGTCAGCTCCTGGGGTAGCTGACTCCCAGGGCTACCCTGGTTAACTGGCTCCCTGGACTCTGCAGTTCCCACAGCAACCAGTTTCCCCTTCCTAGAGCAACTGACTCCCTGGGCGGCCAGCTCTTGGGACAACTTACTTCCTGGACCCCCAACTCCCTGGAGCTGCCCGACTCTGGGTTTTGCACAGGAACATTTTAAATAGTTTCCCAGAGAATTTTTGTAACCATACCATTAAAAACAGGAAATCAATCAACAGGTTGTATATTAATGATAGTTGTACATTAATGGTAATAAATGATATGTTACACTTACATAAGTCTGCTATGTAAACAAACTTTACAATTTAAATTTTATCTAGGCTTTTGTACTGCACCATCACTAAGAGTACAGCCTCTGCTCCATTCTTAGCTCTCTAGGTCATGCCTGACTAATGCAGTTCATAAATTACAAAATATCACATACTGCAATACATTAGCACACCAAAATGTGTTAAGAATGGATACATCTGTGTCATCTGATCTGTTTGTATAATCTAGCTAAAGTGCCTATAACCATAACTGAATTGTATTTTATTTCTGTGATCTTAAAACAAATTGTATTAATTTCCTATATGGAATAATCTTTAATTTTTAACTGATTAATCTGTTTATAAATGTATTTTGAATGACCCAAATGCTTCTGTCCATAATTCTGCTGAGCAAAGGTTGATTCTACCACCAAATCTGTGAACAGACCATGAATGCCCATTCTTTTGATGGCCCAGATATCTACAATGGGAATCTAAACTGGAGCAATGCTTAACAGACTCCACTGAGAGCACTGACAATATCTCATGCCTCAGCCTGAGTAACAAGATGGTTCCTAACAATACAGGTAATGAAGATACAGCAATATTCAGATGGGTTCCTAAATACAAAGTCAAAATCCTCCT
This sequence comes from Emys orbicularis, assembly GCF_028017835.1. Classification (NCBI taxonomy): domain Eukaryota; kingdom Metazoa; phylum Chordata; order Testudines; family Emydidae; genus Emys; species Emys orbicularis. Next base: position 124,063,420 of record NC_088683.1, read on the forward strand.
TCCCCAACTTTGAAATGCTTCCTTTCTGCACCCTGCCTGTTTTACCCTACCCCAAAATGTCAATCCTAATCCATTTTTTACCATTCCTCAACATATCCCTAGTTTCTCAGCCACTCACTTTACCTTCTCCCCCTGGTCTTCCATCACCAACCAGCCACCTTTGACTCCCTACCCCTAACATGACAACCCCAGAGAAATCACCCTATGAACATTCCACACATTCCCTGGATAATCAGTGACCTCTATCAGCATAAGTGCCCCTTCTCTTCACAGGGCTTCTGAGATTAGTCACCCGGGCTTGTGAAGGCTGCTCCCATTCCCTGTCCTGTTCAAGGCTGCCCGAATGTGCAGATGTGACCCACAAGTGAGTATATATTGCAGGTTCCCCTTTTGCTGATTCACAGAGGATATGAGCTGCTACAGTCCTCAGCTAGAGCCTTGACTCTTTAGCTCAAGCAGTAGCAGGTCTTGCTGTCATACTGGAAATGTCACACTGGCATGTACAAATCTTCCTGAGCCACTTCCCACATGGATGCTGTATGAAACTAGGAAGTGAATTACAGCAGGGAGCGTGAATAGTAGACAGCATGAACAGGTAGGGAATTAAAGTTTAAAAATTCCTGTTTCCATGGAGCTACATGAATGGCTGCCTGAGCCAAATTCAAATGGCATGTATTGCAGCTGACTTTAATGGAATCTCACCCGCTTGCACCAGGTCTGAATTTGGCTCCATATGGGCTTGATTCTGCAAGAAGCTGAGCACTCCTGTGAGTTGCTGGATGCCCATAACTCCCATTACAGCAGGGGTTCTCAAACTGGGGGTCGGGACCCCTCAGGGTGTCAGGAAGTTATTAGATGGGTGGTCGCGAGCTGTCAGCCTCTAATCCCGCTTTGCCTCCAGCATTTATAATGGTGTTAAATATATTAAAAAGTGTTTTTAATTTATAAGGGAGGTCGCACTAAGAGGCTTGCTATGTGAAAGGGGTCGCAAGTAAAAACGTTGGAGAGACACTGCATTACAGTGGGAGTTCAACACCTCATAGACAGGAGTGAGCCCTACAATTTAGTTATGATCTCTGTGAATATTATAATAAAATGTGTTACTACTACAGGAATATTAATATATTATATAACATCTACTTTGGATCAAAGTTACATTTGAAAACATATCTAGAGTGGAAGCTGCCAATGTAAAATGCTAGTTTTTGAAAAGGGATAACGCTATTCAAATCTATGACATATTTGATATTTAAATAAATGTGTCTAGAATTGGTGTCAAGGAAAATTAGACCATCAGTTAGACCAACTTAGATATATGTATATATTCTCTGCATATAAGAGACTGATTAAAACCATCAAGAAGTGTAAGACTTACAAAACTTAGAGTAAAATTTTCAAAATCACCTAAGTCCCATTTACAAAATCACCTAAGTCCCATTTACAAAAGTGACTTTCAGTGAGATTTAGGCTAAGGGCCGGATTTTCAAAGGTATTAGGTGCCCAAAGATGCAGTCATTGGTGAGTTTGTAATGTTGATTTTGTGCATCGTGGACTAAATGAGGAGTTATTGCAGTAGGATGAATTAGTCATTTGCAGATTCAGTGAGCAGTTTGTTCACTCTTAGCACAGCTTTATTTGGGGACATTTGGTCATTTATGTTGGCCTTCTCAGTGCTGGAACCATGCTACTTCAAGCTGTTACCTTCAGCCTGCATTCACACTCCTAGTTAACCACCATGTATTTTATTTGAATTACTAGAAACAGATACCTTGAAATATACATTTCATTCCCAAGGGTGTCCTGGCAGTGAGCTGCAAATGTTTATAAATAACCGTACCCAGCAAACTAATTATAAAACCCAATGTACATATGCAAATATTTAAAAATAATCACAGTTGTCTGATAACATTTATTTCAAAAGTGATCTTCATAACACATGATAAGATGAAACTGGCATAGAGTACCATACCACATGTTAGTAAACATCACATGGTTTTCAGGGTCATTTTTCAGTGCTGTCACCCAACAGGTTTATGTTAAAGAAGCAGTTTGAGCCTTAGCTTTGAATTTCCTTGTATTGATGGGTTTGTGACCTTACAGTTGTTTACATGCAGTATTTTATTTTTAGTGTTATAAAACTGTTTGCAGAGGGACTGGATCAGTAACATAAGTATCTATCTGACAAAGGTAGGGTAGTTAAAATTGATTCTTTGAGTGGAGTTGAAGTCTGGCCCCATTCTGTAGATGTGTGTATAATTTTACTCATGTGAGTAGAGCCTTGACTTAAAGTTATGCATGTATATGTTTACAGGATAGGGGCTTTAGTGATCTGTTAATTTAAGTGGTTTTGAACACTGGGTATATTAAATATTCATAAAAATACAACCTAGGTGCATAAGTGGTAATCCCTAGCCCAGCTATATGATAAAACAATTGTCAAATTTATTTTAAAATACCTCAGATTTTTTTATTTGAGCAAAAAATATCAAAAGAATTTAAAATTATGTATTTATTAGTAAAAAAAAAATACACCTCTGGAGTGATTCGAACATTTTTCTCCAAAAATAATTGAATAATACACACTAACCACAACTTTAAGGATTCATACTTTTCAAAGATCTATAGTACAAGTGCCAATACTTTAAGTTATTCTTTCTGAACTTGTTTGTGTAATGTGTATTTTTGGCATAATTAGCCAATGCTAATTTTGCATTAGTAAATAAGATTTTCTGGGTCAGTCTTTCAAATATTAATAATTTAGGTTGGCAGGTAAAAACAGAATGCCCGTGATTATTAACTGTTGTATTTACCTGAGTATCTAGTGTTGTTTCTACACTGAAAATACAGAAAATCAAATACACTTCTACCCCAATATAACGCGACCCAATATAACACGAATTCGGATATAATGCGGTAAAGCAGCGCTCTGGGGGGGTCGGGGTTGTGCGCTCCAGAGGATCAAAGCAAGTTCGAAAAAACGCGGTTTCACCTATAATGCGGTAAGATTTTTTGGCTCCCGAGGACAGCGTTATATCGGGGTAGAGGTGTATTAACAACAATAAATTTCTAAGGATTTAAAAATGCACCCTACTTTTAATAATGTTTGCTACAGAGACAGTCCCTATAGGCCAAATTCAGCTAATTGATTTCAATGGAATTGCATTTTATACCAGGGCTGAATTTGGCCCTATGTGGGTAGATTCTTCTTGAAGTGTTTATAACATCTCCTGTTTTATGCTTCTTAATTCTTCACAGCTCTCCTTGCACTATGACTAGGAATTCCTTTGCAAGTCAAGAGGAAAAGTAGAACAAGTCCCGTCTCTTAAATGCCATAAACAGGAGCAGATAATCATTTTCCATGGAACTGGTAACCCAGAATATGGTAGCCTGACATAAAGTCTGACCTTCCAGTGAAAAGCAATCCAATTGTGGCCTCTCTATTGCATTAGAACTAGCTGCCCTTTAATAGATAGTGTTAAATAATGACATTCTATTAGAGATTGCATTTTAATCGTTTTTACAATTATTCATTAATTACAAAGGTTCTGTGGCTGCTCCATAGTTAAAATTACATAAAGATTTGCATTTAAACTAGGGAATAATCCGATGTGTTTTATATGAATACTGTAACCCTGATCCTGCAAGCTGCTCCTTCTGGGTAGGCCTCCATTAACTTTGTTGGGGATCTGCCTGAGCACAGGGATACATAAACATTTTGATCATTGCAGGACCACACCCATATCATAGCTTCCCCAAATTTACCAAATTTAGTCTTGGGTTACAGAATGACTTTTCTAAGAATTTACAAGTAAATCTGTTACTTAATTTATTAATTATAAGCATTTTGAAATGGCGAGTGTATACCTTCTTAAAATTCCTCTAGCAAATATATTTTGGATTTTTGGAGATTGGAAAACTAACTCACTTGGAGATTTTAGCAAAATCTGAGGCACAGTCTATTTTAAGGTTTATTAACGTGTAGATTTCTTTATTAATATACTAATCATAATGTTTTCTATCTACTTCACAATGAAAGTCAATGGATATTTTCATTACTGAATTAATCTGATGGAAGTATTTGTCATCAAATGGCTGCTCCACAATCCAGGATTTCATTTTTTTTTTAATTATGTACCTAGCCCTCATGGTTGTGAAGAAAACCTTGAAAATGTGAACCAAATGAAACGTATACAGTGGGGATATCCTGAGTCTGGAGGCAGCCTGAAATAATGTTATATACTGGTAATGAATGAAATGAATAATGGTGCAATAATAATGCCAAGACTGGTAATTATTTCACTGCTGAAAATGTTAGAAACACTGAATTAATGTGACAGCTGCATTTGATGCAGTGCTCATTGTGAAATATCAATAAAGTCAATGAGACTACTCACGTACTTAAGTGCTTTGCTGGATCGTGACCTTAATGTCCAATGGCTTATATGACAAATGTATCGTCTAAACTTTGACATTTAAATTGTATTTCATGTGTTATTCATAGTGAAATGTCACAAAAGTCAATGGGACACTTGTGCTTAAAGTTACACATGTGCTTAACTGCTTTGCTAGCTCGGTGCCTTGATGACCGGTGGGTTGTATGACAAAATTTATCATCTAAAGTTTGATGGCACAGGGCAGATCTGCACTAGAAAACTAAATAGACCCAGCTACATCGCTCAGAGGGTGTGAAAAAGCCAACCCCCTGAGTGACATAGGTAAGCTGACCTAAGTCCCCATGTAGATAGTACTAGGTGAATGGAAAAATTTTTCTGTTGACCTAGGTATTGCCTCTCATGGAGATGGATTACTGATACCATGGGGAGAATCCCTCCCGCTGGTGTAGCTAGCGTCTACACTGAAGTGCTACACGGGCATTGTGAGAGTTTATTCATATATGTTTGTAAAGCGCTTTGAGGGCCTCACATGGACAGTGCTATAGAAACCCAGAGCAGTATCATCCTTAATACTCTATAAATAGACTGATGTCAGAAGGTAAGCAAATGTTATCTTAATTAACAAATTCCTGCAGATCCAGTTATAAAATCATAGTCACATTGTGTTTCCCAGCTCACAACAAATATTTGACCAAAGTCATAAGAAGGTGAACAAAATTTTAATTAAAAGAAGAAAGCAAATTACAAAAATACACAAGTAATCATCTCAGACATAGTTCCTAAGTGTCATGGGTATTCTTGCTATAATTGGAATAAACAGTGGTAAAACAGAAGCATTCTCTGTTGTCCCTCTGTCCCATTCTAATCTCCAAAACCATTTGGTGTGGAATTTTTTTCAGCCTGCCCTGATGCAGGGCCGGCTCCAGGGTTTTGGCCGCCCCAAGCAGCCAAAAAAAAAAAAGCCGCGATCGCGATCTGTGGCGGCAATTCGGCGGGAGGTCCTTCGCTCCAAGCGGGAGTGAGGGACCGTCCGCCGAATTGCCGCCGAATACCTGGACGTGCCGCCCCTCTCTGGAGCGGCCGCCCCAAGCACCTGCTTGCCAGGTTGGTGCCTGGAGCTGGCCCTGCCCTGATGTCTCTGCTGTAGAGTCTTCTCCCATCTCAGACTGATCGTAACAAGCAATTTCTCCACAATCTGAATCCTTACTTTTATTGTATTACTATGATGATGAAAACTTCCATCACCTATTATGTTAAAAGAGACAGGAGGAATTCCTTGGGGACATGTGGACATTTTATTTAATAGTACTCAACTGGTTCTCCAGAGGTGGGAAATATAAACCACCAGTAGAGGAATGAGCCTGGCCTAAGTAGCTGTGGGTTTTAACTTGGTGGCATGTTTAAGCTTTGAGCTGTGGAATCTTGACAACTATTCTGTTGAGAATTAGCTAAAGGACTCCACTATTCTGGTGGTTGGTCAAAAACTCCATTGTGTTGGTGGATCTAGTTCTCACTGGGCTGTCATGGTCTGGAATTCACACAATGCTTCTCTTTCTACAAAATTCACTCTTTAATTGCATAAATCTTAGGCTGTGTCGACACCTAAACTGCTACAGCGGCATAACTCAGCGCTGCAGCTGCGCTACTGTAGTGCTTCAGTGCAGACATTCACTATAGTGATGGGAGGGGTTCTCCCATTGCTATAGCTAATTCACCTCCCTGAGAGGTGATAGCTAGGTTGATGGAAAAATTTAAGCTGACCTAACTGCCAGTGTAGACAGTGCTACGTTGACAGAAGATTTTTTCCATCAACCTAGCACTGTCTACACCGGCAGTTAGGTCGGCTTAAATAGATTACTCAATGAAGTATGGATTTTTCACACCCCAAGCGATGTAGCTGGGCTAACTGTTTAGTGTAGACCTGGCCTTAGTCGTCATCTTTACTGGGGGAAAAAGTGTATTATCTAATAGACAAACTTTCTCATTATTTAACTAGTAAGGGAAAAGGAACTTCGATGTGGAGAATCATTGCAGACGTGTCTCTAGTAGTGGAAGATAGTGTCATTCCACAGCTTCTTTATATATAGCTCTTGATCTGTCTCATAGACTCATAGACTCATAGACTTCAAGGTCAGAAGGGACCAATATGGTCATCTAGTCTGACCTCCCGCATGATGCAGGCCACAAAAGCTGACCCACCCACACAGAATCTTCCAGCCTGCGACCCATGCCCTATGCTGCGGAGGAAGGCGAAAAACCTCCAGGGCCTCTGCCAATCTACCCTGGAGGAAAATTCCTTCCCGACCCCAAATATGGCGATCAGTAGAACCCCGAGCATACAGGCAAGATTCTACAGCCGGACCCTCATTTTAGCAGCGATGGCACGTTAATGCCTAATTGACTAAAATCACGTTATCCCATCAAACCATTCCCTCCATAAACTTATCAAGCCTAATCTTGAAGCCAGAGAGGTCTTTCGCCCCCACCGTTTCCCTCGGAAGGCTGTTCCAAAATTTCACCCCTCTGACGGTTAGAAACCTTCGTCTAATTTCAAGCCTAAACTTCCCCACGGCCAGTTTATATCCATTCGTTCTCGTGTCCACATTAGTACTGAGCTGAAATAATTCCTCTCCCTCCTTGGTATTAATCCCTTTGATATATTTAAAGAGAGCAATCATATCCCCCCTCAGCCTTCTTTTGGTTAGGCTAAACAAACCGAGCTCCTCGAGTCTCCTTTCATAGGAAAGGTTTTCCATTCCTCGGATCATCCTAGTGGCCCTTCTCTGTACCCGTTCCAGTTTGAGTTCATCCTTTTTAAACATAGGAGACCAGAACTGCACACAGTACTCCAAATGAGGTCTCACCAGCGCCTTGTATAACGGAAGCAGCACCTCCCTGTCCCTACTAGAAATACCTCGCCTAACGCATCCCAAGATCGCATTAGCTTTTTTCACAGCCACGTCACATTGCCGACTCATAGTCATCCTGCGATCAACCAGGACTCCGAGGTCCTTCTCCTCCTCCGTCACTTCCAACCTATGCGTCCCCAGGTTATAACTAAAATTCTTGTTAGTCATCCCTAAATGCATCACCTTACACTTCTCACTATTAAATCTCATCCTATTACTATTACTCCAATTTACAAGGTCATCCAAGTCTCCCTGCAGAATATCCCGATCCTTCTCCGAATTGGCAATACCTCCCAACTTTGTGTCATCCGCAAACTTTATCAGCCCACTCCTACATTCGGTTCCGAGGTCAGTAATGAATAGATTAAATAAAATCGGGCCCAAAACCGAACCTTGAGGAACCCCACTGGTGACCTCCCTCCAACCTGACAGTTCACCTTTCAGTACCACCCGCTGCAGTCTCCCCTTTAACCAGTTCTTTATCCACCTCTGGATTTTCATATCGATCCCCATCTTTTCTAATTTAACCAATAATTCCTCATGCGGCACAGTATCAAACGCCTTACTAAAATCGAGGTATATTAGATCCACCGCATTTCCTTTATCTAGAAGGTCTGTTACTTTCTCAAAGAAGGAGATCAGGTTGGTTTGGCACGATCTGCCTTTCGTAAACCCATGTTGTAATTTGTCGCAATTGCCATTCACCTCAAGGTCCTCAACTACTTTCTCCTTCAAAAATTTTTCCAAGACCTTGCATACTACAGAAGTTAAACTAACAGGCCTGTAGTTACCCGGGTCACTTTTTTTCCCCTTCTTGAAAATAGGAACCACATTAGCTATTTTCCAGTCCAACGGTACCACCCCTGAGTTTACAGATTCATTAAAAATTTTCGCTAAGGGGCTTGCAATTTCTCGCGCCAGCTCCTTCAATATTCTAGGATGAAGATCATCCGGTCCGCCCGATTTAGTCCCATTTAGCTGGTCAAGTTTGGCTTCCACCTCTGATACTGTAATGTCAATCGCCCCTCCACTATTCCCCTCTGTCCTGCTCCCTCTATTCCTAAGCCCTTCATTAGCCTTATTAAAGACCGACGCAAAATATTCATTTAGATATTGTGCCATGCCTAGATTATCCTTAATCTCCACTCCATCTACATTCTTCAGCGGTCCCACTTCCTCTTTCTGTGTTTTCTTCCTATTTATATGGCTATAAAACCTCTTACTATTGGATTTAATTCCCCTCGCGAGGTCCAACTCTACACGGCTTTTGGCCTTTCTCACCGCATCCCTACATGCTCTGACCTCAATAAGGTAGGTTTCCTTGCCGATCTCTCCCCTCTTCCATTCTTTGTACGCTTTCTGTCAGCTCTAGAACTAATATTTTTTTAAGTGTAAAAGATTTTCAGCTGAGCTTTGCTTGACCATCATCTGTGCTGTGTTTCATATCCTCCTCTTATGTTACCCATGAGACTTCCTGTACCAGTTTCTTCATAAACTGAGAACTCTGAATTTCCTACATGGAAGATTACTCTCTAGTTCTTATTTGAAATGGGTTGATATGTTACTTTAACCACAGTATTTATCACCTTCTCCCATGTGTTAACTTATTAAATCAATGCCTGATATTGTTCCTGCACATTTGTAACTTGAAATACTAGTTCTCCATTTGGTAGACCAATTAATATCAGTTTATTTGCTAACTGGATCAGTTATTGTCTTTTCAAGGTTCCTAAATTGTTTTACCTTTGTTTATATCTAGATATTATATTGCTAATAAAACCTTTTCAAGATTGCTTTATTTACCTTGGCAGATTCCTCTAGTCATGGTTCCCTAGTTGTTAATATCCAAGGGAGCAGCTTTTCCCTGAGACTGTTGCATAGCATTTTCTCCCATCTCAGGGGTTTTTAAACTATAACCCAGGACCATAGTCCTCCATTCTGTTTTTTGTTTAATACATTATAGCAGCATTTCCCTGTTCATCCTATTTTAAAAGGAACAAATAATAGTTTTGATCTATCATTTGAATCACAAGAGGAAAAAGGAGAGTTCTTCAGAATTAAACTATCAAATACTCACTCGAGATTATTTTTTTGCTATGATAACCTGAGTTACATTAGATGATTTCCTCTTCCTTTGGTCACTATTAATGCCTGTTGATGCTGAGGGGCTAGTTCTGGAAGGTGCTGAGCTTCCTCCATTCCCACTTACTTTAATGGGATCTGAGGATGCTCAGCACCATGCAGGATTGGGCTCTAGCTTCCTGGAATTTCTCCACCCATTGTGAGGCATTCTGGTCTTTCGGCAGCTTGTTCCTGCACATGTCATGACAGTCACAACTCTATCTACCAATGGAACCAGGAGAACACTTATTCCTGGCTAAAGACTGCTCTGGTTGACCTCTTGTCATAGATTCATAGATTCTAGGACTGGAAGGGACCTCGAGAGGTCATCGAGTCCAGTCCCCTGCCCGCATGGCAGGACCAAATACTGTCTAGACCATCCCTGATAGACATTTATCTAACCTACTCTTACATATCTCCAGAGATGGAGATTCCACAACCTCCCTAGGCAATTTATTCCAGTGTTTAACCACCCTGACAGTTAGGAACTTCTTCCTAATGTCCAACCTAGACCTCCCTTGCTGCAGTTTAAGCCCATTGCTTCTTGTTCTATCCTTAGAGGCTAAGGTGAACACGTTTTCTCCCTCCTCCTTATGACACCCTTTTAGATACCTGAAAATTGCTATCATGTCCCCTTTCAGTCTTCTCTTTTCCAAACTAAACAAACTCAATTCTTTCAGCCTTCCTTCATAGGTCATGTTCTCAAGACCTTTAATCATCCGTGTTGCTCTTCTCTGTACCCTCTCCAATTTCTCCACATCTTTCTTGAAATGCGGTGCCCAGAACTGGACACAATACTCCAGTTAAGGCCTAACCAGCGCAGAGTAGAGCGGAAGAATGACTTCTCATGTCTTGCTCACAGCACACCTGTTAATGCGTCCCAGAATCATGTTTGCTTTTTTTGCAACAGCAAATCACACTGTTGACTCATATTTAGCTTGTGGTCCACTATAACCCCTAGATCCCCTTCTGCCGTACTCCTTCCTAGACAGTCTCTTCCCATTCTGTATGTGTGAAACTGATTTTTTCTTCCTAAGTGGAGCACTTTGCATTTGTCTTTGTTAAACTTCATCCTGTTTAACTCAGACCATTTCTCCAATTTGTCCAGATCATTTTGAATTTTGAGTCAGTGAGATGAAGCGCACTAATAGAAATGCCAACATAAGTGGTCCAAAGGAATCATATGCATCTTATTCCTCTAAGATTTTAATCTGATTTACATACAGCCTGACTCTTGATGTGCTGAGTGAGTATCCCTGCATCTCATTGATTTCACTGGGAGCTGCAGGTGCTCAGAGTCTCTGGAAATCAAACTAATACTGACTTTCACTCAAAAGCCCTTTACAAATCAAACAGAAAAACACACCTTAAATGTATCCATCTGTGGAGAAGTGAGTAGTAAACATCCAATTTACTATAGAACAATGGAGAGGAAATACTTTTGACCAAAGATAGCCTACTATTAAAACACGTGTCACACTGCAGACAAGCTACAATTCTCAATGTCTCATCTAAAAGACACCCCCCTCAAGAGTAAAATGCATGCAATTCAATTTATCTATGGTATCTTGGATGGCTGATTGGTTGAGCTTACCACTCTGATTCTCAGCTGTGGTTCTAGGAAGTCTAGGTATTTTCACACCCAATGCTTGGACTATTATTAATAGCTCTTCTGTCATCAAGAAGACCCTGAAGTGGAAATTAACCTACCAAGACAAAGTAATTAAAGGCTACATTAGGTTTCTGCACACTCTTCATAACAGAAGCTGACAGGTGTTAGTTTTGGAGTGGTCTTGTTTTGATTCACATAATACTACCAAAAAGTCATCTTTGGTGAAATAGTTTCCTTCTTCAGTGATGCCCATTTAGCTGTTAGGGCTTCATGCAGGTTCAGGGTCCCACCCTTGCAGAGCTCAATGTATGGTCAAGGACTTAGTGTGTTTAAAACTGCCCTGAAACAAAATCAGCCAGAAACCATGCTACTAGAAACAAAACCATTGCAATAGGAGGTGTTATTAAAAAGCACCAAGGGTATTATCCATGGAGGTATTTAGGTGCCTAAGTCACTTTTTAGGCACCACTGCAATCTATAAAACTCCCACTCGGCTGCTGTCTAAGTCTATAGGCATCTAAACCCACTCTGCGCCTAAATTTTTTCCTCTGAGGGTACACACACTGCAGCTTCATTCTAGGTGCATGGGTGGCTATCTCCTGCCTGAGCACCTGCACTACAGCCTTGTGATAGGCATCCGGATGTCTATTTCTGGCTTAAGACCCAGAGCAATTCACAAAATGGGAAAGATAGGTGTTTGGCTGTCTAAATTACATGGGGGGGGGGGGTGGCAATCTGGGGACTGTGCTCAGAGGCCACCTACCGGATTGGGCTCCTCAGGGCAGTTCACACAGAACAGCAGGGAGTGGGTGGGAAAGGGACCTCCCTTATAATCTTTAGGCTACGGGACAGACTATTCATCCAGGATGTGGGAGAGAGACACACACCCAGCTCAAGTCCTGCCTCCTCTGGAGGGGAAGAAGGGAATTGAAGTGGGATCTCAGGAATGTAATCTAACCACTAAACTACGTAATATTCTGATATGGTCTCCTTCAAGCTCTCTTGAAGTTGATTGACTTTAATTAAACAACAGAATACTTAAATATTAATTGGGCCACCCCAAGAATTAGAATGATGCTGTAGCCCAGGGGTTCGGGCACTAACCTGAGAGAGAGCAGAGCCTGATTCAAATCCCTATCTTCCCCCTCAGGAGAATGAGGGTCTCCCACAGCTTGGGTGAGCACACTAGGCTAAAAGGAGGGCTCCCTCATTCCACCTGGGACTGTTTTGCTTCGGCCCTTGCATGCAATTTAGGAAGCCAAGCACCCATCTTCCCCCAGTTCATGGACAGCAAGGAGAGCCAGGCACCTCCCTGCAGCCTGGATTGAGGTACCTAACTTTCAGAGAGGGGCAGGGCTTACCATCTCCCATTGGTTGACTTTGGCAGCTCCCTGCCTAGCCTACTGGCATTGGTGGATAGACACCTAAGATTGCGATCTCTCCCCATTCATTGTATAGGGGTTCTTAAGGTACTTAATTTAGCTTGGTGGATCACAGTGTTATTCCTGTGATTTTCTAGGCATCTAAATGTTAGGCACCACAATGCTCAGCATTGCAACACCTAAGGCCCTTTGTGGATTCCACTGCAATTCCCTTAAACATTAAACCTGAGTTTGTCCAACTAGAGAGTGCCATTACTTTTCAAATAACCTGAATTATGTGTGTATCAGGGGAAGGTAGTATTAAGGACATATGTTTTCCCCAATGTATGGGACAGATGTTTAAATAGGGAAAAAAACAAAAATTAGTAGTAGGGAAGTTTGAAAATAATTTATTTACTACAGTTTTTTTTAAATAATCTCTAAAGTAACAAAGCTGAGGTAAAGTGGGGTTTAAAATGAATGATGCTCAGTGTTGAGGATAAGATCAAAGGTGTAATGGGTCTGAGCTGTGTGTGCTGTTGTCTATCATTGAAATACTAGTTATATGTGATTGAACTGTGTGAAGACTGTATGCATTTTGACTCACTGAATTTTTTTTAACTAACAAATCATTAAGAGGCCTATCTATTTTAAATGAGTAGAGGTGAAAGGCATATAGGCCTTTCAAACCCTATGCGTGGACCTTCATGTCGGGTGGGGAGCCCAGTGATATTTTCAGTGGGGCTCTACATAGATGTAAGACTCCCTGCTCCCCCGACAGCCCTTGTCAACAATAAATTGCAAATCTTGTCAGCTATTCATAGTTTGGACTCCTAACCGTAAAATAAACAAACAAAAACAACACAACCCCTATGAGATTCCTTGTATCCAACCCTCAAAACCAAACTTTACTGACAATATTCAGGTTTCTTTCTGACCAAACTTCAAACACAAAAACGACAAATCCAGATTACATATTATCAAGCCTGGAAAACTATTATTTAAAACCAACCTCAGTTCATATGCCATGTTTCTGGTCATAGAAAGCACATTACACTGGAGCTACCCTTTCAACCCATTAAACTCAGACATTATGGTGATAGGCATGGTATTAAAAACCCAGATATATCCTCAAATAAATACACCACTATGAATCTGTTTTACGTCTTAAATCACTGATTTATTTGCTGGGGGAGGAGTAGGGAAATTCTTTTCTCTAATCTGTTCATTTCCTGGCTCTAAATGTTTCCCTGCTGAATGTTTCTCTGGGGTTTGTATTATTGTGTGCAGTGTGCTAAATATATTATTACTATATGCAATTTACCTGGTCCTGTGGCTTTGAGAGCTAAGGCCCTGATCTTGCAAAGATTTAAAGCTGTGTGTAACTTTACTCATCAGGCCTATTAAGTATGCTCCCAATTAAGTCTTTGCAGAATCTGGGCCTAATTGTTTCAGCCCCCTAAGAATTGCAGCAAATGCTCTCTCAGAGGGGCACAGTCTATTGGTAGGGTTCCCCTGGTTTAATTGAAGGTGCAGTTAGTTTAGAAGAAGAGGATTTAGGCCATTGGACCCTCCGTGGAGCAAACTGCATTGCAGTAAGACAAAGATGGGACCAGCCTCTCAAAGCCTGACTGGATCTGATGTTTTGGGTTGGCCCAGATAAAGGGGGATGGGAGTGGCACAACCTGGCTTTTGGGGCTGAATTTCCCCAAGGCAGTTAGCTCTGGTGGGCCAGGCTGGGCTTGTCTCTACACACTGAAGTAAAAATTAATCTCGCTAAACGATGGTGACTTTTTTACTGCCGTGTAATTGCCCCCTCCCTGTCACTCAGATTTATGGCTTTATTGCTAACAGCCGGTGGCAGCCAATTCTCTGCTGGTTGGCACTTCCAGCGCCTCAGCTTCTAGGCCCGGCGGGTTGGTGCGATGCGCTCCCGCCCCGGCACAGCAGCGAGGAGATAGCAGCCCGCGCGGCTCATCTGACCCCGCGTTCCCGGGGCTGAGGAGCAAGGGGCTCGCTCCGCGCGGCAGCTGCTGCGTGCGTGCTCCGCTCGCTGCGGGGCCCTGGGCTGGGGAGCTGCCCGCAGCAGCGCCTCCTCCGGGAGGAGAGGGAGCAGAGGGAGCGGGGCAGCGTTTCCCGGGCAGTTGTACAAGCTGAACTGCAAACACCGGCAGCCGCCTCCTGCTTGTTTATCTCCTCCCCCGTCCTTCCCATCCTCGCTTCTTTAATGGGGGGGACTCGCCTCATTTGAAGTTGGGTGGCAAAAATCGCAGAGCGCCTCAAGAGCCTTTAAACAGGGGCAAAGCTGTTCCGAGCAGCCTCCCTCCTGCGGATCTGCGTCTCTTCCCGGCAGGACTTAGCAACTTCTTCACCTCCCCCTCCCCCCGCTTGCCTTTTATTTTTGTCTCCCCCCCACACACGCACCCTTCCCTCCCCAAGATCTGCAATGAACAGGACTCTTCCTCCCCCCAGCCATGGGGAATGGCGAGCCAGGGCTTCTGGCAGCGCCGGGAAGGATCGCCGGAGGAGAAGGGACGAGTGAGCGCGCGAGAGAGCAGCAGGAAGAAGAAGAAAGCGGGCAGAAAGTCCCTGTTGCAGCTGCCCGCACGCAGCTCCATCCCGCTCCCCCCCTCCCCGCACCTCCTTCCCGAGCAGCAGGAGTGCGGGGGAGCAATGATGGCCTAGAAATGAACCAGCGCTGCTGACTTTGTCCAGCGGCTTCTTTCTGTTCTTCCGCCCCGTCCGACAACCCCGTGGATTTTTTTTTTTTTAACCTGCAGCGATCTCGGAGGGAGAGCCTATAACCAGGGCGACAGGCTCTTTGAACAGGGGACAGGAGAGGGAGGCTGATCTCCTTACAAAATGAGAGGCTTTAACTTTGCAGACTCTTCCTAGCCTTACCCCCTCCTGCGCTTCTCCGTTTGCACCCAGTGATAGATATTAATTTTTGCAACCTCTGGAGGAACTTGAGAGGATTTCTCTCTCTCTCTGCTGGGGAGGGGAGGGGACGGGACGGGGTTGCCTCGTTGTGTGTGTGTGGGGGAAGAGGGGAGGCTGAAACTATGGCTCTGACCAGCGACTCTGCCAGTGTCAGGGGCAAGTCTAACCGGAGCATTGGCGAGGAGAAAAGCCCAGCAGCAGGAATAGGATCCGATTGCAATGGGTATTGTTATTCTGATGGGAAACAGCAGCAGCCGGGCACTCAGCAGGGGCAAAAGGAAGACTCAACCTGCCAGCTCTGCTGGGGAGACCTGGTGCTGCAGAAAATCTGGAGCTCCCGGAAACTTTCCTCGGCTCTCTGCGCCGGATCCCTGTCCTTCTTGCTGGCTCTGGTGGTCAGGTTGGTCCGGGGGGAGATCGGCTGCAATCTGGAGGAGAAGGAGATAGTGGCGGCGGAGGAGGAAGCAGCAGCCGCAACAGCTGGAGGAGGAGAAGCGGGTGGTTTGCCGTTTCCCCCAGCAGGGCTCCCCAGTAGCAGCAGCAGCTTCCAGCTGACTCCTTGGCTGCATCCCATCGCTTTGCTCTTCAGCCTCATGTGTGTCTTCTTCTGGATGGGCTTGTACTTGCTGCGCTCCGGGGTCCGCCTGCACACAGCCGCCTTACTCCTGGCCGCCTGCTGCGGGGGGGAAGCGATTGTCCAGATTGGGTTTGCGGTAGGGGAGGATCACTTGCTTGCTTTCACCGCCACGGGGGTGGTGCTGAGCTGCCTGGCCACTGTGACATGGCTGGTGCTGAAGCTGAGGCAGGGCGTCCTCATGATCGCCTTGACTAGTGCGGTCAGGACCACGTCCCTCGTCTCCTTAGAGAGGATCAAGGTAGCCTGGAGACCCTACCTGGCTTACTTGTTCGGGCTACTGGGCATCCTGCTGGCCAGGTACGCGGATCAGCTCTTGCCCCATTCCGGGGCGGCGCAGCATAGAGAGGTCTCTGGTGCCCAGCTGGCCAAGGAAGAGGTCCCGGTGTTTAAGAGGAGGAGGAGGTCCAGCTCCATGATCTCTCCCGAGATGTCCAGCTGCAGCAACAAGTCTCATCGGAGGACCTCCCTGCCCTGCATACCTAGGGAGCAGGTAAGGAGCGCGACAGATCTTCACAATCCCAGGGAAAATCCAGGAGTCCGGGGGCTGAGGAAGAAGGAAAACTAAGCAGTCAGGGTACAGCAAACTTGCGGGGGATTTTTATTTGTTGTTTGTTTGGTTGGTTGAGCAGACACTAGAAAAAGGAGTCGTAAGAGGGAGTGAAGCGTTGCGAGTTGCTACAAACTTTTTGCTCGCTCCTTTGGATGTATATCAGGGCGGCTGAATGTTTCCCACAAATTAGGGAAGTGGGAACTGTACGTGAAATTTGAAGAGTTCGGTAGCCCCTACCCAAATTCCAATTTTCTTCCCCCTTATTTTTGTGCTGGA
The DNA here is from genome assembly GCF_028017835.1 of Emys orbicularis. Classification (NCBI taxonomy): domain Eukaryota; kingdom Metazoa; phylum Chordata; order Testudines; family Emydidae; genus Emys; species Emys orbicularis. Next base: position 124,080,220 of record NC_088683.1, read on the forward strand.
AATATCACTTTAATCTGCCTTAGTAACACTTTTTATTTTAGTTTTCAGCACTCTGGTCGGCTTTATTTATCTCTGTTCAGTAGAAGGGGGAAAGAATCAGAGGAGTCTTTAGAGCAAGGCAAGGCTTGTTTCAAAGTTTCACTATATTAATGTAAAATCTTGAGGTTTTTACGCTGAAGATTTTTTTTTTAACTTGGCCAACAGTATAGCTAGCTGTTGCTGGGCTGGCTCTAAATACTGCGGTGGTGTGTGTGTTATTTAAAGTCTAGGTTAGCCCAGGCTGGACAAGCATCTAGCATCAATTATAAACAGTGATTTCTGAACTTTTTTTGGTTTGTTGAAAGAGGGCATTAATCGTATTAAACTTTCACTGGTCCTTAAAAGGAGTTCATCTTTCTGAAATAAGCATATTTTTAGTTCTGTTCGGTATAGGGAAAAGCCTCTTGCCTAATGTATTGAGTGTGCTTTTTAAGAAGGGGCCTGCAGTAGTTAAGTTGTCATCTTAGCTTTTCCCCTCTTTGCTACTACTACATTGAAGTGATCAAGAAGTTTTATACCCCATTTCTTCTGTCCTTTGATATGTTTTTTTATTTAGTTTAACCTTTTTTTTTGTAAAAACTGATGTTTGAATTTGAATTTATGTATTTTTGTCTAGAAAAGTTTTTCTCTGTAAGCTCTGAAAAGAAAAAAAATATATCTAAGGAGATGAACAGAAACAATAAGGGATTCCAGATAGACACCATTAAAACTTAATTTTGCATTTGAAATTGTTTTCTGAGTTTTTGAGACTTAACCTTACACAGCAGAAGACTTTTTCGATGGACTGAGTGTAATTGAGCATATTTGGAGTCCGTATGACACTTGCCCAGTGGTGAAAAGGGAAACCTAGGTGGAAATAAGTGGCAAATGGTGTTATATTTTCTTTTCCATTAGTATTAAAAATGACTTGGTGAACTGTGGCCAGCTAAAGCTTATGCCGTTATACCAAAGGCTTTCTTTCAGGTCCCTTGCTGGATAAGCAGTTAAGTATTTTCTAAGTGATGGCATCTAACCATATGGTGTGGGTGTCTAGTTTGTTTCTGGAAATGGTTTGATTACATCTCTTTGTGGCTGTTTATGACATTTGCTAGAAAAATCCCTGACAGCCTATATCCTTGAGGCATATTTTACAACAAATGTACTTATTTATTTTATCTAAACAAAAATGTTAAATAAATATTTACCACAGTCTCCAACAGTGTGGAAAAAATAGAAAACTGACTCAGTTTTGACTCTGTTTTATTATGAATTATATGAGAGTAATTAGGGTGTAAGAACCATTTGTAAATACAATAACTTTATTTTTCTCTCTTAGATGTTTACTTTATTTGACAATAAACATTTCCAGAGGTTTCTTGCACTAATCATGTGTAATGTCTAGAATATGTTTCCACTTGCTGTGGCACTTCAAATAAATGCAAATTTCTAGCAGACATGTTTAAATGTAATTACTTTGATATGGTCTATTAAGCCCTACTATAGTTATCTTCTTTTGCTTATGAATAGCTCGCAAATCATCTTTATCATATACAGTATTATTAAATCCACTATAGCAAACCGATTACTTTCTCTATTTGTCTTAATGTTTTCACTTAGGAGCACAGGTTTAATTATGTCTTGAGAAGTTCCAGTTTTCCCCACAATAGACTGTACAGTGGAGTCAACTGACAACTATGTAGTTTACTATTTTCAGGGATTTTGCCACTTTTCTACTTTAATATTAATCAATAGAGGGATCATGGATTGCTCATGCCATTGCTTAATCAAAAATGGATGATTATCTCCAAGTTTGTTTTTAGAAGCAAATTGTCACGTTGAGTGTGTGTTTAATTTCTCTTCACACTCCCTTTTCCTACCACCACCCTTTTAAAATAACAAAGACAGTAACAAGAAATTCTGCGAGGCTCTCAGAGAAAGTCCCTTTTGGCTGACAGCAAAACAAAGTTTGTCTTTATAAGGAAAATCGGCTCTTGGTAACTTTAAAGAAGCCATAGGTAAATGTTTCTTTTTAGGACAGCTTTTAAATATAACATGTTTAAAATAAAATACTTTAAAAACAACTTCTCAAAAACCCCAGAACAGAGTAAAAAACAAAACAAAAACAACCCCAACCTTGAATAGAATGTTGCAAGTCAGAGAGAGCTTTTTTGTATGGTGTTTTAGAGATGTGAAAGCTCACATCAGGAAATAGACCCACAATATTGTTTTAATGGGCTGAAAAACCTGCTTGAATTGTGTAGCAGATAATATAAGAAGCAAAGATCTTGTGAACCTCTTACAGAGCTATTGCCCATTACCTCTTATATGCTCAGCAATGTAAAATATCAATCTTATTAAGCTTTCATTTGACCAAAGTAATACTATTTCAGTATCTAATTTTGTGTAGTAGTGTGGGATTCTTCTAAAGCAGGGGTTCTCAAACTGGGGGTCGGGACCCCTTAGGGGGTCGCGAGGTTATTACATGGGAGGTCGCAAGCTGTCAACCTCTACCCCAAACCCCGCTTTGCCTCCAGCATTTATAATGGTGTTAAATATGTAAAAAAGTGTTTTTAATTTATATGGGGGTCGCACTCAGAGACTTGCTATGTGAAAGGGGTCACTAGTAAAAAAGTTTGAGAGCCACTGTTCTAAAGCTTATGAACAGTGGAGGGTGGAGGAGTGGAGATTTGCTTGTTGTTTTTTTTTTTTTTTTTACCCCAAAGAGCTATAGTGGTGGTCATGATGATGTGGTAAGTAATGATGTCTTAACGGTCATAAACTGACTTTTTGCCACTGAAATATAAATTCAGGACATTTTCATCTATTTGGCCTTGCACTATCAAAGTAAAGTGTTTGGAATTGTTAGGTATATTTGAGTTACACTGGTGTTAGCCTAGTTATCATTAAGTGCTTTTACTTTAAACCCCTGGTGTCAGTAGCTGAACGCATCCTCTGTGTCCCTAAATTATCTCTGGTGGAAACATCTTATCTTTTTCTCAGCCCCAAAATGAACTTTAAAAATAATAAACAATGGAAATCCATTTAGCCACTCTCTGGGAAATTGTTCACATTTTTATTTAGTGCCTTTTTTTTTTTTTTTTTTTTAGCTGAACAGATAGTTTGGATTTCCACTTGGCATGTGTGTAGTCGTCAGTGAGAAGGGAGTGACTTGATGGTGGCCTGATTCTGTGAGGTACCTGTGACAATCAGCAGCATAGCATTAAGGCACCCCAAGGTTACGGAACTCCTTGCTGGTCTGAATGATCCCCAAAACATCACAGTACCGAATACCTTCAGCTTTCATCAGAAGCAGTTGAGGATGCTTGGTTCCTTGAGGGATCAGGCGTCCAGATTTTTTTGGGGGGGGAACCTGGTGAGCAAGATTGCGAATGAGTGAAAAACATAATGAATGAATGTATATTTTCCTCACTGATGTAAATGTGCATGGTGTTTTGGGTAGCTGCACATAGGTGACACTACTCTTGATGGCCAAATCTTCTTTACACCTTGTCAAGCCATCTTTACCCTTCTTGTTAAAGCTGGTAACAGAAGAGAGGCCCAGCAGATCTGGTAGCCTTTTTGCTGTGCTCTGGTGTTTCTGGTGTGAAACCCTACATGCTGGAGTATAATACATTTCGGAGATAACTGTCTTGGAGCCTGTACAGGCCAGGATGGTTGTCTGTTTTGATTTGAATGTGTAATTGCATGCAAGCATCCAGAGGCAAGAAATGGCCCTAAGATGTTAAAGACAATGTTACTATACTGCATATGCATAGGTGGGCCAAGTTGTATTCCATGCATAGATTTCCCCCCCCCCCCTTTTTGGTGTATGCATGTAATATGATTTTATTACAAGCAAGTTTTGCCAGTTGAAGAAGTAGCTCAAAGCAGTTCAGTTTGCTGTATTTATTATATTAATTTCAGGAATGCACTGTAGCGATCAGTCGCTGAACCAAAGACAATATCACAAGGCTTGAAATATCTTCTAGTTTAAAAAACAGGCTTATTAACCACTGGCTAATGCACATACAGATAGGGGACTCACAAGGTTGAAGGGTGCCTGGTAAGAAACCTACATCAAGTTGCTGGGAAATGAGGTAATACTGGACTTTCTATCAGAGTGCTGACCCTGCTCCAAGGTTCCATCTTTTGTGTCAGCTTCTGCCTACTAGATGCCTGATGCGTTTGAAGTGTCTCTTCCACCACACTGTCTCCTATGGTTGCCGTAAAGGAGAAGGATCTTTCATTTCTCTTTGCTCCTCTTCTGCCCAGTAGTCTCCTGATTGCTTTGGGGAGGAGAGAGGTCTTTCATCTGGGTGCTGGAATGGTGGGAGATAGTGTTTTCACTATTGCAACTCTCAGCTGTTGAGAGGGGAATTGAGGGTTTGTCTCCACTACCATACCCTTCCCCATGACTTTTTCAAATCCTCTTTTTCCCATGAGTAGTTTCAGTGCCTGCCTCACCTAGCTTTCCCAGACAGCAGCAGAGTGAAATTGTGATGTATCTTGTGAGTTTCACCAATGCTCTTGGGGTTTTTGAATAGTTCTGTGGAAATGACCTGAGGGCTTGTCTACAGTACCTGCTGGATCGGCGGGCAGTGATCGATCCAGTGGGGGTCGATTTATTGCGTCTAGTATAGATGCGCTCCTCGTTCTGAAGGAGTACCGGAGTCGACGGGAGAGCGCTCAGTGGTCGATTTATCGCAAGTGGAGTTGACAGGAGAGCATCAGCTGTCGAATTACTGCAGTGAAGACACCGTGGTAAGTAGAGCTAAGTACGTCGACTTCAGCTACACTATTCACGTAGCTGAAGTTGCGTATCAAAGAGAACTACCCGCACGGTAGTTTAGACAACCCAATTTGTTTTGCCAATTTTACTCTGCTGCTTGGGAAAGATATGAGCAGTGTCAGGCATTAGGGCTGGCTGCAGACTCGAAAAGACAGCACTGCATCAGTTCACATTTGGAAAGTTATCTTTTCAGCTGTAAGATCTAGTGGGTGTTGTTATTTTTTAAAAAAATATCTTAGCTTCTACAGAAATTGGCTTGAGCTTTTCATGTGTTGGAGACAAGTGGATTTTTTTAAGTTCTCTAGTATACTGCCTTTAAAACAGGAATAACATTAATTTTAATCTGCAACTGTCAGTGTGGTATAGAAGCTTAAATCTGTAATATTCATACCATCTCCCTAAGAATGGAAGAGATCCAAATTAAGGTACTAGATAGGATATAGATTTTAAATTTAAAAAAATCCATATATATTTAGGCAAATAAGTTAATGCTTAGATAATGTCCTCTGGTGACTTGCTGAAATATGGTTGCTTAATATATGTCAGACTCCTGAAAAATCATACATGGATTCTAGATGTAATTCTGTTAAGCATGACTTCATGTAAGTAAACTGCCTTTTACTTAGGTTGCATTTTTAACTCTCAGAAATTGAAAAGCTGTTGGGAAAACTGTCACAATTGACAAAAATGGACCATAAAACAATCTGTTAAATACAGATTTTTTTTTTCTGTTGGTGGGGGAGTAAAATACAGTAGTGACTTTCTGCTTTTTCTGAACTGAGTGTAAAGTGTGAAAATGCAAAGCTGTGGAGCTGAAAGAAATCCTCTGTATGCTGGGTTGTCATTTTAATTAAACAAACAACCAAAACAGTGACCTTGTGTATAAAATATGTTTTGAGAAGCCTGAAAAACAAACAAACAGTGACACGTGATGTTTTGGACGTTAATTGTGACATTTGTGAGACTCTGTCTTATTCTGATGTTACTGTGCTCATTCTCTGAATCGTTTTTTTCAGGAAGCTGACACACAATCTGTATTTTGTAAAAATAAGGAATATATTGATCTTATTTAAAAAAACCCAACACTTTGAAACTGTAGGAGAGGCAGAGCTGTAATGGCCGCTAACCACAGGGCTTAAAATGGGCATAAGTTGACTGCATCATAAGTGGTTTAAAAAATAAAAGACCCACTGAAATTAAAATATTCATCTGATTCCTAAAAATCTTTCTTTTAGTATTTTCCCCCAAATGTATGTTAGAGCCTATTTTATTCAATTAGATGTTCTAAGTAATGTTGGTTGTTGAATGGGATTCAAATAGTAAATAAAGTAAAAACTTTTTTCCTCTCATCAGAGTGGACTTCAGAAAGTTATTGCCTAGAGAATAAGAGAATAGATTATTAAACCATCACCTGAACCGGTTATATTTTACTCAGTATATCATTCAGAAATAAGCATATCTGAAGTATGCTGGTATAGTACTCATTTTGTTCTGGACAGTTCTGCTATTGATACAGTATATTAGATAACCTGTTGCCTCTGGAGTTGCTATGCTATGTGGACTTCTCTGCATCAGAGCAGTGATTTGTTTGAGTAATAGCAAAAAAAAGTCAGTGTTTTTTTCAATTTTTAACCTTTGCTTCTGGAGAACATTAGCTGTTTTCTATGCCGAGTTTTATTTGAATACGTTCGGACTGGAGGAGTCTGGGGGAGAACTGTGATTTATTGTTCAAAAACTTGATGGTGAGCCTTACAGTTTAACAGTTCTCTCTTGCTTTCCTGCATGTGTATTTGTAACTCCCACTCAGTGTTATTCCAAAAACGCTCTCTGTCTAGCCCTCTGTCTTGCAAACACCTATTAATGTGAGTAGTCCCATCTGAAATCAGTGACACTATTCATGTGAGGTAAAGAAAAGATTGGGTCCTTAGAGGGCATCAGAGATCCTACTCTGATTTGCACTATGACTTGCAAACAAGTATATCAGCTGATAAATTCAAAAATGGGCAAAATAATGGGCAAAATCCATCCTTGCTACTTCACTGATGTCAGTGGAATTATATCAGGAATAAATGCATTTCCATCTTTATTATCTATATATAGGAAAATATATATTTATATATATCAGCCAGTTAATGTGTTTTATAATGGAGACATTTTTTGCTCTTTTTAAAAATTATTTTCAATTGTCTGTGTCAGATCAAATTTTGTTGACATTTCACCTGATGATTAAATATAAGAATGGTTAAACATCTAGGTGAATGTGATAGGATAGGGACAAATCTAAAGGACTAGAAAACATGCCTTATGGTGATTCACTCAAGGAGCTCAATCTGTTTAGTTGAACACAGGGCGGTTAAGGAGTGAGCTTAATCACAGTTTATAAGCACCTAATAGGGAACAAATATTTCATAATGAGCTCTTTGGTCTAGTAAAGAAAGGTGTAAGGTATGACAGTCCAACAGCTGGAAGTTGAAGCTAGACAAGTTCAGAGTGGAAATAAAGTGTAAATTTTCAACAGTGAAGGTAATTAATTAACCATTGGAACAATCGTAGTGGATTCTCCCCTACTGGCCGTTTTTCAATCAAGATTGGATGTTTTTCTAAAAGATCTGCTCTAGAAATTATTTTGGGGAGGTTCTCTGGCCTGTGTTATACAGGAGATTAGCCTAGATAATCACAATGGTTCTTTCTGGCTGTGGGATCTATGAAAACCAGCACAATTGTTGTATAGGAAAATCATGCCTCTCTAATCTGTTAAAATTCTTTGAGCATGTTAACAAAATAGTGGATAAAGGAAAATGTCTACTAAAGGTAGAATTTGTTTGGACCTTCTTAACAGAGCTTTGACACAGCCCTCCCAAGAAGCTACCAAGGTAACTAAGTAATCATTAGGTAAAAGGTAATGTTCTGTCAAGGATTAGAAACTGGATAAGAGTCGGAAAACAAAGAGTAGGCCAATTTTTCAATATAGTGAAAGATTAATGATGATATTCCCCGTTGTTCTGTATTAGCATCAGTGATGTTTCATATGTTAATTATTTGAAAAACTAGGTGGACAGTAAAGTGGCAAAATGTGCATTGAGACAAAATTATGGTAAGGTAATATAGGTAAGTCAACATTAGAGAAGACTTCAGAAGGACCTAACAAAATTAACTGAATGGGTGTCATGATGGCAAATTCAACAATGAGGAAAAATGAAAGGAAACATAGGGAAAAGACTAATTGAAACTACTCATATGCATTGATATGTTTTAAAGTAACTATGTAATGTGACCACTCAGGAAAAAGGACTAGGTGTCAGTTAAAAACATGTTTGTTGTGCAATCTCAGTCAAAGAGCTAATCAAAAGGATAGCTATAGAGATGATGGGATAGAAAATAATGCTGAAAATATTATAAAGCCATTATTTACACTAATAGTAGGCTCTCTTGCCTGGGTGATATTTGGTCACCCTTTCTCTAAAATGGTGTATTAGTAATAAAGAGAGTTCAGAGATGGATGACAATTTATTAGGGGCTTGGAGAACTTTCATGTGAGGAGAGACTGAAAAGCTTGTAAGTACCTGTAGTTTAAATAAATTAATAAGTAGAGAGATTATAGAAGAATACAAAATATGAATTGTGTTTAAGAATAAGGGGGAATTCAATTAAACTAATTTTAAACTAACGAGATTTTTGTTTCAGACAACACATAATGAACCCATGGAACTCTGTCATTATATCATTGAGGGCAAGAGCTTAGTAGGATTTTTTTTTTTAAAGGATTAGACATTTATTATGGAGAATGAGACCATCCAAATTTAAATTACATAGGTTAAATGAATACTTTTCTTTTTAAAACTCTCATGTTTAAGGGGATAAGGAATCCGCTAACTGATAATAGGAAGAAACTTCCCCTGTTGACAAGTTATTCTATTATTGCCTGCTACAGGGTTCTTACTCTTGTCTCTGAAGCATCTGCTACTGGTCACTCACACAGACACAACGCTGAGCTAAATGGACCACTGGTCTAATCTACTATGGCATTTTCGATATTCCTAACACAATCAAGTACTCAAAATTGTTAGGAAAAACGATGCCAACAAGAATCAGTTACACAAATGCAGCAAAGCCTAATGTTTTCTCTCATGGCCTGTGCAACGTCTGGGAAAATGTAAACCTCTGTGTGTCAAAAATAACCTTTGCTATTGATGTGCTCTCTCCCTATCTAATGCACCCACCCTTCTACAACAAAGTGTTCGAGATTAAAATAATTTATTTGCCTGCACTCTATATTCTGTTGGCTGCCCATGTTTGGTCTTGTTTTATAGATAGAATTGAAGTTTAGGATTGAATTTTAAAATAAAGGAAAAATGTTTCATGCATCAATAAAAGTATGTTGCCTCTTTAACTCTCCATAGGAAGTCTGTGTGCAAGAGACACACAGGATATTTGCTGACAATTGCTGAGTGAAGCATTAATGGCAAATGAAAAAGTAACAGTTCAATAGAGTCCTGTTAGAATTAGAACTCACCTTAGCCCTGCTAACGGGTCTACAAAATAAAGCAATCCTAGATATACTGATTCGAGGAAAATGATGTTGAGCCATTGTAGAGTTACCATCGAAGTCTCAACAGCAGAATCTTAATCAGACTAAATTGATAATCTGTTTCATCCTTACTTAAAGACTGATGCCTATGGTTTTAATTTGATTATCAGAATTGTTACAGTATCTAGTTTATAGGATCGTGTTGTACTACAGCCAGGAGTTAAACTCCTTTGGATTTCCTGATTTATTTATTTATTTTAAACCATTGGAACTAATCATGTTTGGAGGATCATCCTTTGAGTTTAAGAGATAATTGGGGTGGTGGGGAAATGATTAGACTAATATATTCTCTGAAAAGTTCACAATATTTGTTGAATAAGTCTGAGAAATATTCCCTCAGCTTTATAAACTGAAAATTGCTGAAATAATGTTTGACTAGTATCCTGACATTCTTTTAATATGCTATTCTGGCATTTGAGTAGCTTGAGCCGTAACCACACTTGAGGGTCTGACCAGCAATGAAAGAAGGTATTTTGAAAGAGCTATAAAATCTGAACTGCTTGGGAATCTGCACCTGAGCAATATTTCCCTTCTAATTATGCGAATAAACAGCAGATCTTCTAGGTTTGTTCTCCCAAGCTTTCAGTTGCAGGTGCCTTAGAAATAAGCGCTTGTGTGACCTAAAGGTATATGTATTTCCTTAACATCTCAATTAAAATGATGCATTTAAGAATGTGTAGCCTTTATCGTGCAGCTATGTGGATTGGGAGGGGAGGGTTGCACAACCTTTTATTATGCACGATGCTGAAATTAAATATTGCAACCATAGCAAAGCACTGAATGAAATAATAGCCTTTTGGGGGGGCGGGGAGGAGGAGGAGGGTATCCTGTTAGAGGTCATATGCTAACCAAACCTAATTTGATTTTCATTGCACACCCAGCTTTGCCAGCTTGTCTGTACATCAAAGCCAAAACAATGCTTTTGGATGGATGACACTCAAACCTATTCCATGATACAATACAATTGGTTGCTGACCTTGCTAGCCAGGTCTTCAGTGGCTCAAGCGTCCGGCTCCAATAAAAGGAACTGCAAGGCCTGACAGGCTGCTTCTGTGCAGACTTTCTAGGCAGGCCTGGAGGACACACCTTCACAGCTCCTTTCTGGGGCAAGGTATAGTAGGACCTTAAGGCCTTCAGCAGAAGTCCACGAAGGGCCAGGTACACCCTACACCCTACCATTAAGTAGCAGGGTAATCTTTCTTTTCTGCAACAGCAGCACTAGTGCAGAAAAGAAAATTTAATAAAGAAGTTTAATAAAGACAAATGCGAAGTGCTCCACTTAAGAAGGAACAATCAGTTTCACACATACAGAATGGGAAGAGACTGTCTAGGAAGGAGTACGGCAGAAAGGAATCTAGGGGTTATAGTGGACCACAAGCTAAATATGAGTCAACAGTGTGATGCTGTTGCAAAAAAAGCAAACATGATTCTGGGACGCATTAACAGGTGTGTTGTGAGCAAGACACGAGAAGTCATTCTTCCGCTCTACTCTGCGCTGGTTAGGCCTCAACTGGAGTATTGTGTCCAGTTCTGGGCACCGCATTTCAAGAAAGATGTGGAGAAATTGGAGAGGGTCCAGAGAAGAGCAACAAGAATGATTAAAGGTCTAGAGAACATGACCTATGAAGGAAGGCTGAAAGAACTGGGTTTGTTTAGTTTGGAAAAGAGAAGACTGAGAGGGGACATGATAGCAGTTTTCAGGTATCTAAACGGGTGTTATAAGGAGGAGGGAGAAAACTTGTTCATCTTAGCCTCTAAGGATAGAACAAGAAGCACTGGGCTTAAACTGCAGCAAGGGAGGTCTAGATTGGACATTAGGAAAAAGTTCCTAACTGTCAGGGTGGTTAAACACTGGAATAAATTGCCTAGGGAGGTTGTGGAATCTCCATCTCTGGAGATATGTAAGAGTAGGTTAGATAAATGTCTATCAGGGATGGTCTAGACAGTATTTGGTCTTGCCATGCGGGCAGGGGACTGGACTCGATGACCTCTCGAGGTCCCTTCCAGTCCTAGAATCTATGAAGAGAGGGCACTTTCCACATATGAATCCGCAACTAGCGCTAGCGTCCAATTATGGGAAACTGACCACTATTAAGAAACAGATTTCAGAAGGGTTTGTTTGTTTGCAAGGTAAAACCCATCTTCTCGGTGTTTCAGTGTTGAAAAGAGTAGCTTTGTTTGATAATCACAGACAGGTGAAGGTGCCCATGCTTATGAATAACATAGTGGAATGTGAATAGGTGGTTTTATTCTCATTAAAGATGGTAATTCAAAGCTAGTATTGGCTGAATTGCTCACATAGTTACCTGAGTTCTTGTGCAATACCTTTTTTAATCTCAAAAACTCAAATTGGTAACTTGGAGACCATGCTTCATTATCTCCCCACTCCACTCCAGCCCTCCAAAAGCTGCTATTGAAATTGTAGCTTGAAGCGATAGAATTCTTAGTTGAGTTCTTAGAACACAGTTTCTGAGTGCAGAAATATAGTGTGACATTGTACTTTCTGGACAGCTAAGGTTGTTTTCTAACATGTTTGCAGGCACTGGTACATATCTTGCACAGGCTTGTAATTTTGTGTCAGCCTCTGTAATCATTTCTTGACTTTTTGTCTTAATGTATTTTTCATCACTCCTTAATTTAAAATTTTTATTTGGGATCTAACTAATTTCACGATAAATTACACTTTTAAAATGTAACCTGGACTTTAAATGACTCTTAAATTTTGCTAGAATTCTCCTACTTTTTTATTTATAATTTACCAGGAATTTGGTGTGTGTATGTGTGTGTGTGAGCGCATTTGTGCATGGGTTTATTATGATATATAATATATAAATCAAATGTAGAGGCTATTCCTGCACTGGAAATAAAAGTTCTTGCTGGTCATGTTCAGTCACTTGGGTACCCAAAGTGATTGTCTTGCCACTAACCTCAGCTGTGACCTGGAGCGCAAAAGTGTTTAGACGTGAGAATCTGATAAGTTCCCAGTACAGCTCGGGCCAGCACTGTTCTCATGGATATAGAATGAAAACAATGCCAAAGTGAGCCAGGAGATGTGTGGAGGCTTTTGTAGCATGGAATTCTGCCTGGTAAGGAATGAGATAAGACTAGTTAAAATAAATGGTTGGCTGAGATAAATTTCCCAGATGTATGAATGATGTGCTTTATCCATTAAAACTTACTGCTTAGTTGTATAACAGGTTTACTTCTGCCCTGATATACCCATGTTCGAGGAAGTGGCAAACCAGTCAGTGTTTATATTATTTATTAGCGTGCTTATGGAAATGAGTAGCAGAAACACTACTTCCAAAGGATTCGTTGATTGATTGATTTTTCATAGTTCAGCTGGCATTTCTGTTTAATTCAAATCTTTGTGTTTGCCTTTAACTGTGAAATGCTGAGCGTATAATTCATATTCAAGTACTGATTTAAGACCATTTTTTTTAGACCAATTTTAATCATCTGCAATTAAAATTCTTAAATGCATTCTTTATTATCAACTGATTACACTGAACTGCAAATGAATAAACATATCTCTATTAATGGGTTTGGTGTTATACTTACCCTGTGTTTTGTGATAGGCTAAATTGTGAGAAGGGACTAGACTAGGTTTTTGGAAGCTACTATCATGGGTGGACTTTTAAAAAATGCTTTTGATCATCAGAAGCATTGAGCACTTGCAGTTCCCACTGACCTCTTAGGATGGCCTGTAATGAACTTGCTGGCTAGCTTAACTCCAGATGGCATTCACAATTTACTCACCTGGCTAATGGGGTTGTAATGTATCGTTTCTTGACAAACAATTAGACTTGTGGCCTCCTATTTGTTTCTTATTACAAAGCGAATTACACTTTGTGTTTTCAAAGATGAAACTGACTTTTATATTGTAGGAACAATTACTTTTGTATCTTAAAAGCCTGCTCTATTCTTGGCATGGGCAGTGTAATACAATAACATAGGATCATAGTATGCAAAATATATATTATTGGGTAATATGATTTGTAGGCATTCTCTGTGTATGTGAACAGCATATGTATTTCTCCACACTACAACACAAGAAAACAATGTTCCTTGGAAGACTGAAAAAATTTCAGTTATAATAGAAGATATTGGAAAACATATATTTATCTTTTACCTTTAAACTTATTAAATCTTTACTTCAGCTTTCTATTGTGTTGTATGTTGTGTACAAACTTGCTTAGCTGATATTTAAGGCTCTCCATCCATCTGGTCCCCAAACTCTGTGACTTCTTGACTCCATATTTACTGATATGGGACTGTTCTCATGGTTAACAATGACTACTAGATACGTGTTCAAAACCTTTCATTATTTATATTTTAGCTGTGGCACACCTTGGACCTGTAACCCTCTTTTATCTGCGTAGTTGAGATAATTTTTGGCTTCCTAAGTGTCTCAGACCAGGATGCCCTACATACAATACGAGTAGATTTGCACGGAAAAACAGATTTTTATTTTCTTGTCTTCATATCTGGAAACTGTCTCTTGTTATTTAGATCTTCAGATTTTGTTACTCTCTCAGGAACTTCTACAAAGCTGTGATCAGAAGTGATAAAGTGCTTGTCTATGAATTGGTCCAGCTTCTTAATGGATGAGAACTTGAGTTCGAAAATATGTACTTACATCATATTCTGGCTTTAGCTGTGTATTGTTTATTCCCAGCTGCATGTGGAGACAGTACAATAAAGAATAACATAGATTTGCAAGTTGTAGGACTGGATCCCCAGCTGGTATGAGAAACTCAGTTAAACTACAGTCATTTACACCAGCTGAAAACCTGGCCCATGTTGCGTGCAGTGAATCAGGCGAATTGAGTTCTGACCACTTTTTTGTCTTGTGAGGTGATAGAAATCTAGAAGCTCACTGTTCAGAAGGAGGGAACCGGGTATGCCATGACCTTTATTGTGCTAAGGTCTGCAGATCATTACAATAAGTGCTTGGGAGGCAGAACTAGGCTTGTCAGTCACTGGCAGCAAAGGAGTGCTCTGTTGCCTGAAATTCCCACTGGTTTATCTGCCCCCCAGTGGCAGGCAGCTCAGTCAGCCCTCCTTACTGCAGAGCTCTTCTGAGGAAAATTCAAAAATATATTTAAAAGTTGTGACTAAAAGTTTGGTATGATGATGTACCTGAGTAATTCCTAGCTGTGTCTGAAGGATTATTATTATTTTTTGAGGAGGCTATCCCCTGAGCTCTGCTTCCTTGTTTGAGGCCTTTGCTGTGGCTAGTATCCCTGCAGGCTTCAGGGACGGAATGGCTGAGGAACACCAGAGACAAAAGGAAGGGTCTGTCTCTCTTGCTTTACCCCTTAACCAGATGTCTTGTTGGGGAGCTCAGATGGCTCTGTTGGTAGGATGCTGTTCCCCCCACTTTCAGCCTACTTCAGGCAGAATTGCCTTGACCTCCCCCGGGCATGTGAGAAGCCAGGAAGAACAGAAAAACTGGTGCCAGGGTAAGCAGTTCTCTCTCCCTTCTCTCCATGAGGGCAGTGTGCCAGTTGGAACATCACACCTATAGCCCACACCAGCAGACATGCTGCAACTATGAAGCCCAGCTGTCTCCTCCCCGTCATCTTGGGCCATGCTGGACACAGCATGGACAATGCCAACAGAGAGTGCAGTAAGTGGCCTTCAGGCCAAGCTCCCTCCCCTGCTGCCACTGCTATAACAGAGCTCCTAGGGTGCCCTTCTAATATCCTAGGCGTGGGCCTCCTGTGGAAATTAAGACCCTTCTGGCCTATGTGGAGCTTATGCAGTTGGAAGGGTAGACTCTTTGGGGAGTCCATTCTTGAACCTCATTCCAGTACCTTCCTTGAGAGACCCAGAGGGGTCTGTGGGGGTCGGGAATGGGAAGAGACAGTAGGCCTCTTTGAGGATAGGGAGATTGCTAGTCACTTGAAATATTTTTGGAGCAGTATCTGAGCCCAATTTCCCTCCCCTCTCTGAAACAAAGGATTGTAGGATCCTTCTTGAATTGTAGATACCAGAACTGGACGCGGTATTGCCATAGCAGTTGCCCTGTGCCAAATACAGAGGTGATATAATCTCGCTGCTTGAGATTCCCCTATTTATCCAAGGACTGCATTAGCCCTTTCGGACGCAGCATCACACTGGGAGCTCATGGTTAGCTGATTATCCACTGTGACTCCCAGGTCTTTTTCAGAATCACTGCTTCCCAGACAGTCTCTCCAATCCTGTCATTGTGGTCTAAATTCGTTTGTTGTTGTTTGAGTGCTGGTCCCTATGTGTATTCCACTGTGGGTCAGTGTGGGCTCCACGTGCTGAGACTGGGAATTCTTGCAAGCAGTGTCTGTTGGTCCATGCCTGCAAACCTACTCTCCGTTTGTTCTGCATAGCTCCGTCCCACTCTGGAGACAAATGGATCATCTAGAATACAGACAGAAATTGCCATGCAAAGTTGGTTTATTTAATTGGAGTGAATTTTTTCCTTCCTCAGCAGAAGAAGAAATTGTTGTTCTTTCCCCTCAAAATATATTTAATCCAATCAGTAATTTAGAAAGGCAGAATTGAATTGTCTTGACTGTGGAAGCTGTCTCAACTGATGGGAATGTCAGAGGGCAGGGCATTCCTCTGCTGCCAGTGACTGACCTGGTTCGGTCCTCATGCTGCAAGCAAGCTGAAGTACCCATTGTAAAGGATCTGTGGACCCTATTACTCAAAGACAGGAAAATTTCAGATAAACACAGAAAAATGTGAAATACACTTTCCCCCCCCCCCCCAAAGAAAATCTACATTAGCTGAGAAGTTCTTGTTTTGTTCCCTTTAAAAAAATGCATTTCAAGAATAGCTGATTATTGACCTTATTTTATCTTTCTTCTTGGAGGCTCTTATTTTTAATGGTTCAACTTTTTATCTTCAGCTTCCAAGATACTGTAGTGGCCCTTTACTCCCTTTAGGCTTTATGTCCCGAGTGATACTTGGAAATATGTGGAGCTTGTGACATCATAAATGTTTTTGTTGGCAAGCCACACAAATGAAGTAGAACTGTAAAAGCTAGGTTTAACAGCAGTGAGGATGACTAAGTTGAGAGGGGTTTATGTGAAAATCTTATTAATACCCCTAAAAGAGAGAAAGTTGGCCCCAAATAACAAATGGAAGCGTTTGGCAAAGATCCACCTTGCATTTAGTGGGAACGGACTCTTTGCTCTGGCCTAATTTTGAAGAAATTGTTATGAGCTGGGTGAAATCTTGTTACGGGATTGAGACTGATAAATTAAATGTCAGTTCACACCTAACTAAGCAGAATCCCCACCTCAAACAAAAGGAGTGTGTGAATCCGCCCAGGATCTCTTGCAGACTATTGTTGTGGGTAGGAGCTTGTGTGAGAAGGCAGAACTCAAAGAAACTGAGGAGAGACAAGAGAGCTTGGGGGTGGGAGAGAGAGAAAGAAAACTACCTAAAGAGCAGCTGAAAGCACACTGGGTGACCTTGAAAGAAACTTGGGGGGAGGTTTTTGGGTGAGGTGCAGGTAGAAAAGAGAGTGCTCTTGCTGCTCTGAGCAAAAGAAACAGTTTCCTGCTATATGATTCCTTCAGCGTTCAGAGACACTGGACTTTGTGCGTTCTTTGTAAATAAACAAAATTGCATCAAAGAAATACCGGACTGCCACCAACTTCTGCTCCCAACTGGAATACCTAGATGGTCCCAAACTTTAACTAGCTGCACTGGTGAAAAGGTGCAACAATGCTGTTTAAAATTAGTGAGAACTTCTATTCTTCCCCTGCCTTCTCCCTGAAAGAGATACAGTAGATTTGAGCTAATTTTCACTTTGGTAATCCACTAATCAGATTCAGTATTGCAAAATGCAATGCAAAGCAGATGTCTTGCTCTGTTTCTCAGCAAAGACATAATAATGTTTGCAGAGAGATTTTGGTTTACTACTAATATTTTTAAATCTTGTATGGAGCTTTTCATCCCTACATATCGGAGGGGAAACTATCTTTTTTTCCATTTATGCAGCTGAGGGCTGGTCTACACTGGGGGGGATCGATCCAAGATATGCAAAGTATTTTGGATCGAATTACCTGGGGTCCAGACGGTGCGGGATCGACGGCCGCGGCTCCCCCGTCGACTGCGCTACCGCCGCTCGCTCTGGTGGAGTTCCGGAGTCGACGGTGAGCGCGTTCGGGGATCGATATATCGTGTCTTAACGAGACGCGATATATCGATCCCGGATAAATCGATTGCTACCCGCCGATACGGCAGGTAGTGAAGACGTACCCTGAGGGACAAGGAGGTAGAGAGGAAAAAAGGACCTGATATCAGAGATGGGTTGAACAAAACTGTGGACCTCCAAAATGCTCAAACTTTGAAAAAGTTGAGATATGATCTGAGGTCCATCTTTTCTTTGTTTTTAAGTGTCTAAGTTTTATGGTAAGAGATTATAATTGACCATCATTTATCTTTATGATTTAATGAAAATGTTCAGATTCGTGAAAATGGAAATCTGGTGACTCAGTGTCAGTTTTAACTTTATATATAGCTATAAAATATACCCCAGTCAGCTGGCTGTGACCATCTGATTGGATCCCTTAATGTTAATGCTAAGATTCTCAGTAAACTGTACCCTATTTGGCATACACAATACCTAAATTTTCAATTTAATGTTGGCAGCAAGTTTCTCTGCATGCCATTGGAAAAAGAAGCTCCTTCAGTCCTGGTTTAATTAGATCCAGGAGGTGTTAGTCATGAAGAAATTGAAGCAGCCATAAAGAGATAAACATTTGACAGCTACCTCAATGTTTGGTTAACTCAAAAGTTGTCAGAAAACATTCGCTTACAGTCAAAAGGAAGCTTCTACATTTCTATTTTGAATACTGGCATTGGGCAGAGTGCTAGTTACACTGTGTATATGCTTGATTATCTTAGTATATTTTTGTGCCCCCAAAAGCTTTTCTCTTAGAAATACATACTATCTTTTGTTGTACTGTACAGTATGAAACTCAAGTAAATATTTCTACAAAGCATGTCTTCAACTGGTCTCTACAAACCAGTAGACAGCATTTGTTATGGGAATGCTTTGCTGCATATAGAATTGTACTGTTTCTTCCTTTCTCCTCTAATGCAATAGAAACTATCAGAATAATTCTTGCTTTTCTTTGAATCAGTTACTACAGTGACCTAGGTAGCTTGTTAATCAGGAGATAATCCACAATTAGGTTGATGATCATAACTATATCACAGTTCTCTAACAAGTATCTACATCAATGCTATCTAGTAGCGTCTTCTCTACATTTTTCAGCAAGAGAGAGGTCCAAATTCAGCCCTAATATGAGTGCATCTCCACTGAAGTCAAAAGTGTTGGACTGTCTTATTCCAGGGATGAATTTGGGCTAGATACTATAAGCAAGATTTTCTGATTTTAAACATTTATTTTATTTTTGTTATTGAAATGTTCTTAATGGTACCATTAGCACTGGCATCAGGATGCCTCAAAAAACAGCTCCCCTCCCTCCCAAAAATCAAAACCCCAGAAAATACACAAATCACACGAGTGGGTCAATAAAACCATTGTAGCCCTTTAACTTTAGTCATGCAAAAAACCTTCTCCACTAAATATATAACCTGTGAAACTGGAGAATGAGTTACTCATATTGACTGATCATGGCTTATTGGAATCATCTCATATTAAAAGTCCTAAGGCTGCAAACCTGCAACCGTAATATTTGCTGTGCTGTGCAAGTGTTTAAGATACTGTAGTATTTGTAAGATTTCAGAACAATCTTATTTCCCCCTCTGTTTCTGTACCAATATATAATGCTGGAAAGCAATGACACTGTGACATGGATTGTGAGTAAACTCCTCCGGACAGTGAATTTTATTAAATCATATTGCCAGATGCTTCCAAAGAGAGCTGCAAGTATAAAATCTGTTATTACTTTGACCATATATCCATGATGTTAACATACCAGATGGCGAATTGGTGACCCCTACAGTAATAACACTTGGCATTCTATCACGCTTTTCATGTCTAAAGCACCCTACAGATATTTGGCCTGATATTATGAGGTGCTTAGTGTCTTCAACTCCCATTGAAGTCAGTGGGAAATGAGGGCAATTTGCATCTCACAAGAATGGGCACATTCGTTGATTCATTCCTTGTTAACACCACCTGAGGTGTGTTTTTGTTTTTGTTTTGTTGAAGAGGTCTAGAAATTGGAGTGTTGGTTCTTGCTTGCCCCAATGACCTGGGTTAGAGGTGTTTGTCAAAATCACTGGCTTTTTTCCCCTAAGGCCCCAATCCTATGCGGTGCCAAGTGTCCTTGAGTCCCATTGAAGTCTGTGGAGGTTGAGGGAGTTCAATACCCCCACAGTAGGTGACCCAGAAAAACTGATTGAGGAAGTTAATTACTCAGATTTTCACTTACCTGTTTTCTTCTGTACAGTGGCCAAATCTTGGTTGCTTTACTTGCATAAGTAGGACTATTTACTTGAGTGAGGTGAGGAATCAGCTCCCTGTATTGTCTAATCCAGGGATTGGCAACCTTTGGCACGCGGCTCGCCAGGGTAAGCACTGTGGTGGGCCGGGCCGGTTTGTTTACCTGCCGTGTCCGCAGGTTCAGCCGATCAGGGCTCCCACTGGCCGCGGTTCGCTGTCCCAGGCCAATGGGGGCAGCAGGAAGCGGCATGGGCTGAGGGATGTGCTGGCTGCCGCTTCCCGCCGCCCCCATTGGCCTGGGACAGCGAACCGCGGCCAGTGGGAGCTGCGATCCGCCGAACCTGTGGATGCAGCAGGTAAACAAAACAGCCCAGCCCACGAGGGTGCTTACCCTGCCGGGCCGCGTGCCAAAGGTTGCCAATCCCTGATAATCTTTCCTTCATAGAAAGTCAAATTCAGCACTTGGCTGGAGGCTAGCTGGTGATAGATAGCCTCAGAGTCCCTCCAAAGCTAGCTGTCAATGATGTTTTTAGAAAATTCAGAGTATTCCTCCTGTCTACATCCTTCTTTCTCAAGCTCTCATAGTCACCCCTCCGCGCCCCCCCTTCCCCCCCCCTCCCCCCCCCCCGGCTATCCTGCCTGTAATGCTCCCAGCCATAGCTGGATGAAGAGTTAGAAGTCAAAAGTTGCTTCTGAAGTCCGTTTTCTCACTTCACAGTGTTCTACTAGCCAAGAATTTCTATTTTTGCATCTGAACAGTATTATTTTATATTGATTTACCAA
Source organism: Emys orbicularis (assembly GCF_028017835.1). Classification (NCBI taxonomy): domain Eukaryota; kingdom Metazoa; phylum Chordata; order Testudines; family Emydidae; genus Emys; species Emys orbicularis. Next base: position 124,100,809 of record NC_088683.1, read on the forward strand.
ATATCAACTTACTTTGCACTGTTAGTACATACATTAAAAAACCCTTGATGGAGTTTGGTGGTGTGTTTTGGCCATAGATGTTTTTGTACTTGCTGTTCCCTTAAGCAAAGTTCTTGTTGATTTATCGAGACAATCTTTTGGGCTGTCAAACATTGGTTGCATGTGACAAGTGAGATGAAGCATCGGCAAGTTGTTGGCATTTGTGCATTGGATGGTTGTTCCTTAGCGGCCTGATTTGAAAGCACAGCAAAATTAGCATATAAAGGCCAGATCCTTCCGTCTTTACTCATGTGAGTTAATGCTGTCCAAGTCAATGGGGGCCACTTACATGAATAAGAGCTGCAGGATGTGAGCATAAAAAGGCAGTACATTCCACACTCTATTTAACTTCAGTTGTGTTTTTAAAAACACAAATCTTTTTGTCATTTGACTTGTAGCTAACTGAATGGTTTTCAGACGGCTGTTAAAATCCGGGCCTGTCAAATATGAAATTGTCCAGTCAATAAATGAACTTCATGAAATAATCCCTCCATTGGGGGCATTTTAAGGTTTTGAGTCTCTGTAGGAATGGGTTGGGTACCTTAAGGTTGTTTTGAGAATAGCACAATTCTGTTGCTGTATTTATTTAGCAAACCACGGTGTAGTCTAGTTTCAACAATAGTGTGTCTCTGCCTTTCTAACATTCAAGCCCCCCTTTTTAAATTTAAATTGAGCCCAGTTTCCAAAAACCCAAACATTTTGGTTTGGTGGCAGCTGAGGGCCAACTTTTTTTTTTTTTTTTTTTTTTTTAAATGAGGGGCTGTTCTAATCCTTATCTGTACGTATGCTTGTTTAATTAAGGTAATTTTGGTATGTGACCCAGGGTGGTCCACTATGATTTCCAGGCTATTCCATGAATTTCTGATGCCCTGCTCCTTCCACTCCCCAGTAGACCCATGCTTTTTTGGAGCTGTCATTATTCTAGTTGAGTGTCTCCTCTTGGCTACTCACCAGACTGCTGTGAAGAGATCCTGCTGCTACATCCTCAGGTGTTTTAAGCCTGCAGAGTCTGAATGGAGTCCAGACCCCTGGAAACCTTTTACAAATCAAAGTGTGTTTAAAATTAGTTTTGAGTCTCTATCAGTTTTCAATGACCACACAGAGGATTGTAATACCATTGCTCTTTATTTAATCACATGAGAAGTACACCGATATATGCAAAATAATAAACCCTACATGCATTTCCCTGCCTCAGTATCCTCACCACACTAGGCCAGATTTTAGGTTGGCGGTCAAAGTCGTCTGGGGCTGTCTAGAGTCCTTCTGCTGGAGTTCATGGCTTGTGGTTTGAAACATGGAACCTTTCCACTTCCCTGACCTTGGCTGGTCTGTCACTCTTGCTCCATGCTTCCCCTGTGTCTCCCTTCACACAGAAGGGAGACAATAGAGCTTCTCTGGAGGCAGTGCAATGGTGAGAGATTTTAAGAGTCAAGTTACTTATGACTGTATATATGCATGGTTGTTAGGAGAGTGCTAGCACATCTTCCCTGATGAGTGTGGGCAGCATTTTAATTTTTTAATTTTGGGTTGAGAATCACATTGCAGTTGTGTTCTAAAATCATGCTGCAGACTTCCAAAGGAGTTTGCCAGTAGCAGTCTGGCTAGCATGGTTCTGGGAAGCAAATCTAAGGGTATGTCTACACTACGAGAGTAGTTCGATTTTACTTAAATCGAATATGTGGAATCTATTACAAAGTCGAATGTGTGTATCCACACTAAGGACAGTAATTCGACTTTGAGAGTCCACACTAACGGGGCAAGCGTCGACATTGGAAGCAGTGCACTGTGGGCAGCTATCCCACAGTTCCCGCAGTCCTCGCTGCCCATTGGAATTCTGGGTCGAGCCCCCAATGCCTTCTGGGGAAAAAAATGTGTCGAGGGTGGTTTTGGGTAACTGTCGTCATCCAACCGTCACTCCCGCCCTCCCTCCCTGAAAGCGCCGGCGGGCAATCAGTTCGCGCACTTTTCTGGTGAGTGACAGCGCGGACGCCACAGCACTGCGAGCATGGAGCCTGCTGCGACCATCGATGCAGTTATGGCCGTTGTCAACACCTCGCACCTTATCCACCTTTCCCAGAGGCAGTTGCTGAGAAATCGGGCGAGGAGGCTACGGCAGCGCGGTGAGGACCTGAAGTCTGAGAGTGGCACAGACCTGTCACAAAGCACGGGACCCCGCGCCGAGGACATCATGGTGGCAATAGGTCATGTTGATGTTGTGGAACGGCGATTCTGGGCCTGGGAAACAAGCACGGACTGGTGGGACCGCATAGTGCTGCAGGTCTGGGATGAATCACAGTGGCTGCGAAACTTTCGCATGCGGAAGGGGACTTTCCTCGAACTTTGTGAGTTGCTGTCCCCTGCCCTGAAGCGCAAGGACACCCGGATGCGAGCAGCCCTGAGTGTCCAGAAGCGAGTGGCCATAGCCCTCTGGAAGCTTGCAATGCCAGACAGCTACCGGTCAGTCGCGAACCACTTTGGCGTGGGCAAATCTACCGTGGGGATTGTTGTGATGCAAGTAGGCAACGCAATCGTTGAGCTACTGCTCTCAAAGGTAGTGACCCTGGGAAACGTGCAGGTCATCATAGATGGCTTCGCCGCGATGGGATTCCCAAACTGCGGTGGGGCTATAGATGGAACTCACATCCCTATCCTGGGACCGGACCACCAGGCCAGCCAGTACATCAACCGAAAGGGCTACTTTTCAATGGTGCTGCAAGCACTGGTGGACCATAGGGGACGTTTTACAAACATCAACGTCGGATGGCCGGGCAAGGTTCATGACGCTCGTGTTTTCAGGAACTCTGGTTTGTTTAGACGGCTGCAGGAAGATATTTACTTCCCGGACCACAAAATAACTCTTGGGGATGTGGAGATGCCTATAGTGATCCTCGGGGACCCAGCCTACCCGCTAATGCCCTGGGTCATGAAGCCCTATACAGGCGCCCTGGACAGTGAAAAAGAACTCTTCAACTACCGGCTGAGCAAGTGCAGAATGGTGGTGGAGTGTGCTTTTGGACGTCTCAAGGGGAGATGGAGAACCTTACTGACTCGCTCTGATCTCAGCGAAACCAATATCCCCATTGTTATTGCAGCTTGCTGTGTGCTCCACAATCTGTGTGAGAGCAAGGGGGAGACCTTTATGGCGGGGTGGGAGGTTGAGGCAAATAGCCTGGCTGCTGATTACGCCCAGCCAGACAGCCGTGCGATTAGAAGAGCCCAGCGGGACGCGCTGTGCATCCGGGAGGCTTTGAAAGCTAGGTTCCTGAGTGAGCAGGGTAACCTGTGACTATTAAGTTTGTTTACAGAGAAGCTGAACCTACCCACGTTTCTTTACCCAGTGAATGTTCACTATCCTCTCCAGTCACATACCCCGTTCACCCCCTTCCAACACACGTTTAAAAATAAAATCACTTGAAATTTGTTAATGAACACCGTTTTCTTTATTACTCTTTTCGCGGGAAAGTGTTGAACCTGGGACGCAGACTGTGGTGGGGAGCGGGTGTAGTGTAGTGATGCAAAGGACGCTTCTAAACTCCAGGACAGGCTCCGCACTGGTGGACTGGTTGTTTCAACGGAGCCTGCCACCCCTCCTGTTCGGGACTCTGTGTGTGGGGGGGGCTATGTGACTTTGTGGCAGGGGGAGGACGGTTACAGATCCCCTGCTGCGTGGCTCTGTGATCCAGGATATGGACCGCTGCATAAGATCTCTAACCGCCCTCCCCCGCCACAAAGTCACATAGCCCCCCCCCTCCACCCCCACAGAACATGAAAACCACCTCCCAGACTGACCAGGGTAACTAGTGATTGCAATGTGTGTGTGCCCTGCTGCTGAACCTGCCCCCGTGTCTGTACCCTGGTAAAGGTGACTGTCCTGTCCAATTACCAACCCCCTTCCCCCCCTTCAAACAGACTCTCCTCTAAAAGAACATGATGGAAACACTAATTAACAGAAACATATTTTTTATTAGCAACTACACATGAAACTGGGGGATGAAACTGGGACTGGGGCTTGGGTGAGGCGGGAAGGAAAGGACTTATCAAATTTTGGGGAATGAGAGCCTTCTGGTACTTGAGCAGTCTGCAGGGGTGGAGTGAGAGTTTTCACGGACTCTGCCGCCCCTCCTTCTTGGGACTTTGGGTGAGGGGGGGTATGGGACTTTGTGGCGGGGGAGGGCCAGAGACTGCAGCGGGGCTCTGTCCTCCTGCCTCCGGTCCTGCAGAACATCCACAAGGCGCCGGAGCGTGTCCGTTTGCTCCCTCATTAGTCCAAGCAGCGTTTGAGTCGCCTGCTGGTCTTCCTGCCGCCACCTCTCCTCCCGTTCCATGTGTGATCGGTGGATTTGGGACAAGTTCTCCCTCCACTGGGTCTGCTGGGCTGCCTGGGCTCGGGAGCAGCCCATAAGTTCCGAGAACATGTCCTCCTGTGTCCTCTTCTTCCTACGCCTAATCTGCGCTAGCCTCTGGGAGTGTGATGCCAGGGTAGGTCGGGAGACAGTCGCAGCTGTGGGATGGGAAAAAGGGAGTGAATTCCTCAGAAAGATAAATTTTTGGGTGAACAAAGAACATAGTCTTTCTCTGTGAACAAGACCATGCACAGCACCTATCACATGCGCACTCAGCACAAGGTCGAATTTTCGGCCTTCACATTCAGTGCCTGGGGTCTTGCAGTGCAGATCAGACAAGCGGGGCAGGATAGCAGAATTTGGGTAACAGGCTGACATGGTAAGCCGTAGACTTGTGGCTGCTTAAAATTTTAATAATAGCACTGGCCTCCTTTCACGTTCAAAGCAATGCCAGTCCCTGCTGCCAGCAATCCGGCAAGCATGAACTCTGCCCCTGTCCCACCCCCTCGCGGCTGTCCCAGGGAAAGATCCCTGTATGCTGCTCCTCTCCCGCCTCCACCGCGTGGCTGTAAACCGCCGGTTACAGTTCTGTAAAGGAACAGGCAAGCAGTCCCAATACTAACATTCCCCTACCTAATTCAAAGCAGGTCACCATGAGCGACATCACTCTGATGAGGATTTCAGAGACCGAGAAAGAAAGGATGCTTCGGGAAAGCCTGCAAAGACCAGGGCCGTATGCCGCCATGCTCTGCAAGGCAATGATCCCCGAGTAATTGATTGTCTCCTGGCGCGGAAACGTTTCCTACCACGGAGGACCCAATAAGGCCGCTCTCCCCAGGAACCTGATGCAAAGGCTTTCCAATTACCTCCAGGAGAGCTTCGTGGAGATGTCCCAGGAGGATTTCTGCTCTCTCCCCGGACATATAGACCGGATTTTACTGTAGCTGCACTGGCAGGGACTAAACAGTAGAGCGCCTAGGGCAAACCAATCATGCTAAACCGGACATTGTTAGGTTTTTTTTTTTCATTAGTTGCACTGCCAAGGACTGAAACGTTAAGCGCCTAGGGCAAACTAATCATGAAAAACCCATTGTTAATATTGTTAATATTCCTGTTCTGTTAAAAATAAATGTTTACATGTTTAAAACACTTACTGACTGATCCTTCCCCTGATTCTGTGTCCGGGTTAACGCCTGGGGACGGTTGGTAGGGGATCTCTGTAAGGGTGATGAAGAGATCCTGGCTGTCGGGGAAATCGGCGTTGTAAGCGCTGTCGACTGCCTCGTCCTCCTCATCTCCTTCCTCATCTTCCCCATCCGCTAACATCTCCGAGGAACCGGCCGTCGACAATATCCCATCCTCAGAGTCCACGGTCAGTGGTGGGGTAGTGGTGGCGGCCGCACCTAGGATGGAATGCAGTGCCTCGTAGAAACGGGATGTCTGGGGCTGGGATCCGGAGCGTCCGTTTGCCTCTTTGGTCTTCTGGTAGCCTTGTCTCAGCTCCTTGATTTTCACGCGGCACTGCATTGCATCCCGGCTGTATCCTCTCTCTGTCATGGCTTTTGAGATCTTCTCGTAGATCTTTGCATTTCATCTTTTCGATCGCAGCTCGGAAAGCACGGACTCATCGCCCCACACAGCGATCAGATCCAAGACTTCCCGATCAGTCCATGCTGGGGCCCTCTTTCTATTCTGAGATTGCATGGCCATCTCTGCTGGAGAGCTCTGCATCGTTGCCAGTGCTGCTGAGCTCGCCACGATGTCCAAACAGGAAATGAGATTCAAACTGCCCAGACAGGAAAAGGAATTCAAATTTTCCCGGGGCTCTTCCTGTGTGGCTGATCAGAGCATCCGAGCTCGGACTGCTGTCCAGAGCGTCAACAGAGTGGTGCACTGTGGGATAGCTCCCTGAGCTATTACCGTCGATTTCCATCCACACCTACCCTAATTCGACATGGCCATGTCGAATTTAGCGCTACTCCCCTCATCGGGGAGGAGTACAGAAGTCGAATTTAAGAGACCTCTATGTCGAACTAAATAGCTTCGTTGTGTGGACGGGTGCAGAGTTAATTCGATGTAACGGTGCTAAATTCGACATAAACTCCTAGTGTAGACCAGGCCTAAGACTCCAGTGCTCAGGATAACCTTGGTGTAGAACCTACATGGTTTAGACTTCAGTGCGGTCTGGGTGCTTGTTCCTTTGAGGAAGAATTGTACCTACCCATACCCAGATTTCAGTTAAACAAGACTACATACCCCTAAGACTGTTGCATGGCGTTTGGTTAACATTAGAGTCTTATATAGATGGTAAAATAATTAAAGGAGTGTTCTTTTGGGGGAGAGAACCTACAGAAAAATACATTTTTATGCCTTCTCTTCCCCCCCCCCCCAATTTAAGTGAAATGGTTTTTGTTTTTTGTGTGTGTGTTAGGCTTTACTTCCTGTATGGGAAATGCTTCTGCCCAAATCAAGGGAGTAGAAGGCATTGAAAACAGCGGTATCATTGCAATTCAGCTGCAGAAAGGTATAGGGCTGGCTGGTGATGCTTATTTATGACTTTGAACTGCCGGCTAAAATCACCTGCATGGACAACTGTAGCCTTGAAATTGCAATCGTGGCTCTAAATTACAGCAGAGTCTCGCCCCCCAAAAGTCTTATTATTTAATATTTGTATTACCATAGCGTGGAAGTTGGTAATCATCATTTGCATAATTATTGGCTGACCTCTCTTGCACTGAATCTTGAAAATGTGTATATGCATGCTGCTGTAGACTTTATACACTTATATGAATATGTCCCAGTAGTGCTCTGTACAGGTTCAACAGGCTGTGTGCAAATTACACGGAGGATCAGGGCCATAGCACATAATACTGTATAAAGTGTGTGTGTTTAGAAACTATAGATATATTTGGTATGGGGGTATCAACATGCCTATTTATAGATAAAGATATGGGGGGAGGAGAGGAAATCCAGCACCACTGCAGTGATTTATCAAGATTGACATGAAAACCAATATTATTCTAGTTAGCAGAGGAAATTCTTTGTAAAGCATGTACAAGAAAGGTATTTAACCCACCTCAATGATTTCCTGCCCAAGTATATCCAAATAAAATCAGACCGATTCTTTTTTTTCTGAATAGGGTCATTTTGAAAGAACTCTTGGAACAGAGAAGAATCAACATTTTCTCCCCTCCCCCATTTCAGTTCATGGTTTTTCTTGTCAAAAGCTTCAAAAATGGCTTTAATCTTGTAGTTAAAATTAAATCTGTGAAAGTCCGATTGCGGGGCAGGGGTGAAAAAAGGATTTGGTTCAGCATTTAATGCACTGAGGAAAGAGACCTTGCTTTGAGTTTCTGTGTGTCTGGATGGCAGGGTGTGCAATTGCCGTTTTAAGTCTGTCCTGCCAGCCCTTTGCTGATATTGCCTGTGCTTAAGGCCATAAAACTGAGAAACTGTGTGTGTTTGTGTGTGTGTGTTTCATGTATGCTCTATTTAGCAACTGGGGAAAACTGCATATATTTTAGATTTTAATTTTTGTTCAGAGTTTGAACATGTCATAACTGGTTGGCACAGAGTACTATAGCTCTTGTACAATTGATTTAATGGAAGAGGGGAGGATTAAAACTCCCTTGTGCAGCTTAACTACTTGAAAATATTAAACCAGTAGTCACATAGCTCTGGGTTGGAAAATTTACCAGACACCATACATAGCCAGAGGCATAGACAATAAGTGACTTGACCCAAGTTTCACAGGAAGAAACTCAAGACCATCCTTTTTCTACTCTCCCTATCCTCTGCCTGTTTTTTGACTGCTCTCTCCCTGAGAGTACTGCAAGAAACTGTTTCTGCTGCTGCTTTCTTGGAAGCAGCAGGTTGAAATTGGCATGGTTCTTGTTAATCTCCACTGTTCCCCACAGTTTTTTAAATAGCTGTGAAATGGACCAGTGTCATCTCAAGTTCTTTTTGCAATTGCTTTTGGCGAAGTTATGAACTGCACAGAAGGCACTGTAGCCATTTGTAGATTAATGAAGGAAAATCAAAACACTACAGAAATGGGTGCTGTATGTCTCCTCACTCACCAGTGGAAGCTTCGCACTTGCCATTGGCAAGTAGATTATTTTCCATATTCTTGCCTAGTTTATAAGAAAAGTATCCTTCTCCCTTACAGTACACTGAGAGATCACAAACATAACTGCCAACTACAGGAATAATTATTTTTAAAAAACTTAGATAAAATAGTTTAACTGATGAGTATCATGCATGGTGTGAGGGCTAAACACTTAATGCAAATACATTTCCCTTCAATGTTTTTTATTTTGTTGTGCAATTATTTCAAAAGCCATTTCTAAATGAAACTGTAGATCATGTAGTGGTTGAGAGACAGAGATATTTGTCAATATGTGCTAATATTTAAAAAGGATGATCCAAGTAATTATAGGCCTGTCAGTCTGACATTGATTCTGGGCAAGATAATGGAGCGGCTGATAAGGGATTCAATTAATAAAGAATTAAAGGAGGCATTAATTTTTTAATCAATTTATGCCAATCAACATGGGCTTATGAAAAATAGATCGTTAGTTTGACAGGATGTCTTTTAAATTTAATTCAATTTAATTTAATTCAATTTAATTTAATTTAATTATTTATTTATTGGGACTACTAGGGTACGTCTTCACTACTCGCCGTATCGGCGGGTAGCAATCGATTTATCCGGGATCGATATATCTTGTCTCGTTAAGACGCGATATATCGATCCCCGAACGCGCTCACCGTCGACTCCGGAACTCCAGCTGGTGAGTGAATGTACCGACAGGAGCCTGCCGGGCACTAACTGTTCATGTGGACCCTGCTGACGTGAATTAATGGACTAGATCAAAATGCATTAACAAAGTGGTAATGCACATTGGTAGAGTCCACATGTATAGTTAGTTTGTGGCAGGCTAATGTGGGGTAGATTCACATCCCAGCTTGTCGCGAACTACTTGTTCAGGTAGACAAGCCCTTAGACTTCAGTAAGGTGTTTGACTTGGTACCGCACAACATTTTGATTAAAAACAAAAACCAAAAATGATATAAACTTAACATGACACACACTAAATGGATTAAAAGTTGGCTACTTGGTAGGTCTCAAAATGTAATTGTAAATGGAGAATCATCATTGAGCTGGTGTGTTTTCTAGTGGGATCGCTTCTTGGCCGTATGGTATTTAATAATTTTATCAATGACCTGGAAGAAATCGTCTCTGATTAAGTTTGCCCATGACGCACAAACTGGGGAAATGGTAAGTAATGAAGAGTACAGGTCACTGATCCATAGTAATCTGGATCACTTGGTAAACTGTGCACAAGTAATGCATTTTAATATGGCTAAATGTAAAGGTATACAACTAGAAACAGACTGTAAACTATACTTAACTGGGTGGGAGACTCTATCCTTGGAAGCAGTGACTCTGAAAAAGATTTGGGGGTCATCGTGTATAATCAGCTGAACGTGAGCTCCCATTGTGATGCTGTGGTGAAAAAGGCTAATGCAATGCTTGGCTGGATAAACAGATGAATCTCGAGTAGGGATAGCGAGGTTATTTTACCTCCATATTTGGCACTGGTGTGACTACTGCTGGAATAGTGTGTCCAGTTCTGGTGTCCACAATTCAAGAAGGATGTTTATAAACTGGAGAGAGTTCATAGAAGAGCCATGAGAATGATCAAAGGAATAGAAAACATGTCCTGTAGTGATAAACCCAAGGAAATCAATTATTTATCTTAATAGAGAGAAGATTAAGGTTAAGATCACAATCTATTAAACCGTAATAAAACTAAAGTACCAGCATTGGGAACTAATACTTGATAATGGGCCTTTCAGTCTAGCAGAAAAGGTGTAACTGGAAGTTGAAGCTAGACAAATTCAGACTTAAAATAAGGCATGCATTTTTAACAATGAGGATAATTAACCATTGGAACAAATTACCAGGGGTCATGGTGGATTCGCCATCACTACAATTTTTCAAAGACTGGATGTCTTTCTAAAAGATCTGTTCTAGGAATTATTTTGGGGAATTTCTGTGGCCTGTGTTATACAGGTCAGCCTAGAGGATCAGAAAGATCCCTTCTGGCCTTGAAATCTGAGTCTATGGGGAAAAGAAGCTTGGAAAAAATATAACCTAAACTCATTGTTGTCATTATAAACAAAATGTACATTTTGGAAAAAAAGAGTAGCCTTATACTAGTCAAGGGACTGCACTCAAAATTGTTTTTCCTTGTTCTTCTTGAAGTTTTTAATTATGGAAACTTTAAATTGAAATGTTTTATCTTGCAAATACTCTAAGAAAAGTGAGCTAGTTTTTCTGGGGCAGACTAAAACTGGTCCAGTGTTTTCTCTCCTCACCATCCCCCTCTATTCTGTATTCATCACTTCTCTTCACTATTAGATGGAGAAGGTGATTAAGTTTAAATATTAAGGGGAAGACTAAACCTAGTAAAGAAATTCAGGGTTAAAGGGAAAACTCTTACTCATCAACATTTGTTTGAGTTCATGTGCTTGTTACCTTGTGTAAACATATATCCTGTGATGCCTCTGTAATACATATAAAATCTACTGTTGGTTACTCTAGTATACAAGTAATAATTTTAACAGATGATCTCAAAATAATTTGAGTCATTATTTAAACCTCTCAATGCCCTTGTCAGGTAGGTTAGTTGTTTTGTCCCTCACTTTCATCACAGGTAAACTGATGCATCAACTGGGATGCCATTAAATCTGAAAATTCTTGATTTGAGTGGTTTTAAGCTTCACTTGTTATAATAACATTAATGTTGTGGTTGAGTTTTTCCTTTTATTAGGATAGTTATCTTTTTTTAAACATGTGTAATTTATGATATTTGAGATGATTAGATTTGTGCTGGATCAGTCTGGAGTCATTATGGCATTTTCATACGAGCCTGACCAGATGTTGGTATTTGAATTTGTATGTGGCCAAGGAGAAAAGGGCTCGAAGGCAGGGCCGGCGCTTCCATTTAGGCGACCTAGGTGGTCGCCTAGGGCGCCAGGATTTGGGGGGGTGGCATTTTGCCACCCTCGGCGGCAATTCGGCGGCGGGGGGTCCTTCCGTGCTCCGGGTCTTCGGCGGCAGTTCTGCGGCGGGTCCTTCACTCGCTCCGGGACCTGCCGCCGAAGTGCCCCGAAGACCGGGAGTGCGGAAGGACCCCTGCCTAGGGCGCCAAAAACCCTGGCGCCACTCCTGCTCGAAGGACATATTAGAGGAGGAGTAAAAATTGCATGACAGCCCACCTCCTTCTCCCAGGGATCATGATACTAGTCCTGTGTGTCCTTTTTTGCATAGTGGGCCACCTGTGGCAGATGCATCCTGAGTCCTTTGCTATGGCACATAATTGACCACTGTTGCTTTTAAGGGAAAGAAGGGAAGAGCAATTACCTAGTGTTTATTTAATTCAATCCTTGTGCTCTAATTCCAACAAACAGATAATCCACAGCATGCTAGACCTGTGGTTTTAAAAACTTCTAGACTTGCAGACTGCTTCATTCATCTGACGAAGTGGGTATTCACCCATGAAAGCTTATGCTCCAATACGTCTGTTAGTCTATAAGGTGCCACAGGACTCTTTGTCACTTCTTAAGATAGTATTTCTTATGGACGGCCTTCCTATTCTGATCCAGCACTTACCCTGTGGAGCTGGAGTGTTTGATTATATGAAGATGAAATATTAAGACGATGTTTAGGATACAGGATAAAAATGAACTTGGCTGTATCCCACCATTTTGTGTCTCTTGTGTATCCTCTTCCTGGATGTAGGCATTTATTTTTATTACTGCAAGGTCTCTTTTCATGGCCTTAAACCCTCACTGCTCTAATCTGTTCAGTTCCCTTTGCCATTGGGGTTTGCTACCCTGACAGTATGATCAGAAATGAATGTGCACCAAAGTGAGCATGGCTGTGGTACCCAAGATACAGAGAGGTGATTGTGATTTAAATGACCAAACAAACTTCCGGAAACCCTAGGAGGCATGGTCTGAGCTAGGACTAGGAGGAAGCTTGAAAACAGCGGGATGCCTTGTTGTGACTGAAGCAGTTCTGCGGATTATAGTGTAAGAGCCATCCTCCCTGTCCCGAGAGCACCATGGAGAGATTGATTATACACCAGCTATACTCGTAGTACTTTCAAAGATGGACTAGTCTCAGGCTTAAACCTTCTCTGAGTGTTCAGATGGGCATTGCTTAGTTGACACAGGCAGTAAGCTAAGATGTATACCTACTTCCTGGACTGCCTGGATTCACACCCATGCATACGGGTCTTATTTTAGATGGACAGGCGCTACATTTTGGTATAGCAAAGCAGTTGCCTGAAGACAATCACCAAAACTATGATTGTGTGCTAGCGGCATTACTCAGGAAGCCTTTTTAAGTCTCCATATATGGGTGGTTATGTGGGTAGAGCCAAATTAATAATGCTAGTTTTGATCATAGTTTTCAGAGCATGCCAGTTACTGGGGAACTGTGGGAGAGAGATGAACGGGGAAAAGAGTACTCTGCAACCCACTCAGTCACTTGTCTGTGTAGGAGTGAGATTGAGCACGAAAAAGAGGAAATTATTCCTGACATAAGAATGGGCCTGGAAATTGCAGTCACAAGTTGAATGCCTTCTGAGACTTAAAGCTATGTCAGTATGGTATTAACTTCAGTATTTAGAGGCAAGATGGTCACGTGGTTAAGCATTGGTTTAGGATTCAGCAGATGAATGCCTGCCTTTTCCTTTGTGGCCTTGGGCAAGTCACTTTAATCTCTTTGTGCTCTCCTCAATAAAATGGGGATAATACTTCCTTTCTCCAATCCTTTGTCTGTCCTGGCTATTAAGATGGTAAGCTCTTCAAGGCCGAGACCCTCTCTTATTCTGTGTTTGTACAGTGCCTAGCACAGTGGGGCCTCACTCTCGTTTAGAGCCTCCAGGTGCTACTGTAACACAAATTATACACCTCCTTGCAGTGACGACAGGCCATCTGGATATCCTACTCCGTGCCAGTCTCAAATGAGACCACTTAATCTCTATCCGATTGTATATTGGAATCAAGAAACAAAAGAGAAAGTATTAACCAATCCAGCAGACATTTCTTCCAACAAGAGATTATTCATGATGATCTTGGAACCCCATGTTAATAACCCTGTCTGTAAGAGCCCCCGTCAAGGTGCTAATCATGTAAGATCTACTATTAGGAACCCACGTGCCCCAAGAACCCAGGTAGCTTTAAGTATTTAGGCAGAGTTCTTTGAGAGAATATGTACCTTAGTAGGCTGCCTTAATTATACTAGGGTAAGCATAATTCCCTGGCACTTCAAAATGTATAGAATTAAAAGGACAACTGATCAAGGAGAGACAAGATGGGTGAGGTAATGTGTTTTTTGGACATTCTGTTGAAGGGAATGGTCCATTTCACCTTGAATGGTCCCTTGAAATGTGGGTTAACTACTTAGGCTAAACAATCTGTTCCATCTTGTATTTAGCTGTGACACTCTGAATAAGTTTCCCAGACCTGAAGAAGAGGAGCTCTGGGTAAGCTGGAAAGCTTGTCTCTCTTACTAACAGAAGTTGGTCCAATAAAACATATTACCTGACCCACTTTGTGTCGCTAATATCCAGGGACTGACACGACTACACCACCACTGGGATTGTTTAGTCTGCAGAAGAGAAGAATGAGGGGGGATTTGATAGCTGCTTTCAACTACCTGAAAGGGGGTTCCAAAGAGGATGGATCTAGACTGTTCTCAGTGGTACCATATGACAGAACAAGGAGTAACGGTGTCAAGTTGCAGTTGGGGAGGTTTAGGTTGGATATTAGGAAAAACTTTTTCACTAGGAGGGTGGTGAAGCACTGGAATGGGTTACCTAGGGAGGTGGTGGAATCTCCTTCCTTAGAGGTTTTTAAGGTCATGCTTGACAAAGCCCTGGCTGGGATGATTTAGTTGGGAATTGGTCCTGCTTTGAGCAGGGGGTTGGACTAGATGACCTCCTGAGGTCCCTTCCAAGCCTGATATTCTATGATTCTATGATTCACTGCATACAACACTTGATCAAGAGACAGATTAAGAGTGTGTGCACCAAGGAAGTAAGGGACAAGGCAACCTACCTTTTCCAACATCAGACACTTGTACAAGGGATAGCCCTAATCCTCCCTCAGTACAGGAGTATTACAGGGGCTTGCAGAAGTACCAGCTGTGCTAAATGCCACCAAAGGGGTGAGACCTGACCACTTCCACACAAGATAGTACTTAAGGCTGGGGTTAGGATGCAAACGCTCTGCACATCTGTGAAGAAAAGGTAGGAGCTTTTCCCCTGTGACATCAGTGTATTCCACCATCTAGTGTTCTCTTGTAGACTTCCATGGTGCAGTGTGTCTCAATCCTGCCTTGACCCTCTGACAACTATGACTGAAACTTACAAAGCCATGGTAGAACCTTTTTAACATATGATGTTCAGGTAGGCTACCATATTCAGTGTAGTTAGGATAGGGCAAGGAGCCTAGGCTATGACCCTGCAAGTGTTGGCCTCTTAAGTCTATGTTCCCCCTCTCCCCACACCTTTTGTTTCTATTTTTCTCTCTACTGACTTTTAGCTTTTTATTTACATTGTCTGAACATGTCCCATTTCTTTCTCTCTCTCTCTCTCTCTCTCTCTCTCTCTCTCTCAAACACTTTTCTGCTATATGCTTCAGTGGAGATCTGGAGCAATTTTGAAGGTCATGTACCAGCTGTGCGATTCTGGAGGCTTTTTTGAGGCTGCAGGCATAGTCTGTTTGAAATTTGTTAGCAATTGTTGTTGACTGGCAGGCATTGTTTTGGTAGTCTTAATGAACTATGTACCTGCTTCACAATGTTTTGTTTTCTACTTGTATTCAGAACCGTATAAGAACAGCTCTGTTACTCCTCACCCCTCGTCAGACTAGGGATAAAATGGAAATGTAGGTACCATAGCATGTTGCCATTTATAGTGCTGACAACATCTTTGCATTGTCCTACAAAAAATAAATGCTTGGTTCATTTTTTTGATACTTTAAGGCAGCAGCACAAATAGGTGATGGAGCCATTACCGTATAATAAAACTTTATTATCTAGTTCTTGGTACAAACTGTATTTCAAGAATACTTTACAGAATTAAATAACATTGTTGCAAAGTTGAAATAAAATACAAAAGTGGGGAAGAGAAATTTAAGTAGTATTGGTAAGAGATTTTTGTATCACATTTGCATAATGCATGTCACATCCCTCTGTAGCGGCTGATCTACGTAGAGGACAACAGCCTACTACAGGTACCTTCTAATAGTTGCTCCTCCTTAGATCAAGTGTTAGAGGTCTGTACCCGTGGATCTGACAGTCTTGGCTTCAGACTCCACTGGTGGTGTTGGGAATCCTTACAGTTTTTCATAAAAGATTTGAAAAAGGGAAAGTGGATAAAATAGAAGTACAGGAACATACCTCTCAATTGCCACAGTCAAGATGTGGGTTGTGATGTGTGACAAAGCCAAATGTGGGGGGGAAATGGGAAAAAAATATTCATGCAGGAGGATTCAATCCTTTACTGTAAATAACTATTTTTTTTTAAGATCAGTTGCATGATTCTGCATTTGACATAAATAATATGCAACAGTAAAAGTGAAGGGGGAACAACATTTGTGTTGATCAGAGGTAGTGAAGTAAAATGAGTTATGTCCCTCAAAATGAAAGATGTCCCTCAAAATGAGGGACAGTTGAGAGGTTTGTTGAGGAAAGCTTTTCTGGATGGTAGGAGGTGCAGAATTGGAGGTTCTTCCAGCATTCATGTAAGTAACAGAAAACAGACTATAGTTGGTAAGTATAGAGGGGAAAGAGATGAGGCTCATTAGACAGGTGGGAGCAAAGCTTAAAAATGATAAATTTCTGTCCTATTAAGGCCAGATTTACACTGAGCTCTTTCTGAAAATTTCCCACCATCACAGTCACCCTGGTGTAACTCCACTGGTGATTGCGATGGTGGATTTGCCAGTGTAGACAAAGCCCATCACCAACATATCTGTTGGACCCTGAAATCAATGAGGAGCATGTCAAAATTATTAGTGGATGGAGGCAATGAGGTGGTACATTTTTGTGTACATATGAGAAGGTGGCTAGTAGCATTCTGGAGTCTGGAAAGCTGGTGTTTGGGAGGCCATGGGGAAGGGAATTGCAGGAGTCCAGGATATACTGACGATTTTTCAATCAAGATTGGATGATTTTCTAAAAGATACGATGTTGTTCAAACAGGAATTATTTTGGGGAAGTCCTGTTCCCTATATTATACAGATCAGACTAGATGATCACAGTGGTCCCTCTTCTGGCCTTCAAATCTATGAAATTTTAGGGTATTTTGCAACTCTAAGAAGTCTTTTTAACAAAGGTGTTTAAAAAAATTATTTTGAAACCACAGTCATACATTAACATGGTGTACAAACGGACAAATAATTACATTCATTTCTTAAGTCTTTTTCCATTTCACTTTTCTAACTGTAGCAGTGGGCTGGTTTGTTATAATAGAGTTTGACACATTCAAAATGTTCTGCGCTTCCAAAATAAGAGATGGTCTTATGAGAGCATGGACAGTGAAATTGCACAGGGCATCCCCTTTCCAGAAGTAAATTAAGTTTTTCTTTTTTAAATAGAAAGAAGATGGAAGGGGTGAGGATGATGAGCCTCTTGGCAAAGGTAGGGAAGCAGTGAGTGAGCAGCAGAAATCCCATGGGAGTGACGGGATTTCCCTTTACCCCATCCCACTCATTTTTTGTATTTCCCAAAGAAAGTTTATCAGACCAGTACGCCCGAGAATCTTTTCCCACTCACTGTACATCGCATTAGGTCCTAGATAATACCAAAGAATTGCTAGAGAAGCCTAGAAATCTACAACTTACAGAGCTGCTACTAAACCTGCAGCAAATGGGGGGGGGGATTTGTGAATTAAAAATGTTCTTAAACATTTCAAAATGTGTTTACTTTAAATTACAGATTGTAAACACTTTTACACAGGAATTATGGTACCAACATACACTTAAAGGCTGTAAAAAGTAAGTTTCAGAGAGTAAAAGGCTGCATACATCCAAAAAAGCAGTGTAGGTGTGCCTGCTTTCACAGTGCACAAGTAATTACTGTCATTTCTTAAGTCTTTTGCATTTCACTTTTCTAACTCTGAACAGAGTTAAGCAGTGGGTTGCATATAATTCACAACTAAGAAGGCTTCACCTCTCCCTTGGGAGTTCAACTCTAATGAAAAATGACTTCCTCTAAAACTTTACGCGACAGATATGTAGAGCTGAAACTTTTTAAAAAAAATATAGATTGCATTTAATGTGAGAAAAAAAGAAGTGTAAAACTAGTTGTAAAACAAATTGCTGTGTCCTTCGTAGGAAAAAAAAAACAAGTCACACCTGCCAGGAAACACACTCAGTATTAGCAGGAATTATATAGATCTACCACTGGAAAAGTCTCAGCTGAAAACAATATGTGCATTAGCCTTAGCAAAGGCACACAGTTAGCTTCACCTGGACTCACATCCTTCTTGTGTTGTTGATATCAGAACTGAACTCAGTATTTCAGCAGTGGTCTCGCAGCAGTGCCAACTACAGAGGTCCTATAACTTGTCTTCTCTTACTTGAATTTCTCCTGTTTATACGCCCAAGAATCGCATTAGCCCTTTTGGTCAGGTGTTGAACTAGGAGCTCATGTTCAGCTGATTATTCACCAGAACAGTCCATTTCCCCCCCCTCCCCCCCAAAGTCACTGCTTCCCAAGATAAAGTAATTCAAAATATGGCAAAGGGCAAAAGTACACTTTTAAAAAATGTGTGCTCACATTGCTACTGCTGGTGTGTGACTCAACAGCAACACATAGGGTAAGGTAGGAGAGAGGTCCTGGAGGCCAAATTTAGTCTGCTAGCTAGGTAAGAGATTAAAGTCCAGGACCTCCATGGTAGTACTCTCTGAAATGCTTCTAGGTCCATGTGCAGAGCCAGTTAGACAGGCAGAACTGCAGGGTCTCAATGCATGGATGAGATGATGGTGTTCGGAGGAGGGATTTAGGTTTATTAGGAACTGAGGAACGTTTTTGGGAAAAAAGGAGCCTATACAGAGAGGATGTGCTCCACCTAAATCAAAACGGAAAAAGATTGCTGGCATGTAAAATTAAAAAGGCTGTAGAGGAATTTTTAAATTAAGGGCTGGGAGAAAGCTGACAAGTGTGCAGGAGCATACAGTTCAA
The DNA here is from genome assembly GCF_028017835.1 of Emys orbicularis. Classification (NCBI taxonomy): domain Eukaryota; kingdom Metazoa; phylum Chordata; order Testudines; family Emydidae; genus Emys; species Emys orbicularis. The sequence continues at coordinate 124,119,460 of NC_088683.1, forward strand.
ATAGATGCATTCCTTAGGGGGAGCATTTATTAAAGGGGATACTCAATGTCAGAATAAAGAGAGAATAGAAGTTGATCAAGTGCATTGTGGAGACGCTAAATGAATTCTTTCCATTGGTCTTCATTGTAGAAGATGTGAGAGAGATTCCCACGCCTGAGCCATTCTTTTTAGGGGACATCTGAGGAACCCTCCCAGATGGAGGTGTCAGTAGAGGAGGTTTTGAAACAATTGATAAATTAAACAGTCATAAGTCACCAGGACCAGATGGTATTCACCCAAGAGTTCTGAAGGAACTCAAATGTGAAATTGCAGAATTACTAACTGATGTATAATCTTTTGCTTAAATCAGCCTCGTACCAGATGTACTGATGGATAGCTAATATAATGCTGATTTTAAAAAAGGGTCTAGAGGTGATCCTGGCAATTACAGGCCAATAGGCCTAACTTCAGTACCAGCAAATTGGTAGACCCTGTAGTAAAAAACAGCTTTATCAAACACACAGATGAACATGATATGTTGGAAGAGTCAACACGGCTTTTGTAAAGGGAAATCATGCCTCACCAACCTATTACAATTCTTTGAGGGTGTCAACAAGCACATGGACAAGGGTGATCCAGTAATTCTTCTTTGAGTTCTTGTTCATGTCCATTCCAATCAGGTGTGTGCGTGCGTGTGTGCACGGCAGCTGGAAGATTTTTTCCCCTAGCAGCATCCGTCGGGTCGGCCTGGACGCCCCCTGGAGTCATGCGTTCATGGAGTTCAATATAGAGCCCTGGCAACCCGCCACCCCCTCAGTTCCTTCTTACCACCAATGACGGTTAGCTGGAACGTCCCTTAGCTCTTGCGTTGGTAAGCGCCATTCAGAGTGTCCATTGTATATAGTTCTTCGTACCGTTAATTAGTGTTCGTTATTAGTACTTGCAGTGTAGTTATATTTAGTGTTAGGTTTCCTTTGCAGGTTCTCCCCCGCCCCAACGCTCCCAGCACTGTGGTATGCTGTGGTCCCTGGGCTTTAAAACTTGCGAGGCCTGTGGCAAGCACATTCCTGAGAGTGACTTGCACACTTCATGCTTAAGGTGCCTAGGGGACAGTCACCAGAAAGACCAGTGCAGGATTTGTCATCTTAAAGTCCTTCTTATGGATGCTGCGCTCCGGCCCCAGTGAGACCTCAGATTGCGGGATCCTGTGCCTAGCACCTCCTCTTTGATGCAGAGCACTCCAGCACCATCCATAGGGGAACCGGTGCCAAGAAAGGACTCCTCTTGAGATTCTCGGCACAGTCACGACTCCTCCCGCGTACAGGCTGCGGGCAGGCACCGGTTGCAATTGCTGGTGACACGAAAGAAAAGGAGGCGGGAGAGGGGCCATTCTCCCGTGGCCAAGACCAAGGAGCCAGCCGCTGTGAGACCCCAGTCGGGCCAAACCACTGTGGCTCCTTCGGCTGCTAGGATCATGTCAACTCCTGCCCCGGTGGCGGTGCAGTCGAGTCTGGACCCTCCCTGCTTGCTGGCCCCACGGAGCCAACAACTGCAGCTTCCATTGACTCCGGAGGCGTTTGTGGCGGCCCAGGACTTGTTGCGCCTTATGGTGCCATTTTCCCCTCCCAGGAGGGATAAATTGCTAGCACAGTCCTGTCCCACGGCACCGTCAAGGGGAAAGCCAGCTATGATGTCACAGTGCTCACCATTCCCAGAGCTCCCCCGGCACCAACAGCCCAGGTGTGGGAGCCATGCTGGTCCCCTACCCCACGCCGTGAACTGTCAGTGCCTCGCAGTACAGCTCCTCCATGGTCTTCCTTCTTGGAGACCTCAGAGTCGGAGTCTGACTCTGTTCACTCTGATAGGAATAGGAGCAGGAGATGGAGGTCTCGGTGGGATCATCATGTTTTTACCTGGCACCGTGGCCTGTACAATGGCAACACCCGATGCAGTGGCCCTTCTGGACACCCTGGGCCTTCCACCAAAGCCAAGGAGTCCCATTCAAGAGTGGCATTGGTAGCTTCAGTTACCTTTATACCGCCTTTGGCTCCGTCGGCTCCGGGAGTACCAGGACGGGCTCCGTCGCTTTCCGATGCCGGGTTACCCCCACCCACAGCACCGATGTCGGCTCCCACGATACCACCGCCGATCACATTGATGCCGTTGGCATCTGCACCGTCACCAGCACCACTGACACCAACAGCTCCAGCACTAGCGGTCCTGACATCAGCACAGACTCTTCTGGCACTGGCTTCTATAGTGCTGGCACCGAAGGTCACGGCACCGTCGAGGTTGACATCAGTGTCCTGGGACCCCCAGGAGCCGCAGGACCCCCTGGGTTTACAGGGAAGGGAGCAACCACCACTTCTGGGGCTTTCTTCCTCACCAGATGAGGCGCTGGCGAGCACTTCTACACCCATCTGATTGGAATTGACATGAACAAGCACTCGAAGAAGAAAAAACGGTTACTCGCCTTCTCGTAACTGTTCTTCGAGATGTGGTGTTCAAGTCCATTCCAATATCCACCGTCCTACCCCTCTGTCGGAGTAGCCGGCAAGAAGGAACTGAGGGGATGGCGGGTTGGCAGGGCTCTATATTGAGCGCCATGAAGGTGCAACTCCAGGGGATGCCCAGGCCGACCTGACGGATGCTGCTAGGGGAAAAATCTTCCAGCTGCCATGCACGCATATGAGCATGCACCTGATTGGAATGGACATGAACAACACATCTCGAAGAACAGCAGTTACGAGAAGGCGAGTAACCATTTTATATAGCGTACTTGGACTTTCAGAAAGCCTTTGACAACGTCCCTCACCAAACGCTATTAAGCAAGTAAGCAGTTATAGGATAAGACCAGAAGGTCCTCTCATGGATCAGTAACTGGCTGAAAGATAGGAAACAAAAGATAGGAATAAATGGTTAGTTTTCACAGTGGAAAGAGGTAGAGAGTGGAGTTCAACGTATCTGGAAAAGTGAGGTGGCACAGTTTGCACACAATACAAAATTACCCAAGACAGTTAAGTCCAAAGCTGACTATAAAGGGTTACAAAGGGACCTCCCTAAACAGGGTGACTAGGCAACAAAATTGCAGATGAAATTCAATGTTGATAAATGCAAAGTAATGCACATTGGAAAACATAATCCTGACTATACGTACAAAATGATGGGGATCTAAATTAGCTGTTACCACTCAAGATAGAGACCTTGGAATCATCGTGGATAGTTCTCTGAAAATATCTGCTCTGTGTAGCAGCAGTCACAAAAGTGAACAGAATGTTAGGAACCACTAGGAAAGGGATAGATAATAAGACAGAAAATAATCATCATGCCACTATCTAAATCCATGGTACGCTCACACCTTGAATACTGCATGCCGTTCTGGTTGCCCCATCTCAAGAAAGATGTATTAAATTGGAAAAAGTATAGAGAAGGGTAACAAACATTATGAGAGGTCTGGAACAGCTTCCATATGAGGAGAGATTAAAAATACTGTGGCTGTTCAGCTCAGAAAAGAGACGACTAAGAGAGGATATGATAAAGGTCTATAAAATCATGAATGGTGTGAGAAAGTGAATAAGTGGTGTTTACCACTTCACATAACACAAGAACCTGGGGTCATCCAACGAAATTAAATAGGCAGCAGGTTTAAAACAAACATAAGGAAGTACTTCTTTACACAATGAATTGTCAACCAGTGGAACTCATTGCCGGAAATGTTGTGAAGGCAAAAACTGTAACTGGTTTCCAAAAAGAACGAGATAAGTTCATGGAGCATAGGTCCATCAATGCTTATTAACTAATATTGTCAGGAATGCAATCTGATGCTCTGCATGTCCCTAAACTTCTGACTGTTAAATGTGGGGACTGGACAATGGGATGGATCACTCAATAAATTCCCCTGTTCTGTTTGTTCCCTCTGAAGCATCTGGCACTGGCTACTGTTGGAAGACAGAATACTGGGCTAGATGGACCATTGGCCTGACCCAGTATGGCCGTTCTTATGTTCTCCAAATGGAAAATTTGTTCCAATAACTTAAATGTGCTGAATGTGTTTACTCTGAAACATTGAACAATTTCACTAACATTCACTTCAAGCAAAAGAACTACTTTGATTAGTGTCTATAGTCATTCAGCTTTTCTTTTCACTTCAAACATTATGTGTCATACGAAACACTCATGCCATGGGACTGTTTCTGGGAAACACAAGAACCAATAGCATTGTGTTCTGAATAAACATTGTTATATTTAATAAAAAAAAAACAAAACCATTTGATTGACTGATTGATTAAAAGGAAAATTAGCACATTTCAGTTGTCTCAAAAGAAGTTTCTGGGACATAATTTGGAAAAGACCTTCCTGATTAAAACTGGTCTAAATGATCACTACCCACAATATTGAAAAACTAATTTTTGCAAAGTTTCAAGCTCCTATTGGCTATTTATATAATTTCAATTTTTTTAGTAATACAAATTATGAACCTTACTTGACAGCAGCCTTTTTAACGGTGTATGAAGAAAAGGAGATGGGAACATTACAATGGAGGAGTAGAAGGGAAAGTGTGACACAAAGAAAAGGAAACACTATCTTAATGATTATTATTAAGTACTGGATCTCTATAAGAATTCTTTTAACATTCTCGGTCTTTTTTTTTTTTTTTTTTTTTTCTTCACATAATTTGAAAAAAGACTTTGGGGTCAGATCCCTGATTGTTGTAAATTGGTATACAACACTATTGACTTATATAGAGCTATAATTATTGCAGCTGGGGATCTGGCCCTTTGTAATGTTCTCTAAGAAGAGCCTGGAGGAGAGAGGTACATTAGTTCTTTTCGTGCCCAGAGGGTTATTTCTTTAAGCTTTTTATTTTATTAATAAGACTTCTTGTTTTAAATTGTTTTTTTTGCTGCTTTGTTCTGTGAATCTCCAGATTTCCCTTCCCCTCCCCATTTGCTCTATAAAATTAACATCTTAAGGAATACTACTTGTTTGGACTACTGTTGATCAGAACGGTTTAATGGGACAATAGTGAGCAATGAGGGCTGGAAAGAGAAGCAAATCGGATCCCCTTTTAGGAACTTTTGCTGCTGTTAAATCATGTTTATCGTTGCATGGATTTCTGATAATTCGTCCATCCTGCAGGTTTGAAGCATTTTTTTTCAATATATTTTTCCACTGAAATCTTAATTCCCAAGTCTGCAGAGCAGCTTGTAACTGTGCTATGAATAGCAATGTTGTTTAACTCTCATGGGGAAGGAACTGTCCACATCTTAAAACAACAACGAAGTCCTCTATGAAGGCAACTTAAAAAAGAGCCTTGATGTGGTGTTTTTGCATACTGGTATGTACATGGCTGTAGTGCTCCATTTAAAGCTCCCAAAGAGAAAAAGGATAATAAGTCAAACATAGTAAGTTGGTTTTCTACTATCATACTAAAGCCAACATGCCCAGACATCTCCAGGGTCACTGATCTTGCAGCCTTTTATTTTTCTGTACTTCATTTTTCACAGCTAAGACAGACAACTACACATGTATTTCCTTGGTTATTGCATTGTGATAACAGAAGCTATAAGCAGTGCATGGAGGTAGGTCTCTGAAGAACCTAGAATAAAGATTGGTTTGTCTTTGAGCCTCATCCTGCTGCCATTGAAGTAAGTAGAAGTTTTACCACTGGCTGTCTCAGGAGCAAAATTGAGCCATTTGTCTTAGATTTTTTTTGTTTGCAGTTGGCTTTGGGATGGGGTAGCCTTCTGTTAATATTTGCAGTGTTTCAGCTCTTACGTTGACCACATTTTGACACTTTCTATTTATTATTTCAAATGTATATTGTGGTAGCACCTCAAGCAGGTCAGGACCCCATTGTTCTGAGCACTGTGCAAACTATTAGTCCCAGTTTAGGACAACAATGAAATGCTTGCTGTCTTAGGCTGGAAGTGAAGCTGTTGTCACAATTGGCTTATCCCTGTGTTAAGTATAGTCCCTTCATACAGGACATTCATCGACTTTGATATATAGACAAAGCAAAGTGTGTCCTCCATCAGCTGCAGACAATTTGGGTGTCATCAATGCCAGTCTCTTAATTCACTTATGTATAGTTACTTTCCATCAGTCAGAATGTGATGCTCATTATGTATTTAGACATCCATGTTGCTCCATCCATTCACATCCAGTATCTGTGACAGATACATTAATTAGGTTGCTACTGTTTACTGACTGTGTCCCAAGTCTGCTTCTACTGCAAGTTTCTCATGTAAATAGTGTGAGTTAATACTAATTTCCCACTGACATATTTGCAGAACATAAAACAGTGAGACCTATTAGATATACAGATGATAGCACGACAGGCCATGTAAGAATCTGGATAATAGAACTGGTTGAAATTTTCCAAATGAAAACATTTTTTTTGTTTTTTATTAAAAGAAGCCTTTTCTTTCCAAATGGTAAATATTGATGGGAAAATGTGTATTTGAAATTTTCTGGGTTTTTTTTTTTTTTTTTTTTTTTTAATGATGTTGGAAAACAATTTTTGTCCTTCCCCCTGCCCTGTTCCCCCTTTTGCTTCTCACCTCCCCCGCCAGGCTTTTTCAATGTTTTTTTAAAAACTTAAATAAATGGGGGAGGAAGAGAACTGAAAACCGAATAAGCAAACACTTTCTAAACCAACATTTTTTGATGATCTTGAATAAAGGAAAAAACTGTTCATTGCCCCTTTAGCCCTCCCCCCCCCCCACCAACCAAAAAAAGACTTTTTTTGTGAATGTTTTCCCCATGTTTTGACTAGCTCTGCTTAGATAATAAAAAGTGATCTGCAGATGTCTGAAGAATGGTATTTCACTGTAACGTTACGAAAGGGATACCTACAGTAGGAGGGTAGGTACATTAGCTCTTTTTCAGGTACTGTTGTATATTTAACTTTTTTGAGGTATTTGTATTGTATTTTATTCATTTTTCTTTAACATGGTCTGGAAATAAACTACTCAGTCACTCTCTAAGGAATTTTCAGGTTAAAAGATTAATGTCAAATCTGGCTTTCGGAGTTGAGGCTTTTGGGGGTTGCTTAACAGCTGGGATAAGTTACTTGTTTCATTAAAACAGGCAACATTAACAGGTTTAAAGAAACTTTTGATCCTTTTATCTTAAGAAACCTCCTCTATAATAAAAAGCTTAAATGGTGACTGCCTCTTAGTGTAGATTAAGACATCTTGTGTTGTATTGTTTTGCATGATGTTGAACATGCTGGAGTAAGAGCTATTGCTGCTCTCCCCCCCTAACAATCCCCTCACAAAAACAGGATGTGCATCTCCCAGGAAGGAGAATTTTAAATTAAATGCATACATGAAGGTTTCTCAAATCCTCTGTTAAGTTTTATTTACTGATTGTATATTTTGGATTGACTACAAAAGCATATTGCTTGAAGAGGATGTTTGGGGTGAGGGAAGAGAACAGCTCTAAATTATTGAGAAGCGGAGGGGGGAGGGGCGAACAGGCCTGCACGATGTACTGCTTGCTGGGAGCAAAGTGTGCATTAGCGTGAAAGTAATGCAAGAGCCTGAAGGTTCACTTTATGCTTATGGGGGTTTCATTGTGTGCAAATCTCCTGTTTGACATTCTGAACATTTACCCCAAGGTGTCATCGGATTGTGAGCTAATTTTGGTCCTTGCAATAGCAGTGATCAGACTATTACTTGCCAAGGAGGTGTATGTGATTTCTAGATGAACTGCTATGCTGCTGGAATTTATTAGCTGGATACTTAAAATGTTACCCAAATATTTTAGAAAAATTTACTGGCACTTTTTTGTTTGCCCATTTTTTTTAAATTAACTCTGTGTGTTAGGCAATGTGGAGTGTAAAATATAGGGATCATTTATAAATCGTTATAGACAAAGTACACTGTGAGTACATGTAGATATTTATATTTTGTGTGAGTGTGTGTGTGTGTGTACATGTGCGCACACATGCATGGGTCTTCCTGATTGTCAGACACCTCCTTTGTCTCTTTCTTTGGTTAGCTGAGGTGGAAAGCAACACCATTAGCTCTTAGCTTGAAGATATTTGGTAAAGGAACTTAAGAATGCTGAAAGGGGGTGGGGGAAATCCTGGTAAACTGAAGACGTAAGCAGGGTGCTCTGTGCAAACTGCACTAGAAAACTCCTTCATTCTGCAGAAAATAAACAAGAGTTTGGCAGGACAAGCTAGAACTGTCAAACAAGTTGTTTTGGGAATCTTTTCATCCAAATATGTGAAACCTTTCAATAAAGAGGGTGTTTGAAGCCAGGAACTGGAGTGACTGGGGTTCACTGGTTTAGTTTTTGTTTCCTCCGGGATGACAGTTCCAGTATCCTGATTTAGGGACCTACAGTGTCATTGATTTTTTTGAAGCAGAACTGTCGTTTGAAATGAGTAGGAAATTCCACCTGAACACTGATAATATGCCATAGCCCTTAATTGCTTGTTTTGTTGTTGTTTCTTAAACTCCATGAACATGTCGTAGCTGTAGAAGACAGTGCTCATCACATTTGTTTTTAAACTATGTGCTATGTTCCTATATGAATAAACTCAATCTAGATCTAAAGTCAGGCAAATCTCTTGTTGTATTACAATACTGCCCAGGAACCCCAACCAAGATCAAGGCTGCAGTGTGTGCCCAGCGCTGTACAAATACATAATAGACAGTTCTTGCCCCCAAAGTGTGTATAGCCTGACCAGACAAAGGTAGGAGGGGAAATGGAGACACAGAGAGGGGAAATGACTTGCCTAAGGTAAAGTGTAGAGACAAGACCTGGCTCCCAATCTGGTGCTCTATCCACTAGACTGTACTGCCTCTCATCTCTAATACATTCTCTAGTTGCTAAGATTTATATGTATTTAAGTGTATATAATTTAAATATGAAATATATGTGCAATATGGAAGGAAGATGTGTATCTTGGATAGCTGGGTATTTAATTTATATTAGGTTCTTCCCTTTTCCTGACTGCCAATGCTTGAGTTTCTCCCTCAGTGCTGTCATACATCTGTTGATGACCGTAGCCAGCAACCTCACTGTTGGGTTGTCCACATCAGTGGCTGCTGTCTTTCTGAGTCATGGGAATGCTAGCCTTTCTAATATTCTTCCGGTCCCGGCCCCCCACTGAGACAGGCAAACCAGGTCTCCATTTGACAGTAATTGTAGGAAGTTGTTCCTTTGGTTGTGAAACTGATTGATTGAGCCTTGATGTGATGTGATGTGCTCAATTTTCTCCTAATCTGGAGAGTGTAAGTATGTTTAGAAGTCCCTTCTATCATTGATATCGCCTACCTATATAGTCTCTGTTGATATGTCTGTATCTGTTCCAGCAATACTTGTTCTATAGCATGTCAGAAAGACAGCAGCCACTGATGTGGACAACCCAACAGTGAGGTTGCTGGCTACGGCCATCAACAGATGTATGACAGCACTGAGGGAGAAACTCAAGCAGTGATCTGGAGTGGACTTTGGGATATACTTGATACTGGGCCTTATCTTTAGCTAGTGTAATTTGAATTGCTCTGTTGAAGCTATGCCAGTTTATACCAGCTGATGATCTGGCCCAGTGTGTTTTTAACCTGCCCTGGAGGATGGTGCATTCATTTATCAGTACAATGGTTAACCTGTTGTCAGTATTTCCTATTTGTTAGAGTATTAGTTTTACCTGGTTGGATTTCCATATCTCACTGTGGAATTCAAATTTTATTTTTATGAATGGGTTGACTTTTTATTACATGCATGGCTTAAGCAATTGGTTTGCTTTTGAAGTAGAAAAAAATAACACTCCTATTTGGAAATGATGCACATATTTGGGTGTGCTAGCCTCCTGGGCCTAAATTTTCAAGTGACTAGTGTGATTTTTAAATGCCTCCATTTTTGGCTGTCCAACTTGTGATGTGGTGTGCATCCATACTAACCTAGAAAGGTTTAATAATAGACTAAGAGGTGTTTAGTAACCTAATGGGTCACATTTGAGGGAGAGTTAGGCTTGATGAGAAAACACTGATAGAGAATGGAGCCCAGAAGAGCAGGAGCAGACAGGGCTAAAACAAACCCAGGAAATATGGGGGGAGGGATAGCTCAGTGGTTTGAGCATTAGCCTGCTAAACCCAGGGTTGTGAGTTCAATCCTTGAGGGGGCCACTTAGGGATCTGGGGGAAAATCAGTACTTGGTCCTGCTAGTGAAGGCAGGGGGCTGGACTCAATGACCTTTTGGGGTCCCTTCCAGTTCTATGAGATGGGTAAATCTCCATATATATATATATATATGTGTAGCAGACACATGGCTGCAGCGTGGAAGCCTGCAGTCACTCTAGGCTTAAAGAGGGAAAGGAGGAGACCCAGGGGCAAAGTAGAAGCCCTGGGATCCTGGCCCTGAAGTAAGGACTTCCCCCGTCAGGTTTCTGGGTTAGAGTAGGGAAATGGCAACAAGGTTTGGGACAGTGCAGACTTTGGTTGTTGAGTCATGGGTCCCTGAGTTGGAACCCGGAGTAGTGGTTGGGTCCGGGTTCCCCCACCAGCCACTGCAGAAGGTGCCATTGCTGTGGATTGGAGGACTGCTGGGGACGATACCCGGTCAGCCAGTCTAGTGAGACGTTGATACCCTGGAAGGGGGAAAATGCCCAGTGACCTGGCTGGAGGGCCAAGCCACAAAGAGCAAGCATCCTGACTCACAAAGAGGAAGAATTGCAACTCTTGGAGTGTGAGAGGGACCTCCATGCAAGTGAGAGACAGAAGGAGATGTCTGAACTGGGGAGAGCAATTCCCCAGGCGCAGCCATCAGGAGGCACCCCAGTAGTCAGTAGAGCACGCTGGGTCAGATGCCTTTTTAAAGATGCCTGATAGTCAGAAGATTGGTGTTCAACACTTTCAGACAATCTGGTCCTTTTAAGGTGAGGCAAGTTGGGCAACCAAAATCATTAGTCACTTTTGAAAATGTATGCCCAGTGTCTTTCTCTTGTCTCGTTCCCCTGCTAGTCTTGTGCTCTCTCTCTCTCTCTCTCTCTCTCTCTCTCTCTCTCTCTGTATATGACATAATTTTAAAGAAGCACTAATCTTTAAGTCTTGTCCCAGTTCTCTATCACATACCCTGTTTCTCTAGTGTTATCCAGCGTCCTCAGGGCTTTTGAGTACAAAATTCAGTCTCTTCAACCCTGTGTGTGCAGTAGGATACAGTTGCTAGACTCTAACATGTTGACTCAGTACACTAGCTTCTCGAGAGATGGAGATATTGTAAATGTGTTGTACGTATGCCTGTCTTGCATATGTTTACAGTAGGCCTTTTGTCAATTGTGGGACTTGTGCCCACTGATTCTTTTCTGGTCACTTTTTAATGTACCGTTTGGTGGAGAAGGGTTGGATTTCCTGATGCTAAGTGCTGTTGTTGGTGTAGCAATATTTCCTTTTAAAATACTTTATGTATGTATGCATTACTTATATTACTGTAGCACCTAGGGGTCCCAGCTGTAGGCCCAAGGCCCCATTGTGCTAGGTGCTGTACAAACACAGAACAAAAAGAGGGTTCCTGCCCAAGGGGCTTACAACCTAAATTCATTTTGTTTGTTCTGGGCAAGGCAAGAGAGTAGACTTGTGGGTCAGAGCAGGGCTTTATTAAGGCCATTGGCTTTTTAGGGCCATGTTTATGGCTCTGTCTCCTGAAGTCAAGTGGCTGTCAGAATCTGGACTTATTATTTTTTTTTTTAAAGGAAATTTCTAGCTCTCGTGATTGTGAAGAAAAGTTTGAAAATGTGAACTAAGTGTAATGGATGCAGTGGTGTCTGCAGACAGCTGAGAGGGGTATACTACCTGCATGGGTGTGTTTAATCAGGGTATGTCTACACTGCAGTTGGAAGTGAACCTCCCAGCCTAGGTATATAGACTTGTGTTGGCTCTGCTCAAGCTACCATGCTAAAAATAGCAGCGTGGATGCTGTGGCACCAGTGCCACTTTGGCCACCTGAGCTCAGACCCACCCTCTGAGGATCTGTTGGTCTGGAACCTGGGTCTGCTGGTTCCTGGGCAAGGCCCCATCCACGCTACACCTGACAGCTCTGGTGCAGTGGGGAACACCAGCCTATAAACATCCTGAGCGGTCCTGACTGGTGGAGCCTACCGCTTCCTTGATGGTCCCAGGCATTCTATTTAAGGCCGAAGGGAAACATCTGGAGGCTGTCTGTATGACTAGGCAGATGCCTGGCTTGCTGCTGCAAACGTACCTTGCTATGCACTTCTCAGACGTTGCCTTGCTCCTGGCCCCATCCCTGGTCCTGGTTCCCCACTCTGCTCCTGACTTCCCACCCTCCTTCTATTCCACTAACCATACATCAGCTGACTCACTTGACTCTAACATTGATTGATCTCTTACCTGATCTTACGGTATGACACGGCTATGGACTGCTGCTTCTGTCCTTGACCCTCTAGATTGAATTTAGACCATATTCTCGAGTCCCCTCGAAATAGGATTACCACCTTTGAAATGCAAAAAACTGGCATCTTCCCCACACAAGGCAATCACAACCCCAAATCACAAGGCAACTCCGCAACCCCACCACCCTTCAATAGCCATTTGTAGTATCTAGCAAGAGAACGTATGTAGAGTAATGGTCTCAAGTTGCAGTGGGGGAGGTTTAGGTTGGATATTAGGAAAAACTTTCTCACTAGGAGGGTGGTGAAGCACTGGAATGGGTTACCTAGGGAGGTGGTGGAATCTCCTACCTTAGAGCTTTTTAAGGTCAGGCTTGACAGAGCCCTGGCTGGGATGATTTAGTTGGGGATTGGTCCCTGCTTTGAGCAGGGGGTTGGACTAGATGACTTCCTGAGGTCCCTTCCAACCCTGATATTCTATGATAAGATTGATAATGTTTTCTTTCTTAAACTGCGGAAGTGGGAACACTGCAGCATCTTCAGCTGGACACAAACTTTTAACATTAGCTATTCCAGTGTATTGTTATAATAATGCAAATCTTCAGACCCATGTAAAAAAAAAAAAAAAAAAAAAAAAACCCGGCAGATTAAATTATTTTTCTGGCAACTGGCAAATCCATTTAAAAATAAAATAAAATAAAAAACAACAGCCAGGCTTGTTAAATACCAGCCAGGTGGTACCCCTACCTGTAAACCAGTACTTGGCCTTGATGTGCTTCCCTGTTGCCGGGGTCCTGATATACCCGACCCCCTGGGTCCAATCTTGGGTAGCTAACCTCAGCTGTTGCCAGTGCTACAAAGTCTGCATTGCCATTTTCTAGCATGCTAGCTCAAGGTGAGCTAGCATGAGTCTGTCTACCTAGGCGGGGATGCACACTCATGGCTACAGTGTAGACACACCCTTGAAGATCCACTGTTCTGGGGAGTCCTGCCAATGCTCCCAACGAAGAACTGTGTATGGCAGGAGGAGAAGAGATTGGTGGGACTCTGCCCCTCTCATCCAAGCAGTACTTATTTCATAAGTGAGTACTGAGAGGGCCCCTTATTGCCACCCTTGCATCCCTGTGCCGCGAAGAGACTGAGTCATCTGGTAGCAACATGGATACTTCAGGAACAGGAAATGGTTTGCATAGGGGAAAAAAATTACAATCATACCTTTAGTATTGCTTTGGAGGGTTTCTAGTGTCATGTTGAGAACACTGCGACATGCTAGGCCTTACTATGAAGGGAAATGCTAGGCCAAACTCATCCTTGATGTACTAGGCAATAAGGCCCATATTTTTAAAGCTATTTAAAGTGTTGCTACACTCAGTCTCACAAGGCCTAAGTCTCATTTTGTAAACTGATTCAGGCACTCCGGATTTAGACTCCTATTGACTGTCAATAGAGTTTAGACTTAAGTGCCTGAATCCCCTTTGAAAATGAGAGAGAGGCATTGCAATGCTAAGTGCAGCAACATCGAAAGGGCTTTAAAAATCTCAGCCTCACCTCATTGATCTCCATGGCTTATGCTCCCACTTAAATCAGCACTGAATTTTCGGTATTGGTTAGCATGCTTTCAGCACATAAAGTCCTTTGGTTTATGTTTGCATGCTATGCTGTCACTCAGAAGTGCCTTTTTCTTCTCGATGGTGGTCCAGACATTACTATCTATGGTATAAGCTTGTCTGTTCTTGCCCTGTTAGACAATCGGGAGCGGTATGCTGCTCAGAGAGGGGTCTCTTCATTTGAGCCACTTTTATTTTGAGAGAAGGTATACTGTGAATGTCTAGACAGAAGAGACAATGTGGTATTGATTGTCTAAATTGCTTACTAAAGTTCCTTCCAGTACTATTGGGGAAAATCACTCCCCACCCCACTGGCTTTAAGTTAACCCCTCCTATAGGGGTTACACAATTCAATTCAGCAAATTTATTGGCGCCACATTTTTACTGTTTTTGCCACATGACTGTTTTTAGAATAGTTTCACACATACATACCTTAGCTGACCAAATGTGGAGAACAGATGTGTGGAGAACAGATGAATTCATCATATAATCCAAAGTAGCACACTGTTTTCCTCCCCTTCCTTTACTGTATGGATGCTAACCTCGCATGTATCTGGGGCGGGGGGGAGCTACAGGGGTGCAAAACAGATAGTCAGTAAGAAAACAAAGAGTGTTCCATCTTAACATTCTTACTAACCAGGTCAGCTTAATGTCTGTGGGCATTTCTGTTCTTTCGAACCAATTTAAGTGATGAAGATTGATGTGCAGTGGAGAATTTCTGAAAAATATCAATAGTAATAGTGCGTGTTTCTTTACAAAAATACAGTTCTCCCTTCTTATTGGTAAAATGATCAGTGTTAGATATTGGTTTTGAATGTGGCTAGGTGTGTGTGCGTCCCCAAAGGCTAACATTTATGTTAGGAACAAACCAACCTCTCTTCACCAGAACATGCTCGCTCCAGGCTACATATTTCATGACCTCTATTTTTACAGGAAACTGAATTCTAGCATGTTGTTTGCTGGGCTGTGGAGATTCCTCTTTCACTTAACACACATTGTGCATTCCAGGGTATTAAAGAAGCCGGACAGACTTATTTGAGGAAAGGAAATGTGTATTAAATCATGGCTCATGTAAATACTTTATTGCATGTCTCTAAGAATGGGTGTATAGTAGGGCAGGGTCATGGTTTCTTCAGTGGAGTAGCATAATGTGTGATCTGCATATTTACAGCCAATCAAATGGCACTTTTCCTTGGCTCCGAATCTTAGCATTGCTTACTCCATTTTTAATTGTGTGTTTCTGCTTGTCTGTATTAAATATAGTTAAAGATATTAAACACAGTTGTGGTGGTATTATCCTCTTACTATCTGGTATAAAGAATGTCACTGACAAAAAGCTTGCTTGAATTACAAAATTGTTTTTGGGCATATACATAGCACACTAGCATGTCACTCGCAAATTAAGCAGACATGATATGATATTTTTGGGCTTAGTTTAGTATCTCTCAAAAATTGGAGTAAAAGGCACAACAAATAACACTCAAAAACCTTCTGTGGCAGCTTCTGTTCTGATTAGTGAAAAAATTAAGTACACCTCTACCCCGATATAACGCGACCTGATATAACACGAATTTGGATGTAATGCGGTAAAGCAGTGCTCCGGGGGGAGGGGCGGGGCTGCGCACTCCGGCGGATCAAAGCAAGTTCGATATAACACAGTTTCACCTATAACGCGGTAAGAGTTTTTGGCTCCCAAGGACAGCATTATATTGAGGTAGAGGTGTAATTAAAATCCACACCTAAAAATCAAAATGAATCTCCTAAATATGTGACTGGCCTCAGGACTGGCTCTAATCACATTAACGGCCAACTGATCAAAACTGCTTAGTAGGCATGAATCCAGAAAAACAAACTGACTCATTAGAACACTGTAGTGGTTACAGTTTTGAACCTTCCTGAATAACTGAAATATGCATGACCAATATGATGTATTTGATCTAGGTAGGTTTGTTATGTTAAACATAGAGGAGAAAAATGTAATATAATGGCAAAAATTGCATATATAAATCTTTAACAGTTATTGAATATCAGAAAATATTAGATACCATTCTAAGAAGAACCAGTAACTATATTTATTTTCTTTTTGATAACACAGTTTCAATAGCCGCCCACATAATAATGTGAAAACAATGTATTCTATCAATTCTATGAGCTGCACACTGAATAAATATAGATAAATGGGTCAGTTTGAAAATGACAGTTATGTTAAGATATGTGATGAACTGTTTTCATAAACATGAAATTAAGATATGATTGAAGATGCTACGCTGTAGATGAATGTGCAATATTCCTAAAATCAGTCATCCACAATAATGCATGTGTGGGATATATTTATATGTGAATGTGCAATATCATATTTGATGGAAAGCAATGGGATGTATTAAATTTATGCCATAGTGCTTAGATGATCACCCTAAATATAAAGCTTAATTTTAAGTCTATTCTAAGTCTGGTTCTGATAAGCGATACAGTCTCTTGGCTTTGAGCAAATCACTTAAACTTTGGCCCAGATCCCCAGGGGCTGCAAATCAGTGGAGTCCTATTGACTTAGTGATGTTATTGTATTATACCCTTTGAGCATTTGACCCTCTGTCTGTTTTCTTCACCTGTAAAAGGGAAGAATAATAGTACACCTCTATCTCGATATAACGCTGTCTTCGGGAGCCAAAAAATCTTACCGCGTTATAGGTGAAACCGCGTTATATCAAACTTGCTTTGGTCCACCGGAGTGCGCAGCCCCGCCCCCCCCGGAGCGCTGCTTTACCGCATTATATCCGAATTCGTGTTATATCGGGGTAGAGGTGTACCAAGAGATTTTTGCTGTGAGGATTAATCAGTTAATATTTGCAAAGTACTTTTGAAGTGCTGAGTATTAATATTGTATTAAAATATGGAGGATTTTAAAAAAGGTGCATTTTTGTTGCGTGTAGGACTCTGCTAACATGAAGTGCCTGTGAATCTTTTGGAGATGTAGAGTGTGGTAGTGTGAAGTCTCCATTCCATTAGTATCTTTCATCTGAGGCAATTTATTTCCTGTAGAGAGTGGTTCTCGCTGGAAGGAGCCAGTCCAAGAGCTTGCAGTCCAAGGAGTGACGTTTAAACTAGTTTAACTGTGGGAAGTGAGGATGAATGTTCTCTCAAGAAACTAAATAAATCATAGTTATTGCACAACCAGTTATCTGTGCAAAGCTGTTCTTAAACTGACTCCTACATAAAAATCTTGCTGATTCTTTTGCTTTGTCCCAGTTTATGACTTTAGGATATTGAGAAAAAGCTGTGAGACTTTGAAAAGAAAATACAAAATTTCCCACCTATTTTCTTTTTCTTTTTGTATTTGATTTCTTTGCCCGTGGCAGTCGGATGAGACTTGGATACTGCTACACTCTGTTCTGTTTCAGTTGTGCTACTTCTGGCTATACTCCAGCTCAGTCAAGAAAATGTTATTATTTTATTCCTTCCTGAGGGTAAAAGTCCTTTCCTGGTCCATTTTAATTACTGCACGTTGTTGAGATCAAAATTAGCACTACAGTAATTGTTGCCAGAAAGTGCAGTACAGTTTCTTAGGCCTGGTCTACATTTAAAAGTGTTGGCCACATAGCTATGTCAGTTGGGTGTGAATCCCAGCTTCTGTCCCCCAACCGCCATCTGATATAGCTGCGTGGCAAAAGCCTTAGGGCTTGTCTTCATGGGGAATTCATAGGGAAGTTTGTATGAAATAGTTAGGGTATGAATTGAAAGTGTAATAGTTATTGTGCACTAACTCCCCATGTGGACACTCTTAATCCACACTAAAGTTATGTCTACACAGGAATTGGGAGCATACACTCAAGCGCAAGTTGACAGACACATGCTAGTTCTGCTGGAGCTAGCATGCTAAAAATAGCAATGTAGCTGGGAGTAGCACAGGCGCCAACTTGGGTGGGTTTGTGCTCAGGTGACTAGCCTGAGCCACTACCAGTGCTATCTCCAGCTGTATTGCTATTTTTAGCATGCTAGCTTTAGCCTGCTTTGGGAAGCAGGCTCCCAGCTGCAGTGTTGACATGCTCTTTTTTTTGAGTGCCTTTGTGCAATTTAGGATAACCTACTTCCAAAGTGGATTAACCTAACGCACACAAAAGGCACTCTTTTTAGTGTGGAATAAGAGTCTGCTCCTGGGGAGCTAGTGCTTTTCTGCACTAGTTGTTCCTGGATTTTTCCCCAAGTAAAGAAGCCCCTAGTATAGATGCAGTTATACTGGTCAAAGAATGCTTTTGCTGGTACAGCTTTGTTTAAAGAACTGGGTTACGCTTTAGCAGACGAAGAATTCTTTTGCCAGTCTAAGGGCTCTTCTACATTACCGCACGGGGTCGATCTAAGATACGCAACTTCAGCTACGTGAATAGCATAGCTGAAGTCGATGTACTTAAAAAAATAAAAATAATTAATGGAGATATCCCATCTCCTAGAACTGGAAGGGACCTTGAAAGGTCATTGAGTCCAGCCCCCTGCCTCCACTAGCAGGACCAAGTACTGATTTTGCCCCAGATTCCCCAAGTGGCCCCCTCAAGGATTGAACTCACAACCCTGGGTTTAGCAGGCTAATGCTCAAACCACTGAGCTATCCCTCCCCCCAGTACTTAGATCTACTTACTGTGGTAAGTCGACAGCAGGCGCTCTCCTGTTGACTCCGCTTGTGCTTCTCATTCCAGTGGAGTACCGGAGTCGCCGGGAGAGCGCTCAGCGGTTGATTTATCTAGATGCGATAAATCGACCCCCGCTGGATCGATTGCCACCCGCTGATTCAGCAGGTAGTGTAGACAAGCCCTAAGCTGCGTCTCCACTGGGGGGATTTGCTGGTATAGCTATACCGGTATATCTGTAGAGGCAAACACTGTCCGGTGTAGATGAGATCTTTAAAGCACCTGTCCAGTGCTTTAGTTCTGTTTGCTTTATAATCAACTCATCCAAGGTCTGTTGTGAAACTCTGATCATTTTTCAGTTGAAAACATAACAGAACGAAGGGTAAAATATTCGCCCCTGCTCTGGCCCCTTCACACCAGGTAAAAGAGCCAGAGTGGCATCAAGGGGCTGTAAAAGTCCTGTAACTGGTCAGGGAAAGATTCCCCCAGCACAGACCATATGGAGGCAGTCTTACAGCTGTTTCCAGAGGATCCCCCTGTAAGCACTAGCGTAAGGGTTGAGGCTGGAAGTGGGAGGGGTGTGCCAAGGATGAGGCCATAGCGCACAGCACTATAGAGATTCCTGGGAGCATGATGGTGGCCCATCGAGAAGCCTGTGGAGGTTACCATAACTTAGACAGGTCCCCACAGTTGTCTAAAAGTCACACTGGGGGCCTCTCCAGTTTACAGGAGTGGGGGAGGCAAAGCCTCGTCATAGAAAACCTACCCAGGGTACTGTACCACATTTATAATAAATACCACATTTCCAGTTGGAATAAGGTCTGCATGCTGGAAGGACTGGAAGTGAGTTAAGTGCCCAAGGTTTGTCATCACATTATTTGTTAAGAAAATAATTTTTTTTCTTATGAAAATAACACGTAAATTCACCGCCTGGCCTAATGCTGCTGTTGAGAGTCTGAAAATGAAATCTGAAATCCAAGTATACACAAACCATCCTCTGTCATCAGAATCTCTGAAAATGTAAACTATTTGTGAAACTAGGAAACCATTTTAAATCTCCACCTGTGAATAGTTTCCTTCCTCCCAATATATTAACAAATTGTAACAGACCTGAACTGTACTTTATCTTCACTGTAGTAAAGTTTTGTTTAGTTTAGTCTAAAGAGAACCTCATTACTGTATGCACTGAAAAGAAATGTAGTATTGAAAAAGGAGAGAACATTGCACAAGTGGTTTCCTGCGAACTTCTTAAATCGATAAAATATTAATTAGCAGAAAGCATTAGTAGTTACTATATCATTTTTAAATCTGGGCTCAAAATTTATAAGTATCTGATCCTGGTAAAATACTCAAATGAAAGAAAAATGACTTTAAGATTTAGCATTTCTAGTCTTTGTAGCCCTTCTTTCAACAGATCAGTAAGATTTGAAATCTGAGGAAGAGGATGGTTCAGGCACTGTACATTGTTCGTAGCAATAAATGACCACAAAGGACATAGCAGGGTGTGTTTGGCTTTTGTTGACTTTTCCAGACCCTTTAATTGTACCATGGTTTTCAGCAAAAAGAAAACTAGCAACACTAGTACTCTTTTTGATTATCTGATTTATTCGTGCTTTAATGAAAGATTTTATAGTATCTTTAGTGGGTTAAGGTGAGGAATACATATAAGTATTTGTGGAATCCTAGAGGTCTGAGATGGAAAAGGCCTGCCAGGGCATCCAGTCTATATCTCTGCCAACAGAAGATGGATACTTACATTCTCAAGTGTTTTTGTCTAGTCTAGTTCTAAAAGTTTCCGTTGGGAGGGAGGTGGGATTTTCCTATAGGACCTAAGGATGCTAAGAGGGAGTTGGATGTTGAACTCCCTAAAAATTCCATTATGAAAATTCCACCTGGGATTTTTCTACTAATTTCCCCGGGATGATAATGCACAACCTGTAAACTCACTCTCAAGAAGTTTTTCTGAATCATCATCATACATTTTTCCCATTCTTAATTTCATTCCATTACAACTATTACCTTTTTGTGCTACTCTTAACAAGATGCCTCAGACCCGGCCCCGCCCCTTGGTTCCCATGTTCAACACATGCATTCCTGGAGCAAAGCCCTGAGGGGGTAGGAAACACACCTCTCCTTTAGCCCGCTTGTGCTTTGATACATTCTTTGCCACCAGCACCAAACTCTGGGAGCCCTGGAGATATTGCAATACTTACGCATAGGACTCTACCAAATTCACAGCCATGAAAAACGCATCATGGAGCGTGAAACCTGATCTCCCACCATGAAATCTGGTCTTTTGTGTGCTTTTATCCTACACTATACAGATTTCACAGGGGATACCAGCATTTCTCAAATTGGGGGTCCTGACCCAAAAGGGAGTTGCGGCGGGGGGGTGTCACAAGGTTATTTAAGGGGGGTTATGGTATTGTTACCTTTACTTCTGTGCTGCCTTCAGAACTGGGCAGCCAGAAAGTGGCGGCTGTTGGCCGGGTGTCCAGCTCTGAAGGCAGCACCTCGCTAGCAGCAGCGCAGATGTAAGGGTAGCTACACCATACCATGCCATCCTTACTTCTGCACTGCTGCTGTTGGCGTGGTGCTGTCTTCAGAGCTGGGCTCCTGGCCAGCAGCTGCTGCTCTCCGGCTGCCCAGCTCTGAAGGCAGCGCTGCTGTGAGAGGCAGCGCAAAAGTAAGGGTAGCAGGACCGCAACCCCCCACAATAACCTTGCAACACCCCCCCCCCAACTCCTTTTTGGGTCAGGACCCCTACAATTACAACACCGAGACGTTTCAGATTTAAATAACTAAAATAATGAAATTTATGATTTTAAAAATCCTATGACCGTGACATTGACTAAAATGGACTGAATTTGGTAGGGCCCTACTTATGCATGTTTGTGCAAGATCTCTTTTTTGTGTTGTGTGTTCCAGACTTTTTTCAGTCTTCCTGGAAAGAAATTATAAAATGATTTTCCAAGTAAAAATGTGTAAATTTTTATTTCCCCCCCCCCTTTCTCATGCCATGTTTAAAATGGTAATAGCCACTTACCAGTGCATGATGGTTATATTTATAGCATCTGACTTGAACATTTATTTCATAGTTTGGGTTGTAACAATCTGATTCTTAGATTGCTATTGACGTCAGTTTAATGGGAAAATTCAGATCGAACCTGTATTAGATTTCCACTCTTAAGTTAATACAAACTTTTTACAGATGCCTTACGTAGACAGTGCTATGAACAAAAAAAAATATTAATGAAAATCAGTCCTGCAGACATGCAGAAACAGGCCTTTAAAAAAAATAAATGGTTGTCCCATGTGTTGGTTAGCAAGGTAAAAGCGAGGTCCTGACCACTTGTAGTTATTTTAAAATCTCCTGGCTTTTCAGGGAGGGCCATGGGTCCCCTTCAAATTTTAGTTTGGGTGACTATTCCTGCCTACTTCAAATTTCTCTCGCAGTTTCAGTTGTATGCAGTATTCCAGAGATCCTCTCCTAAAGTGTTTAATGGCATGGCTGTGCACTGTTAAATAGATTAGACGGAACTCTTATTATGGCAATGCCTAGAAGCACCAGTCAAGATCAAGGCTACATTGTGTTAGGCACTGTACAAACATATAGTAATAGTCCCTATCGTGAAGAGCATACAATGTAAGTATACCAGATGGACAAATAGTGATAGAAAGAAGGTGTTATGCTCACTTTACAGGTAGGTAGCTGAGGCACATAACTATTAAGCAACTTGCCCAAGGTCAAAGCACAGGAAGTCTGTGGCAGGCTCAGGTGCTGAATACTGATATTTGAGTGCCTAACCACAAGATGGTTCTTTTGCTCACTAGATAGCTGTTGTATTCTAATTTTCTACACTGTGCTGCTGTTCTATACCTCGGTATTTGGCTGCACTTTGATGCTTGGCAAAGTGATATATGTGTAGGGCATGGGCCTTCAGTCTTTAATAGAACAAAAACTCCATGAGTGTCACTAAGTTTTTGTCTCAGTGGCAGGTTTAAAAGTTTGCATAATCAATTATTAAATGTAAAGTCCGTTGGAAGCCAATTGCAGAACAGAACTGTATAAATGTAAGACTTTTATAATCTTTTTGGTTTGTTATTGGTACAGTAACACTTGCTTGTGTGGCTTTTTGGACTCCTTATCTTTTGCTGCTGATGCAATGTGGGCAAGAAGTAATTCCGGGGTGCAGTGTAAATATTGTGCCAGCTGCGATGTTGTGCATTGGGGAAAAACTAGTCTTTTCATTACTTATGCGGTCTCTGCCAGAGAGATAAATCTTGCTCAGAGTTAGATCCTCATAAAAGGCCTGGAGGGTTTGGCTAAGGCTTAAGGAATTGAAACCACTCCAAAAAATATTCAAGTCATGGTTTATTAGCTGCACAGCATACCATCACTGCTTTAACAAAATTAGCTATACCATCTCATTAAGTAATAAATCCTTGGTAGAGAGGGTCTAGTTAAAATTAAATGACTTCATATTAGCAGGTTCCTGCCACTGCAGGAATGGCAGGATTCTGTCTTCTTCCTAGTTAAATGCCCCAGGGAAGGTGGTACTCAATCTGGGTACATATTTTTGAAAAGTACCTAGCTAAGTGCTTCATGTAATTCAGCCATTCTGTTTGACACTTGAGGATGAAGAGGCCTTGATAGGACACACACAACAGGAAGAGGATACAGTTTTCTTTCTTTATGTTTAAAGAAAAGTTTATATTTCATGAGATTTTTCCATTAGGAATGTTTGTTCAGCCCACATATACAACCCTTGTGTCACTCACTGAGGGTATATAGAGTTGCGCAGGTGAACCACCCTCAGTTCCTTCTCTACCACTTGGACCTGAGACGGAGCTCTAGCATGTCCACCTTGTGCATGTCTCAGCGTCTTGCAGACGTTTTTTTTTTAAGTTGTTTTAGTGTTTCTTGTTGGTATTGAAATTAGATAGTAGTGAGGTTTGGTTTGTTATTCCTCCCCTCTTCCTCCACCCACCTGGGGGGGATCTTATTTGACCTGGATGAGCATCACCAGGTTTTGCCAGTGTCTGAGATATGCAGAGCTCCTCTGTGGGCCTTAGTGCATACCTTTTCTAAACAGCGTGCCTTAATCCACACTGTCAGATCTGATGGGGTGCTTGGTTCTGCTGTACTGTCTTCAGTCTTGGACTCAATTCAGAACTTCCCTCCTCCCGGGCAGGGGATACTGCTCGGGAGTCACCTGAAGTGGAACGCTCAAAGGGACATTACTCGAAGAAGAGGAGGTTACTTACTTAGTGCACTAACTGTGGTTCTTTGAGATCTATGTCCTTAGCGGTGCTCCACTACAGGTGGAGCCCTTTTTTCCTTCTGCTTCGGACCATTCTTTGTTGGACGTTCGGGTGAAGAAGGAATTGAGAGTGATTTGCCCATGTAGCTCTACATATCTTCAGTGTGTGGCACAAGGTTGCATAGAGTACATGCATGGGCCAAATGCATGCTGCTAATGGAAAATCTCTGATCAAGAGCTCAAGAGGTGCACGCGCACCTGAAGTGGAGCGCCAGTAGAGGTACATATCTTGAAGAACCACAGTTCCTGCACAAGGTGAGTAACCTCTTCTTTTGCCTGTTTACAGTATGTGGTAGTGGGACTACAGCATTGTGAAACGTGTACGGTAAGATGCATTTCTTTCACTGAATTTCTGGGAAGCGACTCTCAGCTCTGTCAATTCATGAGGAGGAGTAAGATGATGGCAGAATGTTTTTTGTGATGACGTGTGAATCAAACTGCCCTCTAGAGCTGCACTCTCCAGGGTGTTGAGCATTCTGATCTTGAGTCAAGAAAGTATTTGAGAGCACGCTTAATTTCAGGCATGTGAGCAGTCCCATTGGAGTCTCTGGGCCCACAGTGCTCACCTTCCAAGATCAATTCCCCAACTAGGGCCAAACGGGAGGTATCTTAAAATTCTAAGTGGGGGTAGCAAGCAATCCTCCCCACTTCAAATGTTAAGACCTCTATTACATTGGTTCCCAGAACTCTCATTCTCCACATGTAAATGTTTGTTTAAAAGAAAACTAAAATCTATTTTTATGTAAAAGTTTTCTAATCATGTTACTTTTTAAACCTTTCTACCTTCTCCCAATAACCTTAACTTTGGTCGTAACTTGCATATCAATTATTCTGATTTTTTTTGTTTGTTTTTTAAAGCCCTTAGCAGATGAAACAATGTGCCAGGCGAAACAAACATACAAAAATTTTTTTTGTTTAAGGCATAGCCATTGCACTAGTGTAGGTCTGAGGACTAAAATAATTCTGCTGCCTTGAAAGGCAGGCATAGTTGGTATTAGCCAGATCAGTATATAAAATGCCTTGTTGTCAGATATGTCGTTGTCTTTGAGAATGGTGTTGGTCTGAGCATGTTTGTACAATGTGCCATTAAAGAGAAAATGAGGGAGAATGAAGAGTGCTTTTTGCCTTTTGAAAAGCCGGTATTTTATGAGGTGTGTTTTGGATGAGTGTAGACTTGGAGAAACACAGCTATTTTGCTTGTCTGCCCATTAAGATGACAAGTGTTCAGTGGAAATGTTTGACAGCTTCAAGTAACTGACAATTATTCCACATGTACAGTGTTTATCTCAGCAGTATGCTATGCGACTGCTTAGAAGTGACACTGGTATTCAGTGTGAATCGGTCTGTACCTCCGATTAGCTATCATGGCAGCCTGCAGCATTTAAAAACTGTCATGTTTTTAAAATCCTAACAGAGGCTCTCTATTCTGAGTCACATTAGGTAGCTTTGTGCATTTCATTGCCCTTTTTGATTTTCCCAGGAGAATTGTGTGTAAAAATACACCAGAGAAGCTGGACAAGGGTTTTTTACATTAAAAATTCAAGCCAGTTCTCTTGGCTATAGCTGCTTCCATTTATTTTATATTTTTGGGTAGTTTAATTTTTTTTTTTTTTTTGGGGGGGGGACGGTGGTGAGACTTCTCTAGTGATTGCAAAATGTAAAAGGACTAACAGCAGTGTTTAAATCTGTGGACCGATACCATGTACAATTCTCTACGTAGCTTTGCCAGTGCACCGGAGTCCTGACTGGACGACCCTCTTCCTGATTCCAAATATGGGCTCCCACACAAGTTGGTTGACTTGTACGTCAATGCTGACCTGAAATTGTTTTGAGCCTTTACTAAGAACATACTTACTAACTGTGCTGAATCTTGTGATTAGTTCTTTATGCTCATATGGCTAAATAGCCTTATTTTAATGTGTGATCTGTTAGTCTTCATCTCAAGAGGTTAATCCGTGTGTCACGTAAGCACTTCACTACAAGTAGAAGCTGGCTACAAGCTTAGTGAGAAGCCAGTGGCTGCTCATCGTGAAAATGATTACTAGTTAAAATACTGTAAAGGATCACAAAGTTAGTTTGTGGGAGGCGGGAGGGAATGCTTACCGTTGCAACAAATACAATTTAAGATTATTTTAAACTGAAATGTTTAAAAATCAAAATGACCGTTCCCCTTTAAAGCTGTTTGTACTGTTTTCACTTCACCTAGTCAAACTAGACTGATGTGTTTTCTGGTCAGTTTCACTTCCTATTTCTCATGCCTTAGCACAGTGCTTGGATTGTAAATCCTATCATGCAACACTTTAATATGCAAAAGCTGTCTGTTTTCTCTTAAAAAAAAATTCTCAAGTTTTTTAACTTATCCACTTTTTTTACACAAACCTACAGTACATTTGACAGTGTTTCCTTAATCTATAACGCAGGTTATAATACTAAGTAATGCAACAATGTTTGCCATCGTAGCACCTTAATCGTTCTCTCTTTTACTTGCACAAAAAAAGGAAAAAATAATGTTGCTGGAATCCCATACTAGTTTACAAGAGTTTTATTAAATGTAGCCCTTGCTTTCTAGATGGTGGAGTGCTTTCGCTAGCAAATGACTTTTGTTTTGTGTTCTTCCCAGAAACAAGCTTATAAAAAGAGATTTGCAAGAAATCTATGACCCTTGGAATATTGGGACTCATATTTTGTTAGATATAGACTTGTAGGTAGGACACAAAGCCACTAAGTCTTTTATTAATAAGCTAGATGCCTAAGTTGACTCTGTGGATTCAGCTTTTACACTTAGCATAATAAGACCTTTTTTTTTTTTTTGGTCTGAATTGGTTCAACCTCAGCCAAGAAGCTTTGAGAGATGTTACAGCTACTTAAGCTGAGAATTCATTTCTCTCCTATCTAGCAGCTGAGATTTATTTTCTGTTTTAACTGGCTGGATCTCATTTGTTCATGAGAATCCGCATACTGGGATACTATGGTCAATGTCCAGTAGTGAATGCAAACCTATACTCTAGTGTCATGCCACAGGCTGCTGTATGGATGAATATAGGATAGGGCAGCTAGTAGACAATGGCAAATTTAGGCAGCCCATAGGGGCTCAGGGATATGTGATCTGGTGTTCCTTTTCCCATTGCAAAAATAAAACTTGGGCCACAGCCAAATGTGAGCTGGACTGTGTCATGGTCCACTGGTGCTCTGGGGCACTCCAAACTGGTCATGGTGCTCTCCTGGAGTGAATGCTTTAACCCCCATTGTGTGCGACAATGGACAAAATCAGATGGCTCCAGGTTTAATTTATAAGATAGATTAGGCATGATTTAAAAACCGTGGATGTTTAACCTCTACAGTTAATTTTTACTGTAGTATTTCCCATTCTACGTACAGGGAATGCTCTGGGGAAGAAAGAAAATATATATTTAATGGTGCATAGTCACTGTAGTGTGATGTGAACAGGGGTTGGAATTTGTGTTATAGTGAATCCAACTGATTTATTAAAAAGCTGTGTTCGTTTATTGCAGTAATCTGAATTGAGGAAAATATAATTGTAAAGAGTATAGAAAAGTGTTGGTATCCTGAGAGAGAACTGTCTTGTGTTTTAGAAAGAAGGATTGAGATTTTGGGCTGCAAGGTTCTGTTCCCAGCCCTGACACTGATTTGTTATGGTACGTTGAGTAGTTCGTTACTCCTGGAGGAGTTCTGTGCCAAAAAATTAAAATTCTGCATATTTTATTTGTCAAAATAACACAATATAATCACCAGTTTCAATTATTTTGGTAATTTATTTCAAAATACCTGTCAGCAAGTATGTCTCTAACAATACAGACAACAAAATAGTTTCAGGAAATGTTTTTTGACAAATAGATTCCTTACTAGACGTAATAATACAGAACTTAATAATAAGTTGTGTAATGAGTAATAATTCATTTAAACTACAATATAGTATTTCCTGCACCCCTCAGAAGCAGTGCAAAGGCTTAGGAGAGTCGGGGTAACAGAGGAGCTGAGGGAGAGGGAAGTAAATGCTGAGGAGTATGGGAGTGAAGTTGGAGGGGTGTGGGTGGGGGAAGTATGGAACGGTTGCTTTTTTGTGGGGGAGGGATTTTTAGGGAGTTGGGGAGCCTTCCCCCATGCAGACCCTGGCTGACCCCTAGCCTCTCCCAGTCTCTTAGCCACCCTCTCCCCCTGCCCTATGTGGCCCTGCATCCTCACTCCTATTTAACCCCTGGTTCAATGCTGTCCCTCCACTAGCTCCTGTGCCCCCACCCAGTCTGTCCCCCTACTAGCCCTTCTTAACCCCAGTCTATGTGATCCCCCTGCAGCCCCATGTGCTCTGCTCTGTCTCCCCCCATATCTGCAGATAGGGCGCTGTGAGAAAAGCAGCCTCTCCTCCTCCCTATCTGCAGCTGGCTGCTCCAGCCTGTGAGCCGGCTGCCTTCTGTTTTGGTGCCACATCAGACCCTGGTGGGCAAAAGGTGTAACTGCAGTGCCTCTCCAGCAGAATCTGTTTTCTGCAGAGGAAAAAATATCTGCGAGGACATGAATTTTGCATGTGTGCAGTGGCTCAGAATTCCTCCAGGAATAACTCGTGTACGGCCTGGCTTTGCACCTCTGAAAATCAGGACCTCAATTTATCTTGCCTCAGTTTCTCCATCTGTATAATGGGTATAATACCACCTACCTCAGTGATCTTCATGCTATTTAATGTTTGTAAAGCACTGAGATATTTAGATGAATTGGGCAGAATTTATTATGACAGTTAATCTCTGTGCATGTGGTAGCATTTTAAATTTTAAGAGCCAGCAAAACTGAAGTTACAATTGCTGACTCATAATTTTAGAAAAAGTTTATTCTTAATTTTCAGTGGGCTATTTTTTTCCATGCAGAATTTTTTGGGAAGAAAGCAGTGGCTACAAGGATTAACAGTGGCTATCCCTGTACTAGATCTCCTTGTGGTTGTTGAAAATACTGCATACTTTATTAACTGCAATATACATAAAGCCTCAGTTTCATGGCTCACCCATCCAGCTTTCTCCATGTAAGTACAATTCAGCAAAATCTCATTTACTTTGTTTATTTTTTAGTATCCAAGAATGCTGAAAATAGAATAGACTGCATCCTCAAGAGAAGAATTTTAGCAGTGCTGCCTTGGTGGCTACCTAACATCCTGATATCACTGGTTTTTTCCCAAAGGTTTTGTAGTGAGCCATAGAAAGCAAAATCATCTCTTCTTTACTGTACTCCAGCTTTTTTTCCCTTGAGAGTGGGAGGGAAAGGCATCTCTGGCAAAGAAACAGGTACAGTTTGGCTGGTAAGTGGAACTGATTTAATTAAATCCCCTTCGCAACCTCATAATGGCTTCATTCAAGAGGGAAATGGGGCAGGAATATGACTCGACTCCCTGTCCCTCCCCTCACCAATGAGGGTAGAATGCCTTTGTAAACTGAATGTGTTTTGCTTGACAGTATACAACAGGAGTACATTATTTTATTTTATATGCCTTGGGTCTAATTCTGATCCTAGTTACTACCTCACTCCCTATGTACATTTAAAATAATTGAATCCACTGCAGTTATTCTGGTTTTACATTAGTGTAACTGCGATGAGAGTTTAGGTATTTAGTGTTAAAGATGGACTGAACTTTGTGTAAATTTGCATCCAATCCCATACTTTATGGCTTGTGGTCCCATCTCTGTTAGGTTATGTTTTAGTTCAGTAATTTTAAATCTTTTTTCATTTTTGGACCCCTAAACATTTTGAGTGGAGTTATGGACCCCTGAGATATAGTCTGCGTGCTCCCAGGGGTCTGCAGACCACAGGCTGAAAAAACACTGTTTTAATCTTTTCAGCTTTCTGCTTAATTGAGATCACTGTAGTTGCGCTGTTGAACCAACAGGAGACTGATATTGGTATAAGCCAGTGGTTCCCAAACTGGGGTTCGTGAACCCCTGGGGTTCGCGAAATGTTACCGGGGGTTCTCGGGGGAAAAAGTTCCCTAATGGTGGACAGAGCTGTCCCTAGGGACCTCGGGCAGCACGGGGCCAGCAGCCTGGAGCCCCTGGACTTCCACGAGCTAAGCAGATCAAAGCAAGCATATCTATCACACTGAAGAGATTTAAACTTCAAGACTCCTTATAAGAAATGGAAAGGGAGGTGGGTATTTTTTGCTGTTTTTAAAATTAAATAGGCAGCTAGTATTGTTTTTTCTTTAATTTATTATGAAGAACAAGTTTAAGCTTTGTTGTAATGTGCACTGTTTGCCTGGACTGCTCAAGACCTGAATGCTTGTGTAGGAGGAACTCTTTGAGTTGGCTTCTTAAATACCTTCATGATGTTTCACATCTGATACTCCTTGATGAAACATAGGAGCCTTGTCTTATAACAGGCTTATTCAAAGTGATACAAGCTACGAAAGTGAGATATTGGAAGAGTGTCGCCATTTTCATAATGTAATAAAAATACTGTAATGATAAATAATAATAAATAGTGTGTAATATGAATGTCATAAAAACAAATTTTATATTTCCCAGATCACTGCTTTTATAATTTATACTCGGATAAAGGAGAAAATCCCTGGAAATATTCATTTTTAGGAGGGGGTTTGCGAGACTTGACATTTTAGTGAAAGGGGTTCACAGGTTGTTGAAGTCTGGGAACCACTGGTATAAGATATTGTCTTTTATGAATGTTCCCATCAAAGCTGTTGAATGTTCTCACTTGGTCTGAAACTATTGCCAGCATTATATATTTAATTTTGTGTTACCAAAGCATTGTGCTTTCATGAAGTTGACAAGTAAAGATGATATGACAGCTGGTTAGAACATTATTGATGAAATTAAATTTTGTTGAAGCTGAAATGATTTGCAGAGACCCATTGGTTTGGCAAAGTTTTTGTTGGGAAGTTTGGAGAGAGATCAACTCTCATGCTCTATAGTCTACTAGTTAGGATAGTGACCTGTCATGTGGGAGATCTAGGTTCAAGTCCTCACTTTGCCTGATACAGAATGATTTGGGATGAAAAATTCTGCTCTAAATCAGGCAGAAAAGGGCATTGAACCTGGATCTTCCACTGCCTGGACTAGTGCCTCAGCCACTACCACTGTCCCTTGCCCAGCGCACACTCCTTCCCTAATGGAAAAGCTCCTATTTCAGTGTGAAAACAGCCATTTTGCTCATGCCAATGCAGAATGAAAACAAATGTTTAAAGTTTGACTGTTGCCACAAAATGGAATTGTCATCCTCAGGTCAGCTCTAGAGGACACACAGGATCTGATTTTGCAACACTTAATTAGTAGTCCTTATTTATACAAATAGCCCTATTTGAAGGAACTAAACACAGAAGTAATGATTACTCATGTGAGTTAGTATTACAGGATCATGTCCTTAGCAGGGTGTGTGTATTCAAGTTGGAAAACAGATAATGTCTCACGCAGTATATCAGCTGATTTATAAACATGAATTAACTGTGACCTTCCAAATTTTGTTTGTAAGGTGTGGGGTGTATGTGGTAGTGGGGATGGCGATCATTGACAAGTCATTTGTCACCTATGATAGAACAAAAGCCATAATGGAAGATTTTAGAATATTTTTCCATTATTGAACTGGTTGCATATGCCATTTAATCAGATGAGAGGCAGGGAATGGAGTTTAAATGTATTGCTGTGGGCCAAGGTGGGACAAATCCATCTCTTTGCCAGCATGCCAAAAAGATAACTTGCCACTTAGTTTGCTGCTCCTTTGCCGTGAGAACATAGAGTGCTGTACTGCATATAGATTGTTCAGAGTTCAATGGAAAATTACACCATGTGACTTACTGTGGTCTAAACTGAACAACCCCATGGCCATGCTATTGCTGTACTCATTTGTACGCTGCAGTTCATCCATTTACTTTATGTTCGCTCCATTGCATGTCTCTCTTTTTTTTTTAATGCCTACGTAATTGTTATTTAACTTCTTGTCTTAATATCTTTGTGCAGGAATGGATAGGTCAACAGATTTACACATCATGAAGTCATTGTATGTACGGAAAACTGATGAGGCATCCTGAGCAAAGTAGAACAGCCTTTTCAGAATTGGGTAGGGTAGCAATTTACCTACCCACCTGTGGTTTAAAATAGTTAACTTCTAATCCACTTCGTTGGTTCAGAGAGGCAGAATCTGTTTCATGTTGAATGGGCATTTGATATAGCAGGATTGAGTACAGGAATAAAAAAGATCCTCCCAATATAAACTCCTTCCTGCACTTTGTCAGCTCATTTTCTTAGAATTAAGTTGTTTCATGGTTCTCTGAACACAAAATACATTTATATCTCCTATTTTCCTTTTGTGCAATTTTATACACATTTTGCCGTGGAAAATGGCCTTGACTAAACAAATAATGAGAGAGCTCCCCCCCCTACCCTCCTTATGCTTAGTGAAATAATTGTGCAGGGAAAGCCTAAACTTGGCTTGACTTTAGGCCTAACTTTCACATTACTAATTCAGGATTCTTGCTAACAAGCAACAGAATTGCTTGATTTAGTCATAAGAAATGGTGGTAGCACGTTAATTTTCTTGCAGATCCTTTAATCGACAGTTGGAAATTCTGCTACCTGAGCCAATGCTAAATTCAGGGGATTGTTGACTTTTAGTATTTGGACTGCTCTACATGGAAGAGTAAAATATGTCCTTAAATTTATGGCTCTAGTTTTCAGTTAAGGAAGATTTCAGCAGAGATGGTAGTTTATTTAAATTCTAGCATTCTCGGAAGTGACCTATTAAGTTTTGAGAAAAGAGGATTTTTTGGGCTATAGCAGGCTACTGGTCCATCAAGTCCTGTATCCCATCTCCAACTGTGGCCAGTATGTGACGGAAAAGTCTCCCACCAACTCACTGAAAAATGGTTAGATTTATTTTTCTTTGTAGTAGTTCTGTGAGCTGGCCGGATCAAGCTTAGCCTGTAGGTGGGCTTGGAACAATTAGATTTTTATCAGTAAATGTTGGTAATGTTGATTTTACCATACACATACAAACAGATGAAAAAATATTTCCATCAATGATGATGTACATTTACAGATAGACAAAGTAAGAAAAATGCTGCTTGAGAACTTCTTAGAGTCAAAAATTCAGTGAATTAGATTTCTGAATTCAGCTTGTTACAAATGGACTAGCTAATAAATAGTAAAAAAAAAAATAAAAAGGTCTGATTTGATTTCAGGATATTTGTGTTGTATATTTTGACATGTGATGTTGGCAGTTTGCTTTTAAC
The DNA here is from genome assembly GCF_028017835.1 of Emys orbicularis. Lineage (NCBI taxonomy): Eukaryota > Metazoa > Chordata > Testudines > Emydidae > Emys > Emys orbicularis. The sequence continues at coordinate 124,152,592 of NC_088683.1, forward strand.
ACTTTTTATAAAGCTTTAACTTCTTGAATCTCAGTTTCTATTGTCATTAAATAATTCTGTCCCCTAGTAACTTCCTGCAACTGAGAAAATTTCCATAGATAAAAATAGAAAAAATGCTGAAAAAAATCAATATTCTCCCTTGAAATTATAAACAAAAATCAAATTCTGCCAAGCCTACTTGTAAGACCTAATGGTGGTTCACAGCACAAGGTGGGATAGCTGCAAACAAATCTGTTCTCACTTTGTCTTCTAACATTTAAACTGTTTTTTTTAACTAGCACCGTTCTGTGTATTAATTTCCTTGTTCCATTGTATGTCTGCACTCTGCTTTGCACAGGTAGGTATTTTTAATTAACTGTATGCAATCTAAATTTCCAGTAATTGGATTTTAAGTGAAAAATTAATTTTACCACAAGCTGTTTACGCATGGCTCAGTATAATAACACGCATGCACATATGCTCCTAGTACCAACCACCCTTTGTCATTTATTGGGCTTAGACTCAGTAACTTCACAGGCCTAAAGCTGGAGCATGTTAAAAATGTTGCTTTGTTTCCTTTGTGAAAATATAAACATTTCAAAGCTGAACTAAGTAAATGTCTACTACTTTCGTTAGAGTCCAGAAGAAAATGAGCTCTGACAAGGAGGTCCGCTATGTTGGTGAAGGGGGATACAATTAGCTATGTTGCTAATGCCCTGCAGGGCTGTTGCAGTAATCCAGTCCCATAGACTGAAATGCACTGCATCATCAATTTGCTACTGTACTTCTGAAGAGCGTTTTGAAAGTCAGATAAAGCATGTGATCTAGCTAACCAGAATAGAACTGACAGCAGAAGAATCACTTGAAATCCTCATAAAATTAACCAAACAACTTTCTTCAAGTGAATTTCAAAAGAATTTGCCATATTTTATTTTTAAGTTAAGTTGCTTTCAGGTGCCCTAGGTCTCCAACAAAGGCCCATGCAGTTGCTGGGCAGGAGCCTTACTCCTTGCACCCCCATGCTGCAAGGGCAGACAGAGAAACTGCAGCTGATACCCCACAAACAGAGGCTACAGCCACAGACTCAGCAGGATCAGCTGATTAGCAGCCAACTATGCATTGGTCACCTCCTATCATAAAGCTTCCTGTTCCTGCCTCACCAATTGTCTGAACACTGCTGCAGACCAGACTTTTAAAACCAAGTTCTTGCTTCCTTGCCTTGTTCCTTGTCTGGACCCCAGTTACTGACTCCTGGCTCCGACTCTGGTGTGGCTTCTAACTGACTCCGGCTTGACTCTTGGCATTACTCCTGAGTATGACCCTGATGCTACTCTGGGTTTTGACCGCTAGGTCAGACTGTCCCCATGCAGGCCCTGACAGTTGCAAGCAATGAATTTACACAGCTGTGTCCGCAAAGAGCAAATTAGTTAAATTCTGTCCCCACTGACATGCATGGCCTTGATTGGGAGTTAGACTCACATCTGAGGGAAGAATTTGTCCCCATGAGTTTAGTTCTGGGGCTTCACAGACATTTATTTTGTTCATCTTTACTTTTTTCTGACAAGACTTGAGATAGCATCTTCGGCACTCTCTTCTCCCTCGCCTACTGACTCAAGGTCTAAACCAATCTGTGGAATATTATATGTCTCTTTATAGTATAGATACAAGAAAACTGTCAGATATTTTATCTGTGCTTTTAAAGACAGCCTGATGTTTGAAAGGGACAATGTCTGTCTGAGCCTGACACTTAGCTGCTTTTCTTGTGTGCGTCTGTGTGTGAAAGTTTTTTGCAAAATGTTTTTCATGAATTTTTTTTTAAAAGGGACCTCTTTATTGAAAATTTTCAGAGGTGTGAATGTACAAACACTGGGAAATCCTGGCCCTACTGAAATCAGTGTGAGTTTGGCTATTGACTTCAATGGGCTCACATGTCACCCCTGAACTAGAATGCTGAAAAGGAAGAAAGATGAGGCCTGAGGATCTGCAGCTCCTACAGAGGCTCAACCTCTGAAAATCAGGCCACGGGTTTAAAACTTAAGCAACTTCATATATCAGTGATCTCCTAATGTATAGTTTTTCGTAGAACTATCTGTTTGAAATGTTATTGCTATATCAAAAGATGAGCTGATTCAGGTCAAGGCCTAGTCCTGCATTGGTATCTTATCTCCTACTTCCTGCATCTGTACAGAGTTCCATGAATTTCAATGGGATTCCATGTTAGTGTTGGGGGATCCCGATGTGGGATCGGGGTCAAAGTAGATACAGTTTTCAGAGAGAACTGTGCTATAATGCACCCTACAGTATCTACACTAATGGCTTGATCCTGTGAACACTTCCTATTAGACATAGTGCAGCATTACCAAGCTCAAGCATTTGGAACTCATGAGTCAGGTCCCAAAAAATAATGAAATTAGCTTAAAAGTCGAGATCGTTGAAAAAATAGCAATTTTGGGGTGTTTTTGTCTTCAGCCTTTAGGGTTTCACTCAGGTCACACTTTCAAGCTTTCCTCTACAACCATGAGGGCTAGAAACTTGTTTATTTTTAAAAACGAAGCCTGAGATTATTGTGCAGTCTCCTGATTGCAGTAGCTTGAGCTTTAAGAAAAACACCAAATATCATGAAACTTGCAATAAAATCATGAGAGCGACACTAATGGTGCTTATTACTATGGGTAATCCCATAGAAGCACACCACCTAGTAGAGTGTGTAGGGGTCATGCCTGGAGTCATTATTAGGTGCGCGCATACACACACGCATATATACACACACACACACGCATACACATACATCCTCCCCACACAAAAAAAAGGTGGGGGTGGGAAGATGCAGAAATCAGGTAAGTGGAGCTTGCAAAAGATCTTCCTCTGAATTTCTCATATCTTTTTTTCTTCTCTTTCTCCTTAGTGTTTGCTTTTTGCTTTTGCACCAGTAAAAACTGTTTTGTGCCTTTAGAGTAAAAAAACAACAACAAAAAACATGTGGTGACTTTCAGGGCTCACTGCAGGGCACGTCCCCCCAGGAGAGCCGCTTAAGAAGCCATATTTTTTTGGGGGGGGGGATTGATTTACCTCTGAGAAGCACCCTAGAGCATTCAGATACTCACCTCCTTGTTTAATAAATCTCAAGAATAAATAAAGAAATCTGAATAATTGGATTTTCAAGAAACAATCTTCGGGCCTGCATTATCTTAGACAAAGATTTGTAAAGAGGTGGATAACCATTGTGGTCCTGTCTCAAACACTGGCACTTAATTTGTCTCTAGGGAATAACTTCTATGCAGGAAAATAGCCTAGGTTGTGCAATCCTCAATAAATGACAAGCAGAGTGATAGTCTAATTTTTGCCTCTACTTACCAGACACCAATTAGCTAAAAAGTGTTGGCCTAAGTGGCTGAATAGATCTGAGGTGACTTGTGGCAGCAGATTTGAGTTTTTGGAGTTGTGAGGTACAGTTTGATTCATTAACACCTCTCTCTCCCTACAGTCCCCATCATGCAGTGCGTGTAGCCAGGCGGTGGTGCATTAAATTATTCCTTTCCATTACACCTAGGCATTTTGTAGAGGATGTATTTTGTGCACAGGACAGAAGTGACCTTTTTTTCTGAGGCGTTGTGGATCCCATCCTAGCGAAGTCAGTAGGAGCTAGGATCAGCATGTCTGAAAATCAGGCCATCCCAGAAAATGCTTTATCTCTCCTGTATTGGAGCCACTGTTCTCGACAGAAGTAATAATTCATGAGTACTTCTGTCCATTCCCTGCTGAATGGTGGCAGAGCTCCCTCCCCGTGAACCTGAAAATGTATTCTTGCTGGCATGATTGATGAACATGTCCTCTCCACTCTGTCTCTGCTTACATAGAAAGGGAGCATCTGTTTCTTCCTTTGCTCTGTGGGAGATAGCCTTAGGCAAGGGATTATTTTCCCTTCTGGGACATGATTTTTCCCTTTTATCTTTACCAGGAATTTGATATTTTGGGATGGAGAGTCTCGCTCCCTTAACACCTGACTTCTTACCCCCTTCTCACCAATGCAGTAGGACTCAGGGCTCCCCAGAGTTCTGTGACATTGGATGGAATAATATCAGCCCTCTTGTAGGAAAACTTCAGCCCTGCTGCCTGCTCATAAATACATGTTTGTTTCCCCCCACAAGGTCTTATAGATCAAACTTAAAAACAAAGATCCTCTGTCACCTTTGTAGTGACATGGATGATCTCTTGGTACTTTTTGGATGCAGAAAGGTTTCTTTAGCCAAAATTCTTCCTTTTCGCACCCTGTAACAGCCAAACACTCTAACGTTAAATAAAATAAATGGAAACTGCTGAATCATCTATGGTTTGATTATTTCTGCCAATTCGAGATGTCTATATATTATAATTAAATGCAAGAAAAATTACTATATTTTGTCGCCAGGAAACGTTACATGATTGAAGTTGATGACAATTTCCTAGGAATCGCACTGTGCATCAGAGTTACGGGTTAATCAAATGCTGATTAGCAAATCTTGTTAACCCTCTTTTCTGCTCTGGACTCAGGAAATAAAACATTTTATGCCAGTAAAAGGCACATTGTGATGCTTGAAAGTTTTAATAATCTAATTATCCATCTTGTTTGCCCAATACCAGATGGTTGAAATCAAAATTGTGGCCAATATATATAGTGGAGGACTGCCTGGTTCAAGTCATATATTAACACCCTGACTCTTGCAGAACGTGTTGTGGGCCTCTTAACACGCTGAAAATAATTGAAACCCCGTTACATATGTATCCAAAGTGTGGGGGTGAAGAGAGAGAGAGAGAGAGAGAGAGAAAGGAGGGCTAGGACTTTTAAGAAAACACTACCATATTTAAACATGCGTTGGCATGGTATAAGTGGTGAAAGAGAACAGCCAGGCTGTGACTAATGATGTCTGCCAAGGCAGCTTCATGGCCCCTTTCCTTACCTCCCTTTAGGACAGGTCCTGTTGCTCTGTGTCTTTTGCTGGCCCTTTTTCTTCCCCTGTGTCAAAGCCCTGCAAGGAAGTAAGTGTGTGTGTGTGTGTGTGTGTGTGTGTGTATTTTATATATACTAATATAAATTTTTCAGCCTGTTTGGTCTTGAAGGGATGTACTAATGGTGTGACCAACTGTGGTGTGTTTTTGTTTTTTTTTTTAACACAGGAATGTTTTCAGTATTAAGGCCATACAAATTTATTTTATCTGAAAATTACAAGATTAGTTTATTTTCCTCAATTCATTGCCTTTTCAATAGCTTTCCCATTGATCTGTTGCAGCTGTTCTTCCTTCCATTATCTCCTGAGAACCGCCCACCCCCAACACACACACACACATCTAGCACTTAAATCTCTGTTCATTGATACTCTTTCTTCTGACTTTTCTCAAGTAAAGTTCTTAATCTATGATACTAGTCTGGTACCACACACATTGGTCAGGTGGCTTTGCATCTCCCTCAGTCATGTGACCAGGCACATTAATATTGTAAAAGACCCTGTGTAGTACAATAGACTGCTAATCTCTTTGGTGCTGTATAGATCTATATGTGCATGTTTGTTGGTTTGTTTGTATGCTTAATTCTAGCAAGAGCTTTCAACAAACTGTTTGTTTGGGGCCCAGTCCTGAAAATTGTTGAGTACCTCCTGTGAAATGCTCAGCTCCTTGCAGGATCAAATTCTTGATCTTTTACCGCTTCATGGCTGCTCAGAGCTGAGGCAGTGTCTGACTCCTCCAATGACATTTCATTTCTTTGGAAAGAGTTTAGTTTAGGAAAATTCCCTATGAACTGTCAAAGAACTTCTATGTTACCTTAATGTCAAAGGATTTATGATGGTCTCGGCAGTATCCAATTCCAGTGCGAACTGATTAACTTTAGTGGCTGAAGCTTATGGTTGTGCTACACTACTTCGAGTTGCTTGCATGCTCTCGGTTTCAGTGGGAGAGAGTAGACAAGGTTCCTCCATTTTTAAGGAGCAAAGAAACGTTATGTTCTTTCCCACCTAAGATGGGGTCATCAATGTGAATTCCTTTCTTTTCTATTAGAGAGGGATTTCCATTGATGGGACAACTTTCAGTATACTTGATTTCTATACAAATCTTATACTTCATAATTTTCTGACCATGTTAATTAATGCAAACTGGACTGTATGTGATCAAAGGTCTCTTTCCTTGCATCCATCTCCTCCTGCTTAATTAATACTACAGTGAAGTCTGAATGTGACACAACACAATTTCCATCAGAGATAGACCTGAGCTGCAATGTTTGGATATAGATCCAAGCTTGCTCAAAGTTTATGTAAGGGATGGGAGGTTTGGATCTTGGGCTCTAGTTCAGGCCCCTCGGTCACTTCCACTGCAACAAACTGTGAGCTATAAACACAGTATTTTGATATCACACTACCAGAAACAAGCTGAGTTAGGGTAGAGCACTAGTTAGAATATTGCAAAGCTGGAACCTAGGAATACAATGACTGATATACAGAGCAAAGAGAACTTTTGAGAAAGACTTAAATGATCTGGAAAAAAGGGGTAAACAGTGAAGTGGCAAAATTTGCAGATGATACAAAATTACTCAAGATAGTTAAGTCCCATGCAGACTGCGAAGAGCTACAAAAGGATCCCTCAAAACTGGGTGACTGGGCAACAAACAAAATGGCAGATGAAATTCAGTGTTGATAAATGCAAAGTAATGCACATTGGAAAACATAATCCCAACTATACATATAAAATGATGGGGTCTAAATTAGCTGTTACCATTCAAGAAAGAGACCTTGGAGTCATTGTGGGTAGTTCTCTGAAAATATCCACTCAATGTGTAGCGGCAGTCAAAAAAGCAAACAATGTTGGGAATCATTAAGAAAGGGATAGATAATAAGACAGAAAATATCATATTGCTGCTATATAAATCCATGGTACGTCCACATCTTGAATGCTACATGCAGATATGGTCTCCCCACCTCAAAAAAGATATATTGGAATTGGAAAGGTTCAGAAAAGGGCAACAAAAATTATTAGGGGTATGGAACAGCTTCCGAATGAGGAGAGATTAATAAGACTGGAACTTTTCAGCTTGGAAAAGATTCGACTAAGCGGAGATATAATTGAGGTGTATAAAATCATGACTGGTGGGGAGAAAGTAAATAAAGAAGTGTTATTTACTCCTTCTCATAACAAAAGAACTGGGGGTCACCAAATGACATTAATAGGCAGCAGGCTTAAAACAAAAGGAAGTATTTCTTCATACAATGCAAAGTCCACTTGTGGAACTTCTTGCTAGAGGATGTTGTGAAGGCCAAGACTATAAGAGTGTTCAAAGAAGAACTAGATAAATTCATGAAGGATACGTCCATCAATGGCTATTAGCCAGGATGGGCGTGGATGGTGTTTCTAGCCTGTTTGCCAGAAGCTGGGAATGGGCGACAGGGAATGGATCACTTGATGATTACCTGTTCTGTTCATTCCCTCTGGGGCACCTGGCATTGGCCGCTGTCAGAAGACAGGATACTGGGCTAGATGGACCTTTGGTCTGACCCAGAATAGCCGTTCTTATGTTCTTAAGTCTTTCTCTTTTGAAGGGAAACTGAGTTGCCTACTTGCATAAAACCATCAAGATACTAACCTGAGGCAGTGCTTGATATCTAAGATCAGAACTGGCTTCCGCATATGTAGACCGTGGACAAATCCACATTGTGTGTCAATGAATTCCTGGCATCTGTTGTGCCAGTGATGTTCTTTGAAATCATTATTAGCACAAATGTCCAGCCAAAAACTGTAAATTAGAGCAAGCTTTCAGAGTAGTCACAAGTGGGATGAACAAATCTTTTTCTGCTAGATGTCCTCTTCATTGGTGCTATCCTGGTTTTACTCCAAATGTTGGCAACATTGTCAGTAGGTCATAGGGAGCCTTTTTTAGTCTCCATTCCAGATCTTGGTGAAGACCGGGCTATGCATACTATGTTAAATTCTTACTAGGGAACTGGAAGGTCTTTTGTAGCTGCTGACTAGTTATTGAGGTAGAGACTGCCTGCTGGGTACCCATACAGATTTCATATTGCGTGTTGGGAGGACCACAATTCCTGTTTTGTTCTGTGCTCTTTAAACTTTACCATCAATACAGTAGGCAGATGGTGAAATAACAAGTGTCAGTAACTGAAAGTATTATGTTCATTAGGAGAGAACTGAGGGACAGAGAATGGATGATCTAAAAGACCTGTCCACTGAAGAGTGGAGATGTCCTGTTGTCATGAAATTGTACAGGAAGGAGAGAAACAGATTGTTCGTTTTTAATTCTTTTGAGAGTGAGCGACAGAGATGGTAAAATGCAGTCCAAAAAGCACACATTTTTGTTTGATTATATTAGAAAATGCTGCCACCAAAATACATCCCATTGAAGAGATAGAAATGAGTTTTCTGCTTGTGCACATACAAAACCTTGCATATTGTTCTGGCAGTGATGTATTCTGATGAGACTTCAAGTGGTACTCTTGCAGGGGAAGATTGGAGAACAAGGCCATCGAAATAAGCAAATAAAACGCTATCTCTGATGGTGCTCTTTCAGAAATCTTGCATAAAAGTTTTAGTACAGCACATTGTGACCTTGTGTGAATTAGGTAATTATGCAAATGTCTCAAATTCAGTCAGTATTTACTGGGTAAAACAGGAAGGAAGCTAATGCCCACTCTATACTGAGAACAGAGCCATGTTTGACAAAGTAACTTCAAAAACAGCTTCCGTTTAAATATATTTGGTGTGGCGCGGTTTAGTTGCGTGTTGTGGATGGGTTGAATCATATTAGTCTCCATGAGATGACAGTTTAAAAGCAAAAATACATAACTGGTAAAAGGAAGGACAGGCCTGTGTGGTAGGAAGAACGTTCAAATTGTTTCCACGCATTCCTGTGTAAATAAACTCTGGAACAGTGGTGGTTGCCTACACGGTGTTTGTGATCACCTTTTTCCACGGATCTCAGTCATGTTACCAATGCTTGGTTCCCAGGGAGCAACTCTGCTCAAGAATTGACTCTAGATCAGGGGTGGGCAAACTTTTTGGCCTGAGGGCCACATCAGGGTATGGAAATTTTATGGCGGGCCATGAATGCTCACAAAATTGGGGGTAGGGGTACAGGAGGAGATGAGGGCTCTGGCTGGGGGTGCGGGCTCAGGGGTGGGGCTGGGGATGAGGGGTTTGGGGCGCAGGAGGGTGCTCCGAGCTGGGACCAATGGGTTCAGAGGGCAGGATGGGGCAGGCTGTTGGGGCACAAGGGGATGGGGTGAGGTCTTTGGCTGGGGTTGCGGGCTCTGGGGTGGGGCCAGGTATGAGGGGTTTGGGGTACAAGAGGGGGTTTCGAGGGATTTGGAGGGCAGGAGGGGGATCAGGGCTGTGGCAGGGGATGGGGGGGGCAGGGGTGCAGGCCATCCAGGCTGCACTTACCGCAAGCAGCTCCTGGAAGCATGTCCCTCCTACGCGGAGGCGCAGCCAGGCGCCTCTGCACACTGCCCCGTCTTCAGGCGTCACCCCTGCCGCTCCCATTGGAGCTACGCATACTACATAGGAGCTGGGGGGGGGGGTGTCATGTCAGCTGCTTCTTGGGAGCTGCACGGAGTGGGGCAAGCCCTCGACCCCGCTCCCCAGGTGGAGCGGAGCAAACCCCCGACCCCACTCCCTGGTGGGAGCTGAGGGATGGATTAAAAGGTCTAACCGGCCAGATGTGGCCCACAGGCCATAGCTTCCCACCCCCCACTCTAGATAGAGATTAAGGCTGAGAGCAAACTATTTGCTTGCCACAGCTCCCTCAAAGATTCTTCATCACAAGATTAACAACTATGTGTTACTTACAAGACTATCAACTTGCCTGCTTGTAAGCTTTGTGTAATAGCACCATCTGGTGACCCCCCTACCAAGGCATGTTATTACCCATCTACACTGCAGAGTGGAAGTAATCCTGACTAAGGCAATGGTTTACATGGAGACTAAAGCGTTTGGTGGCCAGGTTAGAGAGAGCTGTGCTGATGTAAAGCCACAATTTGCTTGAAAACAGGATAAGCTGTACTGATACAAATTGCAGTTTATAGCAGCTTTGCCTATATGGTTATTACGTGGCTAGACACCAGTGGCTGAAGTCACAGTAAGTCCCCAGAGTCAATGGGGCCCAAATCAACAACTTCCTTATTTTATGATACTCTTTTCTCCCTTTAATATGTGGATGGTGAGTTCAAAGACTGAAGGATGCTTTGTTCAGTGTTGGTCTTCTCCAAAAGAGATGACATTGCGTAGTTTAAAAAAGAAAAATGAGGTCAAGGTAGCACAATTGTTTCATCTCCTACATTGTGTGTGCCCTTCTGTGTAGAACATCATGCTGTATTGCGGTAATTTGTACTGTGGCAGAAAGTGTTCAGAAGCCTTATTTTGGGTAAATGTTTAACTTTTGATAAATGCCATATTGTTCTAGCCAGACTGCAGTACAAACATGTCACCATTAGGAAACACTTCAACTTGCACTCCTTGTTCCTCTGTGATGCTTGTGGTAGATTTGAATGAAATGAAGGTACATTCGGTACCCTTTTGAAAGGAAAGACAGAAGCAGAATTCAGTCCTACCAAGACAAATTAATCCCAGGTATAATTGCTTTGTTACCAGTGGATTTGTCCTAGTAAATTCCTTTCTTGTTAGTGGAGTTAAGCCAGGGATGAATTTGGCCCATTTTAATCACTTACATGAAAGCTGGGCATTCAGGTTAGGACAGAAATTATTGCCCAAGCATCTGGGACGACTCGAAGTGCTATCTGAGCAAACTATCATGTTTCATATCCATTGAATAAAGGCAACAAAGTAGGGTGGGGGCAGGCTGAGTGACCCTAAGCACAGCATCGCTGAACTGACGGGAGGCGGGGGAAGGTGGCTTGAGGGGCTGAGTGGAATAAAGAGAGCTGAGCTACCTCAGGAGTAAGGGAGAAGAGGTTTGGTTGAGCAGAACAACAAAATTGAGCTGCCAGTTGGAGGAAAGGGATGGAATGAAGAGAGGCTTAAGCTTTGGCTACACTAGAGACCTTACAGCGGCTCAGCACCACTGTAAGCTTTCTAGGGTAGCCGCTCTAAGCCGATGGGAGAGAGCTCTTCCGTCGATTTATCTACTGCCGCTCGTTGGGGGTGGATTAATTATGTTGGTGAGAGAAGCTCTCCCGCCAACATAGCACTGTCCACACCGGCGCTTGGGCCAGTGTAACTTGTGTTGCACGGCGTGGCTTATTCACACCCCTGAGCAACATAGGTTATACCGACATGAGTGGTAGTGTAGGCACAACCTTCCAGAGCTATAGAACTAATCGGCTAATTGGAAGGAAAAGAGTCAGTGGTTGCTTCTAAAATTATGTTTAAATCCAAAATAAATGATGGTGCACATGCACGTTTATGTAAGTGCCAGGCCTCTTACTTTTCTGGATATTTTGCTCTAGATAGAAATATTGTTATCCTCAAAGTAGTAAAATATGGATCTTCCACAATGAACTTAATCAAATCAGGCTACAAATATGAACTCCAAAGTACCCTCCAGTTCTGGTTGCAGATATGAGTGAATAGCTCAACTATAGATGCTTTCCTGCCCCATCAGGCTATGTATTCTCTATTGGCTGGATGGGGAATTAGGAACAATATCTGTCCATAGATGCACTGTCACAGTGAGCACTTAGGAGCAGGCAACAATAACAAAGGGCTAGGCTAGTGCTATTCTGTATGATCAGATCTTGATTGCAAGCTAGATAGACACTATCCATAATATTATTTAGGTATTAGAATTTTTACTTGATTATGAAATAGGTCATTACATAGTTTCTATTCTGACTGACCGTCTGAGACTGGTGGTGGAAGTGGCTTTTTGGCATATACTGTAGCAAGGACAGAGTTAAACAGAAGTAAGTGGGAATCAGATGCCTTGAAAACAAGAGAATAAACACAAGAATCCCTAGCACAGTCAGCCAAAACAGGATAAACAGAAGGTAGAAAAATGAGCATTAGACAATCACAGTAACAAGAATTTCATTTAATTTACTCAAGAGGGTGAGACCAAAGCCAGAAAATTGGGAAGATCATGCGTTCTTCAAGTAATCAGAATTTTTCTTTCCTTAGCCTGGCACTTATTACACACAGCTATGATAGACTGTTAACATTATTTTATCTTGACGTCCTGCAAAATTGACTCACAAGGCCCTGATACCTTAAGGCAATTGGTATAGTAGAAAAAGACCATGTGTGTTTCTGTATTTGAAAATATAAATTAACCTCTGGCATAAACAGGCATACTTTGTTTAAAGTCACTAGAATAGCATCTGCTTTCATGAGGGTACAATTTGGTCCATAGTGTTGTACTTGCAACTGCATATTCTGTATAACCTCATACAGTTCAGTTTGCATCTATCTTAGACAATTATATAAATACCCTTAGAAAATGCTGCAGAATTTTGTTTTTGTAAATGGAATCCTGTTATCCTGGTACAAAATTCTAAAGCAATAGCTCTTTTATACAAGTTGAGTTACTCTGAACAAAGCATTTTTTTAACTAGCTATATAATCAGCCAGCTTGCCAAGCCAATGACCTGTTCAGAGTAAACTTATGCACTTGCACATATTTTGGCATATTTTATTTGTGGGTAAGTGTAATTTACACTCTGGAGAGGGTAGAGTCCTCCTTTGGTTAGCTTATGTCTATTCAACTGTCTGTCTGGACCTCTGAGAGAACATAAACATTGTTTTTTATAGGACAATGAGGAACTTTACAGGTGTTTTCACTGTTTTAGTTTTTAAGCAAATACAATGATGGTCTGGTCCCCAAGGGTAAAATAAGGGAATTGAAATAATACATTGTGTTATGCACAATTTGCATTTTAAAACTAAAACAATTACTCGGTGCTGATATATGAAAAGGGAATCAAGTGGTGTTTTTGTTAAATGCAAAGTTGAGCATCCTCAAAACAGGTTAAAACAAGATTGCAGAATTTGCTGGAAGAGATTTACCTATTACTGAAGATGTCAAGGATGGGCAAAGCAATTTATCTCTCATAGTTTACTCTGGGTCTTGTGATTTTTCAGGGTGTGTCAAGTGAATAATCTGTGTTATTAATCGAAACACAAAACCTGTGGACCACTATAAATATAACTCAAAAAAAGGCATTAGCTTTTGAAACAAGACTTTTTTTCTCTTTGACAGATCATGAAAACAAGGTTGCAGTCTGCTGTTTTTATTATTAAACAGTAATAATAAATGTGAGTAAATGGCTTCAGGTTACTGATAGTACAGTGAAAAATGAAGGTTGCCTTTTCAAATGGCTAAGAACATAGTCATTTCTAAAATAGTTGAGATCCACATAAGGGATGGATAAAAGGATTCAGCTAAGTTTTGCATGATAGTCCTTCACCAAACTGTGTCTAATATACAATGTTGGCTTTACTCTTGTGCCACGTACCCAGTCTGAATCCATTTAGCTGTTGTATCTGAAATTGTCTAGTGACCGTTGAAAGCTTGATTAACTGTAAACTTTCTTTCTAGTGCACTAAGCCAGCAAGTCACTTATGGCTCTAACAGATGGTTCTCTCTTTCTTATAGTATTTTTGAAAGCTTCTCACACCACCTCTTCCCTTATATAGGCTATAACTGGAAATATTGCACATTAAAATCCAGTGTGGAGATGCTTGCTTGGTGGACCCTGTGTTTATTCCTAAGGGAACCCCCCCCCCCCCCCCCCGACCACAAATATTGATATGTATCCATTTCACTGTGGGGTTGTTGTATTGGTGGTTGTTTTTTTGGGGGGGGAGGGAGTTATTTTGGCTAAGACATTCCTTAGCTGCAAAGGATTTCAGTTAAACCATCACTAAGGGTGTGATGCCTCTGGGACAATTTATATATAAAATAAAATTATAATGGACACTTTTTTTTGCTTAGTAACCTATACAGCATTACATAGGCTGGCATTTTCAACAGGGCCTATTGGGCAGTTAGGTACCCAACTCCCGTTAAAAGTTAGTAGGGATTAATGCCGAACTCCCATTTATGCCTTTGAAGCTCAAAATACATCCCTGTCCTGCATGATGTGTCTTCTTTAAATTATTTAACTCAGAATAGTAGAAAATGTCTCCTTAGAGCCTTCTTGGCAAATAGAAAAATAATCCAAACAGCATGGAAAACTCCTAAAAATATATTTGTGTGTATTGTTTACTCTAAACCTAGATGGGACAGATCCTTCGCTGGTGTAAATTGTTGTACAGCCATGTTTTTTCAGCTTCTCAACATTTTGAATTTATTGAGAAGCAAAAGATTTGTGTGTGTGTGTGTATATATGTATGTATATATATATATATTATATATATACATATACACACAAATATATATATTTATTATTGGTCATATGTTCCTCGTATTTTTTCTACTAAGCTTCTTTATATAGTAGTATAACCAGACATTTTAATGTTCACACTTAGCTTTTATTTCATTATTAGATCCCAAAGTGCTTTACAATGAAGGTAAGTATCATTATCCTCATTTCATAGAAGTGGGAAACTAAGGCATAGAGAGGTGAAGTGACTTGTCCAAGTTGTGTCAGCCATCCAGTGCCAGCGCTGGAAATAGAATTCAGGTCTTCTGAGTTTCAATCCATTCCCCTACCCACTGGACCTTTAAAGGTGAGTTATGGAATGTTCTCATCAAAATTAGACAAACTCAATCAACGATCCCTTTCACTAATAGGGAACAGGGCAACTTTGTCCATCATGTAGAGACTTTGATCACCTTTTTGTGCTGAATACATGCAGAATAGCAGCTTTTGTTGTTGTAAAAGTCTTTATAGTATTGCTTTGTTTCTCTAAGTTTGGCGTGTGGGTCTCTGGTGGTGCATAGAGAGCTGGCTGCTTGTGTGTTGTAGGCTTGCTTCCTCTTTTCAGCTTCAAATTTCATTAAAAGCTTTCAAAAAATCCCTTGGTATTTTCTGAATATTATCTTTCCAGGTCAGAAATTGTTGTAATTGTCACAAGGTTGTTATAAGATCATGAATTGGTGGGGAGGTTATCAGCACAACTGCAATGGAAGGTTGTTAGCCTTTATTGATGGCTACTGCAATTAGAGAGTGGCCTGCCCTATGATAAGATTTATGAGCACTGGCTTTATTGTGTGACTGTAACCTTAAAAATGTGAACCAATCCATTGCTCTCTTCCTGCAACTGCTCACAGAGTGTCTGGGACAAAAGAGATGCGAACTTCCTAAGGATGCAGAGAGAGCAGAGAGCTCTTAGCACATGAAGCTGTCTCTCTGTTCATCTCACTGGGGTGGCTAAACCCTGTCTGCCTGCTTGCCTCCCCTGACTTCTTTCTCTCTTTTTAGTTTTCTCTTGACTACATGAGAGAGTCCATTTAATGGAAATTTAAGCAAGATAAAACATTTCTGCACCATCCTAAGTTGCCAGCTCAGAGAGTGGAGTAATGTAATACTGTACCCCAAGCATAGGTTTGTAATACCAAATTGCTCTAAAGAAATTTGTACTGGCTGAACATCCCATTTCACTTCCTGCCTGCCAGCAGAGTGAGGCTTCTGTGTGGCTGAGCTAGGGTGTTTTTTTTTTTTTTTTTTTAAATCCTCTATCTCTATAAACTGTTTTTACTGTCACAATCCGTTTACCTAATGGTTCTCAGTGGTAGAGTTGGCCAGCCTGTGGAATCAGAGAGGCAATTTTGAGCTATTTAAAACATTTTTTTTTCTTTTACAGTATATTGTCTTTGAAAGTGCTTCAGAGTTTGAACGTACGGTATGGTAAACTTGTTCTTAGACAAGTAAAACAGAGCCTTTAATCACTTGCCTAGATAGAGAGGCAATCAGGAAACAAAACTGCATAGCTTCATGTATGTGATACCCTTGGTCTCCACAGTGCAGCTGCTCTACTTTTTGTCTCAGTGACGCAAATCAAAGAGCATCAATGATATTGCCTGAGGGGAAAGGCAGAGAGCTACTTGCATGCTCCCTATGCTTGTAACTAAGCAGAGAGGTAACAAGAAACTAGACCAAAGGAATGGCCAAAGTTCAAATGCAGAGCAGGGTATTTTAAATAAAATCTGAGAGTACCTTTTATGTAACAAAAAGAAAATAAAACCTACTGAATGTCAAAAGAAATAAACAGTCACTGAAGGAAATATATAGGATCTCTGTCGGATCTCAAATATATACAGCACTCTCTTTATATATACAATTATATATGCATTACACAAACTATGTTAAAAACATCATTAATAGTTCCCTACCAATTTCACAGCCGTGAAAAATGCAACACGGACCGGACCGTCAAATAAGCCCTTCCTTCTGAAATCTGATGTCCCCTTGTTCCTAGGAGTGCCCCCAGCAAAGGGGGCTCCTAGCTCTGGCTGTGCTGGGGCGGGACAGGACTTGTCCATCCCCTGCACAGCTGCTCGGGGGGGAGGGAAGGGAGACCAGACCCACCTCCGGGTGCCTCCCCCTGCAGCAGGGCACTCTGGGACTGGGCAGCAGCCCCAGCGGTTCCTGCAGCTGAAGGAGGCTTGTGGAGTTGGGTCCTATCCACCCTGTGCTGCTGGGAGCGCCCCAGCAGGGGGCTCTTAGCTGCTAGTCCAGACAGGGCTGGGGCAGGACAGGACTTGCTCTTTCCCTGCAGGGCTGCTCTTGGGTATCTCTTCTGGCTGCAGATAGCTCCGCACCCTCTCGTCCCCACTCTGTCCGGCTCTGAAGGCAGCACAGAAGTGAGGGTGGCAACCCCATGACCGCCCTACAACAGGTTTGTAACCCCCACCCACAATCCCCTTTTGGGTTGGGACTCCCACGGTTACACCACCATGAAATTTCAGATTTAAACATCTGAAAACGTTAAATTTACCAACTTCCAATCCTATGGCCATGAAATCGACCATAATGGACCATGAATTTGGTAGGGCCCTAATCATTAAGTTAGCAAAGACAATTTCCTTTGCCACCTTGATTCTGCTCTGTTGTGTGTTTGCATTATGATAGTCTTTAATTATATTATAATATTCAGCACTCTTGTACATAGTCCTTTTTATTTGTAGATCTCAAAGTGCATTATAAAAGGAGATCACAATTATCCCCATTTTACAGAGGGGAAAACAGAGGCACAGGGCAGCAAAGTGACTTGCCGAAGGTCACCCTGGGCAAGTGGGAGAGCCAGGAATAGAACCCAGGTCTCCTGAATCTGTCCAGTGCTCTATCCATTAATTTTGGCACTTCCTATCTTTAGCGTGCTTGACTTTGCAACCTTAATTTTTTTTAATGGAGCTTTTATGCATGAAATTTTCTTGTTTTTTTTTTAAAGAAGCAAACTGAAAAAACAAATAAAACCCCAAATCCAAAACTAAACAGAAATTCCATCATGGGGCATCATATTGACACCTATATGGTTCACCAGCAAAGTTCGAACCTTTACATCCACCATTAAGACCTCAGCCATGTGAGCCAAGGGTGTAACTAATAACAGTAGTAGGTTGTCAAACCCTACATGGACTAGCACTAGAGAGGATGGGATGCTTTAGCAGTGGATTTCACAGGTATTTGCCGACAGCAGAGAAATGGTGAAACCCAGGAATCTTGCATTCTATTCCAGGTTCTGGAGGGAAGTGGGCTCTAGTATGCACAGACTCTTTTGACCCACTCCTTCTAAGCTGTCTCAGTCCCATCTCTGTCCCACCTGTGGCTCCTCATCCCAGTCCCATCCTCTTCATTCACCCAGTCTTTTGCCCAGCAAAGCTTAGTCTCACCCCTCCTGACTCCCAGTACCACTTTCCTTACCCAGCCATTTCCCAGTCCTGCCTTCCTCCTGGTTCCTCTTCTGGTCTCTCTCTTCCCACATCTTATCCTCCAGTCACTCTCCCCATACATGTTCTCTATCTCCACTGTTTCCCAGTCTCCCTCCAAGGCATCTTGAGTGTTCTTAGTGCCCACTGCTCCAGCTCCTTCTCCCAATCTCCTTGTCCAGACAGTCCCATTTCTCTCCCTACCCCTTAGCTCTTCTTCAGAGATGTCTCCCCTCCCTGCTCACCTCCTCCCCCCACCCCACCTCCCAATCAGTTTCTATCTCCAACCCTCCAGTCCACCCTGCTTCTTGTCTTGACCTATTCCCCTTGCAAGTCTGGCTCTTGTCCTCCTCCATACTGCTTAGGCTGAGCAGGGCGGTCATTCAGAGCATCGGAGAGACAAGCTGCCTGTTCTCTGTAGTCTGTTCAGATGCTCGGACCCAGGCCTGGACCTGACGTGGCCTGTAGCTGCCCAGAGTTGCAGTTACAGAGAGAATACTGTTCAGCCCTACATGGGAGCATGTCTAGTGCAGATGGACTTTCTGGGGAATATAGCTGCTAAAATCTAAAATCTTTACTGAACATATGCAAATTGCTATTTTTTTTTTTAAGGATTATAATAACTTGGACAAATTTGGGTGAAATATCATGGGGTCGGAAAAGGCACATCCCAGACATAAAGGCCACTGCTCTGCCAAATTTCAAATTGCTGCTCCAAAGCATGGGGGTGCTAGAGTTGTTCAAAGAAAAAGGAGGCCAGAACTTTTTAACATGAACAAAATGTATTTTTCCTTAGCCTCGGATTCAGAAATAGCTGAACTGTTTTGACTAAAATTAAAAATAAAATAAAATTTCAACCTGAGGCGGACATCTGGCATGTAAGATTTCAGCCAAAAAAGGTTAGTTTGACAAAGTTATATAAGCAATTCAAAATGAGTTCTTATAATGGGAAGTGTCAGACATTCTTAATAATAGTGTTACCAAACCCACCTATACTAAAATTGTCTATGGACTTCAAGATTTGGCACTAATAGCTACTTTTGTCATGACGGAAGAAAATGCTTTCTATCAGTGGTTTTCAACTTTTTTTCATTTGCAGACCCCTAAAATTTTTTGAATGGAAGTGTGGACCTGTTTGGAAACCTTAGGCATAGTCTGCAGACCCTGAGGCGTCCGCGGACCACAGGTTGAAAACCACTGCACTATATAATAGAAAACAAATGTTCCCCACCCTCTAGGCTAGGATTTAAGAGTGGGCTCTTTAGATCCAGGTTTATTGCTTCAATTACAGCTAAAAATAACTTGTAAGATTGAACAGTTAGCATCAATCTTATCAAGTTTACAGCATTTGGCTAAAATAAGTCAAAATGTTTTCATTTGTGTGCTACTAACAGTTCTATTTGTAATAAAAAGTCTTGTTGGCTCTTCTGCTAGGAACTGAATTTGCTCCCAACTACGGTTAGAAGTTGGGGCTGGGAAAGTAGCCTGACTCGGAAGCCTTGTAATTGCACTTCATACTCAGTTCACTTCCTGTCCTAAACTGCTCTGAACACTATTCCCTTCTCCCATTGAAACCACAGTGAGAAATAAAGAGAGGAATCATGTACAAATATTTCAGCTTTTTTTCCTTCTTGAATAAGCTTTTTTAGAAATGAACAATACGTTACATTTTTCCTTTTCAACATTTGTTTCCCTTCAGTTTCCTTGTCCTTGAACCACTACAATACTGAATACCTGTTAACCTTCCACAGCAAATCAATAACGAAACCTCTAAAGTAATGGAGAAGCTCTATTGTGAAAGTGCAGTAATCTCAGCATGAATAGCAATAATAAAATCTTATAAGACACCTGTTACAGTTGCCTGATACTCCAAAAAGCTTTACTGAAGCAATATTTGGATGGGATGCACACACCACCAGTCTGATTGATTATTAAAGTTTCAGATTTCTGCTGCTGTTTGTCGTTGGAGAAACTAATTGGGCATTGCAGGCTTTCCAGTGAATCTGAGGGTATATCTACATTACAAGCAGTACAGTGGTGCAGCTACAGTACTGCAGCTATGCAGCTGTAGCGCTGTAGTGTAGACACTTGCAATAGTGACTGAAGAGGATTTTTTCTGTCGCAGTAGTAAATGCACCCCCTCAAGAGGTGTGGTAGCTAGGTGGATGGAATAATTCTTCCATCGACCTAGCGGTGTCTGCACTGGGGCATAGGTTGACTTAAGTAGGTCTTTCAGGGGTGTGAATTTTTCACACCTCTGAGTGACCTAGCTAGGTTGACCTGTTTGTGTGTTAGTGTCAGTCCTGATGCTTACTCTCCTCCTTCACTATTTCTTGTTTTCAATCCCTCTTGGACAGGTTGGGAGCACATCTGAGACCCACATCAGGTATTTCGCCTCAGAAAACCTTGCTGTTGTTCGTAGGAATCTGGGAGGTCTAATGCTGTTAGATTGGGAAGGAAGCTCTTCCCCCCCCCCCCCCCCCGAGTTGTTCTTTGTGCAGTTAGCATAGCACTCTTATAAGATGCAGTCGAGTGTAGTGTCTTAAGAGGACACACACCGGAAGGCCCCCCTACCTCCCCTTTCCGCCCCACCCAATGAGTACTCCGGATTGAATATTGTCTGTAATGAATTTTATATGGTCAATCAGAAATTAACTTTCTTGGCTGATGGCACCTTCCACATGCAGCTGCTTCATTCCAAATATATATATTCTAGACGTTGAGAGATGTTTGTTGAAAGAAATCAAAGAATGAACTTGAGGACATTGTGGTGTGTTAACAGGTTGTCCATGTGAAGGAGGAGGTGAAATTCACCAAAGTCTCTGTTTTATTAATGTTCAGGTCTTAAATGCTCTTCACATCGCCACCTCCCTCCCCCCCCCCCCCAAAAGCAAACATAAACCCCTTTTGAGCGGGAAACTGCTTTCTATAACCCTTGTATGGAACTCTGTATAATCACCACTTAAGTTCCTAACAAGCGTATTTTGAAAGGTATTTAGGCACCTACCTGCTATTCATTTTAGTGGGAGATAGGCAATGAAATTATTTTTAAAATCTAGCTATAAGTGACTTAGATACTCTTTGAAAATGGGACTTGGGCTCCTAAGTCACTTATTTTATTTTAAAAATTCTACACCTAATCATTTCTCCCATTTCAAGACAAAACCCTTGAATGGCTCAGGATATTGATCTTGATACAGAAACATGCTTGCTCTCCCTCCAGACTGTGTTATTGCGATCAAGGTCCCTGAATCAGTTATAATTGTAGTGGAGTCTTGAGATTGGGAGAGGAAATGTTGTTATACTTGCATCTCTTAGCTACATTTCAGGCTTCTTCTCAACAAATACAAAGAGGCTTTTTAATTTTATTTTGACACACTAAAATAAGCTCAGATGTGTGATGAAATCTGTGTTGATTATTGGTATTTTAAAATAGACTTCAGTGGATTAATAGTGATCTTTATCTACTCAGTGTTTCCTCAACATCCGACTGTATTCACATTATCCACAAACTGTAAATATATTAAAGCTCTTTCCTGTAACTTTCAAAGTAGCGGATGATTTCCTTGTTGGCTCATTTCATTTGTTTATTTTAACACACACCAGCTTAATTTGTACATATTAGACAGTCAAATGTAAAGACAAATATTGGTAATGCTGTCTTTCAGTAATACACAGCAAATGCATGGTCAGGTAAACAACTTAGTGATGTGACAGTCATGTTAACATAATGATCTAACTAATGTAAAATGTGAGCTACTGTGAGATGCTCTCTTCAATTGGAGATGACGGCTGTAGAGAAGAAAAAAATGCTAGGGAAAATGTTATTAGAACCTACTGGTTATGCCAAGGGACTAGAAGTCAGGACTTTTGTTGGGTTCTTTTCCCAGCTTTGCCACTAACATCCCACATGACCTCGGGCAACTTACCAAACTTCTCTGTCCATAGTATAAATAATTGTGCTTTGTAATAGAGTGGGATGAGAAATCACATTCAGGGATCTATAGTGTTGGTAAACAATTAAAAAAAAGGGGGGGGGGAGAAATCTGCATCTGTCAGAAGGAAGTCCTGGTGAATAGATTTGAAAAATGACTTAGGCCCAATTATTAAGGGAAGCAGTTGAGATCAATGGGTCCTTCCTTAGTCAAAGAAGTTTCTAATTTCGTTAATTTTAGATGTGCATTCTGGGCAATTACATAGAGTGGAGTAAATAGTGAAATTCTGGTAAATAAATCCGCATTTTGCGTGTGAAAAGCATTTGTATATTCATTCTTTTTTTATTTTTCCTGGGTTTGTATGGTAATTAAGCACAGCACATGTTCCACATACCACTAAATAGTGCAGATTGTTTCACATTGGCATTTCCCATCAGCATGGCCTTGATGCTGCAAGGTGTTGAATATGACTTCAACTTCCACTACTTATGATGGGGAATGGAAGACTTTCTGCACCTTGCATGAGTGCTCAGTTCTTCTCAACACTGTCTTTTCTGCCCCCAGTTTAGGAAGGTATTTATGCATGTGCCTAACTTTAAGGATGTAAGTGGCTTCATTGACTCTAACAACCTTTTGATGTGTCTACTCACATCAACTTAAACTGCTCAAATTTACATTCTGCAAATATGTTTATGAACTGGGGCCTTTAACACCCAATATCTTTTGGCTGGCTTCAGTCTGATAACCAACAGGAGAAATCGTAGTCTGAAATGCTGTTTCCAAATTTTGTGTGTGTATGTTTTCAAAATAATTTCTCATTATTTTTCTCTGTTTTTATGTGAACTGCAGTTAAACCCTGTTTTTCCATTACTTCCAGTGTATGGTATTTAACTATTTGCTGGTATTACTTCCTAGAATAAACTCATAGGCAATAACTTACAGTTCCCCCCTCTCTCTCTCTTCTTTGTAACTGTTGTGAAATGATCTTCAATCAGGGTGGTTATAATAAATGCAAAAAAATTCCCACTCATCACTTAACTTTGGAATTGTTATATACCCTACTTCCTCCCACCCCCTTCTGTAGTGCATGGGCACTCAATAGATTTGTTATGGCAGGACTGTTCATGAGTACTGGGCTTCTGATGTGGTGGTTTTGTTTTGTTTTGTTTGTATGTTTTTTTTGGGGGGGGTGGAAGAAAAGAGGGTATAGGACATTATCAAGAATTAAATGAACACTGAACATGAAGAACTGATGGGAAAAAATATACAGAGAGATTTTCAGTGCTGTTCTTTAAAGGCCCAGCTGAATGTTCTCCTAGGTCTGAAAGATAGTGAGCTTGGCTCTCCCCTGCCTTGCACTTTGTGTAGTCAGTTACACCTGTGCAAAGTGTATCTAAAGTCCTACCGCGTCAGAAGAGTAGCATCCTGCACCCTCTCCTTGCTCACTTTGCACAGGTGCAAGTGACTGCAGGAGATATATGGCAGTGAAGAATCAAGGCTAATAGCTGCAGATTCAGGGATACCTTTTGTCAGTATAGGTACCAGTCACCTGTACGCGGGGGAGAGGGGGCAGTTCTGCCCTCAGATATGCTCACACAATTCCTGTTGACTTCAGAGGGAGTTGCATGGATGTGCCTGAGGCCTGAAATAGGCCGAGGACCTTCCCAGAGGGCTCAAAGATATTATCTCACTTCTACACCCTCATATCGGATATTTTGTTCATGTTGTAATAAACCTGGCATTCCATTAATTCCCAGTCTCTGATCCTCTCTTCCTCCCCACCTCCTCCATTATTTGATTTCTTGTTCCCAGTGCTGATAGCCTTCCTTGTCAGTTGTGACCATCCTATATAAGGGTGTCATCAGCTGCTTGTTTAAGGACTTCTAAGGTTGGCCATGTGCCATTTTACAGCATGAACTGTACTGATTCTGCAATCGGTAATTTACTGTACTGCTTCTATTTATGTGCAGTACAAAAGAAATCAACAAGAGTGGAAATGATCCTTAAAAGATGTGGAATAAGATAAACATTAAATACAAATACTGCCTACTGAGTGACCATACCATACCAAGCACACTGGATTATTACCACAAGCTTTTCTTGTTGCATGTTTTTTGTATGTAGTAACCAAAATGTTTGTGTCATATGCCTGTCCTCAGTGTGTTTAAAGATGGGGGGAGAGGGTGCTATTCAGTTCAGATTTTTTTTTGCAATAAGTATTCATTTGAATTCATTCATAAAGATGGATATGATTTATTCACAGTTCCTCATAATTATGTCAGATGATCTCTGCATGCGAACAGACAATAGTAATCAGACAATCAATTATTCAATAGCCCTCCTGCTTGCATTTACATTTATTTCCATTTAGAACAGTAGGAGAGCTCTCTGAGAGGGTTTTATTTTAAAGACACAAGGATTTAATTCAGCTGTTGTCATTGCCTTGATGGAGTCTTTTTTAGTTTTGATATCAAATGTAGGGTAAGAGAACAACATGGTCTGCAGTTTCCTATATTAATAATTTGCATAAAACCAGAGAGCACAGAGTACAGTAAAACACCCAGGATGTAAAAAGCTTTGGCGCACATTGACAGTTACACTAACTAGCCCTTACACTTTCAAAGTAGTGGCTTGCTGGCCTCTCCTGAAATGGTCGTTAACTGAGGTGACTGAATACACATGGCTTTTTATAATACAATGATGAATTGGTGGACAGTGAGACCAGGATGGCTTCAGGAGTTATGTGCTCACCACTAGTGCCCGGAGGCCATTTATGTTCTGTGTCAGTGGTGCATCTGAATACCATATGTCATAAAACTAATGTTCCCAGCAGTTCCTTCTAATGGGCAAGGCAGACAGCACGTTCTTGGAAATTTCCGTGCCTGTCTCTGAGATAAACAGTAACAGGGCCAGTTAATTGTGAGTGTGGTTAGCTGCAGAGCAGCTCAGTTGTGAGGATCTTTCTTTCAAATAAGAAAACTTATTATTTAAAAAAATTCGTACTTGAAAGAGGCTCAAAGCTAATAAGAAGAAGGGTTATCGTTAGGCTGATTGCTCCGCTGATGCTGCTTGTTGGGGGAGTAGAGTTGGAGAAAAATTGTATGCATTCCATAATCTTGTCAGTACCAGCTGAGGTTACTTTGGGCACTTGATTAGAGAGGCCAGTTCAAGAACAGGCTTGAGGGAGAAAGGAGTGAAATCCCAAAGTACAATTGGGATTGAGAATCTAAAGCGTTCAAAATGTGTAATCAAATACAACTGTTGGTGTAAATCCTTACTTGGCAAGAGGCCAAATCATGAGTTTTAGGCTGAACACAAAGGATCCTGAGGTAGAACACTAAGTATAATGTTATGGAATGAGACGGCAGCATGTAGACAACCTTTTTTATATATATATAATATTTTTTACTTATGTTTGTGTGCTTTTATAGTATAAGCAACAGCTTTTTGGCCTCCTTTCTGTTTTAGATGTGGGACAGAAGCAATACCCCTTACCTTGTTTTTCCTTCTCCTATTATCTCACTCCCTCCCATTCCACAGAATAGAGTCAGGTTACAAAGGAACCTGCTTTGCTGTAATTAATACTTACTTTTTAGCCAATTCTGATATTAATGAATTAAAAAAACTATAGAAAAAGAGCTAGCATGTAAATTAATGGCACTTAAAGTGACTGTTTCCTCTTCTAATCATGATTTAAGGTAACCAGGAATGTGTAATAATCTCTGAGAATTTGAGAACTCTTGGGAAATAGATTGCCATTAATTTCATATAAATATGCACTAATCCACCTTCTGTTTTTCTTGAACACAGGGCAAGAGAGAGAAACAGAAAAGGAGATGGGAGAAGAGATTGAGGGGAATTATGGATTGGTGGAAGAGAGGGCACTAGTGGTAGAGAGGTCTCCCCCACAAATATTGCTTGAATTCCCAGAAATATACAGCTAGGTCTGGGCACTAGAACTGCCATCTTGCTTTTTCTGTCAGCAGTTTGGTCCAATAAACAATGTGCCAAGAAACTGCAAATGTCACGGCAGTACAAAGAATAAAAATGTCTTTTTTTAAAAAACAATCTTGGCTTTAACTCTGAAATTATTTTAATAGATTTTCCCTGTTTGTAACATTGCTTTCCTACCTGTAAGTTTGGTTCACAAAAGGGCTAATAATATGGTAACAACTACAACCATGACTTTCTTCTCTGACTGCTTATAGCTGCCAGAATGGTAGGCGGGGATAGAGAACATACACTCAATTACATTCACCACTCCCCTCAAATATGGGGGGAAGGATGGTTATAAGATGGAGGAAGATAACAGTTTGCTCTTTAAACAGAGAAGCAAAAAAATGGGGAGGTCAGGATATTATCCTAGGAAATGGAAAGAACAGAAACAAAGTGAAAGTGGCATCTTTATTTTAAAACCAGGTAAAATGTACAAAAGTTCATATTACATATTCATATGTATTTTTGTCTCTGTGCTAAACCATTCAATATTTTCATGACATATTTGGCTTGTGGTGCAGAGGTTCCCATGGTGTTTACTGAATACTTGAGCAAATAGTCACAAGGAATGAGCCGAAATGGTGAGCATGTATATATTAGAACAGCTAAAATTCACACACCAGTGCATATGAAATATTTTGAAGCACCATGTTATAAATAAATATATATTTATAATTATACTTGGCACTTCTGTAGCAATTTTTTCTCCCTTGGAATTAAAGTGCTACACAGACACTAATGAATTCAACTTTACAACATCCCAGTAATGTAGGTATAATCTGTTGGAAATTCAGTCAGTTACTTCTAGTGCCTGGCGAGTTACTAGTTCTAACTTTCACCTTCCCTTATTCTGAAAGGTAAAATGTTTTATTATATACTGAGTGATGAGCTACCATGCTTTTATGCTTTGCACTTTATACTATTAGTGGCTTACAAGTACTTCAGAGCATATTACCAGTCTTAATTATACCTTTTCAGGCCTCAGAAGGGGGAGATATTCTCCCCGTTTTACAACTGAGTAAAGTGAGGCACAGAGAGGTTAAATGACTTGCTCTGGCCATGCATTGAATCTGTGTTAGAGCTGTGACTAGAATAAAGAATACTTCCCGGCCATCTCTTCCAACCACTAGATAATATTTCCCTTCAAGAATGTTGTAATGTTAAAGCAAGTATTACACAAAGGTCAGCTAAGTATTTCTAAAAGCCAGCATTGCTAGTATTGCTAATTATTATTTTAGCACCTGGGGTCCTGTTCCACGGCTAGGACTCCTATTATGCTAACAGTAATCCATTAGACCTTCACTTGGGAAATTGGGGAACGGAGGTTATGTAACTTGCTCAAAATCACTCAGTCAGCCAGGGGCATAGAATCATAGAACTGGAAGGGATCGCGAGAGGTCATCTAGTCCAGTCCCCTGCACTCAAGGCAGGACTAAGTATTATTACTGAAGATAAAAGCCTCTAGTCTTTACTGCCAGTCCCCTCTAATTGTTGGGAAAGAAAAAGTTTGCAGAGTGTGTTGGACATGGGACAGAAGCCGTGCAGTGGGGTGCTGATACTGCATCCACTGTGGAAAGCACATTCCTGTCTCTTCTGAGTAGACTATCAATTTATATCAAATGTTACCCAGTTTGAGCAATGAAGATTGCTAAACTGTAGTCACTGAACTGATCTCAACATTTCATGCCTCATGATGCTTCAGGTTGAAATTATTATTGTCTGAAATATTATAGTGCCTACTTGTAATGAAATTTTTTTAGAGCAAGTTAATTTTGTTTCCTTGATTCATTCTAATCCTGCTTCCTGTGATAAATGGCTTTTCATGTAATGGGTGCACTGATTACTTCATGGTACACATCTGCTAAAGGATGCCTTTGAAAGTCAGGCTAATTTGTTGAATAAGTGGCAGATTTCTGATTGCAATCTCCTTTCAGTACAGTAAAATCTAACTTGAGCTGTTTTATCCTGCTTGTGTTTCTCATGCTTTTGTTTCCTCCATCTCTCCCCCGCACCCCATTTCCTAATCTTTCCTGTACCCCAGCCATACTATGGTTTATAACTGTTTTTAAACAATCATCAAACGTGATTACTGCCTAGCATGCTCGTCACACAGTTTGCATGCACATCTAACACAATTATAAACTTAAAGAAGCTGTACTATATGTACCAAGGGGTTTCTGTGTATGGTTTGAGCTAGTCATGTCTTTAAACAAACAAAAATCCTTGAACATGGAAAATAGTGGTCAAAGAAATTTCTAACTGATCTTTAAATTATTACTAGCACAGTTCATGCACATGGGTGTATGTGTCTCTGTCAGACATATGGACCTGGGGAAAACATTCTCTCTCTCTCTGATACTACTAGGGTACTCTAATGAATGTGGTTCTGGGATTACTTAATGCATTGGAGTGACCAAGGCATCTTTTATAAGAATAATTAACTCTGTATTGTAGACATAATTATATATACAGTACAACTGCTTTTTTGTGGTACAGCTCATTTCTCTTTGGGAACCAGTATAAGTTACACTGGCTAAGCTACATCTACTTACGAGGGTTTGCCAGCTATCGGCAAACCTGTTCTGGTGTTGACCTGGCCTTATATAGCATTTTTCATGCACAGACCTCAAAGTGCTTTATAAAGAAGGGTAAGTCGCATGATTTCCATTGTATAGATGGGGAAATTGAGACCCAGAGAGAGAAAGTGATTTACTCCAGGTCACATAACAGATCAATTTGAAAGCTGGGAATGGTACCTAGGTCTCCTGATTCCCATCCCAGTGCACTATTCACTAGACCACACAGCCTCCCTTTCCTTATAGGTTATAGTTGTTCATATAAGGACTTGCTTGACCAAGCGAACCTGTTGCAGCTTGTAGTTAGAGAGGAATTATAGGATTTATAATAAAATGAGAAGAATGGAAAAAACAAGATATGAACGACCTTGTTTTTGCCATTCTACAGTGTTTGTGTCAACACTTGCAACCTCTTTGGTCTGATTCTGTAAGTGCTCTGCATGTGGAAAACCAGTTGATTTCCAAAGGAACTGTATGCATAGATGATTTGAGTGGTCATGCTCTCTATTTCTAGGGCTATATAATGTAGTTAAAAATATTTTGGGGGGCTGACATGTGGCATCCTGGGGAAAAACAATTCTGTCTCTGAAATAGGAACAAAGCATGGTTAGCTGTTCTTATTTTGCTTAATAGAGCAACTACAGTTGGGGAAAATATTGATCAGTTCAGCGGTTTCTACTTTCTGTCATCTAACAATACCAAAAACTGGCTGAT
This sequence comes from Emys orbicularis, assembly GCF_028017835.1. NCBI lineage: Eukaryota > Metazoa > Chordata > Testudines > Emydidae > Emys > Emys orbicularis. The sequence continues at coordinate 124,181,592 of NC_088683.1, forward strand.
TATTTAGACAGTTTGTCCACTACATGAATTGGTGCCTTTCTAGAAATAATTTTAATACACTTCATAGCAAAGGAAGAAAAGTAAGTGTGTGTGTGTGTGTGTGTGGAGAATGAGGTAGCGGAGTTAATGACTGTCTCATCTGACTTTCTAAAATAGTGCAATGCACTGAGTCACTTCATGCCACTAATAAGTTGCGTCATTTTGCCAGGATCAGAATGTTCCCGTCTCAAAGCAAATACTTTTTAACAGTGAAAACCAGTTGTTACCATGTAAACATCCTCTAAGGTGTCTCCCTGTCCTACGTCAGTGCTCCTTGTTACTTCCCCCCCCCCCCCCAAGCAGTAACTCGGTGGTCAGAGCACAGGGTGGTCAACTGCTCCTACTACCCCCCATGATCTGTAGTTTATTGTTTTGTACCGAAGGAAACATAAAGCGGACATGTTAAAACTGTGGTTCCTTTAGTGCAGAGGTTCTCAAACTGTGGTCCGCGAGCTCCATTCAGGTGGTCCGCAGATAGTTCCCTCTAAGGTGCGCACCTGGGCGGCCGCACACAAGAGAATGAAGGGTCACCCACCTAATTAGTGGAACCGCGCAGGCATGGCTCCACTAATTAGGTGCCTGGACCCTAGAGAAGACGCACATGTAAGGTGAGGTGGTGGCCTTGTGGGGAATAGGGGGTAGGTGGGAGGGGGCAGTGGTGTGAGAAGAGAGGGTGGGGCAAATATGGGACATGCAGGGCTGTGGCAGCCAGAGAAAGAGATGACTTTTCCCAGCTCCAGGACTGCGGCTTCCAGGGAGAGACCCCCCTCCTCCCCAGCCCCAGCTCGGGGGATGCTGCGGCAGGGGAGAGAGGGCACATCCATCGCATTAGAAAGGTAAGTTAAAATATGTGTGCTTTTATTTGTAGAACAAAAAAATGAATTATTATGGGTTTTTTTTATATAGCACTTTTATCCAAAGCACTTTACAATAGTTAGCTAACGGTACAAACAACATTTGGAAAGATCATTAGGTGGTCCGCCGAGACCCTCAGCAATTTTCAAGTGGTCTGTGGGGGGAAAAAAAAGTTTGAGAACCACTGCTTTTGTGATACTGCAATTTGTAAGTGTGAATGGAGGAAAATGCTGAGAACTTTGATATTTTTTTTTTAAGAGGAAAAACCTAGCGCACAGGTTGTGGCACTTGCTTAATTTTTTTTTCTTTCGAGTTATTGGGTGGATCTTCCTCTTTTGTATCCATAAAGCTGGTGGATGAAATAGTCTGTCAAAATTTTGTAATGGGATTCACAAACTTTGAGCCGAATCCTACAAACAGCACCATATGTGTGGCCTCTTTACTTAACATTGTGGTTATGTGCAGAAATGTTTGCTGTTTGGAGTCTTTGATATGTTGTTTTTACGACTTCTGTCAAAGGGAAAGAAACAAGGAGGAAGGGAAATGTTTTTGAAAATTGAGGTAGCTTTATATCGCATGTATCTGTCACAGATTTCCTTTGGTCTCCCAGCAGACCTGGTCAAGTTTGATATCAGGATTTTTCTCCAGGCTGCAGGCGCATTGGATATTTTCCCTCTTTTTGTGTGTGAACTTAATGTTTGATGGCCCTGTAGACTAAAATTTCCTCTCTACGGAAAAGGCAGAATATGGAAAGTAGCAATACTAGCTTCTCCTGGGCCTGAGACCCATACTTGAGGAATCCCCTCTAGAGTTTAAGGGCTCTGTAACTGATTACACTGAGGCACTGTGTGCTTAATGGGAAGGGTAGTGAGTGGGGTACTGGATGGCTCAGGTGATTGGTGGGAAATTCACAGTTGCCAGTTCAAATCCATTTTATCAGCTGTTGGGGTAATGTGTATTTTGACATGGGATTTGGTTATTATTGGATTAACAGAAAGGACTCAAATTGTTATCATATCAATGTGTCTGATTTGAGAGGTGACTGAGGTAAAACTAATGGGACAGAGGTTATGGGGCACAGAGATGGTGAGTTCTGAGGGCAGTTATTAGTCCAGAGTGCACCGATTTACATGCATTATGGTTACTGAAAGCCACATAATGCTGAGACAATTCCATTTCTAGCACTGACAAACTCAGCAGCTGTCACTGTACGTTTACTACTTACAGATGTTCATTTAGAGAATTGGCAGCTGACCTGTACAGGAGGATCATCATGGTATTGTGGTTGAAAGCTGGTTTCCTGTAGAAGCCCTATATAAATGCTGGGTCTCAAAGCTGCCTAGTGTGGCTGAATATAGTGGTAACTAGCACAGAGATTTACATTGAAAAGAGAAAGAAAGACTCCATTTTTTCCTTGGTAATGCCATAAAATGAAAATAGAGATTTGCTAGTTAAATATCCCTCTGTTTAGAGGACAAGTTTAATTTGTAATGTAATTCCATAGCCACATGAATGGGTATGTGGACCAAAGTATGAATCAAGTGATTAATTTGTGTTGATCAACACAAATTAATGTTGTCACACTCCCCCCTCCCCATTTACAGTTAGATTGGCACTTGAACTATGTGCCTGTGGAGAGACAAATGAACCCTCAGCCCATGCTGGGCTGTATAATCTGGGTGCAGTGTCCAGGCAAGCAGGAGTAACCGGGGTGTACTTTCTTCAGACCAGTGTGGCTGAGCTGGCAGGGAGAGGGTGGTAATTTGCTTCTGACATAGGCCAGCAGAAAAATGCTGCATCTCTGGAGCAAGGTTGGGAGCGGAGAAAAACTTTGGGTCTCTGAGGCACAAGGCCTCCTGAGTAGAGCTGGGTGGAAATCTTTGGTTAAACCTTTTGGGGGGGGAGCAAAAAATGCAATTTCACCAACACTGAAAAGAAAGTCTGAAAGTCTAAACATTTCATTTTGATATTTTAGAAACAAAATGTTTTGAGGTTTTTTGGTTGGAAATGACTTTGTTTAAATCTGAAGGAAATTTCTGTACTTTTAAAAAAGTAAACATCTTGAAATCTAAATGGAATATTTCCCGTTGTGTCAAACACAATGTTTTGTTCGGGGGGGGGGGGGGGGGGAGAACGGGACTTTTTGGGTTGAATTGCCAGCAAGCCAAACATTCCATTAGTCACACAGTTGTACTCCTGAGGCTACTCCTGGTTTGTTGGAGCTTATGCATTTGACCTTGTTGCTTAGGGCTTTGCCTAAAGGCACCATAAGTCCTTTAAGTAGTAAGAAAAGATCTTGAGGAAAATAAAATAAAGTTCTCACTTATTGGTAGTATGAAAAACCTTCAAAGATTTGGTGCACAGATTCAGTTCAGATACGCATGCAAACTTTTTCATGGTTATCTGAGACGTAGCCCAACCTCTTGAGTCTGCAAAACAGGGCTACAGATCTCAAAATAATAGGCTTCTTCATTTTTCCCAGTAAATGTATTTTCCAGTTCTAGTCTGAAATACCATGACTTACATGTGGTGTTCACTGAATCAGCATTGCCATCCCCCACATGCTCAAAACTCATGAGTCATACCCCCCAAAATCATGAGATGAGATTTTTGTTTGTTTGTTATTATTTTATTTTAAGGCTGGGTTCTTTTTATTCCTACTGTTTTTTGAGCCATTAGAGTTCATTTTTTAAGCTTTTCTCTCTACACCATAAGGACTGTAAACTTTTTCTTTTAAAATGAATGTTCTCTCACAGTGCACACAAGTCTGCACTGCAGCTGGGAGGTATAATTCCTCGCTTGGGTAGACTTGCATGCGCTAGCTCTGCTTGATGCTAGCACGCTAAAAATGTAGTCACGGCACCAGGGTGGCAGCTCGGGCTAGTCTCCTGAGTGCTCACGTAGGATCTTGGACAGGGTTCTACTCGAGTGGCTAGCCCATCCATCCATGGCCACGCTATTATTTTTAGCATGCTAGCTTGAGCAAATGTAGCGTGTGTATGTCTACTCGAGCTGGGAATTACACCTCTCAGCTGCTGTGTAGATGTAGTCTTAATTACCTCACTCCAGGAGCTGGGGCTTTAAGAAAAACAGAAAATATTGTGAAACGTACAAGGGATAGTTGGCAATGCTACCAGTGGTTCCAGCCAAAAATGAGAAGCAAAAAAGGTGCTTCTCTGAACACTTTGGGAGTCTCAGAAAAGACCTAAAAATAGGAATTTGAGGATGACCTGTTTTGTGAGCCTTATTTGTCTTGAATATTTTAGCCATCCTTACATATGGTAAGGTACTGTAACCTTTCCAGGGCAGGCATCTTTTTGTGTCCATTTACAGTGCTATATGAATTTATTAACTAATGTGACAAAGTTCCTCCTCTGCCTTGGTGGGTCCTGCGCTTTTTGGCGGAATTGCTCACCTCAGAGGTTCATGGCAGCCCTCAGTTTGGCCGCTTCTGATAGAGGCTCAAACCTGCCGTTCATTCAGCTAACCTCATCACTGGCCAGCATGGGAGAAATGGAGAACAATCCCCGCAGTCTCTGTGTCCCACCTAGTGGATTGGGGATGGGCCAGATCCCTTTCCAAATTAGACCTTCCCTTCTGGTGTTTCCTCACAGACCAGGTCAACTCCTCCTGTGTCCAATCAGGAGTTGGGGAAGATAGGGGGAACCCGAGCCCACCCTCTACACCAGGTTCCAGCCCAGGGCCCTGTGGATTGCAACTGTCTACGATGTCCCCTGTATCAGCTGCGTGACGGCTACAACTCCCTGGGCTACTTCCCCATGGCCTTCCCCCAGCACCTTAAAGATTCATAGATTCTAGGACTGGAAGGGACCTCGAGAGGTCATAGAGTCCAGTCCCCTGCCCGCATGGCAGGACCAAATACTGTCTAGACCATCCCTGATAGACATTTATCTAACCTACTCTTACATATCTCCAGAGATGGAGATTCCACAACCTCCCTAGGCAATTTATTCCAGTGTTTAACCACCCTGACAGTTAGGAACTTTTTCCTAATGTCCAACCTAGACCTCCCTTGCTGCAGTTTAAGCCCATTGCTGCTTCTTCTATCCTTAGAGGCTAAGGTGAACAAGTTTTCTCCCTCCTCCTTATGACACCCTTTTAGATACCTGAAAACTGCTATCATGTCCCCTCTCGGTCTTCTCTTTTCCAAACTAAACAAACCCGATTCTTTCAGCCTTCCTTCATAGGTCATGTTCTCAAGACCTTTAATCATTCTTGTTGCTCTTCTCTGGACCCTCTCCAATTTCTCCACATCTTTCTTGAAATGCAATGCCCAGAACTGGACACAATACTCCAGCTGAGGCCTAACCAGAGCAGAGTAGAGCGGAAGAATGACTTCTCGTGTCTTGCTCACAACACACCTGTTAATACATCCCAGAATCAAGTTTGCTTTTTTTGCAACAGCATCACACTGTTGACTCATATTTAGCTTGTGGTCCACTATAACCCCTAGATCCCTTTCTGCCATACTCCTTCCTAGACAGTCTCTTGCCATTCTGTATGTGTGAAACTGATTTTTTTCTTCCTAAGTGGAGCACTTTGCATTTGTCTTTGTTAAACTTCATCCTGTTTAACTCAGACCATTTCTCCAATTTGTCCAGATCATTTTGAATTATGACCCTGTCCTCCAAAGCAGTTGCAATCCCTCCCAGTTTGGTATCATCCGCAAACTTAATAAGCGTACTTTCTATGCCAATATCTAAGTCGTTAATGAAGATATTGAACAGAGCCGGTTCCAAAACAGACCCCTGCGGAACCCCACTCATTATGCCTTTCCAGCAGGATTGGGAACCATTAATAACAACTCTCTGAGTACGGTTATCCAGCCAGTTATGCACCCACCTTATAGTAGCCCCATCTAAATTGTATTTGCCTAGTTTATCGATAAGAATATCATGCGAGACCGTATCAAATGCCTTACTAAAGTCTAGGTATACCACATCCACAGCTTCTCCCTTATCCACAAGACTCGTTATCCTTTCGAAGAAAGCTATCAGATTGGTTTGACATGATTTGTTCTTTACAAATCCATGCTGGCTGTTCCCTATCACCTTACCACCTTCCAAGTGTTTGCAGATGATTTCCTTAATTACTTGCTCCATTATCTTCCCTGGCACAGAAGTTAAACTAACTGGTCTGTAGTTTCCTGGGTTGTTTTTATTTCCCTTTTTATAGATGGGCACTATATATTTGCCCTTTTCCAGTCTTCTGGAATCTCTCCCGTCTCCCATGATTTTCCAAAGATAATAGCTAGAGGCTCAGATACCTCCTCTATTAGCTCCTTGAGTATTCTAGGATGCATTTCATCAGGCCCTGATGACTTGCAGGCATCTAACTTTTCTAAGTGATTTTTAACTTTGTTCTTTTTTTATTTTATCTGCTAAACCTACCCCCCCTTCCCATTAGCATTCACTATGTTAGGCATTCCTTCAGACTTCTCGGTGAAGACCGAAACAAAGAAGTCATTAAGCATCTCTGCCATTTCCAAGTTTCCTGTTACTGTTTCTCCCTCTTCACTAAGCAGTGGGCCTATCCTGTCTTTGGTCTTCCTCTTGCTTCTAATGTATTGATAAAAAGTCTTCTTGTTTCCCTTTATTCCTGTAGCTAGTTTGAGCTCATTTTGTGCCTTTGCCTTTCTAATCTTGCCCCTGCATTCCTGTGTTGTTTGCCTATATTCATCCTTTGTAATCTGTCCTAGTTTCCATTTTTTATGACTCCTTTTTATTTTTTAGATCATGCAAGATCTCGTGGTTAAGCCAAGGTGGTCTTTTGCCACATTTTCTATCCTTCCTAACCAGCGGAATAGCTTGCTTTTGGGCCCTTAATAGTGTCCCTTTGAAAAACTGCCAACTCTCCTCAGTTGTTTTTCCCCTCAGTCTTGATTCCCATGGGACTTTACCTATCAGCTCTCTGAGCTTACCAAAATCCGCCTTCCTGAAATCCATTGTCTCTATTTTGCTGTTCTCCCTTCTACCCTTCCTTAGAATTGCAAACTCTATGATTTCATGATCACTTTCACCCAAGCTGGCTTCTACTTTCAAATTCTCAATGAGTTCCTCCCTATTTGTTAAAATCAAGTCTAGAACAGCTTCCCCCCAGTAGCTTTTTCAACCTTCTGAAATAAAAAGTTGTCTGCAATGCAGTCCAAGAATTTGTTGGATAGTCTGTGCCCTGCTGTGTTATTTTCCCAACATATATCCGGATAGTTGAAGTCCCCCATCACCACCAAACCTTGGGCTTTGGATGATTTTGTTAGTTGTTTAAAAAAAGCCTCATCCACCTCTTCCACCTGGTTAGGTGGCCTGTAGTAGACTCCTAGCATGACATCACCCTTCTTTTTTACCCCTTTTAGCCTAACCCAGAGACTCTCAACACTTCCATCTCCTATGTCCATCTCTACCTCAGTCCAAGTGTGTACATTTTTAATATATAAGGCAACACCTCCTCCCTTTTTCCCCTGTTTGTCCTTCCTGAGCAAGCTGTATCCATCCACACCAACATTCCAATCATGTGTATTATCCCACCAAGTTTCAGTGATGCCAACAATGTCATAGTTGTATTTATTTATTAGCACTTCCAGTTCTTCCTGCTTATTACCCATACTTCTCGCATTTGTATATAGGCATCTAAGACACTGGTTTGATCTTGCCTCCCAGTTTTGTCCTGACCCTCCTTTCTCTCTGCCAATATAGCCCACACTCCCTCTCGTTTCCGACCCATCTCCCAGGTCTCCATGTTCCCCACTTACCTGCGGGCTTTGCTCACCTATCCCCGTCGAACCTAGTTTAAAGCCCTCCTCACTAGGTTAGCCAGTCTGTGTCCTTCTTTATTCTCACTGCAGGATCTTCCTCCTGAAGCCTGATCACGCTTGTACTCTTCAGTTCTCCAGCAGCACGCCTTCTCACTCCCTGCTCCTTACATGCCCGCTCACTATCTGATGGGAGGTCCTTTTTAAACCAGGTGTCCTGATTAGCCTGCCTGCCATAATTGATTCTAGTAAGTTCTTAATTGACTCCAGGTGTCTTAGTTAGCTTGCCGGTCTTGCTCTAGGTTTCTGATTCTCTAGGGCAGCCCCTGCTCTGGTCACTCAGGGAACAGAAAACTGTTCATCCAGTGGTCAGTATATTTGCCTTCTACCAGACTCCTGTGCCCCACTGGTCTGGGTCTGTCACACTAACAATATTAAACAGTCACATCTGTTTGGTGTTCCATGTTTTCTTATGTCCTGCATGTGAAAACTGGTCGCCATCTGCCTATTTGGTGCAGCATTTTAATTTTATAGTGATGGAGGGAGCTGCTGCTTCTGTATTTATGAAGAAAATGGTTGAAATTGCATGTGCTGAAACTGTATAATTTAGTAATAATGGAGGTAGAAAATTGGGGCCTGATCTTGAAACAGATCCACCCACACAGACTCTGGAGTTCCATTGAAATCCACTGTGGTGGTTATTGAACTAACAGGAAGCTCTCATGTTGTGGTCATTTATCATGAACAGAAATGAATTTTTTCTATCCTTTAAAAAACTTCTGTATATACCAAAAATATCTCTTGTTTTCAGCATGTATCCTTGCAACGTGTTTATCACAAAATACAGGAAGTTAGTTATTGTACATCTGTTTTAATGTAAGTGAAGCTTTCCCTTCACTTTCTTTGCTTCCCACCTTCCATCCAAGAGGCACATTTTCCATGACTGAGTTACAGTTTGAACATCAGGATGTTGTGTAAGCCTAACTGGAAGAAATGTGAACAAGCAGCAAATGGCCCACTCCTGCCCAGAAAGGCTATCTATTGCAGCAGCACATAGTGTTACTGATGAGAAACACTAGAAAAAAATAGTCTGTGAAGTATGTTTAATTAGACGGCATATGGGTCTGGAGTGAGATCTGGGTTCTAATCCTGATTTTGTGAGTGGCTATCTGTGTGACCTTGGACAAACGATAACAGCGCCATTTCTCCATCTGTAAAACAGGGCTAATGCTTACTCACCTCAATAAAGCACTGGATCTATGCACCTATGGATAATAAAGTGCTATAGATATGCAATGTAGTAATATTTATTTCTGCTTTGTGTGTGAATGAATGTAATGTTTTATATTATTAAATGGTCATTAGGAGAATCAAAATGTTTTAAAGGCTAACCTATTGGGCAGCTCTGCAAATTACAAAGTTGACATGTTTCATGTGTGAGTTATGGTCACTATCTAATATCAAGCATCACCCTAGACACTAGGGAAAAAAATAAAATCTTGCAAGCTTACGTAACTACTGCTTAGGTCCTGAGCTTGCATTCCTGCACACAAAATTCCCATTGAAGAAAGCTGGAGTTTTGAGTTCTTAATAAATGCAGGAACTTGATCCCCTATCCTGCAATCACTTAAGTCCCTGCTTAACTTGAAGTCCAGTGAGATTACTCATTTGAAGCAAGTTAAGCATGTGCGTGTTTGTAGGGTTGAGGCTTAGGTTTGTGAAGTATTTTTATGAATTATTGTTCTGGTTATACATAGCATTTGTTTCTCCCTCTGTTGAAATGCAGCCACCTGAGTGGGTTTGTCTACGCCAGTGGTCACCAACCAGTCCATTGTGATCAGCTGGTTGATCCTAGAGAATCTCCCAGTCGATTGCGATCTCCGGCGGCACAATGTGGATGCCGCTAAGACAGACTCCCTGCCTACACCTGCCCCATGCTGCTCCCAGAAGTGGCCAGCGCAGCTCTGCGGCCCTGGGAGTGGAGGTGCAGAGGTCTCCCTCTGCGCGGTGCTCCTGCCTGCAAGCACTGTCCTCGAAACTCCCATTGTTCAGGAGAGCTGCAGGAGCGGTGCTTGCAGAGAGGGGCAGCGCATGGAGCCACGTGCTCCCAGTTCCCCCCCCCTCCACAGGGGCGTGTTGGCCCCTTCCGGGAGCGGTGCTGGGCCGAGGTAGGCAGGGAGTCTGCCTTAGTCTCGCTGCGCCCACCGCCAACTGGGAGCCGCCGGAGGTAAGTGCTGCCTGGCAGGAGGCCGCATCCCAACCCCCATTTCTGAGTCCCCTCCCAGAGCCAGCACCCTGTACCCCCCTCCTGCACCCCAACACTCTCCCCCAGCCTGGTGCCCCCTCCTGCACCTAATCTCCCTCCTAGAGCTTGCACCCCTCACCCCCTCCTGCAACCCAACTCCCTGCCCCAGGCTCAGCCCAGAGCCCCCTCCCACACTGTGAACCCCTCGGCCCCAGCCCAGAGCCCGCACTCCCTCCTGAACCCCAGCCCCCTACCCCAGCCCGGTGAAAGTGAGTGAGGATGTGGGGAGAGTGAGCGATGTGTGTGTGTGTGTGGGGGGGGGGTGGGGTGGAGTGACTGGTCAGGGCTTTGGGGAAGAGGCGGGGCCTCAGGGAAGGGGTGGGGTAGATCCTAGGTTGCCTTTAAATTCAAAAAGCGATCTTGCGTGTAAAAAGGTTGGAGACCACTGGTCTACGCAATGTGGCAATGTGCACTAGAGGGGGTGTAAACTGTAGAGAACTCTCAAATGTTGCACTCTAGCTGCCCTGTGTAGGCCCTGCTTATGCGCTCGAAAAGGTACTTAGTTCATGTTGATGTAGTCTTGTTTGAAACAGAACTATGATAATGCACTCTAGGAACCGTTTAGAGCACATCAACAGGGTCTACGTGGGGCAGCTAGGGCGCAACAATTTACACCCCTCAGGTACTCATCGTGGTGCTGTCGACCAGCTGTTTAATACCACACGGCAGTACTACAGCCATTTAGGATAGGACTGAAGAACGCTGCCTCACATTGAAACTGCAGAGGGATTTCAGGAAGGTGGAACGCATTTACCTGAGTTGGAGTTTGCCCAGGTCCCTGCGGTTGTCACCCCTACCCTTACAAAAAAGGGCATTGAATCTTTAATGACCACACATGGTCAGTTTTACCTCTCCCCCCCCCAATAGTGGATAGCAGTTTAAAGCAAAGAATCAGCCCAGGGTGTATGTGTTTTCCTATTAACCCATCATAAATATGGGTTCGCACTGTGTTCTAGTGGTGATGCATTGTTCTAACAAGAGTGTAGTAGGGAAAGGGCATTGAAGTTTAAGTAGCAGAATGTGATCCTTGACCAGCAGGAACTGTCATCACTGTGGTAAACAGGAGAGAACAGCTTTGCTTTCATTGGTACTCACTGTCTTCCTCATTCTTGCCTGTTTGGATAGCAGAGGAGGAATCTATTTGCCCACTGCATCCTTTATTACCTTAAAAAAACAAAAAAACCAACAACCCACAAAGGTGATTAAGATCTGCTTGAGAGGCTCATTCGCTTTCAAGTGTAAATGAAGGACAGCTGTTGCCAATAAGCTCTTGCGCTTACACAACACTTAAAAGGCATGATTTTACATCGTAGTGCAAGTCAGTTCAGACAGTGAAATATCAACAGACACTTCATTTATTTTTTGTCTAAGGTCAGGAGGGACTACAGTGTTTTGACCATCAGTGTCTGTTTGGAGTCTTATTTTATCTTGGCCCACAGAAGAATGCCAATTGACAAATTGTGGGAGATTGCGTCTTCCTTTTTGAAAGGCAGGCAAATGAAACAGGACTGTGACTAAATATCCCTGCTTGAGAGGGAGAGAGCCGTGATCTGGTTATGCATAGTTTATAAGCAGCAGCAATACTGAGACAGTTTGATTTGCTGAACAAATCTGTCCCTGAACTCTGCTATTGATAAGTCTTATCTGAAAAATCACCTTCCTGCTTTATAGCCCACTTAAAATCAGCTAGGACTCTCTTGCTTCAATCTTTGTCCCAAGGGTTGAACTTCATGGAATTTGCTCAGTGGGTTACCCTCTTGCCTTTGATACTTGCTGGCTGCTCCCTCTAGTGGTACGTGAGAATCTGGGGTTGATGGACTTGAGGGCACAGTTTAAAATTCTTATTTGGTTAGGCTTTTGCTTAATATCCAGCATCACAAGGGCAATCTGGCAGTGGTAACTTCCTTAGCTGTGACTGTGTTTAGTAATACCACTTTTGTGGGTCGGTCTATGCTCAGATTTTCAAAAGTGACAAGTCTTTAAGTGCCTCCATTTTTGGGTACTCAACTTGAGACATCTAGTCTTGAGACATCTGATATTTCAGAGTGCCCAATCTTTTATAATTAGGCATCCTTAAGTAATTTTTGTAACTAGTGACTCATGTTAATGCAGTATGTGCTTTAAAGTAAGTTAAATAACAATAAAATATTTACTAATGTATATTTCTTCAAATTTCTAAAATGCAGCTATAGGTTTCCATTTATTGATCTGGGTGCCTTTCCAATACATTAAAAATTATAATACAAGCTAAAGACCATTGCTATGCAGAGAGAGATGCTTTCTATATTTTTTTGTCCAGACTTTGAAAAACAGAAATTCTGAGGTAAATTGAATTATTTTAATTTGTCATGCATGAAATCCACTATTTCCAACTCTATTTTTTTCAAAAATTAAGTCAGGCCTCCAAAAATCATGAGATTGTCTTTAAAATCATATGATAATTATATTTGCTTTCAATTGAAAAATTTTTTTTAGTGTCCCTGTTTTTCAAGCTTTTCTCCACTATAGTGAGGGCTAGAAACTTACTTTTCCCCCAGATGAAAGCAGAGATTCTCACATAATTATGTGACTCAAGATGCTGGGTATTTTTAAGAAAAACACCAAATATTTTGAAACTTGTGATGGAATCACAAGAGTTGGTCATACTGAAAATCCAAGAAAAAGGGGGCATCTTTCACTCTACCTGCAAATGTCCCCTAAGGCTGACAAGATCAGTGCAAGTGAGCTGCACCAAGGTGTCCTTGGATCCTTTTGGGACTTGACTGCATCCTTTAATTAGATATAAGTAGGGCCCTACCAAATTCACAGCCATGAAAAACGCATCACGGCCCGTGAAATCTGGTCTCTCCCGTGAAATCTGCTCTTTTGTGTACTTTTACCCTATACTAAACAGCATTTTGTAACCTGGGGGTCCTGACCCAAAAGGGGATTGCAAGGCTATTGTAGGGGAGTTGCGGTATTGCCACCTTTACTTCTGCAGTGCCTTCAGAGCTGGGTGGCTGGAGAGCAAAAGGCAGCGCCACCACCAGCAGCAGCGCAGAAGTAAGGGTAGCATGGTATTGGGAGGGGTCATCATGGGCTTTTCATGTTTATATTTTACCATTTTTAAATACATATTCATACTCTTATAACTCCGTGACATTTAAGATTTAAATATCTGAAACCATTACATTCAAGATTTTTAAAATGCAATGGCCGTGAAATTTATGAAAATGAACCGTGAATTTGGTCGGGCCATAGATTTAAGGTGTAGGCTACTTGTCTTCAATTGAGACGAAGATAGAAAACTTTGTATTCAAACTGGAAAATTTAGATAAACATGCAAAATGTATGCTGTGGGGTAACAATTCAGAGACAAAAGGTCTGCTGAAAACATTTAAGTATAAGCTTTTAAAAATAAAAGCTTAAAGTTAGACTCCAAAATCTCTCTCTTTAGGCACCAAACAGATTTTCAAAAGTGCAGACCGCCCAATCCCTCCTGTTGTGATCAATGGAAGTTGGTGGGTGCTTGCAGTTCTGAAAAATATGTAGTGATTAGCTATCAGAGCACTCATTTTTCCTATTGCCCTATCTGTTCCAATTTAATTGAGTAGTTACTGGAAATAATATGGTTGAGTCTATACATTTTAGGTCTTGATTTGTAGAGGAAACATCCAAGATTATGTCCATCTTGCAAATTTAACAGCCTTATGATCCCTTGTTTCCCCAGTCTTTACGTTCCCTACTGATTTTTGTTAGAGGTAAACGATAACTCTGCTTATTGTAAATTGGGTCTGATGTTGAGATTCAAATGCTTTGCATCAGGCCACAAATAAAAAGTTTTGGACTTAAATGTTGCCAACTCTCATGATTTTATTGAAAGTCTCACAATATTTGGCGGTATTCTTAAAGCCTCAGATCCTGAAGGCATGTGATTAGATGAGAATCATAGCTTTAGTTTGTGTGTGTGTTTGGGGTTAACAACGTAAGTTTCTAGCCCTCCGAGTGGTGGAGAAAAGCTTCAAAACATGATGCAAGTGCACCCTAAAAAGTGATGAAAGAGAAGGCAAATAAAAAAATACATGAAATTTATTCTAAAAAAACAAAAAATGTTTTTAAGCCACTTTTTCTTTTTTTCTTTTGGGAGCTTAACTCTTGATTTCTGAATGTCTGGCATTGTCAAATACCATAACAAAAAGTATGCCTAATGGCAGTCTGATCACTTCGTATTGCTCCCCCTTTGTTGATTTCAATTATAAAGGACAGATCGTGGACAGATCGTGTCTTCAGGACAGATCGTGTCTTCATTGGTGTCTTTGAAGCACCCAGCAGACACCCAGTACACTTTTGGGTATTATAAGATGGTATTTTATAGATTGGAGAAAAGACTAACTGGGTGTGAAGCTTGTGTGCGTGCACATAGGTGGGTTAGGATTGGAGGGAGGAAAATGTCACAGGTGAACACTTTAAAATTTCAATGAGGACCCTTTTTATGGGCACAGTGAAGTAAGGCACTGAACACTCTGGCCCTGATCTGGAAAAGCACTCAAGTAGGTGCTTTAACTATGTGAGTAATTCCACTGATTTTTCAAATGAAATCCGTTACAAATTATTACAGTGGGTCTACTCATATGCTTAAAGTTAAACACCTGCTTAAGTGCCTATTGGGATCAGAGTTAGAATGCTCAGCACCTTACATTTTTCTCCCTCTAATCCTCCCCCTGCCTATTAGGGTTGCCAGGCACCTGGTTTTTGACCGGAACGCCCGGTCAAAAAGGGACCCTGGCAGTTCTGGTCACCACTGCTGACCAAGTCGTTAAAAGTCCGGTTGATGGCGCAGCAAGGTAAGACAGGCTCCCTGGCTCCCTGTGGCTTCCGGAAGCAGTGGTATGTCCCCTCTCCGGCTCCTAGGTCCCGGGGCAGCCAGGTGGCTCCGCGCACTGCCCCTGCCCCGAGCACCGCCTCTGCAATTCCCATTGGCTGGGAACCGTGGCACAGTCCGCTGAAAATGAGCAAGTGAGTGAGGGTGGGGGAGAGTGAGCAACAGAGGGAGAGGGGATGGAGTGAGTGGGGGTGGTGGTCTCAGAGAGGGGCGGGGCCGTGGGGGAGAGGGCAGGACAAGGGTGTTCAGTTTTCTGCAATCAGACAGTTGGCAACCCTACCGCCTGTGTGTGTGCGCTCATAAAATCCACACACATTTAGACTAATTACAGATTTGAGAAAGAACACCTAAAAGCATGCTGAGTGTGTGCCATGTGCTTCACAGACATAAAAAAAGATACGATCTGTCCCTCAAAGAGCTTATAATCTAAGTAGACAAAGGGGAGTAATAGAAAGTGATCCGATTACCAATAGGCATACTTTTTATTACACTCATTGTCAACCCCAACTGTTCAAAAACCGTAAGTCAGGCTCCAAAAAATCGTTAATTGGGTTTGAAAAATTAGTGCGTTTTTAGGGTTTATTTATTTGTTTTTTTAATAATAAATTGGGGTCCTCTTATACTTTTTTGGAGCCAGGAAAGGTAAATTGTGAAGTCTTGCTAGAGCTCAGGCACAGCTTCTGTATTACCATCTGCCTTTGTGGTACTGGGCCTTTCTCTGGTCCTTCTCTCCCAAATGGCCTTTGTGCTTTGTCCTAGTTTTGCTAGTTCAAACAAAGCAGCTGGAAGCAGCAGAATAGTTTGATTTCATAGACAAGATTCATCCTTGGTATAACTAGGTTATCTTCAGTGGAGTCACACAAAGGAATGAATTTGGCCCCTGTTGTTTTGAAACCCACACTTCTCACAGTGCAGGGGTTGTTCCTGTGTGTTCAGTCTGTACCAAGGTTACGCATTCCCTGCTGATTCCCTAATAGCAGCTCTGGTTG
Organism: Emys orbicularis; assembly: GCF_028017835.1. Classification (NCBI taxonomy): domain Eukaryota; kingdom Metazoa; phylum Chordata; order Testudines; family Emydidae; genus Emys; species Emys orbicularis. The sequence continues at coordinate 124,197,410 of NC_088683.1, forward strand.
TGGTGATTTCACTAACTACTAATGTATTTAATTTCTGGAATTATAAACAGTATTGCTAGTGGACTTTACCTTTCATCACTGAGCCTTAAAGAATAAGTTATTCTGCTATAGCACATGCTAGTTGGACCATTAAATGGGGACTGCTCACATTTTAATAGTATATTATAGGAAAATGTCACTTCTATCATGTTGAAAAGAAATAGCTGAGATTTCTTATTCTAAGAATGGGTGGATTTGGAAATCTCTAGGATTTGAAATGTAATGGAAAAGTCAAAGAAACCAAGAATACAGCAGGTTAGGTTGGAAAATGGCATTCAAGTGAAGGGTGGGGCTACTTTAATATTTTTAAATAAACTGAAGTTCAGTTTGGGTGGATCCGGCTACTTCTATGGAAACAAGATATTGTTAGATTGTAACAGTTTTGGCTATTATAAATTATTACATGGCACTTTATCGGTTTTCCTGAGAATCTCCCATTTTCCCTATCGAGACTTTCTGTAATGTAACTGACAAGCTTGCCATATTCTGATCTGTTAATTTCATAATATGTTTTCATTGTAATCTTACTTTTCTTGTTAGCAGGTTGATTTATTCCTTTCAAGAGCTGATGTATGGAGAAAGCAGTTCAGGAAACGAGCCTTGTTAGTTTTGTTGGTGGATTAAAACAGACCTTTCATAAACAGAGTACATTGTGGCTCCTGAGAATTCTTTGTTACCTCTCTTTGGCTTGGAAACTTGAGCTTGAAGGAATGAACTGTGGACTTGTAAAGTGATTTAGTTTTGCTCACATTTACTGGATTGGTTGAGTAATGGGTAGCATGGGGAAAATACAAAATGTCCCAATTCTAAAACATCGTTTTCCATGAGAACACAAGGGTATTTAAAAAAAAAAAATGCAGAGAGAATGAGAATTTGAGAGAAGGGTGAACTATTTAGTGAAGAACTGGTGACTTATCTAAGATTTCTGCTCAATATCCATTTGAAATCTTCTATAAACTTGAGTTGCCGCTCTTCTGACTATATCAAATGTTTTTCAACATACTCGGACCCAACGTGTGTTGACATGATTCAGTGCATCAGGCAAGGCATTCCCTAGTTGGGATTCTGTTTTAGACTGGTCTGGCATGGAATGCAAACAACTATTTCCATTGAAAAGTGTGACTTCTGAATTCAGTTTTGAGGTAAGAATACGACGTGAAGAACTTTTTCACTGATGTTGGAAGCATTGGAAATTGGGCGTTATCTAAGCAACCTGCTCTCTCCTGCTGTCAGTTTTGTGTTAATTTATGCAGTTGTCTGAAATGATTATTGATATTTCATATCATTATCTCAACTGTTGTCAAATATGTTAATTATGTAGCTGGATTTTTGAAACAGCACTATCATCTACTATAGAATCCTTGCTCTTTTTAAAATGCCTGCACATAAACTGATCCCCCTTTCTATCTGAAGATAGAAAAGCATTTTACAGACATTAATTAAGCCTCAACAACCTTGTGAAATAGGTAAGTGTTGTTATTTCTTTGTATCGGCAAGCTTAGGTGCACAGACGTTACATGACTTGCTGCAGGTCGCATAATGACTGCCAGTGATAGAACCAGAAATAGAACTCTAGAACTCAGGGACCTGACTCCCAATTCTTTGCTCTAATCACTAAACTTATTGCTCTGTGCCCATATTGCACCTGGATTATGTCAGGTCTGTTTTCTCTAGTGCATATACTTAATACTTACCAATATTAATGGCAGTTGCAGTAGTGCATTGAGAGAATGCATTCCTGTCATATAGAAGCAAAAGTAGGAGAGGGCAGTGGCATATTGCTAGGTAAAGTCACACTAATGTGTGACATCCATGGAAGCTTACATATTTATGACAATGCAGGAAAATCCTTTAGAAGAAAATATTTTGAGGACTAGCCTGCAGTTTTGCTACTGCTGCCAGTCAGTAGCAAATACAAAAGGAAGAAATGCAGAATACAAAAAGATAAGAAAGCTGTAGCTAAACAAAGCAGGCAAAAGGTTTCTGATGATATAGAAAACAAGCTTTTGGGTTTTTCCATGACTGAATACTGTCTCTTAGGGCTGTTGTGAAAATAGACACAATATGAGAGAATTTGCAAACTACATCTGTTCGATTCAGGGGCTCCGAAAGGCAATGCTCGTAACTGGTTTTGCATGTGCTTTATTTGGTTTTGCATGTGCTTTATTTTTATTGGACAGCAGGGCTGAAATAGCTCCCTTAGATCCTTGTATGTAGGTTAAATGTGTTTGAGTGGGTCCCTTGGCTCTTTTGTACTTGCCAGTGCTCTTGCAGAACATTATGAAAGCAGAGAGGCAACTGTATGAAATAAAGCTTAAATGAATAACTGTGATAAGAGAAAAATCTTGTTTTCGTGGCAGTTACTTCTTAAGAACTGACTAGCGTTGTCGAGCATTACACTGTGGGTTTTTCTCATTGAGTATTTTTTATGTCAGGGGAATGATTGAGTTTCCTTTTCTTTATAAGGGCCAAATTCAGCAGTGATGTGAACTGCCTGTCGGTGAGTTGACGTAAGTACTTGTAAGTTGGTGTCATTTACGTGCTGAGTAGGCAGGAGCTGTAGCAGGAAAAACAAGCCTCGGGGTGTAAGAAGGTGTAAAATGAAACAGAGGAAGAGCTCTAATTTATACTCTCTCTCATTGGTGACTTTTTTTTCCTACATCCCCATCCTTTCTTCCACTCAACATCTACTTACTTACTTAAGACCAGTTGTGTGTAACCTACCTCACAGTTGACATCTCCCCTGAATTTGGCTCTAAATTGGTACTATTGAGGCATATAAAAAATAAAATAGCTGCTTTGCATGCATAAGCCTACAGTCATGTTGGCTAGCTGTTAATGTATGATATATTTAACTTATGTGATACGACTGGGACATTTGATTAGTTCTCAGTACATAAGTGCCCATATCGTGAAAAGAGCTTTCTAAATTTTAAATTGACACTGAACTGCCATTAGTGTTGGCAGACTAAGCAGAGATTGGATTAAATGTACTTGGAAAGTAATCTGGAGGCTGTAGTTCAACCATAAGTATCTAGGCTTGATTTTGTTCACTTGTGTAGTAGGAAAGACTAGTTCCTTCCACTACAGGAATTATTGGGTGAAATCTATGGCTTGTGTGATGCAGAAGGTTAGACTAGATGATCATAGTGGTCTCTTTTGGCCTTAAATAAATAAAAAATCTCTGAACCGGCTAGAGCTTTCAACCCAACAAGTTACTAGCACATATTCTCACACTTACACACCATGGGAAAAGAATTAATGTGCTCATAATAGAAAAGATAAACAATTAATTATTTTTAAATGTCCAGTTATTAGAAATGATGGTGTTAAACAAAACTTCGAAATGTACTTTTGGAGAACTAAGGGGGCAAGTGTAATTTATTATAAATATCATATGCCCTTCAGGTTATCTGTTTGATACTAACCTACCTGACTACAAGGTGTTAAATCAAAGGAGGGTGTAAAGGAAGAAAAAAAGTAAACAAAACAATGGCAGTGATGAGGCTTCTGGAGGAAGCAATGCTGGGAAGTTATGAGTTAGGGAATACCCCCAGACTGGCTCCATCCAGACTGGAGAGGTTTACTTTTTCCTAAGGCTGAGCTTAGGATCAAAGGGGATTCTAAACCTCAAAGATGCTAGAAAAAGGAGGAGGGGTGGAGTGAGTGGCCAGAGGCTACCTAGGATGCGTCAGAGAAAGCTGACAAACTGAGACACAGAGCCTGCTACAGCAGGGCAGGCTGCTTCTCCCTGCCAGAGATGGAGTTAGCTGGGCTGAGGGGAATTTACAATAGCTGGCAAGGAAAGTCAAAGGTGTAAGTAGGACCAATGCATGTAGGCCTTTTGTTGTTAGTACCCTTTGCACTTTGTACCTTTTGATGAATAAATAAGTAATGCTTTGTTTTGAAGACACTGTTTCTGTGTGTCACTGCAAATTTATAATGTCACAGGCTCCCAAAGGGAAACTATTACAGGTGCCAAAACCAAATTGGGCTGGTGTCATTAACATGGTTGGGAACCAGGAGGGTTGCAGCCCAGAGATCCAGTGTAAGAGCGGTTGAACCATGTGGTCCCACCCAGACTGAAAGAAAGCCTAGTTTGTCTCCTAAGGGGTACACTCGAGAGACTAATGGGGTCTAAGGTGCAGTTCACCCTGTAGACGTGACAGTACTTGACAGTGTTATGTAAACCATTGGAACAATTTACTAAGGGTCATGGTGGGTTCTCCATCGTTGACAATTTTTATATCAACATTGGATGTTTTTCTAAAAGATATGCTCTAGGAATTATTTTGAAGAATTTCTATGGCCTGTGTTCTACATGAGGTCAGATGAGATGATCACAGCAGTCCCTTCTGGCCTTGAAATCTGCGAAAAAAGGATCTATGAAAACTATGAAACTCCAATGGAAATCTCAGTTGACATTTTTCGTTTGCTTCCAGTTGTCCAGCTAGGTTTTGGAACAGAGAAGCAGGTGTATTGATTCCTGGGGCTTCTTGTTCTCCAGCTGAAACCACTGAGTCCAGCAGAAATTATCAGAATCCCAGTAAAGCCTGTTGGAATTTCCACTAGGGATAGACTAAAACAATGTGAGACTATTCTCCTAGAATACTTTCTTACAAAATAGTTTCAATATAAGTGGCTTTATGTGTACAACACTTTGGCCTGGTCTACACTATGACTTTAATTCGGATTTAGCAGCGTTAAATCGAATTAACCCTGCACCCGTCCACACAGCGGAGCCATTTATTTCGAAATAAAGGGCTCTTAAAATCGATTTCTGTACTCCACCCCGACGAGCGGAGTAGCGCCAAAATCGATTTTGTCAATTCGAATTAGGGTTAGTGTGGCCGCAATTCGATGGTATTGGCCTCCGGGAGCTGTCCCAGAGTGCACCATTGTGACCGCTCTGGACAGCAATCTGAACTCGCATGCACTGGCCAGGTAGACAGGAAAAGCCCCAGGAAAATTTGAATTTCATTTCCTGTTTGCCCAGCGTGGAGAGCACAGGTGACCACAGATACCACAGATACCTCAGCTCATCAGCACAGGTAACCATGCAGGCTGATAATCGAAAAAGAGCACCAGCATGGACCGCCCGGGAGGTACTGGATCTGATCGCTATATGGGGAGAGGATTCAGTGCTAGCAGAACTTCGTTCGAAAAGACGAAATGCCAAAACTTTTGAAAAAATCTCCAAGGGCATGATGGAGAGAGGCCACAATAGGGACTCAGATCAGTGCCGCGTGAAAGTCAAGGAGCTCAGACAAGCCTATCAAAAAACAAAGGAGGCAAACGGTCGCTCCGGGTCAGAGCCGCGGACATGCCGCTTCTACGCCGAGCTGCATGCAATTCTAGGGGGGGCCGCCACCACTACCCCACCTGTGACCGTGGATTCCGGGCCGGGGATAGTCTCATCAGCTACACCTGAGGATTCTGCGGATGGGGAAGAGTAGGAGGAGGAGGAGGAGGAGGAGGAGGAGGAGGACGAGCTTGCAGAGAGCACCCAGCACTCCGTTCTCCCCAACAGCCAGGATCTTTTTCTCAGCCTGACTGAAGTACCCTCCCAAGCCTCCCAAGCCAGTAGCCAAGACCATGACCCCATGGAAGGGACCTCAGGTGAGTTTACCTTTTAAAATATAAAACCTGGTTTAAAATCAAGCGTTTTTTAATGATTAATTTGCCCTGAGGACTTGGGATGCATTCGCGGCCAGTACAGCTACTGGAAAAGTCTGTTAACGTGTCTGGGGATGGAGCAGAAATCCTCCAGGGACATCTCCATGAAGCTCTCCTGGAGGTAATCCAAAAGCCTTGCCACAAGGTTTCTGGGCAGTGCAGCCTTATTCCGTCCTCCATGGTAGGACACTTGACCACGCCATGCTTGCAGCAAGTAATCTGGTATCATTGCCTGACAAAGCCTGGCAGCGTATGGTCCCCGTGTTTGCTGGCATTCAAGCAACATCCGTTCTTTATCTTGCTGTGTAATCCTCAGGAGAGTGATATCGCTCATGGTAACCTGGTTGAAATACGGGAACTTAATTAAGGGGACAGAGGTGGCCGTTCCTACTGGGCTGTTTGCCTGTGGCTGAAAAGAAATCCTTCCCTGCAGTTAGCCAAGCACAGGGGGGGGGAATTGGCCCTGAGCTTTTCGCGTTTGGCTAGCAGGGATCTTCCCTGTTACCAGCCATGCGGTCGGGGGAGGGGTACATTGATCATCCCAGGGAATTCATGGCGGGGGGGGGGGGCGGGGGGGGTTAGTTTGGTTTCTGCAGGGATCTTCCCTGATACCTGCCACGCGGTGGGGGGAGGGAATAAAGCGATCATCCCAGAGAATTGGATGGTGGGGGGGTTAGTTTGTTTTCTGCTGCTGAAGGTTAACAGGAAAACCGCAGCAGTCAACAGGCTTTGCTTGGTATGTGGGAAAGGAGGGCGCAGAAGCCGAAAGACAATGGCTTACCATGGCTGCCTGCAAGCTGAATTCTGTTGCCCGGACCTGCGTCTGTGATCTCTAACACCAAAGCCACAGGCACTCAATATTAAGATGGAAAATGCGACCTTGTACTGAAATCACATGTGCTATGTAATGTAAATAGTGTTTTTCACCATGAAAGAGTATAAGCATTGTTCTGTAAAATGTATCAGTTTAAAAACTTCTCTCCTTTCTTTCAACCCTCCCTCCAGCAGCTGCAAATTTTTCAAGCCTCCCTCCTCCGTCCCGAAGGCTATCTCAGATAAGGCGGCGTAGAAAGAGGACGCGAGACGACATGTTCACAGAAATAATGGAATCCACCCGCAATGAAAGAGCTCATTTGAATGAGTGGAAGGACACTGTATCTAAATTTAGGAAAGATGCCAGTGAACGTGAGGTCTTGAGGGACGCTCGAGATAAGAGGTGGCAGGCTGCAACGCTGGGGCTGCTGCGTGAGCAAACGGACATGCTCAGGCGTCTGGTGGAGCTTCAGGAACGGGAGCAGGATGACAGAGTGCCGCTGCAGCCGCTGTATAACCTCCCTCCCCCCTCACCATGTTCCATATCCCCCTCACCCAGACGTGTAAGAACGCAGGGGGGGAGGCTCCGTGCACCCTCCCACTCCACCCCAGTGGACAGCCCAACCAAAAGGCTGTCATTATATTGAATTTGTTCAGTGGCCTTTTACTTCCCTCCTATCCTCCTCCCAAACCTCACCCAGATTACCTTCTTGGTTCTCTCCCTATGTTTATAATCACTTAATAAAGAATACATGATTTTTAAATGATAGTGACTTTATTTCCTTTGAAAGAAAGCTGGGGGAAGCGGGAGGGTGGGTTGCTTACAGAGAATGAATGAGTCAATAAAGGGGGCTGGTTTTCATGAAGGGAGAAACAAACAGAAATTTCACACTGTAGCCTGGCCAGTCATGAAACTGGTTTTCAAAGCTTCTCTGATGCACAGCGCTTCCTGGTGTGTTCTTCTAATCGCCCTGGTGTCTGGCTGCGCGTAATCAGCAGCCAGGCGATTTGCCTCAGCCTCCCACCCTGCCATAAAGGTCTCCCCCTTACTTTCACAGAGATTGTGGAGCACACAGCAAGCAGAAATAACAATGGGGAGATTTCTTTGGCTGAGGTCAGAGCGAGTTAGTAGCGATCGCCAGCGACCTTTTAAATGGCCAAATGCACATTCTACCACCATTCTGCACTTGCTCAGCCTGTAGTTAAACAGCTCCTGACTCCTGTCCAGGCTGCCTGTGTATGGCTTCATGAGCCATGGCATTAAGGGGTAGGCTGGGTCTCCAAGAATAACTATTGGCATTTCAACATCCCCAACGGTCATTTTCTGGTCCGGGAAGTAAGTCCCTTGCTGCAGCCCTTTAAACAGAGTAGTGTTCCTGAAGACGCGAGCATCATGAACCCTTCCCGGCCAGCCCGCGTTGATGTTGGTGAAACGTCCCTTGTGATCCACAAGTGTTTGCAGCACCATTGAAAAGTTCCCCTTGCGGTTTATGTACTGGGTACCCTGGTGCTCCGGTGCCAAGATAGGGATGTGGGTTCCATCTATCGCCCCACCACAGTTAGGGAATCCCATTGCAGCAAAGCCATCCACTATGACCTGCACATCTCCCAGAGTCACTAGCTTGTGTAGCAGCACCTCAGTGATTGCTTTGGCTACTTGCATCACAGCAGCCCCCACAGTAGATTTGCCCACTCCAAATTGATTCCCGACTGACCGGTAGCTGTCTGGCGTTGCAAGCTTCCACAGGGCTATTGCCACTCGCTTCTCAACTGTGAGGGCTGCTCTCATCCTGGTATTCTGGCGCTTCAGGGCAGGGGAAAGCAAGTCACAAAGTTCCATGAAAGTGCCCTTACGCATGCGAAAGTTCCGCAGCCACTGGGAATCGTCCCACACCTGCAACACTATGCGGTCCCACCAGTCTGTGCTTGTTTCCTGAGCCCAGAATCGGCGTTCCATGCCTATAACCTGCCCCATTAACAGCATGATCTCCAAAGCACCGGGTCCCGCGGTTCGATAGAATTCCATGTCTATATCCTCATCTCTCTCGTCGCCGCGCTGCTGTAGCCTGCTCCTCGCCGCCTGGTTTTCCAGGTTCTTGTTTAGCATAAACTGCACGATAAGGCGCGAGGTATTTACAATGTTCATGACTGCTGTCTTGAGCTGAGCGGGCTCCATGCTTGCCGTTGTATGGCGTCTGCACTGTTCACCCAGGAAAAAGGCGCGAAACGGTTGTCTGCCGTTGGTTCCTGGAGAGGGGGGAGGATATACCCAGAACCACCCGCGACAATGTTTTTGGCCCCATCATGCATTGGGATCTCAACCCAGAATTCCAATGGGCGGAGGAGACTGCGGGAACTATGGGATAGCTATGGGATAGCTACCCACAGTGCAACGCTCCAGAAATCGACTCTAGCCCCGGTACATGGACGCACACCGCCGAATTAATGTGCTTAGTGTGGCCGCATACAATCGAATTTATACAATCTGTTTCCCAAATTCGAATTATATAAATTCGGATTAATCCCGTAGTGTAGACATATCCTTTGAGAGCTGATGTATCCTTTCTGTAGACAGATTGATGATGCACGTGTGGAGTAAGTGCATGCTACATGTTGCTTATTATTTGAGTGCCAGGCATTATTCACGGTTATAGAAACATATAACAATCTATGCTCCAAGAAGCTTACATTGACATTAAAATTCCTAGGTCAGATCTTCCACTGGTGTAAATAGGATTTCCCTTGAACAAGTGGATTAATATCTGTGGAGAAACTGGGAGATTGAGGTAGTAGTGGGACTTTGCAGGAATCATAACACTGTTATTCTCAGAATATGCATGCCATCATTTAAAATGTTTTACGATCTAAGTTAGGGCATAAACCACCAACATTTTTTTTATGCTACACCTCTCTTTTTGTGAGATAACTGAGTAGGAAATGACTCATGCTTTAATAAGTATAAAAAAGTACCACTACATACCATCCTCTGTTTTCTCTCAAAAGCCACTTTCATTTACTTGCTGTCCTTTCTTTTTTTCTTTCTTTTTTTTTTTTTTTTAAGTAGCTGGATTTCCCCCCCCCCCCCCCCCCATGCAAGCTGCAGGAGAAAGTAATTAAATTTTATTGTGGCTTCTAAACAGCTTTTTTTTTTTTTTTTTTTTTTTTTTTTTTTTTTTTTTTTGAGTGGTCAGAAGTAACAGATCAAAAGGCAGCTGTGCTGCTACACTGTATGTATGTTTGTATTTAAAGATAACATCATGCCTGCCCCCTTCCCCGCCCCAAAAAATGGTTAGCTGGATACTTCACCGGACCTTTTTTTCATGTGAATCATTTTCAACATTCAGTTTAAAAAAAAAAAAAAGAGCTTTGGTGTCTTAATGTTACCGTTTTAGTGCACATTAATGCAAGTTAACATTGGGCCAGATAAGAAGGAAGCTGTTCTGAAAGTAGGGTCTCAGCATACAAAAGTGGTGGTGATGTAGAAAGCGCCCCTGTCTGCATATTCTCCACCTTCCTCTTCCCCCGATTCTGGATGCTAAAACGCTAGCTACAGTGGTCACCATTAAAATGACAGCATTTGTCGCACAGGGCTCTCATCCTGCGAAGACCTCTGCATGGGTCATGTACCCATAAAGAGCTCTGTTTACTGAAGTTCTGCCTATGGGAACCTCATAGCAGGATCAGAGCTCAAGGACTTATTTTATGATCATTGAAGTCAATAGCTCAGCTCCCATTTATTTAATAGTGCAGGATCATAATCTAAGAGCATAATTTTAACCTTTCTCCTTATACTTAAAAAAAGGAAATCCATGTGGTAATCTCTTGGCAAATACTAACTTCATGGCAGTCAATGAAGGATTTGCATGATTTGTGCCAACCTGAAGAATCCCACAAGCCAGCCTGTCCTATGCCGCTGTCATGATTCTGATACCAATTGCTGATGACTCGCGTCTGTTTCTGCTCTTACTGCTTCTCCCCGGCCATCTCTTGCATGCAAGCTGGGAGCAATTATTGGTCCACTGTTTCTGCAGCTATCTCTTGGTCTCTCAGAACTTTATCCAGTTCCAGCCATCTGCACTTCTGGGTCCAAAGATGAAATCTGATCCCTCTCTGCTTCCACTCTATGAATGTAGTGGCTGAATTGCCATACTGGGGGTAACTCAGGAAATTATCAAACAGTACAGATCACTTTTTTGTTTTGGTGCAAACCTGCTGGCTTACATTTTTATTTAAGAAGTACTAAATGTTTGATCAACATTTTTGAGGGCATGCACAACAGTGATAAAATGCTATTAGATCAGGGGTGGGCAAACTTTTTGGCCTGAGGGCCACATCGGGGTTCCGAAACTGTATGGAGGGCCAGGTAGGGAAGGCTGTGCCTCCCCAAACAGCCTGGCCTGCACTCCCACTTCCTGCCCCCTCCCACTTTCCGACCCCTAACTGCCCCCCTCAGAACCCTTGACCCATCCAACCCCCCTGGCCCTGTCCCCTGACTGCCCTGACCCCTATCCACACCCCCACCCCCTGACAGGCCCCCCGGGACTCTCACACCTATCCAACAGCCCCCTGCTCCCTGTCACCTGACTGCCCTCCGGGACCCTCTGCTCCTTATCCAACCCCCCCCACTCCACACCCTCTTACCATGCCGCTCAGAGCACCAGGACTGGCAGCCACGCCGCCCGGCCGGAGCCAGCCATGCCGCCGTGCTGCCTGGCAGGAGCTTGCAGCCCTGCCGCCCAAAGCACTGGCGGCACGGAGAGCTGAGGCTGCGGGGGAGCAGGGACAGCAGGGGAGGGGCCGGGGGCTAGCCTCCCCGGCTGGGAGCTCAAGGGCCGGGAAGGACGGTCCCGCAGCCCGGATGCGGCTCGCGGGCCATAGTTTTCCCACCTCTGTGTTAGACCCACTTCTTTCTTGTCCAAATGAGCATTTATTGCATAGAGACAGACAGTGGATATTACCGTCTATAGTAGGATGTTTTCCAAACATTTTTACTGGACTGAGATGATGAACAACTTGAGAAGTGTGTTTATGAAATAAGCATTTGATGCTTCATTGTGTTATTTGGATGCCGTTCTTGGGAGCTTGTATATACAGATGACTCAAGCCACGGTCTGATGGTGGCCACACATTTTCGTAAAGTTTATTTTGAATCACAAGAATTGTAACACCAACTAGCTTCTGCTGATTCTACAATCTTAATTTGTTGCAGTAAGTACAATAACTAGATGCAAGTAGACTTAGCAGAATTGGACTTTTAAAAATGGTTTGTGACACGATCATATGTTTTTTCTCTGAAGCACTAGTCAATATAGAATAGGTTAGGGTTTTTTATTACTTTTATTTTAACTTTCTGCTGTCAGTAGCAACTTTTTCACGTGCTGCTTTTTCTACAGAGAAATCCTTTTTATAGAGATTAAGAAAATCTGCTAGGCTATCAGTATGTGGCAATCTTGGGAGGTGTGGTGCTGTGGGATTTTTTGCTTTGTTTCATGTGGGGTTGTTTTTTGGGGGACATCCTGAAGTAAACTCGGAGGAAGGATTATTTGTTAAATGTTTTGTTCATCCATGTTGAGTTATTATGTAGGGGAAAAAAATCCTATTCTCTGCCTCATTTGAAAATCCTTTGGCTGCCCATTTATTTCTCTCTCCCAACAGAGATCTTTGTATTTAGCAAACTGGATTTCACAATCCTAGGCTCCATTTTCCAGATGTTCATGTGTATGCAGTAAAGACAATCCACTTTATTTGACTCTTTTATACCCACTTTTGTGATGTATTGGAAAAAAAGAAACTAGATAATCCAAGGCACCCAATATTAAATAGCATCTGTTTTTGTATGAATAAACTAGAGCACTGTGATGGCACTAGAAATGGATAGACAGAAATACATGTTGTTGTTTTACTTAAACATAACCACATTCTTCTGTCTCCTCCCCGAAACGATGAAGCTGTTAACGTTTTGGGAATCTTCTGTATCAGCAGTATAACACTCGTACGCAGTTTGGAGAACATAGTTGTAATTTTTACATGAGCTGAGGTGAATCTTATTTAACTATATTATCATCAGTTGCACTATTTGTCACAACTGATAACATTTTTGTTACATGGTTTCAGTTCTGGATTTTTTTTTCTTGTTCAATTGACTAAAGAAAGTTTGCATGGTTTGGTGAAAGAAGGAAATAGTATAAAATTCTTCTAGGATTCTTAGGATTCTTAAGTAGAATATGAATGTCATGTTGCAGGGGAGAAGGAAATCTTTTTTTGCAGCACATCTTGCATTTAATCTGAAACAAGGGCATGTTGTTTCCTGCAACTAGATAGAGAGAGGATTCTGCTCCCCCCCCCCCCCAAATACTGGGACTATGAACTTGTTCTCCATTGTCCCAATAGTTTTCTTAGCTCTAAAAAGAGGAAACAGCTTTGCACAGTTTAAGCACATTAGCCTTCCTATACAAAAGGCTGATCTGTAGAGTATTCAGACATGAAGGTAAACAAGATGGAGACAGTGTTGTGAGCAATATGGGAGCATATGATTTGACTTATTGGATCAGCTCATTTATGCATCGTCTGATATCCTTCCTTTTGCTGTTTTCTGTGCATTTCTGAAACCTGATGTTTTACAGGTGGGTAGGGGTGGGGGAGATCCCATAATGAACCTAGCCAATGTAGCTTTTGTTGAAGAAATTGAACATGACTAACGTTTTGTGTGTGAGGTGCTAAAGTGGTCAGTTTTCAATAATTTAACTTTGGTAATGGATTAAGGATAATTTTTGTATCTCTTTTGTCTGTGTCTTATGTAAACTTAAATTCAACTTGTAGCAGTGCTCTAAATAAACCATGTATTTGAACCTTGTATGGAAGACATTGGATAACTACAAAGTATTGTTGTTGTTGTTCTATTTCAGGGATTATGGTGTTAGTTCTTTCATTTCTTGTTTCTACCATGTACATGTTTTATGTACGTACTTTTACTATGGCATAGAAAAATGTTGTCTAAACTTGGACTTTTTTTTTATTGCCAAGGTTTATGATGAAAGTCCATTCTTAATCAGCAATGAATATATTTTTATTTTTTGCTAGAGAATTCTAGTTTAGCACTTTATATGGCAATCAAGAGCATGTACTAAGAGCGAACACATACTGAGTAGCGCAAGAAGAGCTGATGCCTTTCCCCGTTTAGTGCACTATAGAGAGTGCTTGAGAATTGATTTGTTAAACTGGCAAAGTCACGAGTCAATTACTCCATTGGAATGTGGCCCAGTGTGCAGGAAGTTCTGTTTTGTGCTGTTTGCTTCTATTTTAGCAAGACCTAGTGCTTTTTCTTGATCTCACCACTCTGTGTTAAGGATGGTGGTCAATAGAAAATGAGCTTTGTTTGTGTGATTACTAATAGTACTGGATATTTATAGCATTACATAAAAGGTGGGAACCTCTATTTCTGCTGTAGCCAAGGTGACCCTTCCCAGGGAATGTCAACCTAAACAGGGCTTTGGGACAGATTCTTGTACTCCCAGCCGGCAGTCTGGTGAGATTCTTGCCAAGTCAAGAGTAAGTGGAAGCAGCTGTGCTCATCAAATGGGCCCCGTTCTATCAACCACAACTGCCTATCACTCTGCTGTTACAAGCAGTAAGCCTCTCACCTCAGACCTTGAATGCAGTGAGGAATGCAAAACAGGGGAGAATAATCCCTTGTTTACTCTCACTGCTGTAGATGGGCCCCAGCATCTGCGAATGGAGTCCCACTGGAAGAAATGAGTTAGCTCTCATCCTCTCTGAGAAGGCAAGTAGACTTTGTAACAATTCCTACCTCTTCCCTTCAGCAGGCCATCATTCATCCTATTTTGTGTACTCTTCCATTGGTTTACCTTTCAGTGGGAAGAAATATTCGCTGCGTCTTTCCAGCTGGTGCCTTCAAAAGATTAGTATTTCCACCCTAAATCCTTATCAGCTGTTATCCCCTTTAAATTCTTATTTAAATATAAGCCTTGGATTCTGACCCCTAGGGAAAGGCTAAAATAAAGTTGGATGTATCCTTAAGTGACCCCAAAGAGGGCAATGGAAATTTTAATGATCATTAAAAGAATCTCTTCATTAACTCAGGTCATGGGGGGAGGGATAGCTCAGTGGTTTGAGCATTGGTCTGCTAAACCCCGGGTTGTGAGTTCAATCCTTAAAGGGGCCATTTAGGGATCTGGGGCAAAAATCTGTCTGGGGATTGGTCCTGCTTTGAGCAGGGGGTTGGACTAGATGACCTCCTGAGGTCCCTTCCAACCCTAATATTCTTAAAAAATAATAATAATAATAATAATTGAATTCCTGCAATGATCAAAACAAACAAACAAGTCCTGCTGCTCAACTTTTATCCACACAAAAATGTTCTGAAATTCATCCTCATCCTCTGGAGCAGGGGTCGGCAACGTTTGGCACGCGGCTCGCCAGGGTAAGCACCCTGGCGGGCCGGGCCAGTTTTATTTACCTGCTGACGCGGCAGGTTCGGCCGATCGCGGCCCCCACTGGCCGCGGTTCGCCGTCCAGGGCCAATGGGGGCGGCGAGAAGCCGCAGCCAGCACATCGCTCGCCCGCGCCGCTATGCAGTTAGAAAAAACAAAGACAAATCCCTAAGATTATCCACAAGCTGGGCATCCTCCAAGATGGCTTGTCCTTGAAGCTCAAGATATGTACCTAAGAAAGTTTGTGGCCAATTCACCATATTGATTAGTGTCCTAGGGGTGAATTAGTCCCAGCTGTATTTCCTTTTGTCCTCACTTTAAGTGATCCCACAAAGAAGCAGCCTTTTTAAATTCTCAAGAAGACACCGTTCCAGCCTGGATGCTTAATTTGGTTTTAGCTGTTTTGACAAACTCATGGCTTCGCTCCGTATCGCTGTACTTCCAAAACATGGAGGTTACCTTCCTTGCGGTAGTCATTATGCCTGGAGATTCTTCTAGTAATGGGTTGCCAATGCGGTACCATCCACATGGACACATTTTCTCTTAGTTTGAACCTCATGTTCCTATCTATCAAAAATGCACTAACTGATCATGAGACATGGTTCTTCCCTCATTGTGACTGAACTACTAGGAAAAAATGGCACCACCATGTCATTAAGAAAATGTAGAATGAGTCATTTTTTTTTTCTGTTTTTGTTTATCTTCTGGTAGTTTAAGGGAAAAGGTATCCAAATCTTGATTAAATTATGCCAAAACCTATGTATTTCTGGTGCATTCAAGGAAAAAGACTAATTACAGTCTATTCCATGCAGCTCCATGTATTGCTTCTAAGAATCATATGAATTTCTGTATAAAGCAATGTGTAACATGACCATCTAATTATCAGAACATACTTTTCCCAGGACTCTACAAAATCAAAGATGCAATCTTAAGCTGATGTTGCTTTTGACAGAAGTATAGTGCACAATGCCGTATCTTAGTAGCTGTGTTTAAATTTAAAAAAGAAGATAATTCACTATATATAAAGTTCATAGTGAATATCATTTGTGGAACCTCTCTTGTGGTTTCACTATTGTTATAAATCTATCTTCAAACTCAATTAACAATTTCATAATATGGAGAATTTTTGTGTTTCTTAATTTTCTATTTTCTGAATAACCAGATCCATTATGAAGTTTCAAGTGGCGTTTTCTTTCAAGTTCAAGCAGTCTTAAGACTTATTTTCTATTATGCTCTGTACCACAAGTTTAAAAAACCCCAAATCCTTCTTAATGCTCTAGCTATATGTTCACATTTTCATAGGCACCAATTGTGTGCTCAA
This sequence comes from Emys orbicularis, assembly GCF_028017835.1. Lineage (NCBI taxonomy): Eukaryota > Metazoa > Chordata > Testudines > Emydidae > Emys > Emys orbicularis. The sequence goes on from NC_088683.1 coordinate 124,213,709, forward strand.
GTTAGTAGTATAGCTCTGGAAGCATTCTGCCAGTCAGTCCTCCTTCCCACAAAGGGAATAGGGTAAGCTCCTAGCTTGGAACTGATCTCCATCTGGAGCTCCAATAAAATGCAAAACCAGGGTTGGCTAATGTGGCAATTTTAAAAGAAAAGAAATGAACAGGTGAGAGCAAATATTTCTTTCTCAGTATGACATAGTCCCCTCTTCTCTTGCATTCGGGAAAGATATGCCTAAGAGCTACTAGTTGTTTGATGTCTAAAGCGATGAAATATCATTGCTGAACAAAAATGTTAGACTTGACTGGCAGAGCTAGAAATTGTTTTAGTCACCTGCAGTGGATAGCTGGAACTAATTAGGCTTCAAGTCTGTTACTTTATGCATTTCTAAGATGATGGAACTGGAATGATCTAAATGTATATGTGAAAATGAGAAGAAAATATCTGGGAAAGAGAAACAAACTTGAAAAGTTGCAATTAATTCTTAACTGAGAAAATTCTCATGACTATGAGCTACTGGAATTTGACTGAACGCCTTCATTTATATTTTATGCAGGGTATTTTGTTTAATAGCCAGGGCCGGCTCCAGGCACCAGCTTACCAAGCAGGTGCTTGGGGCGGCCACTTTGGAGAGGGGCGGCACGTCCAGCTGTTCGGCGGACAGTCCCTCACTCCTGCTCGGAGCGAAGGACCTCCCGCCGAATTGCCGCCGCAGATCGCAATCGTGATCGCGGCTTTTTTTTGTTTTTTGTTTTTTTTGTTTGGCTGCTTGGAGTGGCCAAAACCCTGGAGCCGGCCCTGTTAATAGCTGTAATAAAATCAGGAAAAGTGCACAATAAAACACAATTAAGCTCATTTTGGCTTGGTGTAGATTAGACATTTACTACCTTTTTCCTAGTGTAGCCGGGTTTTGGATCACAATGTCTGCCCATTGATTTTAGCTTACAGCGAACAGGGATTTTGCAACTATTTTGACCTGTAGCTTCATTGGTGACTTTTTGTTTGCTTCAAACAAAGGAAAAGCATCCTCAAAATTCCTCCATGCAATGTAACATGAGCTGGGATAGAATTTTGTTCTTCATGATTATTATTCCTGAATAGTACTGGGAAATGCACAGAAAGCATCAATCAAAATGTGTTCTTCTATTGGTATCTTTTGCAATATCAGATTTTAACGTCATATCCCTGATTGCTACCTTGTTTTTTTTCTTTTTCTGTGATGTTTGCCATCTTGAGAAATAGAAAATATCCCCAGTTTACTTGAAAATCGGGTTATGTTGTTCCAAGTATTATTTGGAAATCAAAATGGGATAACATTTGGCGAATGTGCTGGGGAAGGGCCAAGAGTTGTATCCAATTCAATGTCATGCATGTGTTACAGGTTACACATCTTAAAAACACAGCTTTTTGTGAGAGCTTAGTGTTGGAATGTAGTTCGTATGTCCAAAGAGTGTCATAAGAGTGCAGCTTAAGTAGATGCGCCCTCGGTGTTGGAAGATATCAGAAGGGTTAACCCAACTTTTTTGTGGTGGAAGTTGGAACATCTTCGTTCTATCTACTTCTCGGTTGTTAGACTGGTTAAAATATAACTTGTGAAATGGCCAAATATGCTGTGTGTCATTTTCTGGCTTTGTCATAAACAATGCAACTTCTCCTAAACCAATTCCCAATAAGTGAATAAATCTGTCAAGGAAATAAGTTATCATAGAGGACAACTGCATACATAGAAACATTTAGAAACTGTGTTTTGTTTAGAGAGAAGAATTTGGGTAGATTTCTAGGACTACATTTTAATGTTTTTCCTTACTGCTCCCGTTGGCTCTCATGGCGTAACAGTACTGGCCTTTTATTGGTATTTCAACATCAGGTTGGCAATCTTTCTCTGCTAATATGTAATTTTTGATAAATACATGAATTTAGTTTTTTGTTTGGGGGTTTTAAGATTTTTTTTTTCTTTCTCTAGTTGCAGTTGCTTGGATCTTTTCATATATTTCATATAAGGCAAAATTTGTTGCCTTTTTCTTAAAGTATATATTAATTATTTTTTCATTTTGGTTCTAGTGACCCTCTTAATAAGCTTGTCCTTCTAGGCTTTACCCCAAATTTCTTAAGTAAATTGACTGAAGGATGACTAAATTGTGCTACACTGTTGATACATATTCTTATACCATATGGGGGGGATTGTATTTATCTATTATATACATAAAGACATACAGTATGTGTATCATATATAACATTACAGTTAAATGTGTGTGAAAACATATGTAACTGTGGGCAGGCTTTTTTCAAAAGGTGCTTATAGACATTATTATAAAATAGATATACTATTGTATTAGAGATGCCATAGACTGAGGCAAAGCCAAAATCCAAATCACATGAAGATTGATACTTATTATTGGCTGCTGATGAGATTAGAAGCTCATCTATTTAAAAAAAACAAGAAATTTTGAATAGCAAGAAGGGTGTGTCTGTCTAATTGTTATCACATTGTACATTTACTCCATTTATCACTTCTGTCAGTGGACAAGTCGGTTTAATACGGTCACTGATTTTTAGTTTGTTTGTTTTGGATAAGTTTAGTTTGTGTCTGTTAAAACATACGTATACATATATATTTTAGGGCTTGATCGTGCTTCATTAAAATCAATAGTTTTTCCATGGACTTGAATGAAATCAGAAACAAACCCAGAATCTGTTAATTGTATGTTGAGAAATCACTTATAACCCACTCCATCTCCAAAAGAAACATTGTCTGAGTCATATACCATAGCGGGTCTGTAATGACGCCTCAAGAGCCATTGACCAGTTATTGGCTCTGCTGGATTGCAGTAGCGCTACAGACCCTTTGTTATCTTCTCGGTGCTGCTATTTACACATGGTAAATTTGTTATAGACTGCTTCTTGTGGTGTTCTTCCATCTTCTGTAACATATATATGCCTTGGAGATAGAATGAGGATTGAACTCTCATCTTGACTGTAGAGGAAATTCCTCTAGGCTACCATTGTTGCCTCTTGGCAAGGGAGCTTTTACAAGCGTAAGTGCATTGCAAGTTAAAATCTCAGAGAGAATTACAGAGTATTGGTTTCTGGGTTGGTTTTTTTTTTTTTTTTTTTTTTAGAAGATGCACTAAATGAAACTGAGGACTCAGCCAAAGTGATTAACCACTAGGTAAAGACCTGAATCAATGTTAAGATTTGCATTTAAATCCACGAAACTTGTGCTTAGGTGAACTGTAAGTGGGAGCAGGGCATGCAGAATCTTCTTCCCATTTCTGGAGAGTTAAACTCAAGTAACTCAACCCAGTTATGGATACTGATAACTTAAGGGTGAAGGAGGGCAGTACTTTTTATTGCCGCGATCTTTCTGTCAGTTTTTTGTTTGTTTGTTTGAGTACTTCCTCTGCATCTTAGTAATTGAAGTCAAGATTTGGGTTTTAACTTTAAGGCTAGAAAACAACCGGCCCTACGTGTCATTGTACACTGGAATTGGGGCTATTGGCCTCAAGTTCATAGAGGCAAAATAGTGCTTTCTGTATATGTGCCTCTGTAGTCTAGTAACTGTGGAATACACTCTCCATCTGACCACAGAATTAGTCAGGTTTTTTTTTTAAATAAAAATCTTTAAAATCCTTTTGATTTCAAAAGGCCTTTGGCATAGCACATTGACTTGATTTGTGATTTTGCACTGGCTTTAAATGTTGTGTTTTGTTTTTTTTTAATTGTTGTGGTTCTAGTCATCCATCTTATATTTGTTCTGTTGAAAAGTGAGTACAAGACTTCAGAGGAAAGGTACAATATATAGGATACCTTAATGTTTTCTCTTTTGCTAAATCAATGAACAATAATATCTGCTTTTTGTTCTCCTCCTTTAATCCTGCAATTCCGTATGTCTTCGACCCCTCTAACTTAAAATGTTGAGAGTGTGTAGCTTTCCATTTTTTATTTCAATTGTATTTATAATTTTCAGTTACCATCAATAAATCCTTACTGATTTAACAATAAATAGTAAACACAAAATTCAAAGGAAATATTTTTAAAACAACAAGTGTAGGTCTTCAGATCACTTTGAACCCTACAACAGAAAAGCTACCAAATAAAATAATAAGATAATACTGTATGTAGAGGAAGGCTAGGAGATGCATTCTTATTATATAATGAAATACCAGAGCATACCAAAACAGAATTTACTGAAAATCAGAAATGATAGTCTGCCATCAAATTGTCTTCAGATCTCAAATGCAGGCTATAGAATTCCATTGCTCCTTTTTGTTACGGGAAATGTCTGAACTGTTTTGAACCTCTCTGCAGATTTCCAAACTTTTGTTTTCTTATTGACTGTGACATTTTAGATCCCAATCCTGCAAAGATTTACACATGTACTTAAACCTTCTTGCTCTGTGTAGTCTCACTGAAGTCAATCGGAAATCAACATGTGTATCTATTTCTCTGCATCACCCTTTGAATGAACAATGGCCAGGTAAATACATGTTTGTTGTACTAAATTATGTCAGAAAGTAATAATTTTCATAAATGTGATTTCTTACCTTATAAGTGGAGATGTCCAAAAATGAATATATCTAGGCTGAACCAGTTAGCTGTTACTTAGAGTAGGGATCTGGGAATTGGGATTCCTGAGTTCTGTTCCTAATTTTGCCACTGATTCATTGTGTGATTGTGGGTAAGTCACTTAACCTGTCTTGTGCCTTAGAAATAACATAGATAAATAACACCTGACTCGCAGGGCTGTTTTGAGACTGGTTATTTGTTCCTGATTTCAGCTATATGAACATAGTTTTCAAAATTTCTATGCAGGACAAGGCGAGAAAATTGTGGAATTGCTTAGAAGGGATATGTTCAAAGCAAATACTGCACAATGTACTCTAGTTACTTATTTGAATGGAAATATTTCAGCAATAACAGAGGCCTTAGCATTGCATAACAATAATGATATATTGCACTAATGTAGTGACTTTAACAAAGGATCTCCAAAGCACTTTACAATCAGTAATTAGCTAGGACCAACAACTTTCCTGTGTGGCATTACCCTCCCCACATTGGTACCTGGAGGCACAGAGAAATAGCACTCTGATCAGAAGACTTTTACTTACTGTTGTTACAAAGTATTATCTAAGGAGACCGTAAGTGAATGGAATTAAAGAAAAACCATGATTTTTTTTCAATTTCTGTCAGACGTTTGACTTACCGGTAATTTAGGGGCAAATCCTGCCGCCCCCCCCCCCCCCCCCCGGCCTCAGTGACACAAAGGGCACAGGTCACTTCCCTAGCAGGGCAGAAAGGGATTCCTGTGTTGTTGAGGGAATTCCAGGGTGCTGTCATGCTCCGCACTAGTCTCTCTGCTCCTCCCTCGCCACCCCAGTTCAGGCTTAAGGGCATTCTTTGTTGGGCCCCAGGGTATAGGCTGGGGCGGGGGAGAATAGTTGTAGTGCCATGTGATCCTTGGCTGGCAGAGTGATTGCCAGGGCAGGCAGAACTTAGAAATGTTGACTTAAGTTACACTAGGGGCTTGATCAGCTTTGGTCAGGGCTAGGATCAGGAGAGCAAAAAGTGGTTCAGAAGCCATCTTTCCTCCTCAACCCTGGGGTCCTATGCTGTGCACATCTTGGCCAGACCTGTGGATCTGTCTCTCTCTGTAATCCAAGGAAAATGTTGCTTTTGTAGTAGAAATTTGAATACCAAGAAGTTTTGGCTGAAATCTGAAATATTTCAACTTGGAAATGCTGCCGTGGTGCCTTCTGGGACTTGTAGTTCAGGTGCTTCATGCTCCCATCTTCTCTATAGGCTGGACTCTCTGGTTAGACTACATCCTGCAGGATGTACCACAGTCTCCCTCTTGGAGAGGGGAAGTGGTGCATCATAGGAATTACTGGCCATGATGAATCATGGGGGATGTAGTCTGGCTGGGGAGTGCGGGTCTATAGAGGAGAACAAGAGCATGAAGCAACCAAACTACAGTTGCCATGAGGCACTGCAGCAGCATTTCCAAATCAAAAATACTTCAGTTTGGGGGCTTTAAAAAATTTTTATGAAAAGTTTACAATTTTTGCAGAATGCTGACCCTTTTTGTGAAAATGTCATTTTGTTGGAAAACAAACATTTCTATCAAAACTGTTTAGATGGAAAAATTTCAACCAACCCTAGTGTATAGTCACTTTCAAAGTTTTCTGCAGTATATAGTCAGTGAATGTCTTTGTTTGTGCTGGTCTTTCACCCAGCAGCAGAGGGAGAGAGACAGACATGCCATATATTTAAAAAAAAAAAAAAAAAAAAAAAGGGGGGGGGGGAAATTGTGACTGTAAAATCTGGTGGAACTTTTGTCCAATTGCAGGCAGGCTTGCCCATGACCTGGCAAAAAGAACAGAATAGAGACTCTTAAGACACCTCATGGTGGGTTTTTTTGCTTTCTTGTGGTATTCCAAAGCAGTGCATTGAGGAAATTGAAAGCAAGGCATTTGCAAAGCTAAATCTCTCCTGAACGTCATTATGTAGCTCCACATTCAAAGAGCAGAGTGTCCCTTGAACTGCTTAGTTTTAGAATAAACACTGTGCATGTCAGGATATGGAAGTGCAAAAGATCATCATAGGTCCCAGAGGCTGGTTTGCTGACAAGTTCTTTTCTCTCTCCAACAGTTGCACAATTTTAAAATAAACAATGTTGTTTCTAGTTTACGAAAACCACGAAACATAGGTACAGCCACTGGAGGGAAAGAGGAAACTGTAAACCCCTTCTCCTCCCAACAGCTATCCAGCTGTTGTCTCACTCATCTGGCTGCAGGTCTCATGTCTACTTCCTTTGCAAATTTTATGAAGCTTAATATTGTATAATTAACTAAAGTGCCTGGGTCTCTCTGAATTTCACAGGGGCTACACCACAAACATCACAAATATTAACACTGTGTAGCAACAAGCAAAACCAGTGAAGTTCTCATTTTCCTCTCTTCACTGAGGACAGATGGTTCTCTTGAAATTTTTTATCGTCCTTTATGGGATATGTCTAAAGGAATGTTCCAGTTGAGGAAGCCAGTGCAATAATACTGCAAATTAATGTGCCAAACTGATTCCTTCGTTTCTTAGAAGAGCCCCCCCTCTCTTTATCTGAGCCCTCAGATAAAACAAGGGATTCTGATTTAAACTGAATAAAAGTGTTGTTCCTGGGGGTACTAAAGGAGGAGTCACTGGATTAAGTCAGCAGGTTAAAACTTCTTTCTTTCTTCCCATTTTTATTTTCCCCTTTCTTCTCTAAAGCTTTTTTTAAAGTATGTTTTCTCGAATTCTGTCCAAACAGCCCCTGTGAGCTCCCAGTCCCACCCTTTTGTCCAGTACTGGGCCCTATGTAGTTATGCAACACATCTTGTGCAAACTGCTTGCATTCCATTTCCTGACAGCCATCATCCTAGAAGTGAAAAACTCAAGGAAATGTTACTTCCACATTGTTGTTGCTTGAAATCTGTGAATTACAAACAAATTCCTTGAAAATTGCCTGTTGCGTTGGTACGAAGGGGGGTTTTGTCAGAAAGCAGTAAGGCTTTCCCTCCTCTGATAGCTGGGAAGCGCAATGATAGGCTTTAATAACAAACACCATTCTTTCAATAGTCTAATACCAAATAGACATGTTTATCTGAGCCCACCCCACCCCCTCTTTTTTTTATTAATAAAAAGTAAAGTAGCTCTTAGTATGTAACTAGCCCAGTGCACTGGCAAATGAATCTATCACACCTGAATCAGAATAGCTGAATATGGTGTAAGTATCTTTCTGCATATAATATAAATCAGATGGCATTAACGTAGCTCATATTTGGATCTGCAATAGCAAGACTTTGAAACCACAAGTTAAAATCTAAGCGGGGTCGATGCAGCCTTTCAGCTATCCAAGGTAGAAATATTTAGTTCCCTGTAGATTTATTCAGTGTGTGAGAAGGGGCGTGTCTTTTGGATGAGACCTTAAGAAACAACTGAGTGAGCCTTAAAGATTCCCTGGCATGAGGGTTAGCCCTCATTCCCTTTGCCACCATTTCCCCTCCCACTCACTATTGTGCACTGATTAGCTGCTGCCTTCTATCCTAGAGGTGTCCAAATTTTAGTGGTGCTACATGTGTCTAGTTTGTTAAATACTTCGGACCTTTCGTGTGGAAGGTGCTGTGAAATATGTAAAATATTATTCCCTTGCATTGCAATATTAATTTCTTTTAGCATCTTTTGTACAAATTCTGTCCTGGATTATTGTGTAACTGTCTCATTTAATAGCAGAAGGAGACCGAAAGTTAGTGTGGGCAAGGGCAAAAGAGATATTTCAGTTGAGACTTGAAAAGAGGTTGAGATTTAGCAAAGTAGAGAGAGATACAGGGAGGCTGTTCAAACTCTTCTATTAATATTCTGGATGATGTAATATGGGTTCAAATTTTGAAGCCAGTTTATGCACCAATAACAAGGAGGAGCTGCTTGAGCCCATTTTAAAGTGTTTTCCTCCCATCTTGTTGAATTTGGAATAGTATTTGTGAATCCCTTCCCTGCCCCTTTATATCTGCCTTTCTGGACTGCAGTAGGATTTTTGAATTTCAGGTAATTCTGAAACATCAACTTTATTTATTTATATGTTCATTTTGCTGTATTGAGGGAGGGAAAAAAAGAATGTGCAAAATGCTAGATGGCAGTCAGATGATCCACCCAGGAATACAAGGACAGTAACCCAAGCCAGCAGAAAATTGTTACAAAATAGTATTTATTAAATTAGTGCCATGCAGTAGTCACCACTTTTTAAAAAAAAAAATCAGCATTCAGAGGTTAATCAAGCTCCAATTTACATGAATTTTGCTGTGGACTACAAGGGAGGCCTAGATGAGGCCTGAATCTGGGCTGGGGGCTAGTGACCTGGTAGATTTTTGAGACCTGGATTTTCTTCCTGACTCTTTTTTTTTTTTTTTTTTTTTTTAAGACTTCAAATATGAACTGGGCAATTCATTTAGCTCCTACGTGCCTCTCTTTCCCTGGCCATAAAGTGGAAGTAATAATTCCTACCTGTTGTTTTTCTTCTCTCGCCTTTTCCCTCTCCTTCCTTACCTGGCCTGTCTGTCTGAATTAGTCTACATTGGAAACCAGCTGGATTTTCCATGAACAGGCCAAATTTTACAAGTTGGGAGCAGTTTGGTGCGGTTACATCATGGAGGTACTGTAGCATGGATGGAGGGAGCTGCTCTACTATGAAGAGGTGTAGGAGCCTTTGGGCTTGTATTAAGCACCTGAGAAGCACTCTCATTTGATAAGAAAAGTATTTCTTTTAAAGCTTTCCTCCTTCCTCCCTTGCAGGTTTTTTGTTTAGTATTTAGGAATGAGCTGATGTGTGGAACTCATGGAATGTTTTGGTTTCTTAACCACACAAACAGGAAAGTGTTTAACAGTCAGGAGCTCAGTGGCAGTTGGAGAAGGTTGTGGGACGAGAGACAGTCCTGAAGTATCTTTTTCTCTGCCCAGTCATTCAGATGCGGGAGACCACATGAGGAAGCTATCGCTGAACTGCAAAAGCTGTTTGATGGATATAAAAGGGTGTCTTTTGAGTCAGTTTTTTTCCTTCTACGGGTCTGAAGGTGTTCTCCTTTTAAATATCTTGGGCCCAACTTCAGGGGCTCATGTTTTGCCTTTAGGGGTTACTTTACCCTGGCAGAGATATTTAGATTGTGATTTGCAGAGAAATAAATATTCACTGCAATAAGGTTGGACTGCTGATGACTGTGATGTTTCTTGGGGCACCCAGAACTCTTAGTCACTTTGTTACCCCCTCCCTCTTTCAAGAGGGAGTCTGGCCTGTGGTGGTTGGATGTTAGCTCCTTACCATCACCAGCCTTTCAGCCAATCAAGCATTTTCCTCTGGGCTATGCAGGTTATCAAGAGGTCCGCTCAGTCACTGAGTGTCTTTGAAGCACTGCCCTGTGATATTCAGCCCCTGACACTGGCTATTGACAGAAATCCCAGATCCCCGGCCCCCAAAGGGGGAAAAATACCATAGTTTACTAGTTTTACCTTAAACCATCACTACTGTATAACACACAGCACAGGTAATAAAACAAAAGAAGGTTTATTTAAGAAAGGATAGAGATTGTCCTAGACACGAGAGTGTGATGGAAACAAATAGCTCCAATACAAAACAAAATCATAAAACACAAACTAGGGCCAACGTTTATTAAGTTACCTTTCCTCTCTACTAAAGGGGGTTTCCCCCCAAAAGTTCAGTCTGTTGCAGCTTTACAAGAACAAGAACTTCCATCACCAAGACACATTATCCCCTGGTGACTGATGCTGCTGCGCCACTGTAAGATCGTTCATGTAGCTGCTCTATGCCAAGGGGAGAGAGCTCTCCCCTTGGCATAATAAAATTACCTCCATGAGAGATGGTAGCTATATCATAGCACTGTCCACACCAGTGCTTCTCTTGGTGTAACTTATGTCGCTCTCTGGAGGTGGGTGGTGGTGCTACAAAAGGGTACTGATAAAAGTAGGCCATGTCTACATTACCACTTTTTACATCCAAGAACATAAAGTATACTTTCAGCATAGTCACATTATTTCTTAAGTATTACCCATACACACAACTCGCAATGATTGTAATTTATCAAGACTCAAACGTTTTGTAGATAGCTGACGTGTTACTCTTTATGGATAAATATGCTGAAAGATGTGTGTTTGGTGTAGTGGGTTTGCCATGTCTCAGACGAGAGTTGTTTGCAAAGGACAGGGGGACCCTTTGCCAAGGGGCCTCTGTGTCATGATGACCTATATATTTTTTTTACAGTTATCCTTGACTGACCAGGTTGTTTTCAGTTACACTGGGTAGCCATGTGGGAAACTTCAGAGCTAAGAAAAAACAAATGCTTCTCCTTCCCATATTCCATATTTCCCAGCCAGAATCTGAAAGAAAGTGAATTCTGAGTTCTCAACAGCAGATGAGGGAAGATGTAACTGAAATATGCTTTTGAGATTTTGGTTACTCTTTTATTTCCCCCCCCCCCCTGTGCATTTATAAAGCACCAATTTCTATATCTAGATGCCGTGCATGCAAAATAAGAGCTTCAATTAATATGTTTTAAAGCTCAACATAGAAGGGTAGTGTTGTGGTTAAGGCACTTTAATGTGACTTGTGACACCTGGGTTCCATTTCAGGATTTGCCCCAGACTACCAGTGTGACCTTGGGAAAGTTAGTTACTTATCTTGGGGCCTCAGCACCGCATCTTAAAAATGGGTATGCAAATGCATTCTTTCTCTCACCTTTTGTCTGTCTAGTCTGTTGTCTGTGTGGTCTGTTTAGATTTTAAGATCCTTGGGGTAGGAACCGTCTCTTACTATGTTTGTATAGCACTTAGCATGAGAGAGCTTAGATCTCAGTGGGAGTCTCTAGATACAAATGATAGTAATAAAGCCCAAATTCTACTACCCCTCCAGCATCGTTTATGCTGTATTTCTGAGGGGGATTGTTAAATTTGTTTCCTGGAAAGACAGTCGGTCATTATTATTATTATTTATTTATATTATTGTAGTGCTTAGGAACCCCAGTCATGGAGCAGGACCCCATTGTGCTAGTTGCTGTACAAACACAGAACAAGAAGACAGTCCCTGCCCCAGACAGCTTACAATCTAAATATAAGACAAGAGACAACAGATGGATACTGACAGATGGGGGAGTACAAGGAAACAGTGATTGAGGTAATGCTTGTCATAAAGAGATGCATATCATTTTGGCAGATTGAAAAACATAAAGGTTATCTTTTTAAATTGCAAAGAAAGTAAGTATGAATGAGTGGATGGATCACAGCTGTATTCAGATGCAGGAAAGTTACTTCTGGGTACAGTATAAGTTTAGGAATTAATTAAAGAAAGATCAAGTGAATTACCAGTTAGTGAAATTTGAATTGATTATGGCCTTTGGCTACCGAGAACAAAAGTAATTATAACAGCAGGAGACACCTCTGTGATCCATAGGGTTGTTGTGGAGTGTGTTTTAAAAATATAGTAATTATATGGAGCACAGTGGAATTCTTCAGTGCATAATGAATAATACATGGGCCTTTCATCTCTGGGGTTTTGATTTGAAGTGCGTAAGTGAAGTACATTTTAGTGTCTCAGATCCATCCTTAGGAGTTCACATCATAAAATCATTACATATAATTTAGCACATGAATTGGGTGTCTCTGGCTCGTGATGGTTTGCCTAGAATTGGATCACACTCTACCCTGGAGACACTGAGTTTCCTCCATGTCAAGACTGAAGTAATTGGGAGAGTCACATCAGGGATGCTTCCAATGGAGTTTGATATTTTTTATTTGTTTTTAATGACCTTTACAAATGACCTTTACAAAAAACAGCAGAGCCAAAGTGTTCTCTCTCATTCTTGCTCTCTCAAGTGGCAGCTCTTTAATTTTCTAGAAGAAAAATATTGATATTAAAAATAACTCTCATGCACACGCGTGCGCGCGCACACACAGACACCCCACCACCCTGGCTTTTCCTGAAAGCTTTTCAGCTTCAGCACATTCATGTTGCTTGAATTTTAGTGGTTCAAGCACAGGACTGAAACTCAGGAGATCTGGTTCAGTTTCCAGCCTTGCCAGAAACTCAGTCTGAGCTTGGGCAAGTCATTTAGTCTCTCCATGACTAAATTTAGTTCTCCCCCCAAATGCTTGTTTACCTCCCAGAGGTGCTGTGAGGCTTATTATGTTTCTAAGACACTTTCAGATCCTTGGATGAAAGGATCTGTATAAGGACTAAGTATTATTATTATTGATTTAATTATTATTTTTAACTCTGTACATTCTTTTCCTAGAGGCCTCCCTCTACTTTGAACTAGGGATTTTAGCCCTTAATATTCTATAGCTCTTCTAGTCATTTATCGCTTTTCCGCACCCACTAGGAACTCCACCTCCCTCCCTCTTTTTCTACCAAGAGAGGCCCCACCCACTTCCCTAATCCCCCTTGCCAAATGTCCAAGGAAGCCTTTCCCATCCAAGTTTGGATAAGAGCTTCATGTTGCCTGCCCTCATGCTTACACTGCTCCCATGCTTACCCTCCCCACTGCTGATCATGGGCAGCACTTATAAATAGGCCAGGAGAGGCTAAGCCTCCCCAAACCCAGGCCCGGGCTCCGCCCTGAGGCCCCACCCTCGCTCCCCTTCTCCCCTGTAGATGGCGGGGGCTCAGCTTGGGCCAGTGACCTGGAGCTTGGGGCTTGGCTGGCTGGCTTCTTGGGCTGGCCAGAGGCCAGGGCCGGGGAGTCTTTTCTGGGGTGAGAGAGGAAGAATTGTGCTGGTGGAAGGGGAAAAAAATGTGGTTCTTCATCCCATCCTATATTCTTTCAGAAGTTAGGGTCTGAGAATAGTCAGTTTAAAAAAAAAAAGAAGCAAATCTTTAGATACTTTAAAGCACTTTTGAATCTATTAAAAAACAGTGTTGTAGCTTGACTGACAATCTTTATTTTTTTATTGGATCAACTTATGTTGGTGAAAGAGGCATCCACAGAACTCTTCTTTAGGTCTGCAAACAATCTTTATTTTGTAATTCAGAACACATAGCTCCACTTGTACCTGACCTACGAAATGGTTACAACCGCAACCTCCGAGTTCGGTGCTGAATTCAAAACACTGTTGATTTGTTGTTTCTTAAAAAAATCACTTAGCATGGTAAAGTTACCTGAAGCTTTGGGAATATAAAGTGAGACCCTTTTCTTGCCCAAGAGGGCTTAAAGCCGTCTGACCGAAAGCACACCAAAATTTTGTGTTTGGGGGAGAAATGGAAGAGGGAACAAGAAGTGGACAAATAGCAACTCGTTGGCTCAGTTCCACTGAAGACTATAGGTGACACAGGTTGCTGTGACATCCTCATGTTACACTGGTCTACAATTTTTGAGAAGTCGTCTGCTTCAGAGATAAAATGTGCTATTTATTATGTATTTTGATGTGCTGAATTCAAATATGACAATTAAAACAACTGATTGGCTACTGTTTCTAAGATATTTAAGTTTTTACATTTTATGTCTATGTATATTGTGTAGATAGTAGAGTTTTAATCATAAATTGTAAACCTAGGTCTTTTCATGTGTTTATGGTTGCTTTACATGATAATATTTTACCTGTCCTGTTTATGTAACACTTTAAAAATCAGCAAAAGGGTTATATAAATAAAATTTATTATGAAACAAAAGGCAACAAACTATTATGTACATAGTTTAGTCCTATTCAGTGTCTACTCGGCGCTTCTTGGCTTGTCTCTTGTATTCATTAAATGGAGCATCTCTTGTCACTGTCCAGCAATAGTCTGCAAGCATTGATGGGCTCCATTTGCCCTGATAGCGTTTCTCCATTGTTGCAATGTCCTGGTGAAATCGCTCGCCGTGCTCGTCGCTCACTGCTCCGCAGTTCGGTGGAAAAAAATCTAGATGAGAGTGCAAAAAATGTATCTTTAGTGACATGTTGCAACCAAGGCTTTTGTATGCTTTGAGGAGGTTTTCCACCAACAACCTGTAGTTGTCTGCCTTTTTGTTTCCGAGAAAATTTATTGCCACTAACTGGAAGGCTTTCCATGCCGTCTTTTCCTTGCCACGCAGTGCATGGTCAAATGCATCATCTCGAAGAAGTTCACGAATCTGAGGACCAACAAAGACACCTTCCTTTTTCTTAGCTTCACTTAACCTTGGAAATTTTCCACGGAGGTACTTGAAAGCTGCTTGTGTTTTGTCAATGGCCTTGACAAAGTTCTTCATCAGACCCAGCTTGATGTGTAAGGGTGGTAACAAAATCTTCCTTGATTCAACAAGTGGTGGATGCTGAACACTTTTCCTCCCAGGCTCCAATGACTGTCAGAGTGGCCAATCTTTCTTGATGTAGTGGGAATCTCTTGCACGACTATCCCATTCGCAGAGAAAACAGCAGAACTTTGTGTATCCAGTCTGCAGACCAAGCAAGAGAGCAACAACCTTCAAATTGCCACAAAGCTGCCACTGATGTTAGTCATAGTTTATGCACCTCAAAAGTTGTTTCATGTTGTCATAGGTTTCCTTCATATGGACTGCATGACCAACTGGAATTGATGTCAAAACATTGCCATTATGCAGTAAAACAGCTTTAAGACTAGTCTTCGATGAATCAATGAACAGTCTCTACTCATCTGGATCATGAACGATGTTGAGGGCTGCCATCACACCATCGATGTTGTTGCAGGCTACAAGATCACCTTCCATGAAGAAGAATGGGACAAGATCCTTTTGACAGTCACGGAACATGGAAACCCTAACATCACCTGCCAGGAGATTCCACTGCTGTAGTCTGGAGCCCAACAGCTCTGGCTTACTCTTGGGTAGTTCCAAATCCCTGACAAGGTCATTCAGTTCACCTTGTGTTATGAGGTGTGGTTCAGAGGAGGAGGATGGGAGAAAATGTGGGTCCTGTGACATTGATGGTTCAGGACCAGAAGTTTCATCCTCTTCCTCGTCTGACTCAAGTGAGAATGATTCTGGTGCATCAGGAACCGGCAGTCCTTCTCCGTGGGGTACTGGGCGTATAGCTGATGGAATGTTTGGATAATGCACAGTCCACTTTTTCTTCTTTGACACACCTTTCCCAACTGGAGGCACCATGCAGAAGTAACAATTGCTGGTATGATCTGTTGGCTCTCTCCAAATCATTGGCACTGCAAAAGGCATAGATTTCCTTTTCCTGTTCAACCACTGGCGAAGATTTGTTGCACAAGTGTTGCAGCATATGTGTGGGGACCTCCTCTTGTCCTGATCTCCAATTTTGCAGCCAAAATAAAGGTGATAGGCTTTCTTAACCATAGTGGTTATACTGCGCTTTTGTGATGCAAAAGACACTTCACCACAAACATAGCAGAAGTTATCTGCACTGTTCACACAAGTACGAGGCATCTCTGCTCACTTTGGCTAAACAGAAATGTGTCCCTTTGCAAAATCAAACACTGACAAAGAAGAGAGCACGACACTGTATGATTTCTAGAGCTGATATAGGGCAATTTGTTCAGCAGAGTGATGTACGCTTCGTTATGATTGCATCATCCATGACTTCTAGGAATAACATGATGCAATTCATATCATGTATGACGCAATACCAGCTTCAGATTGCATCATTCCTTGTTTTGCCTAAAAAGCAAGTACTGTCCAAACCCAGTCATAGATTTATTCATAGATCCAGTCAAAGATGTATTTTAGTCATTTCTGGTTTAAATTGAGATCCTTTCCCTTTATAACTCACTTATCCTCCGCCATTCCCAAGTCAAGGGTCGTATATACTGACCCAATAGCATATCTTGAAAACTAGAGCCAATCAACAATTTTAAGCATCATTTTCGTTCTCAGTGACCCAGAATTAGTAAAGTTTGACTACATTTATTTCAGAAGCATTTTGGCTGTAGAGCAGTGTTATCTACAGAGTTACTTTTTTCTGTTTTCCAAAAAAAAATCAGTAATAATAACAAACACATCTTATTCAGAGGCTCGCAAACCATTTTACAAACATTAATTAGGCCTCCCAATACCATTTAGACAGAGGTATTATATTGTTTACAGATGGGTCGCCTGAAACGTAGATTAAGTGACTTGTCCAAGATCACACGGTGAAGCAGAGCCAGAACCTAGGAATCCTGACTTCCAGTCCTATGCTTTGAACAATTGAATGCTTTCTCTCTCTCATCTTACCCTCCCTTTCCTATCCTAAACAAGCAACCAACCATACAACAAATCATGGCATATGTATGTAGATTGAATTCACATCTGGTTAACTTTGGCTTCATATACTGCTCATAGAGATCCATTTTTTGTTGGTTGGGAACTTTTTAATGAATCTCTTTTTCTGATGCAGACAAGGAATGTGAACGTGGGTCTCCCACCCTGGTTGGTTGTCCTAACCATCAGCCTATTGGCTGTTCTGAGGGGGTAGGGGAAGGGTCTCTCTCTCTCTTGATTTTTGTTGAAAGGTCTTTTTTGACCCAGTGCAGGATGGGATAAATTTTTGTGTGACGAGAAAACTATTTTCCACCCAGCTCTACTGATCAGTGGTTTCTCCTTCTGAAAGTTGCTGCCAATTTTGGACAAACCTTTAGTGAAAGCTATTCCTCCTGAATGCTACTTTGCTCAAGTGGCTGACATTTAATAATAGTGAAATAATGTTTTTATTTACTCTAGTAGAAAGCTTTAGATGATGGCAAGTGTTTAATTTGGTAGTGCATAAGTGAGTGATAGAGCACTTAAAAAAAGTCTCTTATACGGCTTGCTTTCCAGTTTTGCAGGAGTGGACTTATTACTAGTCATTATTTATCATTTATCTCTAAATTGCTGTATACACTTTTGCTGATTTTAGTCTGCCTGATTTAATTAAAACACTGGAATGTTTGCTCAGTAGATCAGAACATTTCTAGGGGCTGTTTAAATTAATGGGCACTCTACTTATTGTAACTAAGTGTCTTGTTTTTCCCCTCTTCTCAAACATCTAGTGGTAGTGCGCAGCTGAGTAAAGCATGTGGCCGAACTTTAAGCCATCTCATCTTGTCTGTTTTGAAGGGTTTTTTTTTAATATTCTTAATTAAAAACATTTTTGGTTGTAGCTAATTTCTTTCCATTTGACAGATAGTTTTCATTGTATACATATTTTAAATAGTTGCCTATAACTATCCCCACTCCCTGCTGCTTGCTTCTCCTCTTCTCTCTTGTTACCAGTGCCCACAGTGACACCTGATGGTGATAACATATAGATGCCATACTTAACACTAGCCATTCTGATTAGCTTGTGCTTGCACCACTTCACTGGTCCAGACTGGTTGGAGAGATTCTGATCCAGTAGGGTGTGGAGTGCTTTCAAGTCTCTGGAAGCTGATAAATAATCTTGACTTATACCTTTTTCCCACCGGATCTCACCAGTAGACAGCTTCTGGCATGCCAGACTTCAGAGAATTGCCGCACTATAGTAATTGTTGTCGTGTTCCTGACCCAACTAATGCGTGAGGAATTAAAGAGGTGTGTTGGAATTGCTTACACTCCACAGTGAGTCAGCTGTTGTGTTGCACTGGCAAGTCTGTGTTTGGACTTTGAGAGATTTGTTTCATAACTGAGAGGGTAATGCATATGCTGTTGCTGCTAATCAGCAAAGTAGTCTGTCTGAAGCCTTTTAAAAGCTCATATTAACTTCCACCAACTTCTCTTTGATATTGTGTTGCATCTCCTCTACTTTTCCTTCTCTGTTCCTTTTTGGCATTACATCCTGTTAGGTTTCATGCCCAAATGTTATCTCAGCTATTGAGAGTCATCCCTTTCATGGCTCCAGTCTGGGACAGCCTTCCTCAGCAACTGTTTGTTTTTTTCAGATCTACTCTGAACACATTTGTCTCTCTTCTTTCATGTCTTTTTCTGTTAATTTTTACTCTAACTCATTATATTTTAATTTTGAAACTTTATTTAAGCTTGTAAAACATTTTGGGGTACAGTTGTTGAAGGAGATGTTTGTCTCATCCAGGGTATGTGTGATGAAGTGACTACTGTAGTCAAAATCAAATGGGGCTACAGCAGAAAATTTCCAGTAAGTGTTGAGTCTTTTTTTATTTGCGATTGTCGTGGATTTGATAAGTGAGAACATACAAAGGGAGACACCTTGGAGTATGCTCTTCACTGATGACTTAGTGATCTCCACAGAAGATTGTGAGACTCTGCAAACGAGCTCTGAACCGTGGCAGCACATTTTTGAGCAGGCAGGACTTAGTATGAACGTTGGTGAGACTGACGCTTTGATAACTGAGGGAGGAGGGCCCTTCATTACAGGCAGAGAGCTTAGAAAAGTAAAAGAATTTAAATGATACCCTCCTGAGTGATGCCCAGCATTGTACCAAAGCTGCTTGGTGGAAATGGCAGGAGCTGATGACAGTTTTTTGTGATTTAAAAAAAAAACCCCACACCAATAAAAGTTAAAGGTAGAGTGTCTAAAACTGTAATTTGACCCATCCTAATGTACAGAGCTGAGACTTGGCCAGCCACAAATCTCCACTATGGAAATGAAGATGGTCAAATGGTTGGAGACTTCATGATAGGAAACAAAATGAGGTTGTGATGGGCCTAATTCAGGTTGCCCCAATTGAAGACAAGTTGAGGGACCCTAAGCTACCTTGGTATGGCCATGCCCAGTAGAGATTCAAGAGTTACATTGGTAGGATGGCCCTTACAATGATTGTGGTGTGGAAGACTTGGGGGAGGCCAAAGACTTGGTACATGTACCAGATATCAGCGGACCTTAGAGATACCAATTTGCATGACAGCCAGGTGTACAGTCATGAGTTTTGGAAGAAGGCTATAAAAGTCACTGTCCCTGAATAGGGAATTGGGTGAGAGAGATTATCATTTTGGGTTCAGTTGACATGAAATACTCCATATGCACAATGGATGATAGGAAGCTGTTGTGCTGAGACTAGAGCTGTGCAGAGAAAGGTAATTCCATTTTATGGAGGATTTCAGTATTTTGAAATTTGGTTTAGTTACCATTTGGAATGAAAACCAAAAATTTCAAAATTCTCTGTGAAAGGGAATGGAGCCCTGACTTTGGAGCAGTCCACTTGGAGGGCTGCTCTGGAGCCCTGGAATCCTGGGCTCCCCGGTAGAGCCAGGAGTCTCTGAGCTTTGAAGCCAGAGCTTTCAGGCTCCTGGCTCCCCATTAGACCATCTGGTGGTCTCACAGGGATCCAGGTGCCTGGAAGCCCTGGGAGCTCCATTCTGCAGCAGTGTGCCAAGTGAGCTCTGGATGAGCTGAAGAACCTGGGAGCTTAAGAGCTTGCAATCCATGGCTCCCAGAGCTTTCAGGTTCTTGGCTCCTCATCAGTTCAGCAGGAAGGCAGGCTGCTGAAGAGCCAGGAGCCTGGAAGCCTAGGTTTCCCCAGTAGCCCACCAGCCAGGCTGTAACGGAGCTAGATGAGTGAACTGGTAGGAAACTAGGCAAGCTTCCATCGGATCCCTGCCTTGAGTTCTGTTGCAACTTTGTCAGAATAGAGCAGTCTCGGTGAAACGTTTAGATTTCAGTGAATTAGTATTCTTGGACAGAAAAACATTCGGTCAGAGAATTTCTGAATAGTTCTAGGTGAGACCACTACCTATCGTGCTGACCCATATTCATAGAATCATAGAATATCAGGTTTGGAAGGGACCTCAGGAGGTCATCTAGTCCAACCCCCTGCTCAAAGCAGGACCAAATCCCAACTAAATCATCCCAGCCAGGGCTTTGTCAAGCATGACCGTAAAAACCTCTAAGGAAGGAGATTCCACCACCTCCCTAGGTAACCCATTCCAGTGCTTCACCACCCTCCTAGTGAAAAAGGTTTTCCTAATATCCAATCTAAACCTCCCCCACTGCAACTTGAGACCATTACTCCTTGTTCTGTCATCAGGTACCACTGAGAACAGTCTAGATCCATCCTCTTTGGAACCCCCTTTCAAGTAGTTGAAAGCAGCTATCAAATCCCCCCTCATTCTTCTCTTCTGCAGACTAAACAATCCCAGTTCCCTCAGCCTCTCCTCATAAGTCATGTGCTCCAGCCTCCTCCTCATTTTTGTTGCCCTCCGCTGGACTCTTTCCAATTTATCCACATCCTTCTTGTAGTGTGGGGCCCAAAACTGGACACAGTACTCCAGATGAGGCCTCACCAATGTTGAATAGAGGGGAATGATCACGTCCCTCCATCTGCTGGCAATGCCCCTACTTATACAGTCCAAAATGCCGTTAGCCTTCTTGGCAATAAGGGCACACTGTTGACTCATATCCAGGTTCTCGTCCACTGTAACCCCTAGGTCCTTTTCTGCAGAACTACATCCTAGCCATTCGGTCCTTAGTCTGTAACAGTGAATGGGATTCTTCCGTCCTAAGTGCAGGATTCTGCACTTGTCCTTGTTGAACCTCATCAGGTTTCTTTTGGCCCAATCCTCTAATTTGTCTAGGTCCCTCTGTATCCTATCCCTACCCTCCGGCGTATCTACCACTCCTCCCAGTTTAGTGTCATCGGCAAACTTGCTGAGAGTGCAGTCCACGCCATCCTCCAGATCATTAATGAAGATATTGAACAAAACCGGCCCCAGGACCGACCCTTGGGGCACTCCGCTTGAAACGGGCTGCCAACTAGACATGGAGCCGTTGATCAATACCCGTTAAGTCCGACAATCTAGCCAGCTTTCTAGCCAGCTTTCTATCCACCTTATAGTCCATTCATCCAGCCCATACTACTTTAACTTGCTGGCAAGAATACTGTGGGAGACCGTATCAAAAGCTTTGCAAAAGTCAAGGAATAACATGCTTTCCCCTCATCCACAGAGCCAGTTATCGCCTCATAGAAGGCAATTAGGTTAGTCAGGCATGACTTGCCCTTGGTGAATCCATGTTGACTGTACCTGATCACTTTCCTCTCCTCTAAGTGCTTCAGAATTGATTCCTTGAGGACCTGCTCCATGATTTTTCCAGGGACTGAGGTGAGGCTGACAGGCCTGTAGTTCCCCGGATCCTCCTTCTTCCCTTTTTTAAAGATGGGCACTACATTAGCCTTTTCCCAGTCATCTGGGACCTCCCCCGATCGCCATGAGTTTTCAAAGATCATGGCCAATGGCTCTGCAATCACATCCGCCAATTCCTTTAGCACCCTTGGATGCAGCGCATCCGGCCCCATGGACTTGTGCTCGTCCAGTTTTTCTAAATAGTCCCAAACCACTTCTTTCTCCACAGAGGGCTGGTCACCTTCTCCCCATACTGTGCTGCCCAGTGCAGCGGTCTGGGAGCTGACCTTGTTTGTGAAGACAGAGGCAAAAAAAATCATTGAGTACATTAGCTTTTTCCACATCCTCTGTCACTAGGTTGCCTCCCTCATTCAGTAACGGGCCCACACTTTCCTTGACTTTCTTCTTGCTGCTAACATACCTGAAGAAACCCTTCTTGTTACTCTTAACATCTCTTGCTAGCTGCAACTCCAAGTGTGATTTGGCCTTCCTGATTTCACTCCTGCATGCCTGAGCAATATTTTTATACTCCTCCCTGGTCATTTGTCCAATCTTCCACTTCTTGTAAGCTTCTTTTTTGCGTTTAAGATCAGTAAGGATTACACTGTTAAGCCAAGCTGGTCGCCTGCCATATTTACTATTCTTTCTATTGTCTCACTATTTCCTGTCTGTCTGTTGTCTCTTGTCGTATACCTAGATTGTAATCTCTTTGAGGGGATCAACTTTTTGTTCTGAATTTGTACAGCACCTAGCATAATGGGTCCTGGTTCATGACTGGGATTCCTAGGCACTACCACGTATATAATATAATGCAATAAAGATTTATTTATGGGGTCCCAGAAAGCTGAGTCCTGGGCAATAAGTAGTGTATACTTTTCATTTAAAAAACAATTGCAAATTCCTACATGAGACTACAACATGAAGTGAGAATGTATAGCCACTAAACCATAATATCCTAGGCCAATAATTACTTCTCAATGTCCCTAAAGAGTGAATTGTGTATAGGGTCTAATACACCCTTTATTAGAACTCCAAAACTTTTGAAGGATGCTAGCCTTTGGCGGGGGGAAGGGAGAGGAGAAGAGAATTTTCAGATTCATTAGGCACCTAATTCCAATTGAGAGTCAATGAAAGTTAGTTAGGCACTTTACTGTCATTTGTTCCTTTGAATACCTCCCCCAATGGTAAATTTCATTATATTAATCTTCTCCTCCTACCCATATTTTTCTAGTGCTACGAATGGTGTGGAACATCATGAACATGTGGTTAGGCCTGTCCATATTCTCATTCTCTGGTGAGCTAATTCTCCCTCTTACCCCTGCCTTTACTTGCCTTCTGATTACTCATGTCTTTTCAAACAAGTAAAACTATCATAGGTAGTAGCTTCTGTATTTTTTGTGACTTATGTTTCCAGATCCAAAGTTAAATTCTCTGAATATCTGTCTTTTAAAAATCTAATCAATAAAATGAGTGAATACAGTGATCGAGACAAATGTCAAAATGACAGCTGTGGAGACATTAGTCCTCTATCCACATCATGGCTATCTCATGAGCGATAACGTTGCAAACTGGTCTTCAACTGCATGGCTAATGTCGCTCCGCTCTGACCACAGGGACAAGGGTTAAGCGCTAGTCCTGCAAACACTTTTTTGCAGATGCATAGCCATATATACCCAACCATGGGACTGTTTGTGGTAGTATAGTTAAGCACACGGATAAGTGTTCAAAGGATTGGGGTCTTAGTGGGTGGCTCACTCTGCATGCTCATTCAATGTTTTGTGCTTCTTCAGAGAATCCAGCTAGGTGCCAGTTGTAACAAAGACACTTACATGCTAGGAACTGGGCTGATACTACTTGCCAATTTCATACAGACCATTAAAGCCTTAAAATGAGATAATAATCAGAGCAGGCCAAATCATATTCATTAAATTTTTTAATTATTTTTGTAATATTTTCCAAACAATTATTTGATAAATATTTTTGCATTATTCACCCGGTTAATACAGTATAAATGAATTAGTGAATATGACATACTTCTGTGATTTTTTTTTTTAATATCAAATATTTAGCGAGAATCTGTTTCCATTATCCAGCCAGTTTTAGTAACACCAGCTTCACCTAGGTAAGATTTAATCTATCATGCTAGAGGTGAAAGGCTCAGTGTTCCACTCTGACTCCGTGTAAGATGTCCAGTTACACAGGCCCTAATTATTCAACTAGTTATTATTAAATGTGTTTGGATCTCCACATGAATTTCATTTCAAGTGTAAAAAAAAAAAAAGCTGCTGATTCACTTTTTCTGGTTTTTTTTTTTTTAACTTTAATTGAGAGAAACTTGGGTTGGAAATACTCTGTAGGTGCCATAAAGTGACCCTTTGTGTCAAGAAATTAATAGGCTTATTGAAATCCCTGCTGCTTGCAAAATATGCTGGGGCTGGTGACCAAATACATAAAGCTCTGATCTTTCATTTCATTCACAGTAGTCTCGAGTAAGCCAGAGGCTACAACTGAAGTGCTTAGGTGAATCTTGAGAATTCCAGTCTAATTCATAAAATTCCACCAATCTTAATTTGGCAGCTTGTCTAAGATGGTTCAAAATATAGTTATTTTTTGGGGGGAGGTGAGGAGTGGGGATGTATTTTTATTATTATAGACTTCCCATTGAGAGCTGAATATTTTGTATTAACCACAACGCAAGGAAAGTATATGTCTGTTTCATGGCAGTAGTGGAGTGAATGGGAAGGACTGATGGCTCTACTAGATTTTGTTTGCCTCTCCTTCCCCTCTCCCCAGCACCTCTACACTACATTTGCTGCCTTTTTAGCTGTACATTCTGTATCATACTAAGAGAACTTAGGTTTGCAAAATTAAGCACTGAGTCAGGAAATGACAAAGTTATGGTTGGACATACAACCTTAACTCTGCACCCTTGTACCATAATGCCCATGCAATCCTAAAAGAAAAACACGCTATTCTCAGATAATACAATATGCAGTTTGTCCGTCCAACATGAGGGGCACTTGTGTGTATCAAACTGTGATAAGGGTGATCTTGTGCATTTACGCTATTTTCCTTCTCATGGTGTGGCATCGTTTTATTGACTTAGAATTTTAATATTTTAAGTTGTGCTTGCTAACGTATGTATGTCAATAGGCTGGTCAGTGTCCATGTAGTATACATTCTCTTTTCTACCAGTAGCACAGTCTTCCTTAGAAATAAATCAGGAAATGAGGCAGAAAACAACTGTTTTCCTACAAGCAGAGTGGTGTGTGTTTGTTTGTTTATTTATTTAGATACAGTTGAAGAGATTGAAGTAGTTAACTATGAAAGTCACTTACCCATAAATTTAGGTCACCTATAGACACCAGCTAACTATCACTGTTACACTGTTTTTACAGTGAGGGTACATTTACACTTCAAGCTGGAAGTATAAATTCCTGCTTGACGAGACCTACCAGGGCTAGCTCTAGTTGAGCTAGCATGCTAAAAATAGAGTGTGGCCACAAAAACGTGAGCGGCATGGGGGTTTAATCATCTCAAGTATTTACCTAGTATCTTGGAAAAGTATCTACGCGGGGCGGCTAGTCCCTCCCACTGCCGCAGCTATGTTATCTTTAGTGCACTAGCTTGATCAGAGCTATCATGGGTATGTCTCCTTGAGCTAGGAAGTACTTCCCCAGCTTGATGTGTAGACATATCTTAAATCTGCAGTACATAGTGTAAGTAGTATTTAATGTGTACTGTTGTGTGATCTTGTAGTCTCCTTGGTGGGTTAGCACAAGCAGGTCCCTGGAATGAGAGACAGGTACAAGCTCAGTAGCAACAGAAAACATATTTATTACTGGAAGAGGGGACAAAGGCAGCTCTACTCCACCCGCTGTTGGTGCTGCTGACTCCAAAACCCTTTTGCTGTCCCCAGGCAGGAAACATCCCTTCCCCTGACCTTCTGTGACCCAGGGATCCCTTAGTGCCAAATGGAAGAGAGATCCCCTAAGTCTGATATCTGCATAATAGTTCACCATAAGGTGGCATATGAGAGTCAGTAGCCCACTGGTTGTCATAATCATTGTGAAATGTACACATGGATAATATTGAAGGAGTGATGTATCTATACTGAAAATTATGTTCTTAAGGTCTTGGAGTGAAGGCAGGTCACCAGGAGGTAACTGACACCTATTTGCCTGTTTGGCCATTTGTATATTGTATGCCCCACACTGTATTTGCTGGCTTATTTGCATATTGAGCCAGCTGCAAATTAAGAAATTGTGACGCCTACAAGAGAGGAAATCTACAGAATGAAACAAACAGGAGGTGTCCTGTATATCAGTAAAGACAAATTGGTCTGGTATGCAAAGAGACACATTGAATCGTTTACCTAGAAGGTGAAACTGACAGCTTGCTTGTCTCATGGAAAGGAGGGTCATAGGTTGAAAAATGCTGCAAGGATTTTGGGCGAGCAATACTTGACAAGACTTGAGTATCCTGTTAATTAAGTCTAGGCTCTAGAATGTGTTTTATGATTTTATTTTATATGTAGCCCTTTGTTTCCAGTACTTTTACTTTATACTGCAGGTGTCCAGTGGAACAGGGCTGGATGCTCCAGGGAGATGCTTCAGGGGATCGAGAGTGCCAATTGCTGACCTGTAGAGAGACAGCAGGGCCTGTGAGGCCTAGAGAGGAGTGCTGGTATTGCCTGTATCCAGTGGAGTTGGGGAACTGACCCATGGCAGGCACAGAAAAGGCTCCTCATGCTAAGGGCATGTCGTTGTGAGGTGCTTCACAACCCTTGGTACCCTGGGAAGTGTCACATCTTTCTCTAAGGGTTAATTCCGTGGTTAGGGGTCCATTTTCTCTGGGAGGAGTCACACCCTTTAGGGGCTGTTGCTGGACATGCGACACACACACATCCAACCAGCATGAAAACTCAGTTACAGTATGTCTCTTATGAATAGTTCCTGTGGCACCCGTTTGGCATACACAGACTAGTACACAGTTCTACAAGGTGTTACATGTTATCTTAACATGGTTTCTTATTAAATTAGTTGTCTTTTTTTAAAATAAAAATATGAAAATAGAAGCTTTACTCTTCTGGACTCCAAAGCTCTCAAAAATTAACATTGTTATGTGTCAGTTATAATCTGGGAACTGTTTAGCTAGGCATGACTAAACCATACTTCTTGCTAGGAGACCTGCTGTGCTTTTGCTGTCTCTCTGAATTTAAGTGGCTTAATTTTTCTGCAGTAATGTGTGTCAAAACTACACAAAGGTTAGACAGTGTCATTTCAGTTAATACACATGGTAATTAGATTGTATAGTGACAGAAGCAGCATGGTCCAGAGAACAGGGCACTGGACTTGAGGGGTTAGTAGACCTGGGAAGATCCCAGCTCCTCCCACTCACCTGCCTTGTTACCATGGACAAATCACATCACCCCTCTCTGCCTCTGTTTCCCTTCCCATCTTTTATCTGCCTTAACCTCTGTTTACAACCTTAATAGATATCTTATACCGTGTGTGTACATTGCCTTCATCTTGGTTGTAGCTTCTAAGATCTACTGTAATACAAATAAATAACAATCATTGTTCACCATAATAATGAGCAGGCCTACTACAAGGCTTCTACTTACAGAGAATGACAGCAATGTAGAGTGTATTTGATTACCTTGACCTAGTTCTGAATGATTTGATGGTAGATGTTCCTCTAATCCAGTGTCTTTTATGTGGGTTTATAATGAAGTGGCTCGAGTACTACATAGCTATTTATCAGTGTGAGACAGTGGACTTATTGACATAATGGTTTTGGTGGGCTTGCTCCTGTATTTTCCCCTGAGGGCCCCTTGACCCCGTTCCTGGCACACAAGCATAGGGAACAGAATTGAATTGCATTCACAGATAATCACAAATCTTTTGGTTTGCTTCCAGAGCTCAGGCATTCTTGCTATTTTAAAGTACAGTTAATGCGTACGTACTCTCTCCCCTCTCCCTTTCCCCCATACTCGTGTGTGTGTGTGTGTGTGAGAGAGAGAGAGCGAGAGAGAGAAGGGCCCCAGTGGTCGTCCTGGAGAATGAGTTCCAGTTAACGTAACAAACAGCTGCACCAGGTAGTAGTGAAAGCATTCCATGTGCTACCCTGCCACTGTGCCTCTACCTTGACCAAAGGAACTATTTATTACTAAGGGTCAGATTGTAGAAGACTCTCCTCTCCATAACCCATGTAATCCTTGGTCTCTTTGCTGAGATGGCCAACAAGATTTTCAAGGAGCACAGACTATGGTGGTGTGGAGTGGAGGCGAAGGGGTATGTAATCTGACAAATCTATTGCTTACCAAATAGAGCAGGAAGGCTCTGTGGCTCCATATCAATTGTCCTCAAGTAACTTCTTACATTCAGAACACTGTAACAAGTAATGCATCTATCTCATTGAAGTTTTGCAAGACTTTCTGAATGGGGAATGCCTGCCTTGTCATCTTGTTCGCAATGTCTGAGAATTAACACAGCATAAAGCACTGCTGTGAGGCATCTGGCAAGCCTGTCTTTCAGCTGCCTCACTTCTCAGTCTTCTGCCCATTCTGACTCTCACATGCATTCACTCTTTTATCCCTGTATTTTTCTATTCAACCCCCCCCCCCTTTTTTTTTTTTAAGAACAGCTATGTACCTTGTGTAATACAACTTCATGCTTGTAGTGGCCTTATTTTCATTGAGTCTTCTGCATAAATCTTATCCCCAAATCACTTCACAAGGTGAGATAATACTATTAGGAAGCTGTATAACAAGAGAGGAGAAGAAGAAGAAGATTGAACAGTTATAGAGATACAGGAAGGTTATTCCAGATGGCAGGAACTGCAGATGTGGTTATCTGGAAAATAGACAAGGAAGCCAGCACTAGGTGAGTGGAGATTGGAACAAGAGGAATAGAAAGAGAGCAGGCCATGAAGTGTGCTTGGTCAACTCCATAGAGAGCTTTATAATCAGGAAGGATGTTACTTATGCAAGGTAAAGTTTCTGTTGTATTTTCATTGTCTTGGACCTTTTCAGTCTGATTAATGCTGTACACATTCAGTTCTTATATTTTTCTGCCATACACAAATTTTTGGGGGAAAAAGGGAATGTTTCCATTGACTACTTGTTTTTCCATATCAAAAAGCCAAAGCCCTGCTTACTGTACTAAATTTTTAAAAGCAGTAAAAATGTACTTAAAATAATAGTGTCAGTTTATTACTGGGGAGTGAACGTGCTTTTTTGTTGTAAAACAAAGCTGCTTGTGCCTCTTGCCATTCCAAGGACAGAACCTTACAAAGTAAATTGGTGGTTATTACATTCTATGATGGGAGGTTGTAAAGTCATCTTGGAACATCTCCTGATATTTGCCATCAAATAGCAACCTTTAACCATGAGGTTGATCTTGCTCCTTCCATGGCCACATTTTCTCTTGAACAGAAGTTGATTAATTCCATGCTAACATAGCATGTGTCTGTTTCAGCCATCAACTGTGAAGCAGAATTGCACTGCTATGTTGCTGCTTTCTTTTTAATCCACTGGTTGCTCAGTCCTGTTCAGTGTGTTCAGTCCTTGTGTTTCTCTCTCTCTCTCTCTCTCTCTCTCTCTCTCTCTCTCTCTCTCTCTCTCTCTCCTTTTCCTCCCCGCAGGCAAGTTAGTTGGGAAGCAGTTTTCTGTTGCTGTGTGATATTTAATGACATCCGTTCGGTGCCATAATCAAAATTGGCTTAGCTTGATAGGCCAGAGGAGTCGCAAGCATATGCTGATGTCCACAGGGAATCAAACCAAAGCCTTGAGGTTTGGGC
This sequence comes from Emys orbicularis, assembly GCF_028017835.1. Taxonomy (NCBI): domain Eukaryota; kingdom Metazoa; phylum Chordata; order Testudines; family Emydidae; genus Emys; species Emys orbicularis. The sequence continues at coordinate 124,243,029 of NC_088683.1, forward strand.
AAAGAGTCTTTCCACAAGAGCAAAGATCTGTCAACAAAATTATAGCCTATACTAAATTCCTGCAAATCTGTGGGCAGAAAGTGCCAGTAGTTATTAAACTATATATTGAAAATCATTGAGCATATAATTTCTGTGAGTCTTCCATTCATAGTTGCCACTAGCAATGAATTAGCTCTTGGGTTTTTGTTTTTGAATTTTCAGGAAAGTGTAAACCCAGAACCATGTGATAATTAATAAGGGGCTAAGAATAAATTAATTCTCCCACTGCCATTGTTCCCCTTCCTGACTATTTTTTTCCCCAGAATATCCACATTTCATTGCTGCTGTATTTGTGATATGTAGTACTATATAGCAGGATTACTATATAGAATTATATTAAGAAATACATGTGTTAAAAAAACATTTCAGGGTTAAATACTGCAAATGGATTTGCCCAGGCACATCCAGATGTGGAATCTAGCAGTATGGGTGCACAACAAAGCACTCAAAAGTCAAGAAATGCCAACATTCTGTTCAGTATCAGGTTTACTGTCCTGTTGCGTCTGATGAAGTGGGTATTCATCCACGAAAGCTTATGCTGCAATACATCTGTTAGTCTATAAGGTGCCACGGGACTCTTTGTTGCTTTTTACAGATCCAGATTAACACAGCTACCCCTCTGATACTTGTCCTCTTGTATATATGTGTTTTGCTAGTCTTTAATTACATGATCACATACTATTTCTCAAATAATATAATAGCATATCACATAATTTCTTTTGCAGCCTTATAAATGTATGTGAAATATTTTGTAACTTCAAATTTTAAAACTTACACTATTTTCCTTGTGTGTCTTACTCTTTCTATTTCTTTATCCTAGCTGGCTAGAAAATGGTTATTTCCCCCCAGGGAAAATACTGATTCGTTGATGAAAAATTAAGGACTGAAATATTTCAGTAGAGGACTGAAATATTTTGATTCTGAAATGCTGCCTGTGTCTTGTGGAGCTGTAGTTGAGGTGCATCATACTCCCATTCTTCTCTATAGCCTGGGATCTCTGGTTGGACTATGTCTGCCATGATGCACCATGTTTGCCCTCTTAGTGAGGGCAGATGGTGTGTAAAGGGATCCTCATGGCCACAGTACATCATGGGAGATATTTCAGTCTTCAGCTGAAAGCAGAGAACTTTTCAGGTTTGAGATGTTTGTTTTTTCAACAACAAATTTAAAATTTCAGCAGAAAGTAGAAACGTTTTAATGATTTTTTTGTTTGTGTCAAAAACTCGACTTTCTGTCAAGAAACAATCTGAATGGAAAATTATCAACCATCTCTACTCTCTACTCTCTAATCTATAGTCCCTGTCGCCATAATGCCTGAGCGCCTCACAAGCTTTAATGTATTTGTCCTTACAATGCTCCTGAAAGAGTAAGGGAAGTATTATCTCCATTTTACAGATGGGGAACTGAGGTACAGAAACAATAAGTGACTTGCCCAAGGTCACACAATTTATATTAAAAAAAAGTCTACAAATGTCTTCATTAACGTAGACTTTTTTAATATAATTTTTTTTTATCTCTTTGGTCATCCACTGGATCCCTTGCCTTTAATAATAATAATAATAATAATAATTAATAAATAAATTTAAAAAAAAAAAGAAAAGAAAAAATGCATGTACCATAGGCCAATTTGCACCTTTGGTTCCCTTTTTGGTTGACAGCCAAGTTACTCATGTATGAGCACCATGGATGGTAGTGTCCCTATGTGTGCTCCACTTTAGTTGTGCTTGCGTCCCTGTGCTGCTGATCAGAGAACTTCGGTAGCAATGTTGGTTAGGCCCGCACATGCCCTGTCTCTCCAGGAGGCTAGTCAGCAAACTTCCCTCAGTTCCTTCTCAACTGCCTCTGGCTAGGGACAGAGCTATTCACAGTCCATTAGGATCATTGTCTCTATTGGCATTTCTATAGTTAGCTAGCCTCTTACTATAGTGTAGTTGTAGTTTTTCTTTACCCTTTTTCTCTTAAAAAAACCCCCAAAACTTTATTTTTCCCTCTTTTTCTTCCTCATTGGGGACCCTTCCCCCTGCGGGGTATACCTGGTTCACTGGGCTTCAAGAAGTGCCCCACTTGCAAGGAAGCAATCCCTATTGCAGACAAGCACTCCCAGTGCATTTGTTGCCGCAGAAAAGTGGTCTTTGGCAGCAACTCCAGCCACAATCATATAGGGACAGAGAGCTCCAACAAAAGATTATCTTCATGGAGGTGGCTTTCAGACCCTCACAGGACCTGTGCCCCGAGTCACCTGGCAGACATGAGTCTTCCTCACAGCCCTCTACATCTAAAGGCTGTGGATTGAAGAAACAAGCTACTGACACCTGTCACAAGTCATCTAAGAAGAGAGTCTGAAGTTCCCATATTGAGCCCCAGGATAACCATAAGCGATCTCCATCTCGCTCGGTATCTTCAGCATTATTGGCACCAAGACCATCCCAGTCCGGAACCCATGGTTCACGGAAACTGACAGCAGCCAATACCGTTGACATGCCCACGGACCTGATGGGCACGGTCACTGAGTCATTGGCACTGAGGGACAGGAGTAAGCACTTTACTACAAGGGTGATTCTGGTATGCAAGTCTACATCGGCAGTGTCATCAATGCCTTGTCTGGCACCGAAGCAAGCGGTACTGGCAAGATCCCCATGTCCCCCCAGCACTACCATCAGCATCGAGCCAGTCAGTACCGGTGGAATTCCACCACGTTAGGGACCTCCGCATATTGAACATACCAGAGTCCCCATTTCTCGGTCCTGGGACCTCCACACCAAGCCTCCACTTAGCACGGGAATCATCCCTGCTGCCATGTCACAATCCCCTGCTCTCTAGCGAGGGTTAAGCCAGCGAATCAGAACAGGTAGTGTCACAGTATTCCTCTCAGGCGCCGTATGGTGCTCATTATCAACAAGGCCCTAAAGTATATCCTTAGATGGTCCCATCATCGCTATCCTGGTACGGCCACCAATGGGCACCACCACCAGGCTATATGCCACCACCACCCCAGTGGCCTTATTGGGACCCTCAAGTGGCATATCGCCAACATGCCTCTCAGGCTTCGAGCCTCGCCCAAGCACCCTGGAGACACAGCCCATCCACAGTATCCAGAGCTTCGGAGCCTCCAGAAGTCATCATGGAGGAACATGAGGGTGGTGTTGAGGAAGGAGTAACCCCGAGGACCATATCCTCCTCCTCCTCCTCGAATGAAGCTGTGATGCCTTCCCCACCATCTCTGACAAACTACTTTAGTCTCTTCCAGGATTTGGCAAAGAGAGTTGCTGACACTCTCCAAATACCACTGGAAGAAGTCAAGGACACTCACAATCGCCTTCTTGACATCCTCAATTCATCCTCTTCATCTAAGATCACCCTCCCTATTAATGAGGGCATCTTAGACCCGGTAAGAACTGTCTGGCAAACCCCTGCATCGGTAGTGCCTACCTGCAAGTGGGCGGACAAAAATACTACATCTTTTCTCCCACTCTCCACCCAACTCTATTGTGGTGGACGCCATCAACTCCCCTGGCCAGCAACACGAGATGCGGGTCACTCCCTGTGATAGGGACTGGAAGCGCCTGGACCTTTTGGGAAGAAAAGCGTACTCCTCGGCCACACTTCAATTCCGTATCGCCAACTACCAGGCCCTCACAACAAAATAGGATTACATAAACTATTCAAAACTGAATAATTTTATTGAACAGCTGCTGGAATCATATTGTAAGGCCATTATCCATGAGGGCCAGTTAGTGGCAAAAATATCACTGCAATCTGCCCACAACTCAGCTGACACAGCAGCTAGACCCATCTCCACAGCGGTGGTGATGTGACAAGTGTCATGTCTCCATCAGTCGGGCTTCCTGAAGGAGATACAGTCAGCTGTGGAAGACACAAAGCTGTGTTTGAGGGCACAAAAGCTCTTCGCAGAGAAGACTGATGCCTCTGTTCATACCCTGAAGGTCTCTAGGGTTACTCTCCGGTCACTGGGAATCTACATGCCAGGACAAAAAAGAAGGTTCAGTCCCCAATCCCAGCATAGACCATGCACATCTCAATATTGGCTCAGTGCCACTATGAGCCGCAGAGAAAGAAAGGTAAATTTCCTAGGTGCAAACCATCTGCCCCGCAATCTTCTTTGTCCCAGCCCTCTACGTCTAAACACCAGTTTGAATGGGCTGGTCGAGGCGCCAATAGACTACTCCCCCCAACTGCTATAGCTGACAAATGCTATACACTCATTTGGCCACTGATTGGCAGCATTCCGCAGTGCCTGGGAACGTATAACATCGGATTGAGGGTCCTAGAGATCATTCAAACTGTGTTCTCCATCCATTTTACCTCTTTCCTCTGCACATCACCTTTCCCCGTACCTCTTCAGGGACTCTTCTCATATGAGTTTACTACAATAAGAGGTAGATCGTCTCCTCCAGCTAGGAGCCATAGAACCAGTATCTCAGCATCTACGAGGCAAAGGGTTCTGCTCTCGTTATTTCCTAATACCCAAAAGGAAGGGAGGTTGGAAACCCATATTAGACCTCAGAGCTCTCAACAAGTTTGTCAAGGCTCAAACATTCAGGATGACTGCTGTGACGTTGTGCAGTCTATATGGTTTTATAAAAACATGATAAGTGAATATAATGTAACTGGGATAGTTTTAGAAAAATATGGTAATAAGTGAATATAACGTAACTGGGATATGCTTCATGCAAAAGGTCTCTTGTAAGGTATCATTACAAAGTTTATAATCTACTGAGTGTGATCATCCGATTTGTATAAATGTACCACCCTTGTATCTAAAACTAGAAATATAAAATATAACTCTGAGGGCCTATTGTAATTATGTAAAGTGTGGGCCATTAATGATGGTTTGGAATCTTGATGACTCCCATTGTCTGCAGATGGCTGTGTTTACCTGTGAGTCTTCCTGTATATGTGTGTGCTGGCAAGTGGGTAATTAAGGCCTTGGATACACTCAGGACTTCCCAATGGATTTATTTGGGTTTAGACCCCATTGGGAGTTGGGCATCTGAGTGCTAAAGACAAGCAAACTTCTGTGAGCTGTTTTCAGGTAAACTTGCAGTTTGGGACAAGTGATTCAGACTCTGGGTCTGTGTTGGAGCAGACGGGAGAGTCTGGCTCAGCAAGAAAGGGTGCTGGAGTTCTGAGCTGGCAGGGAAAACGGGAATAAAAGTAGTCTTGGCACATTAGGTGGCCGCTGCCAAGGGGGTTTCTGTGATCCAACCCGTCACAACTACCTTATCAATGATCGTTCCAGCATTGGAACAAGGAGACTGGTTTTTGGCCCTTGACCTTCAGGGTGCCTATTTTTATATCTCAATCCTGCTTACGATTTCTCAGATTCACTCTGGGATGAGACCACTACCAATATAGGGTGCTCCCCTTTGGGCTATCATAGGCCCTGAGAGTATTTTCTAAGGTTCTCTCAGCGGTGGGCTCACTTACGCTTACAAGGGATCATGATTTACTCTTATCTGCCTCCTCAGAGTCTGGTCTCTCCAAGAGGCCAACCAACTCACTAAAGCTGCGATGCACTTGTTTACAGAACTGGGCCTACAGATAAATGCCCAGAAATCAACCCTCACCCCGGTTCAGCACCTGGAATTCATATGTGCCGACCTCTACTCGCTGTAGGCCAAAGCTCTTCTACCTCAGCACGGACTCCTTTCTCTGGCTACACTCACAGAGACCATTCAAAACAACCCACAAATATCAGCCAGACACTGCCTACAACTCTTGAGGCAAATGGCAACAGGCACAGTAGTAATACCACAAGCCAGGCTTCACATGAGGTGCTTCCAGATGTGTGGTTCAGCATGGTTTACAGACCAAAGAGGGACAGACTAACAAACCTCTGTCACTACCCATCTGGATCAAGAACTTATACTAGTGGAATGACCCAGCCAACATTTCCAAAGGGATCCCCTTCTTGCACCCCCCGCCCCCGTCGTTGCTTCTCAACACCAACACATTGCTCATAGAGTGGGAGGCACCTCAAAACGGCCTTACAACATATGGCAAATGGTCACTTGTGGAGATATTTCTTCACATCAACCTCCTTGAGCTAAGGGCAGTCAGGAATGCCTGCGCCCACTTCCTCTCATTGATGAAAGGATCACATGAGAGTCCTAACAGACCACATAGCCTGCATGTTCTACATCAATTGACAAGGGGCAGCTCAGTCACCCTCTGCACAGAAGTGATGAGGCCATGGAACTAGTGTATCTTCCACGATGTCACACTCTCAGCAGCCTATCTCTCAGGCACATAAAACTCGATAGTGGACAGTCTCAGTTGCAAATTCCCACATGACCATGAGTGGGAGTTAGACCCAGTAGTACTTCACAGTCTATTCATGCGGTGGGGGATGCTGATCCCAGACTTGTTTGCCGCTTATCTGAACAAGAAATGTCTACTCTACTCCTCCAGAGCAGGGATAGGATAGCACTTCCTGTGCGACGCTCTCCTCGTCACCTGGGGCAGGGACCTTTTTTATGCCTTTCCTCCTTTTCCTCTACTGTCGAAAGCCTTATAGAAACTAAAAAGGGAAGGAGCACAAATCATACTGATCACTTCCACTTTGCTGAGACAGACCTGGTACCCTTACATGTCACAGCTCACAACATGCAGGGCCGGCTCTGGCTTTTTGGCTGCCCCAAGCAAAAAAAAAAAAAAAAAAAAAAACCGGGGCGGCCAGAACGGCAAAGCGAGACGAAGGGAAAAAAAAAAACCCACACCTGCGGCGCGGCCGGAGCGCGGGTGCAGGGGGACCGGCTGGGGGGGGGGGGGAGGAAGCGGGCGGGAGAGAGAGAGAAGGGGGAGGCCAGGGCTACAGCAGGGGCGCTGCCACGCGGCCCCTCCTGCTGCGCCGCCGCCTGCTGCGAGGGCTCCACTCCGGTCGGCGGGGAGGGAAGGAAGAGGACTGCCCTGCAGGGCGCTCTGGGCCGCCGCCGCTGGCCCCTACAGGGCAGCCGGAGCGGAACACACACACACACACACACACACACACACACACACACACACACACACACAAAGCGGCCATGCTGCCCTAGGATTGGGCAGAATGCCGCCTCGAACAATCTGCCGCCCCAAGCATCAGCTTGCTCAGCTGGTGCCTGGAGCCGGCCCTGACAACGTGCCTGCCAATCCACTCTGTACCTCTTCTCACAGAATAGAGGATGGACCCTACATCCCAACCTGGGGATTTTTTGCCCCAAGGTGTGGCTCCTTCATGGCTCTGACACTAGAGAACTGTTCGAAGGAGGTACAAGACACTACACAGTAGAAAATCCTCAACATGCTGCACTTACCTCCAAAAATGGTCCAGGTTTCATATTTGGTGTACCTCCCAACAGATCTCCCCTACATCCGAGACTCTCCCACAGATCTTAGATTATGTACTGGCCCTAAAAAGATCAGGACTATCTCTCAGCAATCTGAGTCTAACTGGTGGCTATAACAGCCTTCCACCAGCTAGAAGAGGGATACTCAGTGCTATCACACCCAACCACTAAAAGAGGTGTATAGTAAATCTTTTCCCACAACCCCAATTCCCTTTCCCTAGTCCTAGCCTTTACCTGGACAGAATGAAGGTCTTCAGAAGTCCCCAAGGCTTTTCCCCCCATTGCGGATAGATTCAAGGGCTCAGCAATATCAGCCCAAAGACTTTCCAAGTGGGTCTCGAACGGTATCAGATAATGTTACCAAGTTCGCAATATGACCCCTCCAGATACTATTAATATACACTTCACAAGATTGATCTCATCCGTTGCCTTCTTCAGGAATGTCCCCATCTCAGAGATCTGTGAATCAGTTCACACTTCAACAGAACATTGTGATCATTGGGGATTCCGCCTCTGATGCCATCTTCGGCTCCACAGTACTGTCATCTGTAACTGATCCGACTTCTGAAGTCGCAGCCTTCTGAAAGGGATATTGCTCAGGAGTCAACTACAGTGGAGCATCCATAGGGACACTACTTGAAGAAGTTACTCACCTTGTGCAGTAACGATGGTTCTTTGAGATGCGTGTTCCTGTGGTGCCCCGCTACCTGACCTCCTTCTCTCTTCTTCTGGTCAATGGCTCTGTGTAGAGAAAGAGCTGAGGGGGGTTAGCTCATGCACAAGGACAGACAGCGCATGTGCGAGTCTATCGGATGCTGCTACCGTAGTTCTCCGATCAGCAGTGCAGGGACACAAACACGCCTACAGTGGAGCACCCAGAGGGACACATCTCGAAGAACCATTGTTACTGCACAAGGTGAGTAACTTCTTCTTCATGGATAATCTAATCTCTAACTATTAAGGGATTAGGATGAGACTTTAATAGAGGGCAGATTATCCCACATCTGCCTACTAAGGGGTCTCTTACACCATCCTCTCAAACATCTGATTTTGGTCACTGTTGGAGAGAGGATTTACCCAGTATGGCCGTTCCTGTGTAACCCCACTCAGAATGTACTGCATGTGCCCCAAGTGTGATTTTCAGTGGCTCATAACTCAGGGCTTGTTTACACAAACATATCGTTTGCGGCAAGGTGAGGTGTCAATCTATCCACACTAGCCTGCTATGCTCTAACTGTCCCTGCTGACACACATTAACAGTTCATTAATGTGCTTTGATATGGTCCTCTTTGAAATGGGACTAAATCAAAGCTCATTAACAAACTGTTACTAAGCATCAGCAGGCTCCACAGGCAGGCTAGCACAGGGTACATTCACGCCCCAGCTTGCTGTGTAATAAATGTTCCGGTAGACAAGCCCTCAGTGTAACTAAAACCAGTTTTCACTGGAACATGTAATGTGGAGAATGTTTCCTTGGTATATGCAGGCCCTGATTCAGCTGGGTACTTTTAAGCATGTGACTACTCACTTGCTTAAAGTTCATCACATGCTCAAGTGTGTTGCTGAATGGCGTTCAAAGAGCTCAGCACCTTCCTGGATTGAGGCCTAACATGGTGAACGTCGATCGCTGGCATCCTTAAAGGGGAGACTGAAAAACAGTTTCCTTTGTCAATTTGTGTTTTGTGGCTTTGTAAATTGTGTTTGTTTAGGATGGGCTCAAGCCAAAAAATGTACCAGACTTTTGAAGCATATTTACTCCATTCCTGCTAGGAGTTTGGGGATGTTCATCTCCAGGTCCTGACTCATCTCTAGACTTTCTTGATTCTTTGTAAAGGGAGATAGTGTGGCTCACTGAGTAGAGATTGGACTGGGTGGAGGGACGCATGGCTCTTCAATTGACTCACTATATGAACCTGGGTAAGCCCCTTAGGCCCAGATTTTTAAAGCTACACAATGCAGGTAGTTTCAACGTCTTACAAACTTCCATAAAAAGGAGGGAGGAATATGGAATCTGAATCACTTACAAATAGCCTCTAAATTAAATTCAAATAAGTTGTGTGAGACAGAGTTATCTAGGACCTAAAGCATTCAGACACTAGTGACTTGTGATCTGTTTCAGACTCTACCATGAATTTCTTGTGATTTTTGGGAAATCACTGTTTCTCTTTTTGTCACTATCCCCTCTTTTTGTCACAAACACACACAAGTATCCGATATTAAGGACATTAAAAACTAGAAAGAATATCTTTACATAGTAAACAAAAATAAAATAAAGGCTATAGGTATTTAGAGGTTGCTGCACTCAGTATCACAATGCCTAACTGATTTAGGAACCTATTTTTTTTCAAGAGGTTTAGACACTTACGAGTCTAAATCCCATCAACTGTTGATAGAATTTAGACTCCTAAGTGCCTAAATCTTTTTTGAAGATGGCATTTAGGCTCCTAAATGAGTTAGGCGTTGTCATGCTGAGTCCAGCAACCTCTAAATAGCTTTAAAATCTGCGTCTTAGCCTTTCTGTGCCTTGGTTTTCCAATTTGTAAAACAGAGATGATCATGGTTATTCTCCTTTTTAAATCAACTAATGAAAAGTACTGTACAAGTGCAAGATAGCATTATTATTTATACTTCTTCAGTTTAATTATAGGGCCATGTTGCCTTTTGAAATCCTCTTTCTTTAGTTTCCTTGTGCAGCACTCTCCTGCCTGCGGATTACAGCACTTAAGCAATAAAAAGTATTATTTATTTTGGAACAGAAGACAACCTGTCTTTCATTCACGTCCTCTTGTTTGGGCACCAGCCTCATATGTAGTGTCAGCGCAGCTCTGGAAATGCAATTTGTTAGAAACTCATGCCATCTAAGTTGGTTTCATAGAGCTAGGCGTGGGTAAGTATTACTCCAACATACAGTCAGTGGACTAGATCCTAGCCCCCGTGATCCATTTGATTTGAACTGTTCCACAGTTGTGCTGGTCAAAATAACAAATGACTAAGAGCTTATTAAATCCACCTCTTACTCAAAAGAGCCATTTCTAGTATATTATAACCCTAGCATGGCTACAGCATGGCTAACCACCAAAAATGACATATTAGTTGCTATGCAATCTACTAAATATAAATGTAAACTTACAAGTTCTAAATATGTACTTAAACCATATAATCAGGGCACTTCAGAACACTAAACAGATCAGTCATTCATAAAAATATCCTTCTACTCTTCCAACAAATTGCCCTTTCAGAACTTCTAGACCTCTGACATACCTTAATGTATCCTGGGATGGTATTCCATTTGAAATCTTTACTGTGCATTTAATAAAATATATATTGTTATTTTGATTGAATGGAAATTGGATGGGTGGAGTGGGTTGGGGTGGTTGAGAGACCTGTGAGTAGCTGGTTGGATCAGTTAGCTTTTCATTTTTAGCCATTCTAACATTTAGGTTTTTGAAGAGGTGTTGAATTTTTTAAAGAGAGTGTAATATTGTTTTTGGGTATTAGCTGAACTTCACAGAAACCCACTTTTTAACCTTAGCTCTACTTTAACAAAGTTTTTTTTGTCTGTGAAGATAGTTAATTCTTTGGCGAGAAGTAGTCATTTCATCAGGCTATGTGCTAAATTCCACTAATTTGTTTTATGCCAATATAAATTACTAGGGTTGTGTCTGTCTGTTATTATTTCTGAGTAATTGCTTTTTTTAAAATGCCTGTTTTATGTTCATTCCATTCCGAGTCCAGTGGAAAGAATGTCTTAGGGAAAGGGAGAAAACATGTCAAATAGCAGGAATAATGGAGTACACATTCTATGAGCCTGTGACAATGGTGGTCTTAAACATGACGCATGCTGTTTGTTTTTAATTTGGTAAAAACAGTAAAAAAATCAATCCCATTTTAAAAAGACCATTTTGAAAAATGGAGGTTGACTGGATTGTCCTTCTAGTCCTTTAACAGGCTGATGCCTCTTTCCTCACAATGAAAGTGCTTCTTTCTCCAGCTGAGTCTCTGGAAGACTTGATCAAAGGGATGAGCCTCTGCCAGACTTCTCGGACTCGCTGGAGTGTGCTAGCCCGGAAGAATTAATTTAAACAAAAACAAAACAAACAAATAAATTAATGAAGAAAGCCTGAAAATCTTCCCTAAAAGTTTTCAAATGGCTCACATCCTGGTCCAAACATGCTGTCAACATGATTCTGTTGGAACTGGGATTGTAACGACTGCTTGAAAAAAATATGAATTGGAGAAAGGATACTCAAGTTAAAGGTTCACAGCATTTACACTTCGCTAGAGATGATTGTTCCTGACTAGAATTAAGATGTAGAAACAGATTATTTTTTTTAATAGACTTTTTTTTTTGATGTAACGGAAAGAGGGCCCTTGAAAGAGTATTGTGCCTCAAAGTTCATGTACAAAGACTAAAAATCACATGTAATCTGCTGATTACAACAATGGATTGGTACCGTTGTCTAACCAGACAACTAAGTAGGACTGAACGCATTAGCTCTTTGGAGAATGTGGACACAGTATACATATCTTTTCTTCTACACTTTGTTTTATCTGTTTAGACTGTGAGCATTTTGGGGCAAGGACGGTCTCTTAGGGTGTGTCTCTAGAGTCCCTAGCCAATGGACTTCAGTCTCAATTGGGCACTACTGGTACTACTACTAATACATTTACCATCCAAAACATTCCTTTTGCAGCAGTATGTGGAGGGCCAGTATTTTGTGGGGTAATTCAACTTAACTGAAGTAACTTGGGGTTTCTGTTAATCCAAGGACAATCTACAAACGCCTTTGAAGAATTATCCCAATAAGCAGTCCTTTCTGTCCATTTGTGCTATTTGTATGTATTCAACTAGCATAATTTCATTGCATATCTTGTTTTTACACAGTTAGACTTTTAGGGGGTTGCAAAAGGTGACTCAATTGCAGTGGGGCTGTATGTTTGAAAGATTGACCTGGTTCCAGTGGTATTCCCTAGGTCTATATGGGTAACTCTGTTAGATGCAGTATTATCTTTCAAACCAGTGACCATTTTTATTGGCAGCTGCTGTAGGTATAATTTTTCAGGACCTTTGGGATACTTGAGGATGAATGGTGCTGTAGAAGTGTAAAATATTATTTTCCCATTAATTTATTATGACACTTGTGTCATTACAATGTGCTTTCCAAAATGAGGAAGAGGGACCGGGGGAACCCACTGCTGAGCTCTGTAGAGAAAGATTTGGGGGCTTGTTGAATCAGGTACATTCTCTTCCCACAATCCAAAACAGACCCATGTGAAATGAATGGCCCTGAGCAGTGATACTCAGTGGGTGAAGGAGGGAGGGTGTGCATAAACCCATTCCATACTAAAGGGTGTGGGTATTACTGTGCTTAAATCAGTCCTTCCCCTGCCTGGTACATTTGACCATGGATCTTCTAAAGTCAGCTACTGCTCCTTTTGTGTGCAAATGCAGTAGCCTATTTTACCCAGCGATATGTGCCTCCTACATGTTGGAGAACAACACTGAGCTCAGACTTGGAATTTAGCCCTGATATAATCACTTGTTCATTTTTTCCCACCTCCTCTCTCTCCTCCAGACGCATTACCCATTTGTGAGGAAGGGGGGGGATCGGAGAGGGGGTATTCTGCTTTACTCTGTTACTGCTTGATCACTTGCTGTTTGGTGTATTATGTGCCTCTTTCCATGGTCCTAGGTAAAATATTAAAAGAAATCCTTCTGCTCTGATGTTTATCTGAAGGGTTGGGGAAAGGGGTTATATTTGAGAAGCATATTTACTGCTGCTCATCATGATGTCTAAATAATAATTTCTAGTCCTTTGAATGTGTGTCCAAATGTGAGCACATCTTGTATTTATTTTTGGCTAGCAGGGCAAAGAATGTGGTTGGAAAGTGATTCAAATTACACAGAGGCCGCTTGGACCAGTGGCTTCAGCAGATGGAACTGCTTAACAGATACTCACCACTGCTCTATGTTCCCTCCTTAAAAAGCTTTTTACATATTAATGACAAGCATTAGATATCAATATCCTAAATCACTTGTGTAACATTTAGATAGAATAGAACAGATACTGTGTAAACTCCCCTTCCAAAAAATAATGCTGATTATAAATCCAAAAGCTATTGGTGAAAATCTTTCTCAAGCGGTGTTCAGGCGTCCATTTCCTGAGCCATCTATAGCACTAGAGAATAGTTTGTTGTTGTTGTTGTTGTTTGTTTCTTCTCTCAGGAACAATTTCTTCTTTTGGTAATCTGTGTCCTATTCTCCATATGTTGTTACTGGATGATCTCCAGGAAAAAAACCCAAAATAACACTACTCCAGAATCTGTCCTTAGATCCATACACAGCTCCCACTGACTTCAAAGAGAGCCCCATGCACATGTATCTAATTCTGCAGTCCTTAAGCAAAGCTCCCATTGACCTCAGTGGGTTGAAAGGGAGTCTTGCTTGATTAAGGACCACAGACTTGGTCCAGGCTTTCACCATATATCCATAACTTACAAACTTGAAATGGACAAGATAAGTGAGGTAATATTTTTTTATTGGACCAACTTCTGTTGGTGAAAGGTACAAACTTTCAAGCTACACAGAGTTCTTCTGCAGGTACCGGGAAGGAAGCAAAGTGTCTGAAATACATCTTTTAGGACCAAACAATACCTCTTCAATCAACTATGAAATTTATTTGAACAAAATTATTTTTAACAGAATTAACAATAACTTGCTTTTGGCTTTCATACTTCCTTTCTTATAATGATTGCAAAGCACTTTCCAAACATTAAAAAAGACTTAGTTAAGTGCGCTCATGATCAGTGTAATTGTAAAGGACCTACTCTGAAGACACAGGCTCTAATACATTTCTGGCACAGTTTAAATCTTTGCATAGCTTTATGCAAAGCTGGTATTCATGGAGCTGGATATTCACAGAGCTCCTCTGTACAATAGGATAGTCAACTTGGAACCTGAGAGAGAGAGGCTGGAGGAATGACTCCAAGTTCAGAAACATCAGAGGACTCTGAGAAACTGCAGATCTCTCAAACAAGCAATCAAGAGAAAAAAATGAAAACTCTTGTTTGCAAAATCCAGATGCTCATATTAAAACTGCCCTTCGAAACAATGTTGTGCTAGGCCCTGATTCTACAGGGTGAGATCAGCAGGGGCTCCATGTGGGTATAAGGGATTCAGCCCATGAGGAACACCTTGCATTTTGTAAGCATTTGGAGCAGGGACTGTGCTTTGCTGTGTATGTGGTCAGTGCTTAGGACATTATAAATGCTACCAGAATAAAAGCAATAATAAATCTGACAAAAGCAGCTGCTCAGGGAGGTCTTGACAGTCACAAGAATGAGTAACTGTGCGTGGGGAAGATGATTTTAGGTCTGGAGCAAAACACTGGGAATCTGAGGAGGAGCCTTTCAAGTCACTAATAAATATTAATTTAGTAAGATTTGTCACTTAGGTTTCTGAAAGTTTTGTGGTTTGATGAAGAGAATGTTCTTTTATTTCTTGAACAGCTGCTCTTTTAAATGAGTGCAGCTGTAGCAAAGAGTTCATTGACACCAATGGCTTAATGTGTTAGTGTATTAATTCTAGTGTACGAAGTGTGGTCGAGTAAGAAGAATGCTTTTCATTGGACAGTGAGGAAGATATATGAAGCAGAAAATTTAGCCTTGTTTATCATACTTTAACATTCACAGCTACGGGATGTCCACAGAGCTTCCATTATATACAGTGCTCTGGAGTAGTACATAGATTGGCCATAGAGGTTCTGTTAGCCGAAACGCTGGAGCTATGTCCATTTACCCTGGCTGAGGATATGGCCCATTGCACTTAAAGTTTCAGCCTGGAAGCAATTGAAAAGTTTTTCCATCAGTTATGATTGAAGAAGCTCTTTTGTCAGTAGCTCCTGTTTTCAGATGTTTATAACTGAGACAATTGTTGTTTGGGCTGAAATTCCACTTTATTCTCACGGCAAAGGTCATTTGTTTGGAAAGCTTAGTGGAATCTTGTTTGGCCACTTTTTTGGAGTGGGGTGGGGAGGGGAGATAGAGAGAATTTGTAACCATTCCATCATAACTATGAATTTCCTAAATTCACAAGATTGGGTGTAAGGAGGTTCTAATCCTGGTTTTGCAAGTGATTTGCTGCATGTCCTTCAGAAAGTCACTTCATCTTTCTGTTGTGAGGATAAATTAGGTAACATCTATATTGTGCTTTAAACATAAATGCCAAGTGCTACTTATCCGTGTCTGTGGGATATTGGTTGTTATGGTGCGCTAACATAATTTTGGGGTTTTAATACTTGCCTATTTAAAAATTCTGGTTAAGAGAGACATTTTAAGAACTCTTGTGGAAGAGTGAAGTACAGCAGGGCATTGCCACTGCTCAGCCTTTTGGTAAAAATCAGTTTAATATCTTATACAGCCTCCTGTAGAGGACAATAGCCTGCAACTGCAGGAAGATCACTAACTTCTCTAATCCTATTTATAGTGCTGTGTGGAAATCATTTTATGCACTTTTTAAACAACATATTTGCTCAGTAAACCACAAATGTTAGCTTGCATCACTTCAAATAAATCCATGCTATTACACCATCTTCCACGGTTCTTGTTGGAAAAGAAGAGCTTCAGGATGCCCAGATCTTTCTTAGTGAATTCACAAAGCTTATATTCCAACACTTTCTAGAACTAGAAGTGAACTGGAAAACTGTTTTGGCTTCTGGCCTGCTGATGAGCACACCCAGTAATACGTCATACTTCAGAACTTCTATGCCTCAGAATGTTACAACCCATAGCTGGGAATTCTGAAGCAGAATGGAACACTTGGTCGTGGGGTGAGGAATTTGCATTATTCAAGTGAGTTCAGGAGAGGCTGCAAGTCCTGTGTGTCCAACTAGTTCCCTTGGTTATTTTTTGGTCCCAGACATATCCCGAAAGTTGTTGTTTTCTCTGCCTGTGAGTATGTGTGATGCAATCTATTTATTGAACGAAAGCATAAACCACATTATAACCTTTCTTTACCTCCTTCATTCTCAGTTAATTTTCTCCATTCAGAAATATTTTTTAACTCTTCCAATCCTACCTTTGTTAACTTTTCTTGTAAAGGGTTACTCAGTCAGACAGACAGTATCACTTACAATTACTTTACTGGGGCCTTGAGAGAGGCTTTTGAGATCTCACTGCATAACTGCCACCAGAGACCTAACTCACCAATGCTTTCAATAGCTGACCAATCATCTTGAATCTGGT
The DNA here is from genome assembly GCF_028017835.1 of Emys orbicularis. Lineage (NCBI taxonomy): Eukaryota > Metazoa > Chordata > Testudines > Emydidae > Emys > Emys orbicularis. The sequence goes on from NC_088683.1 coordinate 124,259,657, forward strand.
TACATTTCCTAACACTAATTAATGGATTTTAGAGCTGGAAAAACCTAATCAAAACATTTACAGAGCTTCAGGATTGTTTCCTCCTTTTTCGAATGGTTTGGTCATTAAATCATCCACCACTTCTCTTAGGCCTACTATACCTCAATTTGGGGAAGTTTTTCCTGATATTCAACCTAAAGGCTCTTCATATTATTTGATTCCTGTTTGAGAAATATTTAGTAAAGCTTTTTCCACTAATACCAGAACATGAGTAGCATGGTTAGTGATCAGCTATGGGCTAGCTGATCACTGAGTGGTTAATATGGATATTGAATAGAAATTCAGCCCTGATTTAAGCATTGACTTCAAGGGGAATTGTGCTTACTTATGCCAGGGCTGATTTTGGGTCTTAGAGCTCCAATGGTAAGAAAACCAAAACAATCATCATCCTAAAAATAGAGGGCTTCTGCTTTCAGCAATTAGTCCTTGACTTAAGCAGTTGTCTTAAATGGATGCCAAGGAACCAAAGTTATTCAATGTGGTGGTTTGATTCTATTATTATGCTAACCATTCTCAAACCTAGCAGTTGGGGATTTTCAGGACTGGGTTTGTCTGTCATCCACTTCCAGAAAAGGGGGGGAAAAAATTGTGTGAATATTTTTGGTCATTCAGCTATTAACATAATTCAGAATACACTGGACTTGGTGTAATAAATAATTTGTTGCATTTACTGTATATAGCCATTCAGAAAATAATAATAATAATAATAATTAATAGTAGAAAAATGTTTCCATTTCGTCATCCACAACATTTACACCTTCTATTCTGTGTGGTCCCACTGCTCACCAAGGACAGGATGGAATTTTTCAAAAATTCTAAATTTTGACAAAATTGTTGATATATTTATTTACAAAAAATGTTAAACATTTTTGACCAACTCTGTATTTTATTTATAAGTTTTAATGAATTAAAATGTCATTACAGTGCCTCAGACTTTGAGGGACTGACATGCAGCATCAGGAACCCAATGCTTGCTTTTTTTAATACTTGATGTGCATACTCCTAAAACTTCTGTGTGTCAGTTAACATATCAGTGAACATCACTGTATGACACTGGTGGTGGTTGTTTTAATTCTTTCATTGGCTTATTTTTCTAAAGTTACCTCAGCGAGAACTTACTTATGGATATGGTGCATCTGCACATGTCAGACTTGATGCAGAGTATAAATGAGACACAGTACTACTGTAAGTGTAAATATATTTACACTTATCCTTTAGATCTCAGGACCTTACAGTATTTTATTTATTTATTTATTTATTTCAGTAATGTGAATGACCATTATTTATGCTGTATTTTCTGCAATGGCCTTACAGTACAAAGAGATGTCGCTTCAAATTATATGTTTCAGAGTAGCAGCCGTGTTAGTCTGTATCCGCAAAAATAACAGGAGTACTTGTGGCACCTTAGAGACTAACAAATTTATTAGAGCATAAGCTTTCGTGGGCTACAACCCACTTCTTCGGAAGTGGGTTGTAGCCCACGAAAGCTTATGCTCTAATAAATTTGTTAGTCTCTAAGGTGCCACAAGTACTCCTGTTATTTTTTCAAATTATATGTATTTCGTGGTCCCCATATTACTGGAAATTTAAAATCAGTGTTTCCCAAGAGTATGTTTTGCATGCCTTTTTTGTTTGTAGTATTTCTGAAATCTTTTGTCAACTCTCTTGAGTCTTATTTAACATCATAATTGCTTTAGCATAATGGTGGTGAAGATATTTCAGCCTGGGTGCCAAATCTAAGTAGGTGGTTGCTGCCAGGACTTCCAAGTAATCTACTTTTTAATTTTCACAAGACGATCATCCAGTTTGTGTTAATATGCAGGAGTTCCTTGCTCCCTGTCCTGTGTTTCTGCTGTTCCGTGAACTAGATCAGCATTCCAAAGCTACTCCACCTAGACCTCGTTCTTCTCTTAGCCCATTTTCTTGCTTTGGAACAGTAGGCATCATTTGGCCCAAGCAGATGTGATCCTTTGCAGCTTGTTGGGGTTTTTTTTGCAGCCACTGTGGTTTTTTGTTCTTCCACATTTCTCTTGATTGTAATTTTGGTCTTTCGAATATTTATCGTGACTATTCATTTTTCTTTATGTCCTGGTGCTTCAAGTCCGCATTGCGTTTCTTTAGAGGCAATAATATCTGAAAATTGTTCATAGTTGATGATGATGATACATTTTAAGATGTTTCTATGTAGGTTTTTCACTTTATATGTCAAGCTGTGGCATACAGCATTCAGCACAGGCTATGTCCTTTAAGAGAGCATTGATTTTGCTCATTGACAGTGTAAATGTAACCCCTTTAAAACTTTTACCTGTGGGTTGTATCAGTCTTTATCACTGAAGGAGGGATTTCAAGTGGATCCCAGCTTCTACATAGAAATACTTTTCTGTGTTAACAAGTAAAGTTTATGCACATGGGGAAAGTGTCCAGCTCGTTATATTTAAAATAATTCTTTTTGCCAGTCTCTGGTATCAAATGTTGGGCTAGCTTATGTACTTCGTGGTGCAGCCGGATGCCCCTTGTTTCTTCTGTTCTTGGATCTATTTCAGTACATTCTGTTTCCCAGTGTGTGACAAGTTGTGCTGTGTTATCTCTCAAAGAAAACTAGGAAGGCACCAAAGTTTTCAGGTATGGCATATTAAAAGACATTTTCTCTTTGCTGTGAAGTCAGGCCAAGGTCATAAATATAAAGTATATCATATACTCAAAAATGCAAATGCCCAGTTTAAAAAAAAATCCACAAAATTTACATTTTATTTTGTACTGCAACAATAATTTAAAGTATCCCTAATGTTTAATTCACTGAGCAGGGTGCAGATCATGTCAATTGCTGGTAAGCTTGCTGACTATACGATGTATCTCTATTACCTTTTCTGGTAAAGGTCACTTAATTGTGTGCATCAAAAACCTATGCTACTTCCAGATTTGGCCATAGATACATATGCTTTTATAATTAATTTTATTTTAATCAAAAAGGTACATAAAGAATTTTCCAATTTAGAGGGGGAAGTTGGTCAGAGAATCAAGGAAGCACAGCTGTGCCAATTGTGTATGCTTTTTTTTTTTTTTTTTTAAGTTGAGAGATTATACCCCCACATATCTGTTTATTTCTAATGGCTCTTTTAAATGACAGCTTCATAAACTGAAGTATCCCAAACAAGGGCCATAAAGTTTACTTTGGCCATCTCTAGTAAATTTTCCCTAATCTAAACATCATCATTGCCTCTCATAAATCACTCCAATGACGTAACCTTTTCAATTAACAAAGTTGATATGTGCGCTCTGCCTTAAAGACCTTTCTGACCCATTAATGTCTGAAAGCTTCATATTGTCCCAGAGTTTATACCAACTAGTTTAAGGTAGGGCTGCGAGTGTGAAGACATTTATCTATAAGTGGCAATATGAAGATCAGGTAGCAGACAACAATTACCTGTAGTCTTTAATTTATTTTTGTTTACTACGTAAAAATATTCTCTCTAGTTTTTATTGTCCTTAATATCTTGTACTTTTGTATGTTTGCAGACACACACACACAGAAGTGGGGAAATACCTGCATTTTTCAGAGGGGGATAGTGACAAAAAGAGAAACAGTGATTTCCCAAAAGTCACACAAGAAATTCATGGTAGAGTCTGAAACAGATCACAAGTCACTAGTGTCTGAGTGCTTTAGCTCCTAGATAGCTCTGTCTCACACAACTTATTTGAATTTAATTTAGAGACTATTTGTAAGTGATTCAGATTCCATATTCCTTCCTCCTTTTTATGGAAGTTTGTAAGACGTTGAAACTATCTGCATTGTGTACGTTTGAGAATATTTAGATTATGAAATGTCTTGATAACTAGCTGAGAGCATTTGTATTGCATCCCTCAAAAACAAACATGAATCCATTTTGACAAAGGTTTCACAAAGGACACTTTCTGCAAAGAAATAGACAAGAAAAGCAAAGCAATATTTTTCTCTCTTACACACACATCTGCCTTTCCCTATGTGGAAATAACATTAAGTGCTGATGTCAGCTGAGAAAAGCCAGGAAATTCAGAATTGAGATTTAAATCCTGTCCTTAAGTCACCCTAGCAATGTTCTTAGGCATTGCAACACAGATTCTGAACTGTTTCTCCAAATGTTTGGAGACCCTTGCAATTCTGGAGTTTCAGCCATGATTCTGAATTCCCTGAAAGGAGAACAAAAATACTCCTTAACAAACTGTTATATATAACCAACAGAGATCCCAAAATATCAACTGGCTACATGCCGACTTTAAAATTATGAAAATATTAAAAAACAAAACAAAACTGTTAAGTCACTTCCTCTTTCACTGTCTTGGGAGAAGACGACCTGAGTTTAATATTTTAATTCATGATCTTGGCACAAAAAATAAGTGTGCGCTAATGAAATTTGCTGATAAAGTTGGGAGGTATTGGCAATACAGAGAAGAATCAGAATATTATATAGGCAGAGCTGGATGACGTTGAAGACTGGAATATCAGAAATGGATGAAATTCAATAGTACAAAGTGCGTGGTCATGCACCGAGGCTCCAATAAGAATTTCTTCTACAAGCTGGGAGAAGCGCCAGAGGAGGAGAGAAACCTTGGTGTGTTGGTTGCTCACAGGATGACTATGAGCCACCAATGTGATGCAGCTATGAAAATGACAATGCAATCCTATGATGATTTAGGCAAGGCATTTCAAGTAGAGAGAGAAAAGTATGAATGCCACTGTACAATGCATTGGTAGGACCTCACTTGGAATACTGTGCATCATTCTGGTCACCCATGTTTAAGAAATATGAATTCAAACTGGAACAGGTGCTGCAAAGAGCTACTAGGATGATCAGGGGAATGGAGGGCTTATATTATGAGTGGAGACTGGAAGAGTGTGCGTTGTTTAGGCTTACAAAAAGGAGGTTGTGAGGGGATATGATTGCACTCTATAAATACATTCAGGGGGGTGAAGAGCTAGTTAAGCTAACGGACAATGTTGGCACAAGAACAAATGGATATAAATTAGTCATGAACAAATTTTAGGATGGAAATTAGAAACTGGTTTCTAACCGTCAGAGGGGTGAGGTTCTGGAAAGTCTCCCAATAGGAGTTGTGGGGGGCAAACAATTTAATTATTTTAAAGAGAGAAATGGACAAATTGATGAGTGCAATTGTATGATGGGTTTGCTCGTGTTGGTGGGGGATAGGGTTCAACAGAAAGGGGCTCACTTCTGGTCTAGGTCTTCATGTTCCGAAAGTTCATGCTTCAGTGTGTCAGCTAGCCATCAGCAGTATTCTGAAAGGTTCTTTTATCTCCCTCTTTTGAAGCACTGGGAATGGCTGTGGCTGGAGATAGGACATGGGGAGGATGGCAGGGCTCTGAGATGGCACCGAGTGTTCTCTCTCTCAGGTGCACATATGCTCAGGGTCTAACTGATCACCATATGTGGGGTTAGAAAGTAATTTCCCCCCAGGTCAGATTGGCAGTGACTTCAGGTTTTTTTCACCTTCCTCTACAGCATATGGGTGACTTGCCAGGATTATTTGATTATACACCTCTACCCCGATATAACGCGACCTGATATAACACGAATTCGGATATAATGCGGTAAAGCAGTGCTCGGGGGGGGGGGGGCGGGGCGGGGCTGCACGCTCCGGCAGATCAAAGCAAGTTCGATATAACGCGGTTTGACCTATAACGCGGTAAAAATTTTTTGGCTTCCGAGGACAGTGTTATATCGGGGTAGAGGTGTATATCATTTAAACATTTCCCTGCTATTGCAGGGGCTTCAAGCACTGGTGTACCCCAGTACCCCTCTCCCCCCCCCCCCCAATCTCTGCCTGTGGCACATAATAGTCTAGTCTCCTGGGGGTTTCGTTTACTTTTGACTCATTTCCATTGTTGGGTTTAGTATGTGAGGTGGGGTGGTACTGGTGGTCTGTGATATACAGGAGGTCAAACTAGGTGATCTAATGGTCCCTTCTGGCCTTAAATTCTGTCTCAAAAATGTTTTAAGCTCCCCAGATTCTGTTTCCTTTCCTAGACTTTGTATACACTAAAGTTCTTCAGCAGAATTTTTCCACCATTGTGAACACCAATACAGATCAGGCCAGTGGTAGCAATGATGGGATCTCTGATGTAGAGAAAACTCTTTTGGACATAGGCAGGTTTGTTTTGGACTTGTTCCAAGCAGGGTTAGGTGATACGATGTTAATGTCATTGGTTGCAGGAGACTTGCATATTCTAGGGTTCCCAGTAATACAGCTGCAAACCATGGGAACTTTTTTTCAAAAAAGGCTAGCGTAGACACAGTCCTAGAGTTGATAAGCACCTAGATCTGAGATTTGGGGCTTCTGTTTCAATAGCAGATTCTCTGAGACACGAAGGTTCTTGGATACTCTTACGCACTTCAGCCTTGGCACTCTGTTTCTCAGAGGCAGAGTATTGTGCTCCAGTATGGACTCGCTCATCTTACACAAAGATGATCAATGTACAGCTTAATTCCACCATGCGTATTATTTCAGGCACACTTAAATTTACTCCTCTACCTTCTCTGCAATATTGCTCTGTCCAGTATGCAGATAAGAAAGCATAGCAAAGATCTTTGAAATTGCATGATATGCCACATCTACTGCTAATTAATCCACCACATTGGTATGACTTGCTTATTTAAGGACAAGATTATGACTTGGACCTCGGGCCTGCACAAGGGTTGAAGAACTTCCCCTCTACACCTATATGGGGGCTTCTTGGCTCCAGGCCCATAGGGGTAAAATTGACTACTCACCTGCGTATTCCCTCCCCAAAGCAAGTGGGCAAGAAATAAGTGGAGCCTTAGCTCCATCTCCCTTACTTGCTGGCCAAAGCAGCTGAGACCATTGTTGGGTGCATAGTAATTTATATAGTAAATAGTATTGTCTCCAACGTTATTCGAATGACCTACCATATACTGAGTCTCGCAAGTTTGTTTATGCAGACGACATATGCCTTGGCACTAAGTCACACTCCTTTGACATACTTGAGTGTTCTGAATGCAGATATGGTGGTTATGGCCAATTATTGTTGTCTGCGGAGCCTGATACCAAGTGGAAGTAAGACTGTGTCGAGTGTCTTCCACTTACATCACACACAAGTGGGCACGGAGCTGAATATGGTTTTCAGTGGTCAGCGAATAAAGCATGATTCCCACCTGGTCTATCTAGGCATCACGTTGGACAGAACTCTCACATGTTTTGACCATCTTCCAAAGACCGTGACTAAGGTCAAAACCTGCAAAAACCTGCTTGGAAAACTGGCCAGAATGACATGGGGAACCCACACCCAAAGGTTACGCACTTCAGCCTTGGCACTCTGTTTCTCAGAGGCAGAGTATTGTGCTCCAGTATGGACTCGCTCATCTTACACAAAGATGATCAATGTACAGCTTAATTCCACCATGCATATTATTTCAGGCACACTTAAATTTACTCCTCTACCTTCTCTGCAATATTGCTCTGTCCAGTATGCAGATAAGAAAGCATAGCAAAGATCTTTGAAATTGCATGATATGCCACATCTACTGCTAATTAATCCACCACATGGTCGTGTGCCCTGATGTTGCTTGGTGTGGATAAGTTTGCCACGGTAGAGGATATGTGGCATTCTTCTTGGTCTGCAGAGAAAGTGACAAATAATTATCTTGTCCCTTAAGCTCAGCCCGGCTTTGATTTACTGCGATTGATTTAAGGCAATGGAGCCTTCTGAACCGGTTTCATACCGGGCATGGAATTTGCGCTGCAGTGCAATTTCGGTGGCGTTTTAGAGGCAGTCCTTTGTCAGTATGGGCAGCCACAAACCATGACACATATTGTTGAGGACTGCAAAATGATTCAACTTCCGGGAGGTCTTTGTGCCTTGAACATCGTTAACAATACGCCAAATAAATAGTCATTTACTCAGATGTAGATAAAGGAGGGGACGTATGCAGAGAAACTGTGACCCACACTCATGTCTCTTAGTCTCATTGTCTCCCAGTACTACTCTGGGGTTGGTGTAACTTAACTCATGCTCAGGGTTGTGCTTAAAGTCACAATCTAGCTCTAAGTGTTTGTCTAGTTTAATTTTTTTTACCACCATTGTTAAGTGAGGGTTATTTGCATTATGCCTTGTTTTTGTTTTGGGAAGGGATGAGGTTTGAAGACATGTCTGGCTTTGTATCCTTCCTTGGTTCAACATGCAAACAAACCAAAGCATTTTTTTATGACTAGATGGTCATCGGAAAACTCTGAAAATTCTACTACAGTTCAGCCCAGGTTATACTAATGGCCAACCCAGCAAATATTATATCTCAAGGAACCAAGATTTATATCTTGGAATTTTAACATTATCAATCATTTTGGAACTTTGAAATTTCACTTGGATTTTATTTCATGGGGTTATTCATTTTTATGCCTTTATTTTTTATATTATTTCGTATTATGCACTACTACTACTACAGTAATTAAGGGCATTGCTTAGGCCTGGTCTACACTGAGGGGTGGGGCGAGCTAAGTTGAAAATAGCGTAGCTGAAGTCAACCTACTTAGAGCTACTTACCTCAGTGTCTTCACTGCGGTACGACTGCTGACACTCGCCCCGTTGACTCTGCCTACGCTTCTTGATCTGGTGGAGTACTGGAGTTGACGGGAGAGCGCTCGGCAGTCAATTTATCACGTCTTCACTAGATGCGATAAATCGACCCCCGCTGGATCGATCGCTCTGGAGGTGAGTGTAAACATGCCCTTAGTGCTGATTGAAACATCAGTAAGTAGCAGCTTTGTTTAATTATTTTAAAATAAGATAGTCTATTTCAACTATTACATTGTCATATTATGACATGTCAGTAGTAGTGGACATTCTGTGGGAATTTTCATTGAAATTGACACATTTTGCAAAATAATGGCCTTGTTCATCAAAAAAGTTTCAACAAATATATTTTGAGCAATTGTATACTAATTGTGTACTCTATGTAGAGGACATCTTGAGAACAGAAGTGGTGTCTGCTGAACTGGATATTGATGGCAGGTGAGTCTGTCAAGGGTAATAGCCATGGAGACATTCATTGTTAATATTTATGCTCCACTAAAGAAGAACCTCGATTTCTTCCATGTGATTGCTCAAAATTACACGGCTACAGAGACATTAAAGTTGTCCTGGGAGGAGGCCAGTGATGGAGCATCTGCTGACAATCTAATATTAGTAAATCAGTGCCCAAAGTCCATTAGGTATTCCAGCAATTGGAAAGAGATCTAGATTGAGTGGCATCTGGAGTTTGATACATCCCAGTGAATAGAGTCTGTACATTTTACTTAAGAGGCTAAAAGCATCTTCAAGGCTGTATCTGTTTATCTCATTAAGTGCTATAGATGTAGTTGGTGAATCAGTCACTGGTATTGTGGTATCTGTCTGACCATGGCCTGATTTCTACAGTGCCATAATTTGGGGGGGAAATACCTTAAATCTTATAGACTAGGCTTTATTCCTTTTTGGGGGGAGGGGCATATCTAAACAGAGTTTTATGATCTCATTTTGGTCTCTGCGCGCTCCAAGACTATCACTTGGGAAAATAGAAGAGCAAATAAGGTTTGCTTCATACAAGAAAGTTTTCTTGGATTTTTTTTCTCAAGATTAGGGCATGCCAAGGGACATCTCTTAGGGCAAGATTAGGGCAATGCCAAGATTAGGGTATTACAAGGGAAATCTCTACAAGATAAATCATAGAATTTTGAAGTGTGGATACAAAAGAAATTTGAGCTTAAGAAGCTGATAACATGGAATTTGCTTTGGAATTTGCTGAAGCAAAATTATGAGAGTCATGGGCAAAGTGGATGACTCACCAGCATACAGGTGAAACAAACAGGTTGAAACAATCACATTCCAACAAAATAGGAAAAGTTGGCTTTCAGCTTGTAAAAACAAAACTAAGTGAGCTTTTCATGTTGTTCTCTGGGTCTTTCCTCACTTGTGCTGGACAATGGAAAATTCTTGCTATTTGGACATGGTGCTGCTCTCCTACTATTATGGAGGATGCACTGGATCTAGTTACTCATTATTTTAAAGGATATAAAACGTGCTACCACCTGTTGGGGAAACCTAGACTCACAGGGAGTTCCTTTTAGATTCTATAAACTCCTGCCAGACCTTACCGCTGTGATCTTGAGATGAAGCCAAGCAAGGAGGTAGCTTACTGGAGATTGTGGGCCTGATCCTGAACAGGGCCGGCTCTGGCTTTTTGGCCGCCCCAAGCAAAAAAAATAAAAATAAAACGGGGCAGCCAGAATGGCAAAGCAAAAAAAAAAAAAAAAAAAAACCTGCGGCGCGGCCGGAGCGCGGGTGCAGGGGGACCAGCTACCGGGGGGGAGGGAGAGGGAGCGGGCGGGAGAGAGAGAGAAGGGGGGCGACCAGGGCTACAGCGGGGCATGGCCACACGGCCCCTCCCACCGTGCTGCGCCGCCTGCCGGCAGGGCTCCACTCCAGTTGGCGGGGAGGGAAGGACAAGGACTGCCCTACCGGGCTTGCTGCAGGGCGCTCCTGTCCTCCGTGCCGCCGCCCCCTACAGGCGGCCGGAGCGGAACAAACAAACAAAAAAAGCGGCCGTGCCGCTCTAGGATTGGGCAGAATGCCGCCTCGTTCAATCTGCCACCCCAAGCACCAGCTTGCTTGGCTGGTGCCTGGAGCCGGCCCTGATCCTGTAGCCTTTACCCATGTATCCTGTTGAAGGCTGCAGCATTAAAATATGCTGTAAGAACAAGCAAGGACTGCAGGATAGAGCCTTTGGAGAACAATCCTGATAATTTTACTGCACAAAGCAGTCAATCCATGCATATGTGTGTTGGGATGGCGCGGAAGAGGATGATCCATAAAGGTACAAAAGCTGTGGTAGTTAGTGTGTAGTAACATGCTCAGAGAATATAATGAGAATGACACACACCTTTCTCTCTGCTTTGTATGAGCCTCCCTGGCTAAGAAGTTATTGATTGATCAGAGCCAGGAAGCTGACTGAGGGGGAAGGGGGCGGGTTTCCCTTCCTTTATCACTAAGCTGCTTTATAAACTTAATTAAATATGGATTTTTGAACAATGTAATTTTACCAGATCTAATCATGTAAACACCCTCGGTCAAATTAAACTCTGATGTAACTGCTGATTTCAGTTGCTCCTGGGATGAATTTGATTGTGTGGGTATCTGCTCGCTATGTAAATCTTAGAAAATCTAGAGTTTTCTAGATTCTTTTGGCATATCGATTTTATTTATCATTTTAAAGTCTTGAAGTCAGACTTACAGCACAGCTGATGTCATGAACAATCTCCAGGGATCAAGGTGCTGATGCAGCAAAATACTTAAGAATGAATGTGCTTAACATAAAGCATGGGAGGAGTACTCCCTGTTACCGTTGCAAGGTTAGCTGCCCTTCTGACCTCTCTCCAGGGCCGGCTCCAGGCACCAGGCAACCAAGCACATGCTTGGGGCGGCACCTGGTAAGGTGCGGCCAATCTTGGGGTGGTGGGGGGCAGCGCGGCGCGGCATTCCGCGGGGGGGCGCTCTGGCGGCTCGGCGGGGGGGCGGCGCGGGGCGCGGCGCTGGGGCGGGGGTTTCCGGCGGCGCTCTGCGGGGGGGGGGGGGCGGGCTCTGGCGGCGCGGCGCTCGGCGGGGGGGCGGTGCGGGGCATGGCGCTCGGGGGGGGGGTCCGGCGGCGCGGCGCTGGGGGGGGCGGCGCTTTTTTTTGCTGCTTGGGGCAGCAAAAAAGTTAGAGCCGGCCCTGCCTCTCTCTGAGGTATGTCTACACTGCAGTTAAGACACCTGCTGCTGGCCTCTGCCAGCTGACTCAGACTCTCAGGGCTTGGGCTGCGGGGCTGTTTCATTGCAGTGTAGACTTCCCGACTTGGGCTAGAGCCTGGGCTCTGTGACCCTCCCACATTGCAGGGACCTAGACCGCGGGCTCTAGCCTGAGTCTGGAAGTCTACACTGCAGTGAAACAGCCCCGCAGCCCAAACCCCATGAGCCTGAATCAGCTGGCACAGGACAGCTGTGGGTGTCTAATTGCAGTGTAGAGACACCCTATGTTCCCTGAAGTGTCTTTACCCTGAATGCATCTTCACTCCTGCCTTTTTCTTTCAACGCAATTCTCACACTCTTAGACCTGGGCTGCAGTACCCTGTGTGTTAATCATGCTTACCCAGCAGGTCTAACTGGGTACAGTTCCTTTGGTATTTCATTAAAATTATAGATTGAGAAGTTGCATCCTTGGCAGTTTGGGTATGGCGTTTCAGAGGCTCTGTCTTACTGCAAATTGCTGTATATATAAATTAGATATATAGCCTCCATGATAAATAAATTATTATAAGAAGATTCTTGCTACAATGTACCTACCGTGAGTTATAACTCAAAAGAAAAATAATTTCTCCCCATTCATCTCCTTTCCCCCCTTCAGAGCAGATAATACAGCAGTCTATTATCAGTGAAGATGTTTTGTTGTGGGAGGCAAATATTGAATTACGTAAAGAGCTAATCATTGCAGAGTGCTATATAATAGCTCTATCTAAAATGATAAATGCTGTCAACTTACTCATGCAGCAATAGAAGTAGCTATATCAATACCTTTTTGAGTTTACTGTATTATACTGATATTTTTCCATTCTCGGATTTAAATAAATCATTCAGCAATATTTAGGTTACCTTGACATTAAGATGACTGGAATCTCCTGTTTCCACTGGGAATAGTGTAGTCAATATATCAGTTCAGTCAGGATTCTAAACTTTTTCTCTCTTCAGATACATGTACATAATTCCCTTTGACTTTGTGCATACTTTTTAAGGGAAGAGTAGGGCTTTATAGGTTCAGGAGACACCTATAAAACAAATGGAGCTACTTCTGGTGAAAAACACAACACATTTAAAATTATGCTTAAAGTGGTACATATATTTAGGTCAAGAAGAGAAGAATAATTCATCCATTTGAAATTATAGCAGTGAGCAAAATTGTCTTGGTCAAATTGTAGATGGCATAAATATCTCTGCTCTTGTGGGAAAACTTTGGGATCTTTAATGATCAGAAAAGATAAGTATCCCAAAGGATATGTCTTCCAAAGGACAGCACATGCAGCAGCACAAAGTCCCTTACCATAGTTTAGGTTTAGTGCTAACCCAGAGACAAGACTTTTACCTGCTTCAATTGTTAGATCTCATATGGTTGCAGTATGCGGTCACAGTATGCTGTGGGCTAGAAATGAGCCCCAATTTGTGCTGATACATGAAAATGTGCAAATGATCCTTTTGTGTCCACAGATGGGTCAGAAGCAGCATTGTGCACACAAGGGCCAATTTGCCTAATACATTTAATTATTTTTCTTGATTAAGAAAAATATAGTCGCATTGGCGCATAAATAGACACAAGAGTTTTCTCTTATGTGGCTGAGGATATGTATTTAATTCTCTTTATTCATGCTGCTGTTGCATGGAAATCCTCTCAAATCTCCTGATATTTAGCCAACTCATTATTCATTCTATATGTCAGCTGTTCAAAGGATATCGCATCTATGCATATAAACCAGTCCTTAAGTGTGGGAGGAAGCAGAGTTTTGCCAACTTCATTGTAAATATTCTTACATATGAATGCTGCCTTTTTATTTCCTGTCCTTTTTTATCACAGTGATTTACCATCAGGAAGATACATTTGTTATGTATCAGTATAGAGAAAAGGTGGGCCCATCATATTCCTGTAAAGCTTTTATCTCAGATAAATCCTTGTATGGTTACAGTTCCAATGAGTTGCTTGTTTTTAAGCAAGCTGGGCAGCAGGCCATATCCATCAATAGTGTTTTACACCTTTGGACTCATGCCCTTTTCCTTACTCTCTGTTTCGGACCCACCTTGAGTCTGCCTTTCCACAGAGTCAGAAACTTCAGAAACTTCACCATGAACAGAATTTCATGCTGGGAAGCAGTTTAGGTACCAGATACCTTTTAAGCATGCTATATCTCTACAGTAGCATTTTGTAGTCCTGGGATATTCATAGTCCAAATTTTGATTTCGCCCATTTTAAAGATAGGGGGCATTTGCAAAATGCATATCTGGATATGAATTTCATAACACACCTATAGTTCAGTTACATTGGGATCCTGGATTTTGTTTTGGGTTCTTCCATGATTAACTGTTTACTATTCCTTCTGCTGAACAATTTGACCTGTACTTGTCAGATATCATACAGCACATTGAAACATTACAGGGCTACACATTCCCTGAAATCTAGGAATCCAGGTCTCCTAGGGCATATTTTTGAGGTAAGGTATTGCCAGAAGGTAAAAGCTGCTTATTTAATCATAATTATCAAAGTGCATGTCCTTTGCCCGTGGCACAGAACGATAATTGTGTGGACATTTAATGAAAGCAGCAGTCCAAAATGGCCATCAGTGAAATCCCCCAACTCATTAAAATGAACTTACCTACCTTTCCTCTTTCCTAACTTCTAACCATGTTCAGTCCACATTCTCTGGGAAAACAGACTTGCCTTACAGCCTGGCCTGAAGAGCTTGACTCTGGAGGATCAAGGAGAGGAGGTGCATTCTTCACCAAGAACATACTGGCAGCAGGTCTCTCTCTTTTTTAAACCACAGTACCATAAACTCAAGTGCCTAGACTGCAGCTTTTTTGATATTGCATTTTGGGATAATACATTAGATGGTCAAAATCTGTCATCTGGGACATTACCCAGGATGTCCTCATCCTTTTTCATACATTAAAGGCCTTTATTTGTAAGAGAAGTTGTAGGCTATTGAACAGTTTTTGCATGAGACTTTCTGAGCTGCGTTCCATGCTGCTCTAAATATTTTTTCTCAAGTAATGAATGGCCCCCTCCTATGCAGATGAATTTAGAATGTATCTGGATAACTAATGATTTATTTGGGCTGGAAGCTATGGAGAAACATTAGCATTATTAAACTCAGTGATCGAGATCGCTGAAATTGCTGCGAAAAGAGACTAGCATGGGCAGTAGGTCTTAATCTTGCTATGTGGGAGGGTTTTTAATTTATAATCTAATTTCTCAAACATTCATAACAATCTATTTATGCACAATTTGGAGGTCTGTCAGATCTCTAAAATTACCCTATTAAATTATTGCTGCTAACTTTTAGCGCAGGTCGTAATTAGTTACTATTACCAGTGGGGAATTAAAATCAAGCTGTTAGCCTGTACATCTTCTTCTAAGAACAAAAAGCTGTAGCTAATTATTTCTTCAGTGTGGGACTACAGACTGATTCATAATGCAGAAAGGGGGCCATTTGGAGCATAAACTCTTAGGAGGAAAGCTGCATGTTGCAGCCATGTTATGAATTTAACAGCAAATGATGATGCTTTCCCAGCTTGGAATTACAAAGCTAATGATCTTTCGGATCATGGAAACTGTATTGATATCTGTGCAGTTATTAAAAATTGCACGCTCCATTTCTAAACCAGATGAATAGCTCGGAGTGAGAAACATAAGTGATGATAGTCATTTTTTATGAGTGCACAGTATTTTCCTACCCAACATGGTATGGCATGGTACAGTATAATATAAACTAAATTTATAGGGAAAGAACGGCCATGACACATACCCAGAGAAATAGGAGCACGGACAATTTGGAAGCTTGACGCTTTCCAAGTTAAATATACTGGGCTTTACATTGGAAAGCTAATTTCTGGCTTTTCAGTGTAAAGTACTAGTTTCCCAGATCTCAGAGATGCAAATGTCAACCAAATGCTAAACTGCTGTAGATAATTGGGCTTGTGCACTTGGCTTTATAATTCGGCAAACAGTGGAAGCAGAGATTGTCATTGGAGTGCACTGGAGTGTCAGAATCGCATTAGTATTTTATCCTTAGTGTCACTTTCCCCCTCTAACATGTTCGTTCTTTCTTTCTTTCCCTCCACCTTTAGCTTTTTCCATTTTTCTATCACACCATTATCTTTAGTTCCAGATCCAGGTGATGGCTTCAATCTGCGGTCAGGTATCTCTTTTTAGTTGGCAAAGTTGATCCTAAACACCAAATTCTGTTATAGAAAAGATCTGATTTCTTACTTGATAGAGCTTTTGCATGAAGAATGGGGAGGGCATCATATTTTTTGCATGAAATTATTCCACTGATGTTTCTTTGATCAGCTGTAGCCTAGTGATTACTACTCCCCTCTGGGCCCTTGATATCCAGGGATTTTGCAGGGCAGTCTCTGCATTTCTTTGGGGAAGGGTTCAGATATCCAAATCAAGGCTAATTCGGAAAAAGACATTTTCATATGGAGGAGTGTAGGGTTGCCAACTTTCTAATTCCAGAAAACCGAACACCCCTTCCCCGCCCTTTCCCCAAAGCCTCGCCCCTCCCCTTCCGGAGGCCCCGCCCCCCACTCACTCCCTCACTCCTCCCTCTGTTGCTTGCTCTCCCCCACCCTCGCTCACATGCTCATTTTCACTGCAAGGCCCAAACAGGCACCAAGAGAGGGCCAGGCGCTTCAACAGTTTGAATGTGGGAGATGGAATGTGTGATTCAGATACCGTTCACCTCACTGGGGAGAGATTTTAAACACTACTGGAAAATTAAACTTTTAAAACTTTTTCTGAAGTGTAAAGAAGATACAAACAATATAAAACAAAAACAGTTTTAATGAGAGTGCCCATTGAAACGACTTAAATTTATACTTCTGTTCTTTTTTTGCCCCATTATGCATGTATTGAGTCCAATAACTTGTTAATAGCTTATGTTTGGCTAACACATATCTTTCAGAAGTGCACCTAGTCTTGATCTTATGAGATGGAGAATTTACCACTTCCCATTGTAATTTGTTCCAATTGTTAATCACTTTCTCTGATAAAAATGTGTGCCTTATTTCTAATTTGAATTTTTTCTGGCTTCAGCTTCGACTTCTTTTATGCCTTTCTCTGCTAAGTTAAGGAGCCCTGTAGTATCTGATATTATTTCCCCATGAAGATACTTCTACACAGTATTCAAGTCACCTCTCAGTCTTCTTTTCGATAAACTAAGCATATTGAGCTCTTTAAGCCTCTCACCGTAAAGCATTTTCTCTAGTCCTCAAATTATCTTTGTGGCTCTTTTGTACACCCTCTCCAATTTTTCAACATCCTCTTTAAAATGTAAACACCAGATACATATACAGTATTCCAGTATTTGTTTCACCAATGCCATTTACATATACTCCTACATGCTGGTGTTGCTCTCCAAAATGTATAAATGATAAAAGAGTGAATAGATCAAAATGAATTTAAGCTTCAAATGCAGGTGAGTAGGACAGCTAGTAAGAATATAACTTGTAAAACAGAAATTGGGGATCAATTTTACTTTCTCGGGGGATAATGGGTAATCCAAAAGGGAAACTAAGAATCTGCTCCACCCTTAGCTCTAGTTTCTTAATAACTTGGCTAATATTGCTCTTGACAAGTACAGAACGTGATTTGTTCATGTCACATCATCCGTATAAATGTTTTGTATAATGCAAAATTGGTGCAACAATTCGATTTCATCTATGAGAAAGTGGACTACAGTTCACATTTGTCAATGGGGTAACTTGTGGAAATGATAAACCAATACACATATTTTTATTTCATAAATGCCTATATTGTAATTCTGTGTGTGGAATTAGGACCACACATTATCACAGCTGCAATGGGTCCATTAAAATTCCACTCCTGATGCCCAAATACAAATCCATAGAGCACAACCACAGAAATGCACACCTGTCCATATATCTATATAAATAAATCTGTAGAAACGGACTCCCACACCTACATGAAGATACAGGCCTGGTCTACACTAACCCCCCAATTCGAACTAAGGTACGCAACTTCAGCTACGTGAATAACGTAGCTGAAGTCAACGTACCTTAGTTCGAACTTACCGCGGTCCAGACGCGGCAGGCAGGCAGGCTCCCCCGTCAACTCCGCGTACTTCCCTCGCCGAGCAGGATTACCGGAGTCGAGGGCGAGCACTTCTGGGTTCGATTGATCACGTCCAGACAAGACGCGATTAATCGAACCCGGAAGTTCGATTGCCAGCCGCCGAACTAGCGCATAAGTGTAGCCAAGCCCACACACATGTATTCATGTGTACACATCTAGCATGCACTAACACATATACTTCCACATTATTTATTTTTACAATTGTTGTTTAGTGCCTAGAGATCCCAACTATGATCAGGGCTCCAGGGTGGTAGGTGCTGGACATAGACATAAAAAGAGAGAGTCTGCAACAAAGAGTTTATAATGTAGCTAGGCAAAGATGGGGGGAAATGTATGATACATTGGCTCTTCTGCAATTACTAGTCAACAACATTCACCTTTTAAGAAATAATACATTCACTCCTCGCTTAACGTTGTAGTTATGTTCCTGAAAAATGCGAATTTAAGCAAAACGATGTTAAGCGAATCCAATTTCCCCATAAGAAGTAATGTAAATAGGGGGGGTTAGGATCCAGGGAATTTTTTTTCACCAGACAAAAAACTGTATATTATATAGATATACACACAATTTAATACTGTTCACAGCTATAATGATTGTGAAGCTTGGTTGAGGTGGTGAAGTTAGAGGGTGGAAAAGGGAGGGATATTTCCCAGGGAATGCCTTGCTGCTAAATGATGAACTAGCACTCGGCTGAGCCCTCAAGGGTTAACACGTTGTTAATGTAGCCTCTCACACAAGGCAGCACGAACACGAGGGAGGGGAGACAGCATAGCAGACAGAGACAGACACACACTTTGTGTGTGGGAGAGAGAGAGAGAGATGCACACTGCCCCTTTAAGTAAGCTGACCCACTCTTAAGTGCATTGTCTTCTTAAGTGGATCAGGAAGTTGAGACAGTAGCTGCTACCCCAAGCTCTCTCTGTCTCTCTCCGTCCATGTCCCAGGGCTGCCCAGAGGGGAGGGGCAAGTGGGGCAATTTGCCCCAGGCCCTGCAGGGGCCCCCATGAGAATGTCGGAGGCTCCCCCCGCCTCCGCCTTCGCCTTCCCCCATCCCCCGGCGCCTCAGCGCGCCGTGTCCAGGAGCAGCCCTGGACAGCGCTGCAGCGGTGTGGCTTGGGCGGGGCCTGAGGTCCTCCTGCTCGGAGCTGCGTGGTAAGGGGGCAGGGCTGCGAGCTCTGGCGGGCTGAGCGGCAGGAGCTCCTGGACGCAGCTTGCTGAGGCTCTCGGAGGCAGGGGTAAGCGGCATGATAAGCCCCTTTGAGCCAGGCACCCCCCAACCCCATCCCCCCACAGCCCTGACCCCCAGCCCCTCTGAGCCGGGCACCCCCCGACCCAGAGCCCAGCTCCCCACCCAGCCCTGGGCAACAGTAGCGCCACCCCCAGGCAGCGACAGCCCATTGGCACCAACCATCACCATCACCCAGCGACAGCCCATTATGTAATTGCAAATGTATACATACCATTAAAGCATTTAATGTTTTTAAATAATGTATTTCGTGTATTTTCAAATTATTAAAAATTAATTTTTGAATGTATTTCACTGGTTATTTTTTACATTTCTAAATACATGTTACTATAGTATTGCAACTTTTTTTTATGGAAGGGGCCCCCGAAATTGCTTTGCCTCAGGCCCCCTGAATCCTCTGGGTGGCCCTGCCATGTCCCCTCCCTGCTCTATATGGAGAAGGGTTAAGCGGGGTGCAGGAGCAGGGGGAAGGGGAACACCCTGACATTAGTCCCCTCTTCCCCCCTGCACAGCAAGCAGGAGTTTCTGGGAGCAGCTCCAAGGCAGAGGGCAGGAGCAGAACATGGCGGTGGGGGGAGGGACAGCTGAACTGCCAGCAACTGATGGCCTGCTGGGCGGCTGCAGCACAGGGAACGTAGGAGAGCGGGGAGCTGATAGGGGGAGCCAATAGGGTGGCTGCCGGTCCACCCTGGTTCCAAGCCCCCACCAGCTAGCTGCAATGGGCTGCTCTTCCTGCAAGCAGTGGACAAAGCAGGCAGCTGCCAAATGACGTTAGAAGGGAGCATTGCACAACTTTAAACGAGCATGTTCCCTAATTGATCAGCAATGTAACAACGTTAATCGGGACGATTTTAAGTGAGGAGTTACTTAGGGTTACCATACGTCCGGTTTTTCCCGGACATGTCCGGCTTTTTGGTAATCAAACCCCCGTCCGGGGGGAATTGCCAAAAAGCCGAACATGTCCGGGAAAATACCGGCTGGGCACTTCCCCTCCCGCGGCTGCTCTGCTCCTCCCCTGACTCTTCAGCTCTGTTTAAGAGCCGAGCTGCCCGAGCGCTACCGGCTTCGGGCAGCCCCCTTGCCTCCAGACCCTGCGCTGCCGGCCGGGCACTTCCCCTCCCGGGCTCCAGCTGCTCTGCTCCGGCGGCGCAGGGTCCGGAGGCAAGGGGGCTGCCCGAAGCCGGAGCACTCGGGCAGCTCGACTCTTAAACAGAGCCGAAGAGTCAGGGGAGGAGCACAGCAGCCGGAGCCCGGGAGGGGAAGTGCCCGGCCGGGGGCACAGAGTCCGGAGGCATGGGGGCTGCCCGAAGCCAGAGCGCTACCGGCTTCACGGTTTGCCGGGCAGCCTCCAGACGCTGCTCCCCCGGCTGGGCGCTTCCCCTCCCGGGCTCCAGCTGCGCTGGGGAAGCGCCGGCCAGGGGCACAGGGTCTGGGGGCTGCCCGGCAAACAGTGAAGCCGGTAGCGCTTGGGCAGCCCTTTTCGCGTGGCTGGGGGGCAGGAGGGGGAGTTAGGGCGGGGACTTTGGTGAAGGGGCGGAGTTGGGGCGGGGAAGGGGGTGGGAAAGGGGTGGGGCCAGGGCCCCGTGGAGTGTCCTCTTTTTTTATTTTTTAAATATGGTAACCCTAGAGTTACTGTACATTTCTTTTAGAGTTCCCTTCTCTTTTAAAAACTTGTTATGAAATGAATACACACATATTTTTAGGTCATCAATTTTTTTGTGCACAAGCCAGCAAAAGGAATAAAAGTCAGAGTTAGACTGCAAATTTTATTCACACAGGTATACATACACACATGCGGCAATACACGCACCTCCCTACACAAAGAGAGAGAGCCTTACACATATACAATGCATGCATGCACACACTTGCCTACACAGAGACATTTTTTCATACCTTAAATCAGATTAATACTTTTCATTTTAATTAGAACACAGAACAGGGAAACATCCTTTTTGCCATGAAGAGAAAAGGAAAAAATAGTGGTGAAATTTGAGAGAGAGGCTGTTATTGAACCTTCTGGAACAACTGGAGCAAAATAGCGTAGAACAGGAATACTCTTGGTATATGTAAGAGTCCTGTTGATAACTCATCAAACCCTAAGCTTCCTGTCTGACCTCTTTGAGCCATCTTTCATTTCATGTGGTTTTATTTCTTTTACATTATTTGCATAGCTGCGTCTGACCTTTAGCAACGTGCACATTTTCATGTGAATATAAATCTGATACTGGGAACACACAATTGGTTACTGCATTTAGTAAAAGGTCTGTCTTTGGTCCAGGGTTGTACATATGGGATTTAAGTGATAACTGGATAATTTACAAATATTTGTGTGATTCAGTTAAAAAAACAACAACCCATAATATATGTATACAGAAATTCATTCTGCAGGAATAATAAAAGGTTCTTTAAAATTTACAATCAAACAAAGCAATATATTTATTCTTAGCAATAGACTGTCTGTATACACTAGTTTGACTACTTCTGTGCTCATCATTAACTAATGTTATTTACAGACCTGGTGTTTAACTCTAGCAACATATCAGAACTGAGTTTTTAAATGGCACAAATTTCTGATGCCTATTACAGGTTTTCATCTTGATCTTTGTTGTTAACGAAAGTGTCACCAGTGCATAAAGTTGGCACCTGTTGTGTTTCTTTAGCAATTGAATAGATCACATTTTTCTCTTTTTATGCTTCAGTAATTTTCACTTGGTTGGGGTGGTTTAGTGAAGATTCTTTGAGAGGGTAGGTCTGGATTCCTGGGTTCCTTTTCTGATTCTGCCATGGATATGTTCAGGATATAGTTTTTCTTAACATCTCTACTTTCTGCAAAATGGATATAATGCATATCTCACAGGGGTTTTGCTTAGGGTAAAACTTTCAAAACCATTCTAAGTCCCATTTTCAAAAGTGACTTAGGCTTCTAAAGCACTTAGGTGGTTTTGTAAATTTTACCCGTAATTAATATTTGCAAAGAGTTTTGAGATTCGTTGAAAGGTGCTTCATACTGTCTGTAAACATTATTATTACTAATTTAAGAAATTAAAATAATAACTAGTCTTTGCATTCTAATTATTTATTTTCCTGGGGAATAAGTGACCTCTCCCATCATCACACTGAATGCAGAGTAAGCAGCTAAGAGTGTAAAATATCCAGCAGCTCTGTGCCAGTGCATCGTGGTAACACTGACTTGTAAGGACCAGATGTCTCACAGCTGAAAGTTTGTCATTCATTTCCTCTTTGTCTCGTTCATGTTTACTCTGTTACAGATTTAGCCTGTGATGTATTTTAGTGTGTCCAACTAAACAAGAACAGAATGTTACATTCAATCCAGCATTATTTTTTGGACAGATGAAGAGTGCTAGTTATTGACAAATATAATTGTTGTGATGGCTTTTAATAATGCTGGAGTTCTTTCCGTTAGAAACTATACTGAGACCATTAGCTCATTTCACCTAGGCCACCAACCAGCTATTGGAGATAATGATTTATGGCCACTATTGACCTATGTTGGATTTGAACTAGCATCTGAAAGTGTACAAGCTCTATAATCCATTTCCAAAGGTTTTATTTTCTTTTGGGTACAGTATAATTTTTAGGGATTATTTGATTATTGAGGCAATGTCTAACTTCTTTACTCAGTGACAAGCCTCATGGGACTCGTAGGGTTTAAGGTTCTTGACTGGTACAACATTTCAGGGTAGCTGTTTCTTCTGAATATGTAATTTCTGGCAGATCTCCTTTTATTGAATTTAATAAGTAAAGAAAAGCAAATTGCCATTGAAATGAATACCTTAGAAATGAATTCTGTTTTAGTGGGAAAACTTCCAAATTGTCGGTGCTTGTATTCTGCTCAGGATGTGGGTCCTTTCAGATCTTGTACTGTACTTGTTTTTGCATTTATTTGCAACGGTGTCATAGAGACCAATACAGGCATGAAGACTGCTTTTCTTTGCATAAACATCTGCTGCTATTAGGACACGCTTGCGCATCAAGCCCTCTAATTATCCAGCTGTGTGTAATAAGATCAGTGAAATCCCAATGGGGCATATCCTTATATTCCAGACTCTCTTCCATCCTTATGTTGGTAGCTGATTTCCTGGCTGTGACCTGTAGTTGTTCCAATCAATGCAATATTTGAAGATAAGTCTCTTGCAGTTAAACATATTTTATTCATCCAAGGAACCTTAGATACATTAAGTTGCTGGAGCAGTAGACCACTAATTAAAATGTCATCCAGTCAGATTAAAGAAATGGGCAATTTTTGAGTTTTTGCCCATAAAAGGGCAGATTTAAAAAATATATATATATTTATCAGGTAATTTAATTGTTAGGGCTTGGTATGCTGTTTAGAAGCACCACTCTTGGAGTCAAGCATGCTGAGTCTGTATTCTCCCACCCTTAAATATGAGTAACTACCACTGTTTCATTCAGTGTTGGCACTAGTGTGGGCCTCTTCATTACGGAATTGTTCTTTCTTTGCAAATTGCAAGTTCTACATACTTCCTCAAATAATACTTCAGTAAATTAATAGCCAGAATGTTAAGTAAACAAACCCTTGAACACAAAGCAAAAAATGTGATATGGTGTAGAAAAGGAAATAGCATGTGTGGCACACGTGTGCCAGATGAGTAGTGTTAGGAACCTGCAACTCCATCACCATAAGACCCCTCACTTTTGGAGTCCCACAAGGATCAATATTCTCTCTGGTCTTATTCAACATCTACATGAAGCCACTAGGTGATCTGAGCAGATGATGTGAACTCAAGTGCCAGCAACATGCAGGGGACACACACCTCTACTTATCCTTTACCACATATGACCAAGCCACTGCCGCATGGAGAAAAAACAGCTGGTTGAAGTTGAATGTGAGCAAGACATAAGTGATGCTGGTGAGTAGAAGAAAGCATTTTGAAGAGTTTGCAGCCACGGCACAGTCTCCTTTGGTTGAAGACACCTATCTATAATTGGTAAATTCAGTCCATAGTTTGGGAAGGCTCCCGGATTCCTCACTGATGCTAAGCTCTCCTGTAATTGCTTCTGTGGATAAAGCTTTCTATTGTCTCTAGTTAGCTAGGAGGCTCCGCCCCATCCTCAAGAACATGACATGGTATTGGTTATTCATGCTTCCATCACTTCTCAGCTGGAGTACAGCATTGTAGCATACCAGGGCATGAAGCCTTCAGTGCTTAAGAAACTCCTCCTCCTGCTACAGAACACTGCAGCATGGTCTTCTCAGCAATACGGTCTACCAAGATCACATCAAACCTGTTTTCCACTCCCTGCACTGGCCTCCCCCTTAGGCTATCCAATCAAGTTTTAGGTCTCGGTCCTTATCTTCAATGTACTCAATGTCCTGGGTTTAGGTAGGATATCTAGCAAGATTACCTAAAGCTCTAGGATGAAGACCATGGTCGGTAACTTTGCTCCTTTGGCACAGTGGCATTTTCTCCAATAAGGGTAAAGTGGGTCTGTGGGGGAGACAGACTTTTTGGGTGGGCTGGTCTGAGACTGAGGCGTGAACTCCCTTTGGTAACTGAGGATGAAAACATACCTCACCACCTTCCTCTCTAAGTACAAGGTGCATGTCTTTGAATTTTATGTTAAAATGAGGACCAAGCTAAACAGACCAAAAACCAAGAGAATAGCAGTGCAAACACTGTTCTTTTCAAGTTCCAATACCTGCCCTCTCTGTGATACCTAACAACCTGTTCCTGTAGACCAAAGCAGATCAAGCTGAGTACCAAGAAATGCCTTTAGACAATCATAACAGCAACAATGTTTTATTTCAGTTGACTTGGAAGAATGAGCCATAGGGACATTCTTGTCAGACAACCAATCTTTAAGTCTTACATCCCTGTGAACAAGTAATTCAGAAGCTTTTTTTAACCTGCCTAGGAATGTTTGTTTAAATAATTACCTACCAACATTGGGGTGGACTTGGGGAGGGGTATTTGAGTCATAACTAACAGTTATGTCATAGTGGCTTGAGATCCTTTGAAAAGGGCTATAGAAATGCAAAGTATTAATAATTGTTACTACTTAATAATAATTAATAAATAAATATTATTTATTATTAATAAATAATAATTTACTTAATAAGTAAATTTGGAAGTCTTAGTGGCTACATCTGTGCCATGCTGATGGTTCTCTGATTTTTTTTTCAACTCCATTTTTTACACCATCAAGTTTCAGCCCTGCTTTGTAACTACTTTATCTGCCTTTACTGAAAACACAGAATCCAGAAGGAAATGTAAGTTTCAGATTGGCTAAGAAAAATCTCTTTGATGTCTCATGATGACAGTAGTGGTCTAAGTCTAGTCTTGTACCTGTTGTTTTGTTAATGGCCTGGTTAGATGTTAATTGGGATGTAGCTCTACCTCCATAAGGCCCAGAGAGTAATCTGTTAGGAAGACTGTTGAGTGTCATCAGATTTTGCAAATGAAAGATTCAGGCAGGCTGTTTTTTCTTTTGAGACCCCACGCTAGGCCATTTGGGCTCTGTAAGCATGTATTGCTAGGCAGCTCAAAAGGTCACAAAGGTATTATACAGTGGAACTTTATTATACAGATATAGCACCAGATGACGTGGGGCTTGAATGGTCCCTTTCTGTGGGAAACACTGATAATGACTTGAAAAACACAAGCAAAGCTGACAATAGCCTCAAGTGTTATATTGTTAGAGAAACTGTAGACAGCTTTCATCATGCAAGTCTCTCAGTAATACTGCATGATAAGGAATGGGAGAAGAGAAACACTACTTCACTTGTAACTGTACTTCGTTTGCTCAGCGGTATTGCTTTTTCCTCTGTCAGAGCAAGATTGTATTTATTTATGGGTGTGTCTTTCCTCCTCCAAGCTATCACTGTCCTTGGAAAGATTTCTTAATATTTTCCAAGGGTATGTGTAATTTAGTTAAAGGTTCCCACCAGAATCTCTCAAAAGCTACCTGGAATGCAGGAGAGGGGGACTCGGGGAATGTAGAGAGTGATATACTGCACCTTTCACTAAAGAGTGATTCTTTGTGGGGATGTTGTAGCCTGAAATACAATATACCCAGTAGGACACAGTCCACATTACATTTGCACGGGATGCTGTTAAAAGCACTCTGGCGCCATTCTAAAGAAGGAACAGCTGTGGATACAAATGCCTTCTAGTTTATTATGCAAACTGAGGAGGTTAGGGAACAGAGGCAGGCTGATGTGGTTATGATGCTGGCAGATTGGACACTTGGCCTGTTTCTCAAATATAATTGAATCTGCCTTTCAAATGAAAGTACTTCATGCTGATTCATGTTATGATGAATCCAGAAGTGTGATCAAGTGCAGAGTTGGAGTGCTGTATACAAAGGACATACATGGTCCAGGTGTCTTGGTGGATGATTAGTTGCCAGGGTTTTTGTTCTGGTTTTTGTTTGGCTTTGCAATAAAAATAAAGTCTTTTTAATTGTAAACTGAAAGGACAACTTTCATCGGGGATAAAGGGCTACAGTCCTCCATCAACGCTGCCTGATCTCTTAAGCAATATTTTTTTTTTGTTCAGTGTGAAACTGAACTAACAGTACTGACATCATTAAACCTTCGCTGTGATTTTTTATTTTTCTCATTAAACAGTGACTTAGCATTATCAGCAAAATGTTGTTGATGGTGATCTGGTTGGGAGTTGATGCTGCTTAAAATGCCATTAACTCTCACTGGGTTCCCTGAACAGTGCGGGGGAGGAGGGGGAGAGGGAGAAGAGCAGTAGCAGCCATCATCGCTCAAGGCGTTGCTCTTTTTATTAGTCCTGTTAAAGTGAAGAAGGGGCCATATAGCAGAAGAGTGGCCCTTCCTCACCGCAGACCCTCTGCTATCACAGGAATGTACTCAATCCATTTTAATTAGGTAATAAATTGACAGGATCTGTGAGGTCGGGAAGCTGCACTCACTGTCCCTCTCCACACACCACAAGTTCTCCAAGCTTCACATCTCATGTTGTTCCTCAGCCCCTCTGGCCACAGTGTAAATTCTCCATGGGAAGAGGCAAACTCGCCCATAGAAATCTAAATACATAGTGCCTGGATAGGAAAATATTGCATATCTTTATAATGTTTCAGACTCAGTGATGTATCACAAGGATTTGAGAGTGCTTTATGAGCTATTGAAATATGTTAAACAGAGACTTTTGTTTGTGCACAAGGAAGGGAATTAGCCTTTCATGGGTTTGAGGCTGCTTTTTGCACCACGGGGGGAGGGATCTTGTCAGGTTCCTAATGCTGTGCTTTCCTCTGCCCTTCCATTGGTTGGAATGAATTGGATCTGTATTTCTCAGACTGTGAGGTTGGCTTCCCGCAAGAGGAGGTTCAAACTCCTCCAGGAGGAGGATCAAGCATGTCAATGGAAAAATGGGGGGGTTGGGGGAGATAATATTTTTTTGTCTTGCTTAATCGTTTTCACTGATGAAGTCTGCTGAAACAGAGCAGGCTAGCGCACATGCAATATGCAGGAATGGCTCTTTGCTTTCTGAGGTCATTGTGGAAATGAGCCAGCTAAAAAGCTGGAGAAGTTAACATTCTGCCCACATGTTTAGAATGACTGCTAAACTTCATCATGTACCTCCTCCCTACACACATGAGCTTTGCAGTGATTTCTCCCATCCTTGCCTTTTAAAAAAAAATATTTACCTTGGGGGAAATAGAATTTTTTTTCCTGTACTTTAGGGAATGGGTGCTGGGTACAGTGTTTGAATGAGAGATGATGAATTTAAACTAGGAAACACTTGACTTTCTCCTGTATTGCTGAAACCTATTGGCTCCGGAAGCCCTTAGTTAAGTCCAAAAGAAACAGCATCCCCCTCCAGAGAGGTTTAGCTTGCATCAGGCCAGGCTCCTTTGCCTGTAGAATCATATCCAGTGATGTAATGAAAAAATGCGGAAGTGGTGTTCTTCAAACCTCACTCCCGATCAACACCAGTCCTGGACAAAGGACCTGAAGTGTTGTTTATACCCTGCATTCACCACTGTGCAGATGAAAGCCAAAACCTTTAGCAGTACCCTAGTTTATTATACACTCTTGACAAATTGTCCTTCCCCTCCCCCACATTGAGGAGGAGGGGCATATTGACTTTGGAAAGTATAAACTGCTGAAATACTTCCTCTCAAACTTTTGTAAGTTGTCGTGCCTCTTGATCTTGTCCCTGCAAAGTGTATTCCTGTGAGAGTTCTTGACATTTTTTCAATAGCACAGGCAGTTTATTGGGGAAGGTTACAGCGTTTTTTAATTATCCAGCAATGCTGCATTGCAAATGTCTACAGCAACCTCTCTACTGTCAAGTGCTTGTTTGACATAGGAAAACAAACTCTGTTTTTCAGCAGAAAAGTTTTGTAGAAAACTTCACAGAAGACACTAGTGATTCTTCTCCTCTTGAGATTTTTCACGTTTCTCCCAAGAATTATTAGCTGTAGGGAGTTGGATCCTTATTTGCCTTATAAACAGGTCTTTTATTAGTGCCCCCCACTAAATAAATACTTCAGAGTGGGCTTTCCTGGCTAAGTTAGCTGATTGTCAGGCCTTACCACAACTGGGGTGATCCTGGTCATCAGCCTGCTCAAGACCTTCATCTAGTTGTTATTATCTCTCTGGACTGAGCTGTCAGGCTCTCTGTCCTCAAGTATAGGCTCCTTTCTTCACTCCAATCAGTCATTCCTCATCGTTTGAACCAATTTGTGGCCCAGGTGCAAATGAGCCCATGGGCCACCTGCACCATCAGTCCCTACAGTTATTTTTTTTTTATCTGTTCCCTTTATGGAACTTTCCATACTATCCTCCAGGTTCTGTTAGCATGGATGCCAGTCTCTTCGGACGAGTCACCCCCTGGACGCCATCTTGGCTCGGGGGTTGATTCCCTTACAAGCAGGCATAGACAAAGTATCAATTCACTTGATGTTCAGGCAGGGGTGAAAGTAACTGAGGACACTTAGCGGTATGGAGGGGGTGGCTCTGGCCCCTGGAAGGGACGGGATCTTGGGTGGAAGGGGCGGGGCTGGGGGGTCAGCATCCCCCAGCCAGCCCTTGGCCCGTGCTGATTTAAAGGGCCCGGAGCTCCGGACGCTGCTGCTGCGGTATCGTCCGGAGCCTTGGGCCCTTTTAAATCGCCGGCCCCAGGGCAGCTGCTCCCTTTGCCCCCCCTGTCCATCAGCAGCTGGGGGCGCAAAAGGGACAGGGACGTTAAAGCGCTGCCGCGGCAGTGCTTTAATGTGGGCTGGGTATGGGCCGGTGTGGGTTCTTACCGGTACGGAGTACCGGCCCGTACCGGCTCACTTTCACCCCTGTGCTCAGGTCTCCTCCTTAGCTTTCCCCATGTGAGAGGCCCTGCTCTTTCAAAACCACATCTTGGGCCAGTACAACAACCAGTCTGTGGTCACATATGTCATCTGACAGAAATGAACTTACAGTCCTCTCCCTCTTTCAGACTCTTTGCCTGGACAGAAATGCCACCTTTTGTGATTCTGGGCACTCTGAATTCAAGGAAAAGCAACACCATTGCAGATTTGTTCTGCTGACTCCTGGCTAATGGAACTATATTTCCCTGATGCAGGATTAAGCATATTTATTGCAACAAGTACCGGTGATAAAATGGTTTTCTCCATAGAGACCATTTGATACTAATTCTGCTATCTGTCCAATATTCTCAGTTATTGGAAGAACACTGTACCTTTGTCAGTTATGCAGAATTGGTATCAAATTGTGTTAAGAAGCTGTATATTTTTTTCCTCCCTACGCTCTATAGTAAGATTGCTTCATAACAGGAAAGGAAAAGTAGAAGAAAATAGGAGGACAAGAGGTCCTTGAAGTGTTCACCAGCAGCATTAAGGGAAAGTTGTAACAAATTTGTACTGAAAGTTGTAAGAAAATGACAGTATATAAAAAAAATGCTAGACATTTTAGAGAAGATATTACTGGGTAGAGTTATTGGCTAGGCTTGGCAGAAGGTAGAAATGAGGGAATGGGTTTAGATGGTTTCATGTGTGCTTTCTGGTACAAAATTTCCTATCCATTGGACATATGCCTTTGGAGGAACAGTTAAGGCATTTACAGGAGTGCAAGAATAGCATCGTTGTTCATCCAACAAGAATAGAAAGGCCCACAGAATATGTAGCAAAAATAAAGGATGTGGGAAAAATATTCTGGTTTAATCATTGGGTTGACTCAGCAACCTGACTGCGTATTGAAAAAGTCTATACCTGTGAGTGTTAGGTAACTTAACACATGGCCACTTGGCTATGATAGTGAGAATTTCGATCCTGAATAACAGGTTTTAGAGAAGTGAATCACAATAATATTCCCATTTTAATGTACTATAACAAATAATATTTTTGGATAAGAATCAAAATACCAGTTTTTCCAAAGGACAGCGTTGGGAACGTTGTATCTAAAATTAGGTGTTCACAGTATTATTAGGAAGGCTTTACAGATCTGTTTTTAATGTTGGTTCCCTATTTTAAAATTGAAATGGATACTTATATTTTAAACTGGGTTAGCAATGCTGTATTTTAGCATTTTCAGTTAAATTAACTGGTTTTGTTTTTATAATCAATGGCAAATGTTTCTGGCCTCCAGTGGTGGCAAGTGGGTTTCCTTTTCTGGCCTTAATTTAACATTAAAAAAAAAATCCCAATATTCTCTTTCATCTGTTCTTACACCACATTTGTAAGAATTTATTGTCAAATGAAAATCTATGAATTATAACTAATCTCTTTAATAGTTATCTCCTTAGATGAAAACTATTCACATTGATACCTCTATCTGTACTATTCTTTTTTCAGAGTCTGACCCATATTTGGGTCCTTTTATACTTGAATTTCTTTTCATGGGCATTTGTTCCTGATTTCTGTGTCAGAGATTGGAGAGGAGTGCTTACTTAAAAACATTCTGGGCAGACCTCCAAACTGAAAGGGAGGGTCATACAGTACCCCTAGTGTGATAAGATGCACTTCAGATGTAGTGTTTGCATAAATAGGGACACATTTGAGTAGTATATAAATCGGGATTTTAGAACCTTGCTGAATTGCAACTGTGGCAGTAATAGAAGCTAGGGATGTAAAATATTAACCGGTTAACCGATAAGTATTACTCTTACCGCTAACCATCCCTCGTTTGCTCACCTCCTTCTGGGTGATGATCGGCTGGTAGAAGTCCTTGCTCGGGGCTGAGGCCTGCGCACGGGTCTCGAACAGGTTCTCCTGAAGCAAAGATGCCATTTTGGGATGCTGGCAAGAGGTGACTTTGGCAACTAGGAAGGGGTGGGTATCACGAGAGGTCACTGGAACCCCAGCCTGCTCTTAAAAGGGCCGGGTCGATATTAACGCTCTAGCCCAGCAGGGTCTTCGCCCCAGCAGCGAGGAGAGTACTGTACACCCCTTAGTTGGTAAAAACAGTCCCTCCAGCCCCGCTGACCTGAGGGGAAATACTTGCACGGACCCAGGGGTGTTGACCCCGGTGGAAGGATACCGCTCACTAGACCAAGAAGTAAGCAGAACGAGCAAACGGCCGGTCCGGGGGCTTCGCGGGGGGAATCCAGCTAGGCAGGGGGAACACGTGGGGGCGGGTAGGGGCTGCAGGCCCTGTCGGGGGGGGGTAAAGTAGTCCCCGGTCTCCCTTTGTGCCACTGGAAGGGGTTCGGCTGTGGAGGCGGCCGTCACACTGGTTGGTGCTGCGGCTTAAGCTGATAATTGAAGGGAAGGGAAGCTGCTGCTGGGGTGGCACGGCGCATTTGAGGAGGCTGCATCAGGACAAACTAGGTACCTGGGCCCCCTCTCCCGTTTCCTGGGTACTGAGGATGCGAGGGGGGTGCTAGGCCCCAGGCCCAGCTGGCTCAGCCGGTTGTGTCATCCCCGGCAAGAGCTCAGCTGCTTTCCCCGTCTGTCCTGGGCAAGGGGGAGGGGAGACACGTCATCCTAGGCATTGTGAGGCCCGAATCAGTTAACCAATTAAATGGTTAACCAATATAATTTTAATAGTTTAAATGGGTACTTTAAAAACGATATTTACATCCCTAATGGAAGGATCACATTCTTCCATGATAGAGGCTCAGTTACATGAGCTAAGGTGAGGTATTTCTAAGTTAATCATAACTATTATGTAGTAGTTGTTTCCTGTAGAATGGCCTAGGCACTGCACAAACATTCAGGCAAGTGTGCCCAGAAGAGCGTGCATTCTTAATTTATTGGCAATCTCAGTAGATACCTAGAAAGGGTCCTTCCACACAAGAATTGAGGCAGGTTGACAGAACAGGGTGGGAAAGTTCTTCACTGCTGACATCTTGGAGCAGATAAACTGACATCCTTCACCAGCACTAAATACTGAATGAACATGATGATATTACATGTAAAAACCTGTGAATGCAACATTATGATTGAGATTTTTGAACGTAAAAAAATAAAGGAGTCTATGAAACGTAACTCAGTCTTCTTGCAAATTTGTAGTATGTTAAATATTGTATATTATCATACTTTAAAATCTCAGCATGTGCTAAAATTGTGGTTTGAGCTAATACTTTCTTATACTTAGCATAGTAGAGACCTATAATAAGTTGTATGCTTTCTTGGCCAATGTTGACTTTTGAATCGTGCTAGCAATCCCTGCCCCAAAGAACCTACAGTCTAAATACATACAAGTTCTGGTTGTTATTACGGGACCCATAACACTATGAATTCCCTTTCATTCCATGAATCAATTACTCTTTAATCATGGCACCTGTCTCTTCCTTTCTGTATTTCCTTATTATCAACTTGGCTTATTTTTTTTACCTAAAATTTCTTCCTCTTCTGTTTTTTCCGGGAAAGAGGTTGAGTTGGTCCATAACTTTGGCATTTCTGTACGTAAAATCTTGACCATACCATTAAAATAATGTATTGTTTAATTTAAACTATTTCATTTCCTTATTGCCAAGACATTTATTGCAACATGAGATGGAAACATACAAGCACAGATATTTGTGTGCACACATATCCAAACCTCCATAACTGTACTTTGTTGAAAGGAACTTATTCTGGAAACGTATTTATTGCAGCATATGGTGCAAATTAAATGTATTTTCACACATATATGTAATCAGCCTTTGAAACAATGTGCAGAGTACAAGACAGTTTGACCTGCACACCTCAGTACCTTATGTTGTTAAAATGAATGGAAAGTCACACCCTGAATGTGCCTGAAATACTAAGAAGTTTATTCTTTCTAAACCAGATTTCTTCATATTTGTCAAAGGCATTTGGCTGCAATAAGCATTAAGTGTGTTGTGGGGAATTTGAAGTGTCAAAATGAAGCTGTTCTAATGATTAATAATTTGAATATTTTGCACTTTGTAGTGCATTTCATCTTAGGATCTCAAAACTTTTAAACACTGAATTTAGCCTTATATCCCATTCTGATGTAGAGAAGTATAATTAACTCCACTTCATATATGAGGAAAATGAAGTCAAAGAAACTAGGTCACTTCTTTGAGGGGTTAAAAGGAAAAAAATCACAATTTTTAAAGAGAGAGAGAGATAGAGAGAGAGAGACTCTCTTTTTCATGCTCTTACATTTCCAAAAAGCCCAGCTAAATGTTACCATACTTAATACACACACATGATCATTCTTTCTCTCTCTCTTGTCCTTAGAACAATCATCAGTAATTTTCAACCCAAAGGATATCTTAGTCAGAAAGTTAGAAATGCCGGGGGAGGAAAGGGCAGTGGTGTCTACAATGAAAGTGCCTGCTCAACCATAACTGTCTTCATTACAATATCATAAGTAGTGTTTTTATTCCAAGAATGAAAAGTAAATTACATAGTAGTAATAATCAAAATCACAGTGCATGTCATTAAAACTTTCTAGGAGAAAATTCCTGAAAGCTGAAGTTTACAAATTATAAAGTCATTGAGAAAGATCTGAAGAATAGGTTGTTAGCATAACAATATTGCTGTTAAACTAAGAAGTAGATGAGGTTTACAATTTTTTTAAGCCAGTTTGTGAATATAGGAGCTAGTGATGAAGGGCTAATTTCTGTCATTAGTCAAATACCTATAATTCAATTGAATCAAGTAAGCAGGAGCAGTGTTTGTGTAAGTGAAAAATAATTTGGGCAAAAAAATTGTTTTGGTATAATTTAACTAGACATGTATTCTGACCCCAGATCTCTATGCATAACTCTTGTGGCTAAATGATGACGGTGTCCAATTGAGACCTCTTTTCAAATATTTATGGAACTAGAAGTCAAAGTAGGGTTTAACTCTCTGAAGCCATATAATACATATAAATAAATTACACACTAAAATCTGCATTAAACGAATATTATTAAGGTTACAAAGTCAAGCACTGAAAAGTTAGGAAATTCCAGAATTAAGATTGTCCGTGCAATCTTATCACATACTGTTTTTTCCACAGGGAAATGTTGTGTTTTTAACATAGTTGTTGTGTGAATAATTTCCTAGGTTTTCTAATAAGCAAAATGGAAAAACAGAAATCGCATCATATGGCATCCTGTGAACATCCACATGATGGGCCATCATAAGGCTGGAATCTTCAGGTCTACCACAGCGATCTTTCATTTGAACTAATGGCGTAACTAACAGCAGTAGTAGGTTGTCATCCTCTGTGTGGACCAGTACTACAGGGGGATAAAAGACCCCCTTTGCCAGTGGGTTTCACAGATATTTGCTTACAGCAGAAGAATGATGCTAGATGCTATATAAACACACAACAAAAAGACTAACCTTTGCACAGAGACTTAGCATGAAATCTGGAATTAGAACATCAGGCTTCATTTTCCTGGATGTGCTACTGATTCATTGTGACATTGGCCAAGTAATTTAACCTCTCTGCCTCAGTTTCCCCAATTGTAAAATGAGGTAAGGATATTTATCCACCTTTGAAAATTATTTTCAGATTTATGGTTGAAAGGTTCTATGGGTGTAAGCCCTAAGCATTCCTGTTTGTGAATAAAAGGCCAACTTCTTAAAGCATGGAGTTAGGATGCAATTAGAATACCAACCTGAATTAAAAAAGAGATGGCAGTCTGTCTCCAGCGTCCACACCCTTTTCCAGAACATTAAGATCTAGCCAACACTTTCCAAATCATTTTAATAGTGAACATAACTCCAGAGGGAAAGTGATGGCCTTTAAGGGAAAACAAATCCTAGCTAGAACTGGCCCAGCAGTGTGGAAATCATGGAGTCCCCAGTCCAAGGCAGTCCACATAGCAGGGGAACCACAGACCCTGGGAACCTGGGAACTGTGAAATTGACATTCTTATCAGTTTCATCATTGCTAACAGGTGTCAGAATGAAACCAAATTTCAAAATAGCAAAATTTCCCACAAACCGGAAATCCCACATTTCGGCCAGCTCTTATCTTAGCCGTTGTGGTATTTAATCCAATCCTTGTTTGATGATTTTCCCAATGTTTGTGTTCTGTGTAATAAAATTCAGAACTGCACATTCTGAACTCCTTAAAACCTATGCATGCTTCTGTCTGTGTTTCTTTCAGTTTGTTGCAGCCACAAATTATAAATGCCGTTTGCACTGAGTGATATGTAGCAGTGTAAAAACTTTTGAATCATAAAACCAGGATAGTATTTGTTTTGGAGAGTCTCCAATGGGGGTATTGCACACTGTACCATACTTCTTTGGGGATGCTACCTACAACATTTGAGGCTAGTCTTCCTGTAATTTGGCTATTGTGGTTACTGCGAGAAAAAGATCTTGTGGCTGAAGCTGCAGTTACTACATTTTAAAGGGTTCATTTAAAAGCTGTGCCTTTTAAATTGGAATATTGGCAAGGGTGTAAGAAACCTAGCTAAAGGTACAAATCTTTTGGTTCTGCAGCAGAAGTTATTCAGAAGACCTTCTGAATATATATGTTTTACTTGTGCACCTGAGTAGCAGGAAGGTGATACAGGAGGACATCGGGGTCCAGTGATACCGTTAGTGCAGCACAGACAACTTAATTTGATTTCGGTAATTTTATGCATTGAAAGTCATTTCTGCTGTGCATTCTGACTTGCTATGTATTTTATATATTTGAAACTTTGTGTATGTATGTAAATCAACCAGTTACATGACTCCACAATTTCACATGAATATCACCACCATATATATAGTGTCAATGTGTGTGCACAGAATGTATTTGAAGGTGCATATCTGAACTGGTTCTTCTGGTTAGTTATTTAACCTTTTCACTGTAAGGGTTAAAAACTTTGAGTAAACTCTAGCATACAGTTCCCAGGGGTCTATTTTTAGTTTCTCATATGGGAACAATGTCAAAAAATAGTCTGGCACTTGTGACTTTGGATTTAGTGCACATAATGTTTATGAGTTGGTTGACACTGCGTACATGTACCACCGTGCTTACATTAATGCATGTAATACATTTCCTTGTGCATTCATTAACCAGGTTCCAGGACAGAGCCAGTGTTGTCACAGTATTCACAATACCAGTCTTAAGTTTCTGCTACAATCTGTTCTGATTCTAATGTAGTATTTGCAGTCTTCCTTATGGCTTACTGATCTGAAAGAGGTTTTGGGTCTGTGTTTCTCCAATGAGGGACTTAATGAATTGATAAGCATATTTTAGGGCTCACCCAGCTTGGTTCCTTCCTTGACCAATAACTGGCCTTCCACAGACCCACCTCAGAGCTCTCTAATTTTCCTTTTGGGCCAGGTCTGCAACCCAGCTCACTTTAAATCTTGACTTCTTTCCGTTCTACAGAGGAGGATAAAGTTCAGCTGAATCTTGTGTGTGGTTTGGTGGAAGTTGTGAAAATGTCATGTATAGACCATGAAAAATACTTCCCCTTCCATCTAGTATATAAAATTCACAACCATCCATTTTAATTAAATTTCCAAACAAAAATGTGATTGGGAATTATGTCTGTCTATCCTCTTCCATTTTGTTTCAGTGCCATTATGTCCACTGAGGGTCAGTTGTTGGTTTAAGACGATGGGTATGGTTAGTCTTTCTGATTAAATATGGTGTCTCACACTCTACCTAGAACAAAATAAATCCAACTTCTAAGATGGACAGCAAGTAACATCGCTTGAGAGAGGCCAAAATTACATTGCACTCCATCTGTCCTGGCCAGCAAAACAGCCCCATGGACCATTGGAACAAATAGCCTTTGGGGTCTGCTCAGAATTTGGAAGGTTAAAAACAAACAAACAAATTCAGGCTTAAGTTTGGTCATGCCTCCTGCGTTGTGTTACTTAGGAAGTGTAGCTCAGGAATGGGGGCCAAGGCTTCACAGAAATCAGTTGTATACTAATGTAATGACATCACTCTCATGCTCTGCTCTGCTCTGGAGAAATTCACGTGCACACTCTCTTCTCCAGGCCTTGTAATAGAGGTGTTTTACCAGTAACACAGCAGCAGAGCTCTGTTTTGGGAGCCAGACTGATGAAATCTGTGCTCCTAAATATCCATACATTGGGCAACGGCAGAGAAACTCTGTGCAGACTAGAGATATGTACCTTAGAGTTGACAAGTTACAATATTTTATTTCTTCTTCTTTTTTCCTTCCTTCGCTCTCCCTTTCATGTTAGCTATGGTTATTGCTTGGCCTCGCTCGTATAGGCCAGCTTTCATGGCTATACAGGCCAATGTTTAAAATTATTTGTAAACATTTATGAATTGGCCTGCTTCTGGCCTGAGATAGAGAATAGTGGAATCATGAAGGGGCTGGGAGATAGGGAAGCATGAGGAGACCAGGAGTCTGGGAAGGGGACATGGAGAGCACAGACAGGGGGGCAGCATGCTGCTGTGTTCATTGGCCTGAGAATGGGAAGGCGCCTGGGAGAGATAGGAAGGATGGGGGATAAAAAGGGTTCAGAGGACCAGGCAAGGTGCTGGGGTGGAGTTTAGGAGACCAGATGAGCATACAGGAGTGCAGTGCTGCCAACCCCCAGTGTTCAAAAATCACGAGACAGGTTCTGAAAAACGGTGAGATTGGTTTAAAAATGAGATTTAAAAATAATTGATTTTGGGTTCTCTATTTGCCTTCTTGTTTTCGAGCTTGTAGGGTTTACACTTTCAAACTTTGCTCCCCAAGCTTCGGAGCTACAAAGTTGCTTTTTTCCAAAAATAAAAACGGAGATTCTCTCGTAATCACTTGACTGCACAAGCTGGGTCTTTAAAAAAAAAAAAAAAAAAAAAAAAAGTGGAGAGACTTGTGTTTAAAATTTCAGGTGGCATCACTAGAAGTGTTGCATGGGACCATGTGAGAGACAGACTGGGACAAGGAAAAGTGAAGGTTTTTTTTTATTCACATAAAAAACTTCAGATGCTCAAAACTTTCATGAGCCAAATCTCTAAGTGCTTAAGGTTTTCATTGTGGCTACTTGCCTCCTTTTCTCTCCTGCCACCTTCCATTACACTGATGCTAAAATTTACAACATGCAACCCTATAGACTTTCTAAGGCTCTGTCTACACTAGAGAGCTTACAGCGGCACAGCCATACTGATGCAGCTGTGCTGCTGTAAGAGCTCTTGTGTAGCTGCTCTATGCTGACAGGAGAGAGCTCTCCTGTCGACATAATTAAACCACCTCCAATGAGCGCTGGTAGCTATGTTGGCCGGAGAAGCTTTCCCACCAACATAGTGCTGTCCACACTGGTGCTTCTGTCGGTGTAACTTATGTCACTCGGGAGTATTTTTTTTTCCACACCCTGAGTGACATAAGTTATACCGCCATTAGGCTACGTCTACACTATCACTTAAGTCTGATGCAATTTGATGGACATTGGAGCCTATGCTCCCACATGATCTGAACCTTTGGCACTCATTTAAATAAGGAAAGACCAGCTATCATCCCAACACCCTTCCCCCCAGACAAACAGACAAAAAGGCCCAATATTGTGTAAAAGAACTGGGGGTTGAAAGTTTTTCAATGGAATCCAACTAACACCACGCCCAATTGCATTTCCCCTACAGGAATTCTATACTTCAGAGGAAAAAAACCCCTGAAACATTTATAAGTTTCAAAATGAATGGTTAAGGAATCCCGCTAGTTTCCCACCATTATCATCATAACCCTTCGTCACTCACTGGGACTGTACGTAGTAGTTATTTCTGTCTCTATTGCATGGATTCATTACAACAGCTCGCAATTTAATGTGTAGAGCTTGTAAATTCAAAGATCCCTTAATCTAGTGATTGCAATTAAGTCAAAAGGATGTTCTGCAGCAGGCTTCTACCTTCCCCTCCTCCTTCTTCTCACCTCAGTCATTCTATATTTAAAAAAAGAAATCCCAAACATATTGCCACATGGAGGGGATGTACAGGTAAGTCTATTCACAACTCCTAATGCGCTCTTATTCCTCTAAAAGACTTTTCTGTCTCGGCTGCTCCCTCATCCTTGTCCCCCAGATTC
Organism: Emys orbicularis; assembly: GCF_028017835.1. Lineage (NCBI taxonomy): Eukaryota > Metazoa > Chordata > Testudines > Emydidae > Emys > Emys orbicularis. The sequence goes on from NC_088683.1 coordinate 124,299,269, forward strand.
CTGTACTAAAACAATATACTGTATATATTCGTTCGTAAGCCGAATATTTTTGATAAAAAAGTGACGCATCAAAGAGCGGGGGTCGGCTTATAAACGGGTCTACACCAAAATTTGATGATTTTAAACTCTATGGAATCATTTAATTGAATATCTAATACATTGTCGTTTTGTTTACCTGGAGCGTCTGCAGGCACGGAGCCCCTCAGCTCCCAGTGGCAGCAGTTCACCATTCCCAGCCACTTCCCGCAACTTCCATTGGCTGGGAACGGCGAACCACAGCCACAGGGAGCTGAGGGGTTCCATGCCTGCAGATGCTCCAAGTAAACAAAACGTCCCGACCCTCCAGCGGCTTACCCTAACGGGCCGGGAGCCAAAGTTTGCCAACCCTAGGGTTGGCTTATGAAAGGGTCATACAGTTTTTGCTATTTTTACCTAGCCATCTTGGGGGGTCGGCTTGTAAACAAACGGGCTAAGGAACGCGTATATTTTGGAAGCCACTTTCCCCACCAATTAGCTCATATTGATCAAAATCAATAAACAAGCTAGGACAGTGCATGAAGAATCTGTAATCTGTGAGCCTGGGCAACTGTGCTACTTTTACCAAAACTGTTTTCACTGGACCACGTGTTTCTTTTCAAAAACTCACGGAGCTGCTTGTACTCTGTTTAATATGCTCAGTATGTATATCATTTGCATTCTGTAGACAGTGCCTGATTAAGGTTACCAACTTTCTAACTGCACAAAACTGAACACCTTTGCCCCACCTATTGCCCCACCCCTTCTCTGAAGCCCCGTCCCAGCTCCCTCCATCCCCCCTCCCTCAGTCGTTCGCTCTCCCCCACCCTCACTCACTTTCCTTGGGCTGGGGCAGGGAGTTGGGGTGTGGGCTCCGGAGTGGGGCAGAAATGTCTGGTTCAGGGTGCAGGCAGGGGGTTGAGGTGTGGGAGAGGGTTCCAGCTGGGGGTGCAGGCTCTCGGATGGGGCCAGAAATATGTGATTCAGGGTGCAGGAGGGGGCTCCGGGAAGGGGCTTGGGGTGCAGGAGAGGGTTTAAGCTGGGGGTGCAAACTCTCCAGTGGGGCTGAGGATGAGGGGTTTGGAGTGCAGGGGGGGGCTCAGGGCTAGGGCAGAGGGTTGGGGTGCAGGAGAGAGTGGAGCGTCTGCAGGCACGGAGCCCCTCAGCTCCCAGTGGCAGCAGTTCACCATTCCCAGCCACTTCCCGCAACTTCCATTGGCTGGGAACGGCGAACCACAGCCACAGGGAGCTGAGGGGTTCCATGCCTGCAGTTGCTCCAAGTAAACAAAACGTCCCGACCCGCCAGCGGCTTACCCTAACGGGGTAGTGCAGGCTCTGGGACGGAGTTTGGGTGCGGGAGGGGCTCAGGGCAGAAGTAGGGAGTTGGGGAGTGGGAGGGAGTTCGGGGTGTGAGCTCTGGCTGGGCGGCGCTTACCTCAAGTGGCTCCCAGCAGCGGCTGGCATGTCTGGCTCCTAGGTCGAGAGGCCAGGGGGCTCTGCTTGTTGCCCACGCCCGCAGGCACTGCCCCCGCAGCTTCCATTGGCTGCAGTTCCTGGCCAATGGGAGCTGCGGAGCTGGCGCTTGGGATGGGGGCAGCACACGGGGTTTCCGTGGCCGCCCCTACACCTAGGAGCCGAGCATGCCGGCCGCTTCCGGGAGCCAGGGCAGGCAGGGAGCCTGCCTTAGCCCGCTTGCGCCCCCAACCGGATTTTTAACGGCCCCGTCAGCGGAGCTGGCCAGAGCCACCAGGGTCCCTTTTCAACTGCGCATTCCGGTCGAAAACCGGATGCCTGGCAACCCAATACCTGATATTTTCTTGCGTAATGACAAAACAGTTATCCTGCAAAAACTAGGGGGTGACCAGATATTTTCATGGATTTATTCTGAATTATGAAGTGGGGGACAATATTCTTAGAAACAGAACATTTTCAACAGTTTTTTCATATCAATAGCCACATTTTTTTCTCCTCTTCCCCCAACGTAATGCGCACGCGCACACACTCTCTCTCTCTCTCTCTCTCTCTCTTCCCTAGCTTTTAGGGTTAATGGTGAGGCAAGGAAATAGCAAAGCTTTGAGTCCGATGCACAGTTTCCTTTTCTGTTCTCCCTCCCGCCACACATCCCCCTTCATCCAACCTACATTTCTTGGCTCCGTTCAGCTATTAGTCTGTTCGAGTAGTGACGTAAATGGCTCACAGCAAGTGACCCCCGTGGCAAACCTGTAAAACATTATACAGCATGAATAAGAACTTTCTTATTAGATCTGCAGCTGGCTAGATGCAGACATGGCAGTGAGGATGTTTTGAAAGAAAGGCACGGCTTGACAAAGAACCCAGTCTCTTGAATAAAGGTTTATACTGGCACTTCACTGTGTTTATAATACCATATGCCAGGGGCAGGGCTTCTTTTTTTATCATATTGTCATTTAACTTTTTATACCTAATCAGCTCTTATATTGAGGCAACTGAAAAGGGGAAACTATTTTTTCCCCCTTGGGTTTCTCAGACTCAGGCTATCCTGCTGTAAGTTCATGAGGCTTTCGAGGCCTAGACTCAAATCTCTTTCATATCTAAAGCAAAGTACGTTTGTCAGGACCAACTGTGTCTATTACAGGCAGGATTTTCTTTATATTTCAGACCTTTTTGCAGAACAGACCCAGTGTGACTGGATTTTTGTGTGTTGATATTGGAAAGATTTTTTTAGGTTGTTTGCTTGTAACTGGACTCACATAGGCTGCAGATGTTGTCATAGAGAGCTAGTACATATACCATACTTGAAAAACCTACCTTTTTCCTCCCACCCCCATTCTACAGCATTATGTAAGCCAATGATAGTTAATCCATGATTTTCCGTTGTTCTTCTCTGGTTTGTGCCAAGGTTCTGCGTGACCACAATGTGCATCTTCTGCTAGGACAAAAACTATCACTGTCAGACTCTCCCTTCCTCTGACACTCAAACTGGTGGAGCAAATACGTATTTGCACTGGTAGCCAACTGAGAAAACAGAAACATTTGGCTCACAGTGTAACATTTTATTTAGTTGTTTTGAGGAATGTGTTAACTATAACTTGTTAAATAAAGCCCCATCCTGTGTGGCACTCGGCACCTTGCAGTGTCAGGTCCTTATATCTAATGAAATGGGGTTTTGTATTCTAAATACGTTCAGTCATTTTTGTAGTTCTCTGTAACTCCGTCCAATGACAAAGTGGCTCTTTGGTTGCTGACGGCTGAGTTGCTAGTGCTGTAAACTGTGGCCTCTGAGGGCTGTTAAACTGCTCAGCTCCAGCAGCACAGCACAGTCAGTTCAGCACAAGACTCTAGCACTAGAGTTTTCTTGGAAACACACTTTCAGTCAGAGAGAACTGGGGGAAAAAAAGTTCACAGAGTAAGAGTGATGCTAGTAGAAACAAAAGCTGGCAAGAGCTGAGTAGGAATCTGAGCTAATTCTTTTGTTTTCTTTTAATGATTCAGTAAAAGGGTATAAATTATCTGGAAACAAATTTGCTTCCCTGTCCCAACCTTCCCCTACAGTTCAGGGTTATAATCATGGCCCCATGGTTAGAGCTGCAGCCAGGCTTCCATTATGTATGCTATTTTTCCTTACACAAAATAACTCCTTTCAGGCCATAGGAGAATTTCTTTGGAAAGTTAAAGGAAAATTGTCCAGTCATTTCTGACTTGATCTTTGAGTTCATCTGCCTACACTTTGACAAATGGACTGGAAAGTTGCCTTGTTGCTTTACAACATTTTAAAGTTCCTTTGTATCTGATGATAAAATTGCTGTTATTACTATTATTATTTACTACTAATTTCAAATCGTATTAAATCACAGATCTTTTCATTGCTTACATGCAGGACACTTTTAATCCTCCTCCATTAATATTAAAGAGTTGGACTCCATTTATAAAGGTAGGAAAATTCAGAGTAAAACTAGGAGTGCATTGGCTTCCAAATAACAGGTGATATTTGACATATCCTATGAGGCACACAACCTCTACACAATGAAACCCCTGAATGTTAGGATAACTTTTAAACCAAAACTTTTCTGTATCTGACAGACTGAGAGGCTGTTATGGTTATCATGTTAGTTTGTAGTTATCAGGCCCTTGAGAGAGGCATAATCTAGTGGTGTTAGCCAAAGACTAGGAACAAAGAATTCACAAATTATTTCTAGCCTTGACACTACTAGCTCCGTGGACTAAGGAAAGACTCTGTTTCCTCATCTGGAAAATGGGGCTACTATTTACTCATCTACCTCGCTGGGGCTTTGTGAGGACTTAGGCACCTAATGCCTTTGAAAATTTACCCCTTAATGTTTGTCAAGTATATGTAGTGCTGCTTCTTAATTCAGGTGGATTTTTTCATTCACTAGGTAGAGGCGCTGCCAGGCTTTTAAACAGAACAGAAATCATTCCTCTATTCAGTGAATACGCCTCCTTTCTGGCCATGTATTTCAGGACAGCGAGGAGTGAATTGTGCACTGCTTCTACATCACCCAGTCAGAAGGTAGCTGTAAAGTCTATTGTACAGATGCCCAAATACTCAGAAACATGAGTGAACAGAAGTTCTGCAACCCCATGAATAGAAACGGCACTTGAAGAATTCCTTTGAACGTACTTTCTTGGGGAGAAGTAGAAGGAAGCCAGTGTCTTCATATTTTTGAGTTTGTATGGAACTTAAATAGCTTTTGAGTAGAAGTGGACCTCAACAACTTTCAGAGTGTTCAAAATCCAAAGCTGGCTCTGAATTTTGCAAATGACTCCTTATTTTTATAATTAGCTAAACCTATCCCCAGATCTGAATGCCTCTGAACTTTGAGGGGCTTGAAGTCTGAATCCAAATGATTCAGTTGTAGTCCTGTCTTGGTATTGCAAGAAAGTGAGACGCCTTCTTGATACTCAAAATAAATACAACACAGACACCTCATTTGTCTACCTATTCAGTTTATTGGCTTCCCTATACAAAGCTTAGTTCCAGAACCCTTAGGAGCAAGAACACCGGAATAGCCATGTCTGGTTACATATATAGGAAGCTGTCATCCGTAATGAAATATTTGTCATTCAGGTGTAACCAAGGCTCTCCACAGGTCATTGTTCCTTGGTAGACGTCACTTTCTACAGTCATGGAGACTCCCACATTGGTACTTAGATACAGCTTGAAGTCTGTAAGGTGTTACTATTTCACCTGTAATCCCCAGAAATAGTTTGAGAATCCAGGCTTTAATTCCAGTACCTTCTTAATAAAGGATGTGCAGAAGTAGACTGCCTTAATAAAGGATGTGCAGAATCCAGCATGCTGTGCTCCAAATATGCTTCCTTCTCAGTGAATCTACTCCCCCCCCCACTCCCAACACCACACCCATCCAATCCAATGACCCTAGCCGCCATCTTGTATCCAAACAGAAATACAGTCCATTTGCCAGACAAGCCGCCTCCTCTATCTGGCAATCTTCCTGTATATTTGCCTAGTTTTGCACAATCACTGAGCCCAATCACGCAAAAAAAAAATGCATGTAATTTACTAGACAAGGAGGGGTTTCTTTGAGCATCATGAGTACACAGGGTCAGTCCATCTCCGCCATGTGAGCTACACAGGGCATGTTTGGCTCAAAGTCAATTATAAAAGCAATGTTAAAATGCTTTCTGCTGATATCTGTACAAGTGAGATTCCTTCCTGGCATGAAATCCTAGACCTATGACTCCCCCACACAGCAAAATAAAAACAGCAATCTGCTTGCCATGTTCTTTGTACATTTTTGGGCCATCCCCCCCCGCTCCCCTCCAAGAAAGTTGACATCCTACTCCCAACCACCTCCTACTAGGAAATTAACTTAGATGGCAATCAAAATTAAAGACCTTTTCTGGAATTCCGCTTCTATGTTCTGCCTCATCCTAGCTGGGAAGGACCGAGAATGATCCTTTAGGATTTGGGTCCCAGTGCAGAAGTGAATCAGTGGGCAGCAGGGAGCCTGGCACATTCCTGGCCAGCCACCTGCTGCCACGATAGAGACTCACCAGGAGGAGGATGTGTGTCCACACACTCCAACTTCTGAAGAAAGAAGGAACTGGCAGGCATCATTCGACTCTATCACTGGAGCATGGCATACACTTGGAAGCTATCTGTGACTGTAAAAGGTGTTTGAGTCTGGGTGCAGTACAGTTTCAATTCACGTCACCAGTCCAGCCTGCTTTCCAGCTTACATTACCTCTCAACTTATTGAGTTTTCTTACACAAGAACAAATTTTGGAGGGTTCCAAGATACTCAGCATGTCCCAAGATTCTAGCAAATGGTTGGTGCATGTTTCTGCAGGTATAGAGCATATTGTATTCATTGCTTTGAAAACCAGATTGCTGTTCTCATTCTGTCCACTGCTCTCCAACATTTGCACCTCCATACTGTGACCCTGAAGCTGGTCATTTTGCCCTTGTGTCTCTGCAAGCCAGTCTTCACTATTCTATGCAGGATAGGCCATTTTTGCTATTTATGCTAGGTAACTTGCTTCCCAAACCTTAGATTGTATGGACAATGGAAGTTCTGTTTCACAAAGGATTTCGAGATCTCCAGATTTGACCTAATTCCAAATTTGAACAAACCCCCAAAATTTCCGAATTCTTCACAAAAGGGAATTCTGGGGGAGAATCATTTCAGGTGAATCAAAACATTTCATTTTGACAAAATTGAAATGTTTCAGTTTCACTTTTTGAAAATTTGTACTATATTTTAATATATAATATGATACAAAATAATATTAAGTCATTTCAAAACACAAAATTGAAATAGGCTGTTTTGGCATTATTGGAATTTCCCCCCCGTTTTCTTTTAAAACAAAATTCTAGTGCAATTGACTCCGTTTTACAAAATATTTTGATTTCAACAGACCTGCATGTTCCAATGGAACATGGTTCCATCAAAGTTTCTCCAACCAGCTCTGCCTCATGTTTTCTGCAGGCAAGGTGTTGGCTGCTTTCACTACCTTTGCTCTTTGCACACTGGGTATGAAGGAGCAGTCTGTTTCTCTCTCAGCTGTTCTATATTGGCCTGATAGTGTATTTGGTAAGAAGAGCACCCTAACTGCTAATCAAAATCTCATTTAATTTCTCATGGCAAACCCCCATGCTACTTGGCAACTAAAGCTAGACATAAGATTAATATATTTTCTGTGTAATACATTTTATTGTGCACGCTCTCTTTCTCTCTCATATACACATGAAACACAGACCCATTTTTGCATCACGAGGCCTGCAGTAGATTGGGGGGATTTTTCCACAGTAATCTGTACAATTACAGAAGCAGATATCTGAAAAGTGGAAAAGCTATTGGGCAAGTTACACGTGCTTTCTGACCTTTGTGACTCTCACATTGCATGTAGTCTTCTCAAGTAGCTACTGAGATAATTTGGCCCCAGAGATAAAGAGTTTGCTAAAAATAACTCTCTCTTACTTTTGGTCTTTCGTTGTGTTGAGGGGTCTGTTTGTTTTTAGTTTTACCATACCTACCAGTCTGGTGATAAAATTCAGGACTGAGGTTATCCCATTGAATACTAGCCAGCGTGGTCTGGCTTTACCCACCAGGGATTGTCGACTCCAAGCATTCAGCAATTATAAGTCAGGCTCCCCAAAATTGCGAAATTGGCTTAAAAATCATGAGCTTAAAAATAATAAATTAGGGTTCTTTCTGTTTGCTCTCTGGTTTCGGAACCTTTCAGATTCACATTTTTGATTTTTTTTTTCTCCATGCCATAATGTTTAGGAACTTACTTTTACTTTTAAATGAAAGCTGAGATTTTTTTAGTCACATAGCTCCAGGACCTGGGATTTTAAGAAAAACACCGAATATTGTGAGATTTGAGATACAACTGTAAGAAACAGCAACACTACTACTACCATTCACATTCCTGAAAAATTATATGGATATTCTGGCTAATTTAACTTGAGACTTGGGAGTATTGTTGGAAGCTCTAAAAACATCTTGGAAGTGCCTTTCATTTGTGTCTCTGCATAACAACTTTATTTTCACCCTGTGTTTTTGTGCTTATCTGTGAGTTACGGGTTAGTGAAAGAGGCTGACTTCACAGCCACGGAGTCTGAAGTCCTCTATTTATTCACAGATCAAATACAGCATGGAGTGCAGCATTGGAGGCTTTCTTACAATGCATTGCCAGTTACCCCTAACCTAGAGAACAGTTCAGGCTTCATGCCCATTTAATTCATGGCTTCACTGCGTAGAATGGCAATAAGATTGTGGTTTACTGTCCATTGCGAATAGTAGCTTTGGGACAAAGACATGCTCTATAGGAACTAGATTTGATACCGTCGGACTCATTTCACATAGGTCACCAAACAGCAGTCAAGTGGTATGTTTTCTATCATGGTTGACTTGGGTGTAATTTGAATTGGCAGCTGATATTCTATTACCCCATAGACATCCAGACCTCTAATAACTTTATTAATTTCTCTTTTAAAAAAGAATTTTTTAAAATTTTTAACTTCATTAAAAAAACAAGTGACGGCTCTAGGACAAATGAGATGACTAAGTAAAACCATATTTAAGCTACAAATAAAAGATAGGGGTGAGGTGGGAATTTTCCATTTGTCTTCCCAATATTCTCAGTTCATAGACCAGTTGTCGCCCAGTACTGCAGAGATTGATGGCAACATATCCTCTTGTAAGGAGGCACTGTTACTACAAAGGGTATATCTACACTGCAATTAAAAACCCGCGGTGGCACGTGCCAGCTGACTCAGGCTAGGGGGCTGTTTAATTGCAGTGTAGACGTTTGGACTCTCATTGACAGCTTGAGAAGTCTCTTGATTTTTGCAAAATTTGGCTGGAAATCTCTTAAGAAAAGCCTCTCTCACAGTATTTTGGCTCCTCTGCTCAGAACAAAACCCAGACAAGCTGTTCAATTACTGGTCAAAGAAGGTTCAGTTTGGGTGGAGCTGTTTGGTTTTTATTTTGCCCAAACCAGTTGTCCCTAATTAAGTCCTCCTAACAGAGGAATGAGGGTGGCAGCACATCAGAATGTTCAGCAGCTGGGAGTGGGGGAAACTTTCAGTGTTTGTGCTGGCTGTGGAGACTCTTGAAGATTTCCACCTTGCTTGCATCATTTCCCTGCTCTCTCCCAAAGGCAGATAATTGGTGTTCAGAGCCTGCCCTCTCTCTGACATTTATTGCAGAACAGTAGCATTTCGGGCAGAGAGATAAGATCACCCAATAGCTGAAAAGAGGATATTTCTGCACCCTCAGGAATGCTCTTGAAACCCTAGAAAAGGGTTTAAATCTGTGACAAAGATTGTGGACATAGATGTTCAGTGAACCAGGGAGAATGTCTAGATGAATAAGATTGGGGCTGAGAGCCATGATTGCCTGAGTTCTAATCTCTGGTGAGACACTGTCTCTGGGTAGCTATCTGTGCCTCAATTTCTCTGTCTGTAACATGGAGATAATAGTTCTAAACTGTCTCACAAGTATCTTCTGAGACTTCCTAATTTTTGGACAGAGCTTTGAGACTAGAATGCTAAGTAACTGAGTATTAGGATCCCGCATATGTTGATTGGACCTAGAGAAGCCAAACGGGGCTCAAACTAAAGTACCTGGAGTCAGAATAATTGTAATTATCCAGGTGTCTTCAGTCTCAGGGACAAGGAGTCTGTCTGGGCAATAATTACACTGGGTAAAAGAACTACTAGAGCCTCCCCTGAGATACTGCTTGGGGTGTGCTATAGACCGCCGGGATCTAGCCTGGATGCGGACAGAGAACTATTTAATGTTTTTAAGGAAGTAAAAACTAATAAGAGCTGTGTTATCATGGGGGACTTTAACTTCCCAGGCATAGATTGGGGAACAAATGCTAGTAACAATAATAGGGCTCAGATGTTCCTAGACGTGCTAGCAGATGAATTCCTTCATCAAGTAGTAGCTGAACCGACGAGGGGGGATGCCATTTTAGATTTGGTGCTGGTGAGTAGTGAGGACCTCGTTGAGGAAATGGTTGTAGGGGACAACCTTGGCTCGAGTGACCATGAGCTAATTCGGTTTAAACTAAATGGAAGGATTAACAGAAATAAAACTGTGACTAAGGTTTACGATTTCAAAAAGGCCAACTTTAATAAATTAAGGCAACTACTTAGGGAAGTGGATTGGGCTAACATACTTAGAGAGCTAAAGGCAGATGAGGCCTGGGATTATTTCAAGCTGAAGTTGCACGAGCTGTCCGAGGCCTGTATCCCGAGAAAGGGGAAACGGTTAGTGGGCAGGAGAATTAGACCTAGCTGGATGAGCGGGCATCTCAAAGGGGCGATTAAGAAAAAACAGAAAGCGTACAAAGAATGGAAGAGGGGAGAGATCAGCAAGGAAACCTACCTTATTGAGGTCAGAGCATGTAGGGATGCGGTGAGAAAGGCCAAAAGCCGTGTAGAGTTGGACCTCGCGAGAGGAATTAAATCCAATAGTAAGAGGTTTTATAGCCATATAAATAGGAAGAAAACAAAGAAAGAGGAAGTGGGGCCGCTGAAGCATGCAGATGGAGTGGAGATTAAGGATAATCTAGGCATGGCATAATATCTAAATGAATATTTTGCGTCGGTCTTTAATAAGGCTAATGAAGGGCTTAGGAATAGAGGGAGCGGGACAGAGGGGAATAAAGGAGGGGCGATTGACATTACAGTATCAGAGGTAGAAGCCAAACTTGACCAGCTAAATGGGACTAAATCGGGCGGACCGGATGATCTTCATCCTAGAATATTGAAGGAGCTGGCGCGAGAAATTGCAAGCCCCTTGGCGATAATTTTTAACGAATCTGTAAACTCGGGGGTGGTACCAATGGACTGGAAAATAGCTAATGTGGTTCCTATTTTCAAGAAAGGGAAAAAAAGTGACCCGGGTAACTACAGGCCTGTTAGTTTAACTTCTGTAGTATGCAAGGTCTTGGAAAAAATTTTGAAGGAAAAAGTAGTTAAGGACCTTGAGGTGAATGGCAATTGGGACAAATTACAACATGGGTTTACGAAAGGAAGATCGTGCCAAACCAACTTGATCTCCTTCTTTGAGAAAGTAACAGACCTTCTAGATAAAGGAAATGCGGTGGATCTAATTTACCTAGATTTTAGTAAAGCGTTTGATACTGTGCCGCACGTGGAATTATTGGTTAAATTAGAAAAGATGGGGATCGATATGAAAATCCAGAGGTGGATAAAGAACTGGTTAAAGGGGAGACTGCAGCGGGTAGTACTGAAAGGTGAACTGTCGGGTTGGACGGAGGTCACCAGTGGGGTTCCTCAAGGTTCGGTTTTGGGTCCGATTTTATTTAATCTATTCGTTACTGACCTCGGAACCGAATGTAGGAGTGGGCTGATAAAGTTTGCGGATGACACAAAGTTGGGAGGTATTGCCAATTCGGAGAAGGATAGGGATATTCTGCAGGGAGACTTGGATGACCTTGTAAATTGGAGTAACAATAATAGGATGAGATTTAATAGTGAGAAGTGTAAGGTGATGCATTTAGGGATGACTAATAAGAATTTTAGTTATAAGTTAGGGACGCACAGGTTGGAAGTGACGGAGGAGGAGAAGGACCTCGGAGTCCTGGTTGATCGCAGGATGACTATGAGTCGGCAATGTGACGTGGCTGTGAAAAAAGCTAATGCGATCTTGGGATGCGTTAGGCGAGGTATTTCTAGTAGGGACAGGGAGGTGCTGCTTCCGTTATACAAGGCGCTGGTGAGACCTCATTTGGAGTACTGTGTGCAGTTCTGGTCTCCTATGTTTAAAAAGGATGAACTCAAACTGGAACGGGTACAGAGAAGGGCCACTAGGATGATCCGAGGAATGGAAAACCTTTCCTATGAAAGCAGACTCGAGGAGCTCGGTTTGTTTAGCCTAACCAAAAGAAGGCTGAGGGGGGATATGATTGCTCTCTTTAAATATATCAAAGGGATTAATACCAAGGAGGGAGAGGAATTATTTAAGCTCAGTAGTAATGTGGACACGAGAACGAATGGATATAAACTGGCCGTGGGGAAGTTTAGGCTTGAAATTAGACGAAGGTTTCTAACCGTCAGAGGGGTGAAATTTTGGAACAGCCTTCCGAGGGAAACGGTGGGGGCGAAAGACCTCTCTGGCTTCAAGATTAGGCTTGATAAGTTTATGGAGGGAATGGTTTGATGGGATAACGTGATTTTAGTCAATTAGGCATTAACATGCCATCGCGGGTAAAATGAGGGTCCGGCTGTAGAATCTTGCCTGTATGCTCGGGGTTCTGCTGATCGCCATATTTGGGGTCGGGAAGGAATTTTCCTCCAGGGTTGATTGGCAAAGGCCCTGGAGGTTTTTCGCCTTCCTCCGCAGCATAGGGCAGGAGTCGCAGGCTGGAAGATTCTGTTGTGGGTGGGTCACCTTTTGTGGCCTGCATCATGCGGGAGGTCAGACTAGATGACCATATTGGTCCCTTCTGACCTTAAAGTCTATGAGTCTATGAGACACATCTGGTGTCCAGGCACCAGAAAAAATCAAAGCGTGAAGAGTTTTTGACCTTTGCTTCACTGGGGCCAGGATTTCATCCATGTAGCTGTCTTGTCCCCAGCCAGGGGACCTAGTCACTAGGATTAAGTGATATGCATTAACTTCTATTGAGACAGGCCTTCGTTGATTGGAATACAGAAGTAAAATAATATCTCTAGCCAAACCCTTGTGTAAGAGGACAAAATGTACATATTTTTGGGGACACAGTAACTGGGGAAAGTAGAAACTGAAATTACTTTGGCAACAGTGAGGAGGAGGCCTCAGGGGCCCATAATGGGACTGAGTAAGGAGGAATATCCTCTTTCAGCTGGTTTCTTATATAGATTCTTCCATAAAGTAAGCAGAGAAAACATTGCTTTCTTGATCGGTGCTAGCCCAGTTAAGTAATATATTTGAGTAGTGTGCCATATAGATGATTATTAGATTGTACCGGTTTTAATATAATAAAAGTTATTCTAGGGCAGTAGTTCTCCATCTCTTCTATACTGTGACCCCATGTGACAATACAAGAGTTTTGGACTCACTCCCCCTGCATGTAGCTATAAAAAAAAAAAAAATAAATAAACGGGGGAGGGGGTGTTGAGGGGTGAGTAATCCCAATCTGCTGAAACCTGTTCCCAAGCCCCAGGTTGAAAACCTGTTTCTTGGGCAATTTATATTACTTAGATGTTAGTATGTCAAATGTATTTATCCTGGCGTTTGCCTCCCGTTTTCCCTGTACTCTAGTATGTTGTTGGACATATATGTTTGGGACTACAGCACTTCAGAAATAAGGTACATAACATGTATTATTTGGTGCTTTATGTGTAAATAATATGATTGAAACTGTGCCGTTTATATAGAAAGTTTATGGTTTTATTATTGGCAAAAAGGAGATTATATGAATAATACTGAGGACAACATGAGATTAAATTTGGGCAAACAAATGTGCCAGGTGTAAGGTATAGGGAACACTTTCTTTTGATGATGCCCATCTGAGATAATATGCATTTGTGAATAGAGCTCATTAAACATAAATCAACAAAAAATACAGTAACTAAACCAGTGCATCCAAATTCACTGAATAACCCGGGCATCTCACACTGAGAAATTCATCGGGAATCATTTAGAGAAGATACACTCCCCTAATTTAAACAAACAAAAACAAAACAATAACAAAACCTTAGAGGCCTGTCCTCTGAATTACACCTCTACCTCGATATAACACTGTCCTCTGGAGCCCAAAAATCTTACCACGTTATAGGTGAAACCGCCTTATATCGAACTTGCTTTGATCCACCGGAGTGCGCAGCCCTGCCCCCCAGGAGCACTGCTTTACCACTTTATATCCGAATTCGTGTTATATCGGGTCGCGTTATATCGAGGTAGAGGTGTATATTAAAATGTGGATGGTATACAGTGAGTTCATTAAGATACTGTAGAAGTTGGAACAAAATGACAATTTACTACTATCTCGCTTCCGTTGAAAGTTATTTAAAAAAAATTGTACTATTTAAAACAAAAAAGGAAGGAAGGGAAAAGTGATCAATAGGCAGTTCGTAGAAGGCATGACATTTTCTGGATTTACAAGATGTGTGAAAAGTTATAAAACCCTGTTTGCAGTGGGGAAAAAAAAAAAAGGTATGGTCTCAACACAGGACTGGGAGCCAAGAATCATGACTTCTAATTCTCCATCTGACACTGATTCCATCTGTGGCTTTGAGGTACACGTTTTCTAAACTGTCCCATTAGTTTTTTCATGCCCAATTTCAGATACCTTGGGCCTCAGCAATCACAACTCAGTTGTGGGCAAAAAACATTTCTGAAACTTGGGCCCAAGATGTCTCAGTTTAGGCATCCAAAAACAGTCAATCAAAACTTGTGGTCACTTTTTAAATTGTTTTCCCTAAGCTCTCTATTCAAGCAACATGAAATCCTTTCCAAGGTTGCCAATGTCCTCCTTCTATTATATCATTCATCTTGCTTTGACTAGATTGTGTAGTGTAGTGTAGTGTGAGGAGGCACTGGAAGTTACAATGATCTGCCTTTGTGCTTGAGGGCTGACTACATTTGTAGTCCTTGTGCCCACCTGATCACAAAGACTATGTGAGGGTAAGCAGCACTAGCCACACCAGAGTAAGTGGAACCATGGTCCCCTCCACATCAGACAGGGGCTGTGACAAGCAGGAGAAAGAGTGACCACGCTGGGTAGCTTTGGGGAGCATATTGCTTGCCTCCTAGAGATTGTACTGAAGTGGTTCAGCTTTTCACTGCAGGGAATTCCTATAATCCAAAATCTGGCCCCTTACCTTTAGAGATTTTTTGTTTGTAGATTTTAGAACCTATGAAATAATCCTGAAAACAAAGTTTTAAAATTCATAATAGTTTGAATGGCAGAGTTTTAAATTGTGTTAGTACTTCAGCCCATGTTTAAAAAGAATTTATTTTTAATTTGACCTGTAGATATCTCCACTTAACCCCTTCCTATTTAGAGGAGGATGCTGATCACCAGGTTTTTTGTTTTGTTTTTTTCCACCTAATTTGAGCCCTGTATTCATGCCCCTGACTGTTGCCTGTTTATATCCAGCATCTCTGCATTCCAGATGAAGTGAAGCACATGTGACAGGAATATGTATGTATTTTGGAGCAGAGTTGGGTGTGAATGAGAAACAGTTGTCTGTTTAGACACCTACTTAGAGATTACTCAGAATCCTGCCTCTTTGCATTACTGTTTGTTGCTCTCTAGGTTTATCTCAAAGGACGCTGTCAAGGCTGGTAAGCCTAAAATTTGACCTATCTTGACAGTGATCCCATATGGACATCTACACTTTCAGTACCTTTCACTGCCAATACAAGTTAGTGATGTCTGTTCCCTTTACTTAGTCATTGACCGCTTTTAAAATGTTCCTGTAGGGAGAAAAGGGGGAATGAGAGAAACTTCCCAAGGGCAAAGCAATTGGACGCAATGACCTTTGTGTTTTTTGTTGTGTAAATGGGCCTGCCACTTCCATCTCCTTATCCTATTGGAACATTTGTTTTCTTTTCTGTTGCTGTTGTGAGTTTTTGTGTAGCATCTAGTGCAGGCTGTTGAAAAGTGAAATCGGCTGAAAAGCTAGGGCTTTGTACAAGGTTCTGCAGGAAATCTAGGAAGCCTGGGTTTACAAGACTTGCCATGGTTCCTTGCACAAAAGGCATCTCTTGTGGGTTGGTTGAGGACTCCCTTTTCAGGGACCACTGTACAATGGGGATGTTTATATTAGAATTTATTTCTGGTAGACAAATCATATTTTTGTTAAATTCGGAGCATTACATTGTATTTATCATAACTAATTGCTAATAAGACCCTGATGATTATTTTGTTTGTTTACTATTCCAGTTTTCTCTTCATACTCTGTCAGGTTGAGTTCCTGATGCAGAATAACTGTAATTTTTGAGATTGTCACTGCGTAAGCTTACAATTTGTTAAATTTTCCACACTGAACTTCACAGTTGTGAACAGGAAAAGAATCTGGGAGTTTTGGCTCCTACAACATGACCTAAAGCAACAGTCTCTGTTACCTTTAGTAATGTGCGGGTTTACAGCCCATGTAAATTAAGGGAAAAGTAATCTCATGCACAGTTGAGCAGGTCTGTCGCTTCATGTTGTACAGTGATGTACATCTACATGTAGGTCCCAATCCTACTCAACCTGAAGGGGTGTGCTTAATTTTGCTGACTGTGAATAATCCCACCAAAATAAATGGGATTAAACATGTGCATGACTCTTTGCAGGAAGGGGGGTTATAGCCACTGCACATTTTGTCCCAGCAATACCTGGCAGCTGTTGGTGATACAGAGGTCAAAATTAGCCCTCCATTCCCCTGAAAACCACCATCCCTGTTGACACCCATGTTGACAGACTCAACACATACACCATGGACTGAATTGATGTAAAGTGAGCACTACCCTTTCACCCCTAGATATATAGTTGCACCAGATCAGGGTTGAGGTCTGAGGGTGGGGTAGTATGGGCAAAACAGTGAGCTGCTGCTGCTGTCTGGGCTGGGCTTGTTTATTGGCTAAATTGAGGACTTAAATCTCCAAGCCAGCCTAAAACCTTTCACGAGCCTAAATTCACCTACATTTAAAACCTAAATTCACATGGAGGGGGAAATCCCAGTGCTGTCCAGCTGTTACACAAACAATATGGCCAGGATTTTCTCTGTGTACATTTTGACAGAAACCAACAAAGTGGTTTTGTCAGTTGTTTTTCTGTGCCGTGTAGGGATAAATATGAAGTGTGTCTAGATTGCTGCTCAGTACACATCCTCTTGGTTCCCAAAAAGTGCTTTGCCCAGGATAGTTGGTGGAGGTGGGGGCTTATAGAGGAGAGGGTGTCTGTGAAACGTGTCACGCTGGAGGAAGATCGCTGAACTGATTTAATTAGTTCTGTTTCAGCAGCTTCATTTTTGCTCGGGTCACTGCTACATTCATCCACTTGCGTTTTTTCCCCCCCTCTCAGCAATAGACAAATGCATGGTGATAATTAATGTGGCAGGTTGATCGAGATTGGGTGGCAGAGACGCAAGTTTTCCTGGATGAATGATGAAGCATTGCTGGTTGAACTTAAAAGTGCATAGATTGAAATAGAAAGTAGTTAGTATAAAATCCCCCACTCCCCCAAGGGTGTGTTTAAACAGAATGTACTTTGAGTTTTGACATTGAGCTTTCATAGTGAACTACCAGATGATACAGTGTCATTCTAGGACTTTCAGTAGCTGGGATCTATCACCTGAAACTCAAGGCCAGCTTTATGTGTATTGTGAAGGTGCAAGATCTGGGGTGGTGGGGTGCTAATGACAGAGCCTGCTTTTTTTATTCTTTCTGTGTCGGGTGGAATGATCGCTGACACGGTAAGACTGCTTCCCCCTAGAAGCCAACCTTAGAAGATCATTTAATTTTTAGAAGTTTGGGCCTCACTGCCCTGATTTCTGTTTTTGGAAATGGAGTATGACCTACTAGTGAATATTCAGTGGATTAGCTTTAGCCTTTAATGCTGAGAGTCCTTAGATGCATCAGAGTTTGCTGCTAGTTCAGCCACCCCTGTCTGATTAAACATGTCACTGGGACCTATGTGCTCTCTTTCATTTTGTTTTGTTGCTCCCATCCTCCTCCTCACCACCTACAATTTCCTACTGGGGTGGTATGCTTAGACTATCCAACACCCCAATTTACTTGGCAATTTTGATTAATAGGCTCATTTTAAAGATGCAAGTAAATCCTCCACACTAGAAGCCCATAGCTAAATGTACAGTACAAAATTGAGTAGTGTGATAGAGAGTCTAGATTCTTCTGTGTTAAATTTTGCTTCATTAAATCACAAACATTCCTCTGGGTACTGACATTTAACATAATACAGCACAAGAAAGCACAATTGTGTCCATTGAACCGATGAGAAGTTATGCTTCTGTTTTGGACTCGCCATTGTATTGCTCTGCTGTATTTCAACCCCACTTCTGAAAGCCGGGGGAAACATTAATCCTGAAGCTAGCTGTTCCCATAATCCAAGGGTTTTACATATCACATCAATCAGACATCAAATTGCCCTTTTAAAAATGTCTAGGTAGTATTTCTTTTTATTTATTTTACTTTTTCGTTTGATCACTTCCCGACAAGTGCACACAGTACTGGAAAATACCTGCTCTGTTAAACACCCTGAAATTTGTTTATTATGAAACTTGCCCTTTATATGGGGTTAACCTACTGGTATGTGTTGGAAAGACTTGAAAATTGCAGTACAGCATGTTTGATTTTTCTGAACAAATTTTTGTTTTCCTCTCCACCACCACCTAAGGAAATGTTAGATCCAGTGAAAATTGCTGGATTGACAACCCTGGACAATAATGTCCTGTTTATGCACAGAGGAAGTACAACATAGACGAAGGTAGGGGACACTCTCCTTTGCTGTCCTGCCAATGTGGCTCAGTTTGTTCATAGAGGAACCGCTTCTAAAGGTTAAAAGGAAAGTGTAACCTCCAGACCCATTCAGCCCTAAACTTTTCTTCTAGGTCAAATTCTGGAATATTTTAAATTGCCCTTAATGTGAGCTTTCATTTTCTGGGTTAGTAGTGCAGGTGGATCAGCCAAACTACTTGGGTCTTGATCGAAAGTCTTTTCATAGACTTCAGTGAGCTTCAGATCAGGCTGTCCATTATTATCCAGTGAAGGCAATATTTGGTTTTCAAAATAGCTGGTTCATATAAGGCATATAGAGCCTTCCATGTGACGCTGGAAAAAATAAGCATCTTAAGAGAACATTGCTGTTTGGGATCAGTGTTAAATAATGGACTACAAAATGCTGTGTTCCAAGTGGGGATCACTTCCATGCAGGAGAGAGAACCATTATGACAGTTGCAGTATTTGCAGCACAAAAAGCAGAACAGATTTCTTGTAGGAGAAAAGTGCTTAGAGTCATTACTACATTAAACTGCTGAATATTCTTGTGTACAGTATGTTGTGATTTGCCGTCTACTGCAGCAGACTGCTAATTGGTCAGTTCAGTACTATGACTGTGGTGCTGTTAGTATGTAGTTAATGATTCCCCATGGAAAAGCAAACAGATATAAATAAGCTTATATGATTCTTGTCTCTTTCTAGGAAGCTAATTGTACAAAAATGGACTTGAATGTGGTACATTTGAACTGCAGTGACTGAATTAGTCTCTAAGGTGCCACAAGTACTCCTGTTCTACTTTGAATAGTAACCAGGGTTTTGAAATACAGTAGATGCTTGTTTGCAGCCTCACCTTATCAGAGCAACTGCTGCTTACAAGTAACATTTCCCCGGGAACACTTTCCCTACCATGAATTGTCCACTTGGTAACAGCAACATAGCCACAGTGTAAGAACAACATCTGGGGCGGAGATTGGGGAGGGCCATGTAGGGGCGCTGCCCTCCCAAACAGCATCTTTCCACAACCTTCCTAACCCTGGCCCTTCAGCACAGCTCCAGGCACACAGCCCTGTTCCACTTGCTCGGCCTGACAGAGCCTGCATGCAGAGCATGTGTAGGGGGGAGTTTGGTGGGAGGGTCTGGAAGAGTGGGGAGCTAGGGTTGGGGGAGTAGCAGAGGCACAGCTGGAAGATTTCTTCCTCTCATCCTCATCGTCTGGCTTGCAGGCGGCTGGGGGGTGGGTGTTTTTGCTATTTTGCATTGTGGAGTATCACACCCTCCTCTCCCATGCACTGAGCTTCCCCTCTATCTCAGTTGCCAGCGGGAGGGTGTGGGTGTGCTGTTTTGCAGTGGGGGGGGGGAGTCAGGGGACCCTTCTCCCCAGGGCACTGACCTATCCCCTTCCCCCCTCCCATCTCTGCTGTCCATGGTAGGAGCCACTCCCCTCCCCCCCCCCATTGCAGGCTGTGCACTGTGGTCTCCCCAGCCATCTTCATGGTCCCTCGCTAGGGTGGACCATGAAGCTGCCAGCGGGAGCATCCTCAGCCTGTCCCTGGCAGCTGGGCTCTCTCAGCCGTTTTGCCGACTGGGGGCTCCCTTGCCAAACCCAGGGTTCCCCTCCCTCGTTCCCCACAACTCCCGCCCCAACATAGCTGCCCCTTTCCTTCTGAAACACCCTTAATTCTTCATACACCTTTAGTCAGATGACACTCCCATAACTGCAACAGCCACTTAGGCGCAACATAGCAAAAGGGCTACCAACGAGCAGCTACTCTAGCATTTTTTTCCTCTCTTCTGTTCTACTTTTCCATCTTTACCAGCTCATTATCATGCATCCTCTCCTTCAGTTCTGAGCTATGACATGGCTTCACTGCTATTGTCTTCCCCTACAGATGAGGCTTCCCAGTGTCAGTTACACTCAGTGCACTACACTCCCACCACAACTATTGTCCTATCAGGAAAGCTTGCTCTCAATCCCTTTGTCTTGGCCTGGCCAACATGGACTTTTTTCCCTATCTTGTGGTCTCAATAGCCATGCATAGCATGGAATGGTGAGTGCAATCTTTAGCTGAATGCTTTGATTAAAAAAAAATGTTGAAAACCTATCCACTGGAAATCAGTTTAAGGGATTTGGAAACCATCTAGCAATGCCTTATTACATATTCCACATCTGCAAATGTCTTTGACTCTATATCCTTGGGATCACTAAGAATTAAGTGTTGCTTTCAAAAATATAATTTATAGTAGTTGAAGTACAGTGTATTTTTCCAGGGGTCTTCCGCCAAAAGCTTGTGTGTTCAAAAGTAACATCTGACATATAAAACGATTACTTGGAGAAGTGAGGAATTCAGTGGCATTACTGAAAACATTAGCAATTTAATTTGTCTAGTAATATTATCAATGTTGAACAAAGAGTTTGTGGCGGAATATAACTCATCCTGGTAAGGGGATGAGGGTAGGTGGATGCTTCACCAAAAATTAATTCCCTTCATTTTTTCTAATGCAACCTATTTACTATAGAAAGTTAAACATGCTCGTTTCCAGTCAATGTATTGATCAATGGGTGCATAATTGTTCCTGCATAAACTCCACTGCTGTCCATTCCAATTTGCCTCTCTATGTATCCAGGTTCCTTTTGTCCACATGCAGTGAAGCCAGGATTTCTATAGAAGTTTGTCTGGAAATATTATCAAAGGTCATATGCTACCATGAGAGAAGTCCTCAAAAACGTAATCTTTTTTTTGCTTCCTCTTCCAGAACCAGATATGATCTCAGTCCTGTTATTCCTTTGGCATGGAGTCTGTGGATTGTGTGCTTAAGACAGCTTCTTCACTATTTTGTTATTTCCTTTTATATTGTTCTCATGTGCTGCAGCACCAACCAGCATCTCCTTTATTATTTTACTTGTTGAGAGTTTTACTTTCCATGTTCCCTGCTGCCTGGTATCCTGTTAACTGACTGCTTTAAGACTTCTTATGTTTTGCTCTACTTTGCACACTGTCTTGTGTTAATATGATTAGTTGCTTGACTATTGCATACCCATGATCCAGACCGTGACAGTCAGCTAATGACCCCATAGAATCTGACTGAGTTGCTTCCAGTTTCATTATGATACCAGCTTCACAGTGCTCATTTAGCTAGATAGCCATTCAGCATTTGTTCTACAAGGAAAAAGCTCAGGCTCATACCACTGCCTTACAGCCCCTGCCAATTAAACCTTAAACATGGGATAGTGCTGTGTTTCTCGGACTAACTCAAACCATTTCAAGCCTCTTTCTGTTTTAAAAATTGCCTCCACCTCCAGCTGTCATCCAGCAAGCCTTGAACTTTTGAAAAATCCTTTTTGGACCAAGAAGCGGCTAAAAGGCATCTCTTCTTGCAGGTCTCAAAACAGAAACTGACCTTTGTGATTTGTAGGACTCCAAGCTGTTGGGAGGAGAAGTGCAAAAGTTGTAGCCCCTGTTGTCCCACTGCCAAAGGGCTAAATCAGGCAAGACGTGAGGTGCAAGTCTGTACAAAGCCCCAAATAGTTGCTTGTCTTTTCTTGTCCTTTAAAGCTGGCTGTGCTTAGAACCTGGGGGCTTGAGTGGTTGTTTGAAAAGGTTTGTTTTCTATATTTTGGAGCATTCCATTAAGAAGGGATTTTTCTTTACAATAAAGAAACTATGATATAAACAACAGCAGACATAATACCCTGTTAGTAAAATGATTATCTATATCCAATGAATACATACCATAGTGGGCAGCTCTCATTGAGCACTTTATTATGTTGTATAAAGATACTTTTTATATTTTCATATCTTCAGAGCGAAAGCCAGTGGAAAGTGTTGTCCTTATTCTACAGATGGGGAAACACAAATACGTTAAGGCTATTGGTTGGTCAAGATGAAAACATGGGGCTTCTTCCCATGTGTAGTGGTTACATCCCCATATCCAGACATGTTGGCGGGTACTACCCAAGTTAGAGAGAGCTCAAATTGTGAGCTACGCCTACAACCACCAGCCGTTTGCCAGCCAAAAATCGTAAGAATTTTGTAGCTGCTAGTTGTTGCTAGATGCTCCGTTACTTTCTTCTGGGTTTAAAAAAAAATAAAGCACTTCCAACCATTCCCAAATCACATATACAGATTCTCAAAAGTTCAGGACATATTATCCACAGGGGGAAATAATCTACCAGAGAAACACAGAAGGCAGGAGAGTAACTGAGCATTTGGCTCACATTTACAGAATACTCTGAGAGGCTGTTCTGCAGCATTTCAGCTTTTCATTTGTACTTACTTTTCATTTATTTGTTAGGGGACAACAAGAATCTGATTTATGCCTAATGTGGTGGAAACGTAAGAGTCCAATTTTGATCTATGTTCTCTTAACCAAAGGAAGAAAATGATGTACTTTCCATCTAGCCTAAGCAATTGTATTAAGATTATATCATCTCTCTCTCTCTGCCTCCTGGACTTGATCCTAAGCCAACCAAATAGACAGACACTTATTTAGTTCAGTGGGCTTTGGATTATTTTACCATTCTTCTCTTATGTGCCTGTTTTATGTGTAATTTTGGCTATCCATCCACACTCATAATATACTAAATAAAAAGGCCAGAATAATAGATCCCATTGGGCTAGACGTAGAACCTATGAAAAGAACCTACCTGTTAAAAAGAAAGGTTTCTAGGCACTAAAATCCTACCTTTAGCCTCCTTTTTTTTAGTCATTTAGAATCTTCCTTCCACGCTATAGATTGATTTACAGTCTTTTATGAAACACTAAACTTTACTACTCTTTATTGGTGTTCAGAAGTACACCTCTACCCCGATATAACGCAACCCGATATAACACAAATTTGGATATAACGCGGTAAAGCAGCGCTCTGGGGGGGCAGGGCTGCACACTCCAGTGGATCAAAGCAAGTTCGATATAACACGGTTTCATCTATAACACAGTAAGATTGTTTGGCTCCCAAGGACAGCGTTATATCGGGGTAGAGGTGTACTTAAACAAAGCAACTCCTCATTTCCTCTGATAGAGCTCCATCAGGATGTAAGATTTGGTGCTTAAATTAGCCAGCTTGCACTTTCAAAATGCTGCATTATACCATTTCCTAAAAATGTAAGTGAAATAACCACCTTTTTTGCACACACACACAGTACCCATGTTACACAGATCTTCATCATATGAGTGCTGTTTTTTCATGCTTTGGTCAACAGTGACATAGTCAACAATATTCACAGTATTCACACTGTCCCAAGTGTTCAAAAATCATCAGTCAGGCCTAAAAAAATCATGACATTTGAATAAAACTAACTTCGGTCACCTTTACAAGCTTTTCTCTACCCTCATAAGGACTAGAAATGTGGAATGTGTTATTTAATAAAAGCTGAGATTCTCACCTAATCATATCTCTCAGGAAACTGGGGATTTGAGAAAAACATCAAATATCCCAAAACTCGCATTAACATTGTGAGAGTTGGTAATGCTGTATTCACATTTAAATGTTCGTTATGCTTCGGTGTTAACAGCCTTTAAGATGAATAGAGGCAACTGATGCTATTCTATCAGGATTTTTGCAGACTTTGACAAGCATTACTTCATCGGTTTACATCTGAAAAGAAAATTTGAACATTTTCTTCACAACCATGAGGATTAGAGACTTAATTCATTTTAACAATGAAAGCTCAAATTCTAGAGAACAAGATTGCAGTCTTTATAAAAGACTTCATAAAAGAAGTACCAGCCTACAGTATCACTATGGTTGGCCCAGTTTTACCTATACTTCTACATTTCTCTCTCCTTTTAATTTTTTACCTTTATTTAGTTTGGTAAAGAGTTTTGCCCACCTTTTGGTATTAAAGTTAATAAACTTGCAGCCTGGCACTTAAAATCCATTCTCATGTCTGTCGTCTTTCTCTTGCATGTCCTGATCCAATAAAGCTGTGCTTCCTTCACTCATTATAATTTCAAAACATTGAGAATAGGCTCATCTAGATTGTGTCTTTCTGACTATCGTATTTTAAAAACTATTTAATTTTCTTCATCTCCTGATTTTTGTTAAACTTGTAGAAATAGTGAATTTGGAGGCGCATTAGTCTGGCATAAGTGCTTTTCTGGTGTTCTGTGTGTTGTGTTCTAGCACTCATTGAAAGGAAATCTTTTCAAGCTTCGGAACTTACCTAACAAAGTGCGGCATGCAGAGGTAAACAATGCGGTAGCTAGTAAATTGGACCACTATAGAAAAACGTGTTGTGCTTGCAAAGGTTATGTGGAAGGTTGTGTTACAGCTACTGTATTTGTGTGTGCTTATAAAACCCAAAGCTCTGGAACAAGAGTGATTTCCCCCCCGCTTTCATATGCTATGGGCCACTGCAGATGTGAACAAGAATGTTAGCTTGACAGGAAAAAAAAGTAGTTCTGTATTTTGATGAACTAAAGTTTAATGCAAACCAGATTTCTGTAGGTTATAAAAGAAGAAATGTTGATTCTGTAGGCACGACTTCTAAGAATATAAGTTTATTGCTGTGCTTGAAAACAGACTGGAATTGTAGAAGTCTCTCCTTGTCCTGGAATTCTTATTTCATGTCAGCAGGTTACACCACAGTGTTAATTCAGTAAAATGTGCTAATATAATACATGCTCAGGGTGCAGTGTGAGAACAATGTTTGTTAAGTTTGCCTTGCATTAGGGAGCCTATCGTGGCAACAGCAAATAACACACATGCCAGATTTCATGAAGACACATTTGTCGAGAAATGAAATGAAAAGCATATGGGTTCTGTAGTTTGCTACTAGGAGCTATGGTAGTTTGCTAATAAAATTGGTGCCAAACCATTGCTGGCATAAGCAGGGGTAATTCCAATGTTTTCAGTGAACTCATGGCTACTTACTTCACCGGTGAATTTGGCCCCCTCCTTCAGTAAACAACTTTAATAGTTATATTGTGAGAGAATTAAAAAAAACAACCAAAAAACTAGCTATGTAATGAACAATCTGGGTCCTTACTTGGCACAGTGTAAACCCTCAGTGTAATTTCCAACTAGCAAAGGACTCTCTAATCCCTCCAGCACATGAAAAGGAATAATACCAAAGATCATGGGGGACTTGACTCAGTAGGAAGTGGGAGGCTTCCTATGAGCAAGAGTAGCAAGCCAAAGTACTGGCTGCGGAAATAAGGCAAAAAGTTTAGTAGCTGGGACTGAAGTGCTCAGAGTTAGGCCAGTGGTTCCTGGCAAGGGAGCCAGTGGTAGTGACGGCTGATGGATAGTCCGAAGTGGCTGTACGGACTGGCCTGAAAAAAGGTGCTGGACAAAACGACTGGACTCAGGACGGGGATTCTGCAGACCAGTGCATGATTGCCTACAGGAGAGGAGTGGCCTGGACTAAGTATCCCTGGCACTAGGCCGGAAGAGCGCCACTTTTGTATTCTGGCACTGAGCTGCCCAGAGAGTGTGGATTGGGAACTGCTATGTGTTGTGTTTTCCTCTCTTAATTTGGAAACGTTAAAAGCAGTTGTGCCTAGGGCAATTGCACTGTTCATTTTTGACAGCCCTAGTAAAGCAATCCTTTAGTTATTCATCAGGCTCTGAATATTTGTGGGACCCCACCTGGGACTAGAGGCTGAAGGGCCTAACTCTGTGAGTGCCTACGGCATGTGCCTCTGAACTATGGTACACTCCCTATGCTCCTGAACATCTAGGGAACTAGTGTACATAGTACTTCTTTGCCATACCCTGTATTTGGATCAGTTACACTGGGGTTTTTTCTTATACATCAGAAATATTTATTTTTCTTTTAAAGTTTGTTGATAGGGGGTGGAGATAAAGGAACCTCTCGCCATATTTGGGGCAACAAATGCTAGACCTCCACTCTATTTCCAGTTGCATCAGCCACGTAGACTTTTTGAAGCCCCAGTCCTGCAAAGACTTATGCACCTGTTTAACGTTAGGCACTAGAAGTGCAGCTCAGTTGTTTTCAGTGAGACTGTTCACAGTGTCTAAAGTTAAGGATTTGCAGGATTGAGACACTAAATACTTTATAGCAGGGGTCGGCAACGTTCGGCACGTGGCTCGCCAGGGTAAGCACCCTGGCGGGCCGGGCCAGTTTTATTTACCTGCTGACGCGGCAGGTTCGGCCGGTTGCGGCCCCCACTGGCCGTGGTTCGCCGTCCCGGGCCAATGGGGGCGGCGAGAAGCGGCGCGGGCGAGCGATGTGCTGGCCACGGCTTCTCGCCGCCCCCGTTGGCCCGGGACGGCGAACCGCGGCCAGTGGGGGCCGCGATCGGCTGAACCTGCCGCGTCAGCAGGTAAATAAAACTGGCCCGGCCTGCCAGGGTGCTTACCCTGGCGAGCCGCGTGCCGAACGTTGCCGACCCCTGCTTTATAGCATTTAAAATAAGCAGCAAAAAGGGAGAAAAACTAACAGGTGTCAAAAAAGGTATGGTTTCAGATGAGATTTTAAAATAGATGAACCATGGAGGAGGAAGAGAGACTCAGGAAGGCTGTTTTAGACACAAGGAGCTGCAGTGGAGACGGTTCTTGCACCACCAGCTGCAAAATTATGAGATGGGACAAAGAAGAATCCAGGACGAAAGAGGCCAGTATGAGGAAAGTAGAGGGAACAGGAGGGAGGTGTGGAGAGAACAGGTTCTATTCAGTACAAACGTTTAAAATAAGTCGAAACAAAAAGGGCAGTTTCCTAGAGGAACATGAAAAAAATGGGGAGCCATTGGAAATATTTGAGGACAAGGATAAGTGGACAAATTTCTTGTCCATTTCAGAAAGCAGGCAGCTTCTTTCCATAAGTGCTAGAGTCTGGGGAGTTGACTCAAGGCAGTAGAGTAGGGAGTTCAAGGTACTGTAACTCCTCACTTAACGTTGTAGTTATGTTCCTGAAAATTCGACTTTAAGCGAAACGATGTCAAGCGAATCCAATTTCCCCATAAGAATTAATGTAAATGGGGGGGTAGGTTCCAGGGAAATTTTTTTCACCAGACAAAAAACTATATATTATATAGATATACACACAGTATACGTTTTAAACAAACAATTTAATACTGTTCATAGCTATGATGATTGTGAAGGTTGGTTGGAGGTGGTGAAGTCAGAGGGTGGGATATTTCCCAGGGAATACCTTGCTGCTAAATCAGTGGTTCTCAAACTTCTGTACTGGTCACCCTTTTCACATAGCAAGCCTCTGAGTGCGACCCCTCCCATATAAATTAAAAATACTTTTTTATATATTTAACACCATTATAAATGCTGGAGGCAAAGCAGGGTTTGGGGTGGAGGCTGACTGCTCGCGACCCCCCATGTAATAACCTTGTGACCCCCTGAGGGGTCCCGACCCCCAGTTTGAGAACCCCTGTGCTAAATGATGAACTAGCACTCGGCTGAGCCCTCAAGGGTTAACACATTGTTGTTAATGTAGCCTCTCACACAAGGGGAGACAGCATAGCAGAGACAGACACACACCTTGTGTGTGGGAGAGAGAGAGAGATGCACACTGCCCCTTTAAGTAAGCTGACCCACTCTTAAGTGCATTGTCTTGGTTCAGGAAGTTGGAACAGCAGCTGCTGCCCCAGGCTCTCTCTATCTGTGTCCCCTCCCTGCTCTATATGGAGAAGAAGGGGTAAGCGGGGTGTAGGAGCAGGGGGGAAGGGGACACCCTGACATTAGTCCTCCTCTCTTCCCCCCCTGCACAGCAAGCAGGAGGCTCGGGGAGCAGCTCCAAGGCAGAGGGCAGGAGCAGCACATGGCAGTGGGGGGAGGGACAGCTGCAATTGGGTGGCTGCAGCACAGGGAACTTAGGGGAGCGGGGAGCTGATAGGCGGACTGCTGGTCCACCCTGGTTCCAAGCCCCCACCAACTAGCTGCAACGGGCTGCTCTTCCTGCAAGCAGTGGACAAAGCAGGCGGCTGCCAAACGACGTTAGAGGGGAGCATTGCACAACTTTAAACGAGCATGTTCCCTAATTGATCAGCAACGAAACAACTTTAACTGGGACGACTTTAAGTGAGGAGTTACTGTATAGATGAGGGTTTCACCAGAAGCCGGGTTGAGGAAAAATATGCTTGGGTAGATGACCTCTTTGTAGCTTTTAAAATATCAGTTATCCATTGAGATATCAACATCCAGGCTCTGTTTAATACAGTAATAAACAAGCGTAACAATAAGGAGCAACAAATGGTGAAAACTGGCACAGCAAGCATTTTCAGTAACAAAGTACGTGGAACAGAAAAGTATTTTCAATAAAACTAGGGAGTCAGCAGAAAGGCTATCAGTTCTAATTTCCCTCTCTCTCACTATGCAATTAGGTGTTGTCTGAATTGCAACCCAGAACGTGACCAGTGAGAGGTTGTCACTGTTGTCCTGTAACCCTGAGTCCCTTAAAATGCTCGGTTGGTGTAGCTCCCTGTCTGAACACTCCCAGCCAGCATAGAAGCATGCACTGCTCTTCTTCGAGTGCTTGCTCCCATCAATTCCAAATAGGTGTGTGCGTGCTGTGTGCACAGTTCGCTGGAAGGTTTTTCCCCTAGCACCACGCATCAGGTCGGCTCTGGAGCCCCCTGGAGTCGCGCCTTCATGGCGCCCCATATAGGGCCCTGCCAAACCGCACTGACAGGTCTGCACGCCCCTGGCCACGGTGTCACGGCAGCGGTCCCGAGGCCCCAAATGATTCAGAGACCACCAGTGCAGTCCAGCGGCAAGCCGGCTATGGATCGGCAATGATGTACATCGCCCCAGCACTGATCCCCAGCACCGATGGGCATGACGCCGTCGTGGTCCCCGTTCGTGGACTCATTGGAGTCCGCATCGGACACTGACTCATATGTGTCCTAGAGAAGCCAACACCGTAGCTGCCGGCACTCCTAGACAGCGGGGCTGACCCAAACTTTCCCCCCGGTACTGTGGCCACCACAATGGCAGGTACCGGCTCAGATGCCGAACCAGTAGCCCTTCTGGATTCCATGTCCACTGGAGACCAGTCCCAGGGGTCTGCCTTGGCACGCTCCTTTTTGGTCGTGTCTGAGAGAAGGACTGCGTCTAGGGCCAGGGATTTCTTCTGGGCATCAGCCACCGTTACCACTGCCAGCACCTCAATCGGTATGTGTCCGGCACCGCGGCTACACTTAGTACCATGGCTGGTACCGGGGCCAGCATCGAAGTTGACTCCGACTTTGGGGAAGAGCTGTAGCCTTTTGAGGAGCCGGATGGCCAGGAGGGGACCTCCCATATTCCAGGCTCCTCATCATCATCTCCATATGAGGCAGTGGCAGGATCATCCTCGGGGCCTCCCCTTCCCAACAGCCCAGCCCACCTTGAACTTCTGAGGCGGGTCACTCAGAACCTCAGGATACAGATGGAGGAGGTCACAGGTGTCAGACCCAATGGTGGACATTTTATCCCCAGCAGGACCCACCAGGGTGGCCCTTGCCCTGATAAAGACCATTTAGGAAAACACAAAAACTCATTGGCAAACACCATCCTCTATGGGCCCTACAGCTAAGGGAGTCAAGAGAAAGTACTTTGTGCCCTACAAGGGCTACGGATACTTGTTTACCCACCCCCCGCCGGACTCGTTGGTAGTGGCGACCATTAACGCAAGGGAGAGGCAATGGCAGCAATGGCCTACTCCTCAAGCTAAGGCCGCAAAGAAGCTGGACCTCTTCGGGAGGAAGATCTACTCCACTGGAGGGCTCCACTTCATATCGCAAACCAGCAAGCAGTCCTTAACCATTATAACTTCAAGTCATGGGACGCAATGTCCAAATTCTCGGACCTTGTCCCACTAGATTCTAAGCCGGAATTCTCGGCTCTCATGGACCAGGATGTCGCTGCAAGCGGCGTTAGACTCAGCGCACTCTGCAACGCGGATGATGTCTCCCGGCATCGCAATGCGCTGTTGCTCATGGTTGCATACCAACCGCTCAACTGGATCCTCCTTTCCTGCTTTTGGAACATCTGCCCCATTTCTACCAAGCATGGTCCCAAATCACCTCCGACCATTGGGTCCTCCGCACGATAGAGATGGGATATTCTCTCCAATTTTCCTTGCCCCCCCTCCGTCTTGCACAACATGCGAGGCTCAGACTTAGACCTCTCCAAGCTTGGTTGGCATCAGTGTATCGACCAAGTAGGCACAGTCTAGACATGGTGGTTACCCTTCCACTGGAGGTTCTCAAGTGTCTTCACTGGTGGCTCGACCCTCACTTGGTGTGCGCTGAGGTCGCATTTTCCAAACCCCGTCTATCCCTATATCTGACCACTGACGCCTCGGCCATGGGGTGGAGGGGCACACCTTGGGGAGCACAGAACTCAGGGCCTCTGGTCTTAGGAGGAACTGATGCTTAACATCAATGTAAGGGAGCTCAGAGCGGTCCGGCTGGCATGTCAGGCCTTTCGGCCTCTCCTGGAGGGCATGTGCATATCTGTCCTGACAGACAATACAACAGCGATGTTTTATATCAACAGACAAGGGGGAGCATGCTCCTCTCCCCTGTGTCAGGAAGCCCTCACGCTCTGGGAGTTCTGCATAGCACACTCCATACTTTTGGAAGCATCCTATTTTCCGGGGTCGCAGAACAAACTAGCAGACCACCTTAGCAGGTCTGTTCACAATCACGAGGGGTCTCTCCGCCCGGATGTAATAAATAATATCTTCCAGCAGTGGGGAATTCCCCAGATCAATCTGTTCGCCACAAGGGCTAACAGGAAGTGCCTAATTCTGCTCCTTCCTGAACCACAGCCCGGATTCGTCGGCAGACATGCTTCTGCGTCCATGGAAGGACTGCCTGTTCTACGCATTCCCTCCTATACCACTGATTCAAATCTGGGGCGACGGAACCTTGGTGATCCTGGTGGCACCAGCCTGGCTATGTCAGCATTGGTACACCAGGCTACTGGAGCTATCACTGGATACTCCAATCGCTCTACTGCTAGTTCCGGACCTCATCACTCAGCATCACGGAAGGCTTCAACACCCCAATCTCGAGTCTCTCCAGCTCACGGCTTGGAAGCTGCGTGGTTGAATCCGCTAGAGCTCACATGCTCAGACCCCGTTAGGGAGGTTCTTCTGGGTAATAGAAAACCTTCAACCAGAGCAACTTACCTAACCAAGTGGAAGAGATTTGCAGTTTGGTGCTCGCAGAGTCGTATCCCTCCAACACAATCGTCTGTCCCCTTTATTATTGGACTACCTCCGAAAGTTGAAACAGCAGAGCTTGTCTCACTCCTCGATAATGGTTCACCTGGCTGCCATCTCAGCTTTTCACCCAGGAGAGCATGGACATAGTGCCGCAACGAAATAGTGCGGCAATTCTTCAAGGGGTTGAATGGATTATATCCTCATATTCGGCGGCCCACCCCCACTTATGACCTTAACTTGGTACTTTATAGGCTGATGGGGCCTCGGTTCGAGCCCCTAACAACGTGCTCACTTCTCTACCTTTCCCATAAGATGGCCTTTTTGGTTGCAATAACATCAGTCAGAAGGGTGTCTGAGCTCAAGGCTCTCACATCCAACCTTCCGTATACCATTTTCTACAAAGATAAGGTGCAACTGCAACCCCACCCAGCGTTCCTCCCAAAGGTGGTCTCGAATTTCCACGCCAATCAAGACCTGTTTCTTACTGTCTTTTTTCCGAAACCTTGTGCCAATAGCCATGAGCAGAGACATTCCCTGGATGTGTGGGATGCATTGGCCTTTTATATTGAACGAATTAAGCCATTCCGTAAGTCGAACCAACTGTTTGTTGCTGTGGCAGACAGGATGAAAGGCCTCTCAGTGTCCACGCAAAGAATATCGTCATGGATCACATCCTGTATCGGAGTTTGTTACAACCTCACTAAGGTCCCTGTCCTTGCTCTGACTGCACGCTCCATCAGAGCTCAGGCGTCTTCAGTGGCCTTCCTGGCCCAGGTACTGATCCAAGAGATATGTAGGGTGGCTACATGGTCACCTTCACTTCACATTATGCCATCACCCAGCACCCCAGGGATGATGCAGTGTTCAGCAGGGCGGTGCTTCAATCAGTGATTCCATAAACTCCGACCCCACCTCCTAGGTAAGGCTTGGGAGTCACCTAACTGGAATCAATATGAGCAAGCACTCGAATAAAAAAAAAAAACGGTTACTCACTGTGACGGGTTGGATCACAGAAATCCCCTTTGGAACTGCCACCTGATGTGCCTAGACTACCTCTGAGCCCGTTTTCCCTGCCAGTTTGGGACTTCAGTACCTTGCCTTGTTTGAGCCAGACATGCTTGCCTGCTGCAAACACAGATCCAAGTCTAAACCACATCCCTCACAAGCTGCAGGCTTAACTGAAAACAGCTTAAGAAGTGCTACTGTCTCCAGCACTCAGATACCCAACTCCCAGTGGGGTCCAAACCCCAAATAAATCTGTTTTACCTGGTATAAAACTTATACAGGGTAAACTCATGAATTGTTCACCCTCTATAACACTGATAGAGAGGTATGCACAGCTGTTTGCCCTCCCCCAGGTATTAATACATACTCTGGGTTAATTAATAAGTAAAACGTGATTTTATTAAATACAAAAATACATATATATTCTGTTTTCCTCCTGGTTTTTTCTTCCTCCCCAATTGCCCTTTGACCTAGTCATTGCTAGTTGTTTTTTATTTTATTTTTATGTATTTATTTCAAGATTTTATGTATTTCATATATAAACTGCCCTTCTTAGCTACCTAGCCTGCATGTCTGCCCAGCAATCATGGAACTCTTGCTACACCCCTGTTCTTCAGGGGAATGCCTTCAAAGAACGCTTTCTCTGTCCCAGTCATCATCATCGAGTAACTAGATTCTAGTTTTAATGAAAAGGGTCAAGATGGGTCAGACCTTGCAATTTGCATTGTTTCTGATTATGGAGCAGTCATCTGTATGAATGTTTTATCTCAAACTGTGGGGGGAAAGAACTACATATAATGGGAGGGTCATGAAGGAAGCAACAGGAATGAACAATTGGAACAGATGAGAATTTGTGTGTGTGTGTGTAGCTTTTCCTTCTTCTAAAGAGCAGTTTTAATGCTTTTTATCTTGTGATCAGAGTTTCCAGTGCACATATAGCAAGAAGCATGGACTGTAAAATTTAGTTGTGTTAGTGCTGAACCAAGTATGTGCATTCTGGTTGTACCATCCTTTCCTTTGGGAGGGCACATGGAGAAAGGGAGAAATTGGGACGTGAAGACAAGAGCAAGGAAAGGAATTTGGGATAATTAGTAATGAGTTCACTCACTTTCTATTCATCCTCATATGTTCATGTTGTTGTTGTTTGTATATTTGAATAAAGTTATGTTTGTATGAGTAGCAAAGACTAATTGCTCTTGTTTTCTCGGTCTTTGCCCATTTGCTACCCTTAGGGATGCTCATACAACCCCACAGAACTCAATGCAATCCCATGTCCGGTGGCTGCACCTACGTCAGTGCAATCTCATGAAGAGTAACTTGCATGTTTGTAACTGAGTGTAGAATTTGGCCCACAGAAAATAAATTAAGCATGAACAATGTTACTTTAGCAGTTGTATACTATCGCAAATCTTAGTTTCAATGATAGATTATGTTTAGAAAACATTGAGCTCATCTCATCTGTTTCACAAACGACTTTGCCTTTTTTTTCCAATATAGTGGAGTGATTTTAATTTATTTCCTCTCAGAGAATGTACCCTTTACACCTGATGTAAGATGTACATTGGCATGTCATCAACAGTCAACTCTTCTTGATAATCCAGTTGTTAATATGTAGTAATATCCCTCTTGCCAAGGCCATATTGAACACCTGGCCAAATCTTTATCAATGTGAGTGGGAATTTTACCTACACAAGCACAATCTTGTTTGCTTGTATAGGAGCAGATGTGATCTGTCCCTAACAATTTTACACATGCAAAATTAAAGTAATAAGCATAGATACCTTTTTTTAAAAACGGTCTACTGGCTAAAATGTATATTTAATTAAACAGGAAAAATAAGCAAACACGTTTTAAAAGAAAAACTATATAGAATACCAAAGAACCTGACTCTTCCTTTTATAGCAAATCAGCAAAACCTATCGCTTACCATAAATTTTGTTTTCTTCTCTTTTTTAGCTCATGGGGCACTCTGAATGGGACCACAAACGAGGGTCCAGAGGATCACAGGTCAGTTACAGCTGGATTGTTCTCTTGTAATTTGGGGTTGGGTGCTTGTTTTTCTGGAATATGTTACTTTGTCTGCTGAGCTTGTCCTGCAAAGGGCGGAATTTAAGAAAATCAGCAACAATATATGCTACGGTTGAGTATTGAAAGGGTAAATTAAGGGCTAAATCCTGTAAACACGCATATTTGAATAGGTTTATTCAAGCGAGTGGGACTGTTCACATAAGTAAATTTAGTCATGAGCAGGTTTGCAGGAGAGGGCCAAAAAGAGTGTAAAATGGTGACAACTTTGATTTAATAGCGGTCATGTTCAAACTGGAATAGTCAGAGAACATTCTTGCATTGGCAGGAAGATGGATTAGAAGTGTTGGCATGTCTTTTCTAACTCCATTGTTTATCTAAATCAGAATATTAAGTTTGTAACTCTGCATTTTCAAATATTGTAGATAATTTTTCTGTTTGCATATGAAATACCATTATAAAGCTCTGTGGTACTCCCCTACAGTACAAGGATAAACAGAATTGATGGTGACATAGAATTTTATGGGAATTGTTCGTAGCCACTTCTTTTACCTTGACTCATCCTAAAGTCAAAGAAATAACAGCAGCTTTGATAATAGTATCATGCTGATAGATAAAAATACATCTATAGAAACCAAGTCATAGGGTTGGTTGTGCTTCAGAGGAGACTGGTGTCTGATGATCAAGAGATTTCCTGGAGGGGCAAAGAACTCTGGTGTTGAAATTATTTGAGTCAATAACTAAAACCACCACACTTTAGATCTTCTTTTCATCATTCTGTTATATCAAGGATCATTATACAAATACTAAGATCTAAGCCTAAACCCACTTCATAGAAGTTTCTGTCCCTAAGAAAGTGCCTACTACTTATTATCTTTACTGGGTTGTAGCAATTGGTGTAGTGAACAGGGTTACCAAACCTTCTGTCCCTCCTCCAAAAATTGCAGAAACATCAGCCTTTTAAATGAGAAATAGACACTTCTGTATGGTCATATATATATCAGTTTTTACAAGGTTCACTACTTTCAATTTGGAAAATAATGTTGTGCAGTTTGTCATTACTTCTGTTGGTTGTCCAGATAAAAAAATCTAAAAACTTTACCTACAAATTCCAATTAAACTCATCCTCATAGAAAAACAACAGAATTTAAAATTCATTCCAAAATCTGTTTTGCACTGCTGTGCTAGGCCTATAAATATGTAATATTTTATAAAACTCTGCTCAAATGCAGATCGGGATTTTAATTATCTGCTCTGCCTAATTTGGCAGAAAATTGGTGTTTAGATCCACTGAGTGAATCAAGCAGGCAAATCTTATTCGAACATAGTAACCCAAAGAAATATAAGCCAAGAAAGTCAAAGTTATGACTCACTAATATTCTGGCCTAAGCCTGCACTGTGGCCTACATTTTCAAAAGTGTCTAGTGATTTATGGTGTTTCAATATTTCAGTCCCAAACAGGAGACACTTTAAATGGGCATGATGTTCAGGAAACAGGGTTCCGTGTTTTTTGAAAACCAGTCTACTTTAAAGATGTCTCAAGTTTGGAAACCAAAACTTGGGACACTTAAAATCACTAGACTCTCTTGAAAATTTAGGGATATATGTTTATAGTGTTAAGTGCTTCAATCCTAGCAGAAAAGGCCATTGCTTAAGGCAGCAAAATGTTTAGTGTCTCTTTAACACATATCTGCAGGATTGGATGCAGATTAAAAGTCTGCATTTGGCAGTGCACTGGAGGCTAAATGGATTTCAAAAAGAAGGAGAGGCAGAGGACAGACTGAGCAGTAAACAGACGTCTTGTTGCAGAAAATCAGTAATTCTAGTATCTAGAGCTCTTGGAGTTTTGGGTTTTTTTAAAAATAGTGTTCTTTCAGCATAATGAAGAGGTGACATATTGTCCCTTTATAAGTCAATGGGAGTTTTGCCATTGACTTCAATAAGACACGATTTCTCCCAGGCAGAAGATGGAGAAAGTCAGCTAGCTTTTCCATGTTGCTTCTTCCTGAGGACGGGATAGTTTCCACGGCTTGGCCTAATTTCAGATAGAGAGGACTCTTGGGTGTTTAGTCAGGTTTAAGAAATAGCCATTGTATGGAGACCAGGTGAAACCTTTCCATTGAGTACTCTTAGCAGATGTTGCCCAGGGTGAAACTGTTGCTAAAAAGATTTTGACAAAGTTGTTCAGATTGCATAATGAAGGAAGCAGAGAGGTATTTGTGAGCAGTTATGAGTTATAGGTGAGAAGTTATAAGTTTTTACCACCTCACTGAACTCAGTACTGGACCTTATTCTGTGTAGGATTCTAACTGGAGCAATACTGTTCCTTTTTCATCTTGAATGACGTTTCAGACAGGCTTCCCTTTTAAAAAAAAAGTTCTTCAGTGTTCTGTGGTACCAAAACCCTGTAGCTTATAATAATGGTGCTGCAGTGGTTTTGTCTAGTATTGTAGAATACTGAGTATTTTAAAATAAAGGTTTATTCCAGGAGTCCCTGTTTCAGGAACTCACAGATATATAATATAGAAAACTGTTGTCCATTATTTAATTCCTAATACAAAAGAGTCTATTTTGAGATTTCTATTTATTTGGATCAGAGTAATTGTAATAACTTGAATCCTAGCTGGTCAACGTGTAGCTCAGCATAGTGGACTTTAAAACAGAGAGATCACAAAACTCATGCCGCTAGAAGAGTCTCCCATTGTCTGTTAATTCTCCTGGAATAAAGAAGAGAAAGCACTGAACAGGATTTTAGAGCCTTCTTTCTTCAATGAGCACTTGCAAAGTGCCTCGGGGGAGAAGGAAGTGGAACAATTTGCTTGCTATAAAATAAAACTTCAAACTCTCTCCTTCAACCAGGATGTTTCTTCTATTATGAATAAGCAGTTTGTCTCTGGTTTGTGTCTGAAACCTGCAGAAACTATCCAGTAGTGCACTGTACATTTTCTAATAACACACTGGGAAAATGTGTTCATTTTGTGCTTTCTGATTAGGGGGGTTAAACAAAGGGTGAAGGCCTAACTTGAAGTAGTGCAGGATGTCCCAAAAATGCCTCTATGCTTCTGGGAATTCCTGACTCTGAAAAGAGTTTTATCTCCTTACGTGCCGCTGTGGTTGACTGGAATTTAAATGTGTCAAGTACAAGGCTAAACTTCTATGTCACTTAACCTGCTGCTAACTTCCATAGCAGTATCTCATTCCTTTTTCTATTTATTTAATGTATTTATTTATTCTAAGACTCCTTCATCCTTTTGATTGTGATACTGACAAGCTTTACCAATACTCCAGTTTTTTCCAGTCCCCATTATTGAAATCTGTACTTCCAGCACTAGAGCACATGGGGCTCATCTAGTTAAAATGGATTGTAATTTGCTTCATAGAGAGCAGACAGATTGCTATTACAAGAATCATTTGATTTTGATCTTTGAAGGTAACACCTAATGTTAGAAATATTTATTGTAAAACGCTTATTAAATCTCTAGAATCAAAGATGGTGATGCACAAGAAGTTTATTTTTCCCATCCTGTGGTGGTGTTTTTCAAACACCAGGAAATATTGTAAAGTTTTATTTCTTAAATACTGAGTGCAAAAAAATTCAGTGCAACGTTAGAGATCATACATATATACATGCATGCACACAAAATTGAGAAATTCCAAGTTACCCTTCTATGTCATAGAAATTCCTAGTTATGTATCCTGCATTTTCTGTACAGGTCACAAATATTAAGGTACATCCTATCTGTCATGTCTTCCACTGGATCATTCTGTCTCATTAATATCTTATATAAGATCCTCCTGAGGGCATTTTACGCCAAAAAAATAAAAATTCTGCTCCAAAAAAATAAAAATTCTGCACACAATATTTTAAAATTCTGCAAAATTCTGCCAATTAATTTGTCAAATAAATGTGGAAGCTCCCGCATAGCATTGGGGAGCACAGGCCACTGGCTGCACAGAGGCGGGAGATCATGGACACAGACTCAGCGGTGAAGCTGCACCGAACCCTGACACAGCGGAAGGACTGGGCTGCCCCAGAAACACCCCAGGGTCCTGCCCCTCCATGCTAGGTGCACCAGGTGTGGGCAGGCAGGCTCAGCAAGGCAGGATCCAAGTCTGAAGGGGCTTAGTGTGGGGGGATTCAGGTGTAGGTAGAGAGAGTTCTGTGTGGGGCAATCTGGGTGCGGCCGGCTCAGTGGGGGATCCAGGTGTGGGGGGATCTGGATGCAACGGTTATAGGACTTTGTAGCGGGGTCCAGGTGAAGATAGTTGTGGCTCAGCAGGGGGGGTCTGGATGTGGAGGGATCAGTGAGGGGGGTCCAGATGCTGGGGTAGTCTGAATGGATGGGGGTTGGGCGGATGGGGGAGAAGCTCCCTGTACAGTGAATTCCTCCTCACCCCCCTCCTCCCCAGCAGCTGAGCATCGATGGGTGCAGGAAGCGTGGGAGGTAAGGGAGTTAGCAGAGCTTCCTACAGCCGGGGGAGAAATCCAGATGCCGTTGGGGAAGAGGAAGTTCCGTCCTCCCCAGCCCAGCCTGGGACTAGTAGCCGAGCTCGGTGCAGGGTAGGAGCCACCAGCCGGGTCTTCACCAGTCCCGCCTCCTGCCCCCCAATGGTTTACCTCTCTGCCAGCTGCCCTGGGCATCCAAAACTTACTGCTGGGGAGGGTCACATGACCGCTCTTTTGGCTTCCCTTTGCTTCCCCATCAGAAAGTCATTTTTCTGCATTGAAGCAAAGAAATCCGCAGGGGACATAAATTCTGCGCATGTGCCGTGGTGCATAATTGCCCTAGGAGTAATAAGAAAATATATATAATATGAGCCACTGTGGACTAATGGAATTAATCTTTGTCATTATCTCCCTCTAAGTTAAAAGTGTGAAGCCTCCATTAATTATTACCAGCTAAAAAATTGATTGTAATACTTGGCACTTCTAATCCCTTTAGAAGTGTCAAGCACTTTATATACATACATCATTTTAAGGCCATCATATGGATGAGAATTATTTGTTGCTGTCATCAAGCCAAGTTTGGCTTGTTTAATGGGTGGGCATAATCCCAGGACTCCATGGAACCAAGTGGTCCTTCCTTTCTTAATCTTGTAAAATGATGATAATATAGAGAAAAACAGACAAGTCCAGTGTTTTTAATTCACTTTAAATGTAAAAGCTCTCAATTATATATAGCTGAGGTGCTGCGTTTTACCCTTCCAGTTCCTAAGCAACAGCTATTTTCAGATTGAGTGCGTCTGGTGTTGTCTACCTACTTCATGCTTCTGTGAGGTAATTCGTCAGTGGATGCTGGGCTTTCTCGCTATCTCTCCCTATTCTCTTTGTCATGGGACTGTAAGGAGACAGAAAGCTTATAAAACGGGAAATAGCTTGGGCAAAACCAGTATCAACCTTGCAGCTTGCAAAACTTGTATACCTCTAGGAGTTCTGCAGTCTACAGCAATGAAACAAAAGAATCAGAAATAAGGTTCTTGCCATTGGTTTCAAATTCTTAAGAGGGAAGCCTCTAAAGCACAGTCAAAATCATGAGCCGGAAATCCTTGTTCTTACTGAAGCGTAGATGGGAGTCCATTCCCGTTACTGATCAGGTACCGTGTACTGGTGCATCTGTTGTGTAATTGTGTCCCCTGGCAATATCACTGTTGATTTGATTATAATGAAGTAACTGTAACTGATATTTCTTCTTAAACAATGAAATCCAGTTGTCCATTGCCTGTAGTTTCCATAATGATTAGTGCATCCTAACATAAGTATTTATAAAGCTGATTTTACAAGGGCATGTGCATGTGCTTCTGAATGTATAGATACGATTGCAGTATGATCATACTTATTGTATTATGAAGGACAATTTTAAGGAATCAACAGAAATCAGTTGTCTAGCAAAGGTGAGTCTTTAACTAAAGATCTAATGGAAATGTATGTACTAGAAAGACTGTGAACTGATCATTGGTGAAAACATTGTCTATTGTAGGTGGGGTCATTAGTGCATCTGTTATATTATTTTATATGCTGTATCCACTGATTACACATAGACTTAGTGAATTAGCAAAAATTCGGTTTTGTTCAGTAACATCTTGCTTGATGTATTATTTCAAAGTTGTTAAAAGGAAGAAAAGTATCTGTGTCTTTAAAATATATAGACCAGAATTTAATGTAGAAATAGTAGGATGTACTCTAGTGCTTGCATCACCATAGATCAGGACTGATTATGGAAGTAAGGTAAGTCTGTTTCCCTACTTCCTGCTCCTGATATTCAGTGGTTCTGTAATATTTTTTAATACTCTTATTTGAGATGTAAGGACATTAAAAAGAAGGGCCTTAGAAATAATGCTGGCAATAGACTTAACCCAATCCCCTTTGCAGGCTTAAGTAATAGTGGTGCTGACAGCAAAGTGCATTGTGGGGCATCTCTTGCAATGGGAAACCAGTACTTTGGGGGAAATTCCTGCTTTTGGGGCCTAAGGAACAATGTAGTAACTAAATACTATATGCATGTGTTCTGAAATGCCCCTTTATCCTGTGTGCTTGGGTATTCTATAGCTGAATAGTTGAACTGGTGTAATAGTTGAACTACAGTGAACTTGAATAGTTTGGGTTTTGATCTGGTCCTAGATTATTTTCCTCCTTGGCAATTGTAACCCACAATGGCATCACTGCATAGAGATGCATTTAAAACACTATTATAGATGTATAAGCTGGAGCCTATGAGGTGCTTAGCATTTCTTGTGAGATGTTTGAGTATCCTCTGCTCCCTTAACTTCAACTGTAAGGTTGGGCCCTAAACCACTGGAGAGACCTTAATTTAAAATGACTGGATTTAGGATCAGGCAGAATCTTCACACTTCAGTCCACAATGTAAAATTTTTATGGGATTGTCCCTCATTGTTGGCTGTGAATTTAAAAGCAGGAACTGATTTTATACGGTGCCATAAAAGCTAAATAAACCAATAATCGATAATAGATGTTTATATAGCTATAAACAGTTCAAAGTGATGTACTGTAGAGGTAAGTAAAGTAATCAATAATATTTCCTTAGCTAGAAATGTTCTTTTATAGCAATATAAACAGCAGTAATACCTTCTGGGCTGTTAAATCACTAGCTGAAAGTTTGATGGGTTTATGTCAATGTAGCTAGTGAGGCTTCTCTCTTACCAGCAAGGATTTAGTGTACACACACACTAACGGCAGCATGCACGTGAAGTTCAGTTCCCAATTCGCTATACATGGTCTAGCAGATATAAGTAGTTCCCACAGCTTGACACTCATGCAACACCCCCATCCCAAGCATTTTGACAGCAAATACATTTTTTAAAGCTTGTGAATATATCCCCTCACTTGTATCTCTTGACAAAGCATGTCAATCATAGGCAATTTTCTTCAAACATAAAGCTGGTGTTTAATTCACTGTTAATTTCTATTCATTATTAATTTAGGAAATACTGCCTCATAGTTATAAAAATCTGTATACCTCTGAAGAGATGTGGCTGCAACAAGGGAATGAGTCAGGATTCCTGGTTTCTGTTTCTGTCTTTAATGCTGGCTTGCTGCAACCATGAGCAATTCGCTTTGACCTCTCTCCCTTTGTGCCTTCTTTTTCTCGTTTGTAAAACGAGGAAAATATCTCATTCTTAAACTCATTTACTAATATTAGTTGAAGCAGTTGAAATCCCTGGTTGAAAGGGGCTATGGCAAAGTATTATTTGGTCTGATCTTCTAGCCTTAACTCACACAAGTCTTTGTTCTTGTCAGTAGTACCATTGACTTAAATTTTGATTTTGTTAGGACTTGCTGTGTGAGGAGAGGGACTATTCATGTAAGGGCTCCAGGATTGGGCTCATTGTTGTTAAAGTAACATCTGGTTCTTTCCCTGCACTTTTAAAAAAAATTAACATAACTTTTTAGGACCTCATAATCCTATTAAAATCAATAGAAGGATTACCATTGTCTTCAATGAGCTCTGGATCAGGCATTTGTTGAATGCTTACTATAGAACAGGAAAAGAGGGCAAACAAACTACAGAGTTCACAGTGAGTAACATTATGACGTACAGTTTCTTCCTTGTGATGTAGCTGACATTGATAGTGAAACAACATTTAGCTCATAAACAGAAAAATA
Source organism: Emys orbicularis (assembly GCF_028017835.1). Classification (NCBI taxonomy): domain Eukaryota; kingdom Metazoa; phylum Chordata; order Testudines; family Emydidae; genus Emys; species Emys orbicularis. The sequence continues at coordinate 124,341,999 of NC_088683.1, forward strand.
AATATCATAAATTTTTAAACAAATAAATGTAACAGTCTTTCCCATGTATGAGAGAAATAATTTTCCACCAGTTCCCCATCTCACGCTTCTCCAATAACACACAGTTTTCACATTGCAATTTGTTCTGGCACTTCATCACATGTTTGGGCCTTCATAGGTCAAAAGGTAAATTGTAGAAAACAACCTCTGCCACAGTTATAGCCCGACACAACATACAGCATGGGTAATGGCAAGGCCAGGGCCGTCCTTACCCATACACAAAGTACGCAGCTGTGTAGGGCACCAGGAAACTTGGGGCACCAAATTTCCTGATGCCCTGCGTGGCTGCGTGATGCTCCAGCCCCTGCCCCGCCTCTTCCCCAGGCCCTTCACCCCTGCTCTGCCCCCACCCCGCCTCTTCCCACCCCTGCGCCACCCCAGCCCCGCCCACACTCCACCCCTTCCCCAAAGCCTCCACCCCAGCCCCGCCTCTTCCCACCCCTGAGGAGTGCAGAAGGGCAGGGCCTGCACTCACCAGCGGCGGGAAGTGCAGCGGCCCGGCCCCAGCAGTGCCGCCGGTGAGTGCTGGGGGGCGGTTCACCCCTGTCTTCCAAGCCAGCCCTGCCCCCCCACGCGGAGGCCTGGGGCCAGCCCTCTGCACCCCCGTGGAGGCCTGCCCCCCCCTGGGGGGGGGCTGTGTAGGGCCCCAGAATAGCTAGGGGCGGCCCTGGGCAAGGCTGACAAAAATCACAATGGATAATGCTCAGAGATTTTTTTTTTTTTTTTTTTTACACGTTATAACAAGCTGTGGACTCTCTGAAGCTGATTGACAACGAGTTGTTACTAAGCAGAGGATGATCTTCCCTGGGGCCATATTGGTTTCTGTACTCTGTAATTAAGAGGGAAACTGTTCTAGTTAAGTATAGTTGCAGCAGCATATGGAATCTCTCTATATCATTTCACCTCATAACGTTTTGATAAAATCATCTTTAATGTCAAAGGATCCTAAATCTCTAAGGTGAAGCTACTGAAAGAGTGAAGGGTGACAATCTAAAATACAGTACATAAGTGGGAGATTGACATTTGTAACCAAACACCTGGGACAAAACCCTCCTCTTACTAATAAGCACCATGAGATCTTTTATTTTCATATAGTGCAGTAGGCTGTGGTTTTAAAGTTCATTTTAAAAACTACCACAAAAAGAATAATGTGGCTCTACTTTTGAAAGATTAAGGGCTAAGAATTTTCTATTTAGGCACCTAAATAATTGCCTGATATTTCAAAAGTGCTGAATGCCCATCATCTTGTGAAATAAGTGCACTTTGGGGAGAGAGTTGAAGGAGGTCAGAGTAGAAGCATGTCAGGAAGAGAGTGCCAGGTGTACTGCAGTGGCTGTGTGAGAGAACCACCAGAGACAAGAATGGGGCGAAAAAGTGATGATAGTTACTTTGTGGCTTAGACCTGGGACACAGGTAGAAGAGTGGTGTGCGTGCCTCTTATGGAAAACTTCTAGACAACTTAATAGAAAAATGTTTTTCTTTTTTTTTTCCTTTGACCTTACAGAATTTACTAGAGAATCATACCTCTGATATAGAATTCTATATGCTGGTTGGAACACAAACATACACAGATATAGAGAGAGATTACTTTCTATTCCATTCTAAAGATTTTTAAATTAATTTCTGCAGAAAGTCTGTTACATTTCTATAGAAATCTCTTAGCATCATCACTATTAAATTCTGTAAGACTATTTTGTATGGATGAAAGGGAGACCAAACTGAGAGATAAGAGGGGCTGATCAATCAAAAGTTAATTTAGTGCCCAATCCTGCAGTCCAACTCCAGCAAAACTCCCACTGAAGCCACAGGGAGTCTTACCTTAGTAGGGTTCTGGCCCACAGTTAACAAAGAAGCGGAAGACGGGGGAAGTGTTTTTAAAAAAAGCAAAAAATAGAAATTCCATCATGTGGAATCATATGGACACCCTCATGCATCATCAGCCATGCTGGAATATTTAGCTCCACCACATAGATCTGTGCCACTTGATCTAATGGTTTAACTGATAGCAGTAGTGGGTTATTATCCTCTAAGTTGGTCAGCAGTAGAAGGGAAGGTGGGTCACTTAGTCAGTAGGTTTCATAGTTATTTGCTATGGGATGATGAGACTCGGGAAGCTTGGGTTCTATTCCAGGATCTAGAGGGAAATGTGCTCTAGTGGGCACAGATGTTTCTGCCCATTCCCTCCCGAAGCTTGACCCCTTCTGCTCCATCCCCTCCAAACTATCTTTGCTCCAGTCCTGTCTCTTTCACAGTCCTGTTGTCCTCTTCTACCCAGTCCCAGTGTCCACTTATCAGGTTTCTCATCCCAGACACCTTTCCTAGCAAGTCCTATTTCACCCCTCTGAACTCTCCAATCCAGTCCCCATCTCCACTCCCAGTCCCATTCCCAGCCTCCTCGCCCAGCTATTCTCAGCTCCCATGCAGCTTGTTCCCAGTCTCCTTGCCAATCAGTCTCAATTCTCCTTCAACACCTCAGCTCCTTGTAAGATCTATCTTCCCTGTCCTTTCACGCAACGGTCTGCATCTCCTTTCCAGGAGCATAAGAGACGCTTGGCAAACACTAGCACGACCCAAGGACAGCTGCCGGTGAGTCTGGTGCCTGCCCCAGTGGGCGGGGCTGGGGGTGGTGCAGCCACGCCGGACGAGCTGCCCGGGCTGGGCGCTGGCTCCTGTGAGCGGTGGACCGACATGCTGCTGCTTTCGCCACTGAGGTTCCTGGTAGATCCCTGCAGCTCCATGGATATCTGCATTTGCTGATATAAATTTTTTTTTCTGCGCAGCACGCTACCAATAGGAATTTGGGGGCAAACAACTTAATTAGTTTTAAGAGAGGAGACTGGATAGGTTTTAGTCAGATTGCATGAGGGAGTTGCTTATGATGGCAGAGATCAGCAGCTCGGAGGTCCCTTTCAGTTTATGTATTATGTTCCTAAAAGCTCGTGCTTCTGGGATTCGTCCAGTCACCTGCATGGGTCAGGAAGGAATTCTTCTCCCCCCTCCAAATTTCCTCTCCCCCTGCAATGTATTGGGATGGTGGTTGTTTTGGAGGTTTTTGTCTTCTTCCTCTGAAGCATCAGAGATGTTCATGGCTGGAGATGGGATGTGGATCAGGGCCGAGATGGCACTGAGCATTTTCTCTGTCACATCCTTAGTTGACTGGTTCTTGCTCGCATGCTCTGGGTCTAACTGGTTGCCCTATGTGGAGTCAGGAAGAAATTTTCGCCAAGATCAGATTGCCAGTGACATTGGGTGGGGGTGTGGGGGGGTTCACCTTCCAATGCAGCATGGGACGCTTGCTGTGGTTACCTGGGTATATCTCAAACACTTTCCTGCCATTGCAAGGGCTTTGGGCGTTAGTTCACCCCAATCCCTCCTATTCTCTGTCAGTGGCACATAATAGTTTAGTGTCCTGTGGGTTGTAATGCTCCGGTCTAATTTTAATTGTTTGGCTTAATGTGAGGGTAGTGTTGGTGGCCTGTGATATACAGGCGGTCAGACTAGATAATCTGGGGGTCCCTTCTGGCTTTATGACTCCATGACCTGGCATGGCTTATAACTCTGACCTGGAAAAGCTGCTGTTGCCAGGGAAGTCCTGCTCAGATGTAGGCTGGAGCATGCCTGTACAGATGGAATCTTCAGAGAATTTAGCTGCTAAATTCTCTGAAGACTCAACAGAGCATGTGCAAATTGCAGGTTTTCAAAGACGTACAACTTGGCCAGATTTCTACTAGGGTAGTAAAAAACACAAACCCTGACAGATTTCTACTAGGGTAGTAAAAAACACAACCCTGACCCTCTCCAGTTCCAAATATTAAGTTCCCCTTCTAAAGCATGGTGACACTGCAGTGTCTCAAACAAGGTTGCCAGAATTTTTTGTAACACAAACAAAACAAAATATTTTCTCTAGACTCGTTCTCAAAAATAGTTGAACAGTTTCAGCTGAAATTTTCCAAAAAATAAAAATCAGGTGCGCACACTCAGCAAGGGAAATTTCAGACCAAATTGTTAAAATCTGGCAAAGTTATAAGCCACTGAAAACAGGGACTTCTAATGGGAAGTGTTGGGCAACCTTAATATTACGTAGTGCCACCAGCTCTTTCTGCAATATAAAATTATTTACAGGTTGGGCCTTTCGGATTTTGAAAAGTCAGATTTCAACTTCTCCCTTGTTAGAATTAAGAGTTGAGGGTTATGCCACATCATTCTTTACATTTTCAGTAACATCTTGTATTTGACTTATTTCCTCAATGTCTTAAATGTATTAATAGACTTCCTTGAGGTAATATTCAGCCAGACACATGACAGTTGTGAATTTGCTAGAATGCTGTTTACAAAGATGAACTCGGCAGAACTCAATTAAGTTCTTTAATTTTAACTTAATAGCGAGTAGACCAATTCCTCATCTGGGAAGCTCCACTGATGTGTTAATAATAATGCAGCTAACGGATGTAACCTCCATGGCAGAGTTCATTGCAGAGTCTCTGTAATATAACAGGCACATAGCTGTAGGAAGATGTCTTCAATAACAAGGTTTTAAAATCACAGTAAACTGCTTGATTTCACTCTGAAATGGAAACTTGAGTTAAAAGCATTTCATTAGAATTATTTTTTTTCCATTTCTCGTGTCCATACTGTGGAAGACATTTCTGCCATAATTGCTGCTCGCTGGGATAGTTTTTAAATAAATATGTGAAAGTATTTCCCATTGTTCCCTCCTCATGGGAACACAGGCTGAAGTCTCTAGTAGCTCATTTTACTAGTTCCCCAGTGGAAAAGCTCACAGCTGATCAGCTCTGTTCTCAGCACCAGATGTTCTCTTTCTACTTTACTTTAGAAGTGAGCCATAATTTTTTTTCCCTGAGTCTGATGGATCAGTGTTCAAAATTTCAAAATGAATTATTGGAACAGGCTCATGGAGATTTTTGAGTAAGCCAGCGTTGGAGTAAATCTTAAAGTAAAGTCATAAAACAGAATTTCATGGTGGGTTGGGTTTTCCAGATCAAAGGTTCATTGTGTAATAGGCTTGCATTGCTCAATTTCTAATTCCTGAACAACCTTGAGCGTTACAGGAGCAGAGTCAGTTCCTATAATCTGTACAGAAAATCTGGAGATTATCAGACCCGAATTTAGAGTACTTATTTACTGAATTGTTGGGCCTTAAAGGCTTGAAAAATCCACTTGCTAGTAGTGAATGAGTGGAAAATTCTCCAGAGGGAGGATGAAGGTATCAGCCACCAAACTCTGCACAATGTAAGCATTCATTTAACAACAACAACAAAAATTGTATCTCTGATTGTGATGGTAATTTTTCATGATGCAGTGTTGTCTTCCTGGGTCTTCAGGAAGCTTTCAGTTCCAGTGCTTTTGTTGCTGCTCAGAACTTTGCCAAAGAGCTGCAATGCTGCTTTTTGAGAAAGCCACAGGAATAACAGCAGAGACAACATTAGATTTATTCATTGCCGCGTCCAGAAGGCTGGGGAAGGGGTACAGTAGTAGAGTTCCTACCTCCCCTCCCAGCAATCTGGTAGCTCTAGACAAGGGGTACAATAGTGGAGACTGCCATCTCCCCTTCCATTCCCATCAAGCCGCCAGGACACCCTGGGGAGGTGATGGAATAGCAAATATTTCCTTTCTCCCTTCTAGCCCCCTCTTGAGGAGCAAATAGAAGGCTGTCGAGGAAGAAGACAGAAAGTCTCTTCCCCTTTGTAGTCATTAGTGTGGAGCTTCACATCTATCAAAAACCAACCAACCACAGGGTGACTGAAAAGATGGAAGCCCTATGCAGGATCCAGGGAGAGCACTCTAGTAGAAACCCCTGAAATCTCCCCCATCCTAGCAGCTTTGCTTCTGGAATTTGTGGGTGAGCCCCTTCTCCCAAACTTATCTTTCATATCTACCACTGGCTGCTAGGTTTAGTCCTCCATCTAGTAGCTGACTGGTAAATATTCCAAGTATTGCCTTGGAATAAAGTGCCATGGATCAAATACTGCCTGCAGAGCCATGCATATAGTGGCTGCCATTGACTGTAGTGCAAGCAACAATCGTGTCCATACGTCTCAACTTTCCAACCTGCCAGTGTGTGGCCTGAGCCATCAACATTGTGAGATGCAAGATGTGGAACATCTGTAGGTGCACCTCCTGCCAGGATTGACCAATTGTAATTTTTTAATTAATAATTGACAGATTCTAATGACTTTTAGTGGGCTTTTTTTAAATCAGTTTGCTGAGTTTTCATCTCCATGAGGGAGAAACTTTTAAGTGAACAGTTCAGGGGGAAAAACAGTTTTCTAACAAGTTGTTTATTAAAATAGAAGGAAGGAATCGGAGATGAGTTTTTTAGGAAGCTGCCCTCTGTGTGCTGTATTTTCTATACCTCTCAGGGAATTGAGGATGCTCAGCATCTAGCAGGACCAAGTATTTTGTGGGGAAAATTCAAAATAGTTTAGGAAGGAGACTGCAGCTGGGTTTTTGCTGTGGCTCTGTTCTCCTTTAATGAGCCCAGACCAGAAGCAGTTCGGGCCATATTATTTGACATATTTTTGCTTGAATAGGAAGCAATAAAAGCTTCAGATTTTATAAGTGTACTTCTCTTTTTAGTGTCCTTTTCCTCCTTCATAGAAAGTCACTGCTCTTTCTTAATAGAACTGTTACTAATATATTTATTTATGTAGCATAGCACCTCTCTGCAACAGTATCCTGAGTTTTTTACAACAAAGCAATTAAGGAAAGAAAAAGAAAGCTATAAACATAAAATAAAAATTGGTGTAAAACAATAAAAGAAATTGGCATGGCCTCCCCAAGGCATTCTTTCTATGGGTAGCTCTGTGGTCTTTCTCAGACAATGCGGGATGTCGTCATAGCTCTGGGGCTACAGAGGCAAATAAGGCAGCATTCTTCCTTCCCTTTTTCTCTTGGATTCTGTCATTCCCATCCCCTTGAATGTTGAGAGTTGCAGTGGGAGCAAGAAGCTCAGAAAGTTATGTGGCTCCATGTAACTGAAGGAGCTGGATCTCTGATTGGCCTGTGGATTCTCAAGATGCTCGTGGTCCCAGGGATGTTCTATTTTTATTTTGCTGCAGGCATTTTAAAAGATGTACTTTCAACATTTTGTTTTGGAACTATTTCTGTGGAAAATTTGAAGCAAGTAGTCACTATGGGAGCAGAAAAGAAACAACTTCAGGATTTTTTTATATGGCACAGTGGTGGGTGGGGGGATAGCTCAGTGGTTTGAGCATTGGCCTGCTAAACCCAGTGTTGTGAGTTCAATCCTTGAGGGGGCCACTTAGGGATCTGGGGTAAAATCAGTACTTGGTCCTGCTAGTGAAGGCAGGGGGCTGGACTCGATGACCTTTCAAGGTCCCTTCCAGTTCTAGGAGATAGGATATCTCCATTAAATTAAATACATACATACATACTGTTCTCAGATGGAAAGTGCTCCACATGCATGTTAGGATAAAGGTGATAGCATTGACTTACATGAAATGAGTTGATGGTCTCAATCCTGTTTCTAATGGATAACTATCTCCATCACAGAAACCACTAGCACACGTGGTACAGACTAATCTCAAGATCATTTCAGAAGTCTCTAAGGTCATTTATTGCTATTGCCAAAAGAATGTAAGGGGATCTTTTCCCAAAGACTCCCTAAGTGGGTTTCCTTTATTACAATCCTATGGAAACCTCTCCTCAGATTGTCAGGGCCCACTCACGAAGAGCTCAAGCAGTCTCAGTGGCTTCCCTGCAGGAAATTCCTCTCTCAGACATATGTAGTGCAGCAACCTGCGGCTCGGTTCATACCTTCATCAGACATTATGCACTGATTCAAGCTTCAACTAGAGATGCTACCTTCAGTTCTGTGTCCTGAAGCCTGTGATGCAGAACACTTCCTCACACCCTGTTCCTCAATGAGTATTTTTGGGAGTCACCCACAGTGAATATTCATAGGGACCAGAACTTGAAGAAGAAAGGTAGTTTACTTACCTAGTAACTGGAGTTCTTCTTCAAGATGTGTGGTCCCTTTGGGTTTTCATGACCTGTCTTCCTTCCCCTCTGCTCAGCTCCTCACGTGACACATGGTAGAGTAGGAACTGGAGAAGCGGTTGGTCTGTGCTGCCCCTTATGCCCTCATTTGGGAGAACAAGCGGGCATGGGCACAGACCAATGGACGTTGCTGTTGAAGAATTTCTGGTCCTGGGCACACAGAGTGCATGCGCACCCACAATAAATACCCATAGGGGCTATACGTCTTGAAGACTTCTGGTTACTATAAGGTTAAGTAACCTTCCTTTACCTATTCAAATTTTTAAGTTTCTTGCATTGGTTTATAGACATTTATAGTGTTTTTGTTTTTGTCTGCATGCCTAGTTTTATTTAACTCATTAGTCTGAAACCCTGTTACTGGTACTTTTCCAGATTTTAACTTGGGGATGTTAGCCTGGCCCTCTTCCAGTTCATCTGTAACTTCTATCCTATCCTTTATTAGTTAAGTTTTCATCTGGCTTGAGCGTACCTTGGCACTTGTCAACTTTCCCTTAAGTCCAAATTTAAACACTTCCACCCAAACTATGTTAATTTCCTTTATTAGCATTCTGGAAACAATTTGGTGCCCATACCTTTTGCATTGGTTCTAGCTCCCTTGAAAATTTCCCCAATGCCTGATAAACTTAAATGCCTTATATTTATGCCATCTCCTCAGGCATGCATTGTGAACCTACTGTAGAGGCCTCAGACATAAATACATAATACCTTCTAGGACCTCACACGTTCCTCCTGTACATCATTGGTACCAGTATGTACCACAGTGATGGATTCCTACCCAGCACTAACTAGAAGTTAGTCCCCTTGCCATTAATAGGGATTGTGATTGGAGAGCTCTGCCTTCCCACAGATAGCAGGTACTTAGTGCAGGGCTGGGAGCTGCCACAGCTGCTATATCACAGCCTGGACCTCCCCACCATCACCAACAGGGACTGTGATTGAGGAGCTCTGCCTATAGCAGGAACTCTTCCCAGAAAGCAGAGACTCAGTGTTGGGCTGGGAACACCCTCATACCTTTGTTGGGGGGTTTCAGTCTTGTCCATCTGTCACTCACCCATGGCTGATGGCTATCACCACATACCTCTTCTGTGTCATTGCATCTGTCATTATCCTCCTTCCTCCTTTTCCCCCTCTTCCACTCACTGACTTCATTTCCTTTTCCTGGTTACTCTCACCCCTCTACAGTTCTCATCACCTCTAGATATTCCTTGTTCCCTCTCCTCCCTTTAGATCAAATCTAGATCCCACTCTGTATCCTCATCACTTCTGGTGATAATGGCCCTCATCCTGCCTCCACCCCTCTCATGCCATTATTCCTAACCTCATCTCCATTTCCCTCCCCCGTCCCTTTCTCTTGCTGTCTCTGAAATGCCCACTCTGTCTAAAAAGATCATCGCCATCCATGATCCTCTTCATATCTCTCCCCTCCAGCTCCTGGCTCTCGCAGTGACATGGATCCCTTCATCTTGCACTGGCTCTGCAGCTGTCCTCTTACAGAGGCCTCTCCTTCTCTCACACTCCCCACCCTCATCACACTATGCTGGAGGAATGCTGGGCTTCACCTCTCCCATTCCTGCTGCTTCCAATCCATCCCTCCTCCCACTTCCCACTCTTTCTCCTCTTGAACAGCACCGCATCTAACTCTTCTCCTTTCCCTCTCCATGTTCCTGTCATCTACCATCCACCCAACCTCTCTCCATCAGCCTTCCTCCCTGATTTTATTCCTGGCACTCTCTTCCCCCCTCCCCCCCTTTCCTCACAGTCTCCCACATTCATCCTTGGTGACTTCAGCTTCCATGTCAATGAGCCGTCCCACCCCTTAGCTCCACATAGCCTCACCCCCACCTCTTCATTCGACCTGCAGCTCTGATTCAACTCTCCCATTCACCAATGTCACTTGATTTGGTCTTCACCAAGTCTTCACTTGGTCTCCATCTGTTATCTCTTGTCTTAGATTGTAAGCTCTTTAGGGTGGGGACCATCTTTCTGTTCTGTATTTATGCAGCGGTGAGCCCAGTACGGGTCCTGGTCCATGACTGGGGCTCATAGGTACTAGGGTATTACCAAAAATAATAGTGCAGTCTGAGCCCTCCCACCCAGGGGCCAAGTCACCAAACAGTTGTCATGGTCACCATATACCAAGCTATCAGAACGTTTAACAATCAAATCCACTAGGACCACAGCCTGTCTATACCTCCCAACTATGACCCCATTTCTAAACTGCATCCATTGTTGTGACAAATGTCTTTTATCATGCAGACACCTTACAGCGAACTTCCTGAAATCTGAGAAAACACATTTGTTTCCCAAAGTTCCTTTATGTTTAGCCATATTTTTGCAGATGTTTGTTGTGGTTTCTCTTCAGAGAATGACCTCTTCTTTTTTGCCATTCATACTTTGTATTCTAAATCCTGTGATCTGTACTCAGTTATAACACTCATTAACTTCAGTGGGAGTATTGACAGAGTGTGGACTGCACAATTTGGCATCCTCAGTGTTACAAGCAAGTTTGTCTCGAGTAGCAGAAAAAAATCAACTCTGCATCAGTATTTTTATAGAAACCTCATGACAGATTACGTGACCATGTTTTTCACTGTTTTCTGCTATTTTTTGGCTTTCCACCAATGGAACAAAGTGAATTTGGCATTGATATTTTTGATCATAAAAACAACCAAAAGCATATACTTTGTCTGTTTCATATGGTTTGATCTTATCATTGTGGCTGTTTGCATATTAAAACCAAATAATAATGGGATTTTTAAAAATTTCATTTTGTAAGTGTGGAAGTACTATGCAGAAATTGCTAAATTCACAACTGTGCTTTATTTTTTTAAGAAGATTAACAATAAAAATCAGTATCAGTTGATAGAATTGCAAACTAAGAGCAGGTGATCAAACCTGTGATGATGCAAGAAAGGACTGCCAGCTTGTCTGGCATGATACAATGTAATATTCTGCGTATTGTATACTGTGGATGCTTTAATGTGGTGCAACCTGGTTCTTGTAGGTAGGTGGTGTGGCAGAAGTATTGTTAATTGGGAGGGTCATATCAGGCTCAGTTGCGTGTATGGGCGTTTAAAGGTGGTGTATCCACTCTGTATAAGATTTGTGTACATTCACGTTCTGCTTCCCACACTAAGGGCTAGGTCTCATCTGCCCCGTCTGTCAACATTAGTGTATTTTAGGATACTGGGCTTGATGTCTATCCAACCCTAATGCTGCCTATCCCAGGTCTCCTCCTCTCTCTGCATTTTCTAAGTGCAGCGTATGTTGTGTGGGGTGAGTGGCACAGACTGGATGTTGCCCAGAGTAGGGTCCTCTGAGCTCTTGCTGCATGTTCAGATTTCAAAATGGAAGTTGGCACACGACTTTTTTGTCCTGTTCTACTGATTTAATCTCTTCAGCTGCTATTGCTTTGTGCAGATCCACATTAAGAGACTCAGTAACTATCAGAAAATCATTTCCCTATTATTTGTTAAACTCCAATATGGATGTTGATGAGTGTGCTTTGAGGTCCTGCCTCTCAGCCTTTGCCTCATGCTGTCCAACTGATGGCTCAAGAACGTGAGTTTTGAGCCCACACATTTCTCTGCCCTGCTAATTTTCCCCTTGAGGGACACAGGGTTTAGCATTCTCATAATGCTCTGTGTTTGATGCAGTTTAGGAGGGGTGAGGGTTGCTTTACAGGTAAGATGGGAGTGTGGATAGGTGCTTGGTGTTATCCCTTCCCAAGTTACACCAGCCCTCAGATAATGCTCTGCCAACTTATGTCAATTAAATGCAGATACTTCTTGTACACACGCACCATCTAACTCCAATCTCATGATTATGCCAACATGCCAGTTCTAAATCCCATGCATGTGCATTTTACCCTTCACCTCCCTGCACACCACCTTTTATGTCATACACCAGCTGGCCCCAGTTACAAGATCTATGAATTTGGCTTCTGATGTCTAATCCTAGAAGCTCAATAATATACATCATATGCTGATAATGTTTCTATTGTGTTTAATGCTAGCAGCAGTTCCTACTGGGCTTTCATGTCATGCTGTCCAAGTGAAAACATTTTTTGCCCAGATTTGCAGGTTTTGTGAAGAATGCTGAAATAGGTACCTTCCATAAGAACACACATATGTCCAGATGTAATTCTATGTAGGCATGCTATATTTTTATACATAAACTTTAAAAAGTCAGATGAAATAATGAAAAATCCATTTTCTAAAAAAAATTCAGGCAGTAAGTCAAATGAACAAAAAGTAAAATTATTTTTACAATGATTTGGATCTGTTATTTGAGACAAGTTAATGGACAGCATCAGTTGCATATTCTGTGCACATTCTGCCATGTTGTTCGATTCCTGGGTATGACAGAAGCAGAAGCAGCATCTGTACTAACTGAAAGGGAATCAAGATATTTGGCTTCTGTTTTCAGCTCTGGCAATGACTTCCTGTGTGACCTTGGGCAAGCCACTTAAGGTATGTCTCCCCTGTAATTAGCCCAGGCTCTTACTTGTGTGTTGCCTCATCGACGCACACAAACTTCTCACCTGAGGTAAGAGGTGTTTTCAGCCGAGGCTAGATCGCACAGCTGGGGGTGTGGGTTAGAACCTGGGTTCTGCTTTCACTTGGGCTGGTAATCTGCCCACTTTGCAGTTAGGATGCAGGCTAAATCACTCGAGTGCCGATAGTCCTCCAATGCACTTCCCACTTTGTGACCAGATGTGAACAGACAAATTGTCCTGCATTTCACTGTGAAAGATTCATAAAGCAGCTCTGCTTGCTTCATCCCAAAGAGCCATGGGATACGCCCCCAGAAGTCCTAATGACACATTGGTGAGTGTAGCACCAGTGAGGACACAGATAGAGCTTTGCAGTATGGATGCTTACACTGAAGACAAGGCTAAGCCCGAGTGCTCAGAGCCAGGTGCCAATCCTCTTGGGCTAACTCTGAAGTGAAGACATACCTTTCATCTCTGTGCCTCAGTTTCTCTGTTTCTGAAAGACAGGCCATTCTTCATTCTCAGAAGTTTTCAGAGGATTACCTCATTATAGTTTGTAAGGTGCTTATAGATCCCTTCATGTAAGGAGCAATCTAAGTGAGAATAATAACTGTTATATCATCATCTGTTAGAAGGACAGGCATGGCTATTAGCCCAAGTAAGAACAACTGCTTCTTTTCAGGAATGTTTTAATATTGATGAGGTTGAGGAGTTAGGATAGAAATTTGGTCTAACCCTGAAAGATTACATTAGGGATGTTTGTAGTTGGTGCTTAATCTGAAAATTACTCTGTTTTTACACAGGAAGGGGAACAGTGAGATGTCCCATCCATTACGGTGTTTTAAATCTCATCACCCATTTGCAAGAAAGCTTGATAGTGACCAGAGGATTTCTTTCCAGTGCATATAATTTTTTGGTCATTGTACATTAGGGTTTTGTTAACATATAAAGGAAAGCACAGTAGTTCCAAAAGTGCTTATCAGGTGCAGGTTAGCACACATCTATAATTGTTATTGTCCCGATTATTTCCCTGTCTGAGAATAAAATGAATAATGCACTCAGCAGCACTTGTATAAAATGCACAGGAGAGGGAACAGAATGATCGTTCTTTTAAAACAACTATTGCACTTCCCGGCAGGAGGACAATTGAAAGAATACACCTTTTTTATTTTATTTTTTAGACTGGCATGTGGTCATTAGTTACTGCCATAGCAAATGAAAATTTCCTTTGACAGTCCTACTGAAATCAAATCACTGTCCCTCTTGGTGTTTTCTGATAAAATTAGCACAATTGCATTAATGTTAAAGGCTATTTAAAAAGAACAAAAAGGACATGTTACTATGAACTGGGATGCCCGGTAACAAACCAGATTTTCAGACCAGTACAGTCTTTGGTGCTGCATAATTTGCAATAAACTCCATATGTCTCCAGACGTTTAGAAATATTTTGGCTTGGTCAGATGAAGTCATTTTCAAAATGTTTTTTATTGAAGTATAGTAGGGTTAAATTCCTGATGCTAAAATTAAGTAATAAATCCAAGTTTTAAAACCTGTTATTTTCAATGTTTGTGGGTTTAGGGTTTGAAAAAGGTGCTAGATTATTAGCCCTCAAGACTGAAATCTTCTGTTGTTCACAGAATAGATAAAACATGGGGAGGAGGAGTGCAGTGTCATCCCCCCCACTACCTTGCCATTATATCTCAAGCTTGAGCCTGCCACCTGTAAGGTATTTTAAGTCTCGTCCTAGATAGCCAGGTCCATTCATTCCCCGGTTTCTCTTTAGAGACTTCCAACAAGGTTGCTGATTAGTGTAAATTCAGGTGGTGGTTTAGTATAGTTAGTAGGAACTGGACTGAGATGAGACTCATTACCCAGAAGCCACCAAACGATTGAGATGTTAGTGACTTTTGGTCACTAGTGACCTAAGTTGGCTTCAGACTAGCAATGGAAAGATGGGGAACTGTATAACCTACAAATTCCCTATACCATTCAGTCCCCATAAAAACTATTTATTCAAAATAATTGTAGGCCAAATTCTCCCATAGGATGAAAAAGGTAAATGACTTCTGAAGCTGAAGCAATAGGAATTCACAGACACCAGAAAGGAGATCAGCAGATGGTGATAGTCTGATTCTGTTGAAGAATGAGGCCAGTTAAAGATCTTTTGTGTATTTTTTTAAAAGGAGAAAAGAAAAAAGCAATTGTTTGTTTATAATTCCACCTAATCTTCACTGTGTTGGCCACCCACCCAGTTCAGCCAACTTTAAGGTTTTAAGTAGCACCCTCTCCATAGGAATTTAGTTCCTCAGCTTTATGCACTAGGGATCCTGGGATGCATTTTTAAAATAGAGCTTCAATTTCCCTAGGCAACTTCAATGGACAAGTTATTTCCTGGCCTTTTTTATCATGTCTTGAGATATTTGGAGAAAAAAATAACTCAAACCACAGCTATTTCATGAGAGGGAGACATTAGGAAAATCATGAAGCTGAAGCAACAGGAATGTGCAGACACCAGAAAGGAGATCAGTAGTGGACCATGCCGTGACAGGAACACCTGCCTCAATTTCCCTCCTTCAGATGCCATCTAGCCAATCCCTCTTACCACTCTCCTAT
The DNA here is from genome assembly GCF_028017835.1 of Emys orbicularis. Lineage (NCBI taxonomy): Eukaryota > Metazoa > Chordata > Testudines > Emydidae > Emys > Emys orbicularis. Next base: position 124,357,186 of record NC_088683.1, read on the forward strand.
CTTCAGCTTTCTCTCAGGAGCCGCCACTTGCTTCCTTCCAGGACTCCTCAGTTCCCTTGTCTCTGGCAGCTCTCACCTCCCTTTCCTGACTAAAGCAGTCTGCTCTGACTTACTGGGACTCCTTCTCACCGGGTCTCTCCCAGATCCTTTAGAGCCTCCAGGTGCTGCTCCATCCTCTTAATTGGCCAAATGGGAGCCCCTGCTTCATTTACTGGGCCCAGCCACCTTATGACATGCAATATAACCCTTTTTGCAAGACTCTGTGTGTGTGTGTGTGTGTGTGTGTGTGTGTGTGTGTGTGTGTGTGTGTGTGTGTGTGTGTGTGTGTGAGAGAGAGAGAGAGAGAGACTCATATTCAAACCCCATAGGAGATGATCAGTGCTGCAATACGCCTCACAACGCACAGCTGCACGCACAAGCACTTTTGTGCATATGATTCACATTTATAAGTGAAACAGATTTCTAAAGTAAAACATCATTTTCCTCACCTGGTTGTTTTTCGCATTACCGTAGGAGGAAAAATGCCAAGGCCAATGTGTGTGTTTGTGAGAGAGTGAATGAATTAGCGAATGAATGAATGCTTTATTTATATTGTGGTTTTCAGATTGGGGTTATTGGAGCACGTTACAAACACTGTATTTCTGAATCCATGTAGGACCACTGAGGTACAGTGGTGTCTGATGTCAAACCATTTTGTGCAAATAGAGCACGCTGTAGTTTCCAGTTATTGCTGTAATCCATTTTATTTCTTTGCACAGCAGAGCAGATTGGTTTTTTCCCCCTCTAAAAAGGTGGATGGGGCAGAAAGCAATCTAGGAGGAGTTAGTACTGAGACCACATAAACCCTGTTTCACATAGAAGCATGGAAGATGCAGATGGAGAAGACCTATGATATCATCGCATTCCACCTTCCTGACAATTCAGGATTAATCTGTATATAGTTTTTCCCAGGCCAGTATAAAATGAAAGTGCCAGAGGACTTGAAAAAAGGAGTACTCTGCCCTCTCCACCACCTACTCATTCTATTAGCTTGAATTTAAATATTTTTATGTTTAATCCATTTAAAAAACTTTAGTTTGATTCTAACTGGAAATCCTTAATTTGATTCCAGGCCTGGGTGTAAATTCTTAAAACTCCAAATAACTGAGGTTAAAATTTTGGATAGTTGTTCATGCCAACAATTTATGCAAGTGCAGGAAATAAACCTCTTCTGAACAGCTTTTCTAAAAGAAAGTGTGACTTAAGCCAACAGAAATGTGCAAATATATAGTTTACTGCCATATCTGGTTTACATGAATCAGATTTATTACACACTGGACATAAAGAAATTCAAACATCCAATGCAATCTCCTCATTCTATAATAAATTGAGGTACTGGGGAGTGTAGTCTATGGAAGACCAACTAGTTGAGAAATTAAACTTTGGAAGCCCCCCCATTCCCCACAAATGACATTTTCTACAATCTAACTCACGTGATCATCCACACTATGGTGACAACAGAACTTCCTGAACTCTGTCTAACTCTGTTTTATGTCAAAACTGCAGTATGTCAGGTTTTTAACAAAATAAACCCTCAAACCGGAAAACACTTCCCTTTGAAGTTCCAAAACTTGTTCTAGGCTTGGTTTTAAATCAATTCAAATATGTCAAAAGTTATTTCAGGCTCCTTTTGTAAGATAGTGAATTTTTGGTCTAGCCATTGACGTATTGCAGATGAATTAATTGTGTTCCCAATCTTTTCATTGCATCATTTTAGCCATGGATTGCTTCCTTGCTTTTCTCTTTAAAAGTGTTGGGAAAGACTTTTACATTGCCCTACACTAAAGATCTTAACATAGGAATAGAGTAAAAGCTCCTTACAATTAGATACATGGTTAGATTTCTTATTTGCTAGGGCCCTGATTCAGCAAGATTCTTAAGCACGTGCGTAACTTCAAATACTTGCATAGACCTATTGAAGTCAATGGGATGGGTTCTCATTTATGCTAAGCCCCCTCTCACCTCCCACTGCTAGGGCAGTGAAAAGAGGCCTCAAAGGGTGTAATTTACACCATAAATTTCTCTCTAAACTGGCATTGATCAGACAGACCAAAAATACATTATCTTCAAAAGTTACATTTACACCCACCCCATAAGGCCCCTTAATTTTACCATTATGGTGTAGAGGGGCCTCATTGTAAATGAGAATCAGATCCAATAACTTAATTGGGAATCCCCTCATTAATAAACTTTGACACACACTTAAATAGCTTGCTGAATCAGGACTTTTATTATTATTTTTTCTGGGCATTTAAGGTGTCGGGGGGGGGGAGGTGGGGGGGGGGGGGAGAGGGAAATGACCTCCAGATATAAAAATCCCCCATTTTGGATGCTTATCAAATGATCCATCTAGTCAGACATTGTGTCATTTTTTCTGCATCAGTGGATGTTCCCAAATGTTCTCATCCAGGGGGTCCCAACCTGAGGGTCTCAACCACCTAGACTTTCCCATGTTGGTAAAAGGAAGGAGAGTCTTTCAGAGGGGGAGTCCCAGTTCAGTCATGGTTGAGAACCACTACTCCAGTCCAGTACTACATCACTGATGGAAGATAAGGAATTCTCCGTGACCCCAGCAGGTGGTTAGTTTTTGTCCTGTGCCTGATGATTTAATAGCCTTTGTCATTTTTATTCTAGCTAATGTAACGGAATTTTTGCACTTTTGGTCTGGTGGAAGTTTAGTTTGTTTGTTTATGGCCTTTTAAAATATGAGCATAGCACCTGCATAATAAATCTGTCTGGATGAGCTGAGCTTCTCTCTATGATTTATATTGGTATCATAAAATATTATGTGAAACTGTTTTCAGATGAGAATGCACCACCTGTGGGGGAAGTAAATGAAGATTCTGTGGGATACCATTATAGTCGCATGATAAGAATGATGTCTTTTGTTAATGAGCCTGATAAAGTTAACAAAAGATGAACTCAATGGCATTTTACCTGCCAGAACTCGAGGTCAGTGTTGCCATATTTCTCCTGCAACCACTGATGTCATAAAGGCCTATAGCTGTCTAGAGGCTGCATTCCTTCCACTGCTAGAGATGTTTGTGATGCTGTTACCTGTAACACGGGAAACACAGAACTCTCAACATAGGCTTTGGCAGTGAATAAAGAAAGAAATTATTTGAACTGCTGGTTTAAACTTTCTTGTTTTAATGTCAATCAGTTAGTCTAATGTCAATTCAACAGGGCTTTTTTTTTTTTTTTTTTTAAGCATCTCAGTTCACTTTAAAGGAAACCTGGTTTATAAGAATCAGATGAGTTTTTGGACATCTGTCAAAATAATACTTCTCACTTCTACACCACCTTTCATCAGAGGATCCCAAAGTGCTTCAACACATGAAGGGGCATATTCTGGTGCTCATCCCCTCTTCCCACACACCTATGGAAGGCCTCATAGTTGGCTGAAGTACTGCCTCCCTACAGTAAGTTTGTGAGGCTATAGAGGGACCACTTAAGGAAGCCTGCATCCTTTTTCTCGCTATACAGAAACATGCCAAGGAATTATGAGTCTGTTGAGGAGATGGAGGGAGTTAGGGCCTTTACGTGCTGACACTGAACAGCTCCACTGACCCAAAATCTTGGATGAAGGGGAATAGTGAGCCCCATTCACTTCTTCCTGCTCACGTAGTCTGACCAGCAGGAAAGTTGAGGATTCAATTCCACAGCTCCTGAGGTTTTGTGTAGAAGAGACGTTTCTTTAGGCAAGCTTTGTTCAAAGCAACAGGATTTTTGCCCTAAATAATTAAGTCTGTTGATATTTGAAGTAGATAAGTACAGTATTATCACCCTCATTTTCTGATGGGGAAACCCAGGGACAGAGAAGCTAGGTGACATACCCAGGGTCACAATGAGTCATTGAGGGAGTTGAGAATAAAGCCTCTGGGTCTTAACCTCTGCTCTGCTATCTAAATACATAGATCATGTTCCCATCCCATCCCAGTAGCATTGCACTGAGCTTGTTACAGATATGGTAAGCAAGGGCAAAGTGGATATTTTTAAGTATGGATTAAATACAAAGTAATGGAAGTAATTAATGTAAAATGGGGTCTACATTTGCATGCAATTATCAACAGATCAAAGAATTTAATACTCAGAGGGCCCACTGGCTCCTAGAAATCCTTCAGGTTAGCTGATCACCTGTCTGCGCTGCTGGATTTATTCCATTAATTATGGGGCTGAAATTGCCTCGGCAAGGTTAGGCCTTTGTGGATTTTAACTTGCTCAAATCTAATGTCAGAACTGAATACATTCACAAGAGGAAACATCTAAAAGAGAGAATGATTTCCACCAAAAAGCAATGTAATAAAGGATTCCAGGAGGAGTTAGTTGAGGCTTGAATATTTATTTTGTTTGTGGAGTCCATGAAGTCTGAGTACTGCAGGAAATGGAACAGCTGATAAATTGGCTTAAGGAAAGTTTCAAATATGCCTAGTAGGATGAAGGTATAGAAGCTAATTAAAAACAGAGATGAGTTGCTGGCAGTCAGAGCAGGATAACTGGAAAACAGGAAATAGCCATTGGCTATGGCTTGCATAATTTAAGATAGGATTAATCCTCTAGGAATAAACAAAAAAAGAGGAATTGATTCTTTCAAGATCAAAAATAGACCATTGTCATTTTAAAAATGGAATCCATTATGGAGTTAAGATAAAATAGTTATCTGTCTTTTCTCAATAGTGTGTTATAATAGTGATATAAAGTTGTCAGCCCAAACAACATGCATACATTAATCACCATAGTTGTTGTTGATGGAGGGTGGGAAAAAAGCCAGTCTATGACCAAGCCATTTCTGTTTCACTATTAGCAAATTACATCCTTTTGCTATTATTATGGTTACCACTTCGGGCATGTCTACACTGCAATTAAACACCCGCAGCTGGCCCAGGCCAGCTTACTTAGGCTCACGGGGCTCGGGCTAAGGGGATGTTTAGTTGTGGTGTAAACGTTTGGGTTTAGGCTGGAGCCTAGCCTCTAAGACTCTGTGAGGTGGGAGGTTTCAGAGCCCAGGCTCTAGCCCGAGCCCAAACTTCTATACCACAACTAAACAGCTCCTTAGACCAGTGTTTCTCAAACTGGGGTTGCCGCTTGTGTAGGGAAAGCCCCTGGTGGGCTGGGCCAGTTTGTTTACCTGCCCCGTCTGCAGGTCTGGCCGATCGCAGCTCCCACTGGCTGCAGTTCGCCGCTGCAGGCCAATGGGGGCTGCAGGAAGCGGCAGCCAGTAAGTCCCTCGGCCCGCGCCGCTTCCAGCAGTTCCCATTGGCCTGGAGCAGCGAACCGTGGCCAGTGGGAGCCACGATCGGCCGGACCTGCGGACGGGGCAGGTAAACAAACCAGCCCGCCCCGCCAGGGGCTTTCCCTGCACAAGCGGTGACCACAGTTTGAGAAACACTGCCTTAGACAGAGCCCCATGAGCCTGAGTCAGCTGTGGTGTCCAACTGCAGTATAGACATATCCCTAGTGGTAGTGTGTAAAAAATTCTGTATATAAGGAGCTCTAAGTTCTCTAGCATTAAAAAATTAAGCTGAACAAACTGACTTTGGTTGGTATAATAAGGGGTAATATCTCTGTTTTGTAGTTGGGTAAAGGGAGTTTGACAACATTTGCAACCATTGTCAGTGTCAACCATCTTCTTGTCCCACACATCTGGGATTGAACCAGGGACCTCCAAATCCAAAAGCTTCAGTCTCTATGGCTGAACAGCCAGGCTGTCAAACTGACTGCTGTGATAGATCCATATCCTCCTCTGTGGATTGGCCACACTGACCATTGTGTTGCATCTTCTGGACAGAGGAAACTCATCCCACACCAGTTAGAATTCCAGACAAGCCCCCAAATATCTTTGCCAGCACAGCAGGGGTGTCATAGCTGAAAGCAAATGAGCCACACTCTGTATCTGGGGGCGGAAAGAGACTCTTCTCCTCTGTGGATTGGCCACAAAGGAAGCGTAACACAGAGCTAATTTTGGTTGCCTGAGTCTGTGGGTGCCCAACTTTAGACACCTAACGCTTGCTTTTCAGAAGTGTTGAGCGCCCACAAATCCAGCTGAAGACAGTGAAGCCTTAGAAACTCTGAAATACCAAGCCTTAGGTGTCTCAAGTTTGGCCTTCAAATGTTGATCTACCCCAAAATAGGCTTTTTTGAAAAATTTGCCTTAAGTGATTTGTATGAGGTTACACAATGAGTCAGTGAGAGAACCAGGAATAGAAACCCAGGAGCCTATCATCATCCTGTGCCCTGCTGTTGGCACTAGAACTTGCTAAGGGCTTGTCTAGACAAACAGTTAATGTACAGCAAGTTGGGGTGTAAATCTGCAGTGCACTAGCATGCCACACGGGAACTGTCCATGTGAACCTTGGTTTTGAAACAGCAGTAGATCAAAGCACACAAGGGAACTTAGTGTCCAGTACTAGAGTCCACATGGATTGTTAGTGTGAAACACACTTGTATGCTGTAGATTTACACCCCGTCTTGCCATGCACTAACTGTCTAGACAAGCCCTACGTGTAGAAGGGAGCAGGAAAGTTGGTAAATGCCCAGCAGTATATTACAGAGATCACCAAATACAAGTTATTTGTGGAAAAGTGTCTGCAAGTGGCATAAATTGCCTCCCACGCCACCTTCTGAACTCAAAAGTAAGGATTCCCTTTTAGACAAGTTAGGTCTGAGGTATGTTTATTTCAGTGAATTTCAAGCACTTTTCTTACAAATAAGGATGAGTACTGTTCACAAGAGGAAATCAGATTTGATTAAGAATCCAAAAGTGTGGAGGCTTATCTTAACCTAGTGTTTGTGCATAATGGTACTGGAAAGATTGATAGAATGAAATATCTTGTAATATTCCTATGATCTTACAGTCCCAGTTGGAAGTGCCCCAAAAACAGCCTGGTTTGTGATAATTTGGCAGCCCCAGTCCCAGTAAGAAATCAAAACTGATAATGCACATATCCACCAATTTCAGAATTCCAAGGTTTGGCTTGGTTCAGGTTTTCAATGGTAGATTCAGCTACACATGGAGGGGTCTGACTTTATTTGAATCTGTTCACACAGTGCATTAATTTAAACATGAGTTTTGGGCCTGGGGTTATATTTCTAAGGTTTTCAGTGAAATATTATACTGGGATCAAAGATCCAGTGAAGAGATGTATGCAAACCTAAGAGTTCTTATTTACTGTTGAGCTCAGGTCCCCACCACGTCACTATAAGGTGGCCTCATTAGCATAAAAGTTAACTGTATGGCTGCAGTACCCTTTGTGCTATTGAGATGTATACAGAAAATTGAACATTGCTGTCGAGAAAGAGGGGGGAAATATAAAATCTGTCTCTCAAGTTGAATGGTAAGCAGCTCTACATCATTTCTTCTCACCTTCTGTAAGTTCTTTGTAAGTAAGGTGTAAGTTTGCCCTTCCAAGCATCAAGTAGAGATTTGACACCCACATAGAACACTACAAGATGCTCTTTTATTAAGTCAATAAATACAACGACCTCTGAGGGTTTTTTTGTTTGTTTGTTTTTAATCTGAAATGGCAATGGGGATATAACTGTCTTATTCCTCCCTCCTCTAACTCATTCCCACATTAGAATTTACTACTAACCCAATTAAACACACGCTTCCCCAGATGTTGCCCACATGCCAGCATAATACAGTCAGTAAGGTTTTTTTTCTTCATTTTTGAATTGGGCATGTAGCACACATGGCCACTTGTGAGCGTAAGGTCTATAGAGAGACTGTGGAACACCAGTAAATTTTCTTAATTGAATTGAGCCCTTAAGAAGTAGCTTGAAAACTTTCCAGTTTGCAAACAGACTGTCTAGTTGCACTTATTTACACAGTGCTGCTATAACTTGCTTAAAAAAAAAGTTTACACCAAGGCAGCGTTTAAGAATTCAAAGAGTTGTTTTATTTTGTAGGCAAAGATGACTAAACTTCATTTAGTGACAGGCGGAGGTTGGGGGAAAGAGGTATGGCTTCTTACAAGCAAGAGAGGGACGTACTCCAGGCAGTTTTACATGTACAGATCACTATGGCCCCAATCCTGCAAAGATTTATGTATGTGTTTATCTTCACACACTGTAAGAAGTCCAGTTGTGGAACTACTCCTAGTGCAATTAAGCATGTGTGCAAACTTTTGCAGGCTGGGGGCCCTAACTTTCAGTTCAGCTCTCTCTCCTGTCTTGGTGTGTTCTTGTCGTCACCATGGCTTGGAAAGGCAGCTTAAAATAGGTCTTTGGACAGTTGTTGTTTTTTTTTTTAAAAAGCCACTATAAAATTCATCAGCAGTTACTAAAATATCTATAGACTTTTCATTTTAAATTTTAAATCTGGCCCAGGTCTGTAGTGAGCAAAAAGCTATTAGCTTTATCTTATGATAGTCTATGTGAAATGAGTTGATGGGCTCAGTCCTGTTCCCAGTATGACTTGGAATGCACACAGGGCACAGATTAAAATAGATCCTAGATACATAAATAATAATGAATTAGTAAAACTTATGTAGCACTTTTCATATTCAAATTGCTTTGCAGACATTAAACCTGAAAAGATTCCTTGTGAGGTAGGCTAGAGTTGTTTTCTCCTTTTTTACAGATAGGGAAAGAGGCACCAGAGACTAGTAAAGTGATTACTTTACTTGGCCCCAGGAGGAATCAGATATGGGGCCAAACCTCTTTCCAGTTAAACTCCCATTAGCTTCAATGGGAGGAGAATCATACCTTCTATGAGTAAAATAGTGACATAGTCATGCTGATGACCTTAACTACACTTTCAGAGGAGTTGTTAATGGACGTGGGTGCCTTATTCTAAAAGGTTCCTTCGAAATCCTATGTGTGATAATCTGATCTGTTCAGTACCTCCAAAAAAGCATAGTTTAGACACCACTGAAATGCTGATCATGTGCAACCCAGCACATAACAGGGAACCATTGTAAGGGGTAATATTAGGAAATAAGATTTGGACAATGAGTTTTTTGATGCTGACATTTTGATGCATCTGTTGCCAGTAGCAGGTAATATGTTGTGATAATATAGTGCCTCTCTTATTAAATACAATAGGAAATTAATCTACAGACTATGGGAATGTCACACAGAGCTTGAGGGCATTAATGTACAGCATTTTGGGCCATTCCCTTCCTGTTACTGTAGAATATTTGTGTTTTTTTTTTAAATATAAAGGGCTTGTTTCTTCTCTGCACAGCAGAACACAAAACAAACCTCACATACTGGAAAATCTGGCCAAAAGTACCCCAAGATGATAGTGTTGCTTCCTGTGCCTAGCTGTTCACCAAAGATATATATTGGTTTTAGCTGGAAGTCTTACAGATATCCCCCAGATCTGCATTGAGCCATTTGTTACTGCTATAAACGTTTAGCAGAATGATAATCATGAAACCTACAAGAGGATGTGGTAAATTCATGTCACTTACTGCTGTACACAAGTCCCTCAACCCAGGGTGCCAGAGAACTGTTGGCTGCTTGATGGTATAAAATGGAGTGATTGTGATCATTGACTTTTGTTTCCTCTTTGAGACTTGTTAATGTAGAGCGGGGATTGCTTATGTGAGAGGATCAAAGCCCAATTTGTGTTGAATCAGAAGTTAGAATAATAGTGTTCCTTATCACCTCTGTGATCCCAACAATCCTTTCGTTTTAAAGCATACAAGGGTTCTATTGAGAAGAATGAAATAATTTATTTTGGAAACCATTAATGCATTAAGGATCAAAGGAGGCCTAATTCTCATATGGGGGAAGGTAAGTTGAGTTAAGCGCATGAGAGATACGGTACTTGCCCTGAACTGCTTTCTACAGAATTTCTAGTCTCTTGGCTGATAGCGCTGCAGGTTTTTTAGCATAAAGTGAACATACCATAAAAGGCTGTATTTTTTTCCCCCCGACTGAAAGCTTTGGCTTTTTTGGGGGGAGGTTATTGTTGTTTTTCTGCGTCTGCTGACGTCAACGAAATCGCCAGATGGCATTTCAATGCTTTGCAAAGATACAGCAGCCTTTTATTATAGCTGTCACGTGGGCCCCATTCATTTGCATTCCCAGAAGTGGTCTAAAGCTTTTCCTAACTGTACAGGCAATGAGTGCTCTGCACCTTCCGGAGACCCAGAGGGCCTTTTGTAGGATATTGTTACCTTAAGTGGATCTGATAAGATGCACGCCTGGATGAAGGTTTTTCTTCCTATCCAACTACCAAACATTGAAAGCTGCCAGACTGTTTTGCCTTTGAAGGGAAAATTTAATTTAAAAAAAAATGAACACGAGGATCCTTTTGAAAACTGCGAGCAGTAAACAGAGATAGGGCTTAGCTTTGAGAGAGCTAGATACTGTCTAAAAGTCAGGTGGCTGAGAAGCTTATAGAACAAAAATACAAGTCTCTTTATTTACCCTAGGAGACCTAGAAGAATGATTTGCTCTCGTACACAGAGACTGCCAGGCTACAATATTAGGGCTAGATTCTGACTCGGTCTGTATACCCCGTCAGACTCCAACCCCATATTCCTCTATAAAGATTACTCAGACCCTGGTCCCAGATGCACAGGAATAAGCAGAACTATTCTGCTGCTTACCTTGTCCCTAGAACAGGTGGGCGGGGAATTGGTAGAGTCTTTATTGCATACCATTCCTTTTCCCGCTATTCATTGGCTAGAGTAGCTGAGTCAGTGCAGAAGGCTAATTATTATTACTTATTATACTACTGTAGTGCCTAGGAGCCCTAGTTATGGACCAGGACCCCATCATGCTAGGTGCTGTACAAACACAGAACAGAAAAAAAATGGTCCTTACCCCAGACAGCTTACAATCTAAATATAAGATGAGAGACACTGGATGCACACAGATGCAGGAGTATAGGAAACAGCTAGACAATATTGTCTGAATAGACAAGACATACAGGATGGGTGAAGGGTTAGAATAGCCCTAATATACATAGTAGATATATAACTCTTTGCTTGTATAAGCTAGATCAGGGGTAGGCAACCTTTCAGCAGTGGTGTGCCGAGTCTTCATTTATTCACTTTAATTTAAGGTCTTGTTAACGTTTTTTAGAAGGTGTCTCTCTCTAAGTCTATATTATATAACTAAACTATTGTTGTATGTAAAGTAAACAAGGTTTTCAAAATGTTTAAGAAGCTTCATTTAAAATTAAATTAAAATGCTGATCTTACGCCGCCAGCCTGCTCAGCCCGCTGCCAGCCTGGGGTTCTGTTCACCTAGGCCTGCAGCGGGCTGAGCAGGGCCTGTGGCTGGGACACCGGCTGGCAAGGGGCCGGCAGCCGGGACCCCAGACCTGGGGGGGGGTTCAGGGGTCAGGGCAGAGGGTGCAGGGCAGAAGGCTGGGTGTGTGTGGGGGGGGTTCAGAGGTCAGGGCAGAGGGCAGTGGGGATGTGGGGGGTTCAGGGCAGAAGGCCGGAGGTGTGGGGAGTTTCAGGGGTCAGGGCAGAAGGCTGGCGGGTGTGGGGGTGCAGGGCAGAAGGCTGGGTGTGGGTGGGTTCAGGGCAGAGGGCTGGGGTGTGTGTGGAGGTGCAGGGCAGAAGGCTGGGTGTGGGGGAGGGTTCAGGGCAGAGGGCTGGGGGTGTGTGGAGGTGCAGGGCAGAAGGCTGGGTGTTGGGGGGAGGTCAGGGCAGAGGGCTGGGGTGTGTGGGGGGTGCAGGGCAGAAGGCTGGGTGTTGGGGGGAGGTCAGGGCAGAGGGCTGGGGTGTGTGGGGGGTGCAGGGCAGAAGGCTGGGTGTGGGGGGGGGTTCAGGGCAGAGGGCTGGGGTGTGTGTGGAGGTGCAGGGCAGAAGGCTGGGTGTGGGGGAGGGGTCAGGGCAGAGGGCTGGGGGTGCGTGGAGGTGTTGCCGGAGTGCACCAAGCTGTGGGAAGAAACGGGGGAGGGGGGAAGCTTGGCTGCCGCAGGACCAAGGTTCTGCCTCCTGCCCCCGCAGGGGAGAGCAGTGGGCGGGGGGGCTGAGTGGGGCGGGGGGCCGGGACGCCCCCCCATCGCTCTCCCCTGCGGAGGCAGGAGGCAGAAGCTTGGTCCTGCAGCAGCCAAGCTTCCCTCCTCCCCCGCTTCTTCCCCCAGCGTGATGGTTTCTGGCCCCTCCTCCTCCTCTCACCGGGCAGGCAGCGTGCCACTCAAAATCGGCTCGTGTGCTGTGTTTGGCATGCGTGCCACAGGTTGCCGACCCCTGAGATAGATATAAATTACCAGCCTTTGGGAGCAAAGAGAAGTCAAGGAAGAATTGTGACTTGAAGTATTTTGGAGCCACAATGCCTCTTAGGGCTGTTCCGAGTTTGGTTCAGCTTATGGGCCATCCACTATTCAGGGCTGTGCCTAAAATCACAACTAGCCCTTAGATAAGAAACCCAGGTGGATGCTTGGAGCCCAACTATACCAAACAATCTCTCACTGCTGAGGCAACTCGGTATGTCTACACAGTAAAGAAAAACCCATGGCTGGTCCATGGCAGCTGACTCAGGCTCATGGGGCTCAGGCTGCGGGGCTGTTTCATTGCACTGTAGACTTCCTGGCTCAGGTTGGAGTCCAGACTCTAGGAGCTAGGGTGACAACCTTCTTCAAAAAGGAAATGTAGGACACATGCAGGAGCCCCGCCCTCCACCGTGGCCCTGCCCCTCCTGTTCCCCCTCCTGTTCCCCCTTCTTTACATTAAAAAGATTTATTATTTTATTTACATGACACTTCCAAATAACCACACGACTAGACTATCACTAGTACAATATCTTACCTGTCAAAATGTGCAGCCTAGCAAAAATTCATTTGAGAACCACTGCCGTAAGAGTGAGATGCGCCTTGCAGCGTTCTCTTGAATCTGAACAAATTATAGCTGTGTCAGACCAAGGGGAGGAAGAGTAAATTCCAAAGTAGAGGATCCTTCACAGAAAATGCTCTACAACTAGCTCCCCCTTGCAATCCCAGGAGGTCTTAGCTGGAGAGCTCTGCTGATCACAGTTGTGGTGAGGATGTATGGGGAGAGAAACAATGTCCTGTGTAGCCAGGTCCCAACCATCTCAAACTTTATAGGTTAAAACTCTAAAACTCCTGTAAATCAATTGCCAACTAGGACAGACTCCAGAGCTGTCCAAGTAATAGTTTCAATGCACAAAGCACCGCTTAATAAATGGACAACAGAATTTTGTACTAACGTCAGCTTCCAAATGGCCGCTCAGTGCAGTCCCATGCAGAGCGCCTTGCAGTAACATAGGTGACAGAGACGTGGGTAACTAGTAAGGGCTGTGTCTGAAAGAAAAAAAACATATACCTACTATAGTCCTAAAGCCCTACTGTGAATATAGCCTAACAAAGTGCAGTTAAAAGGCATGAAACAAGCAGTATCACATACCCTACTGCAGCATTTAAGTAGTAGTGCCTTGTTAATATCGCTCACCCTAGTCTTGCCTTAACAGTTTTCCAGCCATATTGCATGCACTGATCCCTGGTGATTTATTGCGGTATCCTGTGTACATTAAACATTGCTTCATTTCACAGGGAGGTAAGCAGTTGCAGAAGGACACATAGATAAACATCATGAATTATTTGACTCTTTTTTATAAATATGGTACCATTATATTCAGAGCTGGGAAGTGAAGAAATTATTTTTAAACTGGCTCACAGGCAGACTGGTTGACGTTGTACAGTACATGTAATATTAACCAACTTGACCCTGCCTTAATAACTCCATTCTCCAGCCAGAGGAAGGGAGCACACGGTTTCTTAAAGGTGGGCGTCTTAGAGGAGCTTATTGTTCATGCTGTGCTCTGATATCTAATTTAATGTCACAGGGGAGCAGTAATGGAGTTTGCATCCCAGCTGACCGATCATTGCACAGGAATCAGACTGCCAGTTTCAAGGAATCTCAAAGGGAAGAAAGTTGCTTAGAGAAAAACAAAAATATGGTTTGGGAGGAAATTAATCTCTTTAGCTCAGTGGGCAAATTTGAACTCTGGTGCAACTCCAACTGATGTCAGTGGAGTTGTTCGGGAGATGAATTTGCTGAGTGAGTTATCAGAGCTCAGAGCTGTAGTAAGGGAGTTGAGAGGAGATGAATTCTTAAATGGATAACAAAACACCATTCTTTATATCCAAGGCAAGTTATTAGGTTTTTTTTTTAATTTAAGACCTTTAAAAGCTGTATGAAGGTGTCTCCTCTGCATCCTAATCCTGCGTCAAGATTTTGTGCTAGATTCAGCCCCATTGGTGCAGGAAGTATTCGTGGTTGCCAGCAGGAGAAGCTGCAACATATGGAAAATGTGTGGCTAAATACTTTGAACTGTTTTGAAACTCTCAACCAGTACATATATTCTTATAAACCTGTAGTGCTTTATTGGGGGGGGGGGGAGGAAATAAATAATAATTTAATGAGTTATTTCATTATTATAATATACTGAATTCTGCTGCAACACTTCATTGTACCTCTTTCATAATTTTTTTCTCTGTACAACTATTAGATGCAGAGCACTTATTTTTTATTTATTATAAATAAATTCCTAAGTGAAGTCAGGGAGCCCCGTTATGCTAGACACTGCACACACACAGTAAGAGATAAGGACCCTGCCCCAAACAGCTTATAGTCTAAATAGCCAAAACAAGGGAAAGAGGGGCACAGAGATGCGATGTGATTTTTTTTTTCCCAGCAAGGTCATAGAGTAGGTCCGTGGCAGAGCCAGGAACAGAAGCCACTTCTCCAGACTCCCTGTCCACTGGACCACACTGACTTTCAAACCTATCAATGCTATTGTACTGTTTTGAAGCAACATTGCACAATAGAACTAAAGATTTCACCCACAAGGAAGCGCAAACAGGCAGTAGAAATTTTTCTCCTCCTATAAACATGATTTATAATGTCCTTGGAAAGATCCCTTCTGTGTAACTGACAAGGACTTTGGAACAAGTGAAGTATAGAAGCTTCTGATTAATCTGTCCCAGGCTTTACACAAGAGCGGGTGCATGCTGGAACAGGTCAATTAGGGAGCTTGTTAGTTTTGTGTAGACATCCAGCTTGAAGTGCTGTTTTTATTTGATAAAGCTGCTAGTTGTTCACCTTAATACTGAATCCTAGTGTATTGATTCAGAGCTCCTAGTAACCTGGAAAAACAATATCTGAGGCTTCAGAGGTTCCTTTTATAGGCTACCCTAGTGATAAAGGTTGAGATTAGTTAGATTAGGTTGCGGGTAGAGAGACGTTCGAGACAACTCTCATTAACGTCAATAGGAGTTGCGTTGTTAAATCCCCTGGCTGGCTTTGAAAATCTTACCAAAATGCTGTCTCTTATCCTCACACAGTAAAACCAGTTAATATATTCCTTGTATAACAGGCACCTGTGAATCCCTGAAAATAGCCTTATGGTGAAGCAGAATATGTATATTTTTTAATAGTATTCAGTATCCTTACGTGCTGGCTCAGATGGCCGATAATGTATCTTTCCTCCCAGTAGATGGAGATAGGCGGGCAGAGAACTTTTGTTGTCTACTTCTATATAATAGGTTTGCCGGCTGCCAGGCTCCAGTTCTTCCTGTCTCCAGCTGGCGGCTGTTCTCATGCTGGTTGGGATGCTTTTTTTTTTTTTTCTTCATCTTCATTCTGACATGACTTTAATTTTCTTTCTGGGTCTCTTCTTCTGGAGGAAGTGTTTGGGAAACCAGCTCTGCTAGTCACTGGTCCTTACTTCTTACCTGCCCTATTCACCCTGTTTTGGCTCAGCTCCCTCACTGGCCACTTGGCTATTGTCTAAAACCAATGCTGTGTATTTGCATGCATTTATGGCCAAATTCTACCACCCTTACTTATGTTAAGTCGTTGTTGTTGTGTGTTATAGTAGCACCTTGAATGTCCCAACAGAAGCTTGGTACTGTACAATCATATAGTGAGAAATACCGCCCCTGCCTCAGACAGCTTACTCTCTAAATAGGCAAGACAGACAAAAAGCAGAGGCTCAGAGAGGTGAAGTGACTAGCCCCAGGCCACCCAGGAGGTCAGTGCCAGGAATAGCGCCATGGTCTCCTGGGTCCCAGTTTAGTGCCCTATCTAATACATTTAAATAGGACTCTTACTCTTGCTTGTAGTTCCATTGAAATCAGTGAGACTGTTAAAAATATAGCACTACTGGGTGGCAAAAACTAGCCCTTGTTTTATTCCAGTTCTAAGAGAATACAGATTTATGTCGTACATTTTAACATCTCCTTATCTATGGAAGTTTCTTCCCAAGCCTTTCTGAAGAGAAGGCCTAATTGCACCTTTATGAAAGAGATATGAAAAAGTCCAATATGTAATGTTATGCTTTTGCCTCAGTCTTGGTCAGAGGGACTCGCCCCTTAGGGGAAATCTGAGAATTTCCTAGTGTTCGTCTAATTGACAAGAAATGTATTAGGTTCATGTTTCTTCACATAAATGCCTCAAGGATCCTCCTAATACAGAACATCTTAGCATACAGTCCAGTTAGAAATGTTTTGAGATTTATTTTTTTCCAAGGTTATAGTAATTTCTCTGTTTGTTTAAGATTCTCAAAGTCCTTAGAAAAATAAATGACAGCAGTGAGAGACTAGTTAGCTAAAGTATAAAAACATGGATGGAGACCTAGTTCCTTCTGAATAAGTAGTTCATGTACTCAGCATATTCGCACAGTTACAATCTATTCTGAAGGCAGAACACTGCCACTTGGTGTCTACTAAGACAGGTCAGACAACAAAAATCATGAATAGTATGCTATTTTAAAGGTTTCTACTTTGATCTATCCATATTCTTAGAGTATCCATCACTGTGATTTCTGAGGCCCTGAATCAAAACATCCTTAAGAACATTCCAAACATTAAGCACCTAAATAGACCTATTGACTTCAGTGGAACTGCTGACATGTTTAAACTCAGACATATACTTAGGTGCCTGTGCTCTAATTTAACACCTCCAATCAGAAAAGTGACTCTGTATTACGGCATTGTGGGTTTCCTTGTTTATTCTCTCTGTGATTCCATGTCAAATTTACTTAGTTGGAAAAAAAAAAGATAATTTTTCTAACTGCTACCACTGCAAACACAACCTCTGATCTTCCCTCTCATTTCATTATCACCAGTAACAAAGATACTGCAGTTGGAACTTCATTGATAGTGTTTGAGCCTGCTCTCAGGAGGTACAGGAAGTGTTACTACACAGTAGGAAATCAGCTACTCATCATACTTACCTGCAAAAGTGGGCCAGGTTTCAGGTTTGGAGTAATTCCAGGCAAATTTCCCCAGCATCTGCTACTCTCCCAATGGTCCTAGACTATATACTGACTATCAAGAAATCATGACTCTCTCTTAGTTCACTCAAAGTACACCTAGCGACCAGAGCAGCCTTCCATCGACAAATAGAGGGATACTCCATTGTTCTCACACCCAACTACAAAGTGATGCCTCAAGGACATAGTAAACCTTTTAACCTCCCTTAGATACCAATCAATGAACAGTTTAATCAATCAGTTCAGAAAGAGCCCAGAGCTCAGTTCATTCATGTCTCATCCTCCAGGGTAACATGGCATCCTGTACCTTTGTGACACCTTTTGCAAAGCTGTCTTCACTGGCTCCAGATGGTTAAGTGCCAAGCAGACGACAGTATGGACAAGTTAGTCACATTTTCCCCCACCACCCAAGTACAGGATTCTCTACCTTGGTGAAAGAACAGGGAGCAGGTGTGTGGAGGAGTCTCCTCCTCATTGTCTCCACCCCAGAAAACACTGATCACAGATGCTCCCTGTTAGGATAAGGCACACATCTGAGCGAACATATAGCACTAGGAATGTGGGCTACTTGGGAGTCCAGGATACACACAAATCTCCTGGAGCTGAGAGCTGTTCAGGAGGCCTGCAAACAGTTCTTATCGCTCATACAAACAATCCCAGCACATCCAAGTAGACCTATAGATTTCCAAGGCCAGAAGAAACCACTGTGATCATCTAGTCTGATCTCCTGTATAACACGGGCCAGAGAACTACCCCAAACTAATTCCTAAAGTAGATCTTTTAGAAAAACATCCAATCTTGATTTTAAAATGGTCAGTGATAGAGAATCCAGCACAACCTTTGCTAAATTGTTCCAATGGTTAATTACTCTCACTGTTAAAATGTGTGCCTTCTTTCCAGTCTGAATTTATCTAGCTTCAACTTCCAGCCATTAGATCATGTTATATCTTTCTCTGCTAGATTGACGAGTTCATAATTAAATATTTGTTCCCCATATAGGTAATTATAGATTGTAATCAAGTCACCCCTTAACCTTCTCTTTGTTAAGCTAAAAAGATGAGCTCCTTGAGTGTATCACTACAAGGCATGTTTTCTAATCCTTTAGTCATTCTTGATCCAGCGGGACAGGGTGGTGATCATCCTCTCTGTTCCCAGATGGCCCAGAAAGTTTTGGTTTCCCAGACTTTTCTAGCTGTCAGCTCATGCATCCCTCAGTATCCAGTCCTTCCCAGGCCTCTTGACACAGAACACTGGCAAGATCAGACATCCCAACCCAGAATTCCTCCACCTCATAGCATGGTATTTGGATGGACATCAAATCTAGAACCGACTTGTTTGGTAGCTGTTAAGCCATCCTTAACAACAGCAGGAAGGAATCCACCAGAAAGTGCAACTTAGCGAAGTGGAAGAGATTTTATATTTGGGCTCAAGATGTCCCCCGAAGAATAGAATATTTCCCACCTTTTTAGACTACCTGCTTGCCTTGAAGACTTCAGAACTTTCCCTTAGATAAATAGGTTGAGAACCACTGTGCTGGACACTGTACAAACACAAAACAAAGACAGTCCCTGCCCCCAAACAGTTTATAATCTAAGTAGTGTGTATATATTGATACATACCTCTTCAAGTCACAAATAATTGTATTTGTTTGCAGGTCATGGGCTTCCCAAGGACTAAATATAACCTTCAGTGTGCTAAAATGTATCTTAAAATGCAGTCCCATAATGTTGTCCTTTTCCTCTAATTGGTGTGTGAGGATAAGTCTGTGCTATAGTGAGTTTTTATTGCTGGGAACTTAAACAACAAACTTTTTCTATTCCCCTATCAAAGAATATGTAAGCACAAGCAAATATTGTGGCTGTGTGTTTATTTTTGATAAAGGTTACGTATTTGATTTTTCTGTAATATATTGCAGAATGCTTTGTCTTTAATCTGTAGAGCAACCTTTGCCTCCAATAAAAGACAAAGTGAAAACCTCTGTCTAAACGTACATGCAAATTAGGGGCAGCCTTCACACTCCTGGTAAATTGCCAATGTATTGCAAAGTCAGAGCATCACTGACAGATACTTCCTGTTCTCCTGACACTGCAAAAGGTTCATTGCCTTAGCTCTTTGCTAGGACCCAAAACAGTAATTAAAGGACAAATATTTTAACTGAGCCCTTTCTTCTTTCTTTAAAGACCTGTTCCCTTGGAAACATTCCCATAGATTGCAATAGGAGCAGGATTGGGATATACATAGAAGATATTATTTTATTTGAATTGGGGTGGTAGCTTGGGAGTTACTTTTTTTTAAATTCAAAGTGAAATATTTAAGGTAATCATAGAATATTAGGGTTGGAAGAGACCTCAGGAGGTTATCTAGTCAATCCCCTGCTCAAAGCAGGACCAACCCCAACTAAATCATCCCAGCCAGGGCTTTGTCAAGACAAGCCTTAAAAACCTTTAAGGATGGAGATTCCACCACCTCCCTAGGTAACCCATTCCAATGCCTCACCACCCTCCTAGTGAAATAATGTTTCCTAATATCCAAGTAGTTTGAGTAGATGCAGCCATGTATCGTATGTGAGTGTGCACACCCTGCACACTGGAGCTAGAAAACTTTGCCTAGCAGTACCCGTAGAGGCGGCACTCATGCCCTGTGGCCGTAGCCCCGCACCTGGCCATGTAAGGGTGGCACCATCCTGATCCCCTCAGTTCCTTTTCACTGCTTGTGGCCTAGAGTTGGAGCTCTGTGTGGTGCCTGCACCTCACACTTTCGTCTCAGTTTCTGATAACTCTTTCTGTAAAAAGTAGTAGTACTACCTTAGGTTTAGTTAAGTATTAGTTTAGTGTAAGCTAGAGTAGTTGGCTATCATGTAGGGGAGCCATCCCCAATAGCACCCTCCACAAAAAGTGCTTGTTGTGCCTCGGCGAGGAACATATTAAAGACAGGTGCTCCACCTGCAGGTTGTTCACAAAGAGGACCCAGGCGGCATCCGATCTGCTTTGCGTCTCAATCTCAGACACTCCACTAGTTCAGGAGTTCTCTGGTGTATGGGATATACCATCTCATCCTCCGTTGTGTCCTTGGCACCTTCTGGCCATGTCACAGAGCTGCCGGGTCCATCGGCGCTGCAGCTCGCACTGCCTGAGCTGCAGACTAGATCCAGCACCGAAAGCCCCCTCAATGTTGTGGCATTCTTCGGCACCATCATTTTCTTGGCAGCAGAACCCCTCATCAAGTTCGGTACCAGCCTTAGTGCTGACAACTCCCCCTGTACTGGGTGGAAGTGTGACTCATTCAGTGCTGCTGGTATCGATTCCCTACTCCTCTCTGGCACTGGTGCCCTACTCCTCTCTCAGGATAAGTCGGACCGAGTATTTGTCCCATCAGGGCTGGCTCCCCCATTGTCATTGCAGAACCCCTGGGATTCTTCATGATCCAGGTTGGAGTCATTATTGGCCTCCTCACCAAATAGGCACCAGAGATCACCCTCTGATCACTGTTGGGACAGAGGCTCTTGGCACAAGGCCTGCTAGCCACCTGTGCCTTATCCATATGCCCAGTGGCCTCCTTGGAATTGGGATGCTCCCTGGTTCCAAAGGTCCCTCTTTTCGATCCGCTTCAGTGCAAGATCACCTGTCCCAACAGTAGCTCTCTGTTCCCTCTGGTCCTACAGAGCTCCTTCGACCAGATACTGTGGTACAAGAAAAGGATCCGTTGTTGATGGAGCAGCCAACATCCTCGTCCTCCCTGGATGATTCTACTATGCCAGAAGCTTCCTCTCCCTAGGTGCCCGAGAACTTTAAGGTGTATCAGGACCTCCTGAGGCATATGAACGCCACCTTGGGTATCCGGGCAGGATTCCTGCAGGAGAATACATATAAGCTCCTAGATATTCTCCAGCCATCAGCTCCAGGGAGAGTAGCCCATCCAATAAATGATGCTGTCCTGGAGCCTGCAAAGGCTCCCTGGAGTACCCCAGCTTCCGTTGCCCACTACAGCGAAGCATTTGGATAAATGATACTTTGTTCCCACACAAGTTTGAGGGTTTCTATTCCCACCTGGTCCCTAATGTCCTGGTGGTGACTGCAGCAAATGACAGGGCTCGACAGGGAAGATCTAAATCTGCACCCAAGAAGAGAGTCCACGAGGATAGCCTTGAGGGGGGGAAAAGATTTATACCTCCTCTTCCTTGCAAAGGCACATCACAAAGGTAGGCGTTGGGTCTCCAAATATGACTTTGTTAATTTAGTGGCCATGTCTAAGTTCATGAACAAGTTGCCAGAATTCTCCAGGAAAAAGTACAAAGCATTCATTTCGGAAGGCTATTTGGCACCAAAACTTTGTTTCAGGCAGCCATGGACATGGCAGATGCCTCGGCCAGGATTACAGCATCAGCTGTAACCATGAGAAAGGCTTCATGGCTTCAGAACTTGGGCATTGCACCTGATGTCCAGCAGCCCACTGAAGATTTACCATTTGATAGCTGGGTTTTGTTTTCAGAAAAGACTGATGAAAACTTGCACTCATTTAAAGACTCCCAAGCTACTTTGTTTGCTTTGGTAGTACCAACTCCAGCCATGAGGGGATGCTACCATAGAGGTTAGCAGCCACAACAATACCACACTCAGCATTTTTTTCAGACAGTCCTCTCTTTCTGAGCAGCAGCAGGATTACTCCAGAAAGAGCCACATATCCCAGAGGAGGAGATTGGTTACTGAGAAGCGAGTCCAGAGAGCACATCCTCTGTCATGTCCAGTTCATACTATGACAACTCAATCATCTGGGTCTCATCCTAAACGATGGGATGTCAACATTAGTTCTAACTCAGAGTTGAGTTCATTGGGGCCAGGACAGACTCTACAAATTTGAGAGCAACTCAGCTCAATTCCAACTGAGCGATTCCAGGCAATTTGTCGCTTATGTCTGGAGCTGCAGTCCCCACCCTCAACCCCAGTCCATGTATGCTTGAGGTTGCTAGGCCATATGGCTTCATGCACATAGGCTACACCTTCGTCCTTTTCAAATATGGCTGAAGTTGGTCTATCATCCATACCATCATCCCTTGGCCAGACTGGTTTGTCTTCCTCCACCAATCCTGGATTCCTTACAGTGGTGGACAGTTCAGGACAAATGTGCCAGGGCATTCCCTTCACTCAGTCTCTATCGACCAGAACTATTGTCACCGATGCCTCCTTCATAGGTTGGGAAGCACATCTGGAGATACTGAAGGTTCAAGGCCTGTAGTCAGAATTGGAAGCTTCTCTACGTATCAGTGTCCTGGAGCTTCATGCCATCTATAGTGTCTGTCAACCTTTCAAGATCACATCAGGGGCTCAGCAATTCTCATACTCCCCAACAATATCACTGCAATGTATTATGTGAACAGGCTGTCGGGAGGGATACTCCAGTGTGCTCTGTCCGTAGGCAATCGGGTTCTGGCAGTTTTGCATCAGGCAGAGCATTTCCTCCCATGGCTGATCACTTTCCTGGGATCCACAATCACCTAGTGGATCACCTCAGCAGGAATTTCTCCTTGAATCATGAGTGGTCTCTGAAGCCCCGGGTCCTGTGGTCCATCTTTGTAGTTTGGGGCATCCGGACAATCAACCTGTTCACCATAAGAGAAAACAAGAAATGCCAGTTGTTTTGCTCCCAAGGGAGACTCAGTCTGGGCTTCTTCACTGATGCTTTTCACTTGAGCTGGGACTCGGCACTCTTGTATGCCTTTCCTCCAATTTCGATCATCCCGCAGGTCATTCTCAAGGTGAAATTGGACCATGCCAGGCTCATTCACATTGTTCTAACATGGCCAAGATGATGATGTTTCTCAGGCCTCTGCACATTATTGGTACGATCTCCCATATCCGTTCCTCTTCACCCGACCACCTGAGTCATCATCATGCTCAGATTTTGCATCCAGCACTTAGACCAATGCATCTCACAGCTGCATGGTTAGATGAGAAAGAAGAATGATGATCAGAGGAAGTCTGGCAGGGCTTGCTTAACAATAGGAAGCCCTCCACCAGGACAGCCTATTTGGCCATATGGAAGTGGTTCTTGGTATGGTGGTTGGTCCGATGAGTGCAAACAACACAGGCTTGTATGCAGGGTATCTTGGAGTACCTGTTACAGCTTCAGTTTTCTGGCCTTGCACTTAGAGCATAGAGTCCACCTGGAGGCTATTTCAGCATTTCATCCACATGTCCATGGGAAGCTGGTGTTTTCAAACCCCATGACTGTAAGGCTCCTGAAAGGAATTGCTCATCTTCACGCGCCGGTTAAAGAACCGGTTCCCTTGTGGGACCTTAATCCTGTTTTAATAGCTCTTATGGGACTTCAGTTCAAGCTTCTGGCAACTTCTTCTTTCTCCTTTCTGTGTCAGAAAACTGCCTTCCTTCTGCAAGAAGTGAGTGCGAGTTGCAGGCTTTGATGGCAGAGACTTGTTGCATGCAATTTTCCAAAGACAATGACCCTGCGGCTGCATCCAAAGTTTTTATCTAAGGTGTGTTCCCAGTTTAATTTAAACCAAATTATGTATCTACCAGTGTCTTCCCTAAACCACATTAACCCCAGAAGAGCAGCCTCTCCATACTTAGGATGTCAGTTGACATCTACCATTTTATCCTTTCCGTTCCTGACCACATCTGTTTGTTTCATGTGCGGACCAAATGAAGGTTCAAGCAACCAGTTCACAGACATTGTCCGTAACTTCCTGTGTCATGACAGCATACAAAGTAGTCCAGGCTACACCTCCTCAAAGGGTGTGAGCTCATTCCATAAGAGCTTAGGCAACATCAACAGCATTTTTTAAATAACATTCCTATATTGGACATTTGTAGGGTGATCACTGGCTCCTCTCTGCACACTTTTTGCAAACCACTGTGCCTTTACAGCTGCATCCAGATCAGATGCAACCTTTTGGGAAGGCAATCCTGCAGTCTCTCTTTAAATAGAATCTGAGCCCAACCTCCTACAAGTGCAGCTTGCAAGTCACCCAACGTGGAACACACGGATGCATCTACTCAAAGAAAAAAAAGTTACCTACCTGTAATTGTTGTTCTTTGTGATGTGATGCTGATGTGTGTTCCACAACCCGCCCTCTGTCCTCTTTTCATCAGAGTCTCCACTTCTGATATTTGGTGCAAAGGAACTGAGAGGGTCAGGGTGGTGCTGCCCTTATATGGCCAGGGGAGAAGCTATGGCCATAGGGAGCTCCTTAAATCAAAACACCAATACTCCATATTTAAGGCTGTCAGAAAATGGCAGGCCAAAATTTTGTTGAGAAACAGCATCTTTAACACACACTACAACTTTTTAAAGTTGTCACAAGTTTCAATGTTGCTGTGAACCCGAGTGCCAGGTTGCAATGCCACTCTCTGGTTTGGGCCAGCCACCCCTCTGTCATGACCCAGCGGGAGTGGTGGCCAAGGAGGAGGATGGGGCCATGGACCCATGCAGGGGGCTTGCCCTGCTTGCTGCCCCAGTTCTGTGCCAAGTGTTGCTGCCTGCACTTCACCCTGCTGGTGCTAGTTTTGTCCTTTGCCCAGGTGTAGTTCTACCTCCTCCACATAGTGCAAGCCAGGCCTGCTGAGCAACAGCAGTTCGTGCATGAACCTCAGGATCTTGCCTTCCTCAGCTGCCCGCTGCTCCAGGGCATCTTCTCCAGGAGGCCCCAGTGTGTGGGGCTGGGCTGAGGCTGGGATTTGTGCCTCGCACAGGACACCGAGCTGAGACCAGAGAGCCCTGATCTGGGGCTGGCTCTAGGGCGCAGGGACTCCAGTCCTTCCATCCTGACGTGGGGTCTAGAGGAATGGGGGAGGGGATACCCAGTCCCTGTTGGAGGATAAAGGACCTTGCTCCCAACTCAATATCTAGTCAATTACTAAATAAGAGTTTAGGTCCTGCTGTGTGTGTGTTACAACCTTATCCATATGAAAGTAGCTTTAACGCAGTTAGTTGTTTCAACGATTAAAGAAGGGGTGGATGCTAAAATTGCTTTCAAATCTTGCTATTTTAAATCAGTAACAGCCCTGCCCCCTCCTCCTACCGAATTTGCATATCTGGTTGTTTTTATACATAGCTTCTCTTAATTAGTCATGTGCATTGTAACACATTGTGTAATATTGACCCCAATTGCTGTGTCAATCATTTTTGCACTTGAAGGAACAGAATGTTTTAGTTCTCTAGGCACAGCGCACACACACAAAAGGTATATTATTACTTGTCTTAAAAGTAATAAATGTCACAGCTACAAGTAACTTATTAGCTGTTGCACAATGCTATTTATTTTGTATAAATTGTATGGCCGTACTGGTCTTTGTAGTGGTCTGATAGCACTTGCTCTTGCAGCCTGTGATTCATAGCTGTCACCATCAGTAGAACTTTGGACCCTCTGCTCAAAAAAAGCACAGGATCCTACCACCAATATTGTGCATGCATGCACACACATATCAGTTACTGCAGTAGTCTTAACTAAAATGCTTTAGTATATTTTTGTGCTAAGAAAAAAAGTGACCTGATTTAAAATTAGAAGATGGAGACTCTGCTTGCTAATTTTCTTTTAAGCACTGGAATCTCAGTGTTACCTCCAGGATTCAGTGATTGGTTCTATTTTATAGACACACCTGAGTAGCAACCTCAATGCTTTTATTCTCCTCCCCAGTTCAAATACACAAATTCAATGGATTTACCACCCATCCATCCACCCGTGCCATATTGCTACATGTGAAGGCCACTTTTTATGCTGCAGATCTCTGTCAGACTGGCACTCGAACCTTTATCAGTAGCAGTGGTTAAAGTGTGTGTGGGGAGTGGGGGGCACAAGAGGTCACAGACCTGGCCAAAAATAAATAAAAATCAGGCAGGTTGCTGAGGGGCACAGTTAAAGCAGTCAAAAGCTGCTACTCCATGATTAGGACAGATGCCCTCCCCCCCCCCCCCACACAAACTTTTTTCTGACCACTTTAAGCACTGATCAGTAGTACAGCCAACTCACCCAAAGAAATCAGTGAGAACCACAACATCTAATATATTTTAAATACTCAAATGTGTGTAACCACTACTTTCTTATACCTTCATCTAAGCAGAGAAATAAACACCACCATATGAGAAGAAATCTTCATTTAATTGACTGACAGCATAAATGCAGATACCATATACCTCTCCTCTGAGTGTGTCTGTTTGCTGGTCTCTATGATTATATCATCACTGGTAAATTAGAGGCGCATTTTGGTAAATTTAGATTTGAATCTGGCTTCAGATTTTCCCAAAGCTCAGAAGTGTTTGGTCTTAGCCACGAAATACAGATCTTCAGCCAAATTCCCAATATGATGGGATGGTTGTGATCCAGTACTTCAGTTTGGATTGATCTTTAATTAGAATTCAGAGACAGGCACCATACCACAGTCAGGGCATTGCTTGAGCCCTCACTCATACACGAAAGGAGACTGCTCTGAGCTTAAGGGCCACAAGTTAAGTACAACGGCTCTAAGAAATGAAAGTTGTTCAGATACATAAAATTAGGGACACAAGTTTAATGAAGGAAATAGATAGTTACTGAGATTAATAATAGATTTTTGGAGCCTTTCACCTCTATTTCATTGTTTGCAGCCTACCTGGTAGTGACTGAAAATTTTCATCTCCTCGCTGATCAGTGACCTACCTGGTCTTAATCCAGTTCCTGGGAACAGCTGTGCACGTTACAAAAAAAATACCTTGGCAAGTGAGCATTTGCCTAATCAGTGAAGTCAAGGGCTAAAGGCCTAGAACCTAACCTAACTCCTCTCTCTCATGCAGGGGTGGTCCTTGCAGGTTAAGATTGAGGCATACTGGGAAGTCACGCCTTTCCTGTCTTCTATGGATATACAGGGGGACTTCAGTCTTTGGGGCCACCAGTATGTCACCTTTCGTCTGTGCCAATGAACGAAAGAAAAATCTCTTGAACACAATAGAAGACCTGTAGAGCAGGCTGGTAGCTTTTCTCTTGTGCACGAATTAGTGCCTCTGAGCTGATCTTAACTGAAGTGTCTGCATACCTATGATCCAGTAGTGCTCAGAGATTTGTCACATTTTATATGAACGCACTTAAAGTGTATCAAATTGTGAGATGCCGCAAGGTTTAAAATGGTTAAGCAAAATGTAGCCTGAACTGTAGTGAAATCGTAGCTCTCCTGGGCTGATATTGGAAACAGGTCTTGTCAATTTCACTGAGTGAAAACGAATGAAAGAACCAGAAATTACTGTAAAGGAGAATCAGAACCGTACATTGCACAGAGCTGGTCATTAGCGAAAGGCCAATGATGGAAATTTAAAGATGAAAACAAATAGTGTAGCCAGATAGAGGAAACATCTACAGAAGAATAGGAACTCATCAGTGAGGATTATGAGGAGCTCACCCAGTGAGGATTATGATGACATGACTGGCAGGGACTAGTGGGGGGAACAGTATTGTGAGCTGACTGATTTTATTGCAGTAAAGTAGTCAAGAATCTCATAAACTTGGGCTTCTAAGTTCATGTGTTGCCCTCCTAGAACATATTTACTGCTGTCCTGATTTTTTTTAGAAGGTCTGTTGCCTACAGAAAACTTGACAACGCTAGGCCACTGATGTACTGAGACTACTGCCTGTAGCATATTGAACAATATTGGCTTATTGTTTCCTTGTATTCCCCCATTGGTCTGTCTGTATCCATCTGATAGCTTATACTTAGACTGTTAGCTCTCTGGGGCAGAAGCAGTCTTTTCGTTCTGTGTTCGTACCGAGCCTAAACACAATGGCACCTTGGTCCATGCTTGGGGCTCCTTGGCACTACAGTAATACAGATGATGATGATGATGATGATAGAAGTGCTGAGCATCAGCACTTGCCATTGACGTCAGTGAGAGCTGGGGTTGCTCAGCACCTTCTGAAAATCAGGCTATACATGTAATTATTTAAATGGTTTTGCTTTCAAGGAGAGTCTCATGTTACAACCATAGATGCAAAACTTCTGCAAAAGCAGGCTCTAAGGGTATGTCTAACTGCAATAAAAGACCCATGGCACAGTTGTGGCTAGCCCAGGTCAGCTGACTCAGGCTGGCCAGGCTCAGGCTGTGGGGTTAAAGCTCACAGTGTAGACATTCAGGCTGGAGCCTGGGCTCTGAGACCCCACAAGGGGGAAGCCCTCTAGACTGAATGTCTACACTTCAATTTTTAGCCCTGCAGCCCAAGCCCTGTGAGACGGAGTCAAATGACCTGGCTCTGACGCTTGGTGCTGCGGGTTTTTTATTGCAATGTGGACGTACCCTTAGAGCTTTTTCCCACTGAAGTTCATAGGAGTGGTAACTTCAGTGGGAGCAGTATCTTTGCAATTAACATAACATTGACATTCACTTTTTCAGTTTCTGGGGATAAAAACTTCAGACAAGAGATAAAAACTTCCTTAAAAGTTTACTAAATGAGGCAGTTCTTTTTTCAGCTTTTGTTTATAGCAGCCCTCTACAAACTACTTGAAATACATTTGACACTCCTGGTAGTAATTTTTTACTACAAACACAGAAACATTTATTTTATATTAAAGCCTGTATTTATTTGGATCATATTGTCTGTGATATTTAATGATGCTGCACTGCTTAAAATTGTAAAACAATTTATAGTGGGGAAAACTGACATGTATATACATTTTTAAATAAATATGAAAATGATTGATTATCATGTCTCCTTAACATCCCACTAACAGCGCAATCTCTAAATAAGCCACTTTTCAAGTTGTATGCTAAATGAGGTGTTGAGTAATTTATAGATTTGTTTTTTTTAAATGATAGCGGAATGTGAATTCTTTGGTTCAATTTGAACTGCATTACAGAGCCTTAAATGTTAGCTCGAAAAATGTAGAAGGATTTGTGTGTGCATGCACGGGAGGGAGAATGGTGATTTTTAATGGAATAGTTTTTAAGCTCAGAGCGTATGCCTAGCTGCTCTAAATTGGATCTTGATAGAATCAAAACAGCTTACTGTGGTAAACAGTCAGACAATCTGACCAGTAGAGTTGATACCTGGAGCGTATGAGACCACCTGATTGACTAGTAAGCGGCACATCCCCAACCTCATGTGCAGCCTGCATGTTCCTCCTCCTCCTCTTCCCTCTCTTCAAGGATCACAGCTGGTGTTAATGCAATTCAAGTTTTGACTGAAGGCAGTTCTCATTATTTCCTTTGCATTATTTGTAACCATCTGGATGTACACATTAAAGAACTATGATAAGACAGTTGAGGCCAGACTTTTAAATAGGGAATTGTATTGATCTTTGTGTATAATTTAAAGCTAAATAGAGCCCCATTTGGAATTTAATTCTTTCCATCTGCCACATTTTAAATAAAAGCAAAATAAAAAACCTTCTACATTTAACTTTACTGATCTTTAATTTTTTGTATAACATACGCTTTTTATGACTGATTCTTCTATTCATCCCCTTGTTGTTGAATAGTCACTTAGGCTGGGATTTTCATAACAGCCCAAAGGTATTGGCACCCAAATCCCATTAAAAGTAAATGGGAATTTGGTACCTAACTCCCTTAGCCTCAGTTGAAGGTAGCAGCCGTAATTATATGTCAGCATTTCCAATAGTGTTGAGAGGATCTCAGATATAGAGTTCATCTCGTGCTGTTTCTTCATCTCAGGAGTTCCTTTCCCTAAATTCTTCTCCCCATGTGTGTCGTCTTCTGGGAGTCACTGTCTTTGTCTAGTGGATTCTCAAGCAAGTCTGCATTGAGAGCACATGAGAAACTGCCTCCCTAGTCTCAGTTCTCGCCCCCAGCAGCTGCTCATCCCCTGCAGGCTTCGGATGAAGCCTGCTCAGTTGTTCTGTGGTGAGGGCACATATGTAAGCCCCTTCGTTGTCAGTTTAAACTGATTTTTACCAAAAAATCTCTGGTTTTACAAAAAGTTGGGTTTTTTTTCTGATTTTCAGCTTACTTTTGTATCCTTCAAATATATAAAAAATAAAGTTGTTTTATTAGGAAAATACAATACAATGCATGAGATATAGGTATTACAATAATATATTAGTCTGTGTGTATATGCAAAGCAGCCTGTTGAAGTAAGGCTATGTATTAGTCTAGAAAATACACACAATAAACAAGCAGGCCTGCACACAAACTCTGAAATACTGTGCGCATCTGAACGTACTGATGAATCTCACGCCAACCACATAAACCTTTCAAGCTGTTAGCAGATAACGGTTTAAAGATCCAAAACATTAAAATGGGACGAAAACGAAAATCAGTATCAGAATACCTTTCAGAACACAAGGAAGTATTCAAAAAGTTTTAAAAGAACAAAAACAGGAGAAAAGAATGAAGTTGAGTGTATGCGCTGCAAATGGTATGGCCCAATTATGAAATGTAAATATGTATAGGCTAATAGTTCTAAGTCTACAACAGTAAACTGTTTATTCGAACGAAAAGCTTTATTTGGGGATTACAGATATATTGTATTCTTAAACTCAGAGGTGGCATTGTGTTTTGAGTTCTGTTTTAGTTCTGCAGCAAACCACATTTAATTCCATTCATCAAAGCATTAATCTACTTAACACTTTTCACCCCTGTCCTTCTATCCACCAAAATAAACCCTGATATTTACCTAGAAAAATTATTAATAGTTTTTTCCACCAATTTTCATCCGTTTTTGTGTGGTAGTAATAAACACCAATAAATTCCTGGGAAAAATTAAATAAAATAAAAACCAAAAACGATGGGTCATGCATGAATGCAGTTTAGTTGGCCAAGGGGATGAAGCATGCTCAGTGCAGACAGACTCTTCAGAGAATTTAACTGCCCCCCTCTAATAAACCTCTAATGAACGTGTGTGAATTTCAGTTTTTCAGATGCTTATAACTTGGCTAAGTTTGGGTAGATTTTCACAGGGACAGAAAAAGGCCCATCCTAACAATAGAATGATGCCCCTGCCAAACTTAAGTCCCTTCTCCAAAGCATAAAGGCATTAGTGTGCTAAGAAATTCTTAACATGGGCAAAATATATTTTTCTCTAACCTTGTTCTGGGACACAGCTGAACAATTTTTGCTGAAACTTGAAAAATACTAGAGCCTAAAGCGTGCACCTGACATGGAAAATTTCAGCCTGACAGTTAGTTTTGAGAAAGTTATAAGCAAGTGAAAAGTAGGGTCATATAATAGAAAGTATTAGGCAGCCTTATACAGAGGCATTGTTAACAGTGTCACCTTTGGTATAAATGCAAAAAGTAAAAATGTTCATCACAGCTGCACAGTTAAGATTGCTTTAAGTGGTGGTACATTCCATTGATTTTTATAAGAAAAACAAAATATTTCCTTCCAAAACCCATACTACTTTATAAAGGGCTCCAGATTCAATATTTGCAAAAGTAGTGATTACTTTGAATAGGTTAAAAGTTACAGCCACTTAAAAATGACCCCATTCTTAAAATTTCCATTGGTTGTACAGTATTTCTTTGGTTTCTCTAGTAGTTTAATACTAACAAAAGTTAAAAACGGCAAACTTACTATATGTATAGATATTGACAATATCTCCTCTACAGGGTATAGCTGGATTTAATTGTTACCCAAGAAAAAAATATTTGTATTTTTGGGAAAGGAATGGCGCTATAGTAAAACCAACACAGTATGCAAGTATCCAGCCTCAGCCTTGATTTCCACGGCTTTAAGATAAGATGCTGAGTGTTGTATTTATAGGTACAGTGCAGTGATTTCTCAGATAGTCCCTTGTGCCTAAAATCTTTTCCAATGTTTATATGATTCTAGGTGGTCTAAAAAAAATCAGCAGTAAAATCTGTTGCTTCATAAGCAATTTGATTGGGATGGTTCTGTTAGCATCAGCACAACATGCATAGTTCATCTCAACACATGTCTGGTGCATTGTGAATATACCCTTGTGGACAGAGCTCTATTGAAAGCTTTCTGTCTAATCTTCTTGATGATGCAAAGGGTTTTGCAGCACCCTGTCTGATCACAGAAGTGTGCTCAACTGTCTTATAGAGCTTGGGTTAGGTCCACCTACTGGCTGGAGTAGCATAGTTCTACTTCATCACAGCATAGAAAAGGATACTCTCTGATTCATTACTTGCCCCGAGGGACAGGAAAATACTAAGTCCATATGTTAATGCAAAAGAACAGTCAGAAATCATATATCCAGGTAAAGCTCCAACTTTCCCTCCTTAAAAAGCAGAAGAATTAAATGCCAAACAATTGTATGCCGACATTTTTCTTTCCTCTTTAATCCTTTGGTAAAAGTTGGTAATTGGACTTGAGGTGCTTTTAAAAATGATCTATTATTTTCCATAGGGGCCAGTTCAAGTTTATATTTCAAATCACTCTGTGGATATTTAAAAAACAAAGCAAAACTGGAGAGTTATATTTTCTTTTAATTTGGTTTTCAGACAGCTTGGTCTGAGAGTTCATAATGTGACTTGGAAACCATATGAAATCATGATGTATTTCTTAGCCTGGGATTGTATGATGACAGAAAACCTACCAGATACTGCTGTATTTTTCTTTTTCTTCTCACTAACAAAGTGTATCTGAAAGTAACGTAGTTGAAAGACAACAGCTTTGCTTTGCCTTTTTTTCTGTTTCTTTTTCATTTGCTGTGGCTTGTGAGAATTTGAGCATTATGCTGCAAGGAATGGTTAGTGCTGTTGCAATAATTGGGGCCTTCTCCAGTTGCAAGCCGGACTATGGAAAAGTAAATGAAAGTTTATTAGGTGGTCCAGTTACCTGTAATAGCAAATGGGGATGGCTGGTAACCAGACTCCAACTCAGCCTGTTATATAACATTATTTATGAAAATCAGTAAAAGTGAAAAACAGAAAGATTAAGTTAGTCTAAACAGAAAGGTGTTTACTGATACAGCTCCAGGACTGTATTAAGACTGTATCTGGTAAACAAGAAAGCTTGGAAAAGTTAATAGAATGCGTCATGCCATGTCATGTTGGAAGTTAGGCCTAATTGGTGAACACTATAACGAGAGGCTAGACTATTCTGCCATCCCCCTTCTTTTGGAGGCCCTTAAAAAGAGACTTGGGGGATTGGAACAGATGGATCACCTGAGGTGTTCCTGGAGGAGGACGAAAGCCATCAGGCTTCCACTCCACTCCAGATGCTTTTTGTCCTTCAACTGGGGATCCCAAAGGTAATCACACCATCATAAAGCCAAGACCGGGGCCAGCTCCAGGCGCCACCGCAGCAAGCAGGTGCTTGGGGCGACCAAGGGGAAGGGGCGGCACGTCCGGCTCTTCGGCGGCAATTCGGCGGCGGGTCCCTCGGTCCCTGTCGGAGGGAAGGACCTGCCACCAAAGAAGAAAGCGGCGCGGTGGAGCTGCCACCAAAGAGCCGCCGATCGCAATCGCGGCTTTTTTTTTTGTTTTTCCCGCCGCTTGAGGTGGGAAAAACCCTGGAGCCGGCCCTGGCCAAGACCTCAGCACAGTAGCAGAGATGTATGCCCATCACTGCTGCAGCAGTGAAGACTTCAGCCAGAGACACGTGAGATCCTGCTCTGTCTCCCCTTCCCTTGCGTGTTCCTTTCTACCCCACTATTTTTCCTCTTGTCCTGTTTCTGTCTCGGCTTTCGATTTTATCCTGAGGTCACTGTGCTATGCAGCACCACCACAAGACAGTCCATCCAGCTCTGTCCAGCCTGAGAGAAACCAGGAGGTGAACCAGACCAGCCAATGACATCCCAGACCAGGAGATGAGCCAGAGCCTGGGGCAACTGCTGTCCTGGCTGACCTGAAAACCCAGAGCATCCATGTGTGACTGACCTGCTGCCCAGACTCCTGAGAATATCAACAAAAGCCATATTTCCCCCATCTTTTACTGTCCTGTCTCTTCTCATTGTTGTGAGTGTCTGTCTGCAAAGGCAGGGAAAGTGACAATCCTTCACATCTCGGAGCTGAGCAATAAAATTAGCCTTTTCCTGACACCAAAAATGGTTGTCCCACATAATAAGACTCTGATATCCTCTCTTTTGAAAGGAGCTGTCATGTGTTTGTTCTATACAATCATTTCAATTTTAAAGTGGTTTTTAACTTGTTTTAGCTTTCTTTTTATGTGTGCTAACAGATAAATCTCTAAACTTTAGCATGAATTTCTTAATGTGCTTGGTATAGAACTAGGCATGCTAAGGTCTCTGTATACCAAGCCCCAAGCCTTGTTTTAACCTGTTTAATCATAGAATCATAGAATATCAGGGTTGGAAGGGACCTCAGGAGGTCATCTAGTCTATCTAACCCACTGCTCAAATCAGGACCAATCCCCAGACAGATTTTTACCCCAGTTTCCTAAATGGCTCCCTCAAGGATTAAACTCACAACCCTTCGGTTTAGCAGGCCAATGCTCAAACCACTGAGCTATCCCTCCCCCCCCAAAAAATTGTTTTAGCTATCCCTCCCTCCCTACCTCCCCCCCCCCCCCCCCGCCCCCAATGTGAAACCGTTTCAGGGTCATGTTAACTCTTTAACTCTTTGGGCCCATATAGTCTATCTAAATTAATACAACAGTGGTTTGCATTTAATAGTTGTGCATGTTTTTCTTATTTGTCTAAGGTTTGATTGTTTTGTGGATTGACAATAGTCATCTCCCTTTTTGGAAGTGTTTTTTGTGGTTCAGTTAGGGTGGGTTTAGTGATATGATACTCAGAAATGGAATGCCTGATGTTAGTAGTTCTGAGGACAAAGTTTTATTTGCAGTGAGGGGAACCGTTGGCGGTAAGGATACCAAATCTGCTTCTTGGATGAACAAGTCCATTATTGTTGTTTTTGCCCAAGAACATCTTGTAAACTGAATTGGTTGATAAGGGTTTA